>NC_136070.1:819730432-821180432 GCF_964261635.1 Lissotriton helveticus
TCTATCAGCCTTTAATTCCTCCAAAATAGTAGTAAGAGAGGGTTCCAATGAATCAACCATATTTTATTTTAAAGGTGGAGGAGAAACTGTCTGTTTACGTTTATTTGCTGCAGACTTACTTTCCATTCTTAAGAAAATGACAAATCTAAGGCAATAGTTGTCAAAATGACAAGAGAAATAAAATAAAAAATGTGCAAACCAGTGCAGCAGCTAAAACTAGCTGTGGGAGGAAACCCAGGACTCTGCCTCCCTGACAAGAACTCTGAAGCAAGCTGAGTGAAGTCTCGGAGGAGAAGAGCCAGAAGCCAGAGGAGGTCCAGAAGCTGCAAAAATCGCCAGAAAAAGTGGAAGACTTATAACAGGAAATGAGTTAATCCTGTATACTTCGGCTTAATTACCTTGTACGGACGGGTGAGCCGGAGCCGGAGCCGAAATGCAAGCTGCCATATTAAATCGCGCGCTCGCGCGTCTCCTCGTTTACATAATTTCAACGAACATGTCAGGATTGGCACAGAACTCTATTAATTTGGACTAGCACAAGTACTGTGATGCAGCAGATAAATGTACTTCTCAAGAAATTCGACCCATATCGAACTACTTGCTTAGTGACGTTCACTCTGGCTTCCACCTGCAGCAGGGATAAAAACCTTGGTCCTTAAATGTTAGAAGCGATAACTACTCCAAAGAACAAAGCTGTTTTAGTGTCTTGTTACTTTTAGACAAGTTTGTGGCGTTGAACACCCTTCTTGACTGGCGTGCAGTCTATGCGGGAGCAGGAAGCTCCTTTATAATCCAGATCTCTTTATTCCTCTGAAGTTGTTCCCACCAGATCAAGTTTGGTTTTCATATCTCCTTTTTATGTTCCATAATGTGGGAACCCAAAAGACTCCTCTCTCTGTCTCTTTAATGTATACATGGGTGCCTATCCCACGTTCTTCATGCGTATAATGTTAGCTACCATTTGTATGTGAATTATACACTGATCCTACAGAGCCTAGAATTTGATTAATTCAAAACAAAGCAACAAGGCTTATGTGTCTCCTCAACAGCAAAGACCACTTTATCTTGGCCTAAACATCTTTACATTGGTTTCATATTAAAATGAACCCCAAATCTGCTAAAACCACTAATGGTGGTCCTATACTAGATTACATGTGAAATTCTTTTAATCTTTACCAACCATCACAAAATCTGAGGTTTGTCTCTGCAAATCTCCTAGTTACCCATTCCTCTACGCCAAAAACACTTGGTAAATGATCTCCTCTTGTACATCAAATGTCTATTTGGAACTTCCTCCCTCTACTACGGAGGTAGGAAACAGACTTTTAATTGTCAGCAGATGTCTAAAGACAGACATGTTCCACATCCCAAACTCCCTGGTTTCAGACAGAAGCTATCCTTTTATCTGATCCACCATTGAACTACCACATCTACAGCCATTTAGAAATCTGCGTGTTTGCCCGGTCCTCATTGTCCGGGCTTCTCCATCATTTACAACATTATTCCTTGTCCTTGCAGTATTTCTTCTTTTTTTTCCTGGTTCCTGCATAATAATACAGCGTTGTGCCACGTATGTCTTTGTCATACGTGCCTGTAGTGTGAGTACACAGGATTTAGAGGAAAGAAGACATTCCCTGGCATGTCATCTACTCCACTTTACTGTATCAATAGTCTTTGTCCCCACAGCAAAGCAAAACCTCTCATGAACAGGTAGACGATTCCTTCTCCTCTCCCTAGGACTCCTACGAATGTAGTCACTTGAGAGACGAGAAGCCCTTTGAAAGTAAGTTACATGATTGACCAGGAATCAATCTGAGGATGGCCTTTGCCCTTTAAAGGGGACGATAGAGAGTAGAGAGATTGAGAGTGGAAGAAAGAACGGTTGTCGAGAAAGAAGAGTCGGAGGAAGCAAAACGAGAGAAGAGGACTGAACCGAAACCCAACTGGTTCCTGTCTCGAGAATTTCAGAGCAGGAGAAATGTCTCGGGCTTCTTTTACCCTGCCGAAGGGCAGTCTGAGAGCCACAACATCAAGGTCTGAGAAGACGCTGAGAGTACGTTGGAGTCTGCGCCCTCCCTCTGGGACCAGAACGGAAGACTACAATAGAACCCCCGGTCAAACTCACAGTCCAGTCACTTTTCAGTAGAAACATGGCTTAGCCAAGTAAGGGGCCGAATCTGGGGAAAGCGTGAGGGAAGTCAGACGTAAGGTTTTTTTCATTTTTCTCTCTCTCTCTCTATCTAAGCGACGAGTATACACACAACCTGAGAATGCCATTATCACATTAAAGTGGGCACTTGAAATTTTTAATACTAATTTAAGAACTTTAGTGAAGTCAATTAAGATCTCAGCATCTTTCGTTATCATTTACTTTCTGAAGTTATGCTTTCCTTGCTGACAACCACTAGTGAAAGTGTCCTTGGGAAAGTATCACTACTATTACTAAATTAGTAGAAAACTAAGTTTTTGAAAAGACTTACCCTTGACCTGTGTCTTTTGTTTGAGGGACCCTCCAACTGAGTGGTTGGATCCTGGCGCACCTAAAATCCAGAGAAGAAAGAAGAGTTCATTACTAGTTTATTTAAAATCGCAAAATTCACAAAATAAAGAGACACTGGGAAATTAGAGTCATAAGTGTGTTTGAAATCCCGCCAACTGTGACAAGTGGTGGAGAAGGCACCTTGACTCTCTATTGATAAAAATAGAGAACATATTACAACAATTGATACAGGGCCAACGTAAGCTAGAATGGGCTCTTGAGAGACAGGTGTCCTCTGCCGAAGCGGACGGTGAGATATTTAAGAATTATAGGACTGCACAATTAGAAAGTCTCTACTGTCTTCCAGTCTTTCTAGTTCCTGTACAATCTTCTCCTGGCTCCTACATATCACTACAAAAGTATGTACCAGAGAAAGACCCAGATGCTTTTCTGTTGAACTTTGAATGCGCTGCCAAAGCTTGTGCGTTGCCTCTAGAGAAATGACCTTTTTTTTCTTGTCTCTCTATTAGTAGGGGAAGCTCAAGCCGCTTATCAAGTAGCAAATCCATATGGTACTACATCGTATGAGGAAATTAAGGTGGTCATACTTTATCACTTGGGTTGGATGCAGACTGCTACCGTCTGAAGTTCCGGAAAGAATTAGGTGTGCCAGGGGATAATCCTAAAACTCTTTTCTTTAAGTTGAAACTCGCTGCCGACAAGTGGCTCAAACCTCCAGAGAACACAAAAGGGGAGATCATGAATCTGATATACTTGGACACAGAAATGGTTACGCGAACATACTGGATTGACAGTTGAACAAGCTGTAGAAATGAGCACTACTTTTGCTAGAGCTCAACCAAGGCCCGGTTTTGGGGATCCAGAGAAAAATCCCAGAGGAGTTTCCAGCGGTCAGGCCGCAACCGATGAGAAACCTGTCCGAATAACCACAGAAAGCCTCAAACCTAGAAGTTTTAAACCGGAACCACCCCCTTTAAGGGTCCCCAGTGTTTTGACTGTGGGGAGTGGGGTCACATTTCTCGGTATTGCCCTAGGAAGAATTCTACAGAAGAACCCATGGATGTCCGCTATATACCTCGCACCATTTACACGCAAGAGCTGGGTCATTGCTTCTATGTAAGACTTTTCTTTTAGGGCCAGTACATTACTGCTTTGATAGATTCTGGGTGTTTACAATTAGTAATACGAAGCAAATGAATGCAACCCTACCAAATTCTTCCCAATAGAAAAGTAGATATAAAGTGTGTGCATGGGAATGGAAAAACATACTGTAGCTATGGTATTATTGACTACCCAATCAGGGAAGGAGCTAAATGTAGAAGTAGGGGTATTACAAACACTCCCTGAAGATATAATATTGGGTGCAGGCAATACGGAATTCCTCTCCATGTTTCAGAAACAACTGCAATAGTTAAACCCTCAAAAAGAAGACAACACAAAACCACCCTGTCACAATACCCTGCCTACCTCAGAGCCCTGGCAAACAGATATTTTCAGAAAGCCCAAAGAAATTATGCAAATTTGCAAAATGCCTGAAGGGACGCTTGGGAGAGCCCTGTCTCACTTTTGTCAATTTATCATTCAAAAGGATCTTTTATACAGATTGGGAAAACCGTAGGTAAATCCCCAGCTCTTAGTTTCCCAGGAAATCAAATTGTTTTGTTTGTCATTCTCACCTCCTGGCTGGACACACAGGAGCAGAGAAAAACACCCAAATGGTTGTGAGATATTTTTATTGGCCAGGTATCCATGCCGAAATAAAAAATTCCGGTCAAGAGTGTGAAGTATGCCAGTGTAAAAATACATAAAGACCTCCCCCTGTTCCTCTCCAACCATTACCGACAATTGTCAAACTGTTTGAAAGTATTTTCATGGACCTGATTGGTCCTTGTCAGACGACCAATAGGGGTAACTCCTATTCCTTGTAGTTGTCGATTACCCAACCCGTTATCCTGAAACAGTTGCTCTGGAAGCAGCTACTACAAAAAACATAGCCCACGTCCTCATTGAAATATTCTTCAGAGTTTGATTCCTCAAGGAAATTATTACTGACCAGGGCATCCCTTTTGTCTCCAAACTAATACAAGAGATATGCACCACTCTAGGTCTTCCCACACATTAAAACATCTGTGTACCATCCACAGACTGATGGGTTGGTGGAACGTTATAATGGTAAGCTCAAACTCACCCTTCAGAAAATGCTTATAGGAGAAGGGAAAAATTGGAACCTCCTCCTGCCCCTAGCTCTCTTCGTCATTCGAGGATAAGTTCAGATTAGCCTAGGTTGTTAATCTTTTGACCTTTTATATGGCAGACAACCTAGAACCCTACTTTAAATGACAAGAGAACTTTAAAAAAGGACGTGGGAACAGAAGCACAGGATCTTTTAGAATGTGTTCAACAGTTGAGGTCTCATATTAAGTTAAGAGAGGTAGCTCACACTCAGATTGAGAAAAGTCAGACTAAACAGAAGCACTTCTATGATAAAGGATAAAAATCGGAAGAGTATTAAGTAAATGATTGTGGCCTAGTTCTTCTCCCCTGCGCTAATAAATTCCCTGCTCTAATAAAAAAAATGAAGCCTGAATGGAAAGGCCCCAGCCACATTATTGCTAAAATGGGGAAAACTACATACAAACTCAGAATAAACCCTGCCAAGTACAGAATATACCATATAAACTTTTTTCTTTAAAAAGAGGTCCCTCAAGCCAGTACAATTAAGGAGCTGATTACTAATGTTGAATTGAACAAAGTACAAAAATATTCTCTTGCCTCTATCTCACAGTCCTTCTCAGAGATTTTTTCAGACTCACCTGGCCGTACCTCAGTAACAGAACATGCCATATCCACAGAGGTGGGCCTCAGGTAACTTCCCCTGCTCCACCGGGGGTGATGCCTCAACTTAAGCGCCTCCTGGCGCGCTTTCAGGGATGTCGGTTTCCGGGTGCACTGGCCGCCGGGCGATGTAGTCCCTTGGTGCCTCTGACCCATGCTCCACACAGCGGCCGCACCAAGATGACAAGGCGTGCGGCGGCGGGGGGCGGCGGGCACAACAGCGGAACAAATGCAGCCCCCAGAGAGCCCCGGGCAGCATCAACAACAGGTGGGCCTCAGGTAACTTCCCCCGCTCCACCGGGGGTGATGCCTCAACTTAAGCGCCTCCTGGCGCGCTTTCAGGGATGTCGGTTTCCGGGTGCACTGGCCGCCGGGCGATGTAGTCCCTTGGTACCTCTGACCCTCGCTCCACACAGCGGCCGCACCAAGATGACAAGGCGGGGGGCGGGCGGGCACAACAGCGGAACAAATGCAGCCCCCAGAGAGTCCCGGGCAGCAGCAACAACAACAGGTGGGCCTCAGGTAACTTCCCCCGCTCCACAGGGGGTGATGCCTCAACTTAAGCGCCTCCTGGCGCGCTTTTAGGTATGTCGGTTTCCGGGTGCACTGGCCGCCGGGCGATGTAGTCCCTTGGTGCCTCTGACCCTCGCTCCACACAGCGGCCGCAGCAAGATGACAAGGCGTGCGGCGGCGGGGGGCGGGCGGGCACAACAGCGGAACAAATGCAGCCCCCAGAGAGCCCCGGGCAGCAGCAACAACAACAGGTGGGCCTCGGGTAACTTCAGTTCACAATCCTTTCTTAAGCTGTGCACATCCTTCCCAGGCCATATCAGGAGCAACACACTGCATTCTCTTTTTGGGAGGATGTCAACCAGCAAGCCCTACATTCTTTTGGATTTCAAGCAGTGACTCAGATCTCTTGATCATCCAGCTCAGAGTTTTATTCTATTTTGTAATGCACGTAGTCCTTGATCTATATTTTAAAAACATGACCAAAAGTATGAGAATGCAATAAAAACGTGCTTGGATGACCTACTCACTCACAAAAACCAGAATTTTGCAACCTCTGTACTTGTACAACTTTGAGGGGTAGGGGTATGAACAGATAAGCTCATGTCTCCACTAGTAAAATATATCCTGTGCAGAAGAGTAGAAGGCCCTTGGCACTGGTGGACTAGTCCAGAGAAAGAAAATGTGGGGTACTTGTGATCACTAAGTTGTAATCACACAGGATTGTTTCATTCAAGTCATTGTGTAGCTTGTTTGTGAGTTCTCCTGGAAGGTGGTGGAGAAGTGCTTGTGGGATGTCTATGACAATGCTGAGAATTTTAACTCTGTGACTAGGCCCTGCTTTGGCAACGTGTAGCAGGGGTGCCATAGACCCTTATGCAAACAAGGGAAATGCCCTCCCCCCCCCCCCCCCCTTTTTTCCCGGTGATCTGAAAAACTGCTACAACTCCCTTTTATAGTGCTTTGATCATATATATAGAAATGTGAATGGTTTCATGATCTCCTTGGTCATGAGGAAGCCAACCATGGGGATATGGGGTTACTTATTCATGATTTGGGTTCATGAGTTTTTGATATTTCGGTTCCTTGACAGAAGTTATACGAAAGGAGTGAGTTTTAATGTGGAAAAGCAATTTGGTTTTTCAGCCATGTGTGACGGGGCCCACTTGTGGCCATGGCCCTAGCTTGCTAGGGTCGCAAAGAAGTAAGTGCTTGAGACTGAGTGATAGAATAATCTCCTTGTTGCACTTGCACTAAGCTATAAAGTTCGCTTTTTAGGCTAGCTCACGGTCATGAGTGATCAGATCAATGAGATCATCTTCCGAGCAGCTGCTGTGCCTGCTTGCCCTCTGTTACGAAGAACTGCAGTCACACATTCTGTCTCCAGTTAGTCCCCTTCCTTTTCTAGTGCTTTGCAGTAGTTTTAAGATCTTAACGTTTCTTGTTGCTCTGATGGTTTTAATTTCTGATATTTATGTTTCCCTCGTCTTATTGCTTGTTTTTTCTCATGAGAAAGTGTCACTCATAGTCGTTGAAATGTAATTTATAATTACACTGAAAATATGAAAATGTCAAACCTAGCAATCTGAAACCTTGGCAGCTTATGCAAACACACAAACCTCATTCGTAGGAGGAACTGGAATCTTACCTCGAACTCGGTGTCCATCGTGTACCCACTGTCAAAAAAAGATGAAGCGTCATATCATGCAGAGAAGTGTGAACTAGATTGGGGAACAGCCTTTACTAGCAAGGTTTTACTTCTTCTAATATTTACCATGCATGTTTTACTGTTGACACGCAAGTACAACGCAAGACTTTACCATTCATTTGAACAGTAGGTGGCAGTGTTTCTCTTTGTGACGAGATGCACTTTATTGTTCTAAATAGGCAAATACATAAACTTACCGAAAATATACTCTTTGTGCAGGATACACGAGGGTTTAGAGGCAGTGGGTGTTTAGATATGTTTGGATTAATTGTGTGTTAATACACTGGAATTTTGTTTAAAAAAACTTTTTTATTAATTTAATAGCAAATGTTCTAAGAAAAGTGAAAATGATATCAAAACAAATATTTTTTTAAAAAAGATGACGGGATGCAGAGGTTTTAAGGGGCAGTGGTGGGCAAGTGTAATTGCAGGAGTATTATTAACTTCCACACGTATCACTATGCTGCTTATTTTCTGTGATTTGGTCTGTCACATGTAAGAATTGCATCTTTTGCCCATAGACGAATGGGTTTAACCATTTCAAAACGTAGTCTGAATGTTTGTTTGTAGTCGGAATGTTTGTTTGTAGTCGGGAAACATCACTCATTTACCTGGACTACTATTTCACATAGGTGACCTGTGTTTGAAGTTGCACAGCTTAGATAGCAGTTGCATTTCTGATGGATGATTTTCAAAATGTCCACCTCTATTTACAGCGCTTTCTCATACTTGTGCTTTCAACATAAGTGCAATAATAAATTACAATAAAAAAAATCGTTGAAATGGTATGCGTGTTGAATGTCTGCATGCTAGTTGTTTGCGTGGTAGAGGACTTTTTCATGTGACTAAATTTAAAGGCGTAGTAAATGGTATGCTTAGTATTATTTGGGTTGCAAAAGCATGCTTGCTAAAACAACGCTTTGCAATGATGTACACAATTGTGCCCTGCTCCTTTCAGCCATATCAGTAATTTTTTTTCCTGGCAGATTCTTGTGCAGACAAAGGAATTTCTCGCCAAGCTCCCAAGTCTAGTAGAAACAGTCTTGGAGGAGGTGAGTACTTCGAGTCAGCTAGCCTACTTTGGAGTATGGATATTTCATTTATTTTCTATTTCTCCATGTAATTTATCTTGTTAGTTAGATAACACAAATTCAATAAAATTAACATGCTAGCCAAAATATAATAACATAACACAAACTAATCACGCAACAATAAACATGACAGTTATGTAATTTAACATTTAAATGTGCTGCCTTGCTAGATCAACACTTCTTAGCCCGAACTCTGCCGGCCTTTTTCGCCCTCATTCTACATGCCTCCGCCCTTGCCCTGCCTGCCCTCTTCGCCACTTGCTCTTCATACTTGTTATGCCTGCCTTTCTTGCTCTGCCAGCCTGGCTTCCGAGCGGCTACACACTTCTTGCCTCGCCCATCTCACCCCTAGCCCTCCCTGCCTGATCCCTCACCTGCTAGTCCCTCGTTTTGTAACCTCTTAAATCGTCCTCCCCTCCCACCCTCTCCAAACATCTTCCACCCTTGCACTCACATAAATGTGTTTTTTCTTTCAGAAGGACAAGATAACGATTTGTGGGGACACACATGGTCAGTTCTACGACATGATGAATATATTTGACTTGAATGGACTACCATCGGAAACAAACCCTTATGTATCCTTTTGTTGTCAGTCTGAAGCTTTTTTGCATTTCTTCCTACATATGCTTCTGTACCACTTACACTACTCACTTAAATACTCAGAACACGTGAAATGAAGACATATGATGTCTTCATCGTAATACATGATCCCGTTCAAAGTAAAAATATAAATACTTAAACATTTTATATTCAGTGCATTTTTGCAGGTGAGGTGCTCCTTGACAAAGGAGAAACTCATTCCAAGACAGGCGATTTCTTGGGTACCGCTGTTCACCACCTGCAGCTTCCTTAGTTCTAATTTTCAGTTGTCCTAATTGAGTCTATGAATTCTTGGCCTTACATTTTCTTTGACTGCAATGTTACTTGCATGGTTTTTAAAAAATGTTTTCGTTCTTGCTTCAAAGGGTGTTATCTACTCAGCTAACTAGAGCACTGCCACCATGTGCTCCTTTCTTCCCCAGGCTCGTCCTTTGCTTCTTGCACACTGGCTTTTTATTTTTCTATTTCCTCACCCCCAGTCTTCATCTCCTCTGTAGCTCCCCAACCCACTTCCGGTTGACCCAATCCACCAGCCGTGCGTTGAGTTCAGTCCACCCACTCCTTTATCCTTCCTAACACAATATGTTTTTGGAGGGCGCGGCACCTAACATTTCCTGTCAGGCTGCTCCATTTTCAAAAAGTGCTTTTTTCACACAAATAATGTCATTTAAAAATTTTTATTTACCACTTCAAGTGGTGTCTCACTTAATAAGATGATGGCCGTGCCATGCCAAATGCTTGTGTATACGTCATAACGCTGAGCCTGTCATGATGCATTTGCATCTACACATCTGCCCCATTTTTTCATTTTTCGTTTTGCCAATGCTGCCTGTAATTGGCACAAAATATTGGGAAAAACAATAAGTAGACAAGCATTTGCAATGCCGTTATGTATGGGTTTGAACAATTGTCCTTTGTGCCATTGGTGGGTTTAGGCGCTCAATTGGTCATCATGCAGGCACTCTGTCACTCATCCTTGAGCTCATGCATGCATTCATCCAACCGCTGACTGATTCTTGCATTCACCCCCTGATACAACAAAAATAAGGCACACACGCAACAACATATTCAAGATACATTTACAGCAAATGCAAGTGGAAAAAAAGACCTGCTACTATCTAAACATGATGAGCATATGCTTCCTACATTGAAAGTAAACATGGGAGCATGTATCTCTTTTCTTTTGCAGAGGTTTTGAAAATAGTCTAACATTGATTAAAAGTTCCAGCATGGCCACCACATTTAGAACGAGAGTGCTGGCCACTTGGAATGGTAAAACAATGATAGACTATGGGCTACCGCATTCTATAACTTCCTCCTGGTTTAGAGAAAGTGCCTATGTGGGATTCCATGCATTGGAGCGGGAATGAGCGGCAAACAAGAGACCAGATAGCACAGTTTGGAGATCTGTAGTTTAAAAAACATTAATATAAAAAGGAAATCAAAGGGGGACTATAAAAGGATAACATTGAAAACTAAATGGCTGTCCAGCAATCCTTGACACTGAAGCACTCTAATTTTTCAAGTTGATGTACATTTGTCAAGGAAAAAAAAAAATTCATCCTTTGGTCTAACTTATATTATTCACTATTCACAATCACCCGGCATTTCACTCAGTATGAAACCAAACTCACAGTGGGAAGTATAGTTGTCAATTAAACATAGCATCTGAAAGAAACACGTTGGTTATAGATTCCTTACCTTAGAATTACCGCCAGGCGTAAGCTTGGATCCGGAACGTTTTTTGTCAGCCGTACCTCTGCACGTCGGAAGGTGGCGTCGTTGGCGTCGTGTCGCCGGGATGACGTCGCGGTAGCTACTTAGACGTTGCCCTCGCTTTCTGACGTCCGTTCTTTCTTTTTCTGCGCCAGCCAGCGCAGATCCGGAGAGAGCGGTACCTCCAGTCACTTTTTGACTGAACTTTTTGAGCAACTTTTGTCGACGTCTTATTGAGTCTACGACCCTTGGTGCATGTAGGGATGCCCAGCTTCAAGGCATGCACTTGCTGTAGTCGACTTATGTCGGTTACGGATCCGCTCGGCTTGTGGATTTTTGCCTGGAGCGCGATCACGACCCCAAGTCGTGCTACGACTGTCGGTCCATGGCTCCGAAGGCTTTGTGGGAGCAGTCCCGAAAGCTTCTTGAGCGCTGGCAGACAGCTCCACGCCGTTCGATGTCCGGGTCTCGAGGGAGGTTGAGGGACCGGTTGCGGAGCCATCATCACTCTTCCAAGTCTTCGCACTCTCGGTCGGGTAAGTCGAAGCACAAGAAGAAGTCTAAGAAGCATCGTCGCCCTTAGACTTCTCTCCGTCGGTCGGCTAATGCAATGAGGGATGCAGGCGGTGCCCTTCCTGGGGCTCTGTGTGGGGAGCCCGAAGAGTCCACTCCGGGCTTCCCTCCATTCCCGGGACCCGAGGCGACTCCTGCCCAGCTTTGTAAATTTTACGAGGCGATGCATGCCATCTTTGGGCAGCCCGAACCCGCCGGCGTGCCTTTGGGCCCCGCAGACGCGGTAGGGGGGATCTAGGCCTTCTCCGCTGACGGCCCGCGCCGCAGGCCCCCTTTGGATCCAGGCCTGGATTGAATCGGCGCCGGTTGACCTTATTACGCCTCCACCGGCGCCGATTACTCCGGCACCGCTACCGCATTCAACGCCGGTCGTCGTTGACCCCGGCCTCCATCCTGATGTGGATCTGGAATCGGACCGACGTCGCCGGATCCGGCGTCGAGCACGGTGTTTGTGCCCCTGTTCACTCCTGGGGTCCCTTTTCGGCCAGATTGGCACCCAGAGGATGTAGAGGAGGACTGGGATTGGTCAGGTGACCCTCTGACTGATCAGCTGGAATCTGAGCAGGACTGGAGTGAAGAACTGGGGGATGCCAGTTGTCTAGACACCTCCCCTGACCTTGGCATGTTGTCTCCTCCTACCGTGGCTATGGAGGAGGGAGCGTTGTACGCAGTGGTGTAGCATAGGGCGGCTGAGGCTCTCAACCTCTGGCTTCCCATGGTGGTGGTCAGGACTAACCTCCTGACAGAGGTGCTTCAGCCGGCTGTGAGCTCTTCGGAGCCCCTGCTGCCATTTAATGTGGCCCTTACCGACGTCCTTTTGGGCACCTGGTCATGCCCAACATGGGGGCTCCCGTGGATAGGATGATTGCCTAACGCCACCGCCCGGCTCCGGGCGACCCCACTTTCCTCTCCCAACGCCCCACCCAGGAGAACTTGGTGGTCCAAGCCTCTACTTCCAAGAGCGCCTTCCCTTCTGCTCCACCGGAAAGGGAATCCAAGAAGCTGGATAATCTTGGGAAGAAGATTTTCTCTTCCACCAGCTTGGGACATCGGTCAGTAAACACTGCATGTCTGCTGGGCCGTTATTCCCACTTTGTGTGGGATAAGGTGGTGCAGGTGCAGCCTCAGTGTCCTGAGGAGGCCCGGACAGTGCTCTCCCAGGCTCTTGCCACCAGGAGGGATGCAGTGAAGTTTACCATCCGTTGTGGGCTGAATACCGCCGGCTCTCTGGGCAGGACAATTTCCATAGCCCTTCGTTGCTACGCCTGGATGAGATCGACTGGCTTTTTGGGGTATGTCCAGAATACCCTCATGGACATGCCCTTTGATGGCCATCACTTTTTTGGGGAAAAAGCGAACAACGCTCTAAAGCCTTTCGGGGACTCACGGGCTACGGCCAAGCCCTTGGGCCTCTCCAGTCTACCTGTTCATGCTGCTTTTCACCCCTTTCGTGGCTACGGTAGGGGTGCCCCACTACGTCCTGCCCAGAGCCACAGGCCGCAGCAAGTTTCCCAACCTTCACGGGGACGTGGGAACTACCTTCGCGGTTCAGAGGGCCAGCGGGTGGGCTGCAGCCTCCAAACCTTCCTAGTCCGACTTTTAAGGCCCATCAAACGCCAGTGGGCAGCAGGATCTGCCATCACCTCCCCCACTGGCGCACCATCACATCAGACAGGTGGGTTTTGCAGATAGTCTGAAGGGGCTACACCCTCCCTTTCGAGGCTACTCCTCCAGCCATGCCACCACAATACCTCTGCATGTCGGAGGATCACCTGGGCCTTCTTCAACAGGAAGTTACGTCTCTCTTGGCCAAGGGAGCCATTGAGCGTGTTCCTGTCCCAGAAGTAGGTCGTGGTTGTTATTTCCACCACTTTCTGGTTCCCATGAAGGACAAGGGTCTGCGTCCTATCTTTCCTCTCCGGAACGTCAACCGCTTCCTCCGGAAGGAGAAGTTCAAGATGTTGACGTTTGCTCAGGTTTGGTCTGACTTCTACCCGGAAGACTGGATGGTAGCGTTGGACTTGCAGGACGCTTATTTTCACATCCCCGTCCTGCCGGCCCACTGACTTTACTTGTGGTTCACGGTAGGCCACGAACACTTTTAGTTTACCGTGCTCCCCTATTGCCTTACCAGCGCTCCTCGGGTGTTCACGAAAGTGATGGCGGTGGTCGCAGCTCCTCTGCACAGATATGGGGGTTTCAATCTTCCCCTATCTCGACGGCTGGCTGTTGAAGGCGGGCTCGCCCCAGGCATCGTCACCCACCCCCAGACTACATCAAACCTGCATTCTCTGGGGTTCTTCATCAATGTGCCGAAGTCTCACCCTTTTCCCTCTCAGAACCTCCTCCTCATCGGAGCAGTTCTGGAAACGACGCGGTTTCGGGTCTATCCTCTCGAACAGCGAGTCTGGCATATTCTGGCTATGATTCCGATCTTTCAGCCTCTATCCCGGGTTTCGGTCAGGATGACCATGAGGCTGCTAGGCCTAATGGCCTCCTGCATCCTGCTGGTCAATCATGCCAGGTGGCATATCCGGGTTCTGCAGTGGGACCTGAAGTTCCAGAGGGCGCAGCACCAGGGGGATCTGTCCGGTTGTGTCCAGATCTCGGAGGGGATTGCATGACCATTGCAGTGGTGGCTCCCGAACCAGTATTGGGTCAACAGCAGATCCCTCTCCCTTCCCAAACCAGAACACACAGTGGTGATGGACGCATCCCTTCTGGGATAGGGCGGCCACATGGGAGAGGCAGAGATCAGAGGGCCTCTGGTGTTCTTGCGGAGTCCGGGCTCCATATCAACCTTCTGGAGCTCAGGGCGATCCGTCTTGCACTCGAGGCATTCCTTCCCTCTGTCCAGAGAAGAGTAGTGCAGGTGTTCACGGACAACACTACCGCGGGGTGGGGTTGTGGACCCTCTCTGAGGAGGCCCACCGCCTCTGGACATGGCTGGAACATCAGGGCATATCCCTGATAGTTCAACACATGGCAGGTTCACTGAACGCCAGGGCCGACAAACTCAGCCGCAGGTGCCTGATGGATCAGGAATGGCGTCTTCACTCGGAGGTGGTGCAAGGTCTCTTTCGACAGTGGGGAAGCGCAATGTCAGCAATTCTGCGCGTTGAAATTTCCAAGGTGGCACTCGCTATGCGAAGCTTTTTGTCGCGATTGGAGTTGCAGTGTGTTGTACGCCTTTACCACCTGCCCAGAGTGCTGAAGAAGATCAGGCGCAACCGGGCCCAAGTCATCCTTGTGGCTCCGGATTGGGCACGAAGAGTCTGGTATCCCGAGCTGCTCAACATGGCCATCGATCCTCCCCCCCGTCTGCCTTTTGGGAGGATCTTCTGTTGCAGTAACAGTGGACGGTCCTCCACCCGAAGCTGTCCAGCCTCCACCTCCTTGCGTGGAGAGTGAGCGGCGGCAGTTGACGTCTTTTAACCCGCCTCCCGAAGTTTGTGATGTCATCTTGGCAGCCAGGCGTTCTCTTTTCAAGTCCCCGGTTGTAAATCGTTTCTTGAAAGGCATTACTCCTCTCTTTCCTCCTATTCCTTTCGTTATGCTTCAGTGGGACTTGAATCTAGTCTTGACTGATTTAATGTGCGCTCCCTTTGAGCCACTTCACAACTGTCCTTTGAGACTTCTGACGCTTAAAACTGCATTCCTGGTTGCCATCACATCTGCCAGAAGAGTGAGCTCCAGGCTCTTTCATCTAATCCTCCTTTCCTGTCTGTCCATCAGGACAAGGAAGTTCTCAGGACTCGTTCATCCTTCCAGCCCAAGGTTGTCACTGCCTTTCACATCGGGCAGACCATGACTTTGCCCACCTTCTTTCCACCTCTTCATCCTTCGAAAGAGGAAGAGAGGCTCCACCGCCTGGACCTAAAACGTGCACTTTCCTTTTATCTGGATTGCACCAAACCATTTCGGGTGGATTACCAGCTCTTTGTTGGGTACATGGGCGCCAAGAAAGGTCAGGCGGACTATCTCCCGATGGGTCGTTTTGTGTATCAAAGCCTGCTATTCTCTATCGAAGAAGGAGCCTCCAGTGGGGCTGCGTGCTCATTCCACCAGGACGATGGCAGCAACTACTGCTCCGGGACGAGGTGTTCCTCTGAATGACATCTGTCAGGCAGCTATGTAAGCTTCGTTGCACACATTTACGAAACACTATTGCCTTGACCGTCAAGTCCGGAGAGATGGCTTCTTTGGCCGTTCTGCTCTCCAGGACTTTCTGGTGTGATCTTTGTTCGCAGACCCACCTCTGGGGTTGGTATTGCTGGGGTATTTATTATAAGGTAAGGAATCTATAAATAAAGTGTTTCTTTCAGATGAATAATTTACTTACTTTCGGGAACGATATATCTGTAAGAAACATAAGTTAGTTATAGATTCCTTACTGCCCCACTCATCCTCCTCGTTCTGCAAACTGATTTCAAGGGTTAAGCATATCCTTTCAGGGCCCTAGTTTTGTGCACCAGTGGTCAGTGTCTTGCATGTCTCTGCGTTTCTGGCACGGAAAGTCATATACAGAACTGACATCAGCGTGCAAGGGCGGCGTCTAAGTAACTACCACAACATCATCCCGACGACACGACGCGAACGACGAATAGCGGAGCCAACCAATGCCACCTTCCAGCGCGCAGAGGTACTGCTTACGAAAAACTTTCTGGATCCAGTCTGACGCCTGGGGGTAATTTGAAAGTAAGGAATCTATAGCTAACTTATATTTCTTACAAATATATCATTACCGAAGGTAAGTAACTTGTTCATACCAATCATATGTCAGCAATAGTAGACATTATACATATCTTTTTATTAAAACCATTTAAAACATTTTGTCATGATTAAGAACAAGAATCACAAAAAATCTTTTCACATATATTTCATATCTATATAAAAGATAATAATAGCAGACAGCAAAGAACTTGCCACAGAGTGCAAAATTAAAAATAAGACAAATAACAAGAACAACATGAGAGTATTAAAAGACTAACTACAGATCAACACCTGAAAGACCTTTCATCTTTTAAAAGAAAGTTTCGGGTGAGATTATTAAGAGATTACAAACTAGCACATCCTAGAGGAAGCATTTGTTCATGTGCTCCTACAAGCAACAGTATACAACGCGGAGGGTGTGCTGCATTTATTGATTTCATGTATATCATTTGAGAGTTAATCCACGGTCTTGATAAAGATGGTCTAACCAGGACAACACCATCCAAATGTGTCGACGCCTTGATACATCCGTGTTGGTGGCTGGCACAATAGACATTTAATAATTGTCAATATATCAGGTTCCAGTCTTAACGTCCCTGAACATGGATATGGCTTTTAATACTCATCTCTTCCTTGTTATTTGTCCTTTTTTTGCACTTTGTGGCAAGTTCTTTGCTATCTGCTGCTTCTATGATCTTTTATATAGATATGAAATATATGTGAAGAGATTTTTTTGTGATTCTTCTTAATCATGACAACATGTTTTAAATGATTTAAATAAAAAGATATGTATAATTTCTACTATTGCTGACATATGATTGATAAACTATTTTGGAATTGACCTCTAAACTCCCCACTGTGAGTTTGGTTTCGTACTGAGTGAAATGCTGGGTGATTGTGAATGTATATAATATGGGAAACTTCTCCCCTTGCAGTCCTCTGAGAACAGGTTTTTTAGGGGAATTACAGGACTCCCGCAGAGCACCCCACTAATTCCCCTGGGTCTTGATCTGGGGAGGAGGGCAGTTAGTGATCTAGTGAGGTTGCGCCCAATTCTTTATTGGAGACGGCTCTGGACTACCCCGGAGATCCTGCATTACGCAGAGGGGTTTTTAGCCATAATAAATAAATTCTATCCTATGAAAAATACTTTTCATAGGATAGAATGGCTGAAAAATCTTAGGTCTTCCTTATGTGATCTTGGTCTCTCAAATTTATGGGATAATCCAACCGGGGATCTCTTTCCGAGCAAAAAAGTGATTAAAGATCTGTACTGGGATTATGTAGCTGCAAGGGTTTGGAGTAAAACTAAATCTGATTCCATGATGGGGCGCTTTGTGGAAGCTAAACTGTATCCAGTTTTGGAACCCTACTGGGATAGTATAACCAACCCTGGGAGAAAGCTTTTCTTCCAGTTAAGATCAGGTGCCCTTCCATTGAGATCACTGACAGGTAGGTGGAGGAGCTCCTCCACTCTATATTGCCCAGCCTGTGGAGCACCAAATGAAAGTATAGGCCACTTCCTATTCTCCTGTAAAGCCTATGCCATCCCGAGGAAAGTTTGGCTAGTCCCTGTCTGTAAAAATCTAGGAACATCCAGGGGTGTAGAGGCCTTACGAATCATCTGTACCTCCACTTACATGCCTGTAGTTTTAGCAACAGCTAAGTATTTGGGTTGGGCATGGTCTATTAGAAGGAGGGCTGTTCCCAAGAGTACACTGAATGGAGCATCTCTACTGGCTCCCGTGTAAATATGTACCAAGTTTTATATCTATTTGTTTTTAACCAATTGTGTATGTCTGTTTAATCTTTTTTAAATTATTGTATTTAACGAGGAAACAATTGTTTAATGATGTATTTTAAATGTATGTTTGTGCTTTTATGAGATAAATCCTCGAATAAAGCCTTTGAATTCGAATTCGATATATAATATGAGGTATACCAAAGGATGAATTGTTTTTTTTACTTGACAATAGAACCCTATTCCTTTGGTTGATAAGGGATCTCTCTCATTGCTTTCAGATATACATTTGTGATAAAAAACATGGCATCATTAACAGGTTAGGGGGAGAGCCAATGACTGATGTGGGCTGAACCATTACTTGATGCAATACGCTGTCATGGATGAAGAGCATGAATGACTCTCAGGCCAGTGGCAGAACAGACGTGCCCCAAATGCCCTCCATGTATACAAATGGATATATATTTGAATACATATGGGTGTATGCATTATTTAATTCATTTTCTCATTATTATTACAAGATCCAAGCCGACAGCTAAGAAGAGATTCTAGCAAGAGTGATTACAGTGGAAATGCCTTACCACCTAGAGTTTGTCAGAGGTGGTAACCAACACTAAAATCCTTCCCTTAAAAGGTAATCTACCAAGTACTTCATGTAACAAAATACCTATCTGTAGGCCTTAATACAGAGAAATATCAGTCCTCCCTTGAATGCCTGTGTATGCTTAACATATACTTTGAGAATCAATATGTCAGGCCTACTGCGTTTATCCTAACTTTTCATAATAAACTGATCAGAAATACGTCATTGGAATTTTTTTTCCTAGAGAGCCAAACATACCTCTAACTGTTAATAACTAAATAATCTTTTAGACACACTGTTTGTTAGAAGGGAGTATAGAGGCACCTTGCCTACTACGGTAATCTTTGACATTCCATATAGCAAAAAACCTATCTGTATGCTTTAATATTCAGTAATAACAATCCATCTATAAATGCCTACGGACATTAACTAGCTTTTTCATAATTAGTATGTCAGGCTTGCTTAGTTTAGAGTATTTTTTCATTATAAACAGTTAGGCCTATACCCTTTATCATTGACTTGTCATCATAACCAACTCTGACTGTACTGAGCAGGTCATAAGCCTTCCCGCAATCCACCCATCAGGTATTCCATAATAAAATTACAAATACGTACAAAATAGAGTTGCCAAAACAATATAAAATCTATACTAATAGAACCTAATAAGGATTACCATAGATTTTTCTGCTGGGTCACCATCTCACCTAACTACAGTAAACCGCTATATTCCATGTAAAAATAGCATTACCGCCTACAGGCTTTAGCACAGTATAATAACAATCGACTCTTAAAAATGTATTGCCTTTATCATATGCTTTTCACAGTGATTAAGTAAGGACTACTTGCTTTGTCTAACTTTTTTTTTAATAAGCAGATCACCCATAAGGAATTTTACATAACTGTTCCCAGTGTACTGATAAGGCCTTTGTCATTTACGAGCGGCTTGACACTATATACATCACAGGCCTACCTACTAAAGTGTGCATAAGCATGCAAACAGCACAAATACGTTTATAAAATTGCAAATATGTACAGAACTACAGTTGGCAAAAATATATTCAACCCCTTTCAACAAGAATCCACACAGTAAAATTCTACTCCCAGGGTTTATCGTTGTGGGTGACCAACACCAAAACCATTGCCTACTATTCTGTAAAATTACCTGTAATCAAATACCTTTCGCTAGCCATGTAAGGCCTATTAGGTTTACTATATTCTTTTATTAATAAATAAGCAAGGCCTTCTGCCTTTGTCATAACTTTTTAAAATACACAGACCATACTTCTCGCATATGGCTCAATATTTCCCTGCACACCAACCTAGAATGTAGCTGTTATCATCGGCTTGTCCCCATAACCAACTCAGGCTTACTGTACTGAGTGCAAGATTTGTCATGAGGTAAAATTAGCCATAGTCTTATTGTTGCCAATCTATACAAAATTTCAGTTTGCAAAGTAATATCTCCTAACAGGGATTAACAAGGACTCTCACAGTGCAAATCTATTCCCCCGGTTTGTCCCTGTTTGCTAAAGTAATCTGTGAGATCTCATGTAACAAAAAAAACTGAGCAGTAGTCTTTAATTTAGATTAATACCAATCCTCCTTAAATACCTGTTGAATTTAACATAAGTTTTTTTTAGTTTACTAGCAGTACAAAAAGGAATCAATGAACAAAGTCTCACAAGAGATTAGTGTTTTCATCCTGCACAGTATGGAGTACAAACATTGCCCAACAGCCATTCACATATGCACTTCACATATTTCCACTATAGCCAGTAAGTTATTGATCTTATGGTCCTTTTCCCAACTGTTCCCAAAGTTTCTTTCAACTATTAAATTAAGATGGAAGTATATCCATTGTGCACAGTCTATGCACCTAAAGTTTATGGTCACCACAGCACCTTAACATTAGTTTGTCTTTGCATGTGACACAAAAACCACATAACACTAATTTCCAGCATACTCTACGAACCCCCTTAATCTACAACAAATCCTGTCCCTCCTTGCCCTCTTCAGATGACCAATATTGCACAGGGGGCTCCAAATATCTGTTACTGCATAAGTGTCAGCTACATTGTTACAGTAAATCAAATCCATTAACCATTCCAATGCTGTCGGTAGATAGTCATGTAACTGCATTCCTACATTTAGCCAACAAATAAATAGGCCAGAGCCACAAAATGCCTGACTAATTTCAAATGCTTTTTACATGCCGCAGGAGAGCCAATATCTGTGAGACCCCCACCATCTTGCTGTCATTTTTTTGTTCATAACACATTTTATTAGGTTTTAACATACACATCGTGGTCGGAATGGCCCTCGGGTAATTGTAAGATCTTGCTAGATGCATACCTTTAAATAACAGTGATGCAAAACTGGCACAGTCATTCTATCTACCCCCCAGAGTCCAACATGCCCCCAAGAAAACCCTGTTCAATTGCATCCACGGATCCCATCGAATGTCTTTCAGGGCACATCTCCATGATCTTATATTTCAGTGTCTATGTGAGCTTCTACAGTAAGTATATGTGCCAAGACTATCCCTCGATAGTCTGCCTAACGCTACCATATGTTTTGGTGCTTTTGTGGGCAGCCCCTCGCCTGAAAGACACCCCGAGCTGGTGGCATATTAGCTTTCTACAACTTAGCTATTCCCCTCTTTGCCAACTTAAATCCCAGGAACAGTAGGGTTCCCTCCTATCCTCACTGTGCTATGGAGAAAGATCAATTTGGGTTCAAGTGGCACCTCTCAAGAGTGGACCTCCGGCAGACTAGACGTCGCGACCCACCAAAAGCACTCCAATGACAAACGGATCCAGACTGTATGCCGGAAGGTGCCCTCCTCTACCCTGCATCTAAGACACTCGGAAAAACCCAATGACCCCCATTCGCCACATACTGTGCCTAGATATGCCCTATGCAAATATTTGAATTGGATCAGGAGAAGGCGGTAGGAAACGGAGGTGCTGGAGGGGGAGGGGGGGGTCGGGGAGAACCCCAGGACCTTCGTCCAAACAGCTTCATCAACGTCTTCAATGGCGCCTTGCCAAGCCGTCCGAAGGACAGGCAATGTAGAGGAACTATTTGTGATCAATGATTGTTAAATTTGCATAATCTTGTGATCACCTAAGTCACCCATCAAGAATTTTCCTTCTAGCGAACTGAACTCTGGTAGTTCCTGAAGGTCATGCATATAGGGGGGAGATGGCATGATGAACCGTAAATATCTGTAAAACTTGGGTATGGCGGAGTTTGTATTCAGATTGGAGTTCTAACAATGATATTAAAACATTGCTCCTCGTAATGTCGCCCAGCATGGACAATCCTATATCATCCCATCTGTGAAATCCCCTCAATGTGGGTACTTGTTGAACGAAAATGCCCGCCACAGAGGAGTCTCAAGCGTTAATCTTCCCCACCATCCCCTGTGCCAAAGGATTTGCCTCCATACATAAATGACCACCTGGGTCGCATGGGGATGGAAGCCCAGCCCTCTTCTATTATTAAGAAGGTGGAGCAGGAGAGTTTCGCCCCTAAACCCACCTCTCCATGGTGTAGGCCGGGTCGTCTTGGGCGCTATGGCACCAATTATTGATGATCAACAAACGTGAAGCCGCATGTTAGGAATGTACATCTGCTGCAGTGATGTCTGCGTAATATGTGGATTGAAAGCTCTGCTGCAGTGATGCCTGTGCAATATGTCGATTGAAAGCACGTCCAAAGAGCAACACGCATCTCCTCTCCATCCCCTAAGAACGTTTTTACAATTGTGTTAACCTGTCTGAACCCCAAAGGAGGGATAGTGCCGGGGTAATTCTGGAGCTAATATAGCATACGGGTCAACAAGTCCATTTTAAAGATTCCCGAACTGCCTAATTGGGGATAAGGGCAGTGGGTACCAGGCTTTGACATCATCCTTAACGCATGATAGCAAAGGGGCCGATATTGCGGGCCCAGGATATTGTGGGATCGGTGGAAACAAACACCCTCCAATACTGGAACCCAGTGGTGGCCAGTGTCAATCCGGATGCCAACTCCAGATCGCTAGTGGCGTCACTTACCGGGAACACTGTTGACTTCCCAACATTCATGAACAATCCAGAGGTCTCACCAAAGACCTGCATTATTTGCAGAATTCGAGGATCAGAGGTTTCGGGATCCGTAAGGAAAGCCAGAACTTTGTCTGCATATAATGCTATCCTATTAGATGGGTCCCTGGACCACTCAAATCCACACACCTGGGTATCCACCCTCACCCAGGCAGCTAATGACTTCACAGTCAGGGCAAATAGCAGGGGGGACAATGGGCATCCCTTCCTAGTACTTAGGTGTATCAGGTACGGAGTGGAAACCACCCGTCAACTCGGACTGAAGCAGTCAAATCCATGTCGGTTTGAGAAAATAAAATATCTGATCTAAATGGAGCACGTCCTGACAGGCGTATAGTTCAGCATTATATGTAGCAAAGGTTTGGGCCACCTCCCAGAGGTCTGATAATAGTTCCCCACTGGTATTTCGCACCACTGGTACCGCATACGTGGCCTGACACAGTCGATGCAGCGTCCTGCTGGACCTATCGCCTTACTGATAGAAGTGGCTTGCAATGCTTGTTTGGCATCATCCAGAAGCAGTTGCTGGTACTGTTACTAAGCTAGGAGCAACTGACGCTGTCACCGCGCCGCCTCCCCTGTAACTACTCTCTTCTAGGGCAAGGATCTGAGTCTCTAGCTCTATCAATGCGTGAGTTCTACGTCTGTGCTCGCCAGCACAATAGCGGATATCTATCCCCCTTAATGTCAGTTTAAGTGCTTCCCACAGCACCATCCTGGAGGATGCTGTGTTTGTATTAAGGGAAAAATATTCAACTAGTGACCGACGAAAGAGCGCACTATATGACTGGTTTCGCAAATGCCAATGTGATATGTGCCAATGGAATGGGGGATGCCCATTCCATTGGCACATGGGTCCGTATGAAGCGTAAGGGCCACTGGGGAATGATCGGACAATCCCTTTAGTTAGATCTCTGTTTTCGGTACCCTGTGTGTTTATCCCTTGGGGATCAGCAAATAGTCTAACCTAGAAAAGGAACTATGAGCTGAATAAAAATGTGTAGCCAGCTCAAGCCAGATGATGCTCTTTACATGTCCAGCCCAGTGGCGATATCAAAGAAATCACCTTGGATTGCCCTGTCCCCACTGTACACCCACCAGCGCGCATTTGTCCATTCCCAAATAAGAGTACATTGTTCCAATCACCTCCTATGATGTATAGACTTCCTGGCATTTATCCTCATAGTCTTCTACAAAGGTCTGTCCCAGTGGCGGGAATAAATCCTACCAAGTGTGAATGGTTCCCCATAGAGTGTGATGGCCACTATGTTGTATATACCGTGGAAATCTGACCATATCTTATTGGGCTCAAAGGGTATCTTACAATGGATTAGAATACCAGTTCCTTGTGAACACCACATGAACCCAGAGTGAAATGTCTGTATGTATCCAAAGCGAGACATGAATGGCACTTTTGATCCTATGAGGTGTGTCTCGATCACAAAACAAGCAGAGAGGGATTCGGATGGCCTGATGGACAGAAGCCACTGCGCCAAGAACTTGTCCATGGAGGTGCCTACATACCCTTTGGGGAACCCTACGAAGCGCAGGTTATTAGGGCGGGAAAAGCCCTCAGCATCTTCCACACATCCCGCCAGCTCCTTTGTCACCACCGTTAACGTATTAACTTTCTTTTGAAAGGTTGTCTCGGAGTCCTTGACACTTAATACCCTGGTCTCTGCTTCCGCAATCCGATCAACTGCATTACGGAGATTTTGGCGCAGCAGGGTCACCTCCGACCCACCTGCCCCAGTTTTGGCATCCAGCATGTCCCTAGATTGTGTGATGGCTGCCAGTAGTGCTGGCATCGGTCAATTGGTGCATGGTGCTTTGTTTGGTTGCTGTGCTAGGATGTTTATCCTTAGTTATGTTGATGCCTCCGGCCCAGTCACTCCCAGAGGAGTCTCCCCGGCAGCTATTCCAGTACAACCCGTCATACCCTCTGAAACATCTCTATGGGGCGGCATGTGCGGTCGGCAACAGGCAGCTTGCTGGTCACGGTAAACACCAATCTCCTTTGCCAGGGCCCCTCAGCACCCCTCCACCCAAGTTGGGGGGAAGAGAAGGATTAAACCTGCCAGCCCCCTCACCCCCTCCAGGCAAAACCCTCCCTGGTCGGTAATGGTCCCATGGCCAGCTGGCAAACAATCCACAGAGCTCTCCTCTTCACTCAGGGGGCCCAATATTGCAAACTGGGTTGGTCTCCTTTGTGGGCGCCGCCAATGCCATGTCAGCTGCCATGGGGCACCCGGGGGAGGGGGGCATCATTACCATCAGCTGGCCACAACCTCACAGGGACACTTGCCCTCCCCGCAGGCAACGGACAGCACGTACACAGCCTCCGCACTCACCACCATTCAGGTAGGGATGTGGCTGCAGCCTTCCGTCCACCACTAGGCCGCACCGCTGCAGCCCCTCCACTTCCCACCGGACCATTTGACAGCAGCGCTGCAGGGCCAGCGACCCCCAAGATGGTGAAGCCACGATTCAAGGGTGGATCCCCAGGCCCTCTGATGAGCAGTGTGGCCGCAGGCCAGCTCAAGCCAGGCGCCTGAAGGACCCACACCAGGCCTCTGTGTGGTCTCTCAGTCTGTGTCGCCTCACGCAATCGTATGCTCCCTAGCCCCGGCGAAGTTCTCAGCTTCGACTCATGGCTCGGGCTGGTGGTGGGACAGCACAATAAACTCCGCTGCGGCTAGTTTGGCATTACAGGTGACATATGAGCAGGATGGCGTCGGATAAATGGCTGGACTGCTGGGATCTCGACTTACAATTGGCAGCCATGTTGGCCCGCTAGGCCACGCCCTCTTGTCATTTGGTTTATATCTTGAGACACTTTCAGCCAGAAGTCAGCTATTTATGGACAAAGCCATGCCATTTGCTTAAAAAACAGTTTGATGCCTACATCTACTACAGTGAGGTTTTACATTTAGACTCCTAGCCTGCAGATCTGTCAGAGTATAATAAATCTGGTGAATACATTTATAATAAATAAGTTGGTGTTCTTGCTTCTAAGTATTGTAAACAAATGTGCCTAATTAAGAGAGTCAATCACTTTGTGAGTGTCCAATACTGTTGCCACCCCTGACATACCAGGGTCTATCTGATGTGCCAAAAAGAAAAAAAACACTAAAGTTATCCAATATCGACAGAGATAAGATGAATTCCTATTGTTTAGGGGGCACCAAACCCCACATAAGTGCGTGCAGTAGTTTTGCCAAGACCCTTGAAATGATTTTGGTGTACAAAGTTCAACTTATACATATGTTTCACAATAAAGAGATCAAACCTACAAAATCTGGCTTTGCTTTTCCCAATGAACTGTTGAAGCCAATACTATTTACCATTGACTTTACACCTTACTCAAAATTGGCAAATTGAACTGCACATAAACTGGCAACCATCACTTTAAAAAAAAGTGTTTATTAGGTTTTACATAAGGTTAGTTATACAGGCTTTGCAGTGGCACATCTGGAATCCTATTCCACCATGTCTATAGGGGGTAACATAAGCACATCAATCTTCAAAACAGAATATCCCCACGTATGTAACTCAGTACCGATACAATAGTTCAAGGAGGTATCCTCCTCTGTAGGACATGGTGTCATGACATTTATGTCCGATGTGCATTGCTGGTGAAATGCAGAATATACCTGAAAACATTAACAGAACAAGTCAAACAATTGGGTCTAGGCTCATCATCATAGATCCATTGCAGCATGCACATGTCCTGGAGTCCAGATCATGATCATGTTTGCCATCCCCCTGTAGATTGCAGTGAATTTCTTGGGTGTCGGGTATGTTTGATGAAGGTAATTGAATTGAATGTATTTAAAGGGTGTGTTGCACAAGACCTTCTGTACGTAGCTAGCATTTTCATCCATTCTCTGTCAGATACATCTCTACCCAAGACCCCCTCCTATTTAGTTCGCAATGCCAATTAGGGTTTCCTAATCATCCTGTTAAAAGCAGAATAAAACCTCTTTATTAGGTTCTGCCCTGCACCAATGGACAATAACCTCTGGAGAATGGCATGGGAATCCGGTTCATCCCTCCCCTTATCCCAAAGAGCCTTAAAGGTCCAAACAGGAGTCTCATACTAAAGGAACTGTTCCAGGATAGGCTTTTTTATTGGGGTGGCCAGGGGTACCAACATCTAAGCCTCATAGCAGTCACCAACATTTATCAATCCCACCTCCATCCAGGTCACCATGTTTGTCGCTGTAAAAAAATATTGGGGTAAAATTAGACAATCCCATCAGTGGGAGGACCGGAGCCTACAATAAACAATGCACCGCACGGTGCACACATCTCCCCCAGCACCTGCGGCCTGTGGAAAGTAGCAGGCCATCCCCCTTGCCACGGGCACTCGCTGCAGAAGCTGCTCCAGCAATGCACCCTGATTAGATGCAGTACCCAACCTCCCCAACTCCCCCAGATGCGTCCCATCCAGCCACCTGGTGATCCACTGTAGCTGAGCTGCCAGACAAAAAGGCCTCAAACTCCGGCACTCCCAGACCCATCCAGGATAGGCAACTTGAGAGTCTCCAGGGCCACCTGCTGGTGACCCCCATCCAATATAGGCTCCTGAAGAAATGAATCCAGCTGTCTGATCTACAGGGCGGGGATCCACACAGGGAGAATAACGAAGAAATAAAGCAGCCGGGTAACATGATCATCTTAGTGAGCGCTATCTGCGCCATAAGAGGGAGCTGCAGCATCAGCCAGAAGGCCACACCTCTCCACAGAGAGCTCAGGGCAGGATCCAAGTTACCCTCCCTCACTTCCTCCAATTCGTGGTGGTTTTGTATCCCCAGATAACTGAAGGTGCGAGGGGCGCACCGAAATCCTGCTGCCTAGGTACGAGGTCTACCCAGCCCCGATTGCAGAGGGAAAGTTCAGGACTTTGAGATGTTCACCTGCAGCCCGCGATCATACCAAAATTCCGGAGCAACTAGATCATGACTGTAACATCCGTCTCCATATTGGGCACAAAGTAGCAAATCGACCGCATATAAAGAAATGAGGTGTTCATTCTCATCCAGCACCACGCCTCTACCCCGATGTCGGTCCTTACACATCTCTGCCAGCGGCTGAATGGCCAGTGCAAAAGAAAACAGAACCCTGATGAACCTCATGTAAACTGGAAACTGTGCGCTCCGTCCGCACCCTAGCAGGGGGGCTGGTATACAACAGGTGTAACCATCGCACCCAGGCAACACCCAGTCCCATTATGAGCATGACGCATTCCAGGAATGACCAACTGACCATGTCAAAAATCTTTTCCTGGCCGATCGACACAATCCCCGTCTTTCCCTCCCCCTTTAACGATGGAGAATGCAAGAGGATATACAAACAACGCAGATTCAGGGAGGAATTGCTTTGGGGGATAAATCCGAATCGTTCCAGATGCACTAACTTTTGAATGTGCAGGAATAGTTGCATTGCCAGAATTTTGCACAGCGCATTGCCAACATTTTGCTCAGAATCTTTTAATTTGTGTACAGCATGGACAGAGGTCTTACTCTGTTACAGGTGCCCCCGTCTATATCTTCGAAAGTGGGACCACCATCACATCCCTAGTGGAGGCAGAAAGTACTGGCAGTCAGCCTCGTCAGGAGTAGCCCAGTAAAGGCAGAGTAAAATTCCGCCAGGCTGTCCAGCTCAGGGGATCTCCCACTTGTCATGTCTCGTGTGGCATTTTAAATTTCTGACAGTATGATAGGACCTCCTGACATCTCCACAGTTTCCATGTCTATTCTACATAATCACAAAGGCTCTAGAAAGGACTCTGTCATCTCACTGGAGTCCTCCACTTGCTTGTCATAGAGAATCGTATAATAGTCTCGGAAGCTGACATTCATATCCTTTTGTGAATACACCAGCCCAGCTCCTGCAATTGGTTTATCAGAGATCAGCCTGCATTCCGGTCATGTCAGCCATGCCAACGCTCCCCACCCTCACTTTCATGACTCCGGCAATAGGTTCCTGTAATTATGACACTGTAACTTCTCCAGGAGGGCACTGTATTGCTCTTTAGTTTCCGCTAGTCTCTGCCCGCCCCATCACCTAGGCCGCTAGTTGTCTAGGAAACGGATGTCGACCTCTAGTTTGGTCAGATCTCGTTCCATGTCTCTCCTAATCCCCACTTACACTCTCAGGTAGTGTCCAGGTACTACAATCTTGAACGCTTTCCACTCCACTAAGCAGTCTGGCGCCGAGCCCTGGTTGTGCTCGAAATAATATAAAATCGCCTTCCGTAGACCTTCCCGGAAAGTGAGGTCTTGCAGTGCACTGAGGCAGAAATGCAACAATGGGACCACAGGGTATTCCTCCCTCAGATGGAAGTGCATCAATAGTGGACTATGACCAGAGATAGCACGACAGAGATATTCAGTGTGCTTAACAAATTGACACAGTTTCCCTGAGAAGAGAAATGTATCCAGGCGGAAAGACAGCGCATATAGGCTGGACCAATCGAAGTCTTCCCTCCAATCTATGCTGTGTCCTCCAGACATCTCATAGCCTCCAGCTCCCCATCCAATCTCGAAGTCCCCTAGCCACCCTATATTTAGAGGCTCCCGGCAAAGGTGGAGTAGAATGGTCCAGGTCAATATCAGCCATGTAGTTAGTCGCCCCTGAGGGGCAAGTCTCCAACAGCGCCCAGTCTGTCATGCAGACAAAGCGAAGAGGAAAGCCAGCTAGTACTGGTTTGGAGTATCTACTGAGCCAATATTCAGTTGCTGACCATCTAGTCTTCCTTCCACTAACACATATCTCCCTTCCTTATCTATTCTAACCTGCAGTGCCTCAAAGGATTCCCATCCTAACCCACACTAGGGACCCCAAGCAAAGGACGAGTATTTTGTGGCAAACATCTGTCCTCTCCAGTGTTGTTGGAGTCGTTGCATCTCGACCCTGGTGAGGTGTGTTTCTTGAAGAATGGCGATGTGAACAGCCCTAAGCTTTAAAAACATATGAACCTTGTGGCGCTGAGCAGCAGATCCCATGCCCCTGACATTCCACGTTAACAGTCTAAACCAAAAAAAAGAAGTGCAAATAAAAAAGAGAAATGCATACTTCAGGAAAATAAAACGCTCAAAGTCAGAGTTCTTCAGAATGCAGCTAGACCAAGCGAAAAACCGTCCAAGTAAATTGTTCGAGCTAATCCGATCTCAATCTAAGGAACAACCCCCAGCTGTCGACATCATGAGCACTACTCCTTCCTGTGAAGATTTCTCAGCTTTCTTTAACAAAAAAACTGACAATATAAGGAGCGACCTCCTCATTGACGCAAGCCTCTACTCAATACCCAACTGCTCAACACCAAATAAACTAAAAAACAATGCGACATGGGCATCTTTTGACACCTACTCTGAAGAAGAAATTGACAGAATACTCAGCACCCTAAAACCATCCAATCACCTTACTGACCCTCTTCCTGCTAACGCCGTAAAAGACTTCATCCCTTTGCTACTCCCACTCTGGACTAAAATTATCAATAGCTCACTACAACAAGGAACCATCCCGGACTCCCTCAAAGTTGGACAAGTTTCACCTTTATTGAAGAAACCAACTGCCGACCCCACGGACCTAAACAACTACCGTCCGATTACCAACATTCCCACTCTCGCCAAACTTTTAGAAAAATGCGTCCAACTACAAATGACAAAGCACATAGAACAGTTTGATCTCCTCAACCCACACCAATCAGGCTTCCGAGCAGGAAACAGTACTGAAACCGCGATGACTCACATAATTGACGACGCCATCCAAATCTTAGATCAAAATGATACCTGCCTCCTCATCCTTCTTGATCTCTCTTCAGCATTCGACACAGTGAAACATGAGAACTTACTCGAACTCCTTAAGACAAGAATGGGCTTCTCTGGGTCTGTGCTTCGTTGGTTCACTTCCTTTCTACACAACAGGTCTCAAAAATTCAAGAGCAAAAACCTGATGTCTTCCCCAGTACCGGTATCGTTAGGTGTCCCGCAAGGTTCCTGCCTATCCCCTACTTTGTTTAACCTTGTTATGGAACCTCTCACCACTCTGTTACAAGCATCCAATGTACACTTTCACATGTACGCTGATGACACGCAAATATATCTCAAGTTACAATCCCCCAAAGACATCCTGAGTCTGAATTCAACGATCAGAAGCACCCAATCTTGGCTGGCTGACAACCACCTCAAACTCAATGCTATGAAGACTGAGTTCCTCCTAATCTCACCTCCCACGAAAATATCTTCCGCACAAACATGGCTTAAGCACCTAACAGCACTCAATGTCCAACCGACCATCGTGGACTCAGCAAAATCCCTAGGCATAACACTCGACACCAACCTCAACATGCAGAAGTATATCAGCAAGGCTACTAAGGGGGCGAACTTCCAAATAAATACCTTGAGGAAACTGAAACCCTTCCTCCCAGCAAAAGACTTCCAAACAGCAGTACAAGCTCTAGTCATCCCTCGCATAGACTACGGCAGCGTTGGCCCTCTGTGGCCTCCCCCTAACGACAACTGCACCCCTCAGAGGGTCACTAAATGCGGCTGCAAGACTCCTCACTGGATCAAAAAAGCACTCGCATATCTCCCCTGACTTCAAATCCTTGAACTGGCTGCCTCTTGAAGCCAGAATACAGCTGAAAATTGCCTGCATGACGCACAAGGCTATACACCTGAAATCACCCAGCTACCTCACTCATAAGTTGACAATGTCCGGTGGGTCCAGAGCTACCAGGAGCACAAATAATCTTCTGTTGAAACCGCGAAGATTCCGGAAGGAAAAAACTTACAAACGCTCCTTCTCTGGAATGGCGCCCAGGATCTGGAACGCACTTCCTCCTGAAACGAGGCTCATCTCTTCCTCCCTTCTTTTTAAGAAAGAAGTCAAAAGTATCCTTATGGCGAAATACACTTGAACAACTCGTGTGATTTACATTGCGAACAGTATTATCTGTATTCTGTTATGATATAGCCTATATATTCCTATGTACGTGTGTCTGGACTTATATTAGTCTAAAGTGCTTAGATCCTTGCTCCCTCATATCATTTTTTTATCGATTTCGGTATTATTCACAACGTTTTGATGGCCTACGCTCCAACTAGGCCGTGCTACCTCATACCTGTACTTTACGTAATTTTTCTTTTTTTTTGCTATGTACATGAACTTGATGATCTACCTCCCTACTATGCCCCCTTGTTCCCTTACCCTTCCACCTGCCTGTGTAAAGCGCTCTGTTATCTGCAAAGATCTTGTTCGCGCTATATAAAACTCTCAAAATAAATAAAAAAATAAATAAATAAACCCTTCAGCTAATGTCATTATTCCCTTACTTCCCATCCCGCTTCAGGGCAGGCCTCCCATGACCCCCCTTCCACCGTGCACTGCATCTCGACCCAGAAGGATACCCAGAGCCTAGAGCCCAGCAAACAAGCAACTCCCCTGACCCCAGAGCAGCCTAGCAACAGCCAGTCGTCCAAACATAGACATTGTGAACCTCAAGTCTACAAACCACTATACACCCAGAGGTGGCAAGGTCATGGGGGTGGGGAAACCATACAGTCAAGACATGGAAGCAGCCCGCCGGATCCTCAACCCCCCCCCCCCTCCTCCCCCTCCTCAGCCAGGCACCTACAGTCGCCACAGCAGCAGCGGGAATTCAAGAAGTACACAACAGAAGACACCAGCTGCACATGTCCCATCCATGAAAAACCCGCTTGCCACTGCAGCACCACAGAGCAGGCTAATACATGACTGCCCCCCCTTCAATGGCCAAACAATATGGTCCACCTCCCACAGGCCGCGCCTGTACACCTCCCAATGGCGGCCAACATTGGAGGGCACAGTCGACTTCACCCCAAAGGAACCAGCTCACCCATTATGGTCCATAGTGTCAAATCAGTTCCCCTGCCGTGCTGTTTGCGGCGTAACACTGTGCAGGCCCTGTCTGCTAGTCGAAGTAACACCCGAGGCAGACTCCTTCGATCGGCCATCTGACCAGGTATCTTCATCCGAGTCCACGGAGCCCCCTCCAGTGAGCCCAGTTGAGGCCAGCAAAGCTACTACCCTGTCCTCAGCTGTTTGTTCCTTAGTTGGCTTCCTGACTTGTGTAGCACTCGTGGAATCCCGATGCCATTTCTGCACGCGTCAGCACGGTCTGGGCTTGTTCCTCGCCGTCTTGTTACCCATGCCCTCAGCTGGTCCCTCTCAAACCACTCTCATGCATCAGAAGGTGTCGAAGATGTGCGGCACACCATCTAGAAGCACCCGCAGCTTTGCGGAGAATAAAAGGGAATATCACAGCCCTGCTTCGCGGAATCCCCTCTCAACTTCCTTAAAGGAGGCCCTCTTAGCTTATACAGGGGCCGTGAAGTCGGGGAACATGGTCACTGCTGCGTTCTGAACATGAAAGACACCCTCTGTACATGCCCTCTGAAGCAAAGTGTCACAGTCCCTATATGGATCGGCTTGGCCACCTCTGGTTGTAGTGGCCCTCCTGGGTTCGGAGACTTCACTAGAACCCTGTGTGCCCTTTCAAGTGCAAAAAAGGGAGGAAGTTGTGCAGGCGTCACGCTTGTCTTCATCCAGTGCACTAGGTTGGCAGTCATGTCACTGCCCTCTGTCCCTTCAGGCAACCCCACAAACCGGACATTGTTGCGCTGATTGTGCCCTTCTGCAGCTCCGGCCCTGTGCTCCAAGATCCGCGCTTGCTTGGTTAGATTGTGAATTTGTTGTTACAAAGTGCGTTGTGCCCCTCAAAGCTCCTCTATAATCCCGTCAGTGGCTTCCCCGGTCTCCACCAAGTTCCAGGGGCCCCGAGACCGATGGGCCATTAAGCCGCACCATGCGGTGTAGGGCGCCACCTGCCCCTGCCGCCTCACTTGGAAGCCCAACAACGGACGCTGAAGAAACAGCTCTGGCTACCCGGGCTATCTGGGATTGCAGGGGGTCCCGCTGTCAAACAAGCCCCAATAGCCCAGGAGGTGCTGCTGCAGGCTTTGTCTTTGCCGTGCAACATGATTGGGCATGGTGCCTGTGCCGGTCATCTCTGTTTGGGTCCCTCTTCACCATAGGTTCCACCACGAGCTGCCGACAGCTGCTAATATACAGCCTTGTGCGTGCCACACACTCTTGCGATCCCCGAGACCAGGATCGTATCAGAGGTGGCTGTTAGGAGGATGGGATCGGTTAATTGAAGAAAGGCCATGGCGAGAGCCTCACAATTCTTCCATCTTCAATGGGTAAAGCAACACCCCCCACCTTACTAACAACCATCATGCATATAGTTATAACATTAAAAATATGTAGAAAGAGACAGTTCAAAACAGTATGAAACCCCTCTCAGCGTGGCCTAAACAGAATCATCATAGTGAAAATCTCAGGGTTCATCAGAATAAGTGGCCAGTGCCAAAACTCTTGCCCACTATTGTAATCTGTGAAATTGCATGTAAGAAAATAAATACCTGTCTATAGCTTGTAACAGTGTGAAAATAACCATCTTTTAAAGGCTTACTGGCTTTAACAAATAATTCTCACAATAAATAGGCTAGACAAACGTCATTTGTCATAATGTTTCATAATAACCACATCAGAACTGTTGCATTGGACATAGCTTTTCTCAGTGTATCAATCGAAACTATAGCTTGTCACCATAACCAACCAAGACTTTCAGTTTTGAGCATAAACTTTCCCTCAAGGCAACCATCAGGCCACAGTTATAAAATTAGAAAGGGTAACAAAATCACAGTTGGCTGAGCAACATGCTATCGCTCCTAAGAGGGCCTAACATGGATTGTCACAGAGTAAACCTTCTATATCATTGGTTTGTCACACGCGATAACCAACACCAAAACCTTTTCCTTTTATGGTAATCTGTGAGAGTCCATATAACAAAATACCAGTCTGTTGGTTTTAATATAGAGTAATAAAAATCCACACTTAAATGGCTGTTAATGTTATTGTATACAACAGATTAGGCTGTTAGCCTAGATCATTGGCATTCCACCATAACCAATTCAGTCCTGGGGTACTGAGTATAAGCTTAACCGCAAGCCATAAAGGGCAATACAAGCTGTCATTTTAGTGGAAAAACAACACATCTCTCCCAATCATATACTGTAGTCAGGAGAACCATAATGTGGCTGGAGCCTAAGCCCCTTTCTCTCATGTGGTACTCTGAAATCTCTTTTTTGTCAATTGCCCGAGGCCAGGCTTCAGCTGCACTGTCAAGATAGACCGAAAATTCCATGTAGATTAGTGTAGCCCTGTAAATACCATACCACTCTCAAATACAAAACTGCACCCTGAAGTCTAAAATGAATGATGTAAGGGGAGGGTGCTAGGCATGCAATATATTTCTCGTGACTGCCCTCCTTCCATCTATCCTTCTTCCAGTGATGAACACAGTTCATAATCTAGTTATCTAAAACACTTTAACAGCATTACAATGCTGTGTGTGTGTGTGCGCGATCTCAAAAGTTCAAGCTCGGGCAGCTGTACTGCTGCTGGCGCAGGCAGCTGGATGATTGGTTTAAATATGGTGACAACTTTGCTGTCAAGCCAGATGTAAAAATACAAGACTTATTGGCTTTGCAAACGCTTTTTTATAATTACAAGCATCTGCTACAATAGTTTAAAAAAAAAAAAACAACACATGCTACTGCCTAATTGTGACCCCAAAAAAATGTTTCACTTCATATGAGATGGCCATTTTAGCAGTGTTAGGTCAACAAGAATATTGTTCCAAGAGGGTGTCGTAGGTTTGAAGCAATCATCGGGGCTACCCGGTGCTGTTCATATAAAATGAGTGGCTGGAAGTGATGGCAAGGGAGTAGTTCATGTTCTCGTTAATCTTTTGATGCTCTTCTCAACTTTTAAGGCTGGATTCCTTGGACTGTGATATAACACAGAAAAATCTGGCAAAATGCGGTCACTCGCGCTGCTTTGTATCTAGTGGTCTGAGTAAAGCATTGTTAATTCTCTTTGCTTGTATTCTTTCTGGTACCTGCTTCCTTTCCCCCTCCAGGTGCATTCTTCCTTTGCCCTCCCACGGTGTTTGCTTCACACCCCCCCTCTCCCCCCCCCTCTGAGTGCCTACTTCCCTGACCACCTCATAGATGCTGCTTCGCTTGGCCCTATCTTCGTCTCGGTGCATAATTTCTCCATCTCTCCCTCCTGCTTCCTCCTGGTCTCTTTCACTCTGTTAGTGCCTTGTTCTTCTGCTTCTCCTTTTCTGAAAAGTTCCTCTGCACCCGGCTCTCTGTGCCTGGTACCCCTGAAAACCACCCCCTCTCGGTGCCTGGTTCCTCTGACCCTCTCCTCCTCAATACCTGGTTCCTCCACTCCTTTACATCAGTGTCTGGCTCTTTAGCCACCCACCACACTTCACTGCAGCTTTCTCCTCCCAACATCCTTGCCCGATAGTACTGCTCTACTGTCTGCACTGTCTGTGCCTTGTATACACCTTTTCACCATTGGCCTCATTGCATAGTTCCTCTTACCCATATCTTCTTGCTGTGTTCTAACTTCATGCCCTTTTCATCCCCATCTTTCCCACGTGTCCTCCTGCTCAAACTCGCTTCACAATTGTTTGGTGCCTCACTATCCTATTCTGTATCCTCCTAATTGCAATGCTACATATTATCTACACCTTTACTTATTCGTATCCACACCACTGTTCACCACCTGCTTTCTCAAGGTCCAAAGTAGAGCATTATTTTCCATCTTTGCCGCACCACATGCGTTTTCTTTTTCCATTTCCCTACTAAATGTCTTGAACTTCCCACTACATGTGCTGGATGCCCTGTTTCCCAGCATATCATACCATGTCCTCTCCGTATCTCTCAAAACTATTTTTTTAATCCTTCCTCTGCATGCACCATCGATTGCCTTAGCTTTGTCCAGTCTTCCACCACATGCCTTTCCCCCTTGCACTACTCTTCCCTCTTTTATTGATTTATTTTCATCCCTCCTCAACTTTTCCTTAGCATTGCTCTTATTTTAGATATTTAATGGTGATTTTGTGGACCGTGGTTCTTTTTCAGTGGAAGTGATTTTAACCCTTTTTGGGTTTAAGCTGCTGTATCCTACTCACTTTCATCTACTCCGAGGTAAGTGATATACCCCATACACTGCTTTTCTCTGCCCTTCAGGGAAAGCAAGGATGAGGATGGAGTAAGAATAGAATAACATAACTTTGTATTCATTACATGTTCAGTTTGTTTGTGATGTGAAGTTATAGCTAGTCCTATGGGCATTGACTTTTAAGCTTTAATACATGTGGGTAATAAAGCTGCAGCTGTATCTATTCCAGCAACCTCTGTTATGTGAAACCCTTCATATTTTGATCTTCTTACAACTCTGGCTCAGTCATACATTCTGTTAGTGCTGCCACAGGGCTATATCATTACTTGTAATGGGGCGGTCCTGTGTCCCTCAGAACCTGAGTATAGTAGATTCGTGCTACAATTGGTTCAGTAGGGATTCACAATTACTTTGTAACAGTAATTCGTATTTAATTTATCCTACAAAAATGAGTCGAAGATACACCACACAACAAACATTGAAAAAGACTTTTTAGACAAATCTGGTTTTTCAATGTTTGTTGTGAATTTGATTGTATAGCACCCATATATATGACAAGAAGCTCACATCATATATATAATTATATGTTAGTATATCTATATTGTGTGGTGTATCTGTGACTCTCCTTTTTGTTGGATAAATTGAATACGAATTACTGTTGTGACAAAGTAATTTAAAAACCCCGCAGAACCAATTGTAGCACGAAGCCAAAGGCCTAGAGGCCTGCCATTTGGGTTCAGGCACATCTGTCTGTCACTGGTGCTGCTACAGACCTATGTAAATATAGGGATACATAGCCACCTGGCTACTAGGTTCATTCACTTCAAGGATCCAGGATTATAGTCACAAATTGGCACACCTGCGAGTACTCCATGAAACTGGCCTGTCTCTTTTCTGAACAGGGTTCTTGTAAACTGCAGTGGGTGGAAAGTATGTCAAAGAAAGTGCTTGAAATTTGAAGGGGGTGTCCCAATTCAGTTAGCTTTGCAGAGACTTACTGTCACCTATAGAGATTCTATTGGAGAAATTGCAATGCAGGACATATTCAGACCGGGGAGATCGACAGCTTAAGAAAAAGTCCTGCTCTAGAGAGAATGTTTTCTGACTCGGATCCTGATATATATATATATATATATATATATATATATATATATATATATATATATATATATATGTGTGTATATATATATATATATGTGTATATATATATATGTGTGTATATATATATATATGTGTGTATATATATATATATATGTGTATATATATATATGTGTGTATATATATATATATGTGTGTATATATATATATATATATGTGTGTATATATATATATATATGTGTGTATATATATATATATGTGTGTATATATATATATATATGTGTGTATATATATATGTGTGTATATATATATATATGTGTGTATATATATATATATGTGTGTATATATATATATATATATATGTGTGTATATATATATATATATATATATGTGTATATATATATATATGTGTATATATATATATATATATATATATATGTATATATATGTATATGTATATATATGTGTATATATATGTATATATATGTGTATATATATATGTATGTATATATATATGTATATATATATGTATATATGTATGTATATATATATGTATGTATATATATATATGTATATATATATATATGTATATATGTATATATGTATATATATATATATATGTATATGTATATATGTATGTATATATATATATCATACACAACACACCATCAACCCCTCTTTCAGCTGAATGATATTTGCTCAATCTACAATTCCCTACCTTATTTATTTTCTCTGACATTTTTCTGTTGTCTTTGTCCTTGCACCCTTTGTTTGCCTGGTTCCTTTTTCTGCCTGTTAGTTGTTCCCATCTACAGTACTTATTAATTCTCTTGTATCCAGCTTTTTAATACCATTGACCTTATTGTGTAGCCTGAAGCCACTTTCCAGCTTAAAAATGTGAGTGTTACTACTGCTGTGGGCATTTGCATACAGTTGCAGTGCTCTCCCTACCCAAAATAAGACACTGATACGTATCACTCCACTGGTCATTGAAGTTTTTTTCTCCAGATAATTGCACTTGTCCTCGTGGAGAGGGGATTAAGTCAGCAGCACACATACAAAATTTCAGGTTTTGCATCATAGGATCAACATTGGTGGTCATAAACTTTTGAATAATTAATTCCCCGCAGTGTTTGGAGACCCCGGGAAACCCCTTTAAGATGTCCAGAATTAAGCAGAAAGAGTAAAGCATCCAACATGTTTTAATGTTGCTCATCACGGTCTCAAAGCCTATTAAGGCAAGGTTATCTTAATTGGGATCATTGAAAAGATGATAAAGGGAACCTTTTCTTATATTACATTACATCATCTATGGAAAACGCCACACTGAAAAAACATCATCAGTGAGGAAAAATCCAACCCGATGAGCTTGTTTTAGGAGAGCTGACCCTTTAAGGCTTCAGTAACTTCCTCTACTCATGATTCCTTGTACTGGCAGGAAGACAACTGCTACAGATCCACTCAAGGCCTTGATGGTGTGCTTCCTCGCTTCTGGCTCTTTCAGAGGGTGAATTTTACCAGAAAAACCATGAAAGGACTCGTTAGGACCGGAAATGCATTAATCTCCGAGACAAACTGGAATAGGTGAGCGCCAAGGAGAAGGGAAAACCAAACTAGCCACACAGAAAACACTCCAGTTCCACTGATAGGTGGACATTTCTCATAAGGACTCCCACAAAGGGTGATAAAATGACATGAAAGGTGAAAAATAAGTCACTGCAGTCATTATCACTACCACCCGTCCTTTTTGCTGTTGAAGATTACAGCATCAACGTGCTTGCCATCGAAAGGATCAATGCTGACATCATGATTGCATCATCAACCCCATCACACTAAATCTTCTAGATCGGCACACACAATGTCACGGTGATTTCGGAGTACTCCAGACAAGCAACTGCATCCAGTTTACCTTGCATACAGACCATCCGTTCAATGACTGCAACACACCTCAGTGGCACCACTGGGGTTAAATGCTGTGTCTGGAAGTTTTGATTGGCCCAGAGCTTGCAAGTGCCATAAAACACAATGCTATTCAACCTTGAGCAACTCTGCCTCAGGGTTGCATCTTCCAGCGCTGAGCACCTGCTTGCAGTGAGCAGGGGGGACCACCACTGTTAAAGGTAAAATGCAAGGCCTAACCCGTACCTTGATACAAGTGGCTCATGCATGCAGACAACTTTGCCGCACACTATTAAGACTTTTTGCCAAAAGGGTGAAAAAGACATTGAATTAAGTTGTTTATGTAACCACAGAGAATAATTGAGCCATCTGCACCTATGCCTAATCGTTTTCTAAACTTGTATGTGTTAGGGACTGTTGATGCAAAGTCTCTACCAAGGTGTAAGGGGGATAGGGTACCGGAAAGAACGGGAGTGTAGCTACTCACTGTTAAAATGTATACAGCAAGCCTGAGCGACCTTCCATCGGATTGGGTAGTATTTAGTTGTGCTGTGAGATTAAGGTAATTTATTTTTACATAAAAGGGAATCCCTGGGCTAGTCATCACGTTATTGTGCCTGTTTGTTGACTTTTTAGTTCTGATCTCTTGCACTAAACACTATCACCCTGAGACTGCTCTGCCTTGCTACCATGAGACGCAAATGCTGAAAGGGTTGGTTAGATTGCAGAGACCTAGTAGGACCAGGCCCTTGGTCATCAGTAGCAAAAGACCTCGAACACCACAGTTGGGGCCCAGTAGCCCCCGTTAGGCCTGTGGCCCCCGAACGAGGTCTCGCACCCCCTCTGGCTGAACTACGCTTCAATCTGGTTTTATATATGCCACACTACTCTATTCCACTCAACTCTACAGTACTACTACTCTGTATACCTTTCCACACTATCCTTCTCCACTCCACTCTACCCTACTCCACACTTACACTGGAAGCCACTCCCATCCAACACTCTGGTTCCCTCCACTCTGGTTCCCTCCACTCTGGTTCTCTCCACTCTGGTTCCCTCCACTCTGGTTCCCTCCACTCTGCGTCCCTCTACTGTACTCCAATCCTCTCTACTGTACTCCAATCCTCTCTACCATACTCCAATCAGTCTCTCTACTGTACTCCAATCCTCTCTACTGTACTCCAATCCTCTCTACTGCACTTCATTCCTCTCTACTGTACGTCAATCCTCTCTACTGTAATCCAATCCCCTCTACTTTACTCCATTCCATGCCACTGCCCTCCACTTGATGCCACTCCACTTTACTCCAATCTACTTTACTTTACAAATATGACAATATTGAATAGAGTGAACCAATGATTATGATTTCTTGGCACATAAAATCACCCATTTGATGGAAGAAATCCATGACCAGGTCTAAAGGAAAATTATGATTCATTAGAAAATGATAGATAACTTGTTCCAGTTACCAGGTATGCCAACTAGGTATCAACATTGGCTGGGGACATTGGGAATCGTCCCACAGTGAATTCGCTATGACAGTGGCGGCTCCTCAAGGGAGCGCTGCGGTATGGTGGGTGGGCGGGTCAGGGGAGGGGGAGGGTGGGGGTTAGTAAACTCCGGAATTGGGCCTAATGGAGTTGAGTAAAGAAATAAATACATAAAATGAATTACATTGCGCGCTGCATCACCAATTTGGCGTTGCAGCGCGTGCAATGTAATCTGTTTTATTTCTTTATTTCTTTACTCTACTCCGTTCTGCCCTATTCCGAAGTTATCTACCCCCCACCCTGCCCTGCCCCGCCCCGCCCCACCACCCCGCAGCACTCCCTCAAGGAGCCGCCACTGCTCTATGAAAGTGCTGATCCACTTGTACCAGCATTTGTGGTGTACTGAATAACCAAGTATGGGAATCGGTAATATGAAGGGGTTAGTGCAGATTTCCTCATCACGTGGAGTGTACATTCTAGATTGCTGTTCTAGGATCTACCCACACTGTAGGCTCCCAAACTGGAGGTGTTAATTACCTGCAGCTGAAGATTTCAGGTGTCTGCTCTAAACTTATAAAGCTTTATATATAACACTAGAGTCTTGACCATGCAAGAGGGCTGGCCACTGTATTGTGTACTCCTCAGTCTTCACCAGGATCCTAAAATTGGCATGGCCTGACCGCTTTCCAGCACATATCTCTTTTGCATATGACTTTTGACATAAATCACGTCATTTGTTCTTCAAAGCTGTACTGCTGCTGGTAACTGGCCCTACAAGGTCCATTGCCTGTTCTTAGTAATCTGAACTGGCATTCACAATTCCTGGGTAAAGTATGCTGTGCAGTAAGCCTTAGACAAGTATTCATTATTCATACTATGAAATACATTCATAGCGTTTAGTATGGCCACATCAGTGGTTATAAGTGTGTGCCTTCCAATCTGGAGAATGCTTTCCTTCGCCTTCATCAGGCAAATGCTGTTGCTTTTGGGACAGAATTTAATTGCAGGTTTGGAGCTCGGCTTGTCTGATTTCGTTGAGGATGGGTAAACTTTTTGGTTACCCTCCAATAATACGAACGGGTCACTTTCTGCTTTCTTCTCTCAGGCTGTGTGGGCATGGCAGGAATATGCATAGATCATGCCTTTGACAAGGCTGATTGTGTCCCACCTCCAAATACTGGACCTCTAATGAATAGGAAATGGTTATTTACTTTCCCTTTAATGCGGATCTGGTGTTTGCCTTGTATAAGGCCCTTTTATTGATGTCCAAGGGGCAGCACTTTCCTCCAAAACAAGCATCCCTTGAATAAAGACTTCCACTTGGTCCGTCAGTACTCTCAGCTCAGACATTCACTTAAGGTTTTTCCAAGAGGCAGACCACCACTCCTCAGGGAGTCTGTTATCAAGCTCATTGCACAAACCGTTACAGCCACAAGTGTTTACATCACTTTTGGGCTCCAGTTGGTGCTGAAAGAAGGCCCTATAAGCTCAACCAAGAGCGTCCACCCTTTTCGGCCGTGGAGCCCCAAGACCACAAACTAACCTAAACTTTATTCAAAGCCAAAGTCCCCTTTGACACTGGTTCCCAAGCCATTGTTGACTTTAAAGCCACCATCAATACTGAGAACACCCTCAAGGAGGCGCTTGATGTGAGATAGAAGTGTTTCTTTATCTATCCCCTTACAGCAAAGGCACCCCCGCTGAAACCCAGAGACTCTGGCTGTGCAGAGGAGACTGGTATTTGAGGAGGAACCTGTATCGAGGTGAGGCCGCTCCAGGTCTCGTACTTAAGAAGCATAAACACAGTGGCACCAGCCCACCTCCCTCCCCCCCTTATGCTCCACTTCCACCACTACCTCCTTTACCCCACCATTACCTCCTTCACCTCCACTGCCAAGTTCACCTCTTCCACTGCAGTGACCAGAGGGATACCCATGCTCCTTTTATGACTCACCAAAAGCGGTACAAAAGGGGGTGGTGATGGACGGAGCATCTGAATCAATCAAACACTCGCACCCAGTCAAAAGATCTGGGTTTAATCCATCACCGTTCTTTAGCCCACTCTGCCACCCCAGTTCAGACATGGCTATATGCAAATCAGTCTGACCCTGTGCCTCATGGGAACAGTCCAGCCCGAGCTCCGTCCTTCATCCCCCCTTGTGTATCGCTTTGTTCGTCCTAAGTGTGGCAGGGTATGCTCAGACGTGAGTCCCTTGTTCACTTGGCCACTGGATTCAAGATAGCCTGGCTGATGAGGATTATGAATCCGAAACCGGTCCCAGGATGCTTGTTTCCGGTCCAGGGAAGACATGGCTTGGCAGTTCGGGCTGGACTGTTCCCATAAGGCACAGGGTCAGACTGATTTGCATACAGCCATGTCTGAACTGGGGTGGCTGAGTGAACTAAAGAATGGTGATGGATTAAACCCAGATCAGTTGACTGGGGGTGAGTGTTTGATTTGTTCAAGCGCTCCGTCCATCATCCCCTTTTGTATCGCTTTGTTCGCCCTAAGTGTGGCAGGGTATGCTCCGACGTGAGTCCCTTGTTCACTTGGCCACTGGATTCAAGATAGCCTGGCTGATGAGGATTATGAATCCGAAACCGGTCCCAGGATGCTTGTTTCCGGTCCCGGGAAGACATGGCTTGGCAGTTCGGGCTGGACTGTTCCCATAAGGCACAGGGTCAGACTGATTTGCATACAGCATGTCTGAACTGGGGTGGCTGAGTGAACTAAAGAATGGTGATGGATTAAACCCAGATCAGTTGACTGGGGGTGAGCGTTTGATTTGTTAAAGCGCTCCGTCCATCATCCCCTTTTGTATCCCTTTTATGACTCAGGCAGTCCTTTTGGCTTTGCCAACCGCTACAACACCCTCTTCGAGCCATAGCCCACAGATGACCCTTGGGAAGATTAGTGTCAACCCTCTAGACCTCGACCATTACCCAGTTGTGGCATCTCTGACCAACAATACCATGGCCATCCAGCAGGCAGCGACCTTTCACAAAGTGGATATGCACAGCTTCCAAGTGGAAGAATATTTCCTCTGAGACACTGTCAAAGTCTGAGCAGAGGGTGGTATTTTTGGCTATGCAAAGGCTAGCTCAAGTCCTCACCGGAGACATTCAGGGAACCTCTCAAAGCCAGAGTAGTAACAGCCAGGATGGAGAAGTAGTACGTGCCCTCCCTCAGTGTCCCTATCTACATTGGAGGCTATGTCCCACCTGCCCATTGGTCTTGTGCACCTTCCACAAGCAGGCTTCTGTTCATGCCACAGGCCATGCTCTGCCTGTTGACACAGAGAACTAGAACCTGGATAAAGTCAGCAAGAGGGTGGTCATATGGGCAGTTACTCAATGATGTATAGCAAACTCCATGGGGTTCTTCTCATGCTATGATAGAACACAGTCAGAAGAAATGCAGCAGCTGGTGAAGCATCTACCTTAGGAGTTCAGGAAGGTAGATTTTAGTGTCTGAGGTCAAGACCATCTCCGACGCTACCATCCATTGCAACCTCAATGCGAAGGACAAAGCATCCAGGGACGGTAACACCAGTGTCTTTCGCAGACACCATACCTGGGTCCATATCTTGGGGTTTTAGCCGGAGGTTCAGCAGCATCTCCTCAACATCTCCTCAACCTGCCCTTTGATTGGGAACACCTATTTGGGTTATAGGTTGGTGATGATGCTAGAGAAAGGTAAAGAAGAAAGGTTCTGGAAGCAGCAGCTTTGAGGTGCGAAGGCCACATCCACTGATCCCACCCATTCATATATGTGGCATCAGTTGCCTTTCCACCAGCATGGGGACCTGGGGTGCCTGTACAGTTACAAAGGCTGGGGCGGCACTGGCAAAGGAGATTTCATCTCTAAACACTGACTTTGCTTTCCTTACCCCCTCACCCTGATCACATCTCACTTTTAGGGGGAAGATTTCAGGATTTCCTCTTTCGCTGGTCAGATCAGTGGGTACTGACGGAGATTTACTATTGCTACTGCCCAGAGCGTTTCACAACTCCTCATAACATCCCCCCCACCCCACAGACATACCCTCAGCAGATGACATTGTAGCCTTCTAGAGAATGAGGTTCAGGCACAGCTCCATCAAGAAATCACAGGAAGAGTGCGCTCTCCACAGAGTCAAGGGCGTCTACTGTCTTTACTTCCTCAACCCCAAGAAGGACAGTTCCCACAGGTCAATCTTAGACCTCAGGTTGCTCAATCAATACTCTCTGTCAAAACCGTTCCACGTGACACATTTCCAGAATGTCATTTCTCTGCTCTGACAAGATTATTACAGGACCGTGCTAGGCTTGAAGAACCCTACTTTCACATCCCCATCCATCCCACCCTCCAGCTCTACCTCCGGTTTGTGGTAAGCGGTCGTCAGTACCAATTCAAAGTGCTTCCCTTTGAGTTATACCACCGCTCCAAAGGTCTACATAAAGTGCTTAGCAGTGAGTCACTCATCTAAGAGGGCCATCCACTTTTTTCCCTACCTCGACGATTGGCTGATTAGGAACCCAGTCAAGCAACAATATCTAGCCTTTACCCAAGCTGCAATCTCCATATTTCACTGTCTGGGATTGACTACAAGTGTCACCTACGACCCTTGCATATCCACCTCTTTCTGGGTGTCCTTACTCAGTGGAGTCACAGACAAAGCCAGCCCAAGCCAGCAGGGGGCGTTGGCATTCTAGCAGATCTTACTTCTCTATCAGCCCATTCGTCAAGTTACAATCTGAAACTTCATGCGCTTCCTAAGGATGATGATCTACTGCATTGCGAACCTTGAATCGCTAGCCATATGCCTTGCTCTCAAGGCCTTCCTTCAAATCATTCAGGGCCAGGTAGTCTTCTTCAGGACAGACAGCATGACTGCCATGTATTACCTTTCATAGCAGGAAGACACACTATCTCCCTTTCTCGCCGCACAAACACAGAAGACGTGGGCCTGGAATGTACACCACCACATACACCCTCTAGCGGGGTACCTTTTAGGAGTTCACAGACCTACTCAGCAGGACGCATCAACAAGTCAACTAAAAGGAACTCCTCCTGCAAGTTCACTCCCCTACTTTTAATGCTGGGCACCCCATAGATAAACTTGTTCGCCACTCCATCCAACAAAAAAAATCCCAAACTTAGCCTTCAAGTAACCCATACCCATAGTTCACAAGCAATGCGCTATTAATTAATTGGTCAGTGATTTTGTTTGTCTATACTTTTCCGACTCTCCCACTTCCGTATATGGTAAGAAAGATTCAACAAACCTTCCCTAAGCATTATCCTGAAGGTCCTCACATGGGCCACACTGCTGTGGAACTCGAGACTCCTGGAGATGTTCATCAGACCCAGAGAGAAGCTTCCCAACAGGCTGGACCTTCTCACATGCAACTAAGGCCAGATTGGGCACCCACTCCCCAGGCAGCTTGGTTTAGTAATCTAGTGCCTGAGGTCTTAGAATTTGCTTTCCTCTGTCTTCCACAGGAATGCATGGATTTTCTGCATGAATCTCGCAGGCCTACCACACAGGTCTGCTATACTTCAAAATGGAAAAGGTTTCTAAACTATTGCATATCCAGTTACCTGGAACCTCTTATACTTAGTGTCCAGGACATTATTTTTCATCTTCTCCGTCTACAAAAGCCTGGCCTCGCCTGCACTTCTGTACAGCTTTAATTAGCTGCAGTAGCTGCACACATGCAAAACAGGGAACACTCCTCCCTCATTCTCATCCTAGTAATCAAAGCCTATATTGAGGACCTCAAGAACATCATCCCACCCAAAACAGCCTATCTGCCCCTGCATGGGACCTCAGGATGGTCCTCACCGGGGTCACAGATTCTTTTGAGCCTCTGCATCTCCCTTTCAGTTTCTCTTGCGGAAAGTAACTTTTATCATAGCCATAACGGCTCTCAGACGCATTGGTGCATTGCATGCCCTCACAGTCCAAGAACCCTTCATTCTGGGCTAAAGGCACATGGTCATTCTCAGAATCGTCCTAAAGTGTCTTCCCAAAATGGTTTTCTGTTTCCTCCTCAAACAGGTTATAGAGCTGCCAGTCTTTTTCCCTCAACCAGACTCCATAAAGGAGGGAACCCTTCATATCCTTGATGTTAAACTCGCTGTCCTGTATTACATAGACGAGACCAGTCCCTTTTGCAGGTCTGATCAGTTGTTTATAGCCTTGGTCAAACCTTGCAAATATCAGCCTATTTCCAATGCTAGAATTATCAGATGGATAGTCAAGTGCATTCAAAGCTGCTATTAAAAAGCTAAAAGAGCCCTCCCTAAAACCCCGGGGTGTACTCTTCAGGCAATAAAGCAGCAACTATGGTCTTCCTTGGTAATATCCCACTAGCTGACACATGTAAGGCAGCCACTTGGTCAACCTAACAAATTTACTAAGCACAATTGTATTGATATCTTAGCCTAACTAAGTAGGAAAGCGGAAGCCCTATCTGAACCTGAGCATGCACTATGTAACAATAAGGGTTCTCCACAGGGATAGATTAACACAGTATTTCTTCAACCATAATCTAATTTTATTGGACTAGCCATATTCAGTGGCAACAAAAGGTTATTTATGATACCTTCAGATTTAATACATTCTGACGCACCCATATACACACAGATTTATGATAATTCGGGATGTTACTAAATGTTATCTTTAAAAATCATGAAATTCTCTCAACAATTATATTATTCAATGTTCCATTAAAAAGATACTTGTTCAGGGACACATTCTCGTTGTCCTACAATGCTTTTTACACAAAACGTCTACTGTACAATGTTGCTATGTTGCCCACCGGCAGGTAGCACTGCAAACAGTCATGAAGGTACAAAGAAAGAACAACTAATGCCTAAGAATATCCTCTAGATGCATTGTCTTTTACAAACTTGAAAAGCATTTTTTTGTGCTCCTTAAAGCTTTGCCGTGCGTGGGTGGCCGCATGGCCCAGCCTGCTCGAAAGGACACCCACCCTGACTTTTAATTGTTTTTAAATCATGCAGGAATCTTGTGGGACTAAAGTTAAATTTGGTCCTGTGTGTTGTGGGGTGGTTGAGGAGTCCCACTGGAACTTGAACCCCACCCACCCCAAGATACATCGGCTCAGGATGACCCTAAGGCCGTATACATTATTTTTTCATTTTCGGGCATTTCAGCCGAGTACCTGTGTCCTATAATGGCAGTTACAACATTCTCTTCATGTTGCAGCTAGCAAGTCAGAGTATAAGCTCTCACAGGAGTGAGGGAGCCGATGGGGGTGATAAAAGCTCCCTCGGACAATAAGATTGGTCTATTTGAAGTTGCTTACCCACAAGACACCCGTGTACCCAACCCTCCAGAGATCTATACATTTTGTACCTTAATTTTTCAAAAACTACTAAATGCATTTACACCAAATCACAAAAATCAAGCTTTCTTGGTAAAGGTCTTACTTTCTGTCAAATGTGTAATTCTGTTCAGACATTTTCGCTGTAGCGCTGTTCAAAAATCCATATGGGAATTGCATGGGGAAGTTGCATTTTAGGACAACATAACCACCACCACCCTTTTCCTCACAACTGGATTGACTAATCATCCCAAAACATTCCAGAAAGAAGCGGAGGTGGGTGAGCTTTGTTTTTTGCTAAATTTTCACACCACCACATCTACTCCCAGCATCTGTAGATGTTCAGTTAAAAATATCAAATATATACTAAGCTATAGAATGGGGGTTGGGAGCACACTGCCTCACAGTCCCAGCACAGTTCGCCCCTTTGCATCCTGGTAAATGCAGTACACAGTTGAAACTTACTTCAAAATTAGCTGGAGTTTTTCACCTAAGTTGGTGCAGACATTGCTGTATATCTCTAGACACGTGTTTCTGTGTTGAGCCCATCTTCAGTAGAGAGCAGCAGTATTAGAGAGCAAAGAAAATCATCTGGGGTGGCTGGAAATGCTGCCAAGTTTCTCTCAGATCACTGTACCACTCACAAGCACACAGGTGCATCTCCAAAGCTCATCAGCTTGCTGGCTCAAGGGAGCCGTTTGAACAGAATGGGTATTGGGAGCACACTGCCTCACAGTCCCAGCACATTTCACCCCTTTGCATCCTGGTAAATGCAGTACACAGTTCAAACTTACTTCAAAATTAGCTGGAGTTTTTCACCAAAGTTGGTGCAGACATTGCTGTATAACCCGACACGTGTTTCTGGGTTGAGCCAATCTTCAGTAGAGAGCAGCAGTATTAGAGAGCAAAGAAAAATCATCTGGGGTTGCTGGAAATGCTGCCTGCTAATTTTGAAGTAAGTTTGAACTGTGTACTGCATTTACCAGGATGCAAAGGGGCGAACTGTGCTGGGACTGTGAGGCAGTGTGCTCCCAAACCCCATTCTATATACTAAGCTATGAATGCTTTCCTTGACAGTGTGCTGTTAGTTCATATTCTGGAGGAGAGGTCCTTATTAACGAACTCAGGATTGTAAATACAGCCCCATTAGTTTCTGACCCGTTCATTTTAGAGACAGTCCAAGTAGGCAATCTGAAAAAGCAGAGCTAAAAGTTCCACTTGAATTTTGCTCACAGTTTGTATCTCTTATATTTCTTCCATTCTTCCTGATAGACTGTACCTGTATTACCTGTACTGGCCCATCCCTTACCCATCTACATTTACCCACGATCTGGCTCCAGCTCTCTCTCATTTGTCTCTTGTCTATGTTTTAATAATTAATTGTTTTACTACTTCTGTGTTCCTACCAAGTTAAATGTCTCTCCACACCGAGCCAACTTCTCTTCTGTTTTGTTCCTGTTTTTCTTTCTTTACCCCATCTCAGTTGCTTGTTAGTTTCTAATCTTTCGTACTCTACTTTTTACTCTCTCGATTCTCTAACCTATTTCTCCGACTCACAGTTTCTTCCTGGGGCTTAATTGTTTTTTGGTTCTTGCAGGAAATCACGAGACCGATAACATGAATCAGATCTACGGTTTTGAAGGAGAAGTTAAAGCCAAATATACAGCTCAGATGTTTGAGCTCTTCAGTGAAGTTTTTCAGTGGCTGCCATTGGCTCAGTGTATTAATGGCAAGGTGCTGGTAAGGGAAAAAACCTTGTATCTGACTCAGGTGTAAGAACAATTCCATGCATTGTTAGGACCAGAAACCCTGAAATTCCTTTTATGGGGTGCTCCATTACACATACATACAGGGCATAAACGTGGGACCTGGTAAAGGCTGAAATGTTATCTTTACAGCCGCGTCGAAGAGGAAAGTCCTGATAAAGTACTTTTCCAGCCACAGTTATAAAACCGATGGCAAGGGTGGTGCTCTGTTTCATATATCATCTTTAGAAAGAATGCTGTGAGGTCCGATCTGTAGATCAAGCGCAGACATTATAGGTAGATGCTGATTATACAATAACAGAAGGGAAACCCTACAGTGCTTAGCCAGTCCCTCCGTACCCGCCCAAAGGGATCACCCTATGGAATAAAAGGACTCTCACCCACTGGAATTGCAAGCGGAATGCTTCGACATAGAGTCCTTAGGTGTATCTGGACAAGCTCAACCTTGGTAGCCAAGGGAGCTCTGGTTATTAGGTGGGATCTTAGATTTAAAATAGTCTAGGGTGTCCTGAGGGTTAATTGTACTTTCAAAGGGTACCCTGTCTGAATTCAAAACAGGTGGGAATGTACTAAGGAAATTAGTATCGCCTAAATCCCAGAGTCCGCATGTTGCAACCATTACACCAATGCCTCACGGGGCTAATTGGCTTTCATTATGACTTCACATAGATTCTGTTAGTATCCTATTTTTTTGCATTTAATTGTGAAACTTCCATACTTATACCTACCATATATAACAACCCATTTGGTTTCTATGTTCATATTTCTTTCTTAGCGCCCTATTTAGAGCTCAGGGGAAGGAAAAACTAAATAGGTTTAAGCCTTTGATGAAAGTTTGACTGCAAGTCCACCTGCTTCCTTACCCCCATGAGGCTCTAAACAGGACAACTATTTTAAATCTAGTATTCCCACCCAGTCGCAGTGAGTGAGAATCCTTTGATCACCACAGGCTCTCTCACTTGGGCAGGTACGGAGAGATAGGCTAAGCAGCAGGCTTGTAGAGTGTGCAAGCCCGTGCTGCTACCTGCTTTTTTTAATGTTATTTTAGCTGTGTGCATTACTGCGTGTTGCAGGGTGCACAGTAAGGGGTTTTGGGCTCCCTTGGTGATCGATGTATCTCACTTGACTGCCTTATTTTATTAGCTTGTTTTATATATATATATATATATATATATATATATATATATATATATATATATATATATATATATATATATACTTGACATTTTTAAAATGCACATACTTTGGTGAGGAAGGCCGACTGCGGGTGCTCCTCTTGCATGGTAGGTTCCAATAGGCGAGCCATTTTTCACTTCCTTCTTTGGGACAAAATCCGATGCCATTTTTAGGTCTCGCCTAGACGAAAGCGAAGCTTTGCTGTCTAGGGCGAGACGACTTATGTTGTTACTTCTGGGGGAATGAGGACAGCAATGTTCCACGCGCTTTCTCTTTCCGAGATTGTACCTCGTGAGCGCGCACGTCGTCACTCACGCATGCGCACAAAGAAAGCCATACACACTGCATATACACACATGCACCCCCCCTTAAACAGACACACGCGCGCACACAGACAGACAGACGCACGCACAAACACACTCAAACAGACACACGCGCATACACCCCACCCCCACTCACCCCTCCTCTCACTCAACACACTCACCTGTTCTGGCGGTGCTCGGCGGCGGTTCTGCTGCTCGGGCGGCGGTAGCGCTTTGCGGGGCTCTCTCACCACATGAGAGCCCCGCCTTCCCCATGCGCCCGGACGCTCTTCACCCGGTCCCCCATCTCGGGACCGGGACTCAATGCGGAGCCTTCATGGCTCCTCGGGCAGCTCTTTCTGTCTCTCGCCGCGATGGGGCGGGACTTCCGGTTGGGGCCGCGATGGCATTGGCCGGCTTCCCAACCGCTTCCGGGTCGTCGCAGGCAGCGCGGCGGCCCGGCGGGTACTTGTTTTTACAGTTCTCAAAGTCAAAGAACAACCCGTCCATTCGTAGAACTTGTGTACGCCCTTGTACTTGATGGAGGAGACCCACGAGGCGAGATCTCGTCAGACTGGACTTTGCCCGTTTGCCGCAGTCATTTCCGAGCCGTGTCCTTGTTGCGATTGCAAAGTCACTACAACTTTCAGCTTTGGGAAACACCTACTGGCTCACTCACGCACAAACACCATAATTGCTCTATCTAGGCGGTCGCCTCCCAGCAGGCACCAATGAGCACTGAAGGAGTGGGAAAAGTACACCGTCTTATGTGCTCATTCAATAGTGCAACAAATGCCTTCCCTCCAGAATGGCAAACGTAAACAAATACGAGGTTCATTTATCCTGCGGAAAGCGTGGGAGTATGCTCTGCACTGTGTCGACATTCTTCAGCGCTACAATAAAACATTTCAAATGATACACAGGTACAGGCATCATACATGTGGGAATGTCTAGTGATCTGAAGCAGAATTTAGCGCTTATTTTACTTGTGTTGTTACACTGTCTGCTTTCTAAGTCGGTGAGCACTGTTTTCTTTAATGATCTCCACCCAAGACATCGCAGCATGCCACACGCTTTTACTAATGTGTTTATTTAAATTACAGCACGGGCCGCTTTCACTTTAGCGGCCACGCCTATTTAATTATTTATTTTACAGCGCAGGCCGCTTTCGCATTAGCGGCCACACTTATTTATTTATGTAATTAATAGCATGTGCCGCTTTCACTTTAGAAGCAGTGCTACAGAAGCTTTCTAAATTACATTTTTTTCCCACTAAGAGTGAAAATGCCCCATATGCACTTTCACTTAATATTGTGCGCAGCTCTTTCTCTGTAATCTGGATACAAGCGCAGCATCTACAGGTAGGGATGGGCGCGGCCACCATTAAAGTTTTCTCGCATGTGCAAGAGTTTGAGCTATTGGCATTAAAAATAACAAGGCCTTGTTTTATGTGTTGCTTTGAAAACACATGAATAAAAGGCATTGACATTGACAATGCCAATAGCTTAAAGGCTCGCAAATGCGAGACCTATTGCATTGAAAATGCTTGTTTGGTACAGTTAGCAGCCCAGTCCACCTACTGGCTGCTCTATCTGGATCACAGCAACGCGGACGCGTGCAGCGGGTGCGCCATTGTCAAGCCCGTCTGTGCCAATCTACATCTGGATCACTGCCAGTGCCAGCCATGCTGCCCAAAAGGACAGCTGCAGGACTTTAAGATGGGCGCACAATGAGATTATGGCATTAAAAGGGGAGACGTGTTCAGGCATGTTGTGCACCGACTTTGTGGCAGGGTGCCGGGAGTTTTGTTGCTTGGTCTGTGACTTTACTCTCAACACGAGGCCAGCGCAAAAGGTGGGAAAAGCAGAACACGACATACACCAGACCCACAGATTCACTGATATTAAAGCCTACCTAATCAACTGCAGGTCACTACCTAAGCACCCAGAGGACATCTGCCAATCCCTTGTGGATACTTCTTGGGATATTATGTTCCTCACAGAGATGTGGTTAAGGGAAGGAACTAACCCTGGCGTGGCCCTGGCGATTCCCTCAAGGTATCAAATGGTGTGTGCCAACAGGGGTGGAGATAGGTATTACACCCATAGGGTGGGTGGCCAATATTTTTAAAGACTCTTGGGAGATTTCGACCTCCAACCTGGGCCAGATCGGCAACATCTAATGCCTAATCTTTTGTATTAAACTATCCCCCCCCCTCTCTCCTTTGCTGGGCTGCTGCTTTATAGGCCACCTAATTTCCCACACAGTCACACGCCGAAACTGGTAGACCTCATAGCCCAGCTATTCACACACTATGCCAATTTTACAGTGTTGGGAGATCTTAATCTCTACGTCGACAACCCCAGCTCCCTTCATAGCGCTCATCTTATTGCAGCTCTTTCTGGTTGTGATTTAGCCCAGGTAGTCACATCCCCACCCCATATAGCAGGGCATGTGCTAGATCTCATCTGCTCAAATATGCAGGCACCGAGGGTCAATAAGCTGCTGCGCATGGTTTGGACAGACCATTTTTTGGTTCCGTTTAGTTTTAGAACCAAAGATGTGGCAAATACTAAATCAAGTAAAATCAGGAGGTACTGGGGACAGTTCTTGATTGATCAAGGCCACAACTATCTGACAACCCCAATTGTGACTCCCCCTGCTTTAAGGCGTGACTGAAGTTTGCGCTTGATAAGATTGTCCCGTTGAGGTCTGTTACCTCATCCAGATCTACCCCATATAAATAAATGTATTTCAGTGGGAACTGATAAACACATAATTGTGCTTTACTCACATTGCATGACAGTTTGTGAAATGTAAAACGCAGCTTTAAGAATCTGCCACTATCTTTACACACATTCTGTGATGGATGCTTTGCTAAGCTCCACTCTGGGCTCACTGTATGCCACCAGTCGTGCCTATGTGACTGTCCCCGACTGTCCCCAAGTGCCCTAGCACATACTTTCAGTTGTTGTGCATGGGCATCAGCTCCATTGTTAAATTGTTTTTTCTCTGCCATCTGGTTGTGGCATATCTCCCCTAGAGCTTCGGTTTGACGCTGTGTGGGTTTCTCGCTGGGCTCATTCGGATCCATTCCTCGCCGGAAGAAAGTACAATTGTGTGCCCAGTTCTATTTATTGCGCACCCTTTCTAGTCGGTTCCTAGATTTAGACACTGTAACACCCTGCTCAGGGCCTGGCCCCCTCGGGCCTTCAACACCATCCTCAAAGTGCAAGAATGTCCTAGTTATGCAAAGTACTCCATTTCAGTGTTGTCCCTAGTGCCAGTCTAGGTACCCAAGGACAGACCTCCATATACTTTGTAACCTCTGCTCGTCTACCGACCCTCAGGAGCACTTCTGCACAGCCTGTCTCTCCTTCCGAAATGAAAAACAACTCTTTGAACTGTCAGGCCGGTCGTATGACATCCACATCGATGGTGCACTGACAACTGGATGATGCCTCCAACTTCTTAAGAGACCAAGACATTGAGGGTGACCAGCATCAGGAAGTCATTGGCCTTGACATAGAGTTCCTATCGCTGGCCAAGAATTCCTATTCCAGCGTTGAGGAAGATGAGCCGCTGCGGGCGCTGTGCCAGTCAGAAGTGTTTTCAGTGTGTACTACAACCCAGCACACTGCTAATCGAATTTGCACTCTGCGGAGGTTAGAGCCTCAAGCTCACAGGCCACCGGTTTGCCACTACCACAATGCCATGGTTGGTCACTGGGTAGAAGGATCCGACTTGACAACCGCTTACACTTTGGCGCTGAAGTCCTCCTCCAAGTCTCACCCAAGCTTCTCCACTGTCACGTGGGCTCCTGCCTTTGTAACCAGCCACGAGACCCACCTCAGAGGTAAACCCCTCGAAGCGAAAATCCACCTTTGCTCCGCATGGACATCAAAACCCGTTGGATCAGAAAATATAGGCGCCTACGCCCACCTCGTCTGCATCTAAGGTCTCTTACCATCTGTCCTCCAGCATCTCCAATAGGAGCTCGAGTCAAGCAGCGGAGGATCAGCATTTAGCCTACCACTTGTCACATCCTAGCTAAGCCTCTGGCAAGCCTAAAGACCCTGTTCCTCCTAAGAGGAAATTGACTTTTGAGGTGGCCTTGAATCAACCTTTGGAGCCGAAGTTTTGAAAGCATCGTCACTATGATAAAAGCACCTTTCCACCTGCTACATTGCCTTCTCCACCTAACTCTCCTCCTGTGACACTCCTTATTAGGCCTGCTTCTCCACTACTACTTGTGGACACTACCTCATATTCACCTCAGGGCTCTCTTCCATCTGGGGGGGGGGGGATAGTTCAGGATCTCTGTACAACCCACCTTATGACCCACATCCTTGTGGGGACTCCTGGGACGATTACGATGTTGAGCCACCAGCTGACACTGACATGTTTCCTGCGAAGTCTTCACCGATGACTAAATGAGGTTCTTCAGCGTGTAGCCACCTTCCACAAGATGGAAGTGCAAACCACCTGAAGAGAAGGGCTTGCTCGTGGATATCTTCTCCTCCACCCATAGGTCCATGCAATACCTTTCCATGCTCAAGGGCATGCTTGGACCTGCACACAAGATTTTCATGGGGATAGTGAAGGCGTGTGTTATCACCCCATGGTGGATAAAAAATACAAAGCATCCCTTTATGACCTCTCTCCCCAGTATCAGGGTCCAATTACCACCTGAATCACTGGTTGTACTTACTGGACGTAAATATGCCAATTCCTAGAGCACAGGCGATGCTCTGGCTCCTGACCGGTAGAGCAAAAAGATTGATGTGGGAGCCACTCATTGGTGGATCGCTAATTCAGTGGACCTGCTCTCTCTGTATGACAGTTCGCACTGGGATGAAATGGCAGATCTGATCCAGCACTTCCCGGAACAATATAAAAAAACATGGCCAGGAGTTGGTGGTTGAAAGGTAAATCATCCCAAACACCAACTGCAGGGGTGTCCTCGAGGCAGCAGACACCGCTGCTGGAAGTATCAATGATAGTGTCCTCCGCAGGCAGGCCTGGTTGTGCGTGCCTGGCTCCAAACCAGAAGTTCAACAACATCTTCTCAACCTGTCATTTTATGGTAAGAACCTCTTCGGTTGGCAGGTTGATGAGATGCTGGGGAAAATTAAGAATGGCTCAGTGCCCACCAAGGCCATGGGTTCCCTGCAAACACCATCTGCCTGCAGCTCTTTTTACCGCACACAATATCGCGGAAGGGGCAAAATTACCTCCCTGAAACCCCTACATCCTTCCCCAGATGACTACATCAACAGTCATCCTCTGGGGTTATTAAAGGGGAGGCTACAAGGGCACCAATGAGCGATGCAGGGTAAAAGGCACAACCCCTAAAGGGGCTGCAGCTGCCAAGCAGTGACTTCCTTACCCTTCCCCTGACTCTCTAACACCTGTCTGGGGAAGATTGCAGGGATTTCTGCTCCAACGGGCAGAGATCACCTAGGACCAGTGGGTGCTAGATATTATAGCAGAGACTTACTGCCTAGAACTTTAACAGACAACACCAAACATTCCCCCCTCACAGACGTAGTCGCTCACTCAGAACATCAGTGTCTGCTCAAAGAGTTGATGCATGCCCTAATCAACAAAACGGCTATAGAACCTGTGCTGCCCCAACACCGCAGCAAGGTGATATACTCCTTATACTTCCTGATTCTAAAAAAGAACGTGCCCCTAAGACCCAGACTCGACCTCTTGTCAGAGCACTTTCACATGCTGACACTGCAGGTTTCATTCCTGTGCTACAGCGAAGAGACTTAATGACTGCCCTTGACCTGAAGGGTGCCTACTTCCATATCCCCATCCACCATGTGCATCGAAAGTTCCTTTGGTTTGTGATAGGTGATCAGCATTATCAATGCAGAGTGCTACCCTTTGGAGTAACCACAGCTCCCAGGGTGTTTACAAAGTTTCTTGCAGTAGTAGCCTCTCTCCCCAGAAGGTCCATGTCCATGTCTTTACTTAACTGAACGACTTGTTTTATCAAGAGCACTACGCAACACCAATGCCTAGAACATTCCCAAACTACCATTCATCTTTTGCACAGCCTAGACGTCCCCATCAGTGCAAACAAATCCCACCTCCAGCCCCTGCAAGTACAGCCCTCCCTCAGACCATACTCCACTCTTGAGTGAAAAGCATACACCAGCCCAGCAAGTGTACAAGAACGTGTCTTTTTGTTTGTCATGGGGATGTGATAAGAGATTCCAAAAGAATCAAACAAGCTATTGAAAATGCAACTGAAAAGGCTTACTTTGATCCCAAACTTCATACAGAGGTTGTAGTTGACTCTAGCCCTGTCGGGTTAGTCGCAATCCTGGCAAAGCACAGCAGACCGCCAAATGCTCGAAGACATATTCCGGGATAGGCCAGCAAAAGACTGTCACAAACAGAACATGCTTACTCTCAACCTGAGGGAAAAAAGTTTGAGAGTGGTCTGGGCATTTGAATATTTCCATGTGTTATTGTACGTAAAATCTTTCACAGTAGTGAGTGTTCATCAAGAACTGTCAACGATATTTGGCAATCTAAAATGCCTCCTCGAATTGAACGTCTGGGTCTTAGGTTGCAAGAATACAACTGTGCATTTCTCCATCGTCCAGGGTAAGAGCAGAATCCTGCAGCTTATTTGTCAAGCGTGCCATTACAGTTTCCTGGTAGCTTATCTAAGACAGCGGAGGCCTACATCAATTTTATAGTAAAATCGAGCACGCCAGATGCCATGTCTTTAGAACAAATTGTCACTGCCACGAGCCAACATAGTGACATGTTAAAGTTAAAAGACTTAACTGCTCATCACTTGTGCCTTTCATCTCAAGTCATTCAGCATGTTTTGAATGTCAGAATTGCCACATCAAATGTGGGAGAGAATTGTTATTGATTTCTTTTGTCTGATTGAAAAGGGACATCCTCTTCTAGTCACTGTTGATAAATACTCCAGTTTTCCATTGGTAGAATACCTTTCGTCCGCTACACAAGAAAAGGTTTTTCAAAAGTTAAATGGCATATTTGCGACTTGGGGTGCACCTTTTAATAGTGGAAAATTCAAAGATTTTCTAAATCGCCTCAATATAAACCATCAAAAAAGCTCTTTGGCCCGAGGGCAATGGTCTGGTGGAACGGTTCATGAGCACTTTAAAGAAAGCTGTTCACCGTGCTGCTTTGGAGAAGCTCGACCTCAAAGATGTTTTGAACACTACTCTTCAAGCTTACAGTTCGACCCCATACTCAACAACAGGGGAAAGCCCTGCAACACATGTTTGGAAGGGCCATGACTGACAAGCTGCCCAAATGGACCAAGCTCAGAACCAAGAATGAGGGAGCTATTCCTACCATGGACTTTGTCGCAAACAGAAGACGTAAATATATGCTGACAAATGACATCATGCAAAAGACGTTATCTTTACTAGAGGAGATTGAGTACTTGTTAAATAACACAGAAAAAGAAATTCTGATGCTCATTTTGAGGCTGAACCATTTATCATCACCAATACCAAAGGACACATAGTGACTGCCCAGCGTCCTGGGAAGTCTCTTACAAAAGACTCCTCTCACTTTGGACATGTGGCCCATCATTCCTCAAACGTCATTGTCAATGTAGAGACTGGGGCCAGCCTGACTGTTGATGACAATGTGTCTGTGGATGATTTCACCTCAGCTGTACATTTCACCGACGCTTCGACGGACAGTTCCTGGTTTTCAGTGACCCGATCAGGACGTGTGATTCAGGCACCACGACGATGTAGATCTATAATCGTCTGTGTAGTTATTCATATATTTGTGTATTTATTCATCTATCAAGTTATTTATCTATTTTGAAAAGGTATAACTTTTTATTTAACAAAGCAGGAGATGTAATGTCTTGTAAATAAAGAAACGCTGGATCTTTGTTTCCCACTGTACACCGTAGGCCTGTGACTTAAGCTTTGGAAGGATGAGTTGAAGATGGGCTTAGAATGCTGAGTTCTAACTTAGACATAGCAGAATAAAGACGTGTACAAATACCCTCCGTGTATGACTTAGTTATTGGCGTGTATCTGGGTTCGTAGGACGCTACACACATGAGACGCTGCCTCAAGTGTAACTGGGCGTATCCCTCAAATTGTTGAGCAGTAATGTGCTGGGATAGAAACCTATGTGTTTTTTACATGTTCAAAGCGTTTCCTTCCAAAATATGGTGATGATGGGGCACAACCACCACATATGCTGGAAGTCACCTACCTGCATTGCACACCTCCAGCGGGCAGCATTTGCCACAGGGAACATGGTGCGCAAGCGAGAAGGGGTGCAGTACCATGAGAACATTAATTTGTATGCCGACTCTTGTGGTGAAACACTCTGGTGGGTACTGGGGATCTTGCACAACAGCTTCCACTGCTTCTGGTCGATGCTCAGGGCACTGTCCTGCTTCCTGGTCTTATTAACGTCAGAGGCAAATGCAAAAGCAGCAATACCTTTGGCACTATCAAAAACAGAAGACCACACCCGCTAAAACCACACATTCCAGAGGGAGAAATTCATATGGGAACTGAAAATGATGGCTTACCACTGCCCATTACAGTTATCCACTCATGTTGAAAGGAGCTGTGACGTCTTACCTGGAAGAGTCAAAACCAATAACCACAGACCTGTGGGTTCTGAATATCAAACATTGAGGACATCTAATTTGATTCACACCCGCTCCACATAAACAGACATCAGAATATCAGTGCTCTCTACTGACAGCCAAAACGAATCTTCTTTTATGAAAGTGGGCAATAGAAATGGTTCTTTAGATCAACAGAGCTAAAGGGTTTACTCCAGTCTTTTTCTGGTCCTCAAGAAAAGCCAGATTAATCCAGATTAAGATTGACTAATATTAGATCTTCATTTGTCTACAGGTTTATCGGCAAGGCAATGATATTTACATGAACAAAAGAATAGACAGAAAAGTGTTCCTGTAACGGTCCACGCAGCTTGGTTTTCTTATTCAAGTGTTTGACTTCAGTGAAAACTCCTATGCTGCAGAACCAGGACTAATGGCACGTAGGCTTTTCTTCTTAGTGTTTTGCGATAAAGAACAGGACAACATAACCCTGGCTTCTCATCTTGTCATAACAGACTACCGTTCACAACACAGATGCATCCTATTTTCTAAGTTGAAAATCATCTTTCAGATTGTTGCCATTTGACTGAAGAAAAGAGCAGCAGGATGGCGTGTTAAATACCATTAACCTTTTACCTGTGACAATCCATTATTAATGAGGTGCAAAGACATCTCCAGCCTTGTTCATCCTTGACACGGTGTGGTAGTGACCAGCTGGAAAGAGACAGGAAGGGAGGTGAGAGAAATGATGAATAGTTAAATGAATAATCAAATGTAAGGAAAGGGTGTAAGAAAGAGATAAGAAGCACTAAAGACGGAAGAGTCTTAGATACCAGAAAAGCAGTCCCCTTTAATATTTTATAGCACAAAAGTTTGACCACTGCTAATCGCTGGTTGTGACGCATTTGGAAAACCTCGCCAGAATTCACAACAAATAGGAAAGTGAAAACAATAACGCCTACCTGTTCCCGTAGATGTAAGAGATAGTCTCTAAAACATAAGCTCCTATGTAGCAGATCTTACTATGCATTAGAAGATTGGCACTATCAGCATTCTAGTTCCAGTAGTTCTGTACTAGTTTTATTCAAAATCTGTATTTTTTTACCATGGTTTTAGAATAGCTTATGCAGTGCCCCAGTCTATTCGGTTTGGTAGTTGGTGCACCCAGATTGTGAATAGAACAGAAAAGCTATGTAAATAAATATATATATTTTTTACATTTTGGTGCTCTTAATGTGTAACACCATGTCCTATTGAAAATGTTAACCTTTTGTCCATGGCTCGGGCTCATGTGCAAGTTTACCATCCAACTGACAAATATCTGTGGGAATTTTGCTCGACTTTGCATGACTTTTAAAGTTGAGATACCATCTAGGGAATATAGAGGATTCTGGGGTTCTGATGGTTCACACATGCACAGTGCTCTGGCCGTACTAAGGGACTGATTACGAGTTTTGCAGGGTGGCATGCCAGCGCCCTCCCACCCCCGAACTCAACCGCCCGCCAGATTACGAGTTTTCTCGTTGTCGGGCGGGCGGTTCTTTGGCGTTCTCTCAGTGATACCTATGAAAAAGGCACGGCAATGGGAACGCCAAAGCCCTTTCCTGCACGCCAGAATTTCATGATGTGAACACTGCCATGAAATCCTGGTGGTGAGAAATGGTGCTCCCTGGCTGTTGCGGCAGTCCACTGGAGGCCTGACCACCATAGTTGTAGTACGGCGGTTGGACCACAATTGCCGTGGCCCCTGACCGCCACCGCACCTCCAACAGGGCATCGGCGGTCCGATGGACCGCCAAACTCTTAATCAGGCCCTAAGTCACAAAATGCTTATGGAAAGATTGAGTTATTTTGAACCAAATGTCACTGTTGAAACAAGCAGTTTGTAGGTCAGTCTATTGCTCTAATATAGCACAGTTGTCTCCAACCTTTTCTGCAAGATCTTTTTACGTTAAATGAAAACCATTCTGAGCTCATAACAAATATTTTCTTTAGTGTGATAGTGACCACATCAGACTTGATTATTTTAGTGGACACCGTAGGCAAGATTCCCTGCAGTGATGACCTCTGTTCATCAGGGGTGGCAGAGTGGGCTAAAGAACGGTGATGGATTAAACCCAGATCTTTTGACTGGGTGTGAGTGTTTGATTGGTTCAGATGCTCCGTCCATCACCACCCCCTTTTGTACCGCGCAACCTCTGTTCATCATGCAGGATTGACAGCAGTAATGCCAAAAGTTAAAAGCTCTATTAATTTGGAATGGCTCTGAAAGAGTAATACATAAAAGCCATATCTTTGATGCTTGATCACTCAAATATCGGCTTCAAATACTTTTGAGTATTTCAACCATTTTTCTCCAAACATAAGTGCTTATGATTTCTGAAAATACACACGCTCTTGTAGCCTTAAATACAAACTTTCATGCTGCCATGCTTATTTCAAGGAAGGAAAGGATTGTAATTTAGTAGTTTGGGCTGGATAAATGGGAGCTACTTAATGTAGCTGGAGAGCCGCATGTAGCTCACAAGCTATTTGTTTGGAAAAAACTTCTGTTGTAGTTTCTGCTAGGTAAATCCTTTTACGGCATTCTCTGTTTCCTTGGTTAAATCTTACATGAATGGTTTATTTTGAACACTCACCAGGGAAATAATACAAATATTCCTACTCTGGCAGCAATGTAAAAAAAATAAAAAAAATCATATATCATTGTTGACCGTGCATTCCCTGTCCTTGCTGGCATAACTGGTGTTTCCTCTAACAGATTATGCATGGAGGGTTATTCAGTGAAGATGGCATCACACTTGAAGATATTCGAAAGATAGACAGAAACCGCCAGCCTCCAGACTCTGGTGAGTTCAGAGCAGAAGTGTTGTGGTGACTTGAGATTCAATGCTTGTTAATTGGATGCATTTGAAGAAAAGATTCAGTTTCTATTTGATATTCCTCACAGCAATTGCCCATTTACTAAATTATTGGGACAGCGTGATGCGGATTTACAGGGCATCACATTGGAGGGCAACTTTTGGGATCAGTTGCATTGGTCGAAAGGAACTATTAAGAACATGCAGTTGTGTGGCAAACCCACATGGGTGAAATAAGAACTACCGATCCCAGGAAGCACAGCACTGGCTTTTACTCACCTAAGAATAATGAGGTTACAGATGGGGATAAATTGGTAGGCAATGACTGCTTCATTTGTTACGTGCTACCTTTGAGCCAGGAATTGTTATTCCAAAACGCGTCCACCATTGGACTGCTTTGTTTATGCAACTGATCAAGGTTGCTCTCTGTGAATAAATCCACCTGTCGAAGAGTGCACTTTGCTTGGGGGCAACTCTTTAGGTTTTTATATATATCTATGTGTGTGTGTGTGAAATTTAGGAAGAACTAAGAGTATGTGCATAGTACGGAACAACTGCTTGATGCAGAACAGCTGTGATCCTTTTTAGGAAAAACCCACTTCCCGAAGTTGAGACAAAGAAACCCAAGCTTTGGTGACTTTGTTCACTTTAAATGAAATAGAAAAGGTAAATAAATCCTCTACTAATGGGAAGACCTGCGGGGTGATGGGATTCCTAATTATTTTTCACGAAGTTTCTACCAGTAGTGAACTAGCAGAATTTAAACCTCGCTAATCATATTTTAAAAGGGAGCTATACTCACCATCATTTAACCCCTTCGGTGCGTCGGACGGCTGGGGGCCGTCTCACGCACCAGTGCTCTTGTGCATTGGACTGCCCTCAGCTGTCCGATCACATGGCACAGGGAATCCCTCTGGTGCGGGCACCTGAGGTATTCCCTAACCTAACCGTTTCATTGAAGCCAAAACTGAAATGAGTCAGAGGCTCATTTCAGTTTTGCTTTCTATGTGCTCACGGGGCTATCTTGGCTCCCTGAGCACGTAGAAAGTCAAGAGAGGTATCGTTGGAAAGGGGAGAATCTCCCTTTCGAGTGGTAGTCCTCCTCCCTAGTGGATCCCTGCTTGGGAGGGCGATCCCCAAGCAGTGATCCACCCACTTGGTACCAGGGAGGGGGGAGCGGCCCCTTGGGCAAGGGCCTTTGCTCCCCCATATTAATTTGGGTACATCCAGTCTTTCTGCCCACCCTAGGGGGCAGATGGAGGCAATAGTCTCCAATCTGCCCCCCAGGGGGCAGAAAGCCCACTAGATACCAGGGATTTTTTTTCTAATCTGAATTAAGGGTGGGGGCTGCCCAATATAGGCATGCCAATGCTCCAGCCGCAAAAGTACAGTCTTTCTACAATGTCAGCAGTTCTGCGCTTTGGAATTGCCAAGCGGCACACGCTCGGCGACGCTTTTCAACGCGAGTGGTTTTGCAGTCTTCATACGCCTATACCACTTCTACCCAGAGTGCTGAAGAAGATCAAGCATGCCCGGGCACAAGTCATTCTTGTGGCCCTGGTCTGGGCTCGAAGAATATGGTATCACGAGCTCTTACACATGGCCATCGATTCTCCGATCAGACTTCCCCTTCGGGAGGATCTTCTGCCGCAGCAACAGGGGACGGTCCTCCATCCGAACCAGTCTAGCCTCCAGCTCCTTGCTTGGAGATTGAGCGGTGACAGTTGACAGCTTTCGACCTTCCTCCCGAAGTCTGTAACGTTATCTTGGCAGCCAGGCCTCCCTGCACCAAAACGGTATACGACTGTAGATGGAACAAATGTGTGGCATGGTGTGCAGCAAAGGCTGTGGATCCCCTTTCTGCACCCCTTTCAGAGGTTCTTCTCTTCATTCTTTCTTTGACCCAGCAGGGCTCTGCTCTGGGCACTTTAAAAGGCTATCTTTCTGCCATTTCGGCCTTTCTTCGGCTTCCTTAAGGACATTATTCACTTGTTTCCTCCAATTCCTTTCGTAAAGCCCTTGTGGGACTTGAACCTGGTTCTGACCTACCTTATCTGCGCTCCTTTCGAGCTGCTTCATAACTGTCCTCAGAATTTTGACTCTTATAACTGCCTTTGTGGTTGCCATCACCTCTGCTTGCAGGGTAAGTGAGCTTCAGGCTCTTTCTTCCAAACCTCTTTTTCTGGCTGTTCATCTGGACAAAGGTGTCCTTCGCCCTAGACCTTCTTTCCTTCCCAAAGTGGTTACCTCTTTTGAAATAGGACAGACCATCACTTTGCCCACCTTCTTCTATCTGGATTGCACAAACCAATTCTGGGCAGATGACTAGCTCTTTTTTGGCTATGTGGGCGCCAAGAAAGGTCGGGCCGTGCAAAAACGAACCATCTCTTGATGGGTCGTTATTTGCATAATAATCTGCTATTCCTTAGCGAAAAAAGAACCTCCATTGGGGTTGCGTGCCCCTTTCACCAGGGCGACGGCAGCTACTACTGCTTTGGGACTGCTTCATGACATCTGCCAGGCAGCTACGTGGGCTTCATTGCACACGTTTACCAAACACTACTGCCTGGACGGCCAAGTCCGGAGAGACGGCTTCTTTGGCCGCTCAGTTGTCCTAGACTTTCTGGTGTGAGATTGGTTCACAGACCCACCTCTGGGGTTGGTATTGTTGGGGTATCTATTCTGAGGTGAGGAATCCATAATTAATTGTCTCTTTCAGATGAACAAGTTACTTGCCTTCAGTAACAATATATCTGTAAGAGATCTAGATTAGTTAGGGATTACTCACTGCCCCACCCATCCTCCCCGTTCTACGAACTGACTTCTAGGGTAAGTGTCTTTCCTTCAGGGCCCTAGTTTTGTACACCAGTGGTCTGTGTCTGCACTTCTGGCGTGGAATTTTGTGTAAAGAACTGACATCAGTGCGTAGGGGCAGCATCTAAGTAGCTACAGTCGACTGACGCCACCTACCGACGTGCAGGAGTACAGCTGAAGAATAAATCTCCGGATCCAGTCTGACACCTGGGCATAATTCTAAGGTGAGGAATCCATAACTCCTCTATGTCTCTTACAGATATATCATTACCGAAGGTAACTTGTTCATTTGCACACTTTGTCATAAGTGACCCTCTCTTGTGTATGTACATTTCCTGCCTCCCAACAGTTTCTCATACATTTTGCATTCCAAACTCAGAGAATCTTTTTGAATAGAGCTGACACCTCACCCTGCCATGTTGCATGCCTCTGGGGGTTGCCTGACTATGTCCTATAGGTGAAGGCGTTCTTAATGAGTATCTGTATGCAGACTGGTGTGCCCTAGGAGAAGGGTAGGAGCTTGAGCTTGTCTCACTGATTGTAGTCCCTAGCAATGTCGTGATTTAAAAGCCCTATCCAAGACCCTTTCTGGTTTTCGCTGGACCCGCCCTGCCTCTGCGGAATTTGTGGTGTTTGGCACTTGAGCCCAGAGACATTTTAAAGCGTAGGCAAAGCGGGCCCTGGCCCAGGGCCCAAGCCTTTCAAGGGGCCACCTGATACAGTCTGCTCTGTTCAGCAGTGTGTCTTGCCATGATGACCTTGAATAATTCTTAAACAAATTGTATTAAAGACTGTTTTCCTTTAATTACATTTTAATGTGGCTAATGTTTGGGAGTCTATTACATTTTGCACAGAAATGTTTGTTTTTCAACACCATGTCACCTCCATTAAAAAAGTTTCTTTTAGATTCAAACAAGACCTAGAATATGAAAATTGGATGGGGATTACAACGATTATTTACAATAATATTAGTGAGCTGCTGCTGTATATTCTAACAATGAAAAAATGTCACTATCCTTGAGTATTAAGAATGTGTACCAGTGTGCCTGTGCACTCAGTGACGTGGCCAAAGAGGGCATGAAAGAGCTGAAATTGAATCATGAATCCTAAGCTGCACGAACAGGGGCCCTCAGATTACGTTTGGCCTGGCCCCCAAAATCCCTAATGTCCCTGCTTGTGCCTTTTCATTTCCTCGCTGAGAAAGCTGCCACGTTGTACGTAGGGCTTGAGGCTGGTGCCATATCACAACCAAGCTTTAAAATCATTTTCTTTCCAACCAGGGAAGTTGAGTACTTCCTGATATCGAAATACCTATCTTTAAAGGTTGTGAATATACTCATACTGCAGAACTAGCACTGTAATGTAGTTTTTCCTTTGATTGATTTGTTGCTGGTAAGTTATTGGAACAATGCCATCCATTTCATTTATTGCTTACCTTCAGTTTGCCCATTAAATGCAAACGTTACGAGCAACATGGATATCAAAGTGTAAAAATGTAAATTATGTCACACAGTAAAAATCACAAAAGGGGATTAATGCTTAACAATTTCATAGGAGTAAGAGTAACAGAATTAATTTAATCTACTCTCCAGGGTGTATTCAATGCTTTTGAAAACATGTTGTTGAGGATAGTTCGGCCCTTAGGCTCCTGCAATGTCCAGAAGGCGAGCTGTGCCGCACTTGCATGTCATGGTATCTTTTCCTGTGGTTCTCTTTCTTTAAACGGACGCTTCCCCATGTCAGTGTACGTGGTCAGAAGGAATATATGCCTCTGTCTCAGTAGGAGGAAGCAATGCCTTCTTACTCTGACGTTTTAGACATTGAAAAGTGCTCTCCAATTCTGAAGGAACTATTTAAGGAAGTTAAGTCTAACAGGGACTGAGTATGAAGATAGTCATTGACCATTAGAGATGGGGCGAAGACCCAGTGTAAAAGATTACCTTGTTCCTTGTTTGTTTGCAGTACTGTGTTTATTTTGTTTGCACGTTAATAAATGCTTGTTTTCTTATTTCAGGGCCTATGTGTGATCTGCTTTGGTCTGACCCACAGCCACAGGTGCGTTGAATTGCCATATTAAAAACAACATTGACGATGGAGAGTTAAATTGAACAATTAAAAAGTAGCTAGCAGCCAATGAAGGCTTCTGATGGATATTTCTAACTGCAGATACCTCACCTTTAGAATATCCCCAAGTGCCAGAGTAGATCCAGAAGATGCAAACAACTTGTGGGCTTTGTTCTGCCCTGGAAGTGACAAAGAAGTAGTGTATATAATCCCCTTCCCCATGCGTTGACATAAGCTTAATTCTGCACCCTCGTTAGTGGAACCAGAGCTCGCTCCCAACTTAGTACTCACCCGCTAACAAGTTTATTATTACACATTTTGATTTGTTGCCCCAGTTTACTATGGAACAATGTAATGTTCTAAAATGATAGGAGTTAAGCCTTGTCGGAACTGTTACAAATAAATCTCTGTTGCTGATCCCCATGAAGTGTGCTTCTTGTGTCTACATTCAGGGCACGACTGTAAGTCCTGCGAGGGGTGTGCCCTTCTGAATTCGATCAGTAAATAGAAAATTCACCCACACCTCCATTCATTTGAGATCGGGGTTCCGATCACAACAACAGACAGACCAATTTAATTATGTCTATCTTGGCAATGATTTTTGCCTCTTTTATTTTGTTTTCATAGAAAAGTTTATCAATATTTGTTTAGGCCAAACCAGGAACACATCATCAACTGCACAAAATATCACGTTGTGAACCAAGTAAATACAAAACTGGATTGTTTCATGTCATACATAAATCTCCACTGAAATTGACAATACAATTAAACACATACAAGAAATCAATACATGGCGAATTGGACCTGAGGTCAGGATTGCAGCAGCGCTTTGCTGCAGCCCACGCGCGCTCTCTCAGCGCTACTCTGGATTTTAATCATCCCGTTTTTCATTTTATTTAATTTTATTTTTCTATTCCCCTGGTTTTAATCTCAGGGTCTCTGGCCACTCACCCGCACTCTAATTGTTTGGATACCCACCGCTGTTTAGCGGGTCCGGTTCCGGGGAGGCAGAGGGCGGGGAGCGCCATCTTGTAGTGGTGAGTTTCTCTGAGCGCCATCTTTGAGCGTCCTCACGCTCGTGGACTGGGGGAGATGCCTATTTAAGGCGGAGCCGCCTTAGTATCAGCCTGGCGAATTGGACCTGAGGTCAGGATTGCAGCAGCGCTTTGCTGCAGCCCACGCGCGCTCTCTCAGCGCTACTCTGGATTTTAATCATCCCGTTTTTCATTTTATTTAATTTTATTTTTCTATTCCCCTGGTTTTAATCTCAGGGTCTCTGGCCACTCACCCGCACTCTAATTGTTTGGATACCCACCGCTGTTTAGCGGGTCCGGTTCCGGGGAGGCAGAGGGCGGGGAGCGCCATCTTGTAGTGGTGAGTTTCTCTGAGCGCCATCTTTGAGCGTCCTCACGCTCGTGGACTGGGGGAGATGCCTATTTAAGGCGGAGCCGCCTTAGTATCAGCCTGGCGAATTGGACCTGAGGTCAGGATTGCAGCAGCGCTTTGCTGCAGCCCACGCGCGCTCTCTCAGCGCTACTCTGGATTTTAATCATCCCGTTTTTCATTTTATTTAATTTTATTTTTCTATTCCCCTGGTTTTAATCTCAGGGTCTCTGGCCACTCACCCGCACTCTAATTGTTTGGATACCCACCGCTGTTTATCGGGTCCGGTTCCGGGGAGGCAGAGGGCGGGGAGCGCCATCTTGTAGTGGTGAGTTTCTCTGAGCGCCATCTTTGAGCGTCCTCACGCTCGTGGACTGGGGGAGATGCCTATTTAAAGCTCGCCTGATGGCGCGCAGCGGTGACGCGCAGCGGGCGTGCCTTCTCTGTGCCTGAGTCGTGCCAGAGTCCTGCCCGTCTGCGCTCGTCAGCGTCTCGGAGGGCGGCGAGGCGGCGTGGTAGGCTTTTTAGCTGTTTGGTGTTTTTAGTTATTGTGTGCTATGTTATGTTATTCAGCTAGCGAGTTATCTGCACTTAGGCATTCTGCGCCTGCATGCCATCATGTCTTCCCGGGCGGTCGGTCGCTGAGGAAGGGTTGTTCGGGTTGTGGTTGGAATCTTTTCCCTAAGGAGGATGGTGCTGCTGGATGTAACTCACCCCTGTACCCCTGTTATCTGCTCAACACCAGATCACTCAGCAAGCATTCCACAGACATCTGGAATTTGCTAACAGACTCTAAAATCATGTGTCTGTTTCTCACTGAGACATGGCTGAGTGATAGCTCCGCCCCCGATGTTGCCGCTGCTATCCCTCCAAATTATACCATCTTTAGGAGAGATAGAGATAACGGCAGAGGTGGCGGAGTAGCGATTATAGTGGATAATAGCATCCCCTGCTGGACTTTCGCGGTGGAGACCATTGCTGGCTGTGAGGCCCTTGGTTTCACCCTGAAATTGTCCCCGTGCCAAACCTGTTCCGGGATCATTATCTACAGGGCTCCTGGTCCGCTGGGCACCTTCTTTGATGACCTGCAGGCCGCTCTTTCTGTGCCGTGTCTCAGATCTGAGCACTGTATCCTTCTGGGAGATTTTAATCTACACATGGATAAACCCTTAGACGCTGATACCATCAAGCTTTCTGACATGGTGTGTCCATTCGGGATGACCCCTTATGTGGTCAATCCTACGCATGTTAAAGGCCATGTGCTGGATCAGATCTTTTCCACCAGGACTATAGAGGCATCTTCTCCTACGCCAGTCCTGTGGACCGACCATTATCTGATCAGATTTTGCATCTTAGCTATAGTCTCATCTGGTTCTAGAGGGGTGACTGACGCAACAAGACGGTCCCGACCTTTCCACCGAGTCACGGCGGACATGTTAGCCGACGCTCTTGTTCGTTATCCCTGTCAGCTTACAGGTTTCCTGGAACAGGACCTGGAACTGTTTCAGAAGTGGTTGTCCATGAGATTGGAGGAGCTCGCCCCGGGCAAGCCGAGTAAGGCTGCGGGTCAACAGATATCGGCCCCTTGGTTTACCCCACTCTTGGCCTCAATGCGTCAAGACTGTAAGAGGGCAGAGAGGGCTTGGAGACGAAGATATGATCCCGAAGATAAGAGCAAATATAAGGAGCTTATCTATGTCTATCATAAGCACATCTTTGAGGCAAAAAAGGTGTACTTAGAGCGCAGAATTGATGCCGCCGAATGCATGAGCAAGGACATTTTTAAAGTTGTACGGGAATTTGTGTCACCTGTATCCGGCACACCTACTCATGCACATAGCGCTGTCTGGATCAGCCAACTTGGTGAATTTTTTACCAATAAAATTAAACTCATTCAGGGCTCTTTTCCGACACCTTCTCCTCTGGCTGACCCCCCAGTATCTGGGCTTTCTGCTACAGAGGCGGCGGGTCCTCTGCTCGGGACTTTTCCGTCTATCTCCCATGCTTCCTCTTTGAATCTGCTCTCTCGGCTCAAATCGGGCTCGCCGCTTGACCCCTGTCCTGCCAAGTGCTTGGGGAAAATTGCACCGGCAGTCAACACTCTGATCAATCCTATGCTCAATGCCTCCCTGTCTTCCGGAGAGGTACCGGATTCTTGGAAGCATGCCCTTATCCTCCCGCTGCTGAAGAAACCATCTTTAGACCCTCTTGCACATGCGAACTATAGACCAATCTCCCTCCTTCCCTCGCTGGCCAAAGTGATCGAGAAGCACGTGCACCTCTCTATTTCCACCTTTATAGAGAGTAATAACATTCTGCACGACTCTCAGTCGGGTTTCCGTGCTAATTTTAGCACGGAGACGGCTCTTCTTGAGATCACTGATGCTATCCGCGAGATATTGGATGGAGGGGGAAAAGCCATCTTGGTCATGCTGGACTTGTCGGCGGCTTTCGACACCGTGCCCCACGCCGGTCTCCTTTTAAGACTCTGGGAGATAGGCTTTCGTGGGACGGTGTTGGATTGGTTTAAGTCGTTCCTGACCAACCGCCGGCAAGTGGTCTGGGCACCGCCGTTCTCCGCCAAAATGCCGCCGCTCGAGGTGGGGGTTCCTCAGGGGTCCATCCTGAGCCCCACCCTTTTTAATATCTATATGGCCCCTCTTGCGGCGGTGGCGGAGTCTTTTGGTGCCCAGATCATCTCCTACGCGGATGATACGCAGCTTCTGTTTTCATGTGGCAAGGGGGAGGATTTCGACGGCGGGCGGATTCGGGAATGTCTGGAAGCCGTTTTTGAGTGGTTTCAGGGACATAGTCTGAAGTGCAACTCAGACAAATCCGAGTTGCTCTTCTTCGGCTGCTCTCCCGACCCGGCCTGGAAGTCATGGTGGCCGTGTGATATGTCCCCTCCTTCCACGGTAGCAGTAAAGGCGAAGAATCTTGGCTTCTTGTGCGATGCCGATCTTTCCCTGAGACCTCAGATCATCGGGCTGACGGGGAAATGTTTCGGCATCCTTAGGATGCTACGAAAATTTCTCCCTTTGCTGTCCTTTCATCACAAAAGAATAACGGTGCAGGCCTTGATAGGATCTCGCCTCGATTACGTGAACGCGCTTTATTTGGGCCTTCCCAAATATTTGATGGCCCGTCTGCAGGTGGTGCAGAACTCGGCGGCCAGAGCCATCTTTGGACTTCCCCGGAGGGCGCGGGCCTCGGAGCTTTTGGAGCAACTCCATTGGCTTCCGATGGCCAAGAGAGTCACGTTTAAAACCTTGACTCTGGCTTTTAAGGCGCTCCACGGAATTGGTCCTCACTATCTCCGTAAGCGGATAGCCTTCTATGTCCCCAGAAGAGCTCTCAGGTCTGCCTTCGAGGCCAAAGCGGTGGTTCCTTCCATTAGGCGCGCTCGAATCGGAGGTCGCTCTTTTCGGTACCTTGCGCCCCGGTGCTGGAACGATCTCCCTCGATTCTTAAGACTGATGACCAATCTGTTAGCCTTTAGAAAGGAGCTAAAGACCTGGCTTTTCACTCTGTAGTCTGTGTCTTTTCTGGATCACTGTTATGCTGTACCTAACCTTGTTTCACTCTTCGCCAAAGCGCCGGGACACTCCTCCGAGTAGCCGTGCGCTATAGAAGAGCTAATTTAACATAACATAACAATACATCAATATTAATACATTCAAAATTATAAGTATGTCAAAAAAAGCTGTTTTCTGAGCAAACTATTTATATGCATATACATTCAAATTCATTGCATTATGATTCAAATCAAACAACTCGAGAAAAAATTCCTAACACCCAAAGAGCAACTAATCCTGATATTTTAGGTGTTCAACAATCTAGTCGAGACTTAAATCTCACATAGCCGACGCGTTTCGAGTTCGGGCTTTATGGATTACCCAACTCTCATCAGGGCAGGGTGAATCTTGTCTTGGACAACTATTTTTGACAAAAAGAAAAACAATTCGGATTGTTTAGAAATAGCTTCTCAGGAGCCCACAGCACAAAGCTTCCTAATTAATTCGATATGTGGCCACATACCTATGTGGTGCCAGAGTGGACTTCTGACTTTTGGTTATTCTCCTACGGAGTGGTTTAACAGTCTGCAACAAAGTATCAGACCCATATTTAGTTTCTACACCGCCAGATTGCTGGTTATTAATCAACATTTACGTGAATTAATTAGGAAGCTTTGTGCTGTGGGCTCCTGAGAAGCTATTTCTAAACAATCCGAATTGTTTTTCTTTTTGTCAAAAATAGTTGTCCAAGACCAGATTCACCCTGCCCTGATGAGAGTTGTGAGATTTAAGTCTCGACTAGATTGTTGAACACCTAAAATATCAGGATTAGTTGCTCTTTGGGTGTTAGGAATTTTTTCTCGAGTTGTTTGATTTGAATCATAATGCAATGAATTTGAATGTATATGCATATAAATAGGTTGCTCAGAAAACAGCTTTTTTTGACATACTTATAATTTTGAATGTATCAATATTGATGTATTGATTTCTTGTATGTGTTTAATTGTATTGAAAATTTCAGTGGAGATTTATGTATGGCATGAAACAATCCAGTTTTGTATTTACTTGGTTCACATCAATGTGATATTTTGTGCAGATGATGATGTGTTCCTGGTTTGGCCTAAACAAATATTGATAAACTTTTTTCTATGAAAACAAAATAAAAGAGGCAAAAATCATTGCCAAGATGGACATAATTAAATTGGTCTGTCTGTTGTTGTGATCGGAACCCCGATCCCAAATGAATGGAGGTGTGGGTGAATTTTCTATTTACTGATTCTGTGGTCCTACTCCCCTCCTTCCCTTTTCGGACCAAACCCCTCCCCTTTTTTGCATAACTTCTGAATTCGATGGCAATCTGGGAACGCAAAGCAGTACGTCGCCAAACAAAATCTGAAGTCTTGGCAGTCCTGCTCCTGCTCAAAGTAGAGTTTGCTGACTTGTTCCTATGCGCTGGTTTTTTTCTTTGATCGGTTTTCATTGCGGTCCAAGTCTCAAAGTCTAAGCGGAAGCACAAGAAGACCAACTAGGATTAATCCCCAGTGTCACCACTTACTGCTTGTGAACGTGATGGTAGTGGAGGGTGGCTAGCTTTGTCGTTCCTGGTACTTTGCCGAGGAGTTTTTTTCCACAGCTGATCCTAATTTACCATGAGTTTCCGAGTCCGTTGGTGAAGTCGCAACAAATTTAGGCCTTTAAAGAGGCTGTGTTGCAAATCTTTGGCACGCTTTCATCATTCTGATGCACCTTCAGGCTCCAAGAATCAATGTAGGACTCCAGTTTGGTTACTGCCATCAAGTCTACCCTCAGCATGGCACCAAAATCCATGCTACCCCTCTGACATGGACGCTGATGCCGGATAATGACTATTGTTATAGTCCTTTCTTACTCCAAACCAAGTCCATCTTAGCCCTCATAGATGCCATGTCTCATTCTTACCAGTGATTCCATTCCCAGTTGATTCTGACCGAGGTAGAACCATGTCTTTGCCACAGAGCTGTGCCCCAACAACTGTACTGTTTCAGTAGTTCAGGGTCAAACAGCCTTTGGAGATGATAGTAAAGATGATGGATATGTTATTACCACAACACTAGGATGTTGGAAACCCGTACATGGACTTGCAGGAGTCTTGTGGGCTAGACATTTCGCTAGACATTTCCCCAGACAGTAGTTGTGTTCTCCCCCTGGCAATCAACGCAAAGGTATGTCTCCTTTGCTGTGGTGATAAGATGGGCAGAGAGGTATTGGACTTGCAGCTACCAAATATGGAAGTCACAACTGTCTTGATGGAGGTTTGTGACCAGGGCAGACCTCCTGTGAGCCTCTATTAGCCTTCAAGGAAGCCTTGACAGACACCCTAATGGGCACATGATCTAAGCCTGGTTCCTGCCTGCTAGTGAACAGGCAGTTTGCTATGCGTTACCCTGACCTCTTAACGCAACACCCAATACCAGAAAGTTTGGTGATTCAGGCTTCCAATTACCTCAGTTATCCTCCTGCGACTAACCCTGGTTAACATTCCAGTCAGTCGGTGGCAGCCATTTGCTAGGAAGTAATCCCCTGCTTAATGGGGCATGGTTGGCAAGATCTTGCTGGCAGTCCGCGAGGAAGTTCAGGTCAGCCTAGTTCTAACCATTCATGGATAGTCGGGGTATCTCAAAATACGTGATTCCTTCAGGACTGGACACACACTACTGCTTGGAGAGGGGCAACCACCACTAGCGTAGTGCTTCAGCGTCTTACTTGTATGAGAACCACTGGCTTCTCTGGGGACGTCCAAGGCTCTTCAATAGACATGCCATACGATGGATCTTGCCTGTATGGTATAGAAAGATGATTCAGTATGTGAATCACATTGCAACTTCAGAGTCAAAATCCTTGTATCACAAGTTCTGCTTTGGAACTTACTTTTGACTGGTTAGGTAGTGGTGTTTATACATACATGAAGTACCACATTTGTGAGGTCTGTTCAAAACTTGTATACTTTTTGTCCATGGTTTGGGTATTTTAAAGGCAGCAAGGGTTTGTAAATTACTGTAGATGGATATATGAAAATGGCTATATATGGCTAATTTTTGCTTTAAATAGTGCAAAAATAGTTCTGTGCAAGAAAATGTGTGGTGTTTTTTCTTCTCTAAAAATTGTCTTAAAACGTTTGCTGGGCTGAAATTGTCCAATTATCACATTTCACATAAAAAACTGATCAATGATCAAAAGGGCAAACATGTTTTGGTAGTTGTCTGTTTTTCAGTTTTCATATTCACACTTGCAGTTTGGGGGGGAAAATAAACTGAGAAATGGCCCATTTTTGTAAATTAGTCACGGTTTCCCTAAGGACAATTATCATTGAATTTACAAACTACTAATTGTAAATGTGCAGACCAGAGAATTTGTCATCAGGGTTTACATCTTTAACTTTCTATATCCAATTTTAGATCGCATCATTCTCCTGGTAGTGATTCTTCCAGACGACTCTCCTAGTTGTAGAGATGTGACTTTGATAATCCATTGAAAAACAAGTGATACCCAAAGAAAAACAGCTAAGTAGTGGCTTGTAGTGATGGTTCATTGTGGACCTGCACCGCCCCGATCTATAATTCAGGATACTACACATAGAAATGTGGTTTAAAATAAGGCTATATATTTCCCAAGAATCTGACTTCAGAAATTGGTATCATTCATACCTCCAGAATTCTGGAAGTCATCTGATCATGAGGGAGGTTTGCCCTACATTGTTAGGTATAGTTTGAAAGCACATCTGTTTGCTAAGCTTGCTGTTACCAATTCTTTCTAACATGCATACAGCGAGCTACGGCTTTGCTCACAGGAGTATTTCTCTCTCATTTCATACTGTTGGCTGTATTCCACCTCCTGTGGAGCGCTAGCATTCCAATGCATGTGGAAAAGATTGCATCACGAAAAGTGAACTCAACCATCACACATTAGTGTTGATCTCATAAATACTTTGTCTACAAAACACAATTATTTCTAAATCTGGCGTGACGGAATTACATATTGTTACCAATACTTTAGAATGTATATAGAGCGGGCTTTCAGTTCACCTAGAGGACTGTTACTCTCACCTCATGCTGTTGGTTTTGGATTGTATTGTTCCACCTTTCAATAATTGCTTTCATTGGAATAAGTAAGGTACGATTATGCATGTGATAGGTATACAGTCATCATAGTATTCGACACATTCAATGTCTTATGGTCTGAATGCATTTTATACAAGAGCCAGTCTTTTTTGTGCTACTTTTTCCCAGCATTGGCAAAGGCTTTAATGTAATGAACAGTATTTATGAAAGCAACACATTTACACAGCATTTGTGACTGTCCGTTTCAACATGCCTTGGCACATAACTGCGTGGGTGCTGCTGACATGACCTCCACGTCCACAGTGCAACCCATTGGGTTCTGTGGATGTGGGGGGTCAAGTCAAGGTACCACAGAAGTACTCCCTCCACCAAACTCCTATAGTGACAGGCACAGTGGAAACCATTTGTTTCCAGTGTGTTTGCTCGCTTAATCTCCCAAGTATTTCCTATCTCCCAGTGCTTTTTGAAGTGACTATTTTCCCTGGCAGATGGGGGCTTCCCCTGGGGATAATTGCAAAAGATAAAAAAAGACACGTCCATGGTTTCCACCTGCCGAGGGCAGATTGCTTGTTATTTCTGATAAGTCTGACCACCATGACCCCTGCCCCAGGATAAGAAAGGGCCATTGCAAATCACCCCTGGCTGAATCAATATTAGACCACCAGGAGTTACTTTGGGGACGGGAAGTGACCCTCTGGCATATAGTTACTCTTCCAGGAGCAAATCGTTTGCAGAAATGGTTTGTGCTCCCGTGTTCATTTCACCAGTTTTTTGTGTGCAAAATCTTGAAGTTTCCTTGTTGTATTTTTTAGCCTTTCCTCATGAGTGCGATAGGCCCAGCCAAACAAGTGAGTACTGTTTTTATCGAGCAACGTGTGGGGAAAACAACTCCAGAGGGTCTTCAGGCTTACATCATCAAGGATAAGGCCATTACCATGGACTTGAGCAGAAGCTTTTCAGTATTGAACATAACTCTGTACTTTCCCTAGGCATTATTTATCTGCTCTCAGTTCCGGGCGGGGGGTTGGGGTGCATTTCAACATTAGGTATCACATGGATTTCTGGTGTAAAGTTAATTCCTCAAATACATTACCTAGGTGTGAGGGTATACTTTGGTATTGATTCAGAAGACATTGAATCTATTGTTAGAAGTATCCATTAGAAGAACAAGTTACATAGCTTCTGTAACAGTCTTTCTGGTGGATACCCCTACTGCGATACCTTACCATCCCAACTCTTCCTGCCTTCTGAGGGGTGGACATTTTATAAGTTATAAGAATCCAAGCTGGGCTTTGCACAAACTCTTCCATTAGTCTGTCGCTCTGTGTCAGAGTGCATAGAATGTTTCCGTGGATAAACTGCTGTCAGTGTATAGAGGTGGTCTGATATGCAGCCAATCATTCTCCCGTCAGAAGGCGGGACTGGATCATGAGTAAGGATGATGGCATTATCTGCTAAGGTATTGAAGCTATTCTAGAGTTTACCTGATTCAGTCTGGTACCTGCCGAGATTCGCAAGGTGAGTAATCAGCTGTTCTAGTATCCACCAGGAAAAGTTCCCAAAGTTGAGTAACTTATTCATCTGTCCAAACCTGTTGGAAGGCAGTAAAGCAAGACAAATGAATTCGAAAAATAACCTTTATTTTGATACAAGTACTCTTCTTAGTCCTTGCATTTCCTTCATCCCCAAAATATCCCAACCATCACCATTTTATGTTGTAATACATGTAAAAACAAATGGTACTCAGTAAGCTGGGTGAATGAAACACGAGATCTGAAAGAAACAGGTTAGTATTAGATTCCTTACCTTAAAATATCCCCAGGCGTCAGACTGGATCCGGAAATTTTTGCGTAGCAGTACCCTTGCGCGTCGGTAGGCGTCGTCTGCGGCTCCGCGTCCGTCGTCGGCGTCGTGGGCGCCATGATGACGTCGTCTGAGTACTTAGACGCCGCCTCCGCGCGCTGACATCTGAAAGAGACACGTTAGTGATAGATTCCGTACCTTACAATATCCCCAGGCGTCAGACTGGATCCGGAAATTTTTTGCGTAGCAGTACCCTTGCGCGTCGGTAGGCGTCGTCTGCGGGTCCGTCGTCTGCGTCGTGGGCACCCTGATGACGTCGTCGGAGTACTTAGACGCCGCTTCCGCGTGCTGACGTCAGTTCTTCTTTTCCGCGCCAGCAGCGCAGATCCGGAAAAAGTGGTACCATAGTCACTTTTTGACTAAACTTTTTTGATCTTTTGATCATCCTTTTTCGAAGTCTTCGACTCCGAACGGTGCCAGTAGGGATGCCAGGTTTCAAGCCCTGTGAGGATTGCGACCGACTGATGTCGGTCACCGATCCTCACCGTCGATGTCTCCACTGCCTCGGCGTCGATCACGACGACAAGACCTGCTCCGACTGTTGGGCCCTGACTCCGCAAGCGACTCGAACTCAGGCAGTCGGCCCCGCGCCGAGAACGGTCCCGGTCCGGACGGAGGTCGAGGGACCGGTCGCGGGAGAGGAGCCATCGGAGCTCCGGTAGTCGACATCACTCCTCCGGGTCGAAGTCGTCAGGTAAGCACAAGAAGTCGAAGAGACGTCATCGCTCTTCCGACTCCCCCCGACGCTCGCGCGGCGCGGCCGGGGGTTCTGGTGACACCGCCGACGCGGCTCCATCAGAGTCGCAGGTGCCGCGTCCGGCTTTACACCCTCCGGTCCCTGGGCCTAACGCGGCGCCGTCTTCGGGTTCGGCGCCGCAGGGCCCCGCTGGATCCGGTTCGGGATCCGGGTCGCCGCCGGTGGACTTAACGACCTCCCTGGCGCCGACCCCTCAGGTGTCACCCCAGGCGCCGCCCTCGGGCGGCGCCGTCCCCGATGCCTCCCTCGACCTGGTTCCGGCGCCGCTTCAGACGCCGTTCGGAGAGTTTACTTTCCATGAACCGGCCCCATCATTTTCTAACCCTGAGTACCAGGAGATGGGTGATGAGGAGTATTGGGAGGGGTCTGAGGACCCTCTGACCGGTGAGTGTCAGTCCCAGGAGGACTGGACAGGTGACCTGGGGGATGCCAGTGGTCTAGACACTTCGCCGGACACTGGCTTTGTCTCACCTCCTACCGTGGCTACGGAGGAGGGGGCAACCTATAGTGTGGTGTTGATGAGGGCGGCCAAGGCCTTGGGCCTTGAGCTCCCCGTCGCGGCCGTGAGGACTAACCTCCTCACTGAGGTCCTTAAGCCGCAGTCATGCTCAGCCGAGCCTCTGCTGCCGTTTAATGAGGCCTTGACCGACGTTCTTTTGGGCACTTGGTCCAAGCCCGCTACAGGTTCGCCTGTAGATAGGAACGTGGCCAGACGCCACCGCCCAGCCCCGGGCGACCCTTGTTTCCTGTCCACCCACCCCACCCCTGAGAGCCTGGTGGTCCAGGCCTCAAATTCCCAGACCGCATTCCCGTCGGCGCCGCCTGACAGGGAATCCAAGAGGTACGAGCAATACGGCAAGAAGGTATTCTCCTCCCTGAGTCAGGGACTGCGGTCTTCCAACACCGCGTGCCTCTTGGGCCGTTACACCCACTCTCTGTGGGACACGGTCGCGGACGTGCTGCCAGAATGCCCGTTGGAGGTACGGGCTAAACTCGGCCAAGCCCTTGTGGAAGGCCGAGATGCGGCACGTTATTCGATCCGGTGTGGACTGGATACCACCGACTCTCTGGGCAGAGCGATTGCAACGACGGTGGCGATTCGTCGCCACGCCTGGTTGAGGTCCGCCAACTTTTCGGCTGATGTCCAGAATACACTCATGGACATGCCGTTTGATGGCCGCCGCCTTATTGGCGACAAGGCAGACCATGCGCTTGAGCGCTTTAAGGACTCCAGGGCTACGGCCAAGTCCTTGGCCCTCTCGGCCCACGCCAGCAATCGGCTGCCTTTCACTCCTTTCGTGGCCACGGAAGGGGTGTACCCACACGTGCTGCCAGCCACGCTCCGCAGGGTAATACCCAACGCGGTGGCGGCCGTGGAAACCGCCGTGGCGGCGGTCGGGGACAACGGCGATGTCAGTCCACACCCTCCCCCGAGGCATCCGCCTCAAAACCCTCCTAGTCCGTGCTTTCAGGCCCATGTGACGCCAGTGGGGGGCAGGGTTCGCCATCACCTCCTTCACTGGCGCACTGTCACGTCGGACAGGTGGGTGCTGCAAATCGTCCGAAGGGGCTACTCCCTCCCCTTCGAGGCGACTCCTCCAGCCATGCCACCGCAGTACCACAGAGTATCGGGGGATCATTTGCGGCTTCTGCAGGAGGAAGTTACGGCCCTCTTGGCCAAGGGGGCCATCGAACGCGTTGCTGGGCCAGAAGTAGGGTGTGGTTGCTACTCCCACTACTTTCTGGTACCCAAGAAGGGCAAAGGGGGCCTACGCCCTATCTTGGACCTACGGAACGTCAACGGCTTCCTCCGGAAGGAGAAGTTCAAAATGCTGACACGGGCTCAGGTCTTAGCTGCCCTGGACCCAGGAGACTGGATGGTAGCGTTGGACTTGCAGGACGCTTATTTCCACATCCCCCTCCTGCCGGCCTACCGGCGCTACCTACCTGGCCACGAGCACTTTCAGTTTACCGTGCTCCCCTTCGGCCTTACCAGCGCCCCAGGGGTGTTCACAAAGGTGATGGCGGTGGTCGCAGCTCATCTGTGCAGGTTAGGGGTTTCAGTCTTCCCCTACCTCGACGACTGGTTGTTGAAGGCGGGCTCGCCCCAAACAGTCATCAGCCACCTCCAGACAACGGCAGACCTCCTGCACCAGCTGGGGTTCTCCCTCAATGTGCCGAAGTCACACCTGTGCCCCTCTCAGAAGCTCCTCTTCATCGGAGTGGTTCTGGACTCTGCGCAGTTTCGGGTTTATCCTCCCGAACAGCGGGTCCGGGATATTCAGGCTCTGATTCCACTCTTTCAGCCTTTATCCCGGGTCTCGGTCAGGTTGACGCTGCGGCTTCTGGGGCTGATGGCCTCCTGCATCCTTCTGGTGCATCACGCCAGGTGGCTGATGCAGGCTCTGCAGTGGGACCTGAAGTTTCATTGGGCCCAGCATCAGGGCAACCTGTCTGACCACGTCCTGATCTCGGAGGGCACTGCGAGACAGCTGCAGTGGTGGCTCACGGACCGCGATTGGGTCAGCGGCAGATCCCTCTCCCTTTCCCAACCGGAGCACGTAGTCGTGACGATGCGTCCCTCCAGGGCTGGGGAGGCCACATGTGAGAGGCGGAGATCAGAGGCCTCTGGTCTCCGGCGGAGGCCCGGCACCACATCAACCTTTTGGAGTTGCGGGCGATTCGTCAAGCACTGAAAGCATTCCTCCCCTCTGTCCGGGGGAGTGTAGTGCAGGTGTTCACCGACAACACCACCGCCATGTGGTACTGCAACAAACAGGGCGGGGTGGGGTCGTGGACCCTTTGCCAGGAGGCTCTGCACCTCTGGCAGTGGCTGGAACTCCAGGGCGTGACCCTGGTGGCTCAACACCTGGCAGGTTCTCTGAACGCCAGGGCGGACGAGCTCAGCCGTCGGTGCATAATGGATCACGAATGGCGTCTGAACTCGGACGTGGCGCAAGGCCTCTTTCAGCGATGGGGAGAGCCTTGGTTAGATCTATTCGCCACCGAAGAGAACGCGCAATGTCATCAGTTCTGCTCGTTGGAATTTCCAAGGCGGCACTCGTTCGGAGACGCTTTTCGTCGCGAGTGGAGATGCGGTCAATTGTACGCCTTTCCGCCTATACCACTTCTGCCCAGAGTGCTGAAGAAGATCAAGCGCGACCGGGCACAAGTCATCCTTGTGGCTCCGGACTGGGCACGAAGGTACTGGTATCCAGAGCTACTCAGTATGTCAGTCGATCCCCCGGTTCGTCTGCCTCTTCAGGAGGACCTTCTGTCGCAGCAGCAGGGGACGGTCCTCCACCCGAACCTGTCCAGTCTCCACCTCCATGCTTTGAGATTGAGCAGCGACAGTTGAGGCCATTTGACTTGCCTCCTGAAGTCTGTAACGTCATTCTGGCAGCCAGGCGTCCCTCCACAAAGTCGGTATACGCCTGCAGGTGGAACAGATTTGTGGCATGGTGCACAGCAAAGGCTGTGGATCCTCTTGCTGCCTCTCTCTCTGAGGTTCTTCTCTTCCTTCTTTCTCTTGCCCAGCAGGGCTCTGCTCTGGGCACTATCAAGGGCTACCTTTCTGTCATTTCAGCCTTTCTAAGGCTGCCTGATCAACCTTCTTTGTTAAAGTCCCCTATTGTAAATCTCTTTCTTAAGGTCATCACACACACGTTTCCTCCTGTTCCGTTTGTGATGCCTCAGTGGGACTTGAACCTTGTTCTTACGTTTCTGATGTGCGCTCCCTTTGAGCCACTTCACAACTGTCCTCTCCGCCGCCTTACTTTGAAGACTGCATTCCTGGTTGCCATCTCCTCTGCCAGGAGAGTGAGTGAGCTCCAGGTCCTTTCTTGTACTCCTCCTTTCCTTTCTGTCCATCCGGACAAGGTTGTGTTGCGTACTAAGCCATCTTTCCTGCCCAAGGTTGTCACGGCCTTCCACATCGGGCAGTCTATCACCTTGCCAACCTTCTTTCCGCCACCGCATCCCTCTAAAGAGGAAGAGCGGCTCCACCGTCTGGACCCAAAACGTGCGCTCTCGTTCAATTCGGATCGCACACGCCAGTTCCGGGTGGATGACCAACTCTTTGTTGGTTACGTGGGCGCTAAGAAGGGGAAAGCGGTGCACAAGAGGACCATCTCCCGGTGGATCATCTTGTGTATCCAGGCACGTTACTCCTTGGATAAAAAGGAGCCCTCTGTTGGATTGCGGGCTCATTCCACCCGAGCCACGGCGACTACAACTGCCCTGGGCCGGGGAGTGCCCTTACAGGACATCTGTCAGGCAGCTACGTGGGCATCGCTGCACACGTTTGCAAGACACTACTGCCTCGACGGCCAAGTCCGGAGGGATGGCTTCTTTGGCCGTTCTGTTCTCCAGGACTTTCTGGTGTGATTATTGGTTCGCAGACCCACCACCGGGATTGGTATTGCTGGGGTATCTATTCTAAGGTAAGGAATCTATCACTAACGTGTCTCTTTAAGATGCACAAGTTAACTTGTGTAACGATATATCTGTAAGAGACATTAGTTAGTGATAGATTCCTTACCGACCCACCCATCCTCCCCGTTCTGCGAACCGATATCTAGTGTTAGGTAATCCCCTTTCATGGCCCTAGTTTCAATGGCACCAGTGTTGGTTTTTAACATGGCTCAGCGCTTCTGGCGCAGAAAAGCTGTGTCTAAGAACTGACGTCAGCACGCGGAGGCGGCGTCTAAGTACTCCGACGACGTCATCACGGCGCCCACGATGCCGACGACGGACGCGGAGCCACAGACGACGCCTTCCGACGCGCAAGGGTACTGCTACGCAAGAAATTTCCAGATCCAGTCTTAACGCCTGGGGATATTCTAAGGTAAGGAATCTATCACTAACTAATGTCTCTTACAGATATATCGTTACACAAGTAGTAACTTGTGCGTCAGTTCTTCTTTTTTCCGCGCCAGCAGCGCAGATCCGGAAACAGTGGTACCTTAGTCATTTTTTGACTAAACTTTTGAAGATCCCTTTTGATCATTTTTCGAGTCTTCGACTCCGAACCGTGCCGGTAGGGATGCCAGGTTTTAAACCCTGTGAGGACTGCGACCAACTGATGTCGGTCACCGACCCTCACCGCCGGTACCTCCACTGTCTCGGCGTCGACCATGACGACAAGACCTGCTCCGACTGCCGGGCCCTGACTTCGAAAGCTAGGCGGGAGCGGTCCCGCAAGCGGCTCGAGCTCCGGCAGTCGGCCCCACGCCGCGAGAGGTCCCGGTCCGGACGGAGCTCGAGGGACCGGTCGCGGGGTCGGAGCCATCATAGCTCCGGGAGTCGCCATCACTCCTCAGGTTCGAAGTCGTCAGGTAAGCACAAGAAGTCAAAGAGACGTCATCGCTCTTCCGACTCCCCGTGACGCTCGCGCGACGCGGCCTGGGGTTCGGGTGACACCGCCCACGCGGCTCCGTCGGAGTCGCAGGCGTCGCGACCTGCCCCATACCCTCCGGTCACTGGGCAGCATCCTACGCCGGAGGAGATTGAGCGTTTCCTCATGGCCATGAGGTCCCTCACTCCTCTGGCGGGCTCCGCGGCGCCTCCGGGCCCAGCGGACCCGTCTGGGGGCCCTAGCGGGTCGGGTGCTTCGACGCCGGCGGGCGCTTCGGCCCGACGCCGCCGGCGCCTTCTGGCCCGGCGCCGCAGTGCCCCGCTGGATCCGCTTCTGGATCCGGGTCGTCGCCGGTTGACCTGACGACCTCACCGGTGCCGGTCCCTCAGGTGTCACCTCCGGCGCCGTCTTCGGGCGGTACCGTCCCTGATGGCCCCCCTCGATCCGGTTCTGGCACCGGAGCGGCGCCGCTCTCGACGCCGCTTGGGGAGTTTTAATTCAATGAACCGGCCCGATCATTTGACAACCCTGATTATCACAAGATGGGTGATGAGGAGTGTTGGGAGGGGTCTGAGGACCCTCTGACACGGGAGTGTCAGTCCCAGGAGGACTGGACAGGTGGACTTGGGGATGCCAGTGGTCTGGACACCTCACCAGACACTGGTTTTGTCTCACCTCCTACCATGGCTACGGAGGAGGGGGCAACCTTCAGTGTGGTGTTGACGTGGGCGGCCAAGGCCTTGGTGCTTGAGCTCCCCGTCGCGGCCGTGAGGACCTACCTCCTCACTGAGGTCTTTAAACCGCAGTCAAGCTCGGCTGAGCCTCTGCTGCCGTTTAATGAGGCCTTGACTGACGTTCTTTTGGGCACTTGGTCCAGGCACGCTACAGGTCCGCCTGTAGATAGGAACGTGGCCAGACGCCACCGCCCGGCCCCGGGCGGCCCTTGTATCCTGTCCACCCACCCCACCCCTGAGAGCCTGGTCATTCAGGCTTCAAATTCCCAGACTGCATTCCCGACGGCTCCCCCCGATCGGGAATCCAAGAGGTATGAGCAATACGGCAAGAAGGTATTCTCCCTGAGTCTGGGACTGCGGTCTTCCAATACCGCATGCCTCTTGGGCCGCTACACCCACTCCCTGTGGGACACGGTCGCGGATGTGCTGCCAGAATGCCCGATGGAGGTACGGGCTAAACTCGGCCAGGCCCTTGTGGAAGGCCGGGATGCGGCACGGTATTCCATCCGATGTGGGCTGGATACCACCGACTCACTGGGCAGGGCGATGGCAACGACGGTGGTGATTCGTCGCCACGCCTGGTTGAGGTCCGCCAACTTCACGCCCGATTTCCAGAATACCCTCATGGACATGCCGTTTGATGAAATAAGTAGAAGGGAGGTCTCCTATCAAATCCAATCAGGGACGAGGAGTAATAAACGATAAAGAAAAAGGAGTGGTCCCTAGTAAGCCAAGGTTTTGGCAAGAATGAAATTTCTTCCTGTAAAAGGATACAGAGGAGGCGGGGGGGGGGGAAGGATGTCAGTCTATAGGTGCCATAACCACATGAAAAATAAATCACAGTATTAGAGGGAAAAGTAAATAAAACAATTCTGAACACAAGGTTTAGAAAATTGTACAATTTTTAATTCACAAATTACATATACAAAAAATTACTATATGGTGCCGATTAAATACAGTTAAAAATGTACATAGGTACACAGAAATGTACAAACAGAGAGAGACGAGGTAGCAGGGAGGCCGGAGTACTTGCGAAAGCCTGATGATGATATACACCTAATTTGGAGATAATAGAGAAAGTCGCACCAATTTGACTAAGCGATGATCCAACACCGAAGGGACCATAATATCCCGGCAACTAGGAGAAACATCTAAGCTTATACCATTTGACCCTACATTAATCAACTCATCAACGGTGGCTACCTCCACTCTCCATCTCTGTTCCCAAAACATGAGGACTTAAAAGAATTACTCACGAGATTACCAATTGATAAAGGTAACATCGCAAAGAATAAGCAGAACAATAACGGCTGGTGTAGATAAGTTAATAACACACCAAGAGTCCTTTTTTTAAGAACCTTCTTATCACTTGAAAGAATGTGCCATCATATGATGTGACGTTACGAACGAACGAAGAATCACATAGAGAGGAGCAAAACACCCCCTCTTAAGAACCCTGTCCTGATGAAGGTCACATCCTAAATACCGAAACGCTGCGTCGACAACTTGTGTTCATGTTTTTAATATTTTACATTTCTGTGTACCTATGTACATTTTTAACTGTATTTAATCGGCACCATATAGTAATTTTTTGTATATGTAATTTGTGAATTAAAAATTGTACAATTTTCTACACCTTGTGTTCAGAATTGTTTTATGTACTTTTCCCTCTAATACTGTGATTTATTTTTCATGTGGTTATGGCACCTATAGACTGACATCGCCCCCCCCACCCCCCCGCCTCCTCTGTATCCTTTTACAGGAAGAAATTTCTTACTTGCCAAAACCTTGGCTTACTAGGGACCACTCCTTTTTCTTTATCATGCCGTTTGATGGCCATCGCCTTTTTGGCAACAAGGCCGACCATGAGCTTGAGCGCTTTAAGGACTCCAGGGCTACGGCCAGGTCCTTGGGCCTCTCGGCCCCGCGCCAGCAAACGGGTGCCTTTCGCTCCTTTCGTGGCCAAGGAAGGGGCGCCCCCACACGTGCTGCCAGCCACGCACCGCAGACTAACATCCAACGCGGTGGCGGCCGTGGAAACCGCCGTGGCGGCGGTCGGGGACAACGGCGAGGCCAGTCCACACCTTCCCCCACAGCATCCGCCTCGAAACCCTCCTAGTCCGTGCTTTCAGGCCCATGTGACGCCAGTGGGGGGCAGGGTTCGCCATCACCTCCTCCACTGGCGCACTGTCACATTGGACAGGTGGGTGCTGCAAATCGTCCCAGGGGCTACTCCCTCCCCTTCGAGGCGACCCCTCCAGCCATGCCACCGCAATACTACCACGTATCTGGGGATCATTTGCGACTTCTGCAGGAGGAAGTTACGGCCCTCTTAGCCAAGGGGGCCATCGAGCGCGTTCCTGGGCCAGAAGTAGGGTGTGGTTGCTACTCCCACTACTTTCTGGTACCCAAGAAGGGCAAAGGGGGCCTACGGCCCTATCTTGGATCTACGGAACGTCAACGGCTTCCTCCGGAAGGAGAAGTTCAAAATGCTGACACTGGCTCAGGTTTTAGCTGCCCTGGACCCAGGAGACTGGATGGTAGCGTTGGACTTGCAGGGCGTTTATTTCCACATACCCGTCCTGCCGGCCCACCGGCGCTTCCTGCGGTTCACGGTTGGCCATGAGCACTTTGTTTACCGTGCTCCCCTTCGGTCTTACCAGCGCCCCACGGGTGTTCACGAAGGTGATGGCGGTGGTCGCAGCTCATCTGCGCAGGTTAGGGGTTTCAGTCTTCCCCTACCTCGACGACTGGTTGTTGAAGGCGGGCTCGCCCCAGACAGTCGTCAACCACCTCCAGACGACGGCAGACCTCCTGCACCAGCTGAGGTTTTCCATCAATGTGCCGAAGTCACACGTGTGCCCCTCTCAGAAGCTCCTCTTTATCGGAGCGGTTCTCGACTCAGCGCGGTTTTGGGTTTATCCTCCCGAACAGAGGGTTCGGGATATTCAGGCTCCGATTCCACTCTTTCAGCCTTTATCCTGGGTCTCGGTCAGGTTGACGCTGCGGCTTCTGAGGCTGATGGCCTCCTGCATCCTTCTGGTGCATCACGCCCGGTGGCGGATGCGGGCTCTGCAATGGGACCTGAAGTTTCAGTGGGCCCCGCATCAGGACAACCTGTCCGACCATGTCTTGAGCTCGGAGGGCACTGCAAGACAGCTGCAGTGGTGGCTCACGGACCGCGATTGGGTCAGCGGCAGATCCCTCTGCCTTCCCCAACTGGAGCACGTGGTGGTGACTGATGCGTCCCTCCAGGGCTGGGGAGGCCACATGGGAGAGGCGGAGATCAGAGGCCTCTGGTCTCCGGCGGAGTCCTGGCTCCATATCAACCTTTTGGAGCTGCGGGTGATTCGTCTAGCACTGAAGGCATTCCTCCCCTCTGTCCGGGGGAGTGTAGTGCAGGTGTTCACGGACAACACAACCGCCATGTGGTACTGCAACAAACAGGGCGGGGTGGGGTCGTGGACCCTCTGCCAAGAGGCTCTGCGCCTTTGGCAGTGGCTGGGACATTAGGGCGTGACCCTGGTGGTTCAACACCTGGCAGGTTCTCTGAACGCCAGGGCGGACGAACCCAGCTGCCGGTGCATGATGGATCACGAATGGCGTCTGAACTCGGACGTGGTGCAAGGTCTCTTTCTGCAGTGGGGAGAGCCTTGGTTAGATCTATTCGCCACAGAAGAGAACGCACAATGTCATCAGTTCTGCGCGTTAGAATTTCCAAGGCGGCACTCGCTCGGAGACGCCTTTCGTAGCGAGTGGAGTTGCGGTCTGTTATACGCCTTTCTGCCTATACCACTTCTGCCCAGAGTGCTGAAGAACATCAAACGCGAACGGGCACAAGTCATCCTTGTGGCTCCGGACTGGGCACGAAGGTACTGGTATCCAGAGCTACTCAGTATGTCAGTCGATCCCCCGGTTCGTCTGCCTCTTCAGGAGGACATTCTGTCGCAGCAGCAGGGGACGGTCCTCCACCCGAACCTGTCCAGTCTCTACCTCCATGCTTGGAGATTGAGCGGCGACAGTTGAGGCCATTTGACTTGCCTCTTGAAGTCTGTACTGTTATTCTGGCAGCCAGGCGTCCCTCCACAAAGTTGGTATACACCTGCAGGTGGAACAAATTTGTAGCATGGTGCACAGCAAAGGCTGTGGATCCTCTCTCTGCCCCTCTTTCTGAGGTTCTTCTCTTCCTTCTTTCTCTTGCCCAGCAGGGCTCTGCTCTGGGCACTATCAAGGGCTACCTTTCTGCCCTTTCAGCCTTTCTAAGGCTGCCTGATCAACCTTCTTTGTTCAAGTCTCTATTGTGTATCGTTTTCTGAAGGGCATCACACACATGTTCCCTCCTGTTCCGTTTGTGATGCCTCAGTGGGATTTTAACCTTGTCCTTACCTTTCTGATGTGCGCTCCCTTTGAGCCACTTAACAACTGTCCTCTCCGCCTTCTTACTCTGAAGACTGATTTCCTGGTTGCCATCACCTCTGCCAGGAGAGTGAGTGAGCTCCAGGCTCTTTCGTCCAAACCCCTTTCCTTTCTGTCCATCCGGACAAGGTTGTGTTGCGGACTAGACCCTCTTTCCTGCCCAAGATTGTCACGGCCTTCCATATCGGGCAGTCTATCACCTTGCCCACCTTCTTTCCGCCACCGCATCCCTCAAAAGAGGAAGAGCGGCTCCACCCTCTGGATCCAAAACGTGCGATTTCGTTCTATCTAGATCGCACACACCAGTTTCGGGTGGATGACCAACTCTTTGTTGGTTACGTGGGCGCTAAGAAGCTAAGAAGGGCGGTGCACAAGAGGACCATCTCTCGGTGGGTCGTCTAGTGTATCAAGGCTTGTTACTCCTTGGCGAAAAAGGAGCCTCCTGTTGGGCTGAGGGCCCATTCCACTCGGGCCTCGGCGGCTACTACTGCCCTGGGCCGGGGAGTACCCTTGCAGGACATCTGTCAGGCAGCTACGTGGGCTCGCTGCACACGTTCGCAAGACACTACTGCCTGGACAGCCACGTCCGGAGGGATGGCTCTTTGGCCGTTCCGTCCTCCAGGACTTTCTGGTGTGATTATTGGTTGGCAGACCCACCACCGGGGTTGGTATTGCTGGGGTATCTATTCTAAGGTAAGGAATCTAATACTAACCTGTTTCTTTCAGATGAACAAGTTACTTACCTTCGGTAACGATATATCTGTAAGAAACAGTAGTTAGTATTAGATTCCTTACCGCCCTACCCATCCTCCCCGTTCTGCAAACTGATATCTAGGGTTAAGGTCATCCCCTTTCAGGGCCCTAGTTTCAATGGCACCAGTGTTGGTTTTTAACATGGCTCGGCGTTTCTGGCGCGGAAAAGCTGTGTTTAAGAACTGACGTCAGCGCGCGGAGGTGGCGTCTAAGTACTCCGACGACGTCATCACGGCGCCCACGATGCCGACGACGGACGCGGAGCCGCAGACGACGCCTACTGACCCGCAAGGGTACTGCTACGCAAACATTTCCGGATCCAGTCTGACGCCTGGGGATATTCTAAGGTAAGGAATCTAATACTAACTACTGTTTCTTACAGATATATTGTTACCGAAAGTAAGTAACTTGTTCAACAAACTCAACCCTTCCTGCCATGGCTCGCATTCTACCCCACATATTTTGATGTTTTCCAGCCATATGTCTTAAAGGATTGTTTCTATCTAGGGTTTCTTCTTATCCATATTTGAAAGAGGAGCCAGATCTAGGTGTATCAAAATCACCAGATAATTGTTTTTGTGTTTTACTTGCATTAGCTAAAATAAAATGCAATTGAATTCTGCTTTAGATGAAATAGTTTTTATTAACATAATTGTCTTTCCCAGAATGGTCGATCTGTTAGCAAGCGTGGGGTGAGTTGCCAGTTCGGACCTGACGTCACAAGTAAATTCCTGGAAGAGAATCACTTAGACTATATTATCCGAAGCCACGAGGTGAAACCAGAGGGCTATGAGGTAACACATAATGGAAAGTGCATCACAGTCTTCTCGGCGCCCAATTACTGGTGAGAACTCTTCCTGTTCTACCTATCAATATATCTGTTATTTCTATGTGTTTGTACCATTGTGGATTTACTCTCACATGCTATGTTTTTTTAAGAGTGCAAATCTTATTCTCAGCTCAGACAAAAGTCATACTATATTGAACAATTTCTATAGAAAGAACATACATTTAGGTTGTTTTACAAGGAAGCTCCATTATGCAGGTTGGATAATGCTGTGCCTTCAGGTCCTGTTTCTCCACAGTCACAAGATGGAAAATATACATAATCAGTACTGGCTTTATAAAAGGCTGCCCTTTACAACCATAAGGTTTAATGGAGAAGTTAAAAGTAAAAGCTTGCAACCATCTCTGTGTACATGCAGGATGGATCAAAGCAAGCACGTTTGAGTTAATTAATATTTGTACATTGTGTTGTGTTCGGAAAGCGCATGCAGCAATTTCTGTGGCAGAGTTTGAAATTAGCAGCACGATCCTCTTATTGATCCAGCAAGGTGGGTGAAAGCACTAGAATTAGTTGTGCAGACAGGTAGGCGTGAAGACAGGAGATTTCAGTTCATACTCAACCGAAAACTAGTCTAGGGTCGACTGGATTGGCTACGGTAGCGTGTTGGTGCCACTCAGCTTAACACCAGCTCTAGTAAGCTGAAGTTGGCAAAGAGTGGCTGGGAGCTTCACCGCAATACTATTACACAATCTACCCAACAGAAAGTGCCACCCTCCGTAGCTCATCACTTAGGAATGACTTCAGTCACCTCTCTACTTTCAATTGGAGGATTTTGATGTATTTTGATTCATTAATCCTAGCAGCTTTCCTTGAATCTTAAAGAAAGAAGGTAATATAGAGTGGTCCAGTTGTTTCTCTGTGCTAGTTTACAAAGCTTAATTGACGTAAAAAGTGAATGGCTATTCTGACCAAAAGTACCACTTTATATCCTTAAGTTGTTGCCGATATTGCTGGGCTAATCAGCCACTCGGTTCTTGAGCTAAACTTGGTAAATTAGATGGAGCAACAAGCCTTTCTTCTGTGCTCCAAGTATTGTGAACATCCCTGTATCCATCAAGCGCTCCACCACCTTGCTCTCATGTAGAAAGAGTTTGAGACACCTCTTTAACGAACATTACATTGTGTCAAAGTCAATTCAATTCACAGCCTAGAGCCAATTCCACACTTAAAACCTGGAAAACGTGCCAATGACTCATTGGCTGTATCATTCTCTTTGACCGGGTAAAGCCCTTCCCTGTCTTTCGGCTAGCTTTGTACTATACAAATATGTTAAATGTTAGGTTATATGAATTAATAGCGTGCAACGGTTATCCAAGGTTGTCCTGACGCTAGCTCACAACTAATCAGTGGACAGGAAAATAAAAAAGTGGGATTAGACTAGTTATTAAAAAGCCAAGTTTTCAGTTCTATCCTAAAAGAAAACAAATCTGGAGGGGATCGAATGTGAAAAGGGCGTTCCATGGGAGCGAAGGGTTCTGTTAGGAGTGTACCATCGGAAACTCTGCCTGAGATGACATGGTCGGCAATCATGAAGTTCCTTAAAGGCAGTACCAAGAGCTTTAAATCTAGCACATTGCCTAATCGGTTGCCAGTTGGGCTTTCTGATTCTATTTTGTACAGATTTAAATTTAGGTGTGCCTGTTAGCAGCCTAACTGCCGCATTTTGAAGTAATTGCAACTTATTCAGATGTTGCTGCTGCATGTTTACATATAGACCATTGCAGTAGTCCGGTTTTGACAGGATGATGGAGGTTATTACAATTTTTTTACATTAATGGGGTAGAAGGTGTAATATCTTTTGAATAATCCTAAGAGTCAGGGAGTGAAAGAAGTCGCAGCATTTACCTGATCCCCCAAAGGTGAGTTTGCGATCTATTAGTACTCCTAGGTTTTTTTGCTTTCCTAACTGGTGTTGGTAGAGTCCTTAATTCATCTGGCCACCATCTAGGGGACCAAAATGTAACCTTGTTTCCAAAATTGATCACTTTTTTCTTACCCGATTTCAACTTTAAGCAGTTTTTGCTTGTACAAATTTTTACTGCCTGCATACATTCATAGAATTTGTCCCCTATTTCTCTTTCCTGGTTTGGCAGCTGAGACCCCACTAAGTGTGTGTCATTTGCATACGATGTTAAATTAAATTCAAATTATCTGATTAATTGTGCTAAAGATGAAACCTACACATTATATAGCGAGGGCTAAGCAATGACCCTTGAGAGACCCAGCAATGGAGAGCGAAAAGTTTTGAAACAAGGTGTCTAGAGCCACAGTTTGCTTCCTTTCCATGAGGAAGGAGTGCAGAAGTTTCCAGGCCATGCCTAGAATACCACTTGCATACAAGCAAATCCATCAGCAGTTCGGGATGGACTGTGCGAAGGCCGCCTATAGATCTAGCTTTGAGTGCTGGGTTGCGCTGACATCTGGAGCCTTTCTCCAGACCTCCATTGGCTCCCGGTCAACAAAAGAATAACGTTCCGTCTCCTCACCCACGCACACAAAGCCCTCTACGAACTAGGGCCCGAATGCCTAAACACGCGACTGTCCTTCTACACCCCCTCCCGCCAACTACCAACATCCAATCAAGCCCTCGCCGCAATTCCGCGCATCCACAGATCCACCATGGGGGGAAGATCCTTCTCCTACTTAGCGGCCAAAACCTGGAATTCTCTCCCCACCCACCTCCGCCTTACACAGAACCACCTCTCCTTCAGAAAACAACTAAAAACTTCGATATTCAATAAGTAATGCACCCCCCTCCCTCAAGCGCCTTGAGACCCTCTGGGTGAGTAGTGCGCTATACAAATTCCTGAACTTGAACTTTCTGATTTCTTCAACAGATTTGATAAGGGCTTATTCTGTTTTTTCAAAAGGGTAGAATGGATGCCTTCTTCCATGCTTTAGGAAAGAGCCCTGATTTGAACATAGCGTTGAATAGTGAGGTGAGTATTTCAACTATTGGTTCAGGGGCCATTTTAATCACTGCTAAGGTGCGTGGATTCCAGGGGGGATCCTAATTTAACAAGTTGGATTAAGTCTAAGTGTTTGTTTAAGTGAAAGCAGGGCAAATTCTTTGAAAAGAGTCAAGGACGCCGGTAGGCCGGAAAAAGTATTTGTGCTCTCGTTATCGGAGATCGGTGGAACCTCTCTTGTCACCACCGTAGAACAGTTGAAAGTGTGAAAAATGTGTTCAACTTTATTTAGAAAGAACAATGCAATTTCATCACAAAGAGTTTGGCTGCTTTGAATCTTTGAAGTGCAGGGAGAGGCTAATTTGGATACGGTCCTAAAGAGTTCTTTGGTAGTGTTTTGCAGCGGTTATTTGAGTGACATAAAAATCTGTTTTAGTTTTTATTAACAGTGCCTTATATGAGGAGAGGCATTGTTTATATTTCTGTCTTTCTGAGCTATTATAGCTCTTTCTCCAGCTTCTTGCAGATGGGTTTTTGCTCCCTAAGTTCCTCCAAATACCAAGGTGTAGTAGTGTAGATGCGTGTGGGTTTGGAGATTTTTTTCAGGTGCCAAAGTCCTGCGTGCGAAGTAGATCCAATCAGTATACCATGCCATGGCTGCATCTATATCGTTAGGTAATGGTGACAGGGAGATAGAGAGCTGTTCCTCTAGTATGGGTCTTTGGTTTTATTCCATGCACTAGTGAGAAGTGGGCTGTTGAGAGTAGAGTGGGATTGATGTACGTATCCAGAAACGGATTCAAACAGGATCGCTGAGTGATCTGACCCAGTGAGTAGTGATAGACCTGTACATACTAAGTGCGGGTTATTGGAATAAATGCTGTCTGTGTGGCCTGCTTCGTGGGTAGGGTCTTGCACTAATTGTATTAGCCCTGTACTGCTCAGTGTCCAACAGGCCAAGAGTCTGAATCCAAAGTTGAATCTAGATGGAAGTTAAAATCTCCAAGCATGGTGAAAATATTTGTGCAAAGACCATCTTCTAATAGAGTAGCTAGATTCGACAACAAAAGTGCTTTTTAGCACGGAGGTCTATAAAGTAAGATTCCCTTATAGGAGTAGTGATTAGATTAGTATTAGAGTATTGGAAAAAAGACAGAGCTTCGCAAGTAGTGTTAATCGTTTCGAAAGTAGCCGACAAGTTGTGATGAACAACTGCCAGGCCCCCCACCCCTCCTAAGAGCCCTATTCAGGGTGTGACAGATAAACCCTCTAGGTGTAGCCTTGACCATATCCTGGCCCGAGGACGCATGCGTCCAAAATTCCGTAACAAAAGCAATCTTTATATTGTGACTTTCTATTAGTTCGGCACACTCTGTACTATATTTCACTAGCGATCTGGCATATAAAAAAAGTGCAGCACAATGGTTTGTTGCTTTGCTTGGGGCTATTATCAGGGTAAGCAATCATATTTATGTTAAATACTATGAACATTATCTTGGGTAGGTTGGACAGATGTGGCAGATTTTTTGTGACTGGTTCAGTGATGTATAGAAGATTAAACATATGCAAACTGAGCTCTTATCTCTGGTGTTTAAGGCATGAAGTTCTGCCCCGGTATACCTTCTAATGTGCATTGCCTCGAGGGTTGAAGATACAGGGGGCTGGCGCTGAGTGCGGTCCTAGAGTGGACAGGTGCAGACAGGCTTGGTATTGGCCCGCCAGCAGACAAGCTTTAGCTGGGTTCAAATAAGCCCCTAAGATTCTGGAGTCTTACCAAAAACGTAGAGGGACTTGCAGCCATCCAATTGCTTGTATTGGTTGGCTTTAATGCTGCTTACATCAGTTTCAAGCAGACTGCATTGGTAGTGGTTTTACACCTTAGCACATAACAAAAAAGTACATAATAGGTCCAATCTAATTTGCTTGCTGTGACTTTTGATGGCCAACAGCTCGTTGGCAAATATGTTGACAAAGCCCTGCTAGCTGCCAAAACTGTGTCACTTGAATTTTTGAAGATAATGTTTCAAGCCCAACAGGTGTCCATTAAATGGGCAGTGCGAGTATTTCTAATCTGGTAATTTTTTAGCCTGCATTCTGCAACCAGCCCTCATCCAGGTCCTTCCAGTGCGACACCCGAGCAGTCAGGAAAACGTTCTCAGCAAAGATGAAGGGGCCCTCCCTTTCTTAAGCAAGTCCATGACTGATGTGCTGAACTTCTTTGGCTACTTGGCCCCCTCTCCATCTTTGCTGGTAGGGGTTAAGTTAGTCATTTTATCCAATTTGGCTCCAAATTACAAGAGACTACTGGATTTTGGATATTATCCAGCATGGTCAGACAGCAGCATTAGTGCCCATATCACTGTTAACACCCCCAAGAAAGGGAAAGTCTTTGAGTCCGAGACCTTCAAGGCTATTGAGACCGGGCCCAAGTTCCAACGCTATCGGGAAATCTACAAAAAAAGTCAGAATGGCTCAGTCTTTGAGGATGTTTTCTCTTCTCAATGTCCTGCAGTCCAACGATTTTCTAGCATCTCTAGATCTGGAGGATGCTTATACTCATGTAGCAGTGCACCCTGAACACAGGACATTTCTTCTTTGCAAGGTCTATGGACAATTCTTTTACTTTATGACTCTACTGTTTAGTCTTCATTGGGCACCCACAGTCTTCACAAAATGCCTAGCTCCACTGACAGCGCATCTGTAGGAACAAACGTGTACAGGTGTTCTCTTGGCTGACTAGTTCATTATAGGGTCTTCTTGCAAATGCATGCGTAAAGGGATACAAACTTCCATACATTTATTCCAGACTGTTTGGCTCTCCCTAAACAAGGCAAAGTCGGTACTCATCTCAAATCTCAAGACACTATTCTGGTGTTATTGCAGCTGCACACCAACCCTCTAGTCCATCCAACTAGAGAAAGAGGCAACAAGTTAACGCTAGTACTGACAATCAGCATTTGAACATGAACGTTAGTGCACAGGAACAGGGCAGTGCTTTGTATGTCATCATCCTGCATTCCTCTACTTTTGCAGTACTGCCTACAAATGCTTCCCCCTCTGGAGCAACCTGAATACAGTTGAAACAAACTTGAGGGCATTGGGACAACATGGTTTTTGTAATCACCAAAGCCAGACACGCTCTAATATGGTGGATGAGACCATGCAACCTCATTGCAGATGAAATCATGTATTGGTTGAAATCACACATTCGTCTCGCCACAAATGCTTACCCCAAGACTGACACACACTCAACCACGTCAGGGAGCGGCTGTCCCCTTGATCGAGTTGCTGGGCTCAACCGATCCTTTTCGCGATTAATGCACGGAAAACCGCACCCTGGGTTCGTTTTGAAATCGTGTTGTCGACATTGCCACTGACAGACTGTGATTAGATACTACCCCACGCTCACTCTCCGGAGGAGCCTGCCGGCCCTTTAACATATTCACTTTACTAAATTATCGGTGCCCCCTGTCACATCACGTCCTGATAAAGACCCCATTGTAAGGTGCAATTAACCTACACACAACAGGGGTCGAAACGTCGACTTTTTACATGTGACCTACCCAATTTTACAACAATGGATTAATTATTGTGTAACATTTTGTATGGGATAGGAACGAACTGATGTTAATCAATGTATGGGGTGACTGACTTTAGCACCCTTGTGATTTAAACATATTGAATACTGTTATATCACATGTTATATAACTAAATGGTCTGTCCACTACCCTTATCTGCACAAAACCTCCCTTCACAACACAAACCCCCCTTTTTTCCCCATTCTTCTATTCTATGGGCACATATGTGAATATTGACTATGTTTTGTACATAAGATGTATGAGTAAGAGGATGTGAATAAACAACATCCTTCTTTAAACTATGGTACGAGTGATATGTATCAAAAGTTAAAGAAAAAGTTTTTGTGCACGTAAATTCTACATAGTCTGGGACCCCTATCTATGTACCCCAAGACTGTGGCTCATCTTCAAGCCCTGTCCACCAGTGGACTTTGATCCTCGAAGCACAGTTTCACATCAATATAATGACATTTAGGGTGATGCACTTATCTCTAAAAGCATTCCTACCTTGCCGTGTCAATCATCGAGTGCAGGTCAAAATGGACAACATGTTGGGCCCTACTATACATTAGAAAACAGGGTGGAAGAAGACCATACAATAAAGGCTAGTCAATACCATACAGTCTTAGCTTATAAGCTTAAACAAGTACTGACAAACTACCTAAAGACAGTTCTATTAAGACAGTTAAGGCAACAAAGGTTCCCTAAATATGGATAACACTGATATCACTCCTTTTATTCATTGCTATATCAATCAATGACACTTATATAGCGCGCTACCTACCCGTAGGGTCTCAAGGCGCTTGGGGGAGGGGGGGATGCCGCTACTGCTCGAACAGCCAGGTCTTCAGCTTCTTCCTGAAGGAGAGGTGGTCTTGGGTCTGGCGCAGGTCGGTCGGGAGGGAGTTCCAGGTCTTGGCGGCCAGGTAGGAGAAGGACCTTCCTCCTGTTGTCGCTCTTCGGATGCGGGGGACGGCGGCGAGGGCGTGACTGGTCGATCGGAGATGGCGTTTGGGAACGTAGAAGTTGAGGCGGCTGTTGAGGTAACTCGGGCCTTGGTTGTGTAGGGCTTTGTGTGCGTGGGTGAGGAGCCGGAAGGTAATTCTCTTGTTGACCGGGAGCCAGTGCAGGTCTTTCAGGTGTCTGGAGATGTGGCTGTGTCTGGGGATGTCGAGGATGAGTCTCGCTGAGGCGTTCTGGATCCGCTGGAGTCTCTTCTGGAGCTTGGCGGTGGTACCGGCGTAGAGGGCGTTGCCGTAGTCCAGTCGGCTCGTGACGAGGGCCTGGGTGACGGTCTTCCTGGTCTCGGTGGGGATCCACCAGAAGATCTTTCGTAGCATGCGTGGGATGTTGAAGCACGCCGAGGAGACGTTGTTGACTTGACTTGCCTGGTCATGGAGAGGGAGGAGTCCAGGATGAAGCCCAGGTTGCGTGCATGGTCTGTCGGTTTGGGTGCGGTGCCCAGGGCGGGAGGCCACCAGGAGTCGTCCCAGGCGGAGGGTGAGGAGCCCAGGATGAGGACCTCCGTCTTGTCCGAGTTCAGTTTCAGGCGGCTGGTCGTCATCCACTCGGCTACCTCTTTCATCCCTTCGTGTAGGCTGGCTCTGGCGGTGGCGGGGTCGTTGGTCAGGGAGAGGATCAGCTGGGTGTCGTCGGCGTAGGAGATTATGCTGAGGTTGTGTTGGCGTGCGATGGCCGCGAGGGGGCTCATGTAGACGTTGAAGAGGGTGGGGCTCAGAGAGGATCCTTGAGGGACGCCGCAGATGACTTCGGAGGCCTCTGACTTGTACGGTGGTAGGCGGACTCTCTGTGTTCTTCCGTCGAGGAAGGAGATGATCCATTCCAGCGCCTTGTCCTGGATTCCGACGTTGCTGAGGCGCTGTACTAGGGTGCGGTGGCAGACAGTGTCGAATGCCGCGGAGAGGTCTAGGAGGATGAGGGCCGCTGTTTCTCCGTTGTCCATCAGGGCTCGGATGTCATCGGTGGCGGCGATGAGGGCGGTCTCGGTGCTGTGATTGGCTCGGAAGCCGGACTGTGAGGGGTCGAGGGAACCATTCGTCTCGAGGAAGGCGGCCATCTGCTTGTTGACGGTCTTCTCGATGACTTTGGCTGGAAACGGGAGGAGCGAGATGGGGCGGTAGTTCTTGAGGTCGGTGGGGTCCGCTGTTGGTTTCTTGAGTAGAGCGCTGAGTTCGGCGTGTTTCCAGCTCTCAGGGAAGATGGTGGTGTCGAAGGATGTGTTGATGATGTCTCGCAAGTGGGGTGCGATGACAGCGTCGGCCTTGTTGAAGACGTGGTGAGGGCAGGGGTCGGTCGGTGATCCGGAGTGGATGGAGTTCATCGTGCAGATGGTGTCTTCGGTGCTGATCGGGGTCCAGGCGTGGAGGGTGGTGGTGGGGGGTGGTTGTTCGGTCATGGTGAGCGTTGGTTGGTTGTTGAAGCTGTTGTGTATGTCCGCGATCTTGTTGTGGAAGTATGAGGCGAGGGAGTTGCAGAGGTCTTGTGATGGGGTGATGTCGTTGTTTCCTGCGCTGGGGTTGGAAAGCTCTTTCACGATGTTGAAGAGTTCCTTGCAGTTGTGTGCGTTGTTGTCCAACCGGTCCTTGAATGCTGTTTTCTTGGCGGCGCGGATCAGCTGGTGGTGTTTCCGGGTGGCAAGTTTGAAGGAGTGTTGAAAATTAGTACGTTTTGGTGAACATTATCTGCGCCATCTTGCCTCTCCCCCTGATGCCACACTTTTGTCGTGCGCGCCCGCCATTTTGTTAGATGCCCCGATCAGAACGAACCCTTTTGCATGCCGCTGGCCCCTGACATAGCCTTTCGCCTTCACTAAGCCTGCACGCTGACCGCCCCCTGCTTGCACCTGCCTTGAGTCATAAACCCCTCTTCGGCGCTGCTCTGCCCCAGGCCCTCATCCTGTTCCCAGCGCGACACCTCCCTGCTTCCCTTTCATGATCTCCGGCCCTTAGATGCAAACCCCCTTTTTCCCTGTGTGCCCGTTTTGTCTTCCCCGTTCCCAGGCCGACACCCAGCTCTGCCGATACCATCCCTTGCCCCTCCCCGTACAATAGAAAGCTTCCCCCATCAAAGGATCCCCGGGTTGATCAAAGCCCCCACTCCATGAGATCCGACCGAACCCCCCACATTCCGTGAATCGGCGGAATATCCAGCTGCGTGATACTCATCACCTGTTGTGACTAGGGTGGGGACTTCAACTGTAAATGTGTGTGGGAACGGGCCCAAAAGGGGATTTCCGGGAATGTCTTTTTCATACATCAAAGCTTTAACATGAATGTGTAATGTACAATAAAGTCATAAACTTGTGTATAAGAGGCCAGGCCTCAGGGATGCAGTTAGAACACCTCAGAACGATACCTTCTGTCCGTTTCGTTGTGTTCTCCTCCGGAGAGAATAAAAAAACCTTGTTTCCTGCTTTCCAGTCTCCAGCGCCTGCCTCTTCATTGATTAAATAACTAGAGGGTCACAGAGGCAATACCGCCGGGCAAATATCGATTGTCCCCGACCCGCCTGAGGTTTTTACAATTGGCGTCCCAAGCGTGGGGCCCATCAGCGACTCGTGGATCCAGTGGGAGAGGTCCCGACGACAGAGTGAACGACTGCAACGATCGGGAGAGCTCTTGCCCAATAGACCCTCGTCTGGCAGCCGATCATCCGAACTTCACTAGTTCCGAACAGACCTCTCTCGAGTGATCTACGGTCCTGACTGGGGACCATCAGGAGTGCCGTGAGAAATACGAGAAAAAGAGGACGATCGGGCGCTGGATTCGGAAGACAAGAAACTGTCCATATGGTCCGGGTAAGGTCGTGTAATCACGACAAGTTGCGAAATAATTGCTTGTTTGTTTGATTGTTCAAAAATACTAGTATTGCTCTTTTTATTTATTTGGAGATTCACTGTCTACAAACGGAGAAACAACGGGCTCTCTCTTTGCAAGCAGTGGAGGATAGGTAGGGCAACAGCCGTGCTTATTTTTTCTCCCCCACTCAATAATCACTTGAAACTGAACTGTTGTTCGCAAACTATTGTTTCCTGGAGATTCCCTGTCTGCAAACAGGGAAGAGACCACCCTTTTTGCAGATAGTGAAAAGGGTAGGTAACGCAGATCTTTGCGGACCTACTCATTCTCCCCATTGTTATTTATTGGTCTTTTGTTATTTTGATCCATGAGGTATTCACTGCCTGCAAACAACGTAGAATAGAAATATTCTGTCCGGTCTTTGCACCTAGTGATAAGATAGGCAGTGCTGACTTTTTAGTCCCTCGTTACGAGCCGTCATGTCTGTCTTCTCCCCACTGATAAATAGCCTGTTTAGCCCGGACCGTGTATTAGAGGTGGACCATATAGCTCCACTAGAAGGCACCCCTAATAAGGACATGTTCATAAACTATGGATTAGTCACCATAGCCTATAATAAATTGTGGCACAGGTATACCGAAGATAGTCAAGACAAACAGTGGCCGCTGGCAGGATCCTTTGACCTTGATAAAATAGAAACGTTAGAAATAGCCCTTCGAAATAATAAGACAACGCCAATTATGCTCGACAGTCTGGGTATGTGGCGCAGAGAGGCTATGCAACGACAGAGAAAAGACGAGGACAAACCAAGTAGAGAAATATACCGACAGGACAACCCCAGGACATCGCTACCCACAACTTATCCCCCGACACTATGCAAAAGACGACCAGACTTAGGGCCAGCCCAATGCGCTTTTTGTAGGTATGTCGGACACTGGAAAGCCCAATGCCCGACTCTACTGAGCGTGAGTAAAGGCAAAGGGCCGACAGGAACGACAGACCGGCAGTACAAGAAAAAGCGCGAGACAAAGAAGAACCCGACTTACATAGACAGACCAGACAGAACCACCACGTTTGATTATGCCCGATGGCACAGATTTCGCCAGGACAATTTCAGCGGCATGCTCAAGTTTTCCTAGGTCGGGCAACGTCAAGACGGGAACCCAGCCTCGTTTCAAATTCACTGACGGAAAGAGATAATTATGACCGATAACTGTTTTATATTCGTCTTGGGTCTTTGTATGTCGTACTTGTACTGTCCCCCGTCTGAGTTTGTGTGTATGTAATGTACAAATCTGCGTCATCCCTCTACACGTGTTTCCGTGTTACTCAACCCCTGTTAGCAGAAACTTAGCATAAAAACAACCTGAAAAGAAAGAAATGGAAAAACAAAATCCGTAGACCATTAATGAACTTGAACTTTTAATTTAACACAACAAACAAGGAATAATAACGGTAAACTGTAGAAAACGAAAGTCAAACAGAACATTCGCCCCCCCCCCCATTCTGGAACCTTCCAAAGTAGGGCAGGGTTACGGCTACGCCCAACCAACGGCAACCCATATAAGGCGGGCCCGGCCGCCAACTCTTGGTCAGGAAATCTTAACGTATGGGGGAGCCGGAGGAGAGGCAGGAGCCAGCAGCCGGGGCAGTTGTAGGTAGTCCCGCCACATGTCTCTTCAGCCAGCCGCAACGGGCCTGGATAGACTTAAGTAGTCCCGCCACATGTCCAGAGGAGAACGAGGCACCTTTTTTTTCCTTTTCTCTTCCGTAACAGCCGCAGCAGCTCTGGACGGCGGGATGTCCTGCACGTACCTCCACAACAATTTGTCCAAGTTGGGCTGGGAGGGAGAGGCGACGCGGACGAGCCTCTCCCACCTCCACCGATAGGAGCTTTCCCAGGCCCCGGCCCGACGCCGAACACCCCCAGTCAGGCGATGGTGCCAAAACTTCCACAGCACCGAACACCCCATGGTGGCACCCCAGTACTTGCGCAGCACCGAACGTGCAATGGTGGCCATACTCCCACAGCACCGAGCACAGGTCTTGGGGAACACCGGATGTGGAGAAACCTTCATGCGGGGCGATGAAAAGGAGCGGCCTGGAGTGCACCGGGAGAAGGAGACGATGCGAACCAGTCTCCCTCGCCCCCCCAGGTGGGGGCATCACAGCTGCACCCCAGCCGAACGTCCCGCTTTCACAAAACAGAGACCTCTTCCTTTCACTCCGAAGGATCTCTCCCACTCTTGCAAACTCGACGAGAGTGGCCCCTGCAGGGCCTCAAAATGGCGTCTGGGTCCGCTGGAAGGCGGGCCCCGGCCACTAGAGTAACTTTGACCAGCAACATAACTCGAACATTTGCCCCCTGGAGCACGAGCCCCCATCTCCGACAGCGTCTCCGCAGCCTTGAAGATCCTACAAAGGTCCCCGGCGGAACCTTCGGCCTTTGCAGGTTTCCGGTAAGGGACGGCTGCCTTGACCGCCAACGAAACAAACATGACATTGCCACTCCTTCTGTTAGCATGAATTCTAGAACTGCCGAAAAGGACTCTGGTCCAAACTGCCAGTAATGGGAAACATTTCCCCCTGATGCTGCTTCCGGACTGAGCCGGCCCCGCCCAAAATGGCGCTGGTATCAATCGGAACTTACGAACACCTCGTGGTGTTCCTTCGCACTAATATAAACTTAATGTTCTGAGATTTTATATGATCCTTTGTACACTTGGCTAGAAAAGACAAGGAGAACTCACTCGACGAACAGTATGAAAGGATCCCCGTTACAAATGTTGATTACAAATGTACAAATGTATTATATTTTTTTTAACTGATGTAAACCTCATTTACGACGTACACGTACGGTATGCATATAGGAAATCTGATTACAACCATTATGATTATGCTTCTGAATTATGAAAATAAACGCCCCCGAACCCCCAGCCAATTAATAGACGTTTTAGTTTCTTACAAATGAATGAGTCAAACTTTCCGATGTTTTTATTGCAGCAAACGACACCCCCCACTGTACGCACTTTAGCCATTGCCACGACCGGCCAAATACGACCGCACCCTCATAATACACATGCTGAAATGATTTTGCAAAATAAAGTTTTTGAAACTATGGACGGGTATTGCATGCTTTATTTTAAAAATGTGGGATCGGTGGGAAAGTTCTTTTCTGTGCACCCTACTCTGCTCTCTCTTTAAGGTTAAAAGAAGATGGTTGCCCAGCCCTGGAGGACGGATCGGATCGACAACACGACACTCCGCCTTCAAAGTACGCGACTGACCCTTGAACTCTCGCGTAGGGGAAGACTTCGACTTCCAAGGATGGGTAAAACGAACGGTGTAAATGAGGGAATGTACAAGGAGGGTGAAATGAAATAATGTAAATGTGATAAAGTACAACGTTCCAAAGTATCAGGGAACGGAGCTGACCCAAGAACCAAAGAACCTTAGAACGCCACAGCGTTGAAAGAGGTTTAAGGATCCCGATAGTGAGATACATCCTTTGACTAGATACCTCGCACTAAGCACCTCTGGTTTCCTTTTTACGTTTCCCCGCACACGACCTATATGGACACACTACCCCCCCCCCCCCCCCCCCTCGACTCCAGAAACCATATCCCCGGGGACCCTGCCCCGAGGAGGAAAGACGAGTAAGAGGTAAGTAAAGGTCTTATGAATCCATGTGTTTGAATATGCGCGAATGCTGTCTCCCCCACCCCCTTTTTTCCTCCCTCTGCAGGTTACATCAGAGATTACAGCCAAGGTGTGGCGAAGATCTGAAGCCTTGCCATGTCTAATACACGAAGCGGACTAGCGCCGCAAGGTGGTGTCTAAGCACGCCTGCAAACTACTCACGTATTGAACAAATCCGAAAAATTAGCACAACCTGATAAAAAGTGATCACCCTTAAACCAGACCGGACGAATGAACCCATGTCACGTATGATGCGAAACTATGAGGGAATGCGTGTGTGTGTGACTGAGGCGTCGGCCTAACTGGTCGAAGGACCGAGAATGCGAGAAAGTGCGACAAAATGGTACCTCCTTTCTTCTTTCCTTTTTCTCAAAGCACGTCCCCTCTACCCTGTCTAATGCTCAAACTGCATGATTACAAGATTCTAACGCAGACCCGTGAATGCCCTTTACTGTGTAATGCACTAAATAGCCTTTCTCGAATACACTGCCACCCTCTCTGTTGCACGTGTACTATTTAGCCTGCCGTTGCACTCTCTCTCTCTCTCTCTCTCTCTCTCTCTCTCTCTCTCTCTCCCTCTATTTTTGCACTCCCGCTCTTCCGAGTGATTAGCCCCGAAATTGGCAAAATGCCACCCCTAGCACACCACCTAATTGGCTTCAAATACCGTCAGTATTTGCACAAAAACGTGTCTTTAATACAATCACCCTGAGGCCGCGTCATTACCTCTCCTTTTCCGCTAGAAGTCAATAAACTGAGGTTGGGCCGTAAGGGAAAGGACAGGTAAGACGACAGAGGTTCCCTAATCTGGCCCGAAATAAGGGAACTACATGTCGACGGCTCCTATGGTATAAAACAAGGACCTCAGAATACGCGACCCTCCCCTCCCCGAATTGTCGCAATACCCAAACCAGAAAAATGACCACCCCTGTTACCCCCCTGTATCAGACGCCCAAAAAACTGGAATTATGAAACTACCCCTCATTTCCGGTTGTGAGAGATGGGTCGATTTATGCCCTTACCACAAGTTTCCTATGTCCCTGGTTGTTCCCCATAAAACCCCTGTCCTTCCTAATTAAGTAATCGGGCTGTAAAAGGTTACGTAGGATCCAGAGTGATGTTTTACAAGGTTAACAGACTAGTCCAAGGTAAAGAAATCATCGAAATGAACCCCGTAGTAGTTAAAAGGCAGGATGCATCGATAGAAAGGAAATGTTTAGCCATGTTCGCCTCTCAGCAAAATACCTGTGTAGTACCATGTTAACGTCTCACGAAGGTGGGTCACCATCAGATGAACTGTCGTGACTGTAATAAATAATTGTAAAGGAAAGTCATAGTAAATCCAACAGGCCCGTCACCGGTCATTCATATGCCAGTTGTGAACACTAAATAACGGGCATTTTTCATTCTTTGCCTGGAGCTGGGAGAGAAATAGACTTTTTTTGATTATCTTCATCTGCAAATTCTCTAAAGACTGTCTTTTCAAACTTGTTTAAGGGTACTGCTGTTGGAGGAGAGAAGGACCGGATGTGGGAGCACGAGGCCTGACTGCAGACTAAGGAACACCTGCGACATTAGCCAAGGCGAGACCACGACAGAAAAGAGCTGCAGGACGAGGCACTGTTTTCGACAACATGAGAAGAAAGGGTCGACCTGATGCCCCTGCTCGATGTCCAGTATCTGTCGACAAGTCCCCGCTCTCTGAATTCGGTCACACGCTCGCCTATTGGAAGTCTCTCGTTCCCCTAGTTTGTTCCTAATTTGGCCTTGCTCCATCCCCCTTTTCCTCTGACCTACCCTATGGACTGTTTTGAACGCTCTTCTTCCACCTGAACTTTCTGACAACCACCTCAAAGGACACAGGGCGGAAAGGACCTTTCCGACCAGAAACGCGAGGAAAGGGTCGTGCCCTGCAACGCAGAACTTGGAACAGAGCTGGACTTGTAGCTCCACCGCCGGTGCTCAACAGCGCCAACGAAAGGCAACAAAGAACAATGAGAACTCGAACATTTGACATCCTCAATCGCCGTTTCTGCTAGACCTCATTTCTCTCCCAGCCGCCATTGTATTGATCATGCTCCAATCCGAACCTGATATATATGTAATAACCTGCCAGTATGAAATATGCTTGCTGCTCTCGCTACAGAATCGTTTTTGTATTGCATTCCTATGACTTTCCTGCTAAACAAATTGATCAAAGTTTATCAAATAGGCCCACCTCCTAAAAACTAGAAATGTTAAAATATATTGTTTACAACTCTTTTCCCTCTAGGGTTCCTACCGTTTCCTTTCTCATGCCCACCACAATAGAACCGAGTAGAAAATGAACCAGCAAGATGTCTTGAATATGTTAAAGGGAGGACTGTTGAAAATTAGTACGTTTTGGTGAACATTATCTGCGCCATCTTGCCTCTCCCCCTGATGCCACACTTTTGTCGTGCGCGCCCGCCATTTTGTTAGATGCCCCGATCAGAACGAACCCTTTTGCATGCCGCTGGCCCCTGACATAGCCTTTCGCCTTCACTAAGCCTGCACGCTGACCGCCCCCTGCTTGCACCTGCCTTGAGTCATAAACCCCTCTTCGGCGCTGCTCTGCCCCAGGCCCTCATCCTGTTCCCAGCGCGACACCTCCCTGCTTCCCTTTCATGATCTCCGGCCCTTAGATGCAAACCCCCTTTTTCCCCGTGTGCCCGTTTTGTCTTCCCCGTTCCCAGGCCGACACCCAGCTCTGCCGATACCATCCCTTGCCCCTCCCCGTACAATAGAAAGCTTCCCCCATCAAAGGATCCCCGGGTTGATCAAAGCCCCCACTCCATGAGATCCGACCGAACCCCCCACATTCCGTGAATCGGCGGAATATCCAGCTGCGTGATACTCATCACCTGTTGTGACTAGGGTGGGGACTTCAACTGTAAATGTGTGTGGGAACGGGCCCAAAAGGGGATTTCCGGGAATGTCTTTTTCATACATCAAAGCTTTAACATGAATGTGTAATGTACAATAAAGTCATAAACTTGTGTATAAGAGGCCAGGCCTCAGGGATGCAGTTAGAACACCTCAGAACGATACCTTCTGTCCGTTTCGTTGTGTTCTCCTCCGGAGAGAATAAAAAAACCTTGTTTCCTGCTTTCCAGTCTCCAGCGCCTGCCTCTTCATTGATTAAATAACTAGAGGGTCACAGAGGCAATACCGCCGGGCAAATATCGATTGTCCCCGACCCGCCTGAGGTTTTTACAGGAGGTCCTGTTGTCCGGTGTCGGTTCCCTTCTCCAGACTTTCTCGAGGGCTCGGCAGTTCTTCTTGGAGCTCTTGAGTTCGTCGGTGAACCATGGGGCCTTCTTGCTGCCGGGTCTGCTGGGCGGGGTCTTCAGTGGGGCGAGTACGTCCGCGCAGTTGCTGATCCACTTTGTGAGGTTGTCGGCGGCCTGGCTGGGGTTCGCTGAGCTGGCAGGAGGGTGCTGGCTCAAGGAGGTGGCGAGCTGGTCTGCTGTGATCTTGTTCCAGCTTCTGCGGGCGGCCTGTTGCTGGTGTTGGTGGGTCGTCGTTCTCTTGAAGGTGAAGTGGACGCAGCTGTGGTCCGTCCATTGAAGCTCTGTGGCGTGGCTGAAGTCGATGTCTGTGCTGGAAGAGAAGACTGCGTCGAGTGTGTGTCCGGCGAGGTGGGTGGGGGTGGACACCAGTTGCTTGAGTCCAAGGTTGGCGAGGTTGTCGAGCAGGGTGCTGGTGTTGCGGTCGTTGTTGTTCTCCAGATGGAAGTTGAGGTCTCCCAGGAGGATGTAGTCAGCGGAGGGGAGGGCGTGCGGGCTGACGAAGTCGGCGATGTCCTCGCTGAATTGTGTGCGTGGTCCAGGGGGTCGGTAGATCAGGGTGCCTCTGAGGGTGGTGTTCGGGTTGGTGTGGATCTGGAAATGCAGGTGTTCGGCGCTGGTCAGGGAGTTGTCGGTGCTGGTCGTGAGACGGATGGTGTTCCTGTGGATGATGGCGATGCCTCCTCCCATCTGGTTGGCGTTTCGGTCCCTCCGGACGATCTTGTAGCCCTCTGGGATAGCGATGGCGATGTCGGGAGCTGAGGAGGCGTTCATCCAGGTCTCCGTGAGGAAGGCAACGTCAGGGGTTGTGGCGTCTAGAAGGTTCCAGAGTTCGATGGCGTGTATATAGCTCCCAAGCATACATTAAAACAAGCAGGACGCCTGTTTAAATAGATTTTCTATCGCATGGAGAGCCCAAGTTGATGTTGCATTACTAGGGACACAAATTACAATAGAGGAAGCCAGATGGTCTGTAAAGGGCCTGCCGGGTCACAAAGCCCCAAAACCAGATGGCTTCCGGCCTTAATTTTATAAAGTATACATCGATTTGTTGGTTGAGTTGCAGACGACGCCACACGGAGCCGATCAACGCCACCTACCATTGCACAATTTCCATATACAGTCTGATACCGGGGATAATTCCAAGTTGAGAAATCTGCTGCTAGATAGTCTCAACCAGATAAGGTGTTACCGAAGTTAAGTAACTTGGCCGTCAAAGTAAAAAACAGAAAATCAAAATAGAAAAATCAGTGGTATGGTAGAAAATATTGATGAACATTCAAGGTGTATTAAAAAGGAATTGATATTAGTTGTCGGTAATGCCATGAAAACTTGCAGGCTCAGACACAGAACTAACTATTGGATTTTGGTGCTCGGGTAACAATGATCACAGAAGAATTGTTTGAAGTGAATTGGCACAGCATAGTTTCAGAAGCTCTTGCTGGAGACAGTATCATATGAGGTTTCTAGGAATTGATTTAGTAGATTACTTTGAATTTAAATTGAAATTCAAATGTAGTTATTCTAGGAAAAGTATGTATGACAAAAGAAAAGGTTGGAATAAACTGGGTTGGTGGTAGACCCGAAGGTAAATCATTTATGCTTATTTCTGAACAATTTTGGTGTGGTATTTATTTCTAATTTCGGGAGAATACATAGGCTCAGGCATAAAGTTTGCATTTGGGATGGGGCAAAACTAGTAAAGCATAAAATGCTAAATATGCCTTTTTGCATAAGGGATGAATTAGCAGCTGAATTTAAAACCGCGTATGAAAGCAAAATAATCAAACCTATATATAGAATCATCACTCATGCTGTCGCACTTGGTGATAACACGTACAAACAATGGTAAATTGATGTTATGCATATATCTCAGGATTTTGAATTGATTCAGGTTGGTTACAGTCCCTTGCCACGTATAATGACATTTGGTGGAACAAGGCGTTGGAGCAAAATTTAAGTTAAATCTATCAGCACATCATCAGGTGAATCTAGTTCCTGAATCAAAACATCACACTGCTTTCATTTTACCCTTTGTAATATTCTAATTTTACAGAATGCCATTCGGGTTGGTGTTTGCTGGCTCTGTATCTCAAGTAACAATATTCAAGATATTGGAGGGTAGTAAAAGGGCGTTGCCTTCTAGGATGATGTGTTGGTGGCAGCGAAAAAGAACGATGAACATGACCAAGGTTTAGAAAAATTGATGAGAGGCAGAAATCAAATATTACAGTAAGCAAGGACAAATTTCAATTTATAAAGAACATTGAATATCCTGGACATGTGTTGTTGGATTAGTTAGTAGAAACTCACCCTGGAGTGATAAACAATGTTGTTAATGTGTTGAGCCTTAAAAACAAAGCACATGTGATTCCTTTTTTATGGTTTTTGTGAGTTCTACTATTTAACTTCATACAAAACTTTGCCACAGAGAATGCAAACAAAAAAAAGTATTAAGGAAAAAAGATATTTGATGGTGAATAAAAAGGTGACAAAGAATTCAAACAATTAGAGCGTTGTAAGCATTTGACCCCCAATTATGTATGTTCTGTAACAACTGGGTAAGTAATTACGGATTCTGTGATGTCAGAAAAAGGGTGATTAAGATAAGACCATAGATTTTGCATTGAGAACTGTGTGTCGGGCAGAAAGACCATATTTTGCATATAAGGAGAAATTGTCATGCTACTGAGCTCCAGAAAAAACGTATGTTATACATAGGGAAATAGTTATTTTACTGATCACAATTTACAATAATTCACATCCTTGAAAGTAAATATATGAGTTATCTTACTTCCATCATCTCTTTGGTCAGAGGATGACACTTTAAGAGTATGGGAAGATGAAAAGTGCTTGATTCAAGAGTAGATGATGAGGGTCATGGTAGGAGAATTAACTGAGTGCGACAGAGTTAGACAACCTCTGGAAACTTAAGAAGTGTGCGGTACAAGGATGGCTGGATGAAAGAATGGTGCTTAAGGAGGTTCAACCCTATGCTAAAGTTGTTGATAATCTTCCTTTTAAAACTGTGTATGTTGATGCATGGAGATTAATTGTTCCTAAGTACAGGTTAAGAGACCGAATCCTGGAACAAGAGCATGAGAAATATGTACAACAGACAGTTCACTCAGATTCCTGGTGACTTGAATTGGAGGATCAAGTCAGTGCCAAAGTCACTGTGTTACATACTCTTCACGCCACTTATGCAAGCCGTAGGGTAAGGCCTTAATTTTCCCCAAGAACAGGTTAAAGAACACCTTCCTGGTATTTAGTAGGCGTGGCAAAGGGATTAATGCATCACTGAGGATAATTCTGTAGCATCACTTCATGGCCCTTTGAGCTGAGGCTCCCAATCTTGGACAGTCTACTCAAAGAGTCCCCCTGTTGTGTAATCACTGAACAAAAGTTGCTTGTTTGTGGGTTCAAGATGGAACCCAGTTTTGCAAAATACTTTAGTTTGACAATCCCGTAGTCACGTCTCTCTTCCCATCAGATATTTGTAGCGCAGTTACTCCCATACTTTCACCTTAATTGATTTTCATGCTCTCCTAGCATCCATTTCCTGATTTAAGCAACATCTTAATTACATAAATAAATAATTGTTCCTTCTCTCTCTGTAGTGATCAAATGGGCAATAAAGGAGCTTATATCCACCTCTGTGGCTCTGACCTGAAACCCCAGTTCCACCAGTTTCCAGCAGTGGTAAGTAACGTAGCACCCTTGGGAGATCACTAGTTCCTAATACCCGATACTGGATATTCTCCATGACAGAAATTGTTATGATATCTTAAAAGAATATCTCCCTCCTCATTTATTTTTAAATATAGCATTTTCATTTTTCAAAACTATTTTGTTGAGGGAACAATGCCTGTGAAAACATTTGTTTCTAACAAAATCCAATTATAGCTTGTAAATCAGCAATGCGTGTATATATGAAAGAGAAATTAAATGAAAAACAAACAGAAATGTTTGCTCCATAGCCATTGTAGTTTACATGAGTACACTTGATATAGCTCCTTTGAAGAACTGCCGTATCTCTTCAATCTCATCCAGTTATTTTTGCGCTCAAAAGAACAAAGATAGCTGAATGGTGTAAAGACTTATTGTCTCCCAGAGCATACTGTTGGAGTGGTCTGTCTTCTGGTATCTCATACTATCCAAGATTGCAGTAAATATTAAGAAATGCTTTATAGGAAGCTGAAGGACGGGTACTGAGCAAGCTGGGAAAATGCCCTGGATGGTCTGCCTTAGGACCTCACTTCACCAAATGTGCCAGAAAATGCGATCCATCTGCCCTTAATGGGGCCATATTTGACACCCAATCAGGTACATCTGAGGATTGGCCAGTAAAAGTCGCAGTCCAGAGAAGGTTTGACGTTGAGAGCTTAGATGGTAATTTTCCCAATATTAAGGTATTGTTCAGTGTTTAAAGGTCTCGCATATAGCTAAATTACACTGCCGAGAGCCACTATTTGTCACCAACATTAAACCAGCCTTCAAGATCAAGGTCATCTTTGGCACCAAGTGTAATGAGCTCAGACAGCTCATTGATTACAAAGAGGAGTGTAGTGGAACTGACTCATAAATGCCCGTTACCTCAGCAGTAGTGCATTGAATAATCTATAGTGTTCCAATGGAGCTAGTACAGTACCTGTAATGGTACCATCACTACAGAGAATTCTAACAGTTCTTCTGCCACTGGGCCAAGATAAGAGGCCAACATACTGTCACATTTAGATGTACGTATGTGTATGTATATGGTATTTATATTGTGTGAACCCTATCTAAGAGGAAGCTGGCCACTGTACATGGTAACATGACACTCTGCAATGTCCGTTCCTCTGCTGTAGAAGCAAGCATTATAATACACCAGAGCAACAAATACATTTTCATTATGGACAATTCTTTTTTTTAGTCTTCAGAATCTGTCCACAGGAATTTTTGGGGGGGTATTTTGGCTTTCCACAAAGCTGTTAAATTAGACAGACTTAATATGAACAGTTAACCCAAAGGCTGAAACCAACATGCTCATCAAAACTTTGCACCCATAATGTCAAGCAAGCCCACTGGTACTGCTAGTACCAACAGTCTTAAAAGTCCCGTGTGGAAACCTTTAGTTATTTCGTCCACTATAGGGCAACAAAGAGAAGGCAAGAAAAGAAACATGGCATGTCTGAAGAAGTCCTCCTTTTCATTGGGTTGAGACCTCTGCCGCATTACTAAACCTAATGCTGCAAAAGTTTAATTGTGTGCTTAGCTGCATGTTCAGCTCCTCAAGACAACAGAACAGTCAGATGAATTTATTGGGAAATAAGTGTTTCCAAACAGATTTTGCAAGCAGTTAGCTCTTACAAGTTTCTTAGACGATATGATCATGCATTAATGTATATTGTGGTGCTGTCCTCAAATTTTCTCCAAAAAGAAGAAAAAAACAACCTTTGAGATAAGGAAAGGTATTACAAGATCAGATCAAATAATACATGTTAAAAACACTGCTGATCTGACACCTCCTATTTACTAGTATATAATCATGCTGAGGCAAATGTAATCTAGCTCAACTCGGATGGTTAACAAAAACCTAACACTCCTTTTTTAAGGTTCGTCTAGTTTTGGAGCTCCTCTTGAGTAGGAGATTTATAAAAGGAAAGTTGGTGAGGGTGTAAAGAGTGGCTTGGAAAATAGGAAAGATTACACCCAGATATATAAGAAGTTTGTTGGGAGAGATCATCAGCCGTGAGTGCATGTGTACTATTGGAAAAAGCTACAAAATCAGATATCCGAGAATTGCTCCTGAAAGCATGCAGTATGGTCATTTGAACCCGCTTTGAGACTATCTGGAAAAAGAAGTACCCTTTCATAAGGGCATCTTATGTAGTGAGGTGTAAAATTATGCATATGTGGGAGAAGCAAGTTGATCTATCAACATGCCAGGATGAGGCTAATCCTGACTTTTAATCAATAGAGGTGCATTTGTGTTCTAGCACTGGCATGGTTGGTGATTCTGTGTGCATCTTTGTTCAAATTTGTAATATGTAAACAATTTATAGAGTATGATAAAAATGTGGAAGAAAAAGAGGCAGACTCTATCAAGTGCCCCTTCTACACCCTGGAAGTCCAGTATAGAATTGACAACTTGGTTTAAACGTGTGTAAAGCACATATTCAGTATGGGCCATATGTATCATTCCAAATTGCGATCGCAGATGCCGAAATTCGCAGAATTTCGGCGTTTGCGATCGCAATTGGGCTTAGTGGTATATATTAATGAAAAACTGCCTTGCAAAATAAGGAATGGCAACATTTGCGATTCCCTATTTTGCGAATGCATTTAAGGAATCACAAATTGTGTTTCCTTAAATGCAATGTAAGAAGCACAGAAAAAGTCCAATTTGGCCTTAAGAAATCACAAATTAATTTGCGGTTTCTTTGAAAAATTCATTTTTTTGCATTTTTCAAAGTGCAATGTGGCGCACATACATGCCCTTAGGGCATGTATGTGTGCCACATGTGCACCCATGCTTATTTCAGGGGTGCAACAGGGTGTCCTTTTGACACCCTTGCAACCTTGAAATTGCATTCTCAATTTGAGATTCTCTAATTGCTAATCGCAAAATGAGAATGTCTTCCCATTCATTCCTATGGGCCTCTAGGCCCTTAGGAATGAATGGGGAGGGTTTCCTTAATTGCGAATCGCACTTTGGGATTCGCAATTAAGGAATATGTATGATTCGCAATTTTTTTTATTTTATTTACAATCTTTATTTCGATCAATATAGATCATAAAAGATTACAACAAAAATTTAAATAGTTAAAAGGAAAAAAAACAGATTGTAATATAAAGTTTAAGCAAAACAGTAAAAATAAGCAATTAATAAAACATTCTAGGGAATATTATAAGAGGAAGAATTAAAAAGTCTAACATTTTAAAGATCATCAAGCAATGCTTTTGTCCGTATTTAGCTTGATACAACGATTGTGAATATACCACACAGCTGTTAAAAACTTCGCCACAGTAGAGGGGGATAAGTCTGTCTTTAATATTCTATAGGCTGGGAAATATCGCCTAAACCCGAGATTTTTCAAGAGTGGGACAAGCCAGTATTTTCTTGGTCTTTGGTAGGCTTTGCAAAAAAACGCAATGTGGAGATCGTTTTCACAAGGGTGTCGACAGGCTGGGCACGGTGTGGGGGGCTGGAACCTGTCCCATCGATCCTTGAAGGCCCCAAGGGGAAGTGTGCCATAACGCCACTGCATGAAAAGTTTCCTTGTCAGGACGGGACTAATTCCATCAAGGACCAGCTCGGGGAAATATAGGTCCTTGGACATGGTGAACAGATTGGTTAGGGACCTTACACGTGTACTCTCGATCGAGACAAGTAGCTTTCGCTCGTAGAACTCTCTCGACAGAAGTTTCCGAGGGGTCCTGCCACAAGCGTTACCCGGGTCATGCCATAATTCCGACCTTCCTAGAGACTCGCATGTTAGCCTGATGTATCTCAGCCAGGGTATTCGGGAGGCATTTGGTAGGCGTAGGATCTCTGCGAGCTCATTCCTGTAGCTCGATAAATCCGGTGAGCTCCAAATTTTACGCCAGTAGGTTAGGGGTTTCAATCCCAGTTCTTCAGTAATAGGTCTAAGACCCAGGTCTAGTCTCAGCGGGAGGAGGGGGGTGCCAGGTGGTAAGGCTGCCAGCTGCCTTATAAAATTGTTCTCACTAATCTGCAGTTTCTTGGCAGTTGCATGGCCCCACAATTCTCCGCCGTAGGTAACGGCCCCTCTTGCCTGCATTTTATAAATATGAATAAGGGGACCAAAGGGTTTAAGAGTAGACCTGCTTACCATCCTACAGATCCCACCCGTTAACTGTGCTAGTTTCATGATGGCCCTAGTACAATGGGAGTCCCAAGTCAGATTTTGGTTAATGGTTAGGCCCAGGTATTCGAAGGTGAGGACCCAAATCTTTTTGCAAATCCTACATACATCTCGCTTTGCGATTCTCAAATAGCGATTCTCTAAAATTTGCTATTTGAGTATCACAAAACCAGACTTTCATACATATGCCCCTACATCTCTCGGAAGATTGCCTTTTTAGGAACTGTAACAAGAGGATGACTTCAAATTTGGGACAGTGAGTGAAGTACAAGTTGTAAGCATCGATGACCTCATTACTGTATTTCATCAAATTAACATGTCGCTGAACCCATTCCTCTTTCCTTCCTAAAGTTACTTGAGGTTTAATTGACCTTTTTCAATCTAACATCTTCAGTGGAGAGATCACTTCAAATGTGGGATATTGAAAGCCTTAAAATGTCTAGATAAAAGAAAGACTGACATAGGCAAGAACAACTTTTTATGACTTAATGGTGTATTTACCCCGGCTTCACATCTTCAGATCAGTCTGTTGCTAGGCAAGTAGTTTCCTAAGGTACCTAACAGTCATTCCAGGTGAACTAAGAGCTCATTCTTAGAGACAAGTCAGCAGTGCGACATCTCAGTCTATGGAGCAGTGGCTACATATCAGTCTGTGCAGACCACGTCAGTCCATGCAGTTGCAGACAATTATTGCACTGATTGTTATATATGGGCCAATAGGTCGAGATGCTTCACACAACTCGTTTCTTTAACTTTATTCTGGTGCTTGTCTGTTCACCTGTGATTTTTCTTTTACTCTGCCAGTCTCAGGAAGGACTGCTAATTTATTGTACTGTTTGCAAAATTATAGGAAACCCTATGGTGGAGAAAGAAAAGTCGCTTGATAGTAATTCTACTTCTACATCGTGAATGATGTCTTTAAATTCATAAACGTTGCTCCAACTCTTCATACATCCAGGAAAATAGGTGGTTAGTCAATTGTCCAATATAGCATTTAAACTAGGGAACTGGATCTGGAAAGAAATTCTGGGACAATACATATTACAGGATTCATAAAGGAACAATGTCACAATTTCTCATGTAAACTACAGTACCTGTGGACATTATTTGCAGATGTATGTTTTCAGTGGCATAAAGGTTAAAAAGAAATGCTTTTATAGTCTTATGTATTTTAAAGTGGGGACTGAATTTCAAGATGTTGAAGAAAAGATAGAAAATGTTGCCTCTTTTTGGCATGTTGTATATTAACATTTTATGTTTAGAAATGTATTCTAGTAACATACATAGGCGGCAAAATTCTGTTTACTGATTCTGGAAAATACCCAGCATGGAGTAGCATATACAACATATATTTGTATAGGATTTAGAAGCCAATAAGCTGATTCTGGGTAGCAAGAGACAGCCTAGACGTCTCAAGCTTCATTCTTGATGACTGTAACTACAAACCATAGGTAGAAAAACAACCTGCCCATAATCCACATTTACAAAGCAGCTGAAGTCTGTATCAGGTGAATATAGACCCCTGTTGGATCTTGATCAGTGTCTTGTGCAGCAGTTATTTAAATTGTGCTCCCCGGATACCGTTGTCACTTAGCTTGAGAGACTTTAGTAGATGTGACAGATAACTGAAGCTGCTGCCCAGTAGCACACGTCATAGTTGGTAATGAAAACAACAACTCTGTATTTTTCTTTTTTCTCTAGCCTCACCCGAATGTCAAGCCCATGGCATATGCGAACTCGCTGCTCCAGATGGGGATGATGTAGCAGCTGTGCCCTCCAAGCTGTAAAGCCGGACTGTTCCCTTAGCCTTTCCCTCCACATTCGCTGGCCCAAGCCTCTATGGTTTGTGTGTCAGGGGAGTTAGAGGGTAGATCTCCATGGACAGCAAACAGGAGGCGGAGTTAACCCAGTGCGATTCTATGTTCTGGCATTGCTGGGACCCAAGAAAGCAAGCACTGCCTTGGTCTTCGGTGACTCCTGTGACAACTTCTTACTCTGAAAAGAAGGTTCCTCTGCTGGCCAGTGCTGCATCTAGTATTGGAGAGCAATACTTTGGGTGAAGCTTAAAAGCTAATTGCAGTACCCTTTGGACTTTTTGAAGTGGAGGGAGGGCATAGTGAATTCAAAAGAGAACCTTGCTGATGTAGAACACCATTGCAGACAAAAGAGCAGTGTGTTTCTGATATTCCCAATATTTTTAAATAGGTTGCAACAAAGTTTGTTTTTCTATCTGGAGATGAGCGGATGATGTTTTGACTGATAGTTGACTTGCAAGTCTGGTCGCTGCAGACATGCATCTGCTGTTTTGAATCTGAAGGTCAAGGGTTTTCTTGTTTTGTTCCATCCGGTTTCCCTGTGAATGAACGTGCTCCTTCCTCTAGTGCTGCTTCTTGTTTTAAACTAGGTGTCAAAACCTAGGTATCCTATGGACAGAACCGAGGATACTGTGAAGAATGTTGGAATGACTGCACCAAATCCATCTTTCATCCAATAGACCAGGCCCTGGGGTGTGAAGGGGGTAAGATATGTAGTCTGGTTTATTTTGTGTTTTACCTCACTCGCTAATTCTGCTATCAAGCTATGGGAAGCTAACTAGAGTGGCGAGGTGACCTGGGTGAGTGGGATGGAGTGGAACATGAGAACACTAGCACAGGGTTACGAGGTCTTTAGCATTCATCTGTCTCCCAGTTCAGTAGTGATTTGAAATTTATTATTTTCACTTATTAAGTGATCTCTTGAAGGTGCTTTATTTAAATGCGTCTCAGTTGAACCTCCCTCAAAAACTGTGTAGGTATGTTTTTAAAGATGCTCAAGCTTGTCTCGAATGGGTACCATCATTGGCAAGTGCTTCTGGTAGGTAAAGATTTGAATGGCCTTGGCGACTGTGAACAGTCATCTCTACCTCTAAATGAGATTCCTCCAGGGAGATGATGGAGAGCATAAGGCACTGTTTGGTGGTAGCGTGCATTGTTGCCGTATGTTCATTCTTCACTATAATTGCTGCATTTAATGCCATCTGCACACACCCTTAATTCTAGTTTCTTTCACCAGAACTCTACCTGAGCTAGTTCACCAGCATTCTTTACAAACTAATCAGTCAATGCATTGAAAGGTCTGACATTTCTGGTACTCTTCTTGAATCCTGATAGTGTTTTGTGCCTATTAGTGCCACTGGATATGTGGTGTGGCATCCTATTAAGGTTCCAAAGCGAAATATGAAACCAGACATCTCTTCAGCCATTCAACGTAAAGTTTCTAGATTTTCACTGCTTCTCCTCTGACTATATTTGCCCTTCTCTCTTCAATCCTGCTGGTAAATTCTCCCAAAGTCTTCTTGAGTCAGTATGCAGCTTTTACTAATGGACTTTCAGTTGGTCAGTATGGTATACCTTATATTTTGTCACATTAGCGTTAACTGTCATCTCTCACTCAAAAAATAGTATCTTGTCTGCTTTCCTTTTTCCTTGCACAAATAATGCTGGCGAGAATGGCTGGTAAAACCAGAGAACCATAGTATTACCAAAGGGCCGTGTCTGGGATAAGCTGCAATTGCTGTGACCCTTCAAGCCCAGTGTGAATGCCACGGGAATGGGCATTATCCAACAGTAACAGAGTTATGAATGATATACTTTAATGCTGAAGTTCTGTGACTTGATTTCTTTCACTGGCAGAAAAGCTGGTAGAGAAATCACTTGCAATCCTGTTATTTGATGTATGTTTGCTTACTAGAGAATTATTACTTATGTGCCAGTGGAACCAGCTACAATTTTAAATTTGATTTTAATATGGGGAAAAACACGTACTTTGAGCCACCATCTCTGTCGCAGAAATACCATGCCCCTTCTAAAGTTCCGTCCTCTTATTATCAACCAAGTAAAACAATATTAATTTGTTAGCAACTACCTTGGTAGAATAAGGGCCCACACAACTACTAATCTTGTTATGGAGAGGAAGGTTAACATTAACATGTTGTCATTTGGTTTATCCTTTTACAGCGGGCTGTGAGTCAGTTTGATTGAACCCAAATATTACTTTTTCTGTACTCCAAAGGCATCCGAGGGACTGGGGCATTTGCATTTAGCATGTAGTCTTATTTGATAATAAGAGTAGGGAAGCACATTCTGCTCCAAACCAGGATGGAACAAGACCTGCTTTAACTGCAGAATGCAGTGCTGCAAGCATAGTCATTTAACGTAAGTTAAATGGGGAGAAACATCTCAGTGAATCCAGGGAGCTCAGCAGAGAACAGCTAAGAAGTTGAACAAAAGAGGTTTACGGGTTGTACTATGCAACAGCTCCCTTGTTCAAATCCTAATTTCCTCTGTTTTCCCTGGTCCTCCAGTGGAGGTATATTTAGTGTCCAGGTGACCCCAACAACCCACCTAATCAAAATCAGGGAGAAAATTCCTATCACACTGATTCATTTATTTGATTTATTGTTAGCAGTTCCAGTTGAGATGACCCTCTTGGCAGTGGTGCAGGTAGTGCCACAGACAAATAGCAAGAAATGACTTGGGTGCCACAGCAGTTTCAGATAGCAAGGGCTGCCAGAGTGGGGGATAGTAAGATAGGAAACTTTATCACTGACCAACATGTGAGAGGCACTGACGGGTCCAGTACATCGTTGTTGGGCTGTGTGATGATTGTGAGTGCTGCGGTGTTGGTAAATACTTGCTTCTTCATCGTGGTGACAGAATAGTAATTGAGGCGCCCCCCCCCACATAGTTTTTGCACTGATGGTCTCTTGCCTTGTAGGCACCTGCTTTTGGGAGGCCTTTTTATGCCAATTAAGGTACATTCTCCACATGAAGGCACTTGTGTATACCAGCTCAAACGGGTTTACTCCCCTCCTAAACGCACACGTATTCTGCTATTTTACTGTCTGTAATTAAAGATCATAAGGTGAATCAGTTTTCTTGTGTTGCTGTATTTTCTTTTTAAACTAAGTCATCTCTTGGGATAGAGATGTGAAAATCATACCAGCATATGCTGTTTACTGTCACCCTGACAAACATGTTTGTACCTAAGCACATTTTGAGGGAAAGTGAGACTGATTCAAATGTGAGAATGAAATATTACGTATTATTCTGCTTTTCATACAGGTGTACCCTGTTCGTATTTCCACCCATCTGCAGGATCAGAAGACGCAGGTTTGAAAATGTTTTGAAATATTAAAATGCGAATGAAAGAAAGCAACCATAGGAGGTAGCTTTTGTCTACTTTCATTGCCACCAATGAACCCTTCCTGACATTTTTTTGAAAAAAACATGAATGCATTTAAAACTGAAATAACTTAGCCAGAATATTTTATTGTTGGCTATTAGAAGAATAAAAACTGACACTCCCTATTAAGGATTATAAAAATAGTACTGACTCTACATTGCTAAGTCAGTTCATTTTTGGAGATCATCCAGAGAAATAATCTACTTAGAATATACCCATGACAGAGATACCTTGAATTGAAGTATACTTTTCATTTTCCATCAAGGAAACCATTCTGATATCTTTAAAACGTTTCACTGATTAGCAAGTTTATACCATGCATCTGAGAGCGATCTGAATCATTATGTGGTTTGTAAACATGGTTTATCATGTAAACAGATTTTGATCTGAGGGCTGAACCACAAGGATACTCCCTCCTGGAGTCTATTTGTTGGTAATACTCAGCCAACATATGAACTAATCTCCAAGTTAAAACCTGCATTATCTGTTGGTAATGGCTATGTTCTCACAAAATCAGTTGTGGCTGCTTTCTCTCTTTTAGCGAGGGCTTTGTTTGTTTTCGAGATCTACCAGCTGTTTGGTTACATATAATAATAAATTGAATTATCCCGCCTAGCTTTGGATTCTTGGTGGAACCCAGACCAGTGAAATGGTTCCATAGTTAATAAAGAGCTGCTTAGACGTGACCCTTCTTTAGGATTGTCTAGGTAATAGCCAAGATCCTCTGTAGGACTGTGGCAAGATACTCTTATTGTAGCCAATAGTACATTAATGGAAGAAAATTGAAGGTCTGATATTGCTGAATGAAGGGGATAAGACAACACTGTCTCTTCTTGGAAATCACTGAGGTTTACTCTCTTCTCTAGACACCATATTCAAAACCTCTTCCACATGAAGTCATATAAGTTACCTTTCAGAAAGGCATTTTGCTTCTTCCAGGATGTTCATGCAGTCATGTGGAAGATTCAGTTAGCTTTACTGCACATACTGAAGAGTCAGGTCAAGCTCAGCGACTGAAGCCTTGAGTGAAAGATTTTTCATGACATCACTGAGTGAATGTCCTGCCTTCACTGTGGATAGATTGATAGGTGAAGTAGGCTTATGCACAACTTTTAACAACAGTCATCACTAGCATTGTGGGTAATCATTGGGTAGCATTGCCCAGTCTGGTAATTGCATTCTTCAGTGAGTGTGTTGTATGAAGGAGGTTTAGGAATGGTCTGTGCCATATCTGTGTGTGAAAGGCTGTCCCCTTTTGATATGGGCTGTAGCATCTAAGATGCTTAATCTTGCAATTTTGGATTCCCGTAGGTTACAAGTAGATCAGAATCTTCAGTTCCCCACTCTTAAGATCTAATGAGACAGTCAGTTGGCAGTCACTCATGCTCCTTTATTACATGCCTACAGATTTGGATATTCCCCAATGATCATCATCAACAACTTTGTTTGGGTCTCCTGTGAAATAATTATTCTTCTGGCTTGCCCTGTTTGCTGATGTAATGTGTCATGGTGATGTTGGTCTGTAGTAGTATGGAATTGCAGAGTAGTGTGACTGGCTAAGACTTGAGGTCCAACTAAACTATCCCGATCTCCAGCAGCATTACGTCACCTCTCCTGTGAGATTATGTGTATATGCCACCCATCCTTCTTTTTAAGACTGACAGAATTATCTCACCTGAAGAGTGCTTCTCTCAACAAACTCCCCGAGCCACATTCTTCTTGAATGTGAGTGGATTAATCTCAGTCTACTGATGTCTGCTCCCCTAGTTTTCATGGCAGACTGGATTTTGGATTCAGGGAGTTATACATGGCAATTAAGCCCTGCAAAGATAAGACTTCCTGACTGCTGGGTAAGGGGTTAGCCTGCGATTTTGGCAATGGTTCTGTTTTGCAAAGGAAAAACGTTATTGAATATTGTTTTCAAGATTTCTAAGTTCTGAATACTTTGTACTGGCCAGAGGACTGATTTGGCTTTGTTGCTATGGAAACATAGGCCTTGATCGAGGTATGCAGTTTGTTTGTAGGCCTGTCACTAACTTCTGTCTGCAGTTGCTTGGGATCAGCAATTTGTCCAGAGAAGCTAAGACAAAGATACTATTGCATTATAGAAAGGCATACATTTGGAGATGGGATTAATTATTTGGGAGATGATGTGTGGATTTGTCAGGACTAGGCACCTACCCCTGTGCTCAGATACTTAAGTTTAGTATGTATTCTTTCACTGTTATAACCTAAAGTTCCTCTTTGATTAAAAAAAAAAAAGTTGTAGCAGGAGTATGTTTAAAAAAAAACTGTAGGCTTCAAATTGAGCTTGTTTCAGTATGATCCCTTGGAAGGTTAACCAGAAGTACACAATGTTACAGGATTAGATCCATCTGCAAATGTCTTTGTCTGCTCTTGCTTCAGGAATCCACAACTCTGGGTGATTCTACTATTTTTCTGAGAATTGTGAACATTGGATTGTGAACCAGAGCAGAAAAAGTGTACCAATTCTGCAGTCCAGGTTACATGTACTTCAAAGAACATGTGTTGCTTTGGGCACTCCTACAAAGACCTCAAGGACAACATGAAGATCCAAAGTTGAATGCAGGATTTCAAATGAAAGAGAACTGAAGCAAATCTGGGACATCATCCCCTGGTAGTTGTATGGTGAGGCTCATAAGACAACGGCAGTGCTGAAAGCATGGAACTTTGCAGTCCATGTCATTATGAATCATTACATCATGGCCATTACATTGGAAGTACCTTTACTTGAGGAGTGTCTTTACATTCCATGGATTTACCTCTGAAGGGCCTTTACTTCAAAAGTAGTAGGTAAGTATTATTTTAACCCTATATAATTTGCGTGTGTGTGTATAAATATGCTTATGACCTCACAAGACATCACTCATGGCATGTTCTAGGACGTCATTCATAGCATCACTGATGACATCATCTAATGAATGTTAGTTTGTTTTATAGTTTACATAGTAGCAGGTAACTTCCGTCTTACTTTTCTACCTAATTGTGTACAGCCTGTGTCAATCTAATGGGTGTGTTTACAAAGCATATGCTTTTATTGCATCATAGGTGTGTAGAGATAAACACACTGCAAATCTTTGTATTGAAGAGTAACTGGGTGCAGGTGACTGTATGTTCCAGGAAAAAGGTAGGAACAAAGAGGGAAACAAACAACTCGGACGCCCTCCACTCAATAAGTCAACAAACTACTATTGTCCTAGTGTTCAAGGCAGTTACCATACCATATAAAGATCTGCAGGCATCGCTGGTTGTACATAAATTACAACATACCTCTCTTCTTACAATAAATCTAGAGTAGGGGATGTCTCAGTCTGCTGCCACTGTTAAAAATAGCCCAACTCTGATATACAGACTTAAACAAGTACAAAACCCACATTCACCTAGTGTAACGACAGAAAAAAGGTGAAAAAGCGAGATAGCACCTCACGGGCGCACCACCAATGGGGCCCCTGGCTGGTACTCACCAGGATGGCCCTGTTATCATCATAGGTGCCATCAAGCTATAACGGAAACGTGTCCTAAACCCAAAGAAAAGACAGTGAGTGGTGCAGTGAACACAAATTATATGTAACACAACATAAAACATTCAACAATTAACTTATAATATATTCTGCAACTTGGACAATTTCTTTAATGGTGTTCCTTCTTGTTGCATACGGTACATATATGAACAATAAAAAAGGAAGATGTGAATACTACCAATCGATTCACACCCTACTTACAGCCGACATGTTTCATTGCCTTGGTATCTATGAGGCAATTTCCTCAGGGCAAACCACTTTCAATGCCACTGCAAAGGACACTGGGCTTTGCGCGCCTTCAATGAACCTTGCCCCTCATACCAGCCAAGAGGATTTTAAAAGTATAACAGCCCCCATTGGTGAGCTTGGTCCAGTCTCCCTTCGTTACTGTTGCAATAGAGGAGAACAGTCCGGTGTGCACTCAGCCCTGGAACTGAGTGCAACAGTAACGAAGGGAGACTGGACCAAGCTCACCAATGGGGTCTGTTATCCTTTTAAAATCCTCTTGGCTGGTATGAGAGCAAGGTTCATTGAAGGCGCGCAAAGCCCAGTGTCCTTTGCAGTGGCATTGAAAGTGGTTTGCCCTGAGGAAATTGCCTGATAGATACCAAGGCAATGAAACATGTCGGCTGGAAGTAGGGTGTGAATCGATTGGTAGTAGTCACATCTTCCTTTTTTATTGTTCATATTTGCACCGTATGCAACAAGAAGGAACACCATTAAAGAAATTGTCCCAGTTGCAGAATATATTATATGTTAATTGTTGAATGTTGTATGTTGTGTTACATATAATTTGTGTTCACTGCACCACTCACTGTCTTTTCTTTGGGTTTAGGACACGTTTCCGTTATAGCTTGATGGCACCAATGATGATAACAGGGCCATCCTGGTGAGTACCAGCCAGGGGCCCCATTGGTGGTGCGCCCGTGAGGTGCTATCTCGCTTTTTCACATTTTTTTTGTCGTTACACTAGGTGAATGTGGGTTTTGTACTTGTTTAAGTCTGTCTATCAGAGTTGGGCTATTTTTAACAGTGGCAGCAGACTGAGACATCCCCTACTCTAGATTTATTGTAAGAAGAGAGGTATGTTGTAATTTATGTACAACCAGCGATGCCTGCAGATCTTTATATGGTATGGTAACTGCCTTGAACACTAGGACAATAGTAGTTTGTTGACTGTATGTTCCACACAAGCTTTTTGGTACTGCAGAGCAAGTTTCCAACATGGGAAAGATTCTACATACTACATAGTAAGTATTGTAAGCAGCCTTGAGTTATTTGACAGAATCGTCTCAGCATGACTATTTCTGCCTAACATAAAAGACTGTATATACCAGGTATTAACCTATGTACCTGTGCTTGTTGCGCTTTCATCGAAGTATGAAGGCTGATGGTAGTGTGACCTTTAGCACCTTCAGACCTTGGTTATTTCAAGTGAATAACCACTCTTTGGACATGTTTTGCATAGTGTGTGTACACTGTGCTTAGTTGATACTTTTAAATACTGTGTGGTGTATTTCTCATGAGTTCCACTGTCTGCCAACGGTGTGGTACAGAGTAAACTCTCTCCATAGAGTAAACACTGTTAATAGTACCCACTTCTCTACTGATATCCACTTAATTTCTCAATGTCGGTTTAATGATTGTCAGCGGTTTGATATAAGTAAAGTTTGTCCCTAGTAGAGCATTAGTTATGTAACAGGGCTTGAGGAACTTGGTTTTCCCTGAACAGTTGTATACAGATTAAATACTGTTTTCAGAATAGGTTACCCTATCATCTGTGGTTTCATGTCAACATGAACTGGACTACCCATGAAGTGTATGGTATAGGGTCAATGTTACAAGTAACGCAAGCTTGCTTTACCTATGGTTGTTGTATGTTTGATTGCAGTAATGATGATTAATGTTATTCTGATAACATTAATCATCAGAATGAAAATGATAAATCCCAAATAAATGATGAATCCCATAGTAATACATAACTAATCTATGTCTGGATTATTTACTTACTTATATCTTTAAAGGTTAAAAGCTGCCAAATCCTATTGTTTTCAGATAAAAAGGAGGAGAAGAGGAATTCTATTTATAGTGAGGATATTCCTGAGTTCTTTGTTGTGCTGTAGTGAAAAAAAGTATTAGTACATTTTAGATTGTTGGATAATAGAGAACGTATCACAACTTGTAGCATAGTTGATCTATATTGAAAAATCTGAATTGAAAAATCTGAAGGCAGGCATGGAGATATCTGTCCTAGTTATTCTATTTTTTCTATTTATCAATGGACCTTTACTAGATCTGGTATCTACATAGATAATCAGGCATCTAAAAGATTGTAGCACCATGGTCCAGAATGGTCTTGATGAGAAGGAATAGGGAAAATGTACCAACAGTGGCAGTCGATATCAATCTCAAAGATGTATTTACCGGTTTTGTGGGTATAGATGAAGACACCATAAACAGGATATTGGTAAAATTGGTAATGTTCTCATCCGAAAGCCACAATCTATAAATAATAATGGCCCAGTGTTAGAAATAAGCAACCTACATAAAAGTCAGCCTGTATAATCGGCTGGGGCTGAGACAATCCTATACATACCTAAAGGAAATTGATGTTCCTTTCAATAAGAATACAGGCTGAACATCGTGAGAGTAATACTGCATCAGATTGATTTGAAGTCAATGATACTCTGATGCAGACGTAAGGATACTGACAATCTGAAAGAAGAATTAATAGGAGCTGATCGCCTATTATGAAAGCAACAATAATAACACAATTCATTCTCAAAAATGTTACAGGCTACGAATTAGCACACTGCTAGTTTGTATGTTCTCTATAGAATAACAATTACCTGATCGGAATACTAAGTAGATCGTATCGCCGCGTCGTTTCTCAAGATAAAGCATCAATGTGCTATAATAAAGATAGAAAAAAGACAACTAGTTATCTACTTTCCTCTGGTATTGAGGACGTGGTAGGTACTACGCGGTATCTCGATAGTGAAGGCTATCTAGGTAGACAGTTTCACGTTTGAAAAAACGGACTCTAAACACATTTTGGTGATATTAATACACATTAGAATTATTGATTTAGCTGTGTTCTCCAATCGCAGTGAACTGAAAAATATTGCTTCATGGAGACATGCTAGCCACTAACTCGATGATAGAATGCTAGCAGAAGTATTTGTGCGCAGTCCAAGGATAGTAACAGGTAAGTGGTTAAGCCGTTGCAATCGTATAGACCTGAATCAATGATTTTAACAAAAAAGCCCTTTCGGTGTCTTAACAAGAGAGTAGATAATTATTGAAATTAATTTACACAATGGAAAAATACCAAGTCAGCCGTCTCAAGATTAAACGTACCTGGACTATCAATATAGATCACGACAGCGCGGCTACCTCCAATTTCCAATTTCAATTTATTTTATTATGTTTTGGCTCTCAAAAGAGGGCCACATAAAATACATAATACAAATACTTAAATGAAAATATATTTGAATACATAAAAAATCCATAAACAGTTTACAACAATTAACAACAGGCAAGATAATCAGCAGCAAACACCTCCATATTTCACTAATAAATAGCTAAGAAACCTTTAAAAAAGTTAAAAATTTGGAAGCAAAACATTTCATTATGGGGGAAATGTAAAGCCTGCAAAAAGCTATTCACATTAAGGATACCCAGTTGAAGACAAATCGACTTTAACCATTTCAATCGCAAAGAGCACAGTGCAGGGCATAAGAATAATACATGAGTTCGATCCTGTACGGCCATATTGCATAGGTCACATAACGAAGACGATCCATACCATTTTGATAAAAGGAGATTTAAAGGTAATAAATCATGTCTTAAAAAGAAACCATACTCTTCGAACTCCATGTGGAATATTCCATGTCACATACGGTTGAGCAAACTTTATGGAAAAAGTATTAAGAAGGAGATCACATCCCCTCTTTTCTTGAAGGGCATTCTTATCTAATTTAAAACAGAGTTTCCATGAAGCCTGTTTCAGCACGGATTTTAGCTGAGTCGGGGAATTTGAAAAAAGAGTACTTTCATCCAACTCTAAGAGAGTCACAGCTTTTCTAAAATTACTAACTATTTGAGAAAACTCTTTAAAGTTGCCCAACAATTCTCCTTTAAGGAGAGCTCTCAATGATCCCGGTTCTCCTCTGGCCAAACTGGCCACCCATCTAACTAAAGCACATAATCCCTGAACCCAGCTACTCCTAAGACCGAATTCAAGCCTACATGCGGCCAGCGAACAGGCTGTGTTAAGAGTAGATAGAGATCTCAATACTTTTCCTTCAACTGTGTGACAAAAGCCCCGATGCTTCAGCTCTACAAGTTCTATTCCATATAGTAGCGTTGCAGGAATTTTTGCCTTAAACACCTCCAATAAACAAGCAAAATGTCTTTTCCCTGTAGCAAGGTAAAGGGAACACAAACCTCTGCCATGAGCAAGGGCTTTACGAGAGTTATAATCTATATGGGGCTTCTCGCTCCTATTGGCCGAAATTATTTTACCTAAAAAAGTGTAAGATTTAACTACCTCTAATTTCTGACCACCAATGGACCATCCGAAGTTTTCTGACCTAGATTTCTTCTTTCCAGAAATGCACATAATTTTACTTTTTGACGCATTTATCCTCATGAAATGGGACTCAGCGAATAGATGTAAAGCCTGCAGACGATTAGCCAAACCTTTGGGTGTTAAATCAAGTATGAGGATAACGTCTGCATACATCAAGCAGGAGATAGTAGAGCCCCCCACAACCGGGGCAATGCCCGCACAAGCAGACAGAGAAGCTGGGAGGTCAGCAATGTACAGGGAGAACAATAGTGGGGCCAAAAGGCAACCCTGTTTAAGTCCATTTACGGATGGAATTGGTTGTGAGAGACCCCTCTCTCCGCCTTGCAGCACACGACACCAGGTATCCGTATGCAAAGACCGTACAAGATCCAATAAATGAGACGGCATACCCAATGCTGCTAATTTTCTCCACAGCGTAAAACGATCCACTTTGTCGAACGCCGTGGAGAAATTGATAAAAGCAGCAAACACCCCCCCCCCCCCCTCGAACATGTATGTATTTGTCCGAGATCACCTGAAGGGCGGTGAGGTTATCTAGTGTGCCGTGCCCTTTGCGGAAGCCAGACTGTTCCAATGGTAAGATGTTATTTATTTCAGCCCAATCATTAATTAATATTAAAAGACACTTTGCAAAGACTTTTCCGATTGAATCAAGAAGGGCTATCAAACGGTAATTCATAGGTTTATCCCTCTCTCCCTTCTTAAATAGTGGGACCAGTATGCTTCCCCTCCATGAAGCAGGCACCACTATAGAGATGAAGCAAGATCTAAACAATGGAAAAAGTATCTTGCTCCATAGAGTCGGATCCTGCTTCACAACAGATATGGGTAACTCATCAGGTCCCATAGCTCCCGAGGAGCGCATGTTTTTAATAGCCATTTCAATCGTTTTCTCCGAGGGGAAATCAATAGGGAGCTCAACTTCTCGCTCAAACCTACTATCCTCTGACATTGTGCCATTCCCATCATATAGCTTTGAGATAAAAGAGGTCCATACCTCTTCAGAAATGGGGATAGGAAGGGGGCTAGCTCTTACTCCACATCCCTTACCAATTATAGACCAAAATTCTCTAGCCTTACCATGCACAACCGCTTCCCTTAGACTTATCCACAGTGAGTCCTCTTTTTCTTTTTTAAGTTTTATTCTTAGTCTACTTCTCCTTCTTTTCAGCAGAGATATTTTATTTGCTAATTCACTAGATCTACATAAAAATTGCTCCCGCACTAATTTATTTATTTCCTTATTTAGGCGGAGCATTGCACTGGGATAGTAAAACTTTTTCTTTGGTAGACTAGATTTTTTTGCAACCGAGGTAATCTCCCTCATAAATTTTTCAAAGCAAATAATTTCAAAACCCAGCCAATCACTTAGTTCAAGTATGGTTTTACGGAGAATAAACTGCACACCCTTCTTGGCACTTGGATTCCAAAAACATCTACCCGAGATTTTATGGAAATTCACTTCTTTATTATTAAATGACCAGGTGTCAGTGGGAGGCGGGTGTAAGGAGATGATTATACTAATTACATTGTGGTCACTCAATGCTGTTGGGAATACCATCAGATCCTGGACTAGCGAGAAAAAACCATAATCAGAAATCGCATAATCCAGAATTGACTCGCTATGAGAAGACCTATGGGTGAATTTAGCAGGGAAGTCAGAGGGGAGCCTACCGTTAAGGATAAGCCCCTCCACCACAAACAGTTCTTCCAACAATATCTTCCCTCTTTTGTTAGTTTTTATTTTATCTGGGAAGAGTAATTGTGGAATAAGGTAGGCCTCTTCTTTAGGTCTATTTCTAAATAAGTCTATACTTGAATTAGATACTTTACAATTCAGATCCCCAACTAATATAATTTCAGGGGGTGGATAAACCTCTTTAATCTGTTTAATATAAAGAAACACTTGCTTCAATAAAATATTAAAACATTCTTCGGGGGGGATGTAAGCATTAATAATTACGACAGAGTGCTTATTACCAATACTATCAAAATTATCTATTGTGATTGCTTGAAAAAGATTACTTGAATCTACATAATGGGAAAATTTCCACTGCAAACTATTAGACAAAAAGCAAGCAATTCCCCCTTTTGCATGCCCTTTCTTTGAAGGGGAGGCAGCAGCCTCAAGCACAAAGTAGTCTTTCCCTGCACATAGATTATTTACACACCGTGTTTCTTGGATGCAAATCACACTAGCCTCCAGAGAAAACAAAAACTCTAGTTTCTCTGGGCAATTATGTATCCCTGCTGCATTCCAAGATATAATTTTCAATTTATTGTTAAAGATGTTGAAACAGTTTGGGGTTGTCTGTGATTTTATTAGACAAGGCACCCGGGGAGCCAATTCCACCGTTGATTGTCCTCTACAAGGTGCGCATTCTGATTTAACGGAGGAGGCAAAACCTGGGAAACCAAACGTTTGCCTTTAGAAACCCAAATCTTTAGGTCCTTGAAAGAAGGAAGGGTCCCCTCTTGCCCATTGCCCTGTTGAACGAACCCATTTTGTGGTAAAGTAGTCTTTCCTGAAGAGAATATAGGTAAAACATCGATTCCTCTACATTGAAAGTTCTCGACCTGTTGTAGTATAAGGTTTACAATAATTTTAGAATAGAATTTCACCCTTATACTAGACACATTGTCACCACCTAACAGGGTAACCAAATCAATATCGCTCGATTGAATAAGTTTTAAGGTCTCAAAATCTTTGAAACAATTGAGCAACCATGACCTATTTAAATGCAGGTCAGAATCAAACAATGGTAAAAAGTCCACAATTAAGGTATCAACATAAATTTTTGATTCCTTTGTCATCGAATCTCGGGAACGTACAACAAAGTCTTCTGGTAACAAGAAAGGAAAAGCTCGAGGGTTAAGAGACCCTGATACCACCGGAATAGGTCCTATTATCTCTGTTGTTGGAGGAAAAATCAACCTTCCTCCCTCGTCAGGGGGATGGACTCCTATAGAAACGGGAGATCCATTAGAAGGGACCTCTTCTCCAAAGACAGAGGCAAGAGTAACAACATCCGGACTCAGGGACCCAGTTATGGTCTCAATAACAATGTAATCGTTACCAGCTAAAGCAATAGGATCATGAAAGATTATTTGCCTCTGTCTTTTCTTCCTGTATTTACGCACAGGTTTCCTTTTTTTTTCCTTTGTTCTTTTTAGGACTATCACTTTTTTTTCCATTTTCTTTTACTTCATCTTCGTCCTGAAACCCTTTTTTTTCCGGCGCAAAAATTGGAAATAGCTCATTTCCAGATTTCGCTTTTGGAGCAGTCATACTTTCATCCTCTATTTCGAGGTCAGAAACCTTTACACAATTAAATGCGGAAGAAATAGGTACTCCAGTAGGCTCATTTTCTTGAACTACCACTGGAATATTTGTGCCAGCATTTCCCGCAGAAGCTTTACCACCCTCCTTTGCCCCATGTGAATCCGCCTTAAAAGCAGGATCAGAAACCTTTGCCGGGATTTTTAGCAACATAGCATGCAATATTTTTGTAACTGAATCCAGAATGCAATCAGAGCTTCCGACAAATTTGCTCAATAATGACAGTATAGAAGCCAATAAGTGTTCCAGTGCAATCAAGGATTCAGAAATAGGTTTTTCATCTTTATGATACCCAGAAGGGGCAAGAGGACAAATGCCTGACAAATTAAGCATATGGCTTCTGGAGTCATTAAGTATGGAGGGCATATCTTGAGAATTTATGGAGGGAGTACTACTGTACAACAATAGACCAGAGGGAGTAGCTCCTACTGGGGACTTAGTATCCTCTGGTATTTTCAAGATACCACCATCCAAATAGCGCCCACAAAGCTCTAGGTCAATACTTGACATAGAAGAATCACCCTTAGTACCCACCACAGGACGCAAACCTCCAATCGGAGTATTAGGCACAGTAGCTTTAAGAGCTGATGTCATATTATTATATTGCTCTCCCTCATGGTTTGGTACAGAATGCCTACTGTCACTATTTGTTTCAGAGTACACAAGGAAATTCTTCCCAGCAGGCCCTGCATGGGTAGAGTCCATCACAACCACAGAGGAATCTATTTTATCTTCCACCCCTGCAGGCTCCACAGATAGAGCAATATCAGAGTCTACAGTTCCATCGGCAGGTAAAACCTTATCAATGGGTTTTTCCCACAATTTCAAAAGCTGACTTTGTCCCTTCAATAGAAAAATATTTGTAGACTTATTTCTCAGGGGGTTAGATCTTGTCTTTACGCAAGACCTTCCCCCCAATAATCTTCCAGATCGGAGTTTCTTTGCCGTCATCCTTAACAATAACCGAAATGAGCAGTTAAGACTTAGAAACCTCAAAAAACATAAAATGTACAATTAAGATTGGTCCATAAGAATACTGAAACAATGAAGGTGTGTCTGGAGAAGTAATCCTGCCGGCGATAATGTCGGAAACCGTCAGCTTATACGATATAGGGTGCAACTACAGAACATATAGCTTTAAATGTTCGATTGTAAAATGTCAATAACTTGGCCCAGCCCAGCCTACCTCAGTCACCGAGGGCCACAGAGGGCCCGCCCTTTGCCCGGGCTTAGCCCGGCACGTCCCGCGCGCGTCCTCGCGGGACGAAGGCTCTGTCCGTGTTTTAAGCACCTCCTGGCGCGCTCGTTGCAGGCGTCGTCACTGACCCCAAAGGCTGCTGGGGGTTGTGGTCCGGCCAGCGGAGCCAAGCCCGGCCCGTCGGTTCCAGAGGAAGAATGGCGGAGCCAAGCCCGGCCGTAGTGCAGAGGGGAGCAAAAAGTTCAGGCGAGACTGCAGGTAGAACAAACAAGAAAGACAGGGGACTCAGCCCCTGTCCGTGCTTTAAGCGCCTCCTGGCGCGCTCGTTGCAGGCGTCGTCACTGACCCCAAAGGCTGCTGGGGGTTGTGGTCCGGCCAGCGGAGCCAAGCCCGGCCCGTCGGTTCCAGAGGAAGAATGGCGGAGCCAAGCCCGGCCGTAGTGCAGAGGGGAGCAAAAAGTTCAGGCGAGACTGCAGGTAGAACAAATAAGAGAGACAGGGGACTCAGACCCTGTCCGTGCTTTAAGCGCCTCCTGGCGCGCTCGTTGCAGGCGTCGTCACTGACCCCAAAGGCTGCTGGGGGTTGTGGTCCGGCCAGCGGAGCCAAGCCCGGCCGGTCGGTTCCAGAGGAAGAATGGCGGAGCCAAGCCCGGCCGTAGTGCAGAGGGGAGCAAAAAGTTCAGGCGAGACTGCAGGTAGAACAAATAAGAAAGACAGGGGACTCAGCCCCTGTCCGTGCTTTAAGCGCCTCCTGGCGCGCTCGTTGCAGGCGTCGTCACTGACCCCAAAGGCTGCTGGGGGTTGTGGTCCAGCCAGCGGAGCCAAGCCCGGCCGGTCGGTTCCAGAGGAAGAATGGGAGCCAAGCCCGGCCGTAGTGCAGAGGGGAGCAAAAAGTTCAGGCGAGACTGCAGGTAGAACAAATAAGAAAGACCGTGGCTACCTCACGTGTTCAAGTATGGAATACCGAATTCGTAATCAATTTGCGTGTGGTTACGTTGAAGTTTAAATAGGTGTCAGTAACAAATCATACTTCCGATAATGCACACGTGTAGTTCTGCGTCTTTGGTAACGTAGCGCAGAACGTCGAAATAAACATAGGGCTTGCCGAGGACAAAACTCTATGGTCTCACGTGAATGTAGGGGGCATAGAAATAGTAATAGGACCAGTTCCGTCGTTTTACCTGATCTTATGTATGGATAGTTGATATAATCATGAGTAAAAGAATACATATATCCCAATGGATGGCAATTACTACTGTTCTACCAAAGGTGGTAGTATAAGATTATGTATATATTGACTTGTACATAAAGTCAATCAATATCGAGGAAAGGCTTGACTCTAAAAAGGCGGCTTTTAATTTGAAACCGCATCAGATAATATCCATAAAATCCACTGCTACTGATTACTGAATGCATAGATGTATTTTTTCGAAGTCTCGAGATGAAGAAAGATATCAAAATTATGAAAATTATGAGTGATATTTATATCAACGAACAATACATCCTTGATAGCACGTAAATAAACCATAATCAAACTTGAAAACAGAATATAGAAGGTCAAGGAATATGTTGGATATCATAAGATCATCATATGATAGCATTCTCCCAAGGAATTTTGCTGTTTAAACCGTTCCTAAATGTATCAAGGGTGAAGATCCAAAAGACTTCACGTTTTTTTCTGATCCGATCACCACCTTTGGTGTCGGGTATATTAATTTTTTCTAGTTAAGGCAGTCCATAGTTGGCCCTGACCATGGTGATAAACTGTTCACAAAAGCCTCATTTACGGAGAAAGTGGAATAAGAAAGACCAGTCCACCCTGTCGAAACCCTTCTCACCATCCAAACCTATCAGGACTGCCAATATCGATTTCTTAGTAGCTTTCTTGATTAGATGGATAACTCTCCGGATGTTATCATGTGTTTGCCTGTCTATGATGAATCCGGATTGATACGTGTGAATGAGATCTGGAAGTAGGTCATCCAACCTGGAAGCAAGCATCTTCAAATACAATTTGGCATCTGTTAAGTAGCGCTATGGGGCAATATGACCCACATACCTTAGGGCAGAGGATTTCAATCTGTTGGGTATGACTCCCAGGGTAGCCCCAGAGTCCTGGGAAGGGGGTCATGCATTTCCATGCCTAACTTCTGCCTGGAATACAAAACGTGCTCTTCCTTTTGGACAAAGTCAACTGCAATGTTAAAATGCTTCAGCTGAAGTTAATTGAGTGTCATGTGCTGTAAAATGAAAAGGCCCGGCAGACAGCTAAAACAATCCTTCAAATAAGCCTTCATGCCAGGGTGCCTGCTTGCCTGAATGAAATGCAAATGTACGCTAGGCGTTAATCTGCAAATGTAAAGGATGCTTGGGAGTGGTTCTGGCTTTAATTGCTCGAATCACTTTAGTATTAAATCTTTTTTATTGAGTAATAAAGAAAACCTGCTTGTTCGAATCACTTTAAGCATTGTAATGGCAAAGATGTGTTGTTTTTGTGTGTTGTGGTTAGCAACGGCTGTGAAGTGTGTGCTTTTAATGATAACTGTATTTACACAGCGCTTAGTACCCCTGAGGAGGTGTAGAGGGGACAGGTATGCAAAGAAAATGCATTACTTATGGTCTGATATTACACAAATCAACATTTTAGAAGCTCCATTTTATCCTATAACTCTTTGCTCATTTTGTATCTTATAATGTGTGTAATGCAAGTATAAAATAATGACTTGCACATTCACAGGGCTTTCTGTCATAGCACTAACAATAACAATACACAAGTCACTATTTACCACTACACCAACCAAATTTAATTCTGTGGCTCTCTGGTTACACACAGACCTATGCAGTGCATTAAATAATAGAGGTTTTATAATGTACTATATAGTGCATTTCCCACTTAGTAACACCTTTTTAATGTATTTTTCATCTAAGCTACTCATTATTTTATATGTAGCTACCTGATGGTGAAAGACCTAAAAAAACAAACAAAATATTTTGGAGCTGATTTATGAGAGGCTTGCACCGTTGGAGCGTCAGTTTTTGTTAAAGCTTCAGCATCCCAAACATCTCAATCATATCTATGAGGTGGGGCAAAGTCACCCTGTGTGGCTTTGCATGACCTCATAGATATTGAGTAAGACAAAACAACGCAAGTCGCTGCGTTGCCTTACTCTGTGTCAAGTAGGCGTTGCAGTTGGGTGATCCCACACAATGCCCATGAATTTTGACACTGCCCCAGATTTACAAAACCATGTAAACCTGGGGCAGTGCCAAAAACTTACGCCTCCCCACTGCAGGCATAACGAGTAGAAATGTTTTCTTTTTTCCTCTTTCCATGTGTGCTGCATTCTGAGAGGAAAACCCCTCGCAGGATTGTTTTTGTGCAGGAAGATGCAACTTCTTGCACAAATCCCATTCTGCATATTTTGGCGTGATGTCAGCAATTTGTGTGCCAACATAAGGGGAAAAGGACAAGAAAGCACCATATTTCATAAATAAGGTGCATTCCTGCCCTTTCACATTGGCGTAGGGCAGCGCTGCAAGAAGACTTGTGGCGCTGCCTTATGCCAATGCCTCATAAATGAGGTCCTTTGTTTTTAGCCACACATTTGACCACGCCCCCAACCACTGACCTTTGGTTTGCTAAATACTGTTTAATTTATTTCCCCAATGTATAAATGATTTGCTATGGGATTGGGGTTCTTTATGGTTACAGATAGTTGGCAATGATGAGGAGGCCTAAGTTCTAGATTTTCTTGTCTGGAGGGGGGTCCATACGCCTAAAAGTTTTTGACGGGGGGCCGGCATCAAAAGGTTTGAAGACCTCTGCCTTAGGGCCTTTGCCTTGTTTTGGTATAAGGGAAACAAGGGCCTCGCCCATTGAGAGGGTGACTACACTGGATACAGCCACAGAATTGAATAGTCATCAGGAGTGGGATGAGCTCCAAACAATAATGTCTTATAAAACTGGGCCTTTAGCCCGACTGGCCCAGATGATTTATTAGATTTCAGGCCTTTAATTGCTTCCCGAACGTCCTCCTCCATAATGGACCACCAAAGGCTTCGTTCTGTGTGTCTGTTATCTGAGGTAAGGTCACTACCTCTAGATAATTTAGTTGGGCCTGCCTACTCAACTCCTGCGCGGAGTAGTGGGTTTTGTAAAAGTGACCAAAAGCATGGGCCTTCTCATTGTCTGAAATCGCGAATCCCCTGTCTCTTGATTATTATTTCCTATGTATTCCTTCTCCCTCATAATCCCAAACTGCTTTGCTAAATGAGAGCCCACTTTATTACCTTGTTCATATGTAGTACGTTGAAGTCTTAAAAGAGTAAGTTCCGCAATATTGTTATGAATTGCATCTTTTCCCTCTAAGAGCTGTCACCCGTCTCTGGAGTTCGAGGGTTGGACTTCTTGTGTAATTGCTCTGCAGAGTGAAGCTCCACTTCCAGCACCTGTCTTTCCTTAATCCTTCATTTATTCAATGACGAGTTCCAGGCTATACATTGTCCCCTTATCAGTGCCTTAAAGGCGTCCCAGTTGTTAGAGGCGTAGGTATCCTGTGGGTTATTTGTCTTGAAATATTCCCTAGTTGTTTTTCGGAGGTCATCTCATAAAGGCCTGACCGGAAAACAAGTGATCTAGAGAAGAACCACCAATGATATTTAGATGGGGGGCCTCCCAGTCAAGATTCAGATCCTCTGGGACGTGGTCTGATAGTGTGATAGGGTGAAAAGTTATCGACTGTGGAGCCGGAACCAAGACACTACTGACGAATACATACAGTGATACAAATGTGCTCTTATGTCCATGTAGGTTTCCTTTCACTAAAACCATTCTCCCCTGTCTGTCAGGTTGGAATTGCAACGTGAAGTGAAGTGAAAGAAGAGTGCTACCCCATTCCGTTTAGAAGTCGCAGAGGACTTCTACATGTGGGGATAATTCTTGTGTCACCATCTATGCTCCTCGGAGCCCTTCATGTGGGTTTCTTGCAGGGCAACCACATCATGCCTCTGGTCCAACGCATATTTCCACATTTTCTGTCTTTTAACGGGGGAATTTAGGCCCCTCACATTACAGGTAAGGGTAGTGATCACTATGACCAATTACTAGAAACATTCGTCCTCAACAAATTCTGCCTCGTCCCCCCACTTACCAAGTCTTGTCACCCTGAATCGCCCCTCCAAGTGTCGCCCCATGTCCCTCCCCTCCCATCCCCCTTAACTCCCAATTGAAAGGGAAGAGTCGCATGTACCAAACAACTAAACAGTTCAAATCCCACAACCTAACCAAATAAAAAAGTACTTTGTCTCAAATATAACCTTTCTACAAGGTACTACCTTGTCTCCAGCGTAATGGTCATAACCTGCTAAGGCAACCCAAAAATAAATGGCACAAGTAAATCAAGGATCAGCATGACATACCTAGGAGGAACAGGAGTATGCCCCATTTTCCGGCAGCCATCCCCACCCACTCTCCAATGCCAATGACATACCAATCATCAGCTCAATAGCCTATCCAGGGGAGCCTGAACATTATCTGCTGAAAAGCAAGGAGCACCCTTGTCCACACTGAGGACCAACCTATGTCCGGTATCTCCCCCTCTCCCCTGGCAAAAACGATTAGTGAGGAATTCCCCCATATCAAAGTTTCTTCTGAGCTTCAGGACTATCCTCGGTAAGCCATTGTCTTTGAGCTCTCTGCGCTGTGGGTGAGCCAGTTGAGCCTCCAGCTCCCTTCTCATGTGTCAGCTTAGTGGACTGCCTCAACCCCAAGATCTGAAGTGCCTCCTGAAGATCTGTGACATGATGTGGCTTGTTATGCAGCTCGAATGATAACCTGAAGGGGTATGTCCATCGATATCTGATTCAATCTCGTCTCAATTTATCAGTCACTGGACGGAACTGCAGGCGCCTCGCCATGGTAGCTGGGGCAATGTCCTGAAATATGAAGCATGATTCCCCCTCTGAATCCTGTTGCCCTTATTTTCAATTTGGTGCTTCCTAGCATTTCAGAGAAGAGCCCCACAATGAAGGCCTCCAGATCAGACCCTTTTGCCCCCTCCGCTAAATTACAAATTCTTACATTGTCTTTCCATGACCTGTTTCAAGGTCTTCACACTTCAGGATGGATGCCTGCAGCTGCGTATTAAGGAGGGCCGCCGAGTCCTCAACCTGGCCCGCTCTGCATTACATCTCCTTAAGTTTAGTTTTAAGATCCATGGTTCTAGACCCCACCGAGTCTTGAGGGAAGAGGCCTTTCTGCTATCTGTATGGGACTTCTTTTTTTTTTTGTTGAAAACTTTTTATTGAATTTAAAGAAGAAAACAGAGAAACAAAAGAAAACAAGGCAGTACGGTACAAACGTGTCACCACGTGGTTCGTGGGGGGGTACAAATGTAAAGCGGACATCATTGCATTCGAAAAATACTGTGGGATGGGGGGGAAAGAGAAGGAGAACAGAAGCAAACAATACATCTATATTCCTGCGGAGGAAACATCAGGTTGGGAGGAAGACAGGTCGGTATCAAATTCCGAAATGGGGGGGTACATATATCTCCACGGTATGCGTTCCACTGAGTCCAAATTTTCCCCCATTTGCCAGGCCTGCCTCGGGAAACATACACAGTCTTTTCTCGAAACATGGACCAGTCCATGTTCTGTTGCCATGCCAGAATCGTCGGAGGCCTCTGAGCGCCCCATAGCTGGGCAATGTCACGCTTGGCTATCATGTTACCCAATGTCACCCATTGAAGCTGCGCCTGGGTACAATCATTCGGTTCCCAGACATTCAACAAGCATCTCCGCGCTTCAGGCATCAACCGCACACCCGTGACCTCACTCATAACATCATGCACGCGAGCCCAATAGCGCAGTACAGCAGGACATTCCCAAATGATATGTAGGAACGTGGCCACCATACCGCAACCACGTCTGCATAATCCATCCGCCGAGAATCCCATGCGCACCAGACGCGGACCAGTCACATACACCCTATGAAGAATTTTGAGCTGGACAAATCGAAGGCGCGCCGGAATAGCTACCTCCTTAGGAGAAGAGAGCGCAGGCTGCCAGTCCTCGTCATCTAGCTCCAGACCATCACTAGTCCACAACTTTCGAAGGCTATCCAATAGATCAATCCTGGTATTGATTAACTTTTTATAAATGAGCGAGATCGTACTATCAGGGACATGCCTATCCAGTATCCGATCTTCAAGCGGGGACGCTTCCGGAACGTCCGAACCCAGGGGAAACACAGACAGGACCGCGTGTCGGACCTGCGCATATCTAAAGGATTCCTTATCATTCAGCCCATATTCAACTTTCATTTCCTCAAACGACTTGACCCTACCCTTGATCCACACATCATCAACCCTGCTGATCCCAATCATGTCCCACCGATCAAACCCCTTCGACTGCCAGAGGGAGCCAAGTTTATCTGAAGCATAAAGCGGCGTGGCACGGGTCGGCTTGTCAGCCCATCCTGTAGCAGCTGTGGCCCGATGCCACACCTGCACGGCTGTTTTAGTGGGCCCCGTAAGCGACCCGACGGTCGACTTCGCGTATAGAGCCCTGTTGTAGTCACCACCGGGCAGCAACCATTTATCCATCGCAAAGGCCGGGTTTGGCGAATGAGTGTAGGTGCCATGGTTGATGGCCCCCAGCTGAGAGGCCCAATAATAGCGACGGATATCAGGGAGAGCGATGCCGCCATCGTACCACGGGAGCGTGAGCTTCGAAAGGGCAATACGAGAACGGCCCCCCCATAGCAATTGCCGCTGGAGGCTTTCAATCTCCCGAAAATAGCCAGCCGGTACAACATCAAGCGTGTTTTGAAGCGCATAGAGAAATCGGGGGAGCGACATCATCTTAAACAACGCTGCTCGTCCCAGAGGAGAGAGAGGAAGCCTACTCCACGTTCCAACATCTGCACGGAGGCGTTGGAGAGGGGGCAGCAGATTGCGTTCATATCGAAGTACAGGGTCTAGGGTAATAAAGATTCCCAAATACCTAAAGCCCTCCAGTACCACCGAGATGGGACATCCACGTGGCAGAAGGGGAGCATCACCGGAAAGAACATAAATACAGGATTTTGACCAGTTGATAACTAGACCGGAATTTTTATGAAAAGAAGTCAAAACGTCAAAAAGGACGATCAACGACTTACGAGGTGACGTAAGGTACAAAAGTATATTGTCTGCATACAGAGATATACGATCTTCAAATTCCGGGGACCATCTAATGCCCTTCAAGGACGGTTCCCATCTCAACCAAGCCGCCAGTGGCTCCAGAGCAAGGGCAAACAAGAGCGGGGATAGAGGACAACCCTGGCGTGTCCCTCTACCAAGAGCAAAGGGGGTCGAGGCACGCCCATTCACCACCACCTGGGCTAAAGGGTCAGCATAGAGCAATTGCACCCAGCGGATAAAGGCGGGTCCAAAAACCGAATTTACTAAGGACTGCCCAAAGATAAGGCCACTCGATCGTGTCAAACGCCATGGTGGCGTCTAAAGACGCCAAGATGGCCGGCTCCCGCAGAGTCCCCGCTCGCGCGAGGACTCCATGCAGTCGCCGAAGGTTAAGTGCCGTGTTTCGGTGTGGTATAAATCCGGACTGGTCCGGGTGAACAAGATCGCCTATAACAGATACCAGACGATTAGCGAGGACTTTGGCCAGGATCTTAGGTTCAGCATTTATCAGGGAAATAGGTCTGAAGGATTCACAACGGTCACGTGGCTTACCCTCCTTATGGATAACTACTATGGAGGCCAGTCTCTGGTCAGGAGGAAGAGACCCCTCCTCCAGTGATTCCAAGAACATCTATCGGAGATACGGCGCCAGTACATCCGGACAGAGCTTATAAAGCTCAATGGGGAGTCCATTAGGGCCTGAGGCCTTCCCCGAGCAAATCGAGCGGATAGCGGTCGCAATTTCATCCGCCGTGGGCGGAGCTTCCAACATATCCCTCTCTGGATCAGACAGGCATGGGAGCGAGATATGACGTAGAAGCAAGTGGGAGTCCTGCTCCGGTCAGTCAGACACAGGGGAGTACACTACCTGAAAATAGTCAGCAAATCGCGTAACGATCCCAGCTGGGTCAGTGACATCCACACCATTCACATCAACCACAACAGGAACTACCCGACTCGCGCATTCTCTCCTATCCAACCAAGCCAGCAATTTCCCAGGCTTATCTCCCACATCATACAGCCGCCCCTGCTGTTCACGACTCATCTCTTTCGCTGCATCAGTCACCAGCGCTCTATATTCAAGCTGTTTCAGGTCCAGAAGGTGCAGCCTCTCAGGGGAGACCCCAGACTCCCCCTCAAGAGCAGAAATTTCAGTCTCAAGACGGACAACCTCCTCCCGCCTACTTCTCTTAACATTGCCAATCGATGAGAGGGCCTGGCCTCGAATTACAGTTTTGTACGCTTCCCATAGAGAAACAGAAGGTTACTGAACCTACATTTTCAGCAAAGTAGTGATTGATCGCTGCAAGGAGTTCCGTCCTGATCTTAGGATCGCGGAGGTACCATGAGTTAATCGGGGCGAGACGACCCTCCGAACCTAGGTGCGTGTTCACAACCAACCACAACGGGGAATGATCCGAGATACCCCTGGCTAGATGTTTTACCTCCCCTATAAGGGAAGCCTGAGAGGAGGGCATCAGTACATAATCAAGTCTCGAAAGGCTGCTGTGGGCCCCAGAGTGGAAGGTATATTGCTGTTGCCCAGGATGATGTAAGCGCCAGCAATCGGCTAACCCCAGCGCCTCCAGGAAGTCCCCCAGCCAGGATTGAGACTGTGCGATAATGCGGGGAGGGTAACGATCAAACATCCCAGACACTACCGAGTTGAAATCTCCCCCTACTACGAGCAAACCTTCGGGGACTCCCAGAACCACTCTTCCCAGATCTGCATAGGTTGTAGTTTGGAGGCCTGGCGGTATATAGACCGAAAACAAAGTGATCACCCTCCCCTCCCAGCGCCCAACAATGGCGGCGTATCGCCCCCTATCATCAAGTATAATGTCGTCAACGGCAAGAGGGAGGGAGGTCCGAACCATAATACCCACCCCTCTGGAGCCAGAAGTGAAACCTGAGTGTGCAATGAGACGATAGCCACGCCTATTCATTGCATGGCACGTATTGCCAAGCAGATGCGTCTCCTGAAGCAAAACCACATCTGGAGATAGGCGCCGCAGCAACTGCAAAACCACCCCCCTCTTAATTCTATCACCCAACCCATTGACGTTCCAACACAGTATACGTAGTCCCCTATCCCCCATCCCACAGACCACCCCAAGGTCCCCCCCCACTCCAAACGTGACACGTAAACACAGAAGATCATCAGTACAATGCCTTGAAGAAAACAATGAAACACAAACCGAAACCCCTCAACCCCCCAAAACATCATCATACCCCCCACCCCGCACCCCTGCGTAAGACTCAAAAGCCACCCCAACTTGCAGTGTGCCTGTCGCCCTAGTATACAACTAATCTACGAAAAGAACCCCAGAGGAGGAAGATTCACCCAACCCACACCCCGTTCAGACAACACAGTAGCAAACAATAGTAGCATAGCATCAAACCACTGCCGAAAGTCAACATGTTGGTCCGGGAGCCGATTTCGCTCCTCATTCCTGCTCCACCGGGCCGCCCTCCGCACCATCGGAGTGATCAGGACGGTCAAATTGTTCTCGAGGGGGCAGTGAGTCCAGCCAGTCGCTGGCTGCTCCAGGATGATCAAAGAAAAATGTTCTATCATTGTAGACCACACGCAGTAGAGCCGGGAAAAGCATGGCATATTTCATGTCTCTGTCCCGCAGTCTCCTCTTCACCCCCTGGAATCCAAGGCGCTGCTTCTAGACCTGCTGAGTGAAGTCCGGGTAGAAGTTAACCGCTGCATTCTCATAAGCCGTAGGGCCCGACGTGTGGGAAGCCTGTAGGATCACGTCTCTGTCACGAAAGTTAAAGATCCGTGCGATGATGGGGCGCGGAGAAGCTCCAAGCTTAGGCAGGCCACCCGGGATACGGTGGGCCCGTTCTACTGCAAAAAACTTGCTAAGGCCCTTGGGCGCTAAGTGATTCAGGACAAGGTCCTCCACCAGTAGGTCCACCGATGACGATTCCGTCGTCTCCGGGACCCCGACCAGTCGGACGTTGTTCCGTCGAGCGCGGCCTTCAAAATCGTCCAGGCGTCGAGAGAGGTAGTCACGGGCGGACCTCAGGTTACCAACCTCAGTCTGTAATTCGGAGACGTCGGTAATAAGGCTAGATGTCTTCAGATCAAGGGATTTGACCTTCTCGTTAGTCTTCGCAAGGTCCGCCCTGATCAGGGTAACATCTATGGCAACTGTGTCCAATTTATGGGTCAGGGCCTCATATTGCTGTCCTAGCGTGGCCTTCATCCCAGTAATGGCGCCCATGATGTCTTTCAACGACAGATCTCCATCCAACAGGGAATCGTCCCCAAGGTTGGCCGGGGGTTTGGTCGGTCCGCCTGGAGAGCCCTTAGTGAGGGTGTATCGATCCATGACGTTGGACTGCACAGAGCCTCCTCGAGCTGCCGGTCTGGTCTTACGTCTTTCTCCCTCGGGCCTGGTGGCCATTTTAGGTCGTGCGCCCCGGAGGGTATTCTGAGACCTAGTGAAAATGGCTACACTCGAAGCGCCCTCAGCAATTCGGAGAATAGTTAAAGGCCAGCCACCAGTCAAGAAGCAGTGAAAACCAGGATCGCCAAGCGATGGTGCGCAATGTGAAAGGAGCAAATCACCAAGGCGACCAAGGCAAAGTCCATGAGGTGGAGGCACAAGAATCGAAACCGAAAGTTGAAGACCGGGCAGGGGAGAGTCGCACGTGCCGTTGTTATTCAATTACCACCCGGCTGGCAGGGAAATCGAGCCCGGGGCAGTACCATGGAGCAGGCCGAAAATGTTCAAAAGTCCATATCTTCGGCTCCCGGGAGCCAAGACGAAATGCGGAAACGGGGAAATGATCAGCAGGGTCACGACCACAAAAGCCCGTCGTCCAAATCAGGATAAGGTGCAGGATAATCGGTGGAGGTGGCGAGGGTCCGGGAGCTCTGAGCTCACGCGACCATCTTGGGTGCGCGCAAAGCTCCTCCTCTGTATGGGACTTCTAAGCAAAATAAGTAGAGACCCTATTATTCTGGGCTTTCTTCGGTGGCATAGAAGCTGCTGTTGTGGGTCTCAGCGGCATCCAGACTCTATAAGGCTCACCGACTCCAGCGGGCAAGAGCTAACAATTCCGTCTCCCAGCAGTAGGATCCAGACGTCCCCCAGTTGAGGCCGCCACCTCCACCACTCCAGCAGCGGTGCTTAGTCTATGAAGGCTGCCAAGGGCCTCACCACCCAGGTTAGCAATGGCTCCGCTGCACACCTCGTGGGAAGCCCTCTGCAGCCCGCCACTGCCTCACCTCTTGTTGTGCTCCAATGTGAAACAGTGCACTCTCAGGGGCCTCCCCAATGACTGCTCCTGATATGTGTTCAGACAGTCTCCCAGTGCCTGGACAGCCCGCATCCTTCATAGAGAGACAAAAGACGGGGATAGGTATTCTTTCAGCCAGTGGCCTGGCAATGAAAGGCCCCACTCGACAGGCCTCTGGGCCGCTCCACCCTCAGCCTCCTTCAGCTACCGCAGCCACTTTGGCTCCACCAAGGCAGCTCCGAAGCCGCCTCTATGCTGTCATCTAAAAGTTGGGCATAACGTGACTGTAGGGCTCCGCAGCCCTGCTCATTCCTATCTGTTGCCAGCTCCTTACCAGGCCCTCCACCTCGGTCTGCACTGTAGTCTAGTGCCTCCAGGTCACCATCTGCAGGGCTTCATCACATGCGGGGGGGTCCGCTACGTGGCTGAGGCACCGGCGGGGGGCACTATCCCCCACTTCAAGAAGCCCGCACAATCAGCTGGCACAGCGAGCGCCGCATCCCTGCCACACCATTAGGCACTGGAGGGGCCCACGGATGTCCCGAGCCACGCCACCGGTCCTGGCCCTGCTGTACACTCAGTCTTACAGGTCCAAGAGACCTGAAGATTGCATGTGCCACGTCACTGCAAGTCCCCGGGCAGCCACAATCGCTCAGTATCCAGGTGCCCCTCCTGACACTACAGCTCTCCTTCCAGTTCGGCACTCTCAGCAAAGGGTAAGTAAATACCCTCACTCCATTTTGCCTGCGAAAAACGTGCCGATTTCTATGGTAAGTGAACGTTGCCAGGGAGTCCTCATGGAACACTTCCGCTCGGCCAACTAGGGTTGGCCCCGCCCCCTTCCCATTGAATTTTTTTTTTTGTTTAAAACATTAGTTGTCACTGAGAAATTCCCCTAACTATGTTTCTTCAACCTATGTTTCTTTCAGTGAATTTCAAAGGTTTTAATTTAAAATAAAATAGCCTTTTATCTGATCTAACTGTAATGTTGCTTTAACCTTTGTATTTTTCAGTGAATTTCGAGTGTTTTCTTTAATGTTATTTATTTTTTGAGTGTATGTATGGTAGAATTACTTTATAGTATGTTGTCAGACATTATTGTAACAAAACAGGATGTGGTTTACAGTCATATCTTTGTAAAATGTGTATGAGTATTAAACCGGTAAATATTGAATAGAAAATGTTTAGTTTTTCATTGATAGTTACTTTATTTCGGTTAAAAATATATAACCATAAAAGCAAAATAAAAAATGTCAAAGTAAAAACCACAAACAACATTAGTCTTAAAATGTTAATTGTCCAGAGGTTGTATATAGTGACAAGTGCAATATTCGAATGAAAACAAGCTGCATTGTGCGTAGTGTAACCTGAGTTATAATATCTCCACCTTCAATCGTTACACCATGCTCTCCGGTTTGAACGGAGTAGATTGACTCTCCAATAAGTTATCCAGGTTCCACCATACACTCAAACAACCGGAAATCCTAGTGGCTCCAAACCTTGCCCCTCAAGACAAACTGGTTAACTTATTGGAGGCTAAGATAGTGTGCGAAGAAATCAAACCTAGTGAATGTGTGAGAGGCAACCTGGCTACAGTTAGTAACCAGATCCCGTTAACAGAAAGAGTGCCACCCTCTCTTCCCAAGGTGAAGGTCGCGAAACCAGGATTGAATATGGTCTCGCGACGAAAATCGGTCAAAGTGGCACTGGGTAATAAACCAGGTTCAGATAATTCCTCGATAGGGGTACTTTCCTGGAACGTAGCCGGACTGCGCCCCAAGGTAGAAAATAGTATTTGGCTGAAATTCATCTTGAACTTTGGAATTATATGGCTCCAGGAGACATGGACTACCACTGAAATCCATCTGGCAGGCTACAAAACTTACTTTTCTCCTGCTTTAGCTGTAGTCTCCGGTAGAGCAAAGGGAGGTTTAATTACATATATCTCCAACACGTTAGGGCAACTGGAAGTGATTCCCATAAAACTGGAGGCTAACTTTCAGATACTCAGTCTTTGTTTTAATAAAGTGGACATAGTTCTCCTGGGAAATTTTTACAATAATCTTTTAGACGGAGAACTATTGACGGTACTGCGACAGTTGCGCTCTGAACTATCCGCTTCAATAAGGGGTTTTGCAAAGGGTGCCACAATTATTTGGGGGGGCGATTTTAACCAGCATCTATGTCATCATACCATCCCCATTCTCTGTGGGATAACAGATGAAAAGGACGACTTAATAGCCCACTTTTCCCATTCAATTATTGGAAATTGTTTAAATGAAATACTTTCCTATTTAGATCTTGTAATTGCAAACAAAAAGAATGCTTCCTCCTTGCTGCATGATCCAACCTTCCTTGGTAGGGGCAGGCAGAGTACCATCGATTTTATCCTTATATCCAACACACTTGAAAAGCGTGCCACAAATTTTTTAATACACATAAATGCACTGAGCGACCATTGTGCGCTTAGTATAACATTCCGACCACTTTATAAGCAGAGCACGCAAAGTATAGCCACCGCATTGAACCAAAACAGTCTACATCTAGATAGAACCAATGGATTCTCCTTAAAATGGAAGAAAGTTGATCCTTTAGAGATCACTAGGAGAGTTGTAAATACAGTTTTTCTTCCAATTTTTAAGTGTTTAGATCTGGCTACCCCAGATGAGGAAGTAATAAGCAATTTCAGAGTGATACTAAACGCAATAAATAAGGAGCTCTTTGTAAAACTGAGAAACGCTCAATCCAAAAAAAGGGGGTGGTTTAATCATAGATGCACAGTAGCACACTCCAAACTGAAAACAGCCCTCCAAAAAACGAACAGGGTCCCCCAAGAAATAGCAATCCTTAGGAGGGAATATAATGCAGCGATTAAGGATAGGAAATGCGAATTAAAACAGGCTTTATGGGACCAGCTACATGATAGCTGTACACAAAAAAATAGCTCTGCTTTTTGGGCAGTAGTTAAATCCCCATTCCTAACTGACAATAAAGACACACCTACCATTGACGTTGCCATAGATGAAACAGCCTGGGTGGAGCATTTCTCAAAGATTTTTGTAAAAAGTTCTGTTAATAGTGGTGGACAAGAAAAAGCAACAGCAGCTCAACCTGCACCCCCCTTTCCAATTGTCTTAGATATCACCATCGAAGAGGTACTCCAGGCCATAAAATCTAGTAAGAACGGCAAGGCCCCCGGCCCTGATGGGCTACCTGTAGACCTATTTAAATCAAACTTAGATCTGTGGGCCCCATTGGTGACTAAAGTACTTAGGGCATCTTGTGAGGTGGGACTATTAGATTCATGGTCCAAATCAATCATGGTCCCTATTTTTTTAAAAAGGGGGACCACCAGGAGGTGTCCTGCTATCGCCCGATCTCACTGCTGGACTCACTGGGAAAGGTGGCTGGCAGAGTCATTCTTGAATGCCTCCAGCAGTGGGCGGACAATGGCAGGATTCTCTCGGACCTCCAATTTGGGTTCCGGGAGGGCTTAGGGACGATCGAACAAGCCCTAAACCTGACAATGCTTTTAGGCAAATACGTTAGTGCGAAGGCAGGCTCTATGTACATGGTATACGGAGACTTATCAGCCTTCGACTGCGTTTGCCATACCAAACTATGGTCCGTTCTATTGGAAATGGGGGTCGATGCACCACTGGTGAATTTCTTGCGAGAACTATATTCTAATGCATCAGCAAGGGTGAGGTTCGGGGTACAGGGCGAGCTGACTGCACCGTTCGGGGTAGAGAGAGGAGTTAGACAAGGTTGTGTCCTGGCTCCCTTCCTCTTCACGCTTTATACTAACGGGCTGGAGAGGGACATGATAAAGGGGAGCCGGGACCTTCCCCTAATAAACAATCGACCGGTTCCTGCTCTTCTCCACGCCGACGATGCGGTTATACTGGCCCGTACCCCTTTAGAACTACAGAAGGCGTTAAATAGATACTCACAATTCATGGGTAACTTGGATCTACGTAAAAACATCAAAAAAACTTTTGAAATGACAGTAGGACCAGGAAAAAAAAGGCTAAAGAGTATTTACTTAAATAAAGAGAAATTAGCCTCCACAGATCAGTGCCCTTATCTGGGAATTATCATCGATCACAGACTAAATTGGAAACCAGCGATCAAGTCTAGGAAATTCCATCTTACTAGAACCACTCTGGCCCTTGTAAATTTTTCCAAAAAATTCGGTAAGAGGCCTCCGTTAGAGCTCCTACAGATATATCAAGCTAAATGTCAAACAGTTGCATTGTATGGGGCAGGTGTATGGGGGTATGCAAATAACAATAGTTTGCAAGCAGTGGAAAATGCTTTTCTTAGGTTTCTCCTTGCTGTCCCGCGAAGCACATCTACTTTCTCATGCCATACTGAATTGGGGATTTCATATTTATCAGATTTAGCTAAAATACAACCACTCCTTTTGTGGCACCGAATCTGGTCTATCGATAAAAATGTGTTCACACAGGGGATTATCTCAGATTGCATGTCTCTCGCCCACTCCCATAAAATCGGCTGGCTACTATATGTTAAACGTTTCTTAAGTGTTTTGGGGCTGGAAATGTTTTATCTTGTACCATCCTCTATTCGCTCTCTATCAAGGGGTGTTGCTCTGCTCATCATATTGTTGGTCACATCTACCCATGTTTTCATTTTGTATTCCTGTTCATATTGTCGCTGATTTTCTCTACACGCTTCGTGACTGTTTGCTCCTATGTACCAACCTGATGCGAATAAAGAGATTTAAAAAAAAAAAAAAAAAAAGATGCTCTGCCTAGCACACTTAGAAGAAATAAGAATGACTAAAGAGGCCATAAAACCATCTGTACAACATTCCATAGCCGTCCAAACCACCCTCTCTATTCAGCCTTATTTGACGGATGATTTTACTACGTTTGAGAGATTTCTTTTTATCAGATTTAGGTTAAACGTTTTCCATCGTTTGGTTGCCTTTCCGCAGAGAAATAACTGGGATTTAGAACTACCATTGTGTCCGTGTGACAACACCTCGGTCCAGACAACCATACATACCTTATTCTTCTGTAAATATTACATGGAACATAGAAAGATTTGGCTGATACCGATATTAAAATTTATGGGCATTAGAAGATGCCGCCCGGCCTTGCTTTCTCAACAGTATCTGGGTGAGGAGTGGATATCGAAGTACATTGTTAAATTTCTGAAATGTATATTCCGACATCGACTGAATCTGTAATAAATATTGTATCCAGCATGAATTTTATGATCTAAATCTGTTAGACATAATTGAGAAGATGTTCTCTTTTAAGGCTGTATGTATATAGCTTGATTTTTTTATAAAGGGATAATGTTTAGTTTATATTGTAAATAAGTCTTTTTCGAATGTTCTATGTTTTTATAAACTATAACTTCTTTTTATTGTCAGTATCTCGTTTCCAAATGTAGAACTTGAAAATCAAATCTATTTGTGATAATGCTTTTATGGTTTTTCTTGTGATAAAAAACCGAATAAAGAAATACTAACTAACTAATGTTTATTACAGATATATATCGTTACCGAAGGTAATAAACTTGTTCATTGTGATTCTTCTGTAATCAAATTAGATAAAATTCTGGCAAGGCGTTTCATTCCAACTACTTCTGGAACTTCATCAGGCTGAAAATAACATACAGACACATTTACAATACAATGCAAACAGTCTACGCCAATACATGACACATTAATTCATGGATAATTAACATTAATAAAAACAATTAAATTTAATATAACCACCAACATTACTCAAACTGGCACATTGAACATAAAACAAAACCTACATCACAATACCATACAGGACAACACCATCCTTCAATGTTGCTGCCCGTTGTACATAAAAAAAGTATAATAAACAATATAATACACAAAACCAAATAAATCAAGTGGGGGGCCAAGGCAGAGAATTACATGAAGACTAGATCTTACATCATGAAATTAGTTTGCACCCTATTTACAGTTAATTATTGGTAAAGATACACATGCTGTTTGTTAAATACCTAATACCTCATTTAATCACCCAAAAATATTTTACTTTTTTTTTGAAGTAACTAGGCTCCAAAATTTGTGTTAAAACACCATTGACACCTGAACCAAGACCCAGCTCATAAATAGTAGGCCTATTACATAATTGGACATCCACCCGGTCCCCAAACAACGGTACCCCTAATGATTGTAGCATCACAGACCAATAGTAAATTATCAAATCCGGTACTGCCCCGATCGCGCGGGAGGCACATCCATTTTGCTGCTCTTCGGGACTGGCGGTAGCCCCAGAGAAACCTATGGCAAATCCTATTAGCCTTTACAAGGCTTTTTTGCGATAGCTCTAAAGGTATTGTCCGGTAGAGATAAAGACATTTTGGGAGCACCAATATTTTTAGAACATTGCAGCGGCCATAAAGGGAGAGATGTAAGTGATCCAACCGTTTTATCTTCGTATTCACGGCATCAACCACCGGTAAGATGTTCAGTTCCGGAATGGTCTCCGTTGAAGCAGCAATTCTAACTCCCAGGTAGACTGCTTCTCTAACTACTGGGGCATCGGAATATGGCATATTGGGTGTCTGTATTACCTGAGTTTTAGCTACGTTTAATTTATATCCCGAAACTGATCCAAATAGCTCCGCAGCGGCCTTAAGGGCCGGAAATGCCGATGCAACATCTGACGTCAAAGCAACAATATCGTCCGCATACGCTAACGCACGATACTCTATACCATTAACACTAATAGGTTGGATCCCTAAGTGTCCTTCTATTCTGCTCAGGAACGGATCTATATATAGGGCAAAAATCAAGGGTGAGCACGAGCACCCTTGCCTGTGCCTCTACTAATATCAAAATACCCCTGCTCCTGACCAGAAATATGTAGCGTCGCTACCAGGGAGGTATACAGCGCCTGTATTGCCTGAATAAACCAGTTGCCAAAGCCCTTCCACCAAAGCACAGCCCACAGGAACCCCCAGGAGACCCTGTCGAACGCCTTTTCGGCGTCCGACAAGATCAACCCGAGGGGGGTGGACGTGACCTGAGCCCAATCCAGAAAAGCAATGACACGCCGAACATGGTTGGCTGTGTCCCTTCCGGGGATAAAGCCATGTTGACGCAAAGATACCAGTGGGACTATCACCTCTAACATCCTAGTTGCCAAGATTTTAGAATAAATCTTACTATCACTATTTATTAAGGAGATAGGTCAGTAGGATGACGGACACAGCTCAGACTTCCCCTTTTTTTAAAATAAAATAATTGTAGTTTGGCGCCAAGAGTCAGGAATGGTACCTTTCTGCGTAGCCCTTAGCGTTGTGAGTAAATCGGGACAAACCTCCCCGAGGAAGATCTTATACAATTCCAAGGGAAGGGCGTCCGGTCCGGAGGCCTTCCCATTAGCTAGGGTTTGTACAGCAAGTTCAAGTTCCTCCACTGAGATGGGAGCTGATAACCATTCATTACACTCAGGAGGGATCTTTGAAGTATCCAATCCCAACAAAAAGGCTTCAATATCAGCCTCCCACTGATCGCTTCTAGGATCTTCAGTATACAATGCCGAATAAAACTTCAGAAACACTTCAGCCAAACCCTCCTGAGTGTCCTGCACCACCCCAGCTTCATCTAGAATTTTATTGACAGACCCCTGCACGTTTTTCTGTTGGAGCCTCTTAGCCAGGACCCTACCGGAGTTCTCTCCGAATTCAAACATTGTTGTTCGAAATTGCAAATATTTAATAGCCAGATCTTGGCAAAAGGCTTCCAAAAGTTTGGACTTTAATATGGCAACCTTCAGCTGTGAACCCTCTATAGGAGACTTATTCTTAATTCACATGGTTAGTTCTAATTCAGCGATCCTAAGCTCCTCCATTTGGCTCTTAACGAGCTCCTGACCTACCTTCCGCCGGTAGGTTACAAAGCTTTTAGTCTTGCCGCGAACTGCGGCCTTTAATGCATCCCAGACCATGTGGCCCGATGCTGTACCCCTGTTAATATCAAGGAATTCAGCTAGCCACTTCCTCATATGACCCCGATAAGCCTCGGCATACAAGAGCTTTCTTTCAAACGCCCAGACCCTTGAAGCACTAATTGGACGAGACCAGGGGCATTCAACCACCAATGGATTGTGGTCTGACAAAATTCTGGGAGGAACAGATATTGAGGCAATTTCGGCTGTCTGTTCAGATTAAAAAAATAATCGAGTCGGACCATTTTGTTGTGAGGGGCAGAGTAGTATGTAAAGCCATCATCAGTACTATTGTGCTGACACCACAAGTCCATTAAGCCATGTTCTTGCATTAAAGTTTGTAAAGCTTTAAACACTTGGTGTTTCCTACCAGTATACTTGGAGCTTCCTAACAAAATAAAACTACTAAGCAAATTAATATTCATATCCCCACAAATGAACAAAGGGGAGTGCCATGTGGCTAATTCAACATTTAAGTACTTGAACACTTCCGGGTCGTCTAAATTTGGTCCGTAGATCGTACATATTGTTAATGGTCTATTGGCAACTAATATTTCAGCAACAGCCCACCTGCCCATCCTATCCTCATGAACCTTATTACAAATACCCACTCCCCGCTTCATTAAAACAGCAACACCCCTTATCATAGAGGATTGTTTAGAACAGGCAATTAAGTCATAACCTGGCAATTTTAAACAGCTGCGCCTACCCCAAGGTATATGGGTCTCCTGAATGCATAGTATATCTAGTTGCATAGCGATCACTACTTTAGAAAATAATGCTCGTTTTTTAGGGTCGTTAAGTCCACAGATGTTCCATGAACAAAGGATAAGTTTACCCAGCCCCATTAATACAAAAAAAGTTTCTTACACAAGACTGTATTTTTGACTTTGCAAAACATGAAAATTAATTTACAACAGTTTTGATCTGTATTCAAGCCACGACCTACACCAACAACCAAAACCCCAGTGCCCTTACCCCCCTCCCACCCTCGGCCCAAAAACCCATCCCTTCCCCTTAACCTACCCCCGTCCCCACCCTCTCCCAACCTCCCCCTCCCCCTAAATACCCCTTGGCAGGCAACAGGACCGAGGTCCTTATGATGGAATGAGCCTACAGCCTATTCTTACCTGGACCTCCCACCCCCTCCTAACTATACCTGAGGAAATAGTTGATTGCAACGATTTTAAGGACTAAAAAGAAGGGGGAAACCGCCATTTTACAGAAGAAAAGCCTCCCTTGCAATCGACTCAACACCCCTCTGCTCAAAGAATCCCACTAAAGCAATGCATATGTGAAACAACACAAAAAGCCAATACCCGGTTTACTATATAGTGCCAAGATATTCCCTAGCCTGAATTTCAGAGAGGAAGAATCTAGTCTGACCCTGATGAATTGGTTTCAATTTAGAAGGGAACAGTAGGAAGGCTTGAGCCCCTTTTAACTGAAACGGGGATATCAGCTGACGAAGCTGCCACCTCCGCTCCACTGTTGCGGGACAAAAATCAGGGCGAACAAAGAACTCGCAGCCATTCCCAGCTCTTTTTCTATCAGGTCTCGCTAGAGCATAAATATTCTCTCTTGCCAGGAAGTTGTTAAGGCACATCAAAATTGCTCGGGGTCTATCCCCAGATTGACCAGATTTCTGCCTCTGTTTGAAGGGGAACCGATGAGCACGTTGTACTTCAAGCTCCCAGTCCCACTGCTTTATTTCAGGAAATGCCTCTGTAAAAAGCTCTACCACAAACTGCCTAGCATCCCCTCCTTCGCAACCTTCAGGGACCCCTAAAATCCTAAGATTATTTCTCCTTGCCCGATTTTCTAAGTCCGTTAACTTCCACAAAATATCATCTTCCTGGGCGCCAATCCTGTCCGTTGTAGTTTTCTGCGTTGCTAAGGCATCCTCCAGGTTAGAAATCCTCTCCTCAGCCTCTCCGATTCGAACAGCTCTGTCGGTGCAGGTTTTGGCCACTCTGCGAATGGAGTTTTGTACTCTGCGGCAGGCCCCCTGCGTTCGTACGTTCTCGTTCCCGGATTCTTCTCGATGCGCCATCATAGTCTGATAGATAACGGCAAGGGTTATCTCTCCTGGCATTAGCTCAGACTGACTGGGTGAGGGATTCTGGCCTGTTGTTGCAGCATCCACCCCTGAGCTAGCTAGCCCATATTGAGGACTGTCCCAGGATAAGGAGCCAGAAGCAGCCGAGACCTTATTTTTAAATATTTCCTGTTTTTTTTAATTTTTGACTTTCAATACGGTCGTCGGGCTGTGGGATAAGGCCTCATTACAGAGGACCTCATTCAACCTCCAATCCCCCACATCACTGTCTTCAGTCCAATCTCTGTCTCTATCGAAATCTTCATCATCTTCAATTGAAAGCCTGTATGCTCCGACAGGGAGTAAAAATTATCCCCCCCTCAGGTTCCCTAGACGACTCACCCCCATCTTCAGAGCCGCAAGAGACAATGTCTTTAGACACAGGAATGTTGGTAGATCCAGGTAAATGCAGGGGATCTAGCACTGGGTTACTACCCATAGGCAGCACTACATCTCCCAGAATCCCGCTTGCCGGAGATCTGAGCACAGGCTGTAAACCAACATTAGGGTTTTCATTCTCCAGAACAGCCTTTGAAGAGCTCTTAGTGGCCGCCTGATGCGCTAAGTGCCCTGTGCCTTTTGTTATTGTGTTATTGAGACCTGCGTACCCCCCCGAGCTCGGAAGGAACAACGCCATCTACTAGTTGCTCTGCCCCATTACTAGCCTGTGATGGAGTCAGGCATGCCAGGTTGCCACTGCAGCTGTTAACCACCGGTAGCTTACTTTTAACATTCTTAAACAGGGCAGGAAGGGTCTGCTTCGCTTTACTGCTCACCGAGGCTCCGGTCGAATGAGCCGTGGTGGCTAAATTCCTGTTCCGTGGGGCGTCCGTACTGGCAGTAGCTTCCCCTCCCTGCGAGGCTCTGATGTCAGACTCTGGAGTGCTGCTTGTTCGAGCGTTCGCCGCGAAGCGAGCCCCTGCGGCTGCGGCGGCAGCCTTAGCTGTGATCTTCGGGGCCATAGGCGCTCGGGGGTGATGGTTGCAAAAGAAGAATACAGCAGAACGAGAGGAAGCCAAAAGATGAGGCAACAGGACACGCAGAGTTCTGAACGATGCCGCACTTGGGGGGCTAGCGGAGCACAGCAAAAGTCTCAGCATTAGCTCAAATATGAAAAAATCCACTCCGCTCAACCAGTCGACGATACGGGATACAGAGCAGCAGACTTCATAGAAGGTGGTACATCTAGGTAAGGACGGCAGACTCACACAGCCGAACACTCGGCCGCCATCTTGCCCATGTTCAAGGTAGCTATTGCTATGTTTACAATTTGGCAAAAGATCCGACTGAAACTATCCATTCCTAATGTAAATCTTTATACATCATTCAAATCTGCAAGACTCCTACCCAGTATCTTCCAAGATCAAATCATCTTCAGATGGCAGGCACTCGGAATTCAAACTATAGGGGACTTAGTCGGGGCCGGTCAAGTACTTTCCTATATGTCTCTCAGGGATACATTTCAGCTGAATATTCATGATTTTTAAAAATACTTACAGCTTAGAAGCTATATACTTAAACGTCTTAGGGTATCTCCCTCCATGCTTGATAATTATCCAATTTTTGAGCTGATTCAGAAAAAGGCAAAAATAGGGACCATTTATCAATATCTGCTATCCAGAGCCCCGGATGATCTTGAGATGTTAAATCTTAAATGGGAAGGTAAACTCTGCAAGACCGGTATTGATGTGAGACCAGCATTAGAATTAGCCAGCAAGGTCTTAGTCTCTGGAAGCCTCCAAACGCAAAGTTACATGGCGGTATTCGATCTATACTACACACCTGCAAAAATAGCGAAATGGGGCTGTAGTAAGGGAGATCATTGAGCAAGGTGTGGTATGCATGCAGCACACTCAGTAGATATGTTCTATTCTTGACCGAGTCTTCGCGACTTTCTATCTGAGGTCGAGCGATTTATTAATTCTACGCTCCATGTTCCGTGTTTATTGTCCCCAGAGATGGTGGTAATGGGGGTTGAAGACTCAGCAGTGTCTAAAACTTCGTGCTTTACGTCTGCATTTCTGTTCATAGCTATGTCAATGATTCTTCTCTGCATTACATCGCAATGGCTTAGTCCGGAAGCTCCAACATTTATTAATTGGAGAGCAAGGTTGCTGGCTTTTTATAAATTAGAATCTTCTGTATTTACCTTAAAGGGTAGGCGAAGGCGGAAGTAAGCCTGTAAGATCTGGGCTCCGGTGGAGGCATGGTTAAAGTAACACCCTGGATCATTTCTGTTTTATCTGTTTTTTCTATGTATAATTTGGAAATTCATACAATGCTGTTGTTTCATGAACTATTCTTTAATGTTTTTGTTTCTCCATCGTTCAGAACTCTGCGTGTACTGTTGCCTCATCTTTTGGCTTCCTCTTGTTCTGCTGTATTCTTCTTTTGCAACCATCACCCCTGAGCGCCTATGGCCCCGAAGATCACAGCTAAGGCTGCCGCCGTAGCCGCGGTGGCTCGCTCCGCGGCGAACGCTCGAACAAGCAGCGCTCCAGAGTCTGACATCAGAGCCTCGCAGGGAGGGGAAGCTACTGCCAGTACGGATGCCCCACGGAACAGGAATTTAGCCACCACGGCTCATTCAACCGGAGCCTCGGTGAGCAGTAAAGCGAAGCAGACCCTTCCTGCCCGGTTTAAGAATGTTAAAAGTAAGCTACCGGTTGTTAACACCTGCAGCGGCAACCTGGCATGCCTGGCTCCATCACAGGCTAGTAATGGGGCAGAGCAACTAGTAGATGGCGTTGTTCCTTCCGAGCTCGGGGGGGGGGAGGGGTACGCAGGTCTCACTTTAAAAACAATGATATTCTTATGAAACAAGTTGTCAACTCGGCGTTTCGGTGTTCTACAATATCAGCACCTTCTTCAGGACATTGATTTCAGTTATTAAAAACATCTAAACAAAAAATAACAATCCATTATTAAAAAGTACTAGAGCTTTTTTTTGCAGTTCTTCTGGTATCTATGACCTGTTAGGTCTCTATAGTTCTAATCTTATTACGTATTCTTGGCAAGCCATTTCTTTAGTACACATTCTTAAAAAGCATTTACTAAAACATTCATCTATCGAAATACCTTTAGAGGTTTGGTTGAGCCTCCCTAATGCCAATATCCTCATATTTGGTAATCTGTCAAGTGTCCCCCTTATTACTGTTTATCCCTAAAACAAATCTAGCTAGTTGATCAAGATTTGAAAAGCAATTGGTCACATACCTAATTGGTCTCTTAAGAAGACCTCCTACAGTTTGTATGATTCAAATCTTTTGAGCTTGCTGGTAATTCAAGCTCTGCATAAAAGGGAAATGTATTTAATTATTTCTACCCTTTTTGCTCGTTCATTTTTAATTTTTACCTTTCTAGATGTCTCTTACCTACAGGGTATTTACTTCCTTATGTCAATCTCCTTATCTTCTTATAGGATATGACTTCATCTTGTGTTGATGTATTTCTAATAAATAATTTAATGTCATAATCAACCACTTCTGTTACCATGGTGCCTTAATATTGCATCTTAAAGAAAAAGAGATCTAGGTACCTTAAAGATCATCTGTATCTTCCTCTGCGCTGGTTGTGTGCCAAGTTGCAAAATATTTGCTGTTTGAATAAATATATATTGCAGTATTAGGCAGACTTCTTTTTAATTTGTATTTGGCCTCTGGCTTGGTCTATATACTTATCTTCCCAATCTTACCTCTATTAATCTTGGGTGAGTTATTGGAAGGACGTATTGAGGCTTAAATCTTCTTCTGTAAACATAATTTTATAGGGAGGTCATCAGCTTTCTTTTCTGTTCCCCATTATTAAAGTATTATAAGTGATAAGCTCCAGCTTACTTTAAAGTCTTGGAGCTTGATACGTATTCTCCTTTGGTCCCCTGTTATTTAATTGAGGGACTCTTCTATTTAGGTTTCTATACTTTAAAGCTGTGGAGGATAAAATACATTTTGTAAATCAATTGTACTTCTGTTGTCTATTCTCTATTGCAAGGACCTATAATTCCACTTACTTGTGTAAAAAGGAGAATCCCTGGTAGACGTCCTTTCCTCTGGCTTCTCGTTCTGCAATTGAATGCTTGTGAAACTATTCACCCTTATATAGTGCTTTTAATCCTCAATTATCTCTAATTAGGCTGCCAGTGATGAGGCTTGCATTCATTTTCTTTATTTACTTGGCAGCCATCTTGTATGGTGTTTCTATCCCTTGCTGCATGTGGTTTACTAGCTCGTTTTTATCCATGGGCACATAATTCTCTTATTTTTGAGAAATTTTGTTTTTATTTCTTTTTTACTAAATGTTGTTTCATTTAATCGTTTTTTATTTTACGATCGTCGATTTGACTCTTAAAATTCTTTAGGTGTACTTACAGACTTGGAAAGAGTATCTTATTTATATTTTAACCTAATTCCATTGTTTACCCCTTGACTAGTGCCTTTTTCTACTTATAAGCATGTTTTAGTGCCCTTGCCGAATTTCCGCCTGTTAGAAACTCCATTTTGGATTGGGACTATTAATGGTTTTGACTCGTGCAACTACATACCGCATTGTCACCTATTTTAGACGCCATTTTGGATTGGGAGGAATTCATCTATGGATTTGGAATCCTCGCGTATTCAAATCGATGTTTTGTTTATTATCGGCCATATTTTTATTGATGTAAAGCCTTATTGGTGTTTAATTTATTTCTGTATCAATCGTGATATTGATTGCACGCGATGGTTATTACTTTTACGTTTTCTTATTGATAGTAATGGTCCATCCAAAATGTGATCAATCATGGTTCAATTTAGTTAAAGTTGATGTAACACGGCTTACACCGTTAAGATTAATATAAATCACTGTTCGTTATCTGCACAGATAATGTAAAACAATTTCAATATACCTTAAATACCATAAACATAAAAATAGGAATAAAGAGGTGGGCCCATATCCAGTGATTCGATAGTGTGACCAACTGATAAAAATATAGGGCCATCCAGCGCCTGTGCCTACCAACGTCACAGCCTCCAACCGAAGGTCACCACAGTACGTGCACCCATGTCTGATTAAGATTCAAGCCCAACAGCGAAGTCTTGCAGTACTCCAACAACAAGCCCAACGAAAATCGGGCATGTCACAGAATATACAAAGCGAATAACATCAGGCGAAAAGCATACATTGTCTACGTGAAAGAAAAAAAAGACACAAACCAACATAAAATCACCTGTAACTCGTTCAACTTAATGAAACGCCCATCCTGCATCGCAGTGTTATGTCTTGATAAGGATCCCTTCCTCTCAAGAGAAGTAAAGAAGCAAAGTAGAAGAAGCCTGCGTCGTTGCTCCATGTGTATATAATCTCAAAAGTCAGTTTCATGTGACCCGGTAATGGAAGACACATGGTCATAGAAGACCGGTTATCCAATGGTAAATTTGTGTGGCGGCCATCTTCGAGTGAAAATGATGGATATAAGAAAGCTTAAGGATGGTTCTTCATTCTTCTGGAATTTAATACAGCAAACTTGAATTATAATAGTTGTAATGGAATTGAAAACCGAAAAAGACGTTTTAGATTAAAAAATGTCTAGTATGCCATTAACAAAGAGATGACATCCAAAAGGAGATGTAAAATAACCCTCATTTGTGGCAACAATTACATTAAAATGGCAATATACACAGATGGAACGGCGGACAGAGTAAGTACATTTGACAGCGAAATACAAAATGAGAGTTCTAAAGCTGATAAAGAAGAAAAAAGCAAAAGGCAAATTCAAGACCCCAAATAACCATTGTATCAAATACTTGAAGAATAAGCATTTGTAATCCAATTGGTCTCGCCTTTGGGACCTTATATGTATTTAGCTATGCAGCACATTAGCGTGGGTGCTGAAACATCTACTGTTCCTTAACATGGAGGGAAAGTAAGCACCAAACTGCGTGACACGCCAGGTATGGCAACACATGGAGGGAAATATTGCCTTTCAGCAGGAAATGGTATAGTCCAAAGCTCTGTTTTTAATATAAAATCAGGGACTTCGGTGGTCGTATCACTGAAAATAAAAGATTTGAAAAAAATATTGTCTACAGGTGCTCGTGGAAGACCATTTCTATGGACTGGAATCTAGAGAATGCCAAAGTGATTCTGGTATTTTACTGACCTCTGCTGGTCATTTTCTACTGAAGTTAAATAGAAGCAGTTGCCAGAAAAGAAAGGTCAGTTCTTCAGCAGAAAGCAATTCTGGAATTTTACTGACCTCTACGGGTCGTTTTCTATCAAGACAATTAAATAGAGGCAATTGAACAAGCGGAAAGCAATTCTGATATTTTACTGACCTCTACTGGTCGTTTCCTATCAAGCAAGTTAAGGAGAGGCAGTTGAACAGAAAAAAAAGTCTCCAAGCGGAAGCAGACAAGTCCGAGGTCTTGAATGCTCGACCTAAAAATGTGTACTTAATATCTAAAATGAAATCCGCAACTAGGGGAGTGCGAGCAGAGTAGGCAAGTCTGACCGTAAGCTTTAGGAAGAGCAATACAATTCTGAATTGGAACATAGTGCACCAAGTCCTGGAGAAATGAAAATAATGCGTATTTGCTCAGAAGAAAGGCAAGGGCAAGTATATGAGGCAAACACATCCAACTGTCAAAATCCAAAGATGTTCTAATGAATATATTAAAAACAAACACTATTGCCATGTAAGGTAAAGTAACAGTAAGAGGGAGTAAACATGGGTCCAGCTAGCCCCAAATGGGGCCCAAGGTAAGTGACTTGCCCAGGTTCAAGCAGCATTCAAGAAAGGTAATTAACACCCTATATATATATATCAAGGAGCAGGCAAAATTTTACAAATACACAAAGCATTTACAAATCCATAGAGCATGACGAAATATATATAAATTGTTCAACCAAAAAAGTGATGGAATTCATTATCAGTGTTGTATCCGTCCGTGATCGACCGCAAGTGACATATTCATTCACCCTCTGTTTGTCTTAAGTACAGTTCCCTGTCACCAGCTTGGGCATTCACAGTGATATGATCAATGCCATGAAACCAGATGCTATAATCATTGGGGTGGGCCACCTTGTTGTGTTCAGAAACTAGGTATCTCACATCACCATTTCTCAGTGCTCTGCGATGTTCCTGTATACGTAACTTAAGGCAGCATGACATACTTCCCACATAAATCATATTACATTTGCAGCCAATTACATATACAACAAAACAGGTGTTAGTTATGATAGTGTTTAATACTGTGTTCCTGCGAAGTATTAAATCTGAAATGCTTGGTTTTGTTTCTTCCAAAAGGACACACATATTAGGTATTACATAAATAAATTCCATATGGTTTTGGCGGCAACCAGGTTCCTGTCTGTTGAGTTGTTGTAATGTAGCTGGGGCACAATGTATCCCTAATTGTACACCACCTACTAAATATTACCTATGGATATTTGGCAATAGTCATGCAGGCCCGTAATATCCAATAACAAATGCCAAATATTAAAGATCCTTTTACTATGTGTTGTATACCTAATGATAAATGCCAATTTGCTGTGTTCAGCCCCACAACGTCTTTTTGTTGTTGTACCGGCTAATCTGCAAAGTTGTTTCCCTCTACAGCTGATATATCCTTGCTTTCGCATCTGTCAGTACATCAGCCTCATAATCTCTCCTGTGAAAACGGCTTTTAGTGTCTGTGATGTTAGCCCTAAAACTTGTGTACTTGCACAAATGTTTTCTTCTTATGCGAACCATTTCGCCATAGGCAATGTTTCTGATTACAGACCTTGGGTGTGTACTAGATGCACGCAGAACCCCATTGCAAGCTGGTTCCTTGCGGAACATGGTGCTATGAGCCACACCATCTTTGACATTAAAAAGGAAGATCCCAAACATGAATTTCATCCTTGTGATGGTCCATCTTAAGTTTGATATTATAGGGATTGTTGTTCAAATAGGCAAAATATTCAAATAGGCCCTCACAAGGGCCTGCCGAAGGCAGGTGATATCATCAACTTTTGCCTCTGCATTCTTTTGTAAACTGTGGGCAAAATGTGTTCCTGTCCAACGGTTTCTTGGCATAATTCCAGAAAATAGGTTTTCAAATTTCAAAGAACTCTGAATGCGTTGGAACAAATGTATACATGCCGAAATTAGTTTGTTCGTACTACATCCTTCTAATAATGATTGAGTGGGTGGTTGCAGTGGCGACTCGCAGAGGGAGTAAAACCATTTACCTTGCGCTCAGCGATGCAGCAAGTGCAAGGTAAATAGTTCTATTTTTTTATTTACTTTCCTTACTGCATGCCGTCGTATGTCTGACTCCACTACCTCCCCCCCCCCCCACTTTGCCCCTCCCCTGACCCGCAGCACTCCCTCTGCGAGCCGCCACTGGATGGGTGAAATTTTAAATGGATATTTGGACCGTTGGTCGATATTGACCTGAGCTCCATGCCAGTTAGACCATCAATTAATTCAGTGCTCATGAATCTTACCCCAATACATTCCGTCCTGCTGTGCTTGTTATCATAGTGTTCAACAGCAGCAGTGTCCTCCCAGGTTACTGTTCCTAAATTGCAGACATGCTGAAACCAATGAATAGTTTTGTCTGTTTGTGATTCTCTACTTTCAAGCAGCTTGGTCGGCATTCTCGGGACGTTTATCATAAATATTTTTTGACTCTGCTGCCTACTAATCATCCTGTCTCCATAGGCAAAGGGCTGTTTGGGATTACCCATTCTCTTCACGGTCACAGGATTCACTGTCTGCATTATGGATCTGACGGCAGTGCCTATGCCCATCCTCCTAGCTGGAGGATTCTCTAAGTTCCAGGGGTTTGAGTGATTATTATAACTTTCATTACATTCACAACCAGATTGTTTAACATTGGCATGCCTCGAAACAGTGGACCCCTTGTCCCTGCCCTGTTGGGGTAAAATCCCTTGACCGTGAGATGACCCCTTGCCCTGTTTAGGTCAGCCTAGGAGTTAGTTCTTAGAGCGACTGATGGTTGTATTCATCGGGAAATAGAAGCAAAGCAATTGTAATAATAAATACTTATATACATCCAAAAAAGAAAACAAAGGCAGCAAAACAACTGACAGACTTCTTGGAGTCATGCATAAGTGAGGTAAACACAACAGACATGATTCTAACTTGGGACCTCAATTTACATCTAATAGGCTCCTCAAATGCAGATAAATTGTCATCTCAAAACTCGATCTGGAACATTTAATTGCAGGGAAGAGTCCATTGGGTCACCCAACAAAAGCTGGTCTGTGTCTTATAGAGAACCTTGAACACCTCAACCTTAGAGCAGTCAATAGCAGAACTGTGGGCGACAACCCTCCTGCAATTATTCACTACTCTTCAACCAAAAATGTAATACTAGATTATAGTTTTGTTTCTCTTGCTTTGTTTTATCAAATTGTTTCATTTCACATGAACGACAAAGCGGACAGCAATCATCATCCACCAGAAATCACACTCCGAACAAACCTGCCCAACTTGGAACAGTCCCAGACCCTACAAGGATTGAACCTCACTATTAACTACAGAAACACCCAATTTGTACAGTCATCACACTGGAGCTTTTTGCAAACTAGAACACTCCTCTTTGAAGCACGGGTAGGGAGGAACAAAATTGAGAAATGGGTGAATTTTACTACCACAATGGCGGAGTCCTTCGCCGCACGATCAAACCAAGAGCACACCTCAGCCACAGTTGTATGAAGTATATTTCAAAAGAGCAAAAAATCCAGATAAGGCTCGTAAGAAATATAATCTACCGCATGCTGGTATACCTTTGATCCAAACCAACCGACATATCACACTCAGTCCTATTACGACAGCAGAAAGCCCAGCTAAGGAGAGAAATATGGGGGGCCAAGAGAGCCTCGGAGGAAGCGGTCTGGGCGAAACTGCACGCCGACATCAAACAGAACGACAGTTCAAGATTCTGGGGAACAATAAATTGACTTGCTTGTTCCCCACACGAGGGAATATCATCTAACATATCAGAAGAAGATTGGGCTACTTACCTCTGTGACCATTTCCATCAAGATCACAACTCATTGGCTATAGGATCATGGATCATAGCAACTCCAGGAGGAGCCTCTCCTGAGATCCAACAGGAAGAAGGGTGTGCTTTGGTACCCCAAGTAGCAGAGGGTAATACACTACATGCCCCACACACAAATGACTACACCAAAGAAATTAAATGGCAAACAGGAAAGGGTAGGAGAGAAGGGGCCACCGGACCCCAACAGAATCCCGCCAGCCCTATACAAGCAAGATGCAGATCACTGGGCCAAAGCATTCAGCCCTCTCTTCATTGAAATAGGGCAGTCTGGCTTACTGCCCCCTTCCTGGAGGGTTTCGCTAATCTTCCCAATCTTTAAGTCAGGAGATAAATCCCTGCCAAATAATTACCCCTTAGTAGCTCTCTTTGACAACGAGGCAACATTTTTTGCAGGAGCACTCCTAGAAGAGCTCCAATCCTGGGCAGAAGGAAAATCAATTATTCCCCTAAATCAGACTGACTTCTCAAAATCTGTTGGAACAATAACAAACATCATGGCCCTGGCTTTGCTGATCGATAAGGCGGAACCAAGAAAAATGCATTTATATCTATGCTTTATCGACTACAGGGCCGCTTTTGACCATATAAATCCTAACAGACTGGGGGCGAAACTGGCAAAATGGGGCATTCTGCAGCCACTGCTGAACTTGATAATCAACCTGCACACAAATACATGGATTCAAATAAAGCTGGGTGATGGATCGTCCCTTTCAAGACGTATACCAACCACCAAGGGGCTCAGACAAGGTTGTATATTGGTCCGACCCTGTTTAACTTGATCCTAGCAGATCTTGACCTGATATTAAATGCCAGAAACTCACACGCCCCATGATTAGGGGGTTTAGCACTACCGTGCCTTCTCTACTCAGGCGATTTAGTCCTGATCAATTCGACGCAGGTGGGTCTTCAACATCTTCTTACCACCGCACAGGAATACTCTGAAGCCAGCGGCCTAAGCATTAACTTGGAGAAAACTAAGACTATGACAATCGGGAAGAATTTATAGAAACCACCGGCCTGGTTCTGGATGATCACACTCATTGAATCTGTACCAGAATTCAAATACCTAGGTGTGATTATTGAGAAGGGTGGCCACTTCACTGCCCAAAAGAATTCAATCAGAATGAAGGCCTTTGCCCTGGTAGTTTCACTAAGGAATCTCTACTCCAAACTGAGTGGCCCATCGCTACTCCCCTTAGCTCAAGTCGTACGGGCTAAACTCCTACCAACAATAGCGAGCCACAGAGGGTACGGATTCCATATTATTGGACAGCACAGTCATAACAGCGTACCAAATTATTTTCGGCCTGCCAAAACACACCTTGCCTGTATAGATCAGGCTGGAGTTCAGCCTACAAAAACACACCCTGCAAAGGAGCATATATCATTTTCTGGTACAAAGTCCAGGAATCTGCACCAGGACCTCTTAACCGTCACTTGTGGTTAGAACTACAATGGCAAGCTTCATCACCTGGCGCAAATTACCTTCAAACAAGTCTGATCAACACAGTTAACTCAGCTCTGGGGAACACCTACCAACAACTGCCCATTTAAAAAGCTAGTATGAAAATCAATCAAACTCCTATCATGATTGGAGGATAAAGCTTCCCTATCAAAAAGGACTCATGGCTGGATGACCCTGAATATTTAACCCCTGCTGCTCAAAAATACTAGCCTTGGGTTACGCTAAATCTATCAAAACCCAATTTTTGAAATACCGACTAAACCTGCTACCCTGCACAAAGCACTTTCCACATTTGCTGAAGGGCCCAGCGGACTCCAACTGACTCTGTGGCACAGTACCGGAGGACATGTTGCACCTACTGTGCACATGTAAAGAACTCTTGAAAGAACTAAAGCAACTTTTGAAACCTCCTTTTAACCAGCGAGGTATTCGCACCCGGAGACATGCTGTGTTGGCCTGTTTCGCACCTGATGATCTACAGCTGAACTGCCGCTTGGTAAAGTTTCTGGGACAGGTGGGGTAAAAATGCCAGAGCAAAGTTGGAGTTTCATCCAGCGGGAACACTGAGGTACATCAGTTATCCCGAAGAAAGCGCTGGTCCTCAAACCGCACCGTCCTCCACACCTTGACCACATAGCAAAAACATGGGACTAAACAGATAGGCTTTTAATAGCTGCCCAGAAAACGATTCTTCAAATTACAAGTGGAAACTAAAATGGACAGTAATTTATCTTAATTATTTTTCTTTAATTATTTGTTACCTTTATGTAACTATTACAAAACTTTTTATCAATGTGTTTTGATGCAATGTTTTTAAGTAACTATGCTAATAAACTTGAACTTGAAACATACAAGCAGCAATTGGTCTCAACTTAGCTTGCTTTTGAAACTGCAAAAAAATCTACCAATAACATTTAGAATGTTGTCATCCTCCCATTATTTCCTCTCCTCATATAACTCCATATTGCCCCTGAAGCTTACTCATTCTGCTGAGCACTCCTCTTGAGACTGAGATCTCCATACTGCACCATTGTTTGCCTCTGGTTTTTGGGATACAGCCTAATCCACTGGCCTAGAGAATCTGCCATTAATTGTGGTATTGACGAATCTTGTATTTCAAAACTTGGATTAGTCATAGAAGTATAAAGTGGCTTCAGTTATTACCAATGGTTAGTAGCATTTTGGATTGTGAGCATCCAGACCTGATGAAAGTGTACTGTGGTGGGAATGACCTTGGCACAATGACAGGTGTTGAACTTGAAATCCAAGTGAAGGAGACCTTTTCACAATTGATGTTTTTTCCTCACACTGGCTTTGTATATTCTTACTAGCAGCCCGTCCCGACCTTGTCCGGGTGCAACAGGCTTCCCCGACCCCCGCCCGCCCCGACATTGTGCAGCATCCCGGGCCCCCGCCCGGCCTGTCCTCCGCCTGCCCCGACCTCCGCCTGCCCCGACATGGGTCCCCTTACCTGAGCCGCCGCTCCTCCCGCCTGTCCGCTGCTCGCACCGCCGCTGGCCTGTCCGCTGCTCCTCACGTCACCGGTCCTCCCTGCGCCATGTCAGCCGCTCCCTTACCTCAGCCGCCGCTCCTCCAGCCTGTCCGCTGCTCGCACCGCCGCTGGCCTGTCCGCTGCTCCTCACGTCACCGCTCCTCCCCCGCGCCATGTCCGCCGCTCCTCGTCGCGCTCCTGGACGCCGCTCCACCCCGCGCTCCTGACGTGAGCACGCACGTCGCGGCCGGCGCTACTTCGGAGGGACTACTTTTTTTTTTTTTACTGTCAATTTTTTAAATCACGTTTTTTTTAACATCTATATAGCCTATAACCATCTACACACCCTGACGATTCCAACGGTGTATCGGGTGTGTGGATTGGCACTGTGATTCCCGAGTTTACCCGCCTCAAAGGCTGAAAGTTCTTCCTTTATTATAGTAGTATAGATATATGTCCAAATCAGAAATGGCAGTGGTCAAAAGAGTTTTGTCCTAAGATTGAGAAATCTTGGAAGCGCGTCAATAAAAACGTTTCTGCATTTCTTTGTGACCATGGCATGGGCTCTATACATCATAACATCCGGTTTGATTTGCCAGGTGCCTGTATACTTCACTGCAGAAAGGAATAGGATCTTCCTTAATAGCATCAAGAAATGCGTCCAGTTCTGTGTAAGTGAGCATTACACACTATAAACACAAAGGCTGTTGTTCGAGCCACCCTATTGCAAAATTGTGATTATTTCATGGTATAAATCTTTTTTTTTTTTTTTTTTTTTTTTTTTTTTTTTTTAATACTGACACCTATTAGAGTCTCTCGGGAGCGCACAAGCGCCTGCTCTCACTGGTATATTTCTCCCGCTTTCGTGAGCTCAAACATTCAAACTATAATGCATAATAGCTCTGTTTTGTAGGTGTGAGTATTAGACGGAGCAAATACACAAGCCTCTGTACTGTAACCTTTCTCTTGACAGATTTTCTATACCCCATACCCAAATACGTTATTTTTCTGTGCGATCCCGCAAGATTGTAAAATCTTGGGGTGGGGGGGGGTAATAATTTACACTATTCTTCATTACATTAGATATTCTCGCGCTAGTAGTCTGTGGGTAGAAAATGGTCTCTCCAAAGAGACCTTCTCACAGTATGACAGGAGTGCCTAGTAGAGTAAGAGGAATGTGACTAAGTATTTTATTAACACCTCCTCCCAGGGCTACAAGTGTATATAGTAAGGTATGGGGAGAGAAAGTCTCTCCAGTAACACCTTGCATCAAGATTTTTATATGCCCCACTACTGATCTTTACAATCTCACAAGAGTCTCGCAAGATCGTAGACTTCTTTTTAGAGGAAGAATTCACACTTTCCTTTATTACAATACGTATACCTTATAGTCCCCATTAGTAGGGTGTGGTGAGAAAGTAGACTCTCCAATGAGACCTTTTCACAGTATTACAGTGCATAGTAGGGTGTAAAGAGACACTGCAATCTCACTTACACCTCTCCACAGTCTAACAACTGTGTACAGCAGAGTATTGAAAGAGTCTGGCATCACCACTGACACCTTCCATGAAGCTTACCATTGTGTAGTGTAGGATGTAAAGACTCTTCCTCCCCACTCACACCTTTCAGTATGCATAGTAGGGTGGAGAAGGTACATAACTCCCATCTAAGACCTTACTATTTCATAGTAAGTGTAACAAGTACTGGCCTTTCAATTGAGACCTCTTCCAAGGGAAATAACCATATATATTGGGGATAGTCAGTGGTGTCTGTATGCTAACACATATTAGAGGTGTCTGTAGTGGAGTTTGAGAGAAAATTCTCTGCTCATACCTCTTCCCATGTTGCAAGGTATGCTCAGTAGTCTGTAGAGAGGAACTGATCTGTTTGCTGACACATCTATATAGCATGATAAATCTGTGTAGTAGGATGGAGAGAGACTTGTCACGCTCCTGTGACCTGTGTCGCGGATGATAGGTGTGCAAATTAGGGTGTGAAAACAGGCTTACCTCTTTGGTCCCAGATCTCCCCAGATGACAGATGTACAAGTAAGGTGTAGGGGTGAAAGCACCTTTTATGCTGAGAAGTCTGTCATTCAAAACAACTATAGAGACTATTGTATGGAAACACACTGCCCTGTCATCTGATACATCTTCTCAGGGTATCATATCTGAAAGGTAAATTGTGTATTACAGACTATTCTCTCTGTGCATACCTCTGTCCATAATGATGAATGTTCATAGTACAGTATACAATGGAGTATCCTCTTTGTTGAAAACTGTGTCTTGCACAACTGGTGTCCATATTTGATTGTGGGGGACATACTCGCTTCTCTTTCATGCATCTCCCAATGACTATAGTCGTACATAATACTGTGTGCACAGCAGCTGAATGGAGTGTGTATTAGAGTATGAAGATACACTGCTCTCTGTGCCAAAACCTCTCTTTTATCAGAGGTCCATATACTACAGAGTGGACAAGTACTCCTGTTTCTACTGACACCTCACTGTTGCATGCCAAGTCACAATAGCTACATTACAAAAGACTTGGGTTCAACCTTAAAAAAGATGTGCAAGCTACCATAGAGATACAGCTACATGCAGTAGCTTATATACTGTGGTAAATCGAAGCACAAAAAGAAGTTGAAGAAGCATCGTCGCTCTTCGACTTCTCCCCGTCCGCCGTCCGCCGCGACGAGGGAAGTGGGTGGTGCCCCTCCCGCGGCTCCACGTGCGGAGCCTAATGGGTCAACTGTGGGTTTCCCTCCCTTTCCCGGGACCCTGTGTGATCCCTGCCCAGCTTCGGAGTTTCTACAAAGCGATGCTCGCAATCTTTGGGCAGCCCGACTCCGCTTGTGCGCCTTCGGGCCCCACTGACTCAGCTGGGGGCCCTGGGACTTTGGCGTCGGCGGCTTCGGCCTCGGCGCTGCAGGGTTCCGTTGGATCCAGGCATGGATCTGGCTCGGCGTTGGTCGACCTTGTTACCCCTCCCCGGCGCCGATTCCACCGGCACCATGTCCGCCACCGGTGTCTGCTGTATCCCCATTCGACTTCGACCCCGGCCTCTACCTCGAGGTAGACACTGAGTCGGACCGGCGTCGTCCGACGCCGACGGGTACTTTTGTGCCCCTGGTCTACTCTGGCTCTTTGAGACCAGATTGGCAGCCAGAGGAGGGTGAGGAGGACTGAGAGGGGTCTGGGGACCCTTTAACCAAACAGTTGGTGATTGAACAGGACTGGAGAGAGGAACTGGGGGAAGCCAGTGGTTTGGATACCTCACCAGACCTTGACATGTTGTCTCCTCCTACCGTGCTTATGGAGGAGGGTGCGTCATACCCACTGGTGTTGCGTAGGGTGGCCGAGGCTCTCCATCTCGAGCTACCTACAGTGGCAGTCAGGACTAACCTCCTGACAGAGGTTCTTCAACCGGCAGCCCCACCTCCTGAGAGCTTGGAGGTCCAAGCCTCCACTTCGAAAGGCACATTCCTTAATAAAACAAAAGGAGGAGTATCCCCAACGGAGAGTTTGAAGAATTCTCTGGAGGGTGAACTTTCTGGCAAAAAAGGAAAAATTCAACCTTTTGTTTAAAACCCCTCACTCACCAGCCTAGTGGTGACATGCTTCATCATCGGGGTCCACCCTGGTGACCTAGCGTCACCAGGATGTGCTTCAATACCTGTACTACAGTGGAGCGGGTTGTGACTGTAGGTGCAAAAAAATGTTAAAAATTGTCCTTGTTTAACTCAAAACATAATTTTTATTTTAGAGCAACTGAACAATGTTAAAAATATATTAATGGCGAGACCCTGGTAGGTAAGTTACGACCAGAGAGTCTCTATATGTGTTGGTGTGAGTTGGTCGACATGTTTCTACCAAATGGGCGATTGCCCGGTATTCTTCAGGACCAAAAACAGGTGGACGGAAGGTGTGGGCCCCCTAAAAGGCGCACCCTCTCCTGTGCCCCTGTGTACCTAATGGCAAAATGGCCAGTGGTATATGCGCTCGATCAATTAGATGAGCTGGAAAATGAAAAAGAGACCTGTAGGGAAAGAAATGTAAACATAATTCAGTTATGATCATGCTTACTCTCCTGTAACGTCGTGACGTGTCTCCATGCTGTGATACTTCATGCCATTAAGCTACAAGCCCTCCGTGTAATAAAATAACGGGGTGATTGTGTGTCTGTGAGGGGTTTGTGGACACTTATACTTATCAATAGGTGCGTGCATTACTTCATGCATTATAGTTTATAGCTCTCGTATATATTCTTGAAAGCGCACTTATCAATCAGTGCATGCATTCCAACATGCATTGTCGTTTGTTGCATTCGTGTTTATTCATGAGGGCGCGCAGAAATTATCGTCGTGATCCGCATTCATTGCCTGGTGACTACACGGAGTCGGCGCTGCATATTGTGCACATCGTCATTGAATAACGTGAATTGTCGTATAATAACCTACAAGACTAACACACATGTAAACATAAAGGAGTACATACAGGTTCCATGGTCTGAGCAAGGGCTTACTTAGTTATTGGCTCTAACGTACTTCAACGGGCAGGGGGTAGGCTCTTCACGCCATGGAAACATTCTGTAATGACCGAATATGAAATGGTAAAACGGCGTATCTGACAGTCGAGCAAATAAAAATCTACCCGGCTTGGTAGAGCGATCTGCGCCATAATACCCGATCGTGTGTCGGGTTCTCTGTGGGAAAAGGATTTTCCTACTTACAGTTGCTGGGCGAAGGAAATGGCCATTAACCTACTGCTACCGTCCTCTGCTCGGCTAGTGTTGCCGTGCGTAGCGGGGACGGTAAAGAGGAGTTTCCCGCTTCCGGGGTGGGCGTGGCTGTACTGCGGAAGTGGGAGGGGCTACTGACGTCGCGTAATGACGTGACGTGTAGGGAAGGGCTTTGCCCTTTGAAAGGGAGCGTGGCCAAACGAAGTGAACAAATAATAAACAGGTCTAGTTAGGGACCATTGGATGCCAGAAGTGTTTTCCAATAAGAATTCTGACAAAATGAAATGGGACACTATGCCCTAAGCTAATGATGGATCAATGGTGTCCGAAATCATGTCGGTTTCATGGGGGATGGAATAGCCCCATATTACATGGGTGTTCTATATTAGGAAAAGGGCCATATGCTGGCGGATGACAGTGGGTAATATGCTCAACCTCGTGGTTTATTGTCTATAGAGACATGGAGCAAAAGTGACTGTGGGGTTGTGGGAGAGGTGTGGCGCCGCGGCCAGGGCGACTGACGCTGGAATCTGGGGATCAGGGTTCGATCCCAGGCTCCGGCGGCAGGTTAGTCCAGCACCATGCGACTCTGGGCAATAGCTTGCTTAATCTTTCCGACGGCCCCCAGCGCCTAGAGACCCTAACGGGTGATTGTGCGCTATACAAATGTGGATTATTATTATTATTATTATTATGGGGTTGCTCAGTAAGTCAACTGGGGTTTTTTTTTTGGAGATCTCAATTATAAGTGATTATTATACAGGGACTGATGGTTTATTTGAGTACACTGCAACATGGGGACTTCCACCAGTAACTGGACACTCAAGATGTGGGGACTGCAGTGTCTGCCACCTCACTGCTAATACTAAGACCCTGAACCTGGAAGAAGAAAAAGTCTGGGAACAGAGATCACACACTAACTGCAATAGTCACAACGTTGTACACTTTTGCTCCATGTCTCTATAGACAATAAACCACGAGGTTGAGCATATTACCCACTGTCATCCGCCAGCATATGGCCCTTTTCCTAATATAGAACACCCATGTAATATGGGGCTATTCCATCCCCCATGAAACCGACATGATTTCGGACACCATTGATCCATCATTAGCTTAGGGCATAGTGTCCCATTTCATTTTGTCAGAATTCTTATTGGAAAACACTTCTGGCATCCAATGGTCCCTAACTAGACCTGTTTATTATTTGTTCACTTCGTTTGGCCACGCTCCCTTTCAAAGGGCAAAGCCCTTCCCTACACGTCACGTCATTACGCGACGTCAGTAGCCCCTCCCACTTCCGCAGTACAGCCACGCCCACCCCGGAAGCGGGAAACTCCTCTTTACCGTCCCCGCTACGCACGGCAACACTAGCCGAGCAGAGGACGGTAGCAGTAGGTTAATGGCCATTTCCTTCGCCCAGCAACTGTAAGTAGGAAAATCCTTTTCCCACAGAGAACCCGACACACGATCGGGTATTATGGCGCAGATCGCTCTACCAAGCCGGGTAGATTTTTATTTGCTCGACTGTCAGATACGCCGTTTTACCATTTCATATTCGGTCATTACAGAATGTTTCCATGGCGTGAAGAGCCTACCCCCTGCCCGTTGAAGTACGTTAGAGCCAATAACTAAGTAAGCCCTTGCTCAGACCATGGAACCTGTATGTACTCCTTTATGTTTACATGTGTGTTAGTCTTGTAGGTTATTATACGACAATTCACGTTATTCAATGACGATGTGCACAATATGCAGCGCCGACTCCGTGTAGTCACCAGGGAATGCGGATCACGACGATAATTTCTGCGCGCCCTCATGAATAAACACGAATGCAACAAACGACAATGCATGTTGGAATGCATGCACTGATTGATAAGTGCGCTTTCAAGAATATATACGAGAGCTATAAACTATAATGCATGAAGTAATGCACGCACCTATTGATAAGTATAAGTGTCCACAAACCCCTCACAGACACACAATCACCCCGTTATTTTATTACACGGAGGGCTTGTAGCTTAATGGCATGAAGTATCACAGCATGGAGACACGTCACGACGTTACAGGAGAGTAAGCATGATCATAACTGAATTATGTTTACATTTCTTTCCCTACAGGTCTCTTTTTCATTTTCCAGCTCATCTAATTGATCGAGCGCATATACCACTGGCCATTTTGCCATTAGGCACACAGGGGCACAGGAGAGGGTGCGCCTTTTAGAGGCCCCACACCTTCCGTCCACCTGTTTTTGGTCCTGAAGAATACCGGGCAATCGCCCATTTGGTAGAAACATGTCGACCAACTCACACCAATACATATAGAGACTCTCTGGTCGTAACTTACCTACCAGGGTCTCGCCATTAATATATTTTTAACATTGTTCAGTTGCTCTAAAATAAAAATTATGTTTTGAGTTAAACCAGGACAATTTTTAAAATTTTTTGCACCTACAGTCACAACCCGCTCCACTGTAGTACAGGTGTTGAAGCACATCCTGGTGACGCTAGGTCACCAGGGTGGACCCCGATGATGAAGCATGTCACCACTAGGCTGGTGAGTGAGGGGTTTTAAACAAAAGGTTGAATTTTTCCTTTTTTGCCAGAAAGTTCACCCTCCAGAGAATTCTTCAAACTCTCCGTTGGGGATACTCCTCCTTTTGTTTTATTGAATTCCTTCCAGGGGAATAGGAGTAATCTCATTTTCACTCTCAGTGAAATATTATCCATTGCTCTCTCCTTTGGTTTCACATTCCTTAACGCACCACCAGATAGGGAATCAAAATAGTTCGATCACCTTGGGAAGAAAATGTTTTCTTCCGCCAGCTTGGGACTGCGGTCGGTAAACGCTGCATGTCTGTTAGGTCATTACACGGTAGCGCAGGTGCTGCCCCAGTGCCCGGAGGAGGCCCTGGCCGTGCTCTCCTGTGCAGTTGCCGAGGGGAGAGACGCACCAAAGTTTACCATCTGCTGTTGGCTGGATACCGCCGATGCACTTGGCAGGACAATTTCTACGTCAGTAGCCCTTCGACGCTACGCCTGGTTGCGTTAAACTTTTTTCCAGGGATGTCCAATCCAACCTTGTGGATTGAGGGCCGTCGCCTTTTGGGCGACAAGGCAGACAACACGCTAGAGCGTTTTATGGACTCTCAGGCTACAACCAGGTCCTTGGGCCTCTCTACTCACCACCGAAGAGAACGCACAATGTCAGCAGTTCTGTGCGTTGGAATTTCAAAGGCGGCACTCGCTAGGTGACGCTTTTCGTCGTTAGTGAAGTTGTGGTCTTCTATACACCTTTCCGCCTATACCACTTCTGCCCAGAGTGCTGAAGAAGATCAAACGTGACTGGGCCCAAATCATTCTCATGGCTCCGGATTGGGCACAAAGAGTCTGGTATTCCGAGCTGCTCAACATGGCCATTGATCCTCCGATCCAACTGCCTCTTCGGGAGGATCTTTTGTTGCAGCAGCTGGGAACGGTCCTCCACCCGAACCTGTCCAGCATCAACCTCCTTGCGTGGAGATTAAGCGGCTGCAGTTAATGTCCTTTGACCTGCCTCCCGAAATCTGCGATGTTATCTTGGCAGCCAGGTGTCCCTCCACTAAGACGGTATACGCCTGCCGATGGAACAAATGTGTGGCATGGTGCACAGCAAAGGCTGTGGGTCCCCTTTCCTCCCCTCTTTCTGAGATTCTCTTGTTCCTCCTTTCTTTGGCCCAGCAGGGCTCTGCTTTGGGCACTTTAAACGACTACCTCTCGGCCATTTCAGCCTTCCTGATCAACCTTCTCTTTTCAAATCCCCTGTTATAAATAGATTCCTTAAGGGTATTACTCATCTTTTTCCTCCTGTTCCCTTCGTAATGCCACAGTAGGACTTGAACTTGGTTCTTGCCTACCTCACGTGCGCTCCCTTTGAGCCACTATATAACTGTCCTCTCAGACTTCTCACTTTGAAAACTGCCTTTCTGGTGGCCATCACCTCTGCAGGCAGGGTGAGTGAGGTACAAGCTCTTTCTTCCAAGCCTCCCTTTCTGGCTGTCCATCCGGACAAGGTCCTCCTTAGAACTAGACCTTGCTTTCTTCCAAAGGTGCTTACTTCTTTCCTCATTGGCCAAACCATCACTCTGCCCACCTTCTTTCTGCCTCCGCATCCTTCAAAAGAGGAAGAGAGACTCCACCGTCTGGATCCAAAACATGTGCTTTCCTTCTACTTGGATCACACCAAACAATTCTGGGTGGATGACCAACTCTTTGTTGATTACGTGGGTGCTAAAAAAGGTCGGGCCATGCCCAAATGGGCCATCTCCAGGTGGGTCGTTCTGTGCGTTAAGGCTTGTTATTCCTTGGCAAAGAAGGAGCCACCAGTGGGGCTGCGCACCCATTCAACCAGGGCGACGGCAGCTACTACTGCTTTGGGATGAGGAAACCCCCTCAATGACATACGTCAGGCAGCTACGTGGGTATCGCTGCACACGTTCACCAAACACTACTGCCTGGACAGCCAAGTCCAGAGAGACGGCTTCTTTGGCAATCTGTTCTCCAGGATTTTCTGGTGCGAACTTAGTTCGCAGACCCACCTCCGGGATTGGTATTTCTGGGGTATCTAGTCTAAGGTAAGGAATCCATAATTAACTGTTTCTTTCAAATGAACACGTTACTTATCTTTGGTAACGATATATCTGTAAGAAACCTAGATTAGTTATACGTTCTTTACTGCCCCACCCATCCTCCCTGTTCTGCAAACTGACTCCTAGGGTCAAGAACTTCCTTTCAGGGCCTTAGTTTTGTGCAGCAGTGGTCAGTGTCCTGCATGGCTTTGCGCTTCTGGTGTGGAAAGTCGTGTACACAACTGGCATCAGCGTGCGAGGGCGGCGTCTATGTAGCTACTGCAACGTCACCCCGGTGACCACGACGACGAACGCGAAGTCGAGCGACGCCACCTTCCGTCGCGCAGCGGTACTGCTGACAAAAAACTTTCTGGATCTAGTCTGATGCCTGGGGGTAATTCTAAGGTAAGGAATCTATAACTAACCTATGTTTCTTACAGATACATCGTTACCGAAGGTAAGTAATTTGTTCATCATCTCTATAGGAGAATTGATGTCATCACATATTTCTGGAACAAGATGCACGAGGATCAATCACATTGCCGAAATTAAATGAACAAAAGGTCACTGGTGACATTTCCTCCTGGTCCATTACGCAGCTGTAGTATAGAATATGCACCAGGCACTTACCCAACGAGTTGGCACCTATTGATTAGCCAGTAGAAAGTACTCCAGTTAGGTAGACATTGTGTGCAAAACTGTAGACTCTTGTTGGATAAAGGGACAGGTGATGTTCCGTCCTGGCCCAGTCACTCACTCAGCTATTGACACCCACTGGGACACTGACGCACCCACTTGCACAGCCATTCAGCCACTCTCACATCCACTCACTGAGTGGCTGTGTCCTTGGTTGTATAAATTAATAACTGGGTGTGTAAGTGGCTGAGTGGGTGTTTGGTGAAGTGAGTTGGTATGTGAGTGGATGTATTGGAGAGTGTCTGTCTGTGTGAGGTGCCTTATGGGTGAGTGCGTGAGTCGGTGTATGGATATGTGAATGGGTATGCAAGGGGTTGTGTGGGTGTATGAGTGGTTCTATTGGTGAGTGAGTGGGTGTGTGAGTAGCTGTATGGGTGAGTAGGTAGGTGTGAGGGTATTATGTGGGTGTGTGAGTAGCTGTATGGGTGAGTAGGTAGGTGTGAGGGTATTATGTGGCAGTGTGAGTGGCTGTATGGGTGAGTGGTTGTGTGAGTAGCTGTATAGTTGAGTGAGTGGCTGTATGTGTGAGTGGCTCTATGGATGAGTGAGTGGGTGGGTGAGAGTTATATGGGTCTGTGAATGGGTATGTGAGTGGTTGTGTGTGTATATGAGAGGCTGTACGAGTGGGTCTGACAGCTGGTTCTTTGAATGATGCCATCAGGGATGTCACGGAACATGTAATGAGTAATATAATATGTGAAGTCATAAGCAGTCCATTGTGGGGGTGGAAGCTATAGTTTGCTCCGGTAACTATAACTGTTATATTTCTATGGATTTGTGCATCTGAAATCTAAGCTTAAGTAGAATATCTGAATTAGACTGTAGTTCTTACCTTGGAATTACCTCCAGAGGTCAGACTGGATCCGGAGAAACTTTTTCGTAGCAGTACCCTTGTGTGTCGATAGGTGGCATCGGTCAAGTCCACGTTCAACGTCGGCGTTGTGTTTTCCGGGATGACATTGTGGCATCTACTTAGATGCCATCCCTGCACACTGAAGTCCATTCTTTCTATTTCCGTGCCAGCCTGCGCTGATCCGGAGAGAGCGAGAGCCTTTTTCGACTTTTGTCAACATCTTTTTGAGTCTTCGACTCCTGGTGCACGAGGTATGTCCTGTTGTCGGCCCAGTTTCAAGCCCTGTGACTCTTGTTGCAAGTTGATGCCGGTCACGATCCCCACCTTGTGTGTGTCTGGTGCCTCGAGCATGACCACAACCCGAAGACGTGCTCCGACTGCTGGGCTCTGAACCCGAAGTCTGTGCTGGAGCGGTCTGACAGCTTTTGGAGGCCCAGCCATCTACTCAGCGCCGGTCAAGGTCCCCGTCGAGGGAAAGGTTGCGGGATCGGTTGCAGTGTCACCACCATTCGTCCTCGACGTATTTGCACTTCTCGAGTAAGTCGAAGCACAGAAAGAAGGCAAAGAAGCATCGTCGCTCTTCGCCTTCTCCCTGTCTGTCAGCCAACGCGACGCGGGACCCAGAGCATCGTCACTCTCTGGCTCCTTCCTTGAAGCCTCCTGGGATGGCTCCACACTTCCCTCCTTTACCCAGAGCTGGAGCGCCTCCTGCCCATCTTCGTGCATTTTCCGAAGTGCTGCATAGCATCTGTGGGCAGCCCGACTCCACAGGCATGCCTTCGGGTCCCATGGACTCGGCTGAGGGCCCTGGGCCTTTGATGCCAGCCTCGGCGCTGCAGGGTTCCCAAGGATCGAGGCCTGGATTAGGCTCGGCACCGGTCGACCTCATGGCACCTATCTTGGCACGGATTTCAGTGATGACTCCCCCGACGGTTGCGCCCCCAACCGGTGTTGATCCCAGCCTCATCCCCGATTTAGACACATGCCCTACCAATGTCTGTACCAGTGCCGGAGGGTACTTTTGTACCGCTATTCATCCCTGGCGTTCTCTACCGCCCTGAGTGCCAGCCAGAGGAGGGTGAGGAGGACTAGGAGGGTTCTTTTGACCCTCCAGCAGACCAACTCGCGGAGCCAGACTGGCGAGAGGAGTTGGCTTATACCAGTGGTCTGGATACCTCCCTAGACCTTGGTATGCTTTCTCCCCCTACCGTGGCTACGGAGGAGGGAGTTTCCTATGCTGTGGTGTTTTCGTGGGGCGGCTGAGGCCTTGGGCCTCGAGCTTCCTACAGTGGCTCTCTGGACAAACCTCCTGACTGAGGTGCTTCAACCAGCAGCAGCCTCTTCGGAACCCCTGCTGCCTTTTAATGATGCTCCCACTGGCATCCTTCTGGGCACTTGGTCCAAGACCAGCACAGGGGCTCCTGTGGAAAGGATGATTGCCCAATGCCACCGCCTGGCCCCGGGGCGACCCATTTGACCTCTCCTAACACCCTACCCCTGAGAGCTTGGTGGTCCAAGCCTCATCCTGAAAAGGCACATTCCCTACTTGTCACCCAGATAGGGAATCCAAGAAGCTGGACCATCTTGGGAAGATGTTTTTTCCGCCAGCTTAGGACTGCAGTCGGTGAACATGCATGTCTCTTGGGCTGTTATACACACACAGTGTGGGATACGGTCATGCAAGTGCTGCCACAGTGCCAGGAGGAGGCCCGGGCCATGCTCATCCACGCTGTTGCTGAGGGTCGAGATGCAGCTAAGTTCACCGTCCGGTGTGGTCTAGATCCTGCTGACTCAGGTACGACAGGTTTCACGTCGGTAGCACGAAGGTCCTATGGCTGGCTTCTCTGGGGATGTCCAATCCATACTATTGGACATGCCCTTTGATGGCTGTCGCCTGTTTGGTGACAAGGTGGACAACGTGCCAGAGCGCTTCAAGGACTCTAGGGCCATGGCCAGATCCTTGGGCCTCGCAGCAAATTCTCGCCCCATGCAGTCTGCCTTTTGCCTCTTTCGTGGCTATGGAAGGAGTACCTCACCATGTTCCACCCGGAGCTACCGGGATGCGCAAGCTACCCAGCCTATGCGTGGCTGGGGACGTGGGACTCACTGTCACAGGTCTGGGAGTCAGTGGCCAGGCCAGTCCACCAATGCCCCTACCCCGCAGCAGCCTCAAAACCTCCCTATTCTGAATTTTCAGGGCCACCAGTTGCCAGTGGGCGGCAGGCTCAGTCATCACCTCCCTCACTGGAACAACATCACGTCGGACAGGTGTGTTTTGTTGATAGTCCAAAGGGGTTCCTCCCTCCCTTTCGAGACCACCCCTCCCTCCATTCCACCAACACTCCATTGCATGTCAGAGGATCACTTGGCTCTTCTCTGCCAGAAATTTACAGCTTTGTTGGCCAAGAGAGCTATCGAACAAGTCCCTGTGCCACAAGTAGGTTGTGGTTGTTAATCACACTACTTCCTGGTACCCAAGAATGACAAAGGCCTGCATACAAACTTAGATTTCTGGGACTTTAACCATTTTCTCTGGAAGTAGAAGTTCAAAATGTTGGCCTTGGCTCAGGTCCTGTTTTCCTCGACCCTCGACACTGGATGGTAACTTTGGACTTGCAGGACTCTTATTTTCACATCCCCATCTTGCCTGCCCACCGGTTCACGGTAGCCACGAGCATTTTCAGTTTACCGTGCCTCCCGTTTGGCCTTACCAGCACCCCTCGGGTGTTCACGAAAGTGATGGTGGTGGTCGCAGCTCATTTGTGTAGATCAGGGGTTCCAGTCTTCCCCCTATCTTGACGACCGGCTGTTGAAGGCGGGCTCGCCCCAGGCTGTAGTCTCCCACCTCCAGGCTAAGGCAGACCTGCATTCCCTGGGGTTCACTATCAACAGGCCGAAGTTGCATCTGATTTCCTCTCAGAAGCTCCTTTTCATCGGAGCAGTTCTGTATACAGCGCAGTTTCGGGCTTATCCTCCTGAACAGCGAACTTGGGATATTTGGGCTATGATAGCGATCTTTCAGCCTCTATCCGGGATTTTTTTTTTTTTTTTTGACAGGCTGACAAGGAAGAAATTCATCAATACATTAATACATGAGTTTACATACATGAATTATATCATATAGTATTGATACATAAGTTTACATACATAAATTATATCATATAACATATAATAAAGCGAGTAGGCCATGAGATATGAAGGAAAAAAAGAGGGAAACAGTAGTATTTTCTTTCAATAAACATACAAATTATGTTGTCCAGAAGACAAAAAAGGGAAAAAAAAAAGAAAAAAAAGGAAAAGGGGCATAGCCAAATCATTCCATGAGAGATCCCCAATTTTTTTCGTGCTTTCTCAGTGTGCATATTCCCCTAATGTTTGCTAAAGCTAGTTCCATTGAGTGTATTTCAGTTACCAGTGCCCACCAGTCCCAAACCGTTGGTGTTTCTGAGCTGATCCAAGCTCTAGCCAGAGTTAGCTTGGCGCATGACATAAGTACCGTGGCTAGGGCGGCCTGTGGAAAAGGGACAGGGTAGATGTCTAACAGAACAGACACAGCCGTAGGCATAGGCAGCTGTACATTTTTCATTTTCAAAACATTTTGGATATCGCACCAGAAAGTCTTAAAATTGGGACAGGAAAACAGCATATGTACCAAATCAGCTGCTTCCGCAGAGCATTTGGGGCATTTTGTACGGTCACTGTAGGTGTTGTTAGGGGACCATTTAGGGATTCTTTCCGGAGTGTAATATAACATGCAGGTTGTTCTGAATTGTTAGAGTCTTAAGCTGGATGACCGCACTCGTTTATTAATATTTATCAGGGAGCACTCTATCTGTTTAGGTGTTATATTTGAACCCAATATTCTGCTCCATTTGCCAGCCAATTTGGTACAATCATTTATTTTAAAGTCAATTAAAGTTCTATATGTATCGCTTATTGCTGACTTATTTTTTAGAGAATATAAACAGGTCCAGATATCACATTCAGAAACCGCCAAGATTTGTTTTTTATTAATCAAATAATCATGTAGCTGTAAATGTTTGTATCTCATATTCTCGGATAGATTGTATAGCAGTTTAAGAGTATTAAAGTCTAAGAATCCTTGTGTACCATATAGATCCCCTAAAGCAGTGATTCCTGACCTAAGCCAACCAGATGTAACGTTGTCGTTAAAAATACATGGAAGTCCCGGATTGCCCCACAGCGGAAGCTTTGAGTGAAAAAAGCTAGTTTTACAAAAAGAAAGTATATTGCCCCAAATCTTTGTTGTATCTTTTGCTGTCTTAAATCTAACCCTTTTGTAATAGTTGGGATCGTTAGTTCTGAATAAAAACATGTTTGAATCAGATTTTAGCATGAAAGAGTGAAAGAACAGAGCCTCTCCTTCATTTAGTAGAGAACGAAGGCGAATGACAAAAGCGGACCAGAAGTATAGTTTGAAATCGGGAAAATGTAGCCCTCCTTCGTTCGTGTTATTTTTCATAAGGTTCAATGACCTTCTCGATTTTTTGTACCCCCAAATAAAACTACTGAGTACACCATCGAGTTTCTTAAAGAATAGGTTGTTTAACGCTAATGGAATAGATCGAAATAGGTACAGATATTTCGGTAATACCTTCATCTTAATTAGATTAATTCTGCCGATTAAATTCAGAGGTAATCTATGCCATTTTTTTAATAATGAACTATTAGATTTGGTTAGTGCATTATAGTTTGTTGTTAATTTCCTGCAATTTAGCCGTTATTTTAACCCCTAGGTAAGTGGCAATGTTGCAGATCTCAGGCACTGTCACAACTGGAGTGTAATTAGCAATAACTTGTGTTTTTTGTAAGTTAAGTTTATAGCCTGCCACCTTCCCATATTTCCCGGCCTCTAAAGCTATTCCCTTCAGTGCTTCAACAATATCCTCTGTATAAACCGCAATATCGTCGGCGTATGCAGTTATTTTTAACTCTTGTGAGCCTGATCTAAAGGGTACAATCTGGGTTTGGGAATAAAGGGCAGACAAAAAAGGTTCCAAAGAGAGGGCAAATAAAAGAGGTGATAGGGGGCAGCCCTGACGAGTGCCACGTTGAATTGAAAAATCTGAGGATATAAGTCCCCCATAGCTAGTATAAGCCGTTGGATTATCGTACAATGCTTGTATGCTCCGCAAAATTTGTCCCCTAAACCCTATTTTAGACAGAACGCACCAGAGAAAGTCCCACCCCACTCGGTCAAAAGCTTTTTCAGCGTCTAGCAAAATCATACCGAGTGGGGTGGTTTCAGTCTCTGCTACATCAAATGCCGTAATAGCCGTGTTGACATGTATAGTAGTGTCTCTCCCAGTTATAAAGCCATGTTGCTGTGGATTAATGATTTGGGGCATAATAGGGGCTAATCTTACTGCTAAAATGTTGGCAAAAATCTTTGCATCTGTATTTATTAGGGAGATAGGGCGATATGACCCTCTTTCTTCCTTCGGTTTATCTTTCTTCAAAAAAAAATAATTTTGCCCTATTCCAAGATTTGGGTGTTTTTTCATTTATGCTGACAGATTGAATAACTTTCAGCAGTAATTGCTCTAATTCTTTTAGGCATAATTTGTATATTTCTAAGGGTATGGTATCTTCCCCTGCCGCTTTTCCTACAGGTAGTAAGGCTATGGCTTGATGTAGTTCAGCCATTGTTATATCGTCGGATAGTGCATCTTTTTCTGGAGTTATCAGAGTATCTACTATATGATCTTCGACATAATTCTGTATGTCGTTTAAATTGGGCACCAATTCTGGGGTATACAAAGTTTTATAGAAATTGGCAAATTGGTCTAAGATATCTTGTGGTTGATTATACATTTTGCTACCAGCTCCTCTGATGTTTGTAATAGTAGAGTTTGCTCTGTCCTCTGCAGTTTTATAAGGCAAAATTTTCCCAATTTTGTCCCCCCCCTCATATTGTGTTATTTTAAATTTATGTAAGTTGTTTATGTTTTTCTGAATAAGTTTTGTCTTAATTTCATTTTTAAGCGAGCAAAGTTTAAGACCAATTTCTGTACTAGTTGGTGAGTTTAATTGGAGTGCTGAGGATAATTCTTCTTGAGTAGTTATTTTTTAAATTAATAAATCATTATGTTTTTTAAGTTCTAGATTTAATCTAATCACATAAGACTGAGTAAAACCCCTAATACTTGCCTTACAGGCGTCCCATACTGTACCAAGTAGGGCGGAGTTTATATTTATATTTATATCTATAAATTCAGTTAGGTGTGATTTTAGCTGCGTCGTATAGCTTACGTCTGATATCAAATGTCTAGGAAAAGAACATGGTCTGGGAGAAGCCTTAATGTGTGTTGTTTTAAGTATCAACATAATAGCATTGTGATCTGAAGAGATTCGGGGGAATAAAACCATGGAGCTATCTTTCAGTAAATTGTCGCTTATTAATGCCATGTCTAGCCTAGAGCATAGTTTGTGAGGTGCGGAATAGTAGGTATACCCCGGTTTGTTTGGGTATAGAAATCGCCAGGCATCCTTGATGTTATGTATGCGACATAAGTCAAGAATAGATGTCCTGGTTTTGTGCATCCTTTGATAGCTACCAGATCTAGTTATGTCTATTCTGTAGTCCATGATGCAATTAAAATCCCCCATAATGATGAATTCTCCCTCCCAGCCCAAAAGTTTAATATTCAATTGATCGAATAGAGTGGGCTCGTCTGTATTGCTGCCGTAAACCACACATAAAACAAATTTAAAGTTCTCAAATCTAATCTGCGCTATTGCCCACCTGCCATCTTTGCCATAGGAAGTTTGTAATGTTTCAGCCCTAAATCGTCTATCCTTGAGGATAGCAACTCCTCTTATAGAGTGCCCAAAAGTAGAGCAAACTATAATATCGTACCCCAATTGGTTTAATAGTTTTTTATCCTTCCCCGCTATATGTGTTTCAGATAGGAAAGCAACATGAGGGTTATGCAATTTCAGTTCTTCTTTTATCAAACGCCTTTTATTTTTGCTGTTTAGCCCTGCTACATTCCAAGCTAAGCTTTTTATTTCATACATTTAAAAATGAAAAAAAAAATAGTGACCTTAGATTTTAGGCCTATCGCCAGTTGTCGAATATACAGTCCAAGGTAACCACATGTCCTCATATACTGCCTAGTTTTCTTACCGTTAATACACAAACAAATTCTAATAGTATTGCATAAATCTACCCTCTCAGCCTGAAAGCATTTTTTCCTCCTGATTCCCCCCCCCCTCTCAACCCCCCATTCTGCGGAGAAAGCCCCCCCAACCCCCCTCCCCCCTTGCTCTTACCCCCGCCGGGGAAGAGCCACCCTTCTGCAACTGCTGCCGCTGGAAGGGCAGCCTACGTGGCCAGTCGCCTAGGGAGGAACCCCACCCTCCCTCTCCTTTTTATTTAAGCATTTTATCAGTTTTGGTGCATAGAAAATAAGGTAAACATCTATTCTAGTATATGTAGTGATGCAAATAGCATAAAACTAAAATTAAGTTAGATACAGGCCCCCCATGTATGCAATAGTCCTTGAAAAATAGAAGATTTCTAGCAAAGGATTATTTTCTAGTTAAGCCAATGTTTTTGGATTGTGTTAAGCCTTGCTCTTGCCCGCATCAGTATCAGCTAAGTACGCTTCTGCTTCCTTTACATCTGTAAAAAAAAAAAGTACGTCCATTTTTGATAACCTTAAGGCGGGCGGGTTCTTGAAGAAACGCCTGGCCTCCGCTAGATTTAATTGGGTCTATTAATTTGCGTAGCATCCATAGTCTGTCCATTGTTTCCTTGCTTAGGTCAGAGCGAGCAAAAATTGAGAACTCGCCAATGGCTACTGGGGTATTAGGGCGAGCTCTCTGCCAGATAGCCTGGCGCAGTAGAAAGTTGCCAAAAAAGATTAGGAAGGGGCGTGGGAATTGATTTCCCCTGTTTCTCTGAATCAAGGGGAGACGGTGGGCTTGCTGAATTTGGGAGTCCCAGTCCCAATCCGCTAGGTCCGGAAATGCTTTCTGGAACAGACCTACTAAATAAGCCCTCGGATCAGATCCTTCTACTCACTCCGGTATGCCAAACAGTCTTAGATTTGATCGCCTCTGCCTATTCTCCAGATCTTCGATCTTTTGTTGAAGTGTTGCGAGCTGCGTCTCATGCTTGTCAGTTACAAATGTTGTTTTTGTGCTCGTCTCTTCCAGCGTCACCACCCGCTGTTGCAGTTCTGCAATGTCTTGTGACACCCCCCAAATTTAGTAGTAAGTTCTTGTAGAGATGATTGTACCTTACTACTGTCCTCCCTCAGCTGTAAGTAGTGCTCTTGTGCTTCAGCCCGTTGGCTGCCCAGTAGTTGTAATATTATATCTAGTGGGGAGGGGTCAGCTAGTTCTTGTCTTTGACTTAGTCTCTCTTTAGAGACAATTCCGTGTTTATTTATCTCCAGACTAGTAGTGAGGGGTGGAGATTCAAAAGAGGAGCCCCCGAGAGAGGGGGGAGTGACAACAGTCACTGTCGCTGTGGCAACAGAAATTGCGTTGGATTGTAGAATATCTACTTCTGTTATAAGCAGATCTGTCATAGGCTCGTCTGACCACAGTAATGCTTGGTCGTGTAATCCGTCCAGCGACAGATTAGGTGGTGGGTTAAGTGGTGGTGGTGGATCGGGTGAGATAATTAGGGAGCAGCTTTCCAAGTTGGCAGAGCAGGCTGTAGTACTGGACATTTCTTTATTGGGTATTAGTTCTGAGGGACTAGCCCCTGATAGTCTCTGTGTCATATTTTTAACTAAGCCTTTTGCTTCAATCCATCTCCTTAGTGGACTTTTATCCGGTAGAGCCTTTTTCAATATTTGGCTGTTGGTTGCAATGGATCGGTTTAATAAAGCGCCAGTCTTGCCACATTTCTTTGCTCTAGATTTGTTTTTTTGTTTGCGCACTTTTTTAGCTCTTTTTTCCTCAGATTACCAGAATAATCATCTCTTTCCCCCTTCTCATCTGACTCGTCCTCTGTTTCAGCATCAAGATCTTCCAAGGAGCCTTGCTCTGTCAGTTCTGCTAACCCACCAACCTCTATCTCAGCCGTGAGCACAGTAGTATCTGATTCGGCGGGAGGGGATGAGCCTGTATTTTCAACACCTGCACCGCCAATGAGAGTCTGTGTATCTATGCTCAAATCGGTGCACAAGTAGAGGTGTGGGTTATCTGGAATTTTAGTCCCTTCAATAGCAGTTAATTCACTGGTCTGTTTTGTTAGCTGTTCGGGGTTACTGGAAGACCCTTAAAAAATCACTGAAATATTGCTATCCTGCCCCCCACCATTGACTGCAGCAATTAATTTTCCAGTCGCTGTAGTAGGGTAAGCGCTGGGTGAGTCACCCCCAGTCACCCTCCCTCTCGTAGTCATTTATTTGGTTTTTACTGTAATCTTGGTCTCACACTGACCAGTTTTTTTGTAACCCGTGTTTAGGGGTAGATTAGGAGGTTTCTGTACCTGTCTACCAGCGTCTCCACTCTTCTGGCGCTGATCACCCAGCGTTTTAGGGGCCATTGCAATCTCCATTGCAGTCTCCATTGGTTCTCCAGGTAAAGCGGGTATTTCTTTTTCTTTTTCCCCCGCTCCTTCCGTATCGGTAAGTGCTTTCCCCCGCAGAGTGCTTCCTGGGGCAGCCGACGCCGCCGCAGCCAAGGGCGTCACCACTACCGCCGCCACCGCCAGCGGAGCTTGTACCGTGGTCTGTGCCGCCTGTGCAGCCGGCGGAGGGAGAGACACCGCCGCAGCTCCTGCTGGCTGTCTATTGTTCCGCGTAGTTCGCGGAGGATTTTTCGGAGACATTTTCCTCGGCCGCCAGGTGTACACAGCTCGAAGATTCAAGCCAGGCCAGTCGAGCCCCGAGCCCCCGAGCAGACCGTTAATCGCCTGCCGGAAAAGTTTAGCTGTGGCTATGAAGTGGAACATTGGTAAGGCAGTTTGTTAATTGCATCTTGTTGGCATTTTCAAAAAGCGTCTCTCTTCTTTTAATGCTCGCTCCTTTGCTGTGTACAAGCACAACGTTTCTAGTAGAGTTATCGCATCAGTGTTATTTGCTCCTTAGAGGGTAGGGAGAGGAACCTCCAGACGAGCTGTTCAGTGCAGACCCTCACTCCGCCATCTTGGATCTGGATTCCCTCTATCCGGGATTTTGGCAAGAATGACTCTGAGAGTGCTGGGCCTCATGGCCTCCATCCTTCTGGTAGATCATGCCAGGTGGCATATGCAGGCTCTGCAGTGGGACCTGAAGTTCCAGTGGGCGCAGCATGAGGGCAATCTTTCTGATGTCATCCAGATCTTAGAGAGGACTGCGAGTCAGTTGCAGTGGTGGCTCACGAACAAAGATTGGGTCGGCGGCAGATCCTTCTCCCTTCTCCAACTAGAGTTCACAGTGGTGACGGATGCGTCACTCCTGGGATGGGGAGGCAACATGACAGAGGCAGAGAACAGAGGTCTCTGTTCTCTAGCGGAGTCCGGGCTCCACATCAACCTTCTGGAGCTCCGGGCTATCTGTCTTGCACTGAAGGCATTCCTTCCTTCTGTCAAATGAAGAGTAGTGCAGGTGTTCACGGACAACACCACTTCCATTTGGTACTGCAACAAACATGGCGGGGTGGGTTCGTGGACCCTATGTCAAGAGGCTCTTTTCCTTTGAACATGGCTGAACCATGAGGGCATATCCCCGGTGGTTCAACACCTGGCAGGTTCCCTGAACGCCAGGGCGGACGAACTCAGCCGACGGTGCATGAAGGATCACGAATGGCTTCTTCACTAAGAAGTGGTGCAAGGTGTTTTTCAGCAGTGGGGAGATCCGTGGTTAGATCTATTCACTACCAAAGAGAATGTGCAATGTCAGCAGTTTTGCGCGTTGGTTTTGCGGCCTCCTGTATGCATTTCCACCTGTACCACTTCTACCCAGAGTGCTGAAGAAGATCAATCGTGAATGGGCCCAATTAATTCTTGTGGGTCTGGACTGGGCGCATAGAGTCTGGTATCCCGAGCTCTTGAGCATGGCCATCAATCCTACGATCAGACTGCCACTTCGGGAGGATCTTCTGTTGCAGCAACAGGGCATAGAACCCGTCCAGCCTCCACCTCCTTGCGTGGAGATTGAGCAGCAACAGTTGACAGCTTTCGATCTTCCTCCTGAAGTCTGTAACGTCATCTTGGCAGTCAGGTGTCCATCCACTAAAACGGTATACACCTGTAGATGGAACAAATTTGTGGCACGGTGCACAGTAAAGGCTGTGGGTCTTCCTTCTTCCCCCCCTTTCAGAGGTTCTCCTCTTCATTCTTTCTTTAGCCCAACAGGGCTCTGCTATGGGCACTCTTAAAGGTTATCTGTTGGCCATTTCAGCCTTGCTTCCCCTTCCTGATCAGCCTTCTCTTTTCAAGCCCCCTATTGTTAACAGATTTCTGAAGGGCATAACTTATCTCTTTCCTCCTTGTCATTTCGTAATGCCCCAGTGGGACATGAATCTTGTTTTCATTTAGCTTATGTGTGCTCCCTTTGGGCCACTACATAATTGTTCTCTTTGTCTCCTTACTTTATAGACTGCTTTCCTGCTTGCCATCACATCTGCTTGCTGGGTGAGTGAGCTTCAGGCTCTTTCTTCCAAACCTCTCTTTCTTGCTGTCCCTCCGGACAAACTGGTCCTTAGTACTAGGCTTTCTGTTCTGACCAAAGTGATTAACTCTTTCCACAAAGCTAGACCATCACAGTGCCCACCTTCTTCCCGCCTCCGCACCCTTCCAAAGAAAAGGAGAGACCCAAAACGTTCACTCTCCGTCTACCTTTATTGCACTAAAGACATCCGGGTTGATGATTATCTCTTTGTGGGTTATGTGGGTGCCAAGAAAGGTCAGGCAGTGCCAAATGTACCATCCCTGGATGGGTTGTCTTATACATTAAGATCTGCTATTCTTTGGCAAAAAAGGACCCTCAGGTAGAGCTACGCACCCACTCTACCAGGGTGACCGCAGCCACTACTGCCTTGGGCGAGGGGGCCATGTGGGCATCCCTGCACATGTTCACAAAGCATTACTGCATTGACAGCAAAGTCAAGACTGCTTTTTCAGCCATTCTGTTCTCCAGGACTTCCTGGTGTGAACTTAGTTCGCAGACCCACCCTTTGGTTGGTATTGCTGGGGTATCTATTCTAAGGTAAGGAATCTATAACGATTATGGCAACCTATTATATCTGGGTGCCTCCAGCAGGGTCATCGGGCGCCTTCAGGTGTTGCAAAATGCGGCTGCCCGTTTGGTGTTGAGGCTCCCCAGGAGATCCCCCTCCAAACCCGCGCTCCACGCACTTCACTGGCTTCCAGTTGCCAGTCGGGTTGAATTTAAAACACTCTCCACATGCCATCGTATTGTGAATGGCAAGGCTCCTGCGTTGCTCAGGAGTTTGGTGACCGTGTATGAACCCACACGTAGCCTTCGATCCTCCTGCACAGGGCTCTTAACGATACCAAGAGTAAGGAAAGCCCGCATGGGGGGCAGATCTTTTAGGCATCTGGCGGCCAAACACTGGAATGCTCTTCCTTTAAGCCTGCGTTTGGAGCCATCAGAATTGATTTTCAGAAAAAAACTCAAGACCATTCTGTTCAGCAGGTAGACGGCGGGGAGGGTGGGTGGAACCTCAGTTTCTCACTTATCACAGCGCGGGGACACGCCGGTGGGCGTACTTCCAAGCGCTCTATAAATGTCCAAAATGAAATGAAATGAAATAACTACAGTCTCTTTCAGATGAACAAGTAACTTAACTTCGGTAACAATGTATCTGTAAGAGACATATGTAGTTATAGGTTTCTTACCGCCCCACCCATCTTCCCCTCTTTGCGAATTGACCTCTACGGATAGGGACTCCCTTCCTGGGCCCTAGTTGTGTCCACAAATGATCAGTGTCTTGCATGGCTCTGCGCTTCTGGCATGGAAAGTTGTGTCTGAAGTGGTGTCAGTGCACAGTCTAAGTAGACACCACCTAATCCTAGTGAAAACGACTACGAACGTGGAGTCGACTGATGCCATCGACCGACACGCAGGGGTACTGCTAAGAAAACATTTCTCTGGATTTATTTGAGATGTCATCAGTGATGTCACTGACCATGTCATGAATGATGTAATATGTGACGTCATCAGCAGTGCATTGCGGGGGTACGAGTTATAGTTAGCTCAACTAACTATAACAGCTGATTTTTTATCGTTTTGTATGATTGAAATATCCAACTAACTATAACGTACCTGTAACCTATGTTTTTTTCAGTGAATTTCAAAGGTTTTTTAAATGCTAATTTCTAATTATAATGTTCATTAAACATATTTTTTTCTGTGTTTTTAATTATCATCCCATTCTCAACCTGGGGAAAACTGCAAATCTCACCACTCTTCCATCGATACCTTCCGCCAACAAAATCGCCGCAAACGAGAGCCACAACAAACGCTAATGATATGCAAAGTAGGCATTCCTGTGCAAAAAAAACACGAAAACACGACTTCGCCATATTTTCAACAACCAGCCAAATCTGCAATGCGATCCAAAAAGGTGACGATAAGCCAATTTACCAGTAACAAATTAACATCAACCATTAACTGGTAAAAGGAGGTTGACTATCTGCTGCGTGAATTAGACCCAACTCACAGCCACATCTAAAGACCAACACGTGAAAGAGCTACTGATCATGCAGCTCAAACACCCAACAAGACCATAACACCCAGCGCCACCACCACCAGAACCTTCCCCCGCTACTACCACCGACGAAGCACAAAACAGGACAACGGACCTTCCCAAAATACTATGGCCCCTAAATAGCTGAATGTTGGGAGATGTGGCAACCAACTATATATGAAGAAGGCAAGTCACCCATCAAAAATAATGCACACAATGCCAATTGTGACGCTGATGTGCTGCACAGACCTCACTATACAAACCACAAACTTCTCCACTTGGAGATATACTATTGATACTTGTACTGTAGTGCACAGTGGACGCAACCATGTTACCTCAAACAGTGGGGAAGATCTCAGTCATGTAGCTGTGTTGACCCCCCAGAAGCGGAGTGAGCTGGTCCAACGTACCCCACTCCAGCGTAGGAGTATGAATAAATAGGCCAGGCCCCGGGTGTGGTTCACTTCTGGGAAGACCAACGAGTCTGCAGAGCGGTGGCACTCACCCTGGCATGTGGCTGCCGCCATGACCGCGGGTCTCCTCCACACAAGCCCCCCAGCGGCACAGCACTGCAGACTTATGTCTGTATTGACTACTGCCTTCGATCTACACTGCAGACAGCAGGGTTCACAACTTGAATTCACCCTTGATTTATTAATTGCACAGAGAACTGTACACTCTGTTCTCGGATTTTGTCAAGAAGAAGTGACAAAAAGCATTCCTCGATGTCTATGCTAACTACTGCCTTTGATCTACACTGCAAAAAACAGGGCTCCCAATTCAGATACAGAGGCGATTGCAGATGACTCAGTCCAGTTTGCAAGACACGTTGCTCCCAGTGAGGCCCGCCGGGACCACACCTCATCGCAGGATGCGCACACGCTGTGTGCTTCAGGTGCTACTAACTCGCTGCGCCATAAGTCATCTCCACGTGCCCTTATCAAGGCAAGACATTGAACCCAGTTCGGCCCGCCAGGACCATGTATCATCGCAGGGTGTGCACACTCAGAGTGCTCCACTAACTGTGCAGATCAACTCAACGCCACGTGGCTGTGCGCCCATCCTGACTGCTTCCTTCGCCCTACACTAGGGTTACGCGGTTCACAATTCAAGATTAGTAGCGAAGTAAATTGTATAAGAGACCATAATGGGTTAAGAAGACCAAATGCTCCCAAACAGTGCAGCTCAATTCAACGTCACCTGCCTGTGACCCTTTGCTAACCGCTGCCTCCAGTCTACACTGTGGAAGACCGGCAACACGTGGTGCCAACTAACCCTGTTCAACGCAAGCCGATCCCACAGGCGTAACTGGTTCCTGAGTCCTGAATGGCAGCGCCCCCAACTTCGTGGCAGCGCCCACAACACCAGACTCTCTTCAATCAGTGAAGGATATTTGCATATGGAAGTCCAGCGACACGTGGTGCCACTGAACCTGTACTACGCAGGCCGGTGGGGCCACCAAGGTATGCACATGTGCCCTTGCTCACTGCTACCTCAGACCTACACTGTGGAAGACTGGTGACACGTGGTGCCACTAACTCTGTTCAACTCAAGCCGATCCCACATGTGTAACTGTGTCCTGAGTCCTGAATAGCAGTGACCTCAACTCCGTGAGACAACTACAGCAGCAGACTCCCTTCAATCTGTGAGGCATATTAACATATGCTACGGTGGCGACATGTGGTGCCACTAACTTTATTCAACACAAACCAATCCCACATGCGTAACTGTGTCCTGAGTCCTGAATCGCACTGACCCCAAGTCCGTGGCAGCGACCACAGCACCACACTCCCTTCTATCAGTGAGGCATATTTCGATATGCAAGGCCGGCGACAAGTAGTCCCACCAAAACTCTAACACAAGTGCGTCCTGAGTCCTGAATTACAGCGATCCCAACTTCGTGGCAGCGCCCACATCACCTCAATCCCTTTGATTAGTGAGGAGTATTTACAGATTGAAGTCTGCCGACAAGTGGTGCCACTGAACCAGCACTACATAGGCCGGTGGGGCCACCAACGTATTCACATGCCTGTGGACCCTTCCTCATCGCTACCTCTGTCCTACACTACGGTCAGCAGACCTCACAATTCAGATACAGTCCAGATTCCACATGACGCAGTCCAGTAGGCAAGACACATTTCTCCCAGTGCGACCTGTCCACATCAACCATCATCAAAGGCTCATACAGTCTCAATGCTTCTGGTACCACTAACCCTATTGAACACAAACCAATCCCACATGTGTAACTGTGTCCTGAGTCCTGAACGACAGTGATCCCAATTTTGTGGCAGCGACCACAGCACCAGACTCCCTTCAGTCTTATTAATGTTCTTTTCTTTAAATGCATTTTTTTATATGTAAATCTATACATGGCATAGATTCTTCTGTCTCCAACCGCACAGGGTCACTTCCGGGCCCAAGAAGGTTGTTGGGGGTATGTTGGTAATGTCGGAAGAGGCTACGTTACCTGCTAATATGGGGAGAGGGAGCGTCAAAGGGGTATCACTCTCAGAAATAATTCCGATATGTTTTCACAAATGCCTCGGACAGATGCCAGCTGACGGACTGAATCACAAAATGGTTTTTCAATACTTATATAGTGTGATTCATAAACAGTTCGGACCCAGACTTGCAGAGGGAACGCTGCGGCCCGTCCGCTCGACTCCCAGATGCAGTACTACGAGCTGTCCGCGTCATTGTGTCTATCCCTGCCCTGTTCCGTCGTACACCATGCCTCGCCACACCACTCCGATTACATTCCAACATTGGCCCCACATAGCTACCTGTTGCAGGCGTACTCGCTGTTGGTGTGCAGGTCAGTGGTCTAGTTCTCAACATCTCACGGCATGAAGAAGCTGATGTGGTCTCTGCCATTCAGGACTCGGCGACATCTGTAAGATCCGCGCAGAATCTGATGTGGACTCCACCATTCATGACTCTGGACTCGGAAACACATCTGAGATCGGCGGAGTATCTGATGTGGTCTCTGCCACTCAGGACTCAGCAACACATCTGAGATTGGAGGGGTTTTGACGGGCACGTGGACTCGACCCACTGCTGCACACACCGCTGGCACCAGGTAATTATTTGCTCATGGATGCACAGAGGCGACAGTCTCTCTCTCTCTCTCTCTTTCTCTTTCTCTTTTTTCTCTCTCTTTCTCTCTTTCTCTTTCTCTCGCTTTCTCTCTCTCTCTCTCTCTCTCTCTCTCTCTCTCTCTTTCTCTCTCTCTCTCTCTTTCTCTCTCTCTCTCTCTCTCTCTCTCTTTCTCTCTCTCTCTCACTCTCTCACTTCCCTCCGCTCTATTCTCTCTCTATCTCTCTCACTTCCCTCCCCTCTATTCTCTCTCTCCCTTTATCCTTTCCTTCCATCTCTCTCTACCCCTTCTCCCTTTCTCACTCCCTTTCTTTCCTTCCCTCTTTTTCTCTCTGGCTTCTTTTTCCTTCTCTGTTTCTCTCTCTCAATCCTTTGATATGCGCATTACACACGTCCTTCTCTTGTGCTTTATTTTCCAGGCTCTGTCGTCAACATCCATGGTCCCCACAGCACTCTTCCGCCTTATTCTTTTCTATTATGTTTGTAAAATTTTGTTTATTGGTTTATTTTTCATATATATTAATAACAAAATGAAATTTAAAAATAGTTTATGGTTTATATATGTTTATAAAAAAATAAAGTGACAAAAAAAATAATTAACCTTTATGGTTGTTTTCTTAACTGCTGTGTGACTCTTGTTCTTATTACTGTTATTTGCTGGTATCCACCATGGTGTTAAATTTTGGAGCACTTATCGCGGAAATACTGGTGATCTCTGCAGTTTGCACCAACTTCTGAATACTGTGTTAGATTTATCTCAACTTTAGTTGCATTAAAGTGCTGATAATGGAACGCAGAATAGCCGTCCCGTGCAAAAACACACGAGGTGCACCTTTGCGATTTATTCAAAATACTAAAATCCTGTATTGAAATGCACATAGGTAGTGCCTCCACTTATAGTGGACACACAAAATCAATGAAGAAATCTAATTATATTTATATTGATTAGGAATAGTCTGTCACGTGCTGCATCTTGACGGGATACACTGCCCAGTTCGTATATTGTTCTGGCGATAACCCACGTTACCACCAGGAATGTTACACCTGCTTTCTCCTGGTGTTAAGCAGGATGACTACCTGCAGCATTAAAGGAAACACAGCCAAGAGCCACACCAGAACACCCACAGGTGCCATAGAGTCAATGAGCACGATACAGGGATACCCATGAGGGCCACACAACTCATTGCAGCAATACCAGGACAACCAACGCCCCCCAAACCCGCATCTGAGCCAGTGTGTCTGTGTGGTAATTGTGTTAGCATGATAAGCACGGGCCCTCCAACATCACAGTGTGCTGTCTTCAGCAGACGTTACCATGTCACCTCAGCATTGGCAGTGACCCTGGACATGTAGATATGCACGCATCCTCCTGCAAGCACAACACACGTGTGCTGGTCTGACGTACACAGGTCAGCACAGGGGTGTACCTATCCGGCAAGGGGAACGGGGTGTCTTGGACATGTCCATGTGGAGGAAGTGTGGTAAGTGTGTCTCTGTGTTCTGGTGTGGCCTGCCACATGATCCGCAGCAGACGATGTTGTAAAGTGGGATACACCACCACCAAACGGCACTCTCATGGTGTAGTTCGAATGCCGCAGGACATGCCGGAATAGACATTACAATGTTGTGCTGTACGAATTCACGGGATACAACAGCGCACCGCACAAAAAGTGTGGGGGCTCGCGGGAGGGAGGAGCACCTGTTTGGCAACGTAACACACAGTGAACCCGCCCATGTGCCATGGGCTGGGCATCTCATCCATGATGACCACGGTCGCAAACATCCCGCAACACCCACGACCGGCCTTTCTATACATCCTGTATGAATGCAGCGTGGTTTTCACTTCTATGCTCGTTCAGTGGTGTGATGTTCCCAGGTTGTGTGACTTAAGCTCCTTGGTGGTGTGTTTAATTTTGGCCATTCTTTGCCTATACTTGTGCTGTATTTCATTGTACATGTGTGGCATTGTGCCTATCTCCCCTGTCCTCCCACTCCCTGCTTCTTCCGCTTCCTGGTGTTGTTTCTATAAATTTGTTCCTCCACACATAAATACAAGTAATAAACAAATTAGAAAACTTCCTTCATTATTTTACATTTCAAAACTTCTCTCTATTAGTTTCTTTTTAATTTTCCATATAAACATTTTTTTTCATATTCGACACATCGAAGTCAGCAGTGCAACATATTCCATCAACACACTTTCTAGAACATTCTACAACATGTGCAGGTTAAAAGTTCATAAATTTTTTTAAACTAACAATTTTTTTTGCAACATTTTCTCAAACATTTAACGGCACGTGCAGGTTAAAAGTTCACAATTGTTTTAAGTTCGAACAGTGCCTTCCAAATGAAAGTAGCAGGTGTGGTTGAGTTGAGCAAATTTTATCCTATAAAATGAACTCCACGTTCAAACTGCTTTTAAAAAACAATGCTTTTCATCTCCCAATCAGGTATCATTTTGTATGTGAAAAAATACTAGTTCCCCATCTTTAAACATATCTCTTATTCTACGAAGGAACTGCATGAGCTACAGACATATTTCCATACCTTTCAGCGATACCTTCACAATGCTAGTGTGGATCGTTGGACACAGCTATGTTTTCTGGTGCAAGAGGTATGCAGAACAGAGACGTATTGACTTAGACCTAGGTTTACAAAATGTGGACATTAAATGGTTTCCACAGAGAGGATTGAAGTGGCACCAATTGTTCCCTGTGGTTAAAACCTGTTTGCATCTCCAAAACCCTGATCTCATGATTGTGCACTGTGGTGGAAACGACCTAGGCACATTGACTAGGGTAGGTTTGGAAATGCTTATGAAGGACACCTTTGGAGAATTGATGTTAATTTTGCCTCAAACTGTCTTTGTATGTTCCAATATATGCCAAAGACAGAAGTGGAAATGGTCAAAACAATTTTGTCCTCACATTGAAAAAAATCTAGAAAGAAAGTCAACAAAGCTGTGTCTGCATACCTAAGAGACCACAAAATGGGATCCATTTACAACAACAACATACGTTTTGATATGGCTGATAACTACAGAAGTGATGGAGTACACTTCACAGATCAGGAAAATCGAGTTTTCCTGAATAACTTGAAGCTGTGCATCCGCACTTATATGTAGCTCCAACTAATGAACACAAGGGCTCTTTTTAGAGCTACCCTTCTATAACTTACAACTTAGCCCCGCTATTTTAGGACCAGGTAACGGCAACTCCCGGACCCTCGCTAAAATGTATTCTCCACACAGCTGTGGCGCAGCGGCCACACCATCTCACTTTGCAGCACAAAGCTCTCGCTTTGATTACCGGCTCTACTCACCCATAGGGGTCAGTAGTTTGCGATTTACAAAATACCATATTGATTTACCTTCGCACTCCCTGTACCTCACCACCTAAGCACCATATACAAGTTGGACAGGTGTGGCACAGCGCCCAGAGCACATGACTTCACAGCATAGGACACACAGTTTGGGCTCACGGTTTCATCCCAGAGTCCAGCAGCAGCTCAATTTACCAGCATGCCAATCTAGGCAATACCTCACTTAATTTCCGTACCCAGCACTTTCAGACCCGTAGGGGTCAGTAGTTCAGCAACTTTACCCCGACTCCTTTAGCAGCTCAGCTTACGCCCCCAGCACCATCACACCTGTAGGAGTGAGTAGTTTGTAATTCACAAATACCAAATTAATTTGATATGCGCGAATGTACCTTTGCACTCCCTGTATAACACCTTCTGTATAACACCCCCTAAGCACCATACACAAATTACAATGTTCGAAACAAAAGTTCCTCCGAGTAGCTATAACTACATGCTGACACTACTTGGACAGATGTAGCACAGCGGCCAGAGCACATGACTTCACAGCATATGACACACAGTTTGAACCCACGCTTTCATCCCCGAGTCCGGCAGCAGCTCAGCTTAGCAGCATGAAACTCTAGACAGTACCTCATATATTTTCCTTACCCCAGGACTTTCAGACCAGTACAGGTCAGTAGTTTGTCCTAGTAGTTATAAACACATGCTGACACTACTTCCACAAGTGTAGTGCAGCGGCCACGCCACATGACTTCACAGCATAAGACACACAATTTGGGCTCACGCTTTAATCCCTGAATCCCGCACCAGCTCACTTTAGCAGCATCAGACTCTACGCAATACCTCACTTAATTTCAATAGCCCACCACTTTCACACCGGTAGGGGTGAATACTTCACTTGGCACCCCCTGTATAGCACACCCTAAACACCCCACAGAGGTTACGTGCTCCTACCCTTCTCTTTCCCACTTTTTTTTGCCCTTTTTTCCCCTTACTCCAGTGCTTAATTTGTGCAGGTGCTTTCAGGTGCTGAGCACCGGCACCTATTTCTCAGGGCCGGGTCTATTGAATTTTTCTTCCATGCACAGCCAGCACTGTGCACAGGCCATTAAAAAGTCCCAGCCTCGAGCGAGGCTTGTGTAGCTGTACGTTTAGATTTGGTGCATGCTGCTAGTGTGCTTGCTTTGGTGTGCACCAGTGCCTGGTCCTCAGGGTGGGGGAAGGACAGGTGTGTTGTGTCATGCGCAGTATAAACTGCATGAACGATGAACTGGGAGCATAATTTCAGCTGCGCTACCCAGCAGTCTGCGCTTTCCAGTGAAGCCAAAGCTGCAAGGTTAGGAGAGTTGTGTGTGCATTATTTTACACACAACTGTTATCCTACAGGTGCCAGAATAGTGCTTGGCCGTGGGACACCATTGATAAATTCCTGCACAGTGGCACCCGCAGGAAACTGCCCAGTAGCTGCCTGCCTCAGGAGCCCAGACAAGGCCTTGCAGTGTAATAACAAAATACGGGAAGCAGCTGAGGGTGGTCCGAAAGTGAAAACATTTCTTCCTGCCAGTCAGTGTATTAGTACCACGCTCCTACCTGTCCCTGTACCATTTCGTGTCTATCAGACCCGTCCTCTCCCTTCTGCAATGGGCACCGTGCAGCCACAAGCGCCTTGAAGAACACCTACCATCCCTGCCACTGTGACTGTGCCCCACTGCTAACTCCAACAGTGCCCCTCCCACCCCAGTGGCATTCTCCCACTATCCCAGTGCCCCTCTCTCCACAGTGCCTTTCTCACCAGTATCTCAGTGCCCCTCTGCTTACAGTCCCCTTCCCCTCTGTATCACAATGCCCCTCCCTCCAACAACACTTGCTCACTCCTGTTACAGTACCCCTTGGCTCCCTCCCTCACTCTCAGAGCACCCCTCCCCACAATCGCTTTGTATTAAAGCATGCACTGGACCCTGAGTATCCATTCTTTGAGTTCGCACGTGAGACCGCAAAGCCCTTCTCAGTCTTGGCCACTCGAACAAGGAGGCTTTCCCAATTACCCCCTAACCAGAGAGATGATACACAGGGAATTTCTCAGCTTTGACCTGGAGAAAAATAGCATTGATTCAAAATGTGCTATCAGAGGGGCTAGGCTGTGTTGGGCGCTCTGTACCTCCCCCCACCCCCACAAGCCTGCTGAGATCTATCGCCCCACACCTTCTCCATCCCCACCCATTATATAGAAGCCCTGGGGGGTGGTGGTCCCCGGGGCTGCGGGGGGCCCCGTGAGCCCCACACATATATTAAATTAGAGCCCCGGGAGTGGCGGTCCCCTGAGTTAAACTGCCTTGTGAGTGCTCTTTTAATGAAGGGCAAACTTTGTTTGATGTTTAACGGCAGCCCAGCCGTGAAAGCCAGCTCCACCACCAGAGAATGATGTGGGACCGGAGGTTTTGAACTCTTCAGAGCCTCACTACGGGACGACAGAATTACAACCTTGAGAGTGCGCTTTTATTGAAGGGAAAAACTTTGTATGATATATAATTCACTGAGAAAAAACATAGGTTTCAGACAAGTTATAGTTAGGAATTAGCATTTAAAAACACTTTGAAATTCACTGAACAAAACATAAGTTTTAGGGGTGTTCTAGTTAGCTGGACATTTCATTTCACTTATACAAAACCATTGAAATTCCTCTGTTATAGTTTACTCACACGCCTGCAATACACTGCTGATGATGTCACATATTACATCATTCATGACATGGTCAGTGACATCACTGATGACATCTGTACGAGTAAAATGTCCAGCTAACTATAACACCCCTAAAACCTATGGTTTTTTTCAGTGAATTTCTACGGTTTTTTAAATGCTAATTCCTAACTTTAACATGTTTGAAACCTATGGTTTTTTCAGTGAATCTCAAAGGTTTTTCAAATGCTAATTCTTAAGTATAACATGTTTGAAGCCTATGCTTTTTTCAGTGAATTTCAAGGGTTTTTAAAAATATCTTTAAATATATTTCTCGTTCTATTTTTTTTTCCAAAATTCTTTTACTATTTTTTAAACTACATTTTTTAGACATCTTATTTTTCAAATTACATTAGACATATTTATTAAAAATGTATTAAAAAAATAAATAAAGATATACATTTTTTTATGTTCTTTTAAATATATTTATATTATTTTTTTGTATTTTTTTAATATTTATTTTTGGAGTCGTGCACCCAAAGCGCACCCTTCTCGTTGACTACGCAGAACATGTCCGCCATTTTAGGACTCTTGTGTAGGATCTGCGTACGATGTGCAACGGGTACGACTTTCCCAACGCAGACGCTATATGACTGGTACGCGACTCGTAGTGCATACGCGACATGTAGGTATTACGCGACGTGGTTGTGCGTGACATCATCTGCGGTGGGTGCGCGACTCCTGCAAAATGTTTTTAATGTTCAAAGACAGTTATAAGACATTATCTGAACTAATCATAAAAATATTTAACTTTCAATAAAGTTACATTACTTTTACATACAATTTTGAGAAGTAGCGCTGGGTGTGAGTTGGGTGCGAGCTGCGTACGCGCTCCCTACCCGTACCCCATGTGACCAGAAAAAAAGAGATTTGATTGGTTCATTACACTTCATATTATAAGTATTAAAGGACCCCACCCATTTCAATCACTCTTGTTAGAACTTCCTGAGGAGAAGACCTTCTGGCAAGATCTGCTCTTTTCCAATTTTGCACACCTGTTTCACAGCAAAGTTGGAGAAATGGCAACTAATGAAGCATCTTCTGATTCAAAACACTCTGGAAATGAAGAATTTGTTCCTGAACCCCCCCCTCCAGAGAGGTATTCTTCAATTGTATGGAAGTTTTTCACTTTTCCTCCAGGGCCGAAAAAAGTTAATGCTACGAAAGTAATTTGTAAAATCTGCAAGGCGGTACGGTCCTGTCCAAGGCAGACCCTACAAAAACAGTACTCCTGTGGAACAGCGAGTATGCAAAAACATCTGCAAACTCAAAACCCAGTCAACTATGCAAGGGAGGAAATGAGAAGACTTAGAGAAAATGCTCCTCAACCACCGGCCGTTTCAAGTACATCTGGAGCAACATCATCATCATCTCCTCTCCTCATCATCATCATCATCATCATCATCATCATCATCATCATCATCACCTCCTGATATACGTCCCCAATTTGGGAGAGTCAGGGTGCATTGTGTTCAATGCAACCGTCTTATTTCGCATGGAGAGCAGTCGGTGGACCTGGTTTGTCGTGCCATCGACAACCACCGTTGTTAGTTTCCTTTTTTTCCCCACCTCCTAGTTTTTAGTCCCTTTTCTCTTGTTCACATTTTTCGCTCTTTTAAAAAAAAAAATACAAAATTGTTCAAAAAATATATAAAACAACAAAAATAAAGTTATTTTCAGAACTAACTACTCCGGTTAAAGAAAGAGCTAAACTTGTATGCTAGTGTGTGAAAGTTTGCATGAATGTATGTCTATTAGATAATTGAGTGAAAGAAAGCATTTGTGGTGTGTGGTGAATGCATAAGTGCAGAACTATCAGTAAAGGCATTTTTCTCCTTCAATATATGCTGTGCATTGTAGCCTATATTGAAAGACAAAAAATGAGAAGTGAAAACAATTCTCCTTGTTGTGCCTTGCTACACCAATTGGAGGATGGTGCAGCATTCACACACATGTCCAGATTTATGATTTTTGATAAAACTGGAGATGTCTTGCAAACACGCACAGCATCACCTATAGAAGGCCTTTTCAACACAAAGTGGTGTGTATGATGAGGTTGTATTTACATGGAAAACAAAAGGTATTCACAGTGCCTTTTCCTCTCCTTGTAAGTATGAAAGAGAGTTAGTGCCTAGACCAATTCTTATGATCGGAGTACATTTCTGTACTGCTAACAGAGAACAAGATACATTTATAAGTACTTGCGTTTTAGGAAACTGATAGGACATGTTTATATATTACTGAAGGGAAGGGATGACATGTGCAGAAACACTTAGTGATGTTCTTTAAGTTAAAGAGTTAAAATTCTGAAATTACCAGGCCCTACAAGACCACCATATCTTTCTATTGTATACTAAACCATGTGTTTTGCAGACAGGTGCTCTGAAGCTGTGTCCTATTTGATGCCTATCTGCAGAAGAATTCTCTGACACAAATCTACTCCATCCATCTTCCCTTTTTTCAACTGTGTGTAAACCCACGCCACTGTACATTTTAAGACTTACTTAAATGTACCTCAGCAGTAACACATGTAACGAACGTTACACATTTTATTCAGTTGTTTTTTATAATGTAAATTGTGATAAATTGCTTAATTTAGAATTAGGATCTGTGAAAGAGAAAAAAAATAGTTATAACATGTAATAATAATTTTTTAACAACACAGCATATTTTTAACATGTTACAAAGTAATTTCTTTTCCTTTTTTGCTGTTCTCAGAATATATTGAATTTCACTAGAATCAGTGATTTCAATCGTACTCATCACATAACAGCGGGCAAAAAAAAACAATCAATAAGATTGTTTAAAAAAACAAACAAGAATCCATCCTCAAAAATATACTGTTTAATAAAAATCACACATATATAAAATCCTTACTGCTAAGAAAATGTTATAACTTTAATTTATAAACACTGTAAATGTTGTCACTTAAAAGTACACACAGACATTATGCAAGAAAAAGTACATAATTCAAACAGATACCTTTCCATGAGACCAAATGGTATTTTTGCACTCCTTTTTTATGTAAATTATCGAATGGTAATCCTATTAAATTATAATAAGAAATTCCTCATAGGCTGAATTATCTTCCTGGCTTAAAAAATATTAGGTAGGAATATGGTAATTCGAAAGGCAAATGTTGTTTGGAAACCAACTGAGCATCATTACAAAGTGTCCAGCCTTTGTCACTTTTTAGATAGGCAGTGTAATGTCCAGGTGTTGTGGAAGGACCATCATGGAAAATTATTGCTACTGCTACAAAAGTCCTTCCTGATATTGATAGTTGAGTAGCTACAAAATGTTTTATTAAAGTGTCCAATTTTCTTCCATCAGATGTACAACGTTGCATCATTAAAATTATATATTGTCCATATCTTTGTAAAAATAATATTGATAACATTTCTGATTTGCATTGGCTACACTCCATGTTTTGATTTGCAGCTTTAACTAATTTATTGAAAGACACTGATTTACAGTCCGGTTGTCAAATATAGAAATCTTTCAGTGTCTACATTAGTGCTACATATATACATACCATTTTCACAATGATGTTCCCATTTATAACAAAGGCCAAAAATATTTTCTATTTTTACACCTTCATTTTTCAATATTGTAAGCATATACATTAGAAATTCCTGAGCATCTTGTTGGATATTTTGCGTAAATTGTGTAGAAATAGAACATACATCCAAAACATTATGAACATCAGAAACACTTTATATTTTACTTGTATCAGTTCTCAATTTATCATAAACAGAATGCAACAAGGAACAAAATCTTTTTTCCCGATTCTACATAATTTGCTGTTTCAAACCTTCAAAAAATAAAACATGAACTCTTTTCGAACTGATAACCAACAATATCTTCAACAGTGTCCTTTTTCTTTTTGCTTGCAATGACATTATCTTGTATTTTTCCCTTCTCTTCACCTTCAGTACAGATATTCTCATACCTTCTTTTTCGACCTACTGCACGATTTCAAATACAGGATATTGACCTAAATTGGGAGCATATGTTCTTCTTAACCTATTATACTCTTTTACACAGTTTGCATCTGCAGTAAACTTTGTGTCATCAAAATCAATCAAAAACAAACCAGATAATGTTCTGACTCGTGACAAAGCAACATATGCTATACCCTCTTTAAACACAGTATATCCAATCTTCAACAAAGCACTATCAACACTTAAACCTTGAGATTTATGAATAGTCACTGCATATGCCAGAGAAAGTGGATACTGTTTTCTACGGACATATAAATCTTTAACTAGCAAAAAATTAACTGAACTACGACCAATTTGTTTAACTTCTTCAATCTGATCAAATTTCATTTTCAAGAATTCAATACCATCTTTAGTCTGATAATTAACAAATTCCACAACTTTACCCATTGCTCCATTAACTAAACCTTTTTCCATGCCCAAATTATGCCTTACAATGACTCAACAGTTTCTACATGCATATAGATTCTTTTCTAAACCAGCAGTTTTAGATATTGATTTTTTTAAAGAATCCACTTTTTACTTCAATTTTTCTGTCAAAATAATAGTGATTCCTTCATGCTCTATTTTATCGATGGCTTCCATTTTTATTATTTCTTCATTTTACAGTTTCAAAAGTTCTTTGTTGAATATAGAACACTCGCGCAATGTTGGCATTAAGCAGATTACAGATTTGTTTTCTGCAATTTTCATGTTTATTTTCTCAGGAACTACATTTTCATTTGGAAACAAATTTGAAAGTAATAGACTCTGCAAAGCTTGTTTGCCATGTTCTGTCAGTAGACTAATTCTTATATCTTGGAGAATAGTTCCATAATCAACATCATTTGCCTGTCGCATATTTGTAATGAGTTCTTTGTATTCAAAATATGACCAAATGTTCACGTTTCCAACACTACCCGGAGACTTTCTGGTGTTTTCATGTGCAAGTGTTTTAAATACTGGTTGTCCATTTACAGGAGTAAGTTGCAATAGATCTCCAAAAACTATGACATGTTTTCCTCCAAATAACACGTCGTACTCTGTTTTAAGAATTTGCTGCATTTTTAAATGCACAAAAGCAAGCATTAAGTTTGAGACCATGCTTACCTCATCAATAATGAGAAGTTTTATTTTCTTCAGAACTCTTGAAACTTCACAACAAGCTTCTCCAAATAGCTTGTGGTATTCCAATTTGTTTTCATGCTCCACAGGTAGCTTTAGTAAACGATGTAAAGTAATTCCTTTAATGTTGTGTGCTGCCAACCCAGTTGGAGCAGTGGCAATACAAGACAAATGCGACTCAGTTGTTTTCTGTAGATAACTTGTAATTACTTTAATTAAGAAACGTTTTCCTGTTCTAGCTTGTCCATTCACATACATTCAGATAGGTTGAAATGATGTGCATGAACATTCTTTCTTTTCATGAAGTAATCCATGGTCAATCTGTTGTGTCACTTGCTGATATATTTGTTTCTGTTCAACATTTAGTTGTTCTTCCAAGTTTGTTAAGTTCGTTACATCTTCTTGAGCTTGATGCATTGCTGCTTCCACCTCATTCACAGGGACTGCTGCATTTTTTTTAACAATTGGTTGTCCTAATGGATCTTGACTCAGCGCAGCAGAACTTTGACTTTCCTGAGAACTGTCTCTAGCAATCTCAGCTGCAATTGTAGCTTCTTGATCAATTTCATCTTTCAACATTTTCACATACTTTGCAAAAGCACTGCATTGTATGCTATCTTTGCAAGCATTAAAGGAATCTTCATAGCTCTGGAAATCTCCAAGTAATTCCAGTTCTAAACGCCATGGTTTGAACAGTTGCAAAAGGGCTAAATTCCCTTTTATCAGCAGTGTCGCAACTCAGCTTCCTGTGATTCATCAAATTGCCTTTTGTTAGTTTCACCAAACATCCTTCGTAACCACTGACTCCCTATTTTCCATCATTGATGTTCTCTATAGTATTCCGTTTAAAAGTGTAGTTTTGCAGCACTTTGTAGAGACACATGTTCTCAAGATGATGACTTCTGTTTGGGTAATATGTGTCCAACGTATTAGTTTTCAAAATATCTGTACTTTCTGGATCTTTTTCTGCTAAATATTCAATTTCTTGAACATATTTCAGTACCCGATTTTGCATTGCTGCAAGACCTAGACTCACCCAAATGATTCTTCTAGATTTGGAGTATAGACTTGCAGATGATAACCGATCTGAGCATTCATATGCTCCAATTTCTCAATGGGATAACATCTTCAAACTGAAACTATATAATTTCTCACTTAGACTCTTCTCGTGAGAAATCTCTTCCCACATTTCCTTCAATTCCGTCTTTTCTGATTTTGTAATATAGGACGTTACATATCGAGCAACAGCAATGGAATTGTCCGCAACGTACTGAATATCCGTGTTAGCATTCCACATGGACAGATTAACTGGGTTGTAGTCATTTATGTATTTTGACTCTTCATTTCTTCTTAAGTTGTATGTATTTTTTAGAGACTTTCTTGTGATGGTATGTCGCAAAGATGACATAAAACTGTTCACTCTTCCTTTGGATATTACAGGACGTGGAAATGCAAAACAACATTTGGTGTGGAACTTATCCTTAGATTTGTACTTTCGTCAACAGTATTTTCCACATCGGTGGCTTTGGTATCGTAAGACTTGTTCTCTTAAGTTGTTTTCTACTGTGCCTTTGGGTACAGCACATGTGGCATATTGTTCAATAAAAGACAAAACAGTATCATCCGCATCTGTTCCAAATTTGGGGGCGTCCTTGATTCATAACAGCATATGTATATGAGGAGCACCTCTTGCTTGATACTCCTTTCTCCAAAAGAAATCCACAACTTCTCCAAGAGGAGGCTTTTTTTTATTGCAGATAAAAGACATCATAGCTTCAAATCTATGATTGAAATACCTGCATACATTAACAGGATCCAAAGAGCACAATTCCCCAGGTGTCTTGTATTCAATATTTTTTATATCGGAATTTGCCTCTCGAAGAAATTCAAGTAAATCATCCCAATCGTACTCGGCACGGCTTAGGGTAAGGAACCATGTAGGAGTTCCTAAGTTCCGTAGCACACATTTCAGTTCTCCATGACGACGGTACCAATATTCATTAGTCCCACGCTGACATGCCATCAGATTAATGAGCTGAGATTCTAAATGATCATCTCTCTGGTGCACTTTATCCATAAAATCTTTTGCAGATACATTTTGCAGATGTATTCCAGTTTTTAAAATGTGATTGACTGCATATGAAAGTCCAGACAAGTCACTTTCAAACAAAAGATGAAATATATAAGGGATACATAGTCGAAATCTTGGATCTTCTGCACATAATCTTATTGTCCAATATTCATATGCAGGAATCTGCCCAGGACGTTCATCATATCGTCCTCCTTTTCCAGGTGGGAACAACTGTGGAAAACAACGAGCTTCCAAGCTCTTCTCCCATACACTCATGGGACTTCCTTTTGCTTTTTTCATTTGGAACAACTCAACAGTGTTCCCCATCACTTCTTTTGAATGAAGTGGATGCACACTGTAATGTTCATAGATTTTGGCACATCTTAACATATCTACTTTTTCAATTTGTCCACTTGACTTTTCAGTATCTTCTGTTAAAAGTATTTCTTCTTATCCCATATAAACATTTTTATAGTATGTATTGTTTTTTTATCAAATACAAAGTTGCCTTCTGTACTTTCCTAACATCCACTAAATCCTGCCAGATTTTCTTATTCTTAGTGGGCACACCATTAACAAGAATAACTAGTGGTTCACTTTCTACACTCTCTACACCAATAGTGTCAATATTTTTCTTTAAATCTAACGGTAAATATCAACTCTTCCTTTTAATCCTCTTTATAAATCTGAAAGAGGCAATTTACCTGTTTTAGGCTCCATATGAACAATAGCCTGAAACTGGTGCACACATTGAATGAGAATAGACTCTTAGGTGTTTAAATCTATCAATTCTGGAGGAATAGCAACTATCTCTAAATTATTATGCACAGCTCTAGCGGGCATTTTATTCTCATCTAATTTGTTATAACAATATTTACAAATACGCTGATCAGAACCCAAAACAATTCGCTACCAACAAATAAGTTGCAAATTCCTTCCACTTATCATTATTTTCTTTTTCACTTTTTAAATACAGATCAACACTCCTAGTCTGATTTTTATAATGAGTTCGCCGACAACAAATACAAGACAAATTTGGTCTTTCACCTGAATCACCCTAAACTTTGTAATTTCACCTTCAAAATTTTTTGTACAACTATGTTCAACATTCTCTCCAACATTGTCTTCTATTAATGTCCGAGTTTCTTCACTCTCTTGTTCAGGACCAAAGTAACAAAACTCAATGTCATCACAAATCTTCTTCACATCTGAAACTGACCCACGCAAAAGAGCATTGTTCAACTCTTTTAACTTTAGTGCTGGACTTTTTGCATAATAAAATCTTCTGACTAACTTCCGCATTTGAGCATGGTGTACTGCCAACATCCTAAAATGGTGAAAAACACTTTGACAAACTTTCCTAGAAAGACAAGCCAGAGAGTGACCGTGCAAACCAGTATTTTTTCTTACTCTACAGGGGTCTAGGCCTTGCAACATCTTAATCTTTTGTTTAACACTTTTATTAGTATATGTTCGTAAGAAATTACGTAAATTATCAATAGATTCTTGTCGTACACTACAAATACTACTGCAATCCCAAGTAAACACAGGGGCTTTAGGACGTCTGCCAAGAACTTCATCAGCTATCACTTCTGCATTTCTGGGAACCATTTTTTCTTTGTTAATTGGACAACCATTTCTAACCTCATAAGCTCGACCACCGGTGTCAACTGCATGCAACAAATCATTGGTCTGAAAATAACTCTCTTCATTAAAGAAAGGCTCAGAACTTGAACTATGTTTCCATTCCCCTAAAAAAAATCACAAAAATTAGTTCTGTTAATTATTCTTTTCCTCTTACTTTTGGCCTTCATTAAATTGATTGGTTTATCTAGTGATCGAACTCTGTTTAATACTAACATGAATAGTTTCCTTTTTACTTCAAAAGCTTTTTCAACAATAGATTCAATACACTTCTTCTTTTTTATAAAATAGTGTTCTATTTTTATATTTCTTTGTATCTTTCAGTAAATTAAGAACTACTCCATTATAAAATATTTTTTTGCGAATTTCTTTATACTGATTTTGTTATCTTTTACCATAGAACATATCCTTTGACTGTTCATTTGCTTTTTTTGTTTGCTATTTTTTTGACTATTTTTTTCTACTTGAACCATTTTCAATGATTTCAGCATCCTGTACATTCTGTCTGACCCTACAACATTTTTTTATAAATTGCTTTGAGCTCTTACCAGAAGATTTTGTCTTTTTAGCCACGTTATGTTGGTCATCCAATACTTTTGGTTGAGTTTTCTTCAAGTAACTGTCCTTTCTCTGCCCTTTTCTTTTTCTTACTTTATCCGGAATGATAACTTAATTTTAATGATGATAAACAGTATCTGTAAAAAATCATTATAAATAAATATATATTAATAACTTAATAAAGTATATTTTTCTAGTTCTATACAGTACTATAAGGAGAGTCAGGAGTTTGAAACGGTCCGTGCCCTAAATCCTGGCTCAGTGTATGAGCACATGTATACTGACTGAATGATTACAGTACTATAAGGAGTGTCTGTGGGTGAATTCATAATTTATTTAGTTTTAGTTTAGTGAATGAATTAGTACATGGTAGTGAAAGAGTCACTATGGGATTGCAAGAGCACTCACATGGTGTTTAATAGTGTATGGATACTAACTCGGCAATTCTAGGCCTGAAACACAAATGTGAAGGTGGTTAGACCACTACATGCATAGTGCATAGGAGTTTCAAGCACTGCATGCCCTAAAGCCTGGCTCACTGCATGAGTACATATACTTATGTGTCTGCAAACACATCAAGCAACCAAATGATTCTCTCTCAATTTTCCCAAATGCATACTGACTCACAGTGTGATTCTAGACAAATAACAGTATCCTTTGCACTTCACTGAAAGGATTATTACATGCTACTGAAATAGTCACTATGGGATTGTAAGAGCACTCACAGGGTGTTCACTGGAGTATATAGATACTAACTGGGGAATTGTAGGCCTGAAACTCAAGTGTGCAGGTAGTTAGACTACTACATGCATAATGCATAGGAGTTTCAAGCACTGCGTACCCTAAAGCCTGGCTCACTTCATGAGTTCATGTACTTATTTGGCTGCAAACACATAAAGCAACAAAATGATTCTCTCTCAATTTCCCCAAATGCACAATGACTCACAGTGTGATTCTAGACAAATAATAGTATCCCCTACACTTCACTGAAAGGACTACTACATGATACTGAAAGAGTCACTATGGGATTGCAAGAGCACTCATAGGGTATTTGCTGGAGTGTATGGATACTAACTGGGGAATTGTAGGCCTGAAAGACAAGTGTGAAGGTGGTTAGACCACTACATGCATAATGCATAGGAGTTTGAAACAGTCCGTGCCCTAAATCCTGGCTCAGTGTATGAGCACATGTATACTGACTGAATGATTACAGTACTATAAGGAGTGTCTGTGGGTGAATTCATAATTTATTTAGTTTTAGTTTAGTGAATGAATTAGTACATGGTACTGAAAGAGTCACTATGGGATTGCAAGAGCACTCACATGGTGTTTAATAGTGTATGGATACTAACTCGGCAATTCTAGGCCTGAAACACAAATGTGAAGGTGGTTAGACCACTACATGCATAGTGCATAGGAGTTTCAAGCACTGCATGCCCTAAAGCCTGGCTCACTGCATGAGTACATATACTTATGTGTCTGCAAACACATCAAGCAACCAAATGATTCTCTCTCAATTTTCTCAAATGCACACTGACTCACAGTGTGATTCTAGACAAATAACAGTATCCTTTGCACTTCACTGAAAGGATTACTACATGCTACAGAAAGAGTCACTATGCTTTCTAATTGTACCAAAATATTAAAACAACACAGATTTTTAAACAGTTATCTGTCTGCAGACACATGAAATACACAAATGCTTATCTCAGAATGGTTTCTAAATGCAGACACACTCACAATATGATTCTAGGCACAACAAAAAGTACTCCCTGCACTTTAGCAGGAGAAACAAATTAATCTTATTAAAAACAAACACATTACATACACCCCTCACAAATTAATAAATCACCTTTCAAATTGTTTTGTAGATTAAGAAGTATTTCAGTCACACACCAGATTTTCTTATACAGAATCTCTGTACTGTGCAGCTGTCAGCAAAACCAAAGAATGGCAACGTTTGCCTCTCATTTTCAACACATATACATGTAAACATCAAATCACATTGCTTCCCACATTAATTCAAAAGCAAACACACATTTCTATTGGTTACACAATGCAGCCTTTTCCAAGTGAGATAAATTTGAACCCTACCCCCAATCTGCCTGTTTCCATAGAAACAGTTCATGGAACACTTAACTGAGCACACAGGTCACAAGTTCACCACACAATGTTGCTAATCAAAACAGCAAGTGTGCTTGACTTTTCAACAGATCAGCTTATCCTATGTAAGGTTCCTTTCAATCAGTTTTTGTTAACCAATAGGAATCATGCTTTTAGAAAACAGAAACATGCACCCTAGTTTTCAGTGTACAATGTTGTCAAACAACCAATCATTTCTTTTCTTTTTTCAAAACTGCATCTTATCCACCATTTTAGATAAATCTTACTTTACAAACTGCCATTTCATTTACAAAGGCCATCTGAGTGCATCAAGACCTCCCTTCAAGATGCTTAGAGTGTGGATTGTGGGACACAGCTATATTTTCTGGAGCCCAAGGTATGCAGAAAACAGACACATGGACAAAGACCTAGGTTTACCAAATGTAGACATTAAATGAATTGGACAGAGAGGATTAAAGTGGAACCAATTGCCATTGGTTAAATCCTTTTTGTATCTCCAACACCCTGACCTCATAATTGTGCACTGTGGTGGCAATTACTTAGGCACTATGACTGGGGTAGGTCTGGAAAGGCTTATGAAGGACACCTTTGGAGAATTGATGTCACTTTTCCCCCCAAACTGCCTTTGTCTATTCTAACATATGCCAAAGGCAGAAATGGAACTGGTCCAATCAATTTTGTCCACAGATTGAGAAAGCTAGGAAACATGTCAATAAATCTGTTTCTGCTTTTCTCCAAGATTATAGAATGGGGCCAATTTACCACAACAATCTACGTTTCAATATGCATGGCATCTATAGGAGAGATGGTGTACATTTTACAGAGGAGGGTAACAGTCTTCCTCTTGAACTTTAGACTCTGCATAGGTACCTACGTGTAGGTACCAAAATCTCTCAATAAACACAAGGGCTCTTTTTAGAGCCACCTAAGAACTTAACACAAAAGCTTGATGTATATCTAAAATTTATTTTCTGATTTTTTTTTTTGCTTGGAGTCGTGCACCAAACGCGCTGGAGTCGCGCACCCTACAGATTATAAGTTGTGCATCCAACACCTGCACACCAGGGGGCCCCATTGAGCGCTGCGCTGGGTGCGCGACTCCTAATTTTACCGTAAAAAATATAGCCCCTATCAGTAATTTCTAATATCCCCGGGGACCCCATACCCCGGGGCTTATAAAAAAACATTGGGGACCGTGGGGGGAGCCCCAATGCCCCCATGGTCCCGCCGGCTCCCCACTTCCTTCGGGAGCTGACATTGCTTTTCCACATGGGGAGCTGCTAACATGCAGCTCTCCATGTGGAAAAGCAATCTGGTTTGGATTTTTGAAAGCTAGATCAGGTTTCCTTGCTCTCTCTTTCAAAATCTGTCGTTGAGGCCCCCCACCACTAATTTTGCAGGGGGGGCTTGCAGCCCTCCCAACCACTTATTTTATAGCCCCGGGGGAGTGGCGGTCTCTGGGACTAGGGGCCCCCCCATAAATTTGTAAAATTTGCCCATCGGGTTTTGGCCCCCCAGGGGGCTAATTATAAAAGAAGCCCGATATATATATTTTTTTTACGACAGGATCCGCGCACCCGCCAGGTTTAAAAAAAATAATAATAATAAGTTGAGCCCTAGGGGGTTCCCTAAACTGGTCTAGAGGATCAGGATATTTCTACCCTGCCCCCTTTATATATTTTGCACACTTGTTCCACTGACTTCTTCAGCCTTGCTTCTACCGAGGCACAAATTGGCTGCCAACAGTTCCTGGTTTCGAATGTTGAAAACCACCTGACAGCCAATTAGCATTCAGCGCGTGATTGGAAGGGCGCGCTTATGGTGCACTCATGGTGCGCGGATCCACCGTGGCCATAGATATATAAATGATTTTAACTGTCATTTTCTCAGAAACTACTGAACAGATTGATACCATTTAAGCAAAAGGCACGAGTCTGACCTGATGACTACCTCTTTGCCAAATTTGGTGTAAATTTTTTCAGCAGTTCGGGCTGTAGCTACATCAAAAGGTCCTATGGAAAATTGCATTGGGAAAACACGTTTTGGGACCCCCTTTTTTCTCGGCCCCCGCTACACGAATCATCCTGAAACTTTCAGGATAGGAGCGGACCAGAGCTGATAATTAGTTTGGAAAATTTCGTGAAGATTCATCAACCGGCGCCAAAGTTATTCCAAGTAGAATGTTGCGGATATCCTATGGAAAATAGGTCCTAACTATAACTACCTACTGGCGACCGCCAGTAGGTGATATATAAACATACAAGTTCCCTATCTCTCCCCTCCTCGACACAGGAAATGAGCGGCACGGTCAAAGGTGATTTACTTGTATATTTTTATTTTGCTCACCAACAGTGCATAGAAAAAATGGATGGTGGACACTTTTCTGCATGTGGCTTCAACAGGAACATAGAGTCCAACCATCTCAAGATTGTCCATTTAAGTACCCATTGCACCATCGTCCATCATCACTTCTTATTACACAAAGGACAACTAGAGTGTACATATACTTTGTATAAAGCTGTCAAATGTGCCCACCATTTCAAAACTGTCTGTTTCCCAATGTTACTGTGAAGTACGTTGATGTTACCATTGAACATTCATTGCAGGAATCAATTTGATTGAAATTGATACGTGGTACAGTTTCATTATATTCAATCATCAAAGGTTTGTAAAGCGGGATTACTCACCCATAAGAGTTGCAAGGCTCTGGGGGAGGTGGGGCTTCAGGTCCGTCGAGGTGCTGTGATTCAGTTGAAGAGCCAGGTCTTGAGATCCTTCCTTAATTGAGGCAGTGATGGCGATTGCCTAGGGTGGAGAGGCAGGATGTTCCAGGTCTTCGCTGAGATAGGAGAAGGATCTTCCTCTGGCTGTGGTCTTGCTTATTCGTGGGACAGTAGTCAAGACCAGTTGGGCCGAGCAGAGGTCTCTGGTGGGTATTTTGAATGCGAGGCTGTAGTTGGAGTACGCAGGTCCCGCGTCATGTAGGGCTTTTTAGGCTTGTGTGAGGTGCTTGAAGGTGATTCTTTTGTTGACTGGGAGCCAGTGGAGATCTCTTATGTGTCTGGTGATGTGGTTGCAGCGGGGGATGTTGAGTATGAGTCTGGTGGAGACGTTCTGGATGTTCTTCAGTTTCTTGAGATGTTTCTGGGTGATGCCGGTGTAGAGTGCATTGCTGTAGTCAGTTCTGCTGCTGATGAGTGCATGGGTGACAGTCTTTCTGGACTCAGTGGGGATCCATTTGAAGATCTTTTAGAGCAGTTGATCTGGTGGCTCATGGTGAGCAAGGGGTCCAGGATGATGCTGAGGTTCTGTTCATGGTCTGTGGGTGTGGGGGAGGATCCAAGTGCTGCAACCACCAAGAGTCATCCCAGGTATAGGAGGTGGAGCCCATGATGAGGACTTTGGTCTTCTCGGAGTTGAGCTTGAGGCAGCTGTTCTTCATCCAGGCGGCGTCCGCTTTCATCCTGTCCTGAAATTTGTTCTTGACCATTGTTGGTTCGTTGGTGAGGGAGAGAATCAGTTGGGCGTCGTCGACTTAGGAGATGACGTTGAATCCGTGGTTCCTGACAATGGCTGAGAGTGGGGCAATGTAGATGTTGAAAAGCGTGGGGCGAGGGAGGAGCTCTGAGGCACTCCGCAGCTGATCTCTGTGGGCTTACGAAAGGAACGGAGGGAGTCTTGACTCTGTGTTTGGCTGGTGAGGAAGGAGCGGATCCATTCCAGGGCTTTGTTGCGGATACCGGCGTAGCGGAGCCTTGTGCATAGGGTACGAGAGGGACAGTATCAAAGGCGACTGAGAGGTCCAGTAGGATTGAGGGATGCAGTTTCGCCTCGGTCAAGGAGGACATGGACGTCGTCTGTGGTGGCAAGGAGGGTGGTCTTGGTACTGTGGTTTCTTCAGAAACCAGAATAGGAGAGGTACAGGATGTGGTTTGCTTCGATGAACTTGGACAGTTGGGTGTTGATGGCCTTTTCGATAACCTTGTCTGGGAAGGGGAGAAGCGTGATGTCTGAAGTTCTTGAAGTCCGTCTGGTCGGCAGAGGGTTTTTTCAGCAAGGGGTCGATCTCTGTGTGTTTCCAGTCTTCCGAGAAGGTGGTGGGTTTGATGGAGCAGTTGATGGTGTGGCAGAGTTCAGAGGTGATGGTGATGCCTGCTCTGTAGAAGATGTGATGCAGGCAGGGGTCCAAGTGTGCTCTGGAGTGGATGCTCTTCCTGGTCTTGCGGGGTGCCGTCCTCTGCGAGGAGGGTTCATCGGAGTAGGGTCTATTGTGGTATCATAGGGTGCAGTGGTTGCGGGTGGGAGGGTCTTGGCTGTCAAAGCTGATGTATATCTCCCTGATCATGCTGTGGAAGTAGGTGCCACAGTTTTTGCACAGGTCTTGAGGTGGGGATGTCTGCTGTCTCTGTGTTGGGTCTGGTGAATTCTTTGACCACAGCGAAAAGGTCCTTGCTGTGGACTGCGTTGGCATTGATCCTTTCTTGTAGGGCTGCTTTCTTTGTTGTTCAGATGATGTGGTGGAGTGTGGCGACAGGGCTCTTGAAGACTGAGCGATCTTCTGGGGTCTTGCTGCTTCTCTATCTCTTCTTGAGTCATCTACAAGTGCGTCTGGACTCATGAAGGGTGGGAGAGAACCAGCAGGCTTTCATGGAGTGTCGCTTGCTTGGGCTTTCTTCAGGGGAGCCAAAGTATTGGTGCAGTCGGAGATCCATCAGTGGAGGCTGTGTGCTGCGGTGTGTTGGTGTCTGTAGATGGGTTTCGATTAGGGTGGTGGTGAGCTGTTCTTTGATGACCTTGTTCCAGCTTCTATGAGGGTAGCAGTGGGCCTGGTGGTATACGGTGGGTTTGGTAAATACGAAGTGGACACATCGGTGGTCAGTCAAAAGGAGTTCGGTGATGTGAATGAAGGTGATGTCACTGTTGGAGAAGATGGGAGTCGAGCATATGTCCTGCTGAGTGGATTGGGGAGGTGACCAGTTGTTTGAGTCTGATGGTGGTGAGGTTCTCCAGCAGAGACGAGGTGTTTTTGTCATTGGAGTTTTCCCGGTAAAACTTGAAGTCACCGAAGAGGATGTACTATTTGGAGGGGAGAGCATGGGGTGTGATGAAGTTGATGATGGAATTGCTGAAGGGTGTAAAGGGTTCAGGGGGGGGGTCTATAGATGAGGGCGCCACGGAGGGTGGTGTTCGGGTTGATTTGGACCTGGAAGTAGAGGTGCTCCATGTTGGCTGAGAGGTCATCCGCCTGGGTGGTGAGACAAAGGCTGTTTTTGTGTATGATGGCGATGCCTACCCCCAATTTGTTGATGCAGTCCTTGTGGATTATATTGTAGTGGAGATGGCGGTGGAGGCGGGGATTCATCTAGGTTTCCTGTGAGGAAGGAGATTTCATGGTCAACGGAGTCGAGCCGGTCCCAGATCTCCATGGCCTGTTTGTGGAGGGAGCTTGTGTTGAGCAGGATGCAGTTGAGGTGGGAGGGTCTAGTTTTTGATGGTTGTGAGGTGGGTGGGGCTAGTGTGAGGTTGCAGTTGAAGGTGCGGTTGCAGTTCCAGCAGGAAAAAAGGGCTGTGGGTGTCCATCGGCGATGCCCAGAGGTGTGGTATCCGGTATTGAGAGCATGGAGGGTGCTGGTGTTGTAGTGGTAATCGGCGGAGAACCAGGGTCCCTGGCGCTAGGCACAGACGGATGCACACGGGTTGCTTTTGCATGCCAGCTGCTCACTGACTGCGCGGCCGCACAGCGGCTGCCATAAGTTGTGTGAGGGGGCGGGCAGCTGGGAGGCAGGAAAGTGGGAATCAGTGCTGGAGGGGGGGTGAGGCCATGAGGGCAGGCAGGGAAGAGGGAAAGAAAGCCACAAAAAGAGGCAAGAGAGCAGAAACAGGGAAAAGAAGTGAAAAACAGAAGGAAAAAGATCAGAAAGCAGAGAGACAGAGGGGAGAGCAGCGGCAGAGCAGAGAAGCTCCCCACTGGACCACCAGGGATGAGGTGCAGGTAGGTGCCTGCGGGTGAAGGGAGCGCTTCGAACTCTGACCAGCATGGGTCAGGGGCAGCAGCTACTTCTGAGGAGCTGCGGAGGGAGTGAAGCACTTAACTGACAAGGTCAAGGTATAATTAATATGATAAATCATAAACATCTTTAATGTCCCATGTTAGCATAGTAATCAATTTAGGATAAAAAGTTAATTTTTTCTTAGAAATTTTAAATCTCTGTGAAGTACTCTAAATAAATGCAACAAAGCAAACTGAACCAAGCTATCTAATGAAGCATGTCGGGCAAACTGGAACCAGTTTGCTTCTCTTCCTTTATCAGGAGGAAAACGAGAACAGTTGGGAAATGTATTAAGTGGAAAGTGCAAAATGACGCCATTTTAAACAATTGATGGTAAAAAGCAGTTCATAAGGCGCTAATGGTTGGAGTGTTTAGAAGATGTTGAAAAATAATTAGGGGACATAACCTATATATATATATTTTCTTTTCAATGAAAAAATATCTTACTTTAATATCAAAAAGAGAACCTCAGAAATTCACTAAAAAATCAAAGGTGAAAGTGATTTTATAGTTATGTGGAAACGTACCATTTAAAACTCAAGAAGCCACTGAAATTCAACAGTTCTAGTTAAATCATATAACCATAATTTGCGCCTTCGCAATGCACAGTTTTGTCATTAATGATGTAATTTCAGAATTTCATATTTCATCATCAATAATATCTTGAGTGATATAATATGTGAGGTTATAAGAGGTGCATGGTGAGTGCACAAGTTAGTTACTTCATTCAACCCTAACTGGTGAATTTCAGTGTTTTTTGGGTGTAAAATGTTATGTTTAACTTACATTTTCACCCAAATGTAATGTCACTTTAACATTTGGCTTTTTCAGTGAGAATGTGTGTGTTTGTGTGTGTGTGTGTGTGTGCGTGTGTGCATGTATATAAATTATGTATATTTATGTATAAACATAATTATATATCCATTCTAAATTAACATAAGTTGCAATGTGAAAACTAATTTTAATATTTATTATTAAATCAAATTCTTTATTATTTAGTTACATTTGAACTTCCCACTACGCCATACACTTCCCATCTCTAAAAACCTATCACAAGCCCAATACACTGTCCATCATTAGAACCCTAAAAACTCAATTTTACCTCTACGCCCTAATAACCCCCTGCTAATGCTATGTTTTGCCTATCTCTGAACCCTAAAAATGTCTTACTTCCCTATGCTCTAGTCATCCCTGAAGTCTAAAACCTCTATACTATGACTACACACTGCCCATTCCTGAAATCTTAAACTCCACACCACCCGTATAAACTTCCCATTCCAGAACCTTAAAAGGTTCATCCTACCCATCTCCCTAAACTCTATAAGCTCTTTGCCTCTTCTAGCAACTACCCATCTATGTACCCTAAAGAAATCCAAGCCACCCCAAAGACTACCCCTCCATCCCCATGCCACCCTTAAAGCCATACCTTAAACTTTACAATTTAAAAAAAAGAAAAATTTAAAACCATATACCTGTATATTATATTCTAAATCAGGGGTCTCCAACCTTTTCTGCAATAAGATGTTTATGTTCAATAGAAATCATCCTGATCTACTAATATAAGTGATGCGACAGTGGTCACCCCATTCAAGATTGTTAGCAGTGATCACATCGGTCCATGAGGTAGGGTTTCTAGCACTAATGTAAAACAAGCATTTTAAATGCAGTAGGTCACACATTTGCGAGAGTTTAAGCTATTGGCATTGTAAATGACAATCCCTTTATTTATTTGTGTAGAAAATGAACACATAAATAAAAGGCATTGTCATTTACAATGCCAATAGTTTAAAATTTCGACCTCAACCTCTGAGGGGTGGTGGGGTGGGCAAGTAGGAGGGGTGAGATGGCGTTAGGCAAGGCACTGGAGTCCCTGGAGTACGGAGTATTAGCCAATGGCGGCCGCATGCCTTTATTTGCAAAATGCACGTCTCCCCACTCTAGGCGTGCGGCCCCCATTGGCTAGTACTCCAATAAAAAAAAAAGATGGTAACCTCTATAGTCAAAGCAGACCACGTATGGCAAAGTAAATAAAGAAAGGAGCACAATTGCTATGGTTGAAGCGGACTGCGCTGCCAAAAAATGTAAATATCGATTAAAAGATGCAAGCTGGTTTTGTAAATATGATGCGTCCACCAATACTAAAAAAATATAAAAGCGGGCGTCATGCTGCGTTACAGGAAAACATGTCATTGATGGAATAGGAGAAATCAATCAAGAAAATAGTTCTCACAGACTAAATAAAACATACCGAGTAACACCACAAGTAAAAAGGAGGGACTACTAAGCCTAAGCATGAATAAAAAGCAACCCTTTAGAAAGGACAGCAGCCAATTGAAAAGATGGGAGGAAAATGGGCAAAGCTTTAAGTCCATACCAAAATACAGCATACCTCGCAGAGCGGTGCATGCGCTTCTCAGGCTCGACTTAAAAATCCTTTGACAATTTAAAATGACTGTACATGGGTAATAAATAAGGCCTTCGATGCAATCCCCCGGGCACTAAGGTAATAATATGAGTAATAAATCTCCCCAATTCTATGATAGCTTTAAAACCATTTTGAAAACCCAACTATTTTTCGCAAAATATCAACTTATGAGTTCTGAAAATAGACACATTTTCATCTTGAGTATACACTTTTAAATTGTAGTATACATTAAATAATTCAACCAAGCAAAAGCTTCTATATTAGTCGGCTAGGCTGCCCACAGGAGAGCTACTCCAAGGTAGGTGGAGCGCTACTGGTAGCTCACGAGCTACTCGTTGGAGACACTTGGTCTGTTACCACCGATGGCCAGGTATTATCACAGTCCTACTCATGTAGGGCGATATGCCATGGTCAGAATGTTTAGACGGATGTAGTTTAATCCTAGGTTTAGATTGATGGCTGAGAAATTGTGTCACAGATGTGTTGTGTGTTAGAACAATGTAGGGAAAAGATCTGCTGTAACATTGAGCCACATAGGAAGATAAGGTGGTCCCTTCAACAGTATGCAGTTGGATTTCATTGAAAAGGCCCATGTGCAATGGTTTGAGATGTGTCCAGGTTGTTGTGTGCATCTTTTAACACTGGGACGAGGCATTCCCATCCAGAAGGAATGACAGTCTCACAGTAGCAAAGTTGCTGTTGAGGGAGTTAATACCTAGGTCTGGCTTGCAGGCTTCTCTGGAATCAGACCGAGGAACAAATTTTCACAACAAAATCTTGATAACGTTGTGTTCAGTGTTTCGAGTTAAACTGAGACTGCATTGTAGTTATAGACTTGAGGCTTCAGGTCGGGTGGAAAAGTACAATAGGACATTGAAATCAAGCCATGCAAAAGTGTGTGCTTCCACATCTCTGAAGTCGCTGATGCTTTGCCTCTTGTGTTGACGAGCCTTCACAGCATACCTGATTGGAGGACAGGATTGTCCCCCAATGAGATCATCACGGGCAGAGCTATGAGACTGCCTGCTGTACCTGCAAATGTACTTGTGAACATTACTGATGACATTATATTTGGTTACTGTAAAGGACTGGCTGAATTGATGCATTCTGTGTCTTATCAGGTTGAAGCCACCACAGCCTCGCCTCATCAGGAGGAGTGCCATGACGTTAGTCCTGGTGACTCGGTCTGGGTGAAGAAACATGTATGAAAGAGTTGTCTGGAGACCCACTGGCATGGTCCTTTCCAGGTGATTCTGGTCATAACAACTGCTGTGAAGTGCGGAGGTCTCCCCAACTAGGTGCATGCTGCCCACACTCACTGAGTTCTGTGTTCCCTTCATGATGTAACAGCACCTCTCCCAGAAGTGCCAGTGGTGGTCAAGAGATCACAGGAGCAGGTTAGTCAAGCTGTGGGGGACCAGCAAGTGCCTGAAGCAGCATTAGTTTGGCCTGAGAGGGGTCTTGAGGAGTCAATAGGTGGGACAGAAGCGGGAGAATCGACTGAGTGAGACTCAAACCCTGACGAAAGGGCCTAGTGCTGTAGAACCACGAGGGGCAGCAAGAGAACAGTGGTCAAGAAGGCAGGAGAGAGGAAGGCTGAATCAGTGAGGAGAAGGTAGGCGCCATATTTTTCCGGAGGACACTGAGGATTCAGGTTTTTAGGGATGGAGGAGGAAAAGTGATTGCTCAAAGAAGATCAAAGCAAGTTAGAGTACCCTGTCATAGGTACTCGTTCTCTGAATGGACTTACTTTGCCACAAGTGACAGAGAAAGAGAGTTCTGGGAATACTTGGCTAACAGTGCAGATCCAGTTGAACCTCCTTGAACTGAACATTTTGTTTGGACTATGATTTGAACTTACATTATCATCAAAAGTACTGAGATATTTTGTTTTGGATGTGACTATCAGTGACTCTGAACTGTGCATTTATATAGAGACATTTATATAGATTAGTAGGAGAGGAAAGAAGAGTACAGAGGCAGCTGTAAGAGTACAATGTTGTCCTTTAGAAGAACACAGAGTAGGGCTGAGGAAGACTCACAAAGACCTTGTACATAATCTAATTGCATATTATTTGCACTTTGGTTTTGTCAAATGCACAGGTGGAAATGAACAGAAAACACTCTGCTGCTAAGTTCCACCAAACGGTCCAGGTTTCAGGGAAGTAATGGAAGCCAATCCTAATATTTGTAGACATAGGTACATAATAGCAGGCACACTAATAGTTGTAGTATTAATCCTTTTGCTTTTAGGATGATATCCATCTACATCTAATTCAGTGCAGACTTAGGGCTTAATTACGAGTTTGGTGGTCCATGGACAGCCAGACTCGCAGGGCAGGGCCGGTCTCCCGACCACCCTATTACAATTAGGGCAGTCGGACCACCATTGCCCCGCCGCACCCACCAGGGAACCACCGTTCCCTGGCGGTGGTGTGGTGGTGTAGAGACAGTAATATGCTTGGCGGGATCACCGCGGTCCCACCAAGTATATTACAAGTTTCCTCTCCACGTGGTTTTCATGATGGTTCCACCACCATGAAAACCATGGCAGAGAGCAAACGTTGATGTGTCACGCCATGCAGATGCACACAGGGGGGCACAACATGTGCAACTCTGTGTGCATGCACACCAGTACTGGCATTATATGGATTTTACAATGCCTGCCATGCAGGAACTGTTTTTGGCGTGCCCATTGCGGTGCCCACTTTCTGAGGTACCGCCTTAGGAACATCAAAAAAAGCCCACCAGACATGAGAAACACTTGTAATCTGCGGGTGGCTTGACCACAGATTTGGCGCTGCGGCGGTGGGGCGGGCTCGGCGCTGCACCGTCAAACTCTTAATCAGGCCCTAAGTCTGCAATTATTCCCAAACCCTCACACCTTACTGGTAATAGCTTGTATTCGTTAGATGAGTCCGTTACATGTAGATACAGGGGCGATTATTCTGCAAATGCTTATTTTAAACTGCTTTATGAGCATACTGACACTATGGATGCCAGGGATTGCTACCTTTATTCGCACCTGCCTGCATCAGCTGCAGAGGGTAGTACTTATAACCATATTCCTTTGACTTATGGTCTTACCTGTAGTACTTTGATGAGCCTTATGTATGGAAGGGAATTATTTTAATATTATTTTTCCAATCAGGATTTCGTTTTCTCAGAAGTCCCTATACTTGAGTACCTAAATCATTTAATTGACCCCAGTGCTACGCTTCCTGGAATTAATATAAGGTTCTTCAACCCCATCATGATAATAGACAAAGCCTCTGCTTACAGTCACAAATTGACTTATCGTCTAACAGAGGTTGAGAAGAAATGTCTACAATTAGTTGAGGGTAGGCGAGTAAAATGACATTTAGGTAAAAAACAGACAAGAACATTAAGAATGAACATAAGTGGACAAAGGAAGAAATGGAGCATCTAGTGGCAGGAAATCAAGCAGCATTGACTCTAGATTGGAAACACAATTTGTGGAGAAATCTTCATTAGACAATCATTTTGTGGAAAAGAGCCATATATTTAAAGTGAAGGGAAATTGGAATTTATTTTTGATGGATGAGGACCCTGTTATTCCTGGAGTCTACTAAATTTGTGGAGGACATGCTTATTTTACTTTGCTCAGAGGTTGGTATGGTACTTGCTACCTGGGTGTAGTTTTCCCAAAGATTTATCATGTGGAACATCTCGGTGACCCTGTGTGGGAACAGAATTTCAGATACAAGTGAGAAGTAAGCGCTGGAGAACTAGTGGGAAATATTTTTGGTGCAATTATTCCCTTTGTGGATGTGATTTTGAATGACATTAAGATTAGAAAGTTTTCCACAATGCTGGATAAGTTGGCCACCAGTACAGCAAGAGCTTCATTAGAGGTACAGAAATGGTGGCTAGCAGGTCCATGATTTTGCAAAACCACCTTGTGTTAGACATCCTGCTCACAAAAGAGGGCGGAGTCTGTCTGATGGTAAAGATCAAGCAATGCTGCACCTACATTCTGACAAGAGTAAACATTTGAAGAAGTTTATCAACAATATTTCTGACCTACACAAGGATCTGCAGAAGTACAATCAATCAGTATTTATTGAGTGCTGCTTTTCACCCAAGAGGGTATCCAGGACCTAAGGTCTCGCTAGTCTCCGTCTAAAAGCCAGGTCTTGAGTCCCCTTCGGAATTCTGTGAGAGAGGGCGATGTTCCCAGGTAGAGAAGAAGGTCAGTCAAGGCCTTGTTGACGAGGTAGGAGAAGGAACAACCTCCACTGTGGCTTCAGTGTATGTGGGGGGGGTGTGCGCGGGCTAGGGAGACGGAGAACAGGTGTCCGGTGGGTTGGTGGAAGTTCAGGCGGTGGTTGATATATGCTGGTTCTTTGTCATGGAGGTCCTTGTAGGCGTGTATCAGCATCTTGAACTGGTATCTCTTCTGGGTGTGGAGCCAATGGAGGTTCCTGAGGTGGCGGGTGATGAAGGTCCATTTGGGGAGGTTGAGGATGAGTCTGGCTGCTGCATTCTATATACTCTGGATTCTCTTGAGGAGTTGGGCAGGTATTCTGCCAGAGAGCACATTTCCGTAGTCTAGCTGGCTGCTGATGATGGCCTGAGTAATGGTTTTCCTGTTGTAGAGGGGGATCCATCTGAAAATCTTCTGGAACATGTGGATGGTAGCAAGCAGGTGGAGGAGACTGCATTGACTTCATGGTGAGTTTTCTGTCCAGGATGATGACAAGGTTGTAGGAGTGGTTGGTTGATGTGGGTATGGGTACGATTTTGGGGGGTCACCAGGTGTCATTCCACAGGGAGATGTTCTTTCTGAAGATCAGTACTTCTGTCTTGTCCGCGTTGGGCATCAGGCAGTTGGTCCTCATACAGTCGGCAACACTCATGATGGCCTTGCAGAAGTTTGCTCTGGTGGTCGAGGGGTCTTCCGTGAGCAAGAGCATGAGTTGGGTGTTGTCTGTGTAGGATGTGTTGTTGAGTCTGTGAGTTCAGATGATGTCGGCCAGGGGTGTCATATAGGTGTTTAAAAGTGTGGGGCTGAGGGAAGATCCTTGGGGTACACCGCAGATGATGCTCTTAGGTTACGAGGTGAAGGGTGGTAGGATGTGGTCCGTCAGGGCATCTCTGTTTGTGTCCTTGATGCGTTGATGGTATGTGCTGAGAATTGAAGAATTCTAACACCGAACCCACTTCAAAAACCACAAAAACATTCACTGAGAAGCAACAGCAAATTTACTTCATTTAACAGTCCGAGCGACTGTTTACTGGAGTTAAATACTCTCCCAAGGTGACTTTCATTACTTTACAAAGCCTTTAATGGAATTATTCACAGCCCGAAGAAGCGGCGTCCTGAGAGCTCGCCTGGGTGGCGGCGCAGGTAAACTCCACCATGTGGTGTAGCGGAATTGTGTGCCAAACTCTGCATTTCCAAGTGGAGTGCAGAGTGGCAAAACTCGGCAAACTCTGCCAGCGGAGTTTGCCACCAACCCCTACTAGGTGCTGAGCCAGAAGGAAAAGTCAGACCTCTCACTGTGAAGTCGGTAAAATTACTTATTAAAGAGCCATGGTTTTAGTGACTTTCTGAAGGTCAGCACTTTTCTTTTTTAATGCTGAGGGGCAAAGAGTGCCACAGTCTAACAGTGCAGACCATAAAACTTCTGCCACCCCACGAAGATCTATTAAATCTAGGAATGACTAGATTATCTGCTGCTGATGATCGGAGAGTCCTAGCTGGAGTATAGCGCAAATATTTTTAAAGCTATTCCGGGCCTATGTTATGCAGCGACTTGAAAGTGATCCACTAAGCCATGAAGTTGAGGCGCTTCTTCATAGGAACCATTGCAGCTGAGCTAAGGATTGGGACACAGATTTGTATTTAGGAATGCCCAACAGTAACCAGGCTGTCGCATTCTGTATGGTCTAAACCAAAGCTTATTAAGAAATCTCTTCTGGATGTTCTTAAACAGGGCATTATAGTAATTTAGTTTGATATGATGAGGGCTGACACAACAGTTTTCAGCAGATCAGATGGAATGAAGGGAAGGACCTTCCAGAGTAATTTCAGTTTAAAGAAAGAAGCAGAAGTAATGTGATTGATATGGCCACGAAAGATAATTTACTATCAAAAACTATTCCAAGTTTTCTTACCTTGTGACTGGAGTAGGGAGGGTGCCAAGCTTCTGAGGCCACCACCATGGAGACCAGATGGACATATTCCTTCTGAATAGTAAACCTTCAGTTTTGGATGAGTTTAATTTTAAACAGATTTTACTCATCCATCTCCCTATATGTAGCATGCAGTCATTAAATCTGGCAGCAGCCACTGCTGGGTGACTGGTGACTGGGAGCCTTACCTGACAGCAGTGAGTCGGGATCTTTACGCCGCCACCAGGAGTCACGAGAAAGCCCAAGTATTCACGCATCAAAACCCATTAGCCCACTGCTAGAAATATATGGGATGAAGGTACTTACTTCTGCTCTTTACGGAGCTGAACTATGGGGTTTTGAAAAATTGGGGAGTCTGACACTAGCAGAAAATGAATTTCTAAGAAAAGTGACTAGTGTCCCGACAAGTACCCTGCTGTTACCTTTAATGTGGGACCTTGGGAAAAAATCTGTCCAAGATGTTGCTTTCCTACGCCCGCTCTTGTACTGGCTTAGGATATGGACCACAGAAGAGCTTCAGCATTATGCAGAGGGCCTAAAAGAAATAATAGTGAAAGATTCCTCACAAAAAATACATTGGCTAAAGGCCATAAAGTCTCTCCTAATTAGCCTGGGGATGAGGGAACTTTGGGATGACCCGGTAAATGCTGTTTTTCCCTCTAAAAAAGTTCTGAAGATAAAATATTGGGAGATGGTTACACTAAATGCATGAATGAAGGGCCTCTCCCTGCACCTTACAGGTCGCTTCCTGGAATTCAAGGGATACCCTAAGCTGGAATCGTATTGGGATGCCATCGAAAAGCAGTTTGACCGCAAACTCTATTTTCAAATCAGAGTAGGCTCCCTTCCAACAAGGTCATTCACAGCTAATTTGGTAGGCGAAAACTATCATGACAAATGCCCTAGATGAAGGGAAGAACAAGAGACGATAAGTCACCTCTTTTTTTCCTGTCCCCTATATGTGGCCCCTAGAGAGGTGTGGATTAAACCAATATGTAAACTAATCGGTATCCGCAGACATGAGGAGGCGTTAAGAATCTTATGTACAGACCCCAATCCCCCAATTGCCATAGCAGTGGCAACATTTTTAAAATGGGCATGGATAATTCGGGCAAGAGCACTATGAAAATAGATTGAGAATATTATCTAACCTGTTTATTTGCACTGTAAACGTTGGGATGTAGCCGGGACATGAGCTTTGCAATATAGCATCTGACCCACATAACTGATGAGTTTTATACATTTTAAGGATGTGTTTTTAGCTATGTGATATTCGGCAATTGTCCCTTGGTGTTTAATTCTTTTTTAAATATATTTATTGTATAATCTTCTTAATGATATTTTTTAATTATTGGAAAATGTGATTTTATCTCTTACTTTTATGACTTAATTGTCGAATAAAGTTTATTTGAATTGAATTGACTGGTGACTGGTGACTGACACCACAATTTGGGTGTCCTCTGCACAGGACACTAGATCAAAGCTAAATGATTTAATCAGAGTCACCAGTGTAGTTACATAAAGATTAAATAAGGTAGGTCTCAGATCTGAACCCTTTGGGACACAGCATGGCATAAAAAAGGTGGTGAGCTAAACCCATCCAAAGCCACACTCTGTTCTCATCCACATAGAAAGGGTTTAAGAAGGGAGAGTGCTTTGTCCCTGATACCTAACAAAGCCAGACAGTCCAGAAGCAGGGTATTGTTCACCATTTCAAAGGCCGCCGAGAGGTCTAACAAAATCAGAGCTGCATTCCCACCCTTTTCAAGGATGGTCCTGAGTTCGGGTGTATACCAGCTGGCTTGTATTGTGGATCTGCTGGTTTTGGGGCTTCATGGGGGCAACTTTGTTGGCGCAGCTGGTGATCCAGGTGGAGACGTTTTGGACGGCCTGTTCCAGGTTGGTTGCGGCGTCGAGCTGGGTGGTATTGAGGTCCGTCCACTGGGTCTCTGTCACATAGAAGCAGCAGGTGCTTGGTAAGCCATTGGAAGTGGATTTTCTGCAGTAGGCAAAAGGGTTTAGAAATCTAGGAAGTGGAAATCTAGGTGATATTCTGAAACCTCTGGTGATATTTGCCCTTTGTGTAATATTCCTAGTTGTGATCTGTAAGGGATAAAAGTGCATGAAAGTAAAATGGCGAGTGAAGAAGTAGAGAGTGGATATAGAGCTAGAGGAGAGTCAGAGCAAATACTATGACGACATAAAATTGAAAAATCGATTAGGAATATGCTAAAAACCGCTAAGTGTTAGATGGTTTGTCTGATAAGATTTAGATCTTAAATTGTGATGGCTTGCTTCTCCATCAGAGGGGGTGTTGGAACACCCTTTTAAAGTCTTGACTAGGCCATATGTGCATGCATGTAGGACCATATATTTGTGTACTTTAATATCCTTAATGGAAAGTGATGCACTTGACCAAAATACTGAAAGGTGCATTTGCTGTATTACCCAGACATTTACATGTTTGTGCATACTAATGTTTTCCATATAGTAATACCAAATTGCAGTATTCATATATATCTGTATTTATGTGGTTTGAGTAATTATACTCATGCATTCATTTGAATAGTATCCTGCATTTATTTTATAACTGTATATGTATCCACAGCCGTGCATTTAAATGTGTTGTGAAGTGTGTGTTACGTTAATTTGTTCAAAGGTCTTGAGCATTTGACCTTTATTGTTTAACCTTCAATATGAAAGTTTGCTCGGTGGCAATCTTTTCTTCTTCTTTGCAAGTGCGTACATATAATCTCATATTTAGTGAAAGGCACATAGTGTATGAGGAATAGTGAGGCTTGGGAGAAGAACTTTTGGTAAGGACAAGAGGTGCTAATGAGCAAAAGGAGGCCACCTATTCATGTTATATCTAGAGCCTGAATGAATCCAAGGACATCCTAATGTTCAGACCATGAGATGAGAGTATTGAATAAGGGTGCTAATTTCTACTGTGAGAAGGTGAAAAAGTACTGAGACACGTGAGGTGGTCACCCTTTAGCTTTAGACAGATTCCTTTTAGACATAGAGGGGTACAGAATTATTTGCTATATTTCTGTTGTGTGGATTTATGCTATGCAATTTTCCTGATTTTGCATAATGTCTACAGACGTTCTACAATGCTGACACCTTCCTCCTTTACTGGATCTAATTAGGGTTTCATAAATCAATGCTACTTAGTTTAGATAATTTAGGTATACTCGTGTATAGGCAAGAGGACCGGAAATCATATACTGGTCACCAGATATTGTTCCTTAATTTCTGCATTGCTGTTCCTGAATTCATTTAATGCTTTATGCTGTTGGGACTAAACTTTGTCAGACGATTTGGACAGTAGTGATTATGTATTTTTACAACATATTCTCGAGAATTGTGTGCATCAGTTTGGCTTTGAATTTGTAATAAACCTACATGTAATCTCATGTATCAACTTTGGGTCCTCACTGTGTAGCCAAATGGGCTATATTTTATATTGAACGTTCTGATGATGTTAACTCCTCTTTATTTCTCAGGCATCTAAAAAGATCTATTAAAGGGAAATCTTGTAATTAGGCTCCTTGCTCTATCTCTATCAAGGGAGCATAGCCTATTACAGGTCAACTTGTGGTCTAGGCTAGTTGGATATTGAACCTTGGCACGTGAAAGGCATCCAATAAGCAAGTGGGTTGTTGTCTGGTCCGAGGCCTGTATTTGTCTAGATACTGAAGGACAATAAGGAGGAGATAAACACGAGTGACTGACATTGTGAGAAGGAAGGATCATGTATAGTTGGAGGCTCTACTTGTTATACACTGCTCGGCAAAGATGAGTCTTGAGTACTTTACAGTCCTATGAACTTCACCTTTCATTCTCAAATGGACAGGCAGGCAGTCCAAATTGATAAATGCCGGCTATGACATCATTATCTGGCAAATGCATTGTCTTTTTGGGCAGATGCCAAGTAAGTTGTAAGCTGCTGACTTCAAACTTAGCTTGCTTCTGAGTATCTCTTATGTTGCTCTCCTCTGCCCCTTCACTATGCTTTTGCCAATGATGAGTATGCCATAAAAGCCCTCTTAGTGACTTAAAATAACTTGTTTTTTGTATAGTTCTTAATAACTAGCCTTGCTTGTTTCTAAGCGCTGTAAAGTACCGCCCACAATATTACCCAATTTAATGATACTCAAGCTATTGACTTTCGGAAAAAATTACTGATTTGGTATTGCCGGCATTTAAACTCATGATCTACAGATCCCATAAATGTTACAACGAGTGTTTAACTTAAGGAGTCACATTCACTGCTAGCAGCGAAAAATATGTGACAACTTAATTTTGGTATTAAATATTAATTTGCAAAGCAGTTGATAGCATTTAATCATACAGGGCCTTATTACGAGGTCGGTTGGCAATTCCGCATACCTAATTACAATGCGACCACACATGGTGTGGTTGCAAATTCCCATTTCCCTATGGGAGCTTGTGCTGCTGCCGTAAACTGGCCGTAGCACAAGCTCCAATATAAAAATGGGAGTTTGCATGAATTCCTGCACCGTTTGGCAGGTACCTCCCTTTGCTAGGGGCCCCCAATGTCACTTTCCGACAGGCTTTCATGTCAGAAAGCCCGAAACATTGTAATCCCAACAGCGTAAATGTCATCCATTGGGATTACATACAGGTCTCTAACTGGCCAACAGGCACCTTGAGCCCGTCGAAAGCCTGCTAGAATGACTGGCCAGTTTTAGTTTCAACCGCCTGCATTGTAATGCGGGGGTCGAAACTGAAACCGCAATGAGGCTTAGAAAGCCACCGACCTGCGGTTGGAGGCTTACCATCCCTCATAATATTTTAGTTTCTGCCTAAAATATACTTTTAAATATATTTTTTTGAATTTTTCATAACTACATTTGAATTTTTATTTTTTATTTTATTACGTTGTCATGTTGTTCCCAGCACCTTGTGCCTGAGAGTAATCTGGTTACCTAAATGTTGATGTCGAGACCAGGAGGGTTTTCCTAAGCAGCATGTGGACACCATTTAATATCTTAATGATGAAGTATATCAAAGAGGTCGCGTGGCTTCTGCTCCGACCACAAATCCTCAAACAGAGAGAAAATATCACGCAGCTGAAAGCCTTTCAAAATATTGTAACAGTCCAGATTAACAAAGAGCCTACTTTTAGGGCTTTGAACTGGGCTGCAAGCGCCTTCACATTTTGCACTGTGAAGGATTTGCTATTCTTTCAAATGCCCATCTCATTAAAAAGAATCAGGCAAGAATTGTATATGTGCTTCGTTGTTCACATTAGTGAATGCTTCCACGCAGATCTGCATGGCTAAGAGCCCTTCATCTCAGCATTTGAATTTGCAATGAGCCCGAAACATTGGGATGAGATTATTTGGGTTGGAAGGAGAAAAGAGATAATCCCAAGCAAAGGTATTGTAAACGTTCTCAAAGTTAATTAATAAGAATGCTATGGGCTCCTGCAACTGATACGGAAGCGCCAAGTCATTGAACAACCAGTGGAGATTATGGTGCATAGATTGGACCACGGAAGACCTGGCTTCAGGCGCACGTGATAATTCACACATCTGGTGGGAGTTTCCCTAATTCTTTTGTTGTGACAGTCATCACATGTAGAGCTGAAAAATTATTTGCAGAACTCTGCAGAAAGGCTGTTGGGTCCTGGGATCCTCCCAGAGGCCACCTAGCCCCTGGCCTCTGACGTTTTCTCGGTTGTGAGGTCTGCAACAAGCAGATCTCTCTCCAGTTTGAATAAGACTAGGTAACAAAAGGGGGGCCAGGAAGGTCAATAGTGTTTGTTAGTATATGGCAAGTTTGAATGTGATCTCAGGTGGGTCCCTTACTGGATCATCCATTTCAGTTGTTATTCCTCCAACATGTATACTGTGCTGTCGCCTTCTTTGTGGCTAAATTAGTTTGGGCGCTTGTCCATCTTGTCTCAATAAACATGCACTCAGTGGCGTAATGAAACTTGAGGGGGCCCACCTGCAAAGCACATGGAGGCCCCCCCCCCTGCGGCCCGGCCCACCACCTACAGTATATCATCTCAACATCTCAGTCCAGCAATTCCTCAGGTTAAACTCACAAGTGGTAGAAGTACCGCGTTTATCACAGATAGGTATATATTCACACATTGCTCCCCGTAGAACGCTCTGAGGCATTTGATAAAGGCAGCTCTATGTTTTGGGGGGGGGGGGGGGGGGGGGTGAATGGCCAAACTACAGGAATGTCTTTCAGGAATAACTAATACATGACTGAGACATACGTGAGAAATGAGAGCACAGCAAACATTATATCAGCCAAACTTAAAGCCACATTAACGACTTTAGTATGTCACTGATGACGTAAAATAGGATTTAGTACGACAATGATCGACTAAAGTAGATAAACAAGTTAAAGCAGTAAGTGAATTAAGGAAACATTGCCTATTACAGGGATCATGATGTTCATCAATATATACTGACTCCGTTAGAGCCCCAATGTGAGATTAGACCACCACCAGTAGAAATACTAAAATCTAGATATAGTTTGGAAAGGCTTTCATTTTGCTTGTAGATTGATCTATTGATGTTATAGTATATGTTGGCGAATTTCCTTCAGGTGTAAGACCGGCATGAGATGGAGAGTGGGTGAAGTATGTACCGCCCTACACTTTGTTTTACTTTTATTGCAGGCCGGGCCCCAACCGCCCTACCATGATGCCCTCCCTGATTCCAAATGATCTGATTACCACCCCGCCACCCACTGAAACTCCGATGGTCCTTAGGGGTGGGACAAGGTGGATGATCCCTCATCAAGGGCCCATGCCGACCGAGAGCTTACCATAGCAAATCCAGGACTGGATTCAAAAGCGGAACTCACTGAGGAAACGTGTAGGACCGAGGTGACTGCACACATTTTTGATATAGCTCGCACATGCCATGGAAGATATCGCAAGACACAACATCTGCACGCCCTTTGTGAGAAGAGGGAAGCGTAATGCAATGGAGGACATTTAAATCCCACCAACCCACATGCTACTCGAAAAGAGAGGGCTGGCAAAAGAAGCTTAATGGAGAATGACCCAATACTATTTCTTTGGTAATTCCAAAGAACTTCTGTAAAAACCACACACTTGCAGACAAAATTGCCCTGGCAACAATCATTAACCCCTTCGCTGCTAGGCCTTTTCCCCTCCTGTGCTGAGGCTTTTTTTGGCGTTTTGGAGTAGTGCGCGCTTAGGCCCTTGTAACTTTTTGACCACATAAGGTATCCACGCCAAATTTGCGTCCTTTTCTTCCAACATCATGTGGATTCTAAAGGCGCCCAGGGTTTGTGGATTCCCTTGGAGGGGGCCCAGAAATTAACCAAAATATAGTGATTTTTTTGTTTTTTTCAGAAAAATGGGAAAAACGGGCTGCAAATGAAAGCCTCTGGGTGTTTCCCTGAAAATGGTATCACAAAAGGGTTTGTGGGGCTGAAATCTCCATTTTCTCAGCTTTCAGGGAATGACAGACTTTTGTCAGAGAACCGAAATTTTTCACTCAGTTTTGGCATTTTTCTGGGACATAGCCTATTTTTGCTATTTTTAGAGCTTTCCACCTCCTTCCAGTTAATGGTAGAAATGAGTTTGAAAGCAATAATGGATCCTGGAAAGCTTTACATTTTCGAGAAGTAGACAGAATTCTGAATTCAGAAAGGGGTCATTTGTCTAAATCCATGAAGGTTTCGTTATAGAAACTAACAGTTAGATATTGGAATATTTGAAATTTTGTTGAAAAAAACAGCCTTTTGTCTCAACGTTTTCACCTATAACTTTTTCTAATTTTGACAGCTCTTGGAAAGCAATATACCGTTACATCCGTTAGACCTTCCTGGTTGTGGGGATATATAGGACTTGTAGTTTCACCAAGAACCCGACGAACCCAGATCCAAAAACTGAGCAGCAACTTGCAATGGTATTTTTTCATTTACTGGGTATAGTGCACTTTGTTTTGGAAAATGTATACATGGAATAATCTGTATGAAAGACACCTATGTATTTCTGAATTGGGTACAAATTATAGAGTTCAGAAACAGTATATAATTGCACATTTTCAAAGTTGGGAATACTCATACTAGCATGAGAATTATTGGTCATTTTTCATAAAGATTTTTTTTTACACAATGTCTTTCATTCAAAGGGAGAAATGCATGAAAGCTCAATTGGTAATAACAGTTGATTTACAAATCTGAATTACCCCAAGTGTCCCGATAAAAACGGTACCTCACTTGTGTGGGTCGGCCTTGTGCCTGCGACAGGAAACGGCGCAAAATGCAACGTGGTCACACCTAAATTTAGCAGTTACAAATTGACCCTTTTTTGGCAAAGTGCCTACCTGTAGTTTTTGCACCCTAGCTCTGCCGGCACCTAGGGAAACCTAGCAAACCTATACATTTTTGAAAAGTAGACACCCAGGGGAATTCAGGATGGGGTGACTCGACTGCCTACCACCAGGTTTTGTTACCCAGAATCCCTTGCAAAGGTAAGATTTTCACAAAATAAACACATTTTCCTCACATTTCTGTGGTGGAAAGTTCTGGAATCTGCATGGATCAACAAATTTCCACCCACCCAGCGTGCCCCCAGGTCTCCCGAAAACAATGGTACCTCACTTGCGTGGGTAGGCATAGTGGCTGCGACATGAAACAGCGCAAAACGCAGCATGGTCGCACCTCAATTTCCCAGTGAAATTTAGCACGATTCGGACAAAAAGACTACCTTTTGTTTTTGCGCCGTAGCTCTGCCAGCACCTAGGGAAACCTAGCAAACCTATACATTTTTAAAAAATAGACACCCAGGGCAATTCAGGATGGGGTGACTCGTCTGCCCACCCCCAGGTTTTGTTACCCAGAATCCCTTGCAAACATAAAAATTTGACCAAAAAAACACATTTTCCTCACATTTCTGTGGTGGAAAGTTCTGGAATCTGCGTGGATCAACAAATTTCCACCCACCCAGTATTTGCCCAGGTCTCCCAAAAAAAATGGTACCTCACTTGCGTGGGTAGGCATAGTGGCTGCGACATGAAACAGCGCAAAACGCAGCATGGTTGCACCTCAATTTCCCAGTGAAATTTAGCACGATTCGGACAAAAAGACTACCTTTTGTTTTTGCGCCGTAGCTCTGCCAGCACCTAAGGAAACCTAGCAAACCTATACATTTTTGAAAACTAGACACCCAGGGCAATTCAGGATAGGGTGACTCGTCTGCCCACCCCCAGGTTTTGTTACCCAGAATCCCTTGCAAACATAAAAATTTGACCAAAAAAACACATTTTGCTCACATTTCTGTGGTGGAAAGTTCTGGAATCTGCGTGGATCAACAAATTTCCACCCACCCAGCGTGCCCCCAGGTCTCCCGAAAAAAATGGTACCTCACTTGCGTGGGTAGGCATAGTGGCTGCGACATGAAACAGCGCAAAACGCAGCATGGTCGCACCTCAATTTCCCAGTGAAATTTAGCACGATTCGGACAAAAAGACTACCTTTTGTTTTTGCGCCGTAGCTCTGCCAGCACCTAGGGAAACCTAGCAAACCTATACATTTTTGAAAACTAGACACCCAGGGCAATTAAGGATGGGGTGACTCGTCTGCCCACCCCCAGGTTTTGTTACCCAGAATCCCTTGCAAACATAAAAATTTGACCAAAAAAACACATTTTCCTCACATTTCTGTGGTGGAAAGTTCTGGAATCTGCGTGGATCAACAAATTTCCACCCACCCAGCGTGCCCCCAGGTCTCCCGAAAAAAATGGTACCTCACTTGCGTGGGTAGGCATAGTGGCTGCGACATGAAACAGCGCAAAACGCAGCATGGTCGCACCTCAATTTCCCAGTGAAATTTAGCACGATTCGGACAAAAAGACTACCTTTTGTTTTTGCGCCGTAGCTCTGCCAGCACCTAGGGAAACCTAGCAAACCTATACATTTTTGAAAACTAGACACCCAGGGCAATTCCGGATGGGGTGACTCGTCTGCCCACCCCCAGGTTTTGTTACCCAGAATCCCTTGCAAACATAAAAATTTGACCAAAAAACACATTTTCCTCACATTTCTGTGGTGGAAAGTTCTGGAATCTGCGTGGATCAACAAATTTCCACCCACCCAGCGTGCCCCCAGGTCTCCCGAAAAAAATGGTACCTCACTTGCGTGGGTAGGCATAGTGGCTGCGACATGAAACAGCGCAAAACGCAGCATGGTCGCACCTCAATTTCCCAGTGAAATTTAGCACGATTCGGACAAAAAGACTACCTTTTGTTTTTGCGCCGTAGCTCTGCCAGCACCTAGGGAAACCTAGCAAACCTATACATTTTTGAAAACTAGACACCCAGGGCAATTCCGGATGGGGTGACTCGTCTGCCCACCCCCAGGTTTTGTTACCCAGAATCCCTTGCAAACATAAAAATTTGACCAAAAAAACACATTTTCCTCACATTTCTGTGGTGGAAAGTTCTGGAATCTGCGTGGATCAACAAATTTCCACCCACCCAGCGTGCCCCCAGGTCTCCCGAAAAAAATGGTACCTCACTTGCGTGGGTAGGCATAGTGGCTGCGACATGAAACAGCGCAAAACGCAGCATGGTCGCACCTCAATTTCCCAGTGAAATTTAGCACGATTCGGACAAAAAGACTACCTTTTGTTTTTGCGCCGTAGCTCTGCCAGCACCTAGGGAAACCTAGCAAACCTATACATTTTTGAAAACTAGACACCCAGGGCAATTCCGGATGGGGTGACTCGTCTGCCCACCCCCAGGTTTTGTTACCCAGAATCCCTTGCAAACATAAAAATTTGACCAAAAAAACACATTTTCCTCACATTTCTGTGGTGGAAAGTTCTGGAATCTGCGTGGATCAACAAATTTCCACCCACCCAGCGTGCCCCCAGGTCTCCCGAAAAAAATGGTACCTCACTTGCGTGGGTAGGCATAGTGGCTGCGACATGAAACAGCGCAAAACGCAGCATGGTCGCACCTCAATTTCCCAGTGAAATTTAGCACGATTCGGACAAAAAGACTACCTTTTGTTTTTGCACCGTAGCTCTGCCAGCACCTAGGGAAACCTAGCAAACCTATACATTTTTGAAAACTAGACACCCAGGGCAATTCAGGATGGGGTGACTCGTCTGCCCACCCCCAGGTTTTGTTACCCAGAATCCCTTGCAAACATAAAACTTGACCAAAAAAACACATTTTCCTCACATTTCTGTGGTGGAAAGTTCTGGAATCTGCGTGGATCAACAAATTTCCACCCACCCAGCGTGCCCCCAGGTCTCCCGAAAAAAATGGTACCTCACTTCCGTGGGTAGGCATAGTGGCTGCGACATGAAACAGCGCAAAACGCAGCATGGTCGCACCTCAATTTCCCAGTGAAATTTAGCACGATTCGGACAAAAAGACTACCTTTTGTTTTTGCGCCGTAGCTCTGCCAGCACCTAGGGAAACCTAGCAAACCTATACATTTTTGAAAACTAGACACCCAGGGCAATTCAGGATGGGGTGACTCGTCTGCCCACCCCCAGGTTTTGTTACCCAGAATCCCTTGCAAACATAACAATTTGACCAAAAAAACACATTTTCCTCACATTTCTGTGGTGGAAAGTTCTGGAATCTGCGTGGATCAACAAATTTCCACCCACCCAGCGTGCCCCCAGGTCTCCCGAAAAAAATGGTACCTCACTTGCGTGGGTAGGCATAGTGGCTGCGACATGAAACAGCGCAAAACGCAGCATGGTCGCACCTCAATTTCCCAGTGAAATTTAGCACGATTCGGACAAAAAGACTACCTTTTGTTTTTGCGCCGTAGCTCTGCCAGCACCTAGGGAAACCTAGCAAACCTATACATTTTTGAAAACTAGACACCCAGGGCAATTCAGGATGGGGTGACTCGTCTGCCCACCCCCAGGTTTTGTTACCCAGAATCCCTTGCAAACATAAACATTTGACCAAAAAAACACATTTTCCTCACATTTCTGTGGTGGAAAGTTCTGGAATCTGCGTGGATCAACAAATTTCCACCCACCCAGCGTGCCCCCAGGTCTCCCGAAAAAAATGGTACCTCACTTCCGTGGGTAGGCATAGTGACTGCGACATGAAACAGCGCAAAACGCAGCATGGTCGCACCTCAATTTCCCAGTGAAATTTAGCACGATTCGGACAAAAAGACTACCTTTTGTTTTTGCGCCGTAGCTCTGCCAGCACCTAGGGAAACCTAGCAAACCTATACATTTTTGAAAACTAGACACCCAGGGCAATTCAGGATGGGGTGACTCGTCTGCCCACCCCCAGGTTTTGTTACCCAGAATCCCTTGCAAACATAACAATTTGACCAAAAAAACACATTTTCCTCACATTTCTGTGGTGGAAAGTTCTGGAATCTGCGTGGATCAACAAATTTCCACCCACCCAGCGTGCCCCCAGGTCTCCCGAAAAAAATGGTACCTCACTTGCGTGGGTAGGCATAGTGGCTGCGACATGAAACAGCGCAAAACGCAGCATGGTCGCACCTCAATTTCCCAGTGAAATTTAGCACGATTCGGACAAAAAGACTACCTTTTGTTTTTGCGCCGTAGCTCTGCCAGCACCTAGGGAAACCTAGCAAACCTATACATTTTTGAAAACTAGACACCCAGGGCAATTCAGGATGGGGTGACTCGTCTGCCCACCCCCAGGTTTTGTTACCCAGAATCCCTTGCAAACATAAACATTTGACCAAAAAAACACATTTTCCTCACATTTCTGTGGTGGAAAGTTCTGGAATCTGCGTGGATCAACAAATTTCCACCCACCCAGCGTGCCCCCAGGTCTCCCGAAAAAAATGGTACCTCACTTGCGTGGGTAGGCATAGTGGCTGCGACATGAAACAGCGCAAAACGCAGCATGGTCGCACCTCAATTTCCCAGTGAAATTTAGCACGATTCGGACAAAAAGACTACCTTTTGTTTTTGCACCGTAGCTCTGCCAGCACCTAGGGAAACCTAGCAAACCTATACATTTTTGAAAACTAGACACCCAGGGCAATTCAGGATGGGGTGACTCGTCTGCCCACCCCCAGGTTTTGTTACCCAGAATCCCTTGCAAACATAAAAATTTGACCAAAAAAACACATTTTCCTCACATTTCTGTGGTGGAAAGTTCTGGAATCTGCTTGGATCAACAAATTTCCACCCACCCAGCGTGCCCCCAGGTCTCCCGAAAAAATGGTACCTCACTTGCGTGGGTAGGCATAGTGGCTGCGACATGAAACAGCGCAAAACGCAGCATGGTCGCACCTCAATTTCCCAGTGAAATTTAGCACGATTCGGACAAAAAGACTACCTTTTGTTTTTGCGCCGTAGCTCTGCCAGCACCTAGGGAAACCTAGCAAACCTATACATTTTTGAAAACTAGACACCCAGGGCAATTCAGGATGGGGTGACTCGTCTGCCCACCCCCAGGTTTTGTTACCCAGAATCCCTTGCAAACATAAAAATTTGACCAGAAAAACACATTTCCCTCACATTTCTGTGGTGGAAAGTTCTGGAATCTGCGTGGATCAACAAATTTCCACCCACCCAGCGTGCCCCCAGGTCTCCTGAAAAAAATGGTACCTCACTTGTGTGGGTAGGCATAGTGGCTGCGACATGAAACAGCGCAAAACGCAGCATGGTCGCACCTCAATTTCCCAGTGAAATTTAGCACGATTCGGACAAAAAGACTACCTTTTGTTTTTGCGCCGTAGCTCTGCCAGCACCTAGGGAAACCTAGCAAACCTATACATTTTTGAAAACTAGACACCCAGGGGCATTCAGGATGGGGTGACTCGCCTGCCCACCCCCAGGTTTTGTTACCCAGAATCCCTTGCAAACATAACAATTTGACCAAAAAAACACATTTTCCTCACATTTCTGTGGTGGAAAGTTCTGGAATCTGCGTGGATCAACAAATTTCCACCTACCCAGCGTGTCCCCAGGTCTCCCGAAAAAAATGGTACCTCACTTGCGTGGGTAGGCATAGTGGCTGCGACATGAAACAGCGCAAAACGCAGCATGGTCGCACCTCAATTTCCCAGTGAAATTTAGCACGATTCGGACAAAAAGACTACCTTTTGTTTTTGCGCCGTAGCTCTGCCAGCACCTAGGGAAACCTAGCAAACCTATACATTTTTGAAAACTAGACACCCAGGGCAATTCAGGATGGGGTGACTCGTCTGCCCACCCCCAGGTTTTGTTACCCAGAATCCCTTGCAAACAAACATTTGACCAAAAAAACACATTTTCCTCACATTTCTGTGGTGGAAAGTTCTGGAATCTGCGTGGATCAACAAATTTCCACCCACCCAGCGTGCCCCCAGGTCTCCCGAAAAAAATGGTACCTCACTTGCGTGGGTAGGCATAGTGGCTGCGACATGAAACAGCGCAAAACGCAGCATGGTCGCACCTCAATTTCCCAGTGAAATTTAGCACGATTCGGACAAAAAGACTACCTTTTGTTTTTGCGCCGTAGCTCTGCCAGCACCTAGGGAAACCTAGCAAACCTATACATTTTTGAAAACTAGACACCCAGGGCAATTCAGGATGGGGTGACTCGTCTGCCCACCCCCAGGTTTTGTTACCCAGAATCCCTTGCAAACATAAAAATTTGACCAAAAAAACACATTTTCCTCACATTTCTGTGGTGGAAAGTTCTGGAATCTGCGTGGATCAACAAATTTCCACCCACCCAGCGTGCCCCCAGGTCTCCCGAAAAAAATGGTACCTCACTTGCGTGGGTAGGCATAGTGGCTGCGACATGAAACAGCGCAAAACGCAGCATGGTCGCACCTCAATTTCCCAGTGAAATTTAGCACGATTCGGACAAAAAGACTACCTTTTGTTTTTGCGCCGTAGCTCTGCCAGCACCTAGGGAAACCTAGCAAACCTATACATTTTTGAAAACTAGACACCCAGGGCAATTCAGGATGGGGTGACTCGTCTGCCCACCCCCAGGTTTTGTTACCCAGAATCCCTTGCAAACATAAAAATGTGACCAAAAAAACACATTTCCCTCACATTTCTGTGGTGGAAAGTTCTGGAATCTGCGTGGATCAACAAATTTCCACCCACCCAGCGTGCCCCCAGGTCTCCTGAAAAAAATGGTACCTCACTTGCGTGGGTAGGCATAGTGGCTGCGACATGAAACAGCGCAAAACGCAGCATGGTCGCACCTCAATTTCCCAGTGAAATTTAGCACGATTCGGACAAAAAGACTACCTTTTGTTTTTGCGCCGTAGCTCTGCCAGCACCTAGGGAAACCTAGCAAACCTATACATTTTTGAAAACTAGACACCCAGGGGCATTCAGGATGGGGTGACTCGCCTGCCCACCCCCAGGTTTTGTTACCCAGAATCCCTTGCAAACATAAAAATTTGACCAAAAAAACACATTTTCCTCACATTTCTGTGGTGGAAAGTTCTGGAATCTGCGTGGATCAACAAATTTCCACCCACCCAGCGTGCCCCCAGGTCTCCCGAAAAAAATGGTACCTCACTTGCGTGGGTAGACATAGTGGCTGCAACAGGAAACGGTTCAAATCGTACGGTGGTGAATTTACATTACCTTATTGCAAAACTACCTTGATTTTGGGGGGGGGCATCTGAGTTTGTGGCCCGGGGCTCGGTGGTATTCTTTGCAAAGTAGCAAACCCAAACAGTTCTGAAAACTAGACACCCGGGGGAGTCCAGTGAGGTATGGCATGCATGGGTCTCTCAATGTTTTCCTACCCAGAACTCTCTGCAAACCTTAAAATTAGGTAAAAATTGCACTTTTCCAAACTGTTTGGCGTGGGATCGCCGGGCCGGCAAAAAAGTCATACCACTCTGCGTTCCCCTTGTTCTCCCGAGTAAAAGGATACCTCACTTGTGTGGGTGCCCCAAAGCAGAACACGCCAAAAATGAATTTTGAAAAAAGTCGTTTTTACTCATATTTACGTTTTACAAATTAAGCACCCCAACCTAAGTCACATGCCTTTGGCCCACCCACACAAGTGAGGTATCATTTTACTCGGGAGAACAAGGGAAACACTGGGTGGTAGGACATTTGTTCCGGCAGCGAGATCCCACCCAAAAAAATATGGAAAAGTGGGTTTTTTGACCAAAATTTCAGGTTTGCAGGGGTTTCTGGGTAGGAAAACATTGGGGGACCCACGCATGCCATACCACCCTGGACTCCCCCGGGTGTCTAGTTCTCAGAACTGTTTGGGTTTGGTAGTTTCCAAAGATGCCTGCCAAGCCCCGGGCCAAAAGCTCAGGTGACCCCCTCAAAAAATAAGATTATTTGGCTAAAGGTAATGTTTTCGTCTCCACAGTATGAATTGGGCCTTTTCCTAAAGCAGCCGCTATGCCTACCCACGCAAGTGAGGTACCATTTTTATCGGGAGACCTTGGGGAACGCTGGGTGGGAGGTAATTTGTGTGTGCCCAGTGATGCCACGCTTTCCCACACTAAAACGTGTGAAAAAACTGATTTTTTCCATGCAAAAAATGAGGTTTGCAAGGGATTCTGGGTAAAGGAACGTTGGAGGATCCACGCAAGCCATACCTCCTTGGAAGCCCCCGGGTGTCTACTTTTCAGAAATGTGTGAGATTGGTAGGTTTCCCTAGATGGCTGTCTCGCACGGGGCCAAAAACCCAGGTAACCCCTCTTGCAAAAGCTGGTGGACTTAAGATTTTCACCATTGTTACATTCACCAGCTTTTGCAAGAGGGGTTACCTGGGTTTCTGGCCCCGTGCGAGACAGCCATCTATGGAAACCTACCAAACCCACACATTTCTGAAAAGTAGACACCCGGGCGCTTCCAAGGAGGTATGGCTTGCGTGGATCCGCCAACGTTCCTTTACCCAGAATCCCTTGCAAACCTCAATTTTAGCAGAAAAAAATCTATTTTTTCACACATTGTAGTCTGGGAAAGCGTGGCATCACTGGGCTCACACAAATTACCTCCCACCCAGCGTTCCCCCAGGTCTCCCGATAAAAACGGTACCTCACTTGCGTGGGTAGACATAGTGGCTGCAACAGGAAACGGTTCAAATCGTACGGTGGTGAATTTACAATACCTTATTGCAAAACAACCTTGATTTTGGGGGGGGGGCATCTGAGTTTGTGGCCCGGGGCTCGGTGGTATTCTTTGCAAAGTAGCAAACCCAAACAGTTCTGAAAACTAGACACCCAGGGGAGTCCAGGGAGGTATGGCATGCATGGGTCCCCCAATGTTTTCCTACCCAGAACTCTCTGCAAACCTTAAAATTAGGTAAAAATTGCACTTTTCCAAACTTTTTGGCGTGGGATCACCGGGTCGGCAAAAAAGTCATACCACCCTGCGTTCCCCTTGTTCTCCCGAGTAAAAGGATACCTCACTTGTGTGGGTGCCCCAAAGCAGAATACGCCAAAAATGAATTTTGAAAAAAGTAGTTTTTACTCATATTTACGTTTTACAAATTAAGCACCCCAGCCTAAGTCACATGCCTTTGGCCCACCCACACAAGTGAGGTATCATTTTACTCGGGAGAACAAGGGAAACACTGGGTGGTAGGACATTTGTTCCGGTAGCGAGATCCCACCCAAAAAAGTATGGAAAAGTGGGTTTTTTGACCAAAATTTCAGGTTTGCAGGGGTTTCTGGGTAGGAAAACATTGGGGGACCCACGCATGCCATACCACCCTGGACTCCCCCGGGTGTCTAGTTCTCAGATCTGTTTGGGTTTGGTAATTTCCAAAGATGCCTGCCAAGCCCCGGGCCAAAAGCTCAGGTGACCCCCTCAAAAAATAAGATTATTTGGCTAAAGGTAATGTTTTCCTCTCCACAGTATGAATTGGGCCTTTTCCTAAAGCAGCCGCTATGCCTACCCACGCAAGTGAGGTACCATTTTTATCGGGAGACCTTGGGGAACGCTGGGTGGGAGGTAATTTGTGTGTGCCCAGTGATGCCACGCTTTCCCACACTAAAACGTGTGAAAAAACTGATTTTTTCCATGCAAAAAAATGAGGTTTGCAAGGGATTCTGGGTAAAGGAACGTTGGAGGATCCACGCAAGCCATACCTCCTTGGAAGCCCCCGGGTGTCTACTTTTCAGAAATGTGTGGGATTGGTAGGTTTCCCTAGATGGCTGTCTCGCACGGGGCCAAAAACCCAGGTAACCCCTCTTGCAAAAGCTGGTGGACTTAAGATTTTCACCATTGTTACATTCACCAGCTTTTGCAAGAGGGGTTACCTGGGTTTCTGGCCCCGTGCGAGACAGCCATCTATGGAAACCTACCAAACCCACACATTTCTGAAAAGTAGACACCCGGGCGCTTCCAAGGAGGTATGGCTTGCGTGGATCCGCCAACGTTCCTTTACCCAGAATCCCTTGCAAACCTCAATTTTAGCAGAAAAAAATCAATTTTTTCACACGTTGTAGACTGGGAAAGCGTGGCATCACTGGGCTCACACAAATTACCTCCCACCCAGCATTCCCCCAGGTCTCCCGATAAAAACGGTACCTCACTTGCGTGGGTAGCCATAGTGGCTGCAACAGGAAAAGGTCCAAATCTAACAGTGGTGAATATAAAATACCCTGAAGCAATATAACTTTGATTTTTTGGGGGGAGGCACCTGAGTTTTTGGCCTGGGGTGGGTGGTATTCTTTGGAAAGTAGCAAACCCAAACAGTTCTGAAAACTAGACACCCGGGAGAGTCCAGGGAGGTATGGCATGTGTGGGTCCACCAATGTTTTCCTACCCAGAACTCCTTGCAAACCTTAAAAATAGGTAAAAATAGCACTTTTCCAAACATTTTGGCGTGGGATCGCCGTGCCGGCAAAAAACATTCAAGCACGGCTATCTATTCCTCAAAGACACACACATACAGGTTGGATTTGGCACGAGGGCGAGTGATGGTTCAGTACATAAAATTTTATTAACAAGATATTTCAAAAAAATGAAATGCTCTGTCAATAAATAAATGCATAAAAACTGAACCAGTGACTCGCAACTCGTGAGCTGTAAAGCCACGACAAGGCACCAACCGTTTTACAGGCCATTCACGCACCTTTCATACCTGATACAAACCAGACCATTGACACCATCCGAATGGAAAAGCAACACATAACAACAATCACAATAAGGGGCAAGGTACACCCTACTGCAGAAAGAGAAAAAAAACAATTATTACTGCACACCCATCTAATCCGCAAGCACACACACATACTGGTTGGATTTGGCACGAGGGTGAGTGATGATTCAGTACATACAATTGGATACGCAAGTAATTTCATCAAAAATGAAATACACTGCGTATAATTGAAAGTATGATAAACTGAACCACTGACTCGCAGCTCGTGAGCTGTAAAGCCACGTCAAGGCACCAACCTCTTTACAGGCCATTCATACACCTTTCGTACGCGTGACACATACAAAACATTCACACCGCGGACCCATCACATTTCAACACTCACACCAGCAAACAGCGCCATTCAAGGGCCATTCAAGGGCCCATCACTTTCACACGCCCACATTTCTGACACTGCAACTACACAAAATGATGGACTGTGTGGAGTGTCACTCAACTAGCAGTGTGTGTATTGACCAACAGAAAGTAACTACTCACACACCGCCTGCCGAGCGCCAGTCCACCCACACCACCATCCAAGCACCAGACCATGCACACTGCCAGCCAAACACCACTCAGCGCACACCGACAGCCAACTACCACTCCACACACACCACCAGCCAAGCATCACTCCACGCACACCACCAGCCAAGCGCCACTCCACAAACACAACACCATCCAAGCACCACTCCACACACGCCGCCAGCCAAGCACCACTCCACACACACCGCCAGCCAAGCACCACTCCACTCACACCGCCAGCCAAGCACCTAACCATACACTCCGCCAGCCAAGCAAAAATCCACGCACCCCCCCAGCACAACTCCAATCCATGCACTATGCCAGCCAAGCACCAGACCACGCACACCACCAGCCAAGCGCCATCCACTCACACCACCAGCCAAGCACCTAACCATGCACTCCGCCAGCCAAGCAAAAATCCACTCACCCCCCCAGCACAACTCCAATCCATGCACTATGCCAGCCAAGCACCAGACCACGCACACCACCAGCCAAGCGCCATCCACTCACACCACCAGCCAAGCACCTAACCATGCACTCCGCCAGCCAAGCAAAAATCCACTCACCCCCCCAGCACAACTCCAATCCATGCACTATGCCAGCCAAGCACCAGACCACGCACACCACCAGCCAAGCGCCAGTCCACGCACACCAACAATCCAAGCACAATCCTGCACACACCACCATCGAAATTAGAATTTTTTAAAGAAATACCACAAATCAAATGTAGAAACCTACAAATCTGCTAACACAAATTCAAAACCTAAATGCTTTGCACTAATGCAAACCTAAAAGCAAACAAAAAAATATTACAGAAAACAGACCAGACAGTACACTTACAAGCTCAATGAAACTCCCAAAACTTCTTTTGTGTGTGGTACGATTTAAAACCAGCTGGCACACACAATCCAGGATTTGAAGGACAGTCAGGACAGTGCATACGAGACTCCCTCCGCACTTCTCTTCGCCAACAGACTCTACATCTTTTAGTGGGATTGTCTTTTGCAGTTGTGGGAGGAATGTATTCTGGAAAGTGGCGATCTTTCAGTCTAGCCACTTCCTCCACCACTCCAAATCTTGGCACACTTGCCTGTTCCACTAGTACAAGGCTGCCTATTATAGTCTCCTGAAACTTAACAAAAGGCATCTTTGACTCAGGACAAGATTTCTGGAAAACAACAAAAGCATTAAAGGATGCCAAGTGGAAAAGATGGATAGCCAACTTCTTGTACCAAACGTAAGCCTTTCGAAGAGCAGCATAAGGTTCCAACCTCTGATCTACTCTGTCAACACCACCCATGTGCCTATTATAGTCTAAAATGCACACAGGTTTACGCACTTCAGCAGTCTCACCCCGAACTGGCAGAGCTTCAGTGCTTTCGTCATGGATAGTAGTCAGCATGTAAACATCTCTCCTGTCTGAAAACTTCACAGCTAGAAGCTTCCCACATCGCAATGCAGTAGACTGTCCCCGCACAAGCCTTTTGCAAACAAGTTCTATTGGGAAACCTTTCCGGTTACTGCGCATCGTGCCACATGCAACAGTGCCCACTTTGGCCAACTCCTTGAACAAACGCACACTAGTGTAGAAGTTATCTACATATAAATGGTGGCCTTTGTTAAATAATCGTCTACCTAGTTCCCACACAATTTTCTCAGTCACTCCAAAAGTGGACGGACAAGCAGAAGTGTTAATGCTGGAATCCTTACCGGTGTACACCCTGAAATTATAAACATATCCAGTCTCACTGTCACACAGCATATACAGTTTGATGCCATAGCGTGCCCTCTTACTAGGAATGTATTGCCTAAAAACCAAGCGGCCCTTGAACAATACCAAAGACTCGTCCACAGCTATTTCTCTTCCAGGTGCAAACATCTCAGGAAAACGATCAACAAAGTGATCAAGGACAGGCCGAATCTTAAAAAGACGGTCACAATCAGGGTGATCGCGTGGCAACGCTAAATCATTATCAACAAAATGCATCATGCGAAGAAGAAGCATATATCGATCACGAGTCATAACTGCTGGAAATATAGATGTTGCCATCAAGGGACTAGTGGACCAATAAGAAGACATTGATGGCTTCCTTAGCAAGCCCATCAAAAAAGTTAATCCCAAAAACTTCTTCATCTCTTCAACATATGTGGGAGACCAATGGGTAGCTCTGGAATGGGGCTTAAGGCTGGCACTGTGGTCCCTCAAATACTGCTCTGCATACAAATTAGTTTGCTCCACAATCTCATGCAAAAACTCATCGTCAAAAAACAACTGAAAAAATTGAATTGGCAAAAAATTGTCAGTATTCACTCTACACCCTGGAACACCAGTGAAGTCTGGCAATTCCGGCTGCACCATGCCTGGGGCAACCCAGACGTCATCACTAACATGAGGAGAAGAAGCCACCCTAGCCTGCAGGCCAGATGCCTCTTGCTGCACTACATCAACGGGAACACTAGCATCCCCAGATGCCTCTTGCCTCACTACACCAACAGGAATACTAGCATCCCCAGATACATTTTGCATCTCTTCACCAACAGGAGAACTCACATCCCCAGCTGCCTCTTGCATCTCAACATCAACAGAAGAACTCGCATCCCCAGATGCCACTTGCTGCTCAACAACAACAGAAAGACTAGCAGCACCAGATGCCTCATGCTGCTCTACAACAGGAAGACTAGCAGCACCAGATAACCTTTGGCGCACCACAGCAATGTGAAACCTTTTGGGCGCAGCCTTTACCACACTTGCCTGTTCCTGACGAGAAAAAAAGGGAAACCTTGAGGACCTAGGCTGCCGCTCACATGGCTCTTGCCTCTCTACCGGCACATCAATGTCCCTCTCTACCACAGGCACTTCATCAGCACTAGAAGAAGAATCATCATCCGATGATACAATGCGAAGAGAAAACTCACTGCCTGAATCTTCTGCACCTACCTCATGCTCCGAATCGGAGTCAGTGTCTGGACCATGGTCAGAGGAAGACTCAAAAAGCAAACTAACAACCTGCTTAGCAGTAATCCTGCGAGCAGCCATTATCCTTACAAATCAAGAAGACTACACACACAAGTGAACAACAACCTACACTGTGCAAAGGAAGAAGTAAACAAGGTAGAGTCTTCACACAAAAATCAATACACTCAAAAACAATTCAAATCTAACCAAATATAAGAAGACTCACCAGCACCTACTCTGCTGAAACACAGCAAAAAGAAAGGAAATCCCACTGGAAAGAAAAAAAAAGTATAGATTGGACAAAGTACACATCAAGCAGCAATACAAAAAAAAAAGTTAACAATCAAGAAACACAAAGCCACACAAACAGCAATAACTTCACTTTTCATAACAACACATTTATCTAGGAAACATAGTACAAAAAACATTTACTTACCAAGCACATGCAACTACACAAGCTGCAAAACCAGCATTAACCGAACCGCAACCTACACCAATACAAACAGCAAAAGCCTGGATCAAAAACAAAGAAGAAAAAAAATTATTTAATACTACATTTCACAAACAACATAACAAATGAATAAACAATACACAAATTTACCCCCAAAATCACATCCACACAGATGGGCCATCAAAAAGGGCAAAACGGACAAAAGTACGGGTTGATTTGCCCACCGGGGGGGAGGCCAGAAAATCTAAATTTAAAATCCGACCCACCTGAAAGCGACCCTTGCCCAATGGGTCACTTCCTACAATCTAAAATAAAATCCCTGGTGCTAGTGGGGGCATTTCCACCGCACAATCGCAATGCTGTGCGCGACCGTGAGCCAGAAATGCCCTGCAAAGAGACATCAGAAGAGAGGAAAATCACTTACCTCTCCCCTGATGCCTCTTTGCAAACCCCCCCAAATATCTCAAAACCAACCTAACACCTCCAGGCGCAGGAAGCAAATGGCTTCCCGACCGCCTGGGAATCCCTGAAGATGTTGGCGCGTGCTGTGCGCGCTGACGTCATCAGGGATTCTCATGGGGAGGGGGACAATAGAATTACTGTGGTTAACTGCGATGCTGGACAGAGGCACTTGCATCCTTGATTTTCACAAGCGCAATCCTAAAACAGTTCCTATGACCAGGAGCTTCTTTCTCCCCATCTGCTGCTCTCAACAGTCTCTGACCATTTATACACATAAGAGGCATGTGAACTCACACAGAAGATCCCCGTTTGGCAACGCCCACCAACTAGCGGAGTGCACCATCTTTCCTAAATTTACCCACTATGATGGACAGCTCACTCAAGGGACCTGTGCACACATTGGTGCGATGGCATAGTAACACACACGGACACTGGAGACAAAGCAAGCGCTCGAGTTGCAGCACAAATTCAGGAAAACATTCATCAGCCCAAAAACATTTGTGACCTTCCCACTATGATTCACAGCTCACACAAGGGACCCCTGCGCACATCTGTGCAATTGCATAGTAACGCACACATGGACACTGGAGACAAAGATGGGGCTCGAGTTGCAGCACAAACTCAGGAAAGCAATCATCAGCCCAAAAACATTTGTGAACTTCCCACTATGATGAACAAATGGTCTCTGTTTCCAGATACCTAAGAGCCTTGCTAGTTTATTCAGATAACAACCAACACACACTGGGGTCGATTGTGAAAATATGGTAGTGTACAAAAAAGGGGAGAAATGCTCCTCTTTTAGGTGTCCCCTCACTCACCAGGGTTGCCCCACGGTGACATGCTTCATCATTGGGGCCATCCCAGTCCTCTACGGGCTGGGGTGTGCTGCGACTTGCGAAAGTTACGTAGGAGCACTTTATTAGACTATGTGTGGTGCATGTGTATTTGAGGAATGGACTATGTGATGTGTGAAATACCTGCCCAGTAGGTTTACAATAAACTTTATTCTTGCCTCTAGGTGGTAATAAACGGGGTGGAAAGATAGGCTGCCCTAAACGTAATGTGTCCAGATGTACCTATCAACTCCTATCGTCGACATGTTTCGTGCATACCCCAAGCACTATGATGGACAGCTCACAAAAGGGACCCCTGCGCACATCTGTGCAATTGCATAGTAACGCACACATGGACACTGGAGACAAAGATGGCGCTCGAGTTGCAGCACAAATTCAGGTAACAATCAACAGCCCAAAAACATTTGTGAGCTTCCCACTATGATGGACAGCTCACTCAAGGGACCCCTTCGCACATGGCATAGTAACACACACATGGTCACTGGAGACAAAGCTTGTGTTTGAAAAGCAGCACACAAAAAAAAACATTCATCAGGCCAAAAACACTAGTGAGCTTTGCCTAGGCAGCACAGGTGTGTTTTTTAGCCACTTCAGAAACACACATCAGTATAAGTAATGAAGGACAGAGGCACTTGCATCCTTCATTACAATGAGCACTATCATTTTACTTTATAAATGACCCCCATCAGCATTTTTGTAGAAAAAACGGCCTTTCAACAACATTGCAGCCAAGAGAAGACTTCATAGATAATGTAGATAATGTTCCCCCAACAAGCGGAGCGACCCTTCCCCAAGGGGCCGCTCCCCGAACTACGAAATTGATCACGAAACACACACAAAAAAAAATCACTAACATTCCTGCTGCACGATCGCACGATCGTGCAGCAGGAAACCTCTAAAGTGCCATATAGGGAAAGAAAAAGCCTTTCCTTTCCCTCGATGCAAGTTTGAAAACAATCCCCCCTGCCCCAGCCACGAAACAAACCTCTTTTGCCGAAGACGCGCAGGAAGCAAATGGCTTCCCTGCGCGTCTGTAAACAAAAGGAGCCTCCGGTGACGTCAGCGCGCCTCGCGCGCTGACGCCATTGATGACGCGGGCGGGGAGGGCGGGGGGAGGCAGGGGAAGGTCTTCCCCTGCCATCCCCGAAGAAACGAACAAAATCGGGCAGACTCGGGGGGAGCGCTGGCGCTTCCCCCGAGGGTGGGGCTCATGACGAGCTGGGCTCGTCATGAGCGTGCGAGGAGGCTACGCCATGACGAGCCCAGCTCGTCATCAGCCCCGAAGGGGTTAATGGATATGGGTGAGCAACAGCCAGCGAGAGCAATATGGCAGCATTATGAGGATGCTCACAATTATGCAGGCGAAGGCGGAGCATTTTTTATCACAACCTTATTGCTGTGCCAATATTGGACACTTTTGTGTGACCATTTCGAGTCAAATGCTACACAAGTCGTAACCCATCCATCCTTACCCATCCAAATAAACCACCCAAATGTCCCATCCACCCACCCACTTTTCCAACCCCATCTATTCATCCATACAAACACTTTATCCATCAAATTAGCAAAACCCATCCATCTATTCACCCACCCAGCCATTCAGCCAACCTAACACATCAACGCAACCATTTATCCTTCCCCACCATCCATCCTCTTGCATCGAAACACATATCAAACCAAGACCTTCTGTCCATATTACCATCCATTTATTCACTCATCTACCCACCCATCTCTCTAGATACAATCTGTGAGCAAAGGATAAGCCTTTTGCAGGCACAATAGAAAATTAGGAGGCTAGTTTTTATTCCACCCAGGCCTGATTCTCCCACTACACACTCCCACCCTGCCTCTTAGCTCACAGCTGGGATTATTTTCATCCCGATTCCTGCTTTTATCACTGCTGCAGTCATATCCTTCTCCTCCTGCTTCTTTCTACATTGTCTGCCTTTCTCTCTATTGCACTAGGTCAATTTTTTGACATGAAAAATAATTCTGGATGCCCAAATATTGAACGCCTGAGTCTACAACATGCATCCACTAGCACAAATTAAGCATGTTTGCCTGAGAAATGACGGATTCTGTCCCGACCCTCACAAGCTTCCAGAGACTCTGATCTTTTCACAAAATGTCCCAGTTTTGAGACAGGCCAGCCATCTGCGGATCTCTGCTTATTCTTAGGCCTTAGTATTACTTCCTTGGACTCTAGATCCCCCCCTCCAGTACTATGTATGGGCCACAATCATTCCTGAAAAACAGGGCCTGGTTTTGATGATTTTGTAACACCGCATTCACTAACCAATTGGGGAAATTGGACAATACCACCTGGGTAACTAGGGAAGGGTTTCTGCTTTCAAGGGGACAGGCAAAGGCTTGAATAGTGTCCCACCATCGGCAATCGAAGTGATATTACGCTACCCATTAGCTCCTACTTTGAGGCAAATACCCACCAAAATGAAAAGTGAAAAAAATATATTTGATCTGTTAAATGAACATCTGTCCTTTCAAGGCTAGTGTTCTGCAAACCTTCAAGAAGTTGTGACCCCATGAAGTCCTCTTGCTGACATGTCTTTGTGCCCATGACTACAGCTGTAGACCCCTGTGGAGTATGTAGGGATCACCTGCTCTTTCTATAGGGCACAGTGCCACAGGAATTGTCCATTAGCTTATAGATTTTATAGATCCCCAAAGGAAGAACCCCACTGCTTTGACCATACATCCTTCTTCGTGGCCAAAGCTGGCACACTCACCTGCAGCAAAACTGTTATGCGCTGTAGAAGTGACACTGATAATCATCCACTGGGGCCTGGCAGCACACAGGACCATGTAGACATCATATACACGTCATAGGGAGACCTGACAACCTGACCTACTGAAAAACTCTAAAAAATAAATACAAAATCCTTCATTGTTGGATGTAGACACAAAGATTTGACCAATACATCAAAGTCACTCACACGACACTCTGCAAGAACACCATTGATGTTAAAGAAAAGGACATGAGGGCCAACATAAACTATAAATAAAAAGAACAAGCCTTATACTGCTGCCTAGGTGGGGGTAAGGCACTTCTAATTTTTTCTAACTGTAGCGCCTTTAATGTACTTGTTTGCTGCACTTCACAATGAGGAACACAGCGCTTTACGCGGGGCGATCCCAGCACTTTCCAACATGACGGCATTCATTTAGTCAGTAGCAGCACTTTGCAGATAGAGCTGGCACTTTCATGTAACTACATAGGCTCTTCCCTGCTTTTATGGCCTGCAAAATCCCCACTGTCCTGAATGAGTTAACGGTGACTTGATAACAATACCTACAAATGCAGTAACTCACCCAATACACTGCAAAGAATAAATCAGCCAAATTACCGGCAATTCACAACCAAAACCTGTAACCGCACCAATGGGACAGTGATAGCAGTCCGCATCCACAGCTACATCACATTTAAAGGGACACCCCCTGCTTTACCCTTTCAAGCACTTTCATTGGCAATTATCCGGGTCTGGTGGCTCAGTGGAATAATGCTTCCACTGCTGGGGCCAGTATTAAACCTCACGGTCACAGGTTCAAATCCCGGTGGGTCCACTCAGCTTTCATCCATCTGAGGTTGATAAAATGAGTACCATTGAGTTGGGTTACAAGAAACATCTGTTATTCAGCGCCAAGATACCTCTGGGTGAACGTGCGCTTTACCAATACACATGTTATGTTACGTTATAGTAGCAGCACTTAGCATCTAGAACGGTGCATCACGTTTAAAGGGACAGTGCGCGCTTAACGCTTAACACACTTTTAACAGAACACCACGGGCATGTCTCAACATACCTGCAATGCTTTCCACGGACCGGCAGAAGCACTTTTCCTAAGAATTTGATTACATTTAGTGAGACAGAGGCAGAGCCATCAGTCTCAGCAGGCATCCGCCACTGCTGATGGGGCAGTACGAATTATGCCGATCTCTGCGAGTCTTCTGCACGTGCGGTGGAACAGTGAAAACACAAACAGATCTAAGAGCATCTTCTAGGACACAAAGCAGCACTTCTCAATGGAACTTTATGGGACAGTATCCATACATCCAATCTGACTCCACAGCTTTTCGTGGGACAGCATAGACAGATCCCATAGCATTTCACGGGACAGTACACAAACGTATCCCAGAACATTCCATAGGCACTACAAAGAGAACCTTGCACCACCAGACCTAAGAGCATTCCACGGGGCAGTACAAACAGATCCCTGAGCATTCCACAGGGCAGTAGCACCAACAAAACTAACACCATTCCATGAGGCAATAAAAAAAGATCCCTGAGCATTCCAAGGGGCAGTTGCACCACCAGACCTAAGAGCTTTCCATGGGGCAGTACAAACAGATCCCTGAACATTCCACTGGGCAGTAGCAGTAACAGATCTAAAAGCATTCCGTGGGGCAGTACAAACAGATCCCTGAGCATTCCACAGGGCGGTAGCACCAACAAAACTAACACCATTCCATGGGGCAGGAAAAAAAGATCCCTGAGCATTCCACGGGGCAGTTGCACCACCAGACCTAAGAGCTTTCCACGGGGCAGTACAAACAGATCCCTGAACATTCCACTGGGCAGTAGCACTAACAGATCTAAAAGCATTCCATGGGACAGAACAAACATATCCCTGGGCCTCCAATGGGGCAGTACAAACCTATCCCTGAGCATTCCATGGGGTACAAACATATCCCTGAGCATTTTAACGGGCAGTACAAACAGTTCCCAGAACATTTCTTTGGGCAGTATCAACAGATTCCAAATAATTTCATGTGGCAGTACAAACAGTACAAACAGATCCAAACAAATTAGAAAGTTTCAAGGGATAATATAGGCACACCCAAACAGATCTCAGACCATTTCATAGGACAGAACTGCATTTCTAAAAAGACACATAGCATTCCAATGCGAAGTGCATACACAAATCGGACAGTACATACATAAATCTGTGCAGACTTCGTAACATTTCATAGGCAGTACATACAGGTCCTAAAGCATTTCATGAACAGTGGCGACACTTCTGAACCATACGCCATTCGCCTAAAAGGAGAGTGCAGCACTTCTCAATGAACACCACAGCGTTAAATGGAGAGTACCAGCACTTCTAGCCAGATCAGCACGAGGGACAGTGCCAGTCACACAGAGACCTCTTAAGACATGGGCAAAGTGGGCTCTGGCCCAGGGCCCCAGTCTTTTCAGGGGGCCCCTTTTAGAGCCAGCTCTGTTATTTCTTACCCTGATGATCTTGAGTAATTCTTTAACACATTTTTTAAATACCGTTTTCCTTTAATTTATTTTGAATGTGGTTGTTTACAGATAGTTTGCAGAGAAATGTTCTGTTGATGTTTCATGCAATATCCAAAAAAAAAGTTTCTTTTAGATCAAAAGAGGACCTCACATATGAGAAATGGGAGGGCGTCACAGAGATTATTTGCAGAAATATTTGTGAGCTGCTGCTGTGTTAAATATTGAAAACACAAGTCACTATTCCTGAATAAATACATATAAACACATTTAAAATTTGGACAAGTGTGCTTGTGCACTGTCAGTAACTTGGCCAAAGAGGTCATAAAAGGCCGGAAATTGTTTTTTTTAAACTGAAAGATGTCCTGAACAGGGGCCCCCAAAATATGTTTGTCCCAGGGCCCCAAAATCCTTAAGTTGTCCCTGCAGCCACGAGCAAACCTTTCACATAATCAGTCCCCCTCCCCGCTCCACGCAGAAAGATAAACACCTACTTACAGAGAGAGATCCATGTAAATGTTGTCTGTGCACAACCCAGGCCTGTAACTCCGAGGGACCCCACCCCCATCCTCTTTCCGGGCCTGGCACCTCTGACTGAAGAGAAACAATGTAAGATGTTAGTTTGTTTCTCTTCAGTCAGCCCGGAGCTCAGAGCAGACTGAAGCTGCTGCTGTAGAGCCTGTCTCTTCACAGCTCTCTGCAGATGAGCTGAGGGGGCCCCCTTCATCTACTGGACACTGCCCCCCCCCCCACACTGCGGGGGCTGCGGGGGTGTTTGTTAAGCCCCTGCATGCACTTTAATGTCAGATGCTATCCACAACCTCCTAGCTTACTCCGTTAGATATTGCTTATAATGGATTCTCGCTTCCTGAAGGTAATGATCTGAGCTTCCTCTCCTATATTTCTCTTCTGATGTACTGCTGGCTGCTTCCAAATGTGTAACTTTAAGCACATTGGCCTGGCTCAAAGTCTTCCCATAGGGTTTATAAAGATTACTGTGTTTTTAATTGTCCTGAGGAAGGTGGTGCGAAAGCAGGATCCACCGAAAGGCGTCGACAAAACAAACCTCTGTGGTTTTAATTAAGATCATTTATGTATATGTTTTTATAATAGTCTGAAGTTTTTTTATATACTGAACTGTAGATTGGAACATGAGTTTATACCATTAGAAGTAGTATATGTACACTTGATTGGTATATACAGTAGTTTTTAAATTAGTTCAAATAGGAATATATTTTTTTATAATACTGAATGTTATACATACCTTGGCATCGTAATGTTGAATAATTTCTAGATTGTAAAGTGCCTTTGTGGTTCTACTTATATGGGGTTTTGATCAAAATGCAGCATGATTGATGGAAGGTTTTGATCACGAGTGAGTAGAGCAGAAGAGAAATCATAGTTGATTTAGATGTGGATAGAAGGAGTTTGAACTCAACCAAGGGAACTTTTCTGTTTTATATTGTAACTAACTTACCCTGTTCCCTTGTGGTCTAAGGGTTGCTCTCTATTTTTTTTATAATATTGACTAATTTTTTTCCATCACTGATTCAGGAGCACTAATCCTTCACGCACCCCACTTCCGGCATTCCCCGTCCCATCTCACTCTCAAGGGGCACATGATCAGAAAATCCTCAAGCATATGTGCATTCGTCCATAACCCACTCAATGGCTACCTGTGGAACAAAGAAGTGCTGCAACCAGAGAAGGACCAATCTCTCCCAGAAAAGAAAGTATAGTTCCAATTCCTGGGGTGGTAATTTTGGAAACATCACAGAGGTTATTTGCGGCTAAGCACCTAATGGTGTCATGAAGTGTAGGGTCAGAGAGGCAGGGTTATTCCTGTCCATTCACACATCAATGAGACCATTACAATTACCTTCTGTGAGTGTCATACCCCAGGGGCCTACAATTTAGCTAAGAAGTAGGGGCATACATAGCCATGAATATGCGGCTACCGAAATAGAATACCAGCCATCATGATATGCTCCTCCCCCGATGATGCATCTATTTATGAGAGACGAGACACAAGACCAGAAACCGATGTTTATTGTTAATTAGTATCTCTACCTCCCTGAAGCCTGCTACACCAAAGCTATGTCTACTCAGGAACCTGCTGTTTGTTACCATCAGATGTGTCTTGAAGTATGAGGACATCTGTCCCATACTGTGTTGCTGCCTTAAGCACTTCACTACTTTTCCAAGTAAGGCACTCGAGGCCTAAGAGGGAAGCATTTTGTTCTGTCTTAGCCATTTGTATTTTTAGTTTTGTCGTGACAGGGTCACATTCAGGCCAGTATCTCCAATCGTTGTTTCCAGTGCTGATTGTGATAGCCTATTGGGCTTCTGGGATAATGCCCATTGGGAATAAAGAGCTTCCCAGTGCCACTGTTGCAAACTGGGAGTGCAACCCACCCGGGAGAAGTGCTGGACTTTGCTAGGAGTGTATATTTGCCCAGGTTACCTTGGAAAGGTGTGTTCCGGCCTAATAATCTCCTTGCTCACCAAGCATCATTAGCACCTTCAGATAGGACTATGTCCAACTACGTTATCACAGACATGGCTGTTTCCTGGGCAAGCCTTTCCCTTCTATAGGTAGAGATAGGGAGCATGAGTCATGGTGAGGAGGAAGACATTCATCTGAGCACCACCATGTAGGAACAGGGGCCCCTTCAACCACTTCATGTTAGAACTATTTTGAGGCAGATGCTGCTGAAGTGTTAGTCCTTACAGATGTCGAATAATCTAGGAGAGACAACCAGTATGATTTCAGAAGTTTTTATTGGGAGTTTGCAACAGAAACAACAAAGGCACATACATAAATGATAAGTGATAAATGATAAATGATAAAGAAGAACAAAAAGAATTGACCATGGTCGAATGATTTGTAATGAAATTGTGGGCCTAATTCCTCGAGCCCTCCACCTTCTTCCTCCCACACACAGAGGGGTGAAGACCTCCTCCAATGTATATAGCCAAAGGCTGCTCTCTTCATACTCATCCCTTACTCACCATAGCCGGCCAGGGTTCCACACAACCAGGAAGTGGTACATGCAGCCTGGTCAAAAATCCCTACCTGACTAACTGCTTCTCAGTATGCGACCCTCGCCTGGGTGGACTGGTATGAGGCCACCGTACTACTCTGATCAGAAGGACAGACTCACTCCCCTGCCATTGGTCAGGGTACCCCTTGGACTGGGCAGAGGAGGAAATGAAGTATGGTCTCTTCCCCCCACAGGAAGCCATCTAAGTGTGACCAAAATTTGAGTGAAGTGCTCAACTTCCTACAACAGCCTAGCAGCAATCTGGACATTTGCTTTTAAAAGGGCCGGGTGTATTCTAGGCATCCAAATGAATAATAAGTTTCCATAATCAAAACTAATAGGACTAGTGACTGAAGGGGCGATTTAAAATCCTCTGCTGTATAATCTAACCAGTCGGAGAAGTCTAATTTGGTACTGTTCTTCTCTGGCAAAATCATTTATGTGGGAATGTAGATTCAGATTTTTATTTAGGATGAAACTGAAGGATTTAGGGGCGTTCAAATATTTCTTCATTGTAGTTCAACAGATTTAATGAATTCAGCCACGACTTCCATGGAATGGGGAGCAATATAAATTAAGTTTTGAGTGTGTTCAATTTAAAATTCTGAAGCTCTGTCCATGATGAAGATTTGTGAGGGTCTGCACAAGATAGGCATTGAGGAGAATACTTTTATTACAGTCAGAAGAGAAACAACAGGTTCTAAGTCCAGACTGAAAAATGTCTTGGCTAGTTAGAGCCCTGTACAGAGAGTTAAGAGAGATTTGCTGGGCGCGATTCTCTGGTTAGGAGCATTACCTCAGAACTATACCATTCACCCCATCCATTCTTCCAATATTTTTAGCAGAGAGGAAAGAATGACCACTTCAAACACAGCTGACGGTTAAAGAAGAATTAGAAGGCAGAATTGTCCTTTATCTAATATTTGGAAAACACAATTCACAACAAAGCAGTCTCGACTGCAGGCAAACCTAAAACCCAAATGAAAGTCATTGAAAAACTTTATTCCACTATAAATTGTTTTGCGGTGTCGCAACACAGTTTTCAAGGACTTTGGAATTCAGGGGCTAATTAGATGCCAGTAGCAAGTTGGTAGATGTTCTAGATTCACACTAAACGTTATTAACAACTGGGTGAACAGTTGTGCTTTCAGGCATTTTGACTATTATTTGTACCAGAGAGGTATTCTCAAGTAAGGTGTTGAAGAGGCAATTATGTCTTAAAGAAGAGTGTCCAGAATAGCGTAAGTTATATATGCTGATTATCTGAAATTTTCTCCAATATTTGAAATTAATTTGAATTTGAGTGATCTCTTTAAAATATGTCCAGACCTCTGTGGATTTCGGGTTTGGGACATGTAGTACTAAACAACTTTTAAGGTTGGGGGTGAGAGTGAGTACTGAACCTTTTTTCATTTTGTCGTGGAAGAAATTGGATAATTCCGCACAAGTGTCTTTGGTGCTGTCTACATTAAGAGAGGCATGACATTTGTGGGTTGTTTTAATATCAAAAAAAGCTTCTTGAGGTGTTCTATTTTCGCTGAGATGATTTCCGCTGAGAAAAATGTAACTTTAAACTCAAATTTGTTTATTTTGTTATTCAAGGAAATGTACAGGGCAATATGACTTCTTCAGCCCTAGGAGATTCTGGGCCTCATTTATGAAAACTGTTGCATTGCTGCGTGAAAACAGCGATGCAATAGTTTTCACTGTGCCCTCCTTGCGATAGGATGGATGTGCTGTATTTAATATAAGGTGCTCCATATGGCAAGGAGTATCAGATATGTCAGTATTTCTGACCTGTTGGACCTGGCCCTTTTTGGCAGGTTCACCCCAAAATTTTTGCTTTTTCCTAGCCTGTTTCTGGAGCCTAGTGTTGATGATTTTAGGCCTTTGCGCACTTTTTCACTGTGATACAGTGTAAAGTGCGTGAGCTCTCTGTGTATGTGTGGTGAGTGACCTGCCCTCCCATAGGAATGAATGGGGAATATGTATGCCCATGGTAGTTCCTGATGTGTGGGGAGTACAGGGTCGAGTTTGGTATGTGAGAACTCGTGAGACTGAATGCTGCGCAATGGTATATGCGGCATGATTGTGTCTAGTCTAGAAGTGCCACTTTTAGAAGTTGGCATATTTGTGTAATTTGTGCCTGGCGTGTGATTGGCTGGTGAGCCTGGCCCAAGGGTGCCTGGGCCTGCTTGTGGATTGACTGTCTGGTTTGAGGGTGACAGGGGCTGCAGAGCCCCCAGGAGGTTGTCTGAGTCAGCCCGTGGATGAAAGGCTGCATCTGCTGCCAGGGAAGTGGGAGGAGATAGCACCTGGGAGTGAATAGGGCTGTGCCTGCCTGACCACAATGCTGGCTCCACCTCCCCGCTGGGCGACTGTCACCTCGGTCCCTGATACTGAAAGGAATTCCCATAACCAGTTCTAGCTGGTTCTCACACTGCCTGCACCCTTTAGACAAAGGAGTTTATAGTATAAAAAGGGGCTGTGTCCCCTTCCAAAATGTTCTTGTTTTCTGACTTGAATCTGCCAGGGGCGTGCTGCTGCTTGGGCCCAGGGGAATCCCTGGGCCCTGCCCAGCCCCTGGATACCTGATGGCCCTGGATGCTGGATGGACTTCGTTTTTATGGACCCCTCTGCTTTGCTTGGGGGGTTGAAGGACTTCCTATTCTTGACCCTCCTGCCCTCTGCTTCTAGGAGGGCCTTGTTGCTGGGTCCCTGGTCTCTGAGGGGGGGGCCATTCCTGAGGAACCTCGTGCTGTCTGTGCCCCTCAGCGCTTGGAGGCGCTGTCATTTGTGCCTTAGCGCTGAAAAGCGCTTTATTCTTGTCTAGCGCTTGGGAGCGCTTTCTGCTGTCATAGCGCTTGGGAGCGCTTTTATGATCGAGGCAGGTGCCCACCCTGCATTTAGTGCTGCCGCGGACCTTGCCGCTTATTTGCCCGTTTTATGTAGTTATTTGAAGCCGGGTCCCACCCGGCATTGCCCCGTGTTGAATACACCGCCGCCAGCCCGGAGTTTGCCTCGAGGGCGCTGGGCCCGCCTCCGGACCGAGGGCCGCGCTGCCATTGGCGGCCCCCAGTCACAGGAAGACAGGCAAGTTCAGGAAAGACGTGGGCGGGGCCTGATTGAGGCAACTTCCGCTTACCCCTGCCCGGGGGAATCTTTCGTTGTTTTCGTGGCCGGTCTCCCATGCGATGGAGGGAGACCGGAGATGTGCCCGAGGATAGCGGAGGCCGGCGTGAGCTTTCGCGGGGCTCCCATGTGGACGGGAGAGCCCCGCTGTGATGTGGCAGCCCGAGTAGAGAAGAAGGCACCCGGGAGAGGGCTGCCGGTGCCGCCGGTGCGGGGCTCCCATTGCTGAGGGAGAGCCCCGCAGGCACCAGCCAGCAGTAAGCAGAGGGCAGAGGGGGCGCGGGGCACATTGCCGGTGCCCGCCCCCGCCGCAAGTGAAGGATCGCCGGCCTCGAGGAGGAGTCGAGGGCAGCGCTGCGCTGCTACCCCTGGGAACAGAGTCCTGCCATCGCCCCGCCCTCGATGGGCTGCCCGGTGAGTGAGCAAGTGCTGGTGCGGGGGGCTCCTGTGGCCGAGGGCTGGTGCTTGATTTAGAGCCCTGTGTGATTGTGCCTTAGGGCGGCCCCAGATGGCAGTGGGCCGCCCCACCATTTCGACAGAGCCAGATGGCTCCAACGTCCAGGGGGCATTGTGTTGCGAGCCCAGAGAGGCTCGTGGGTAATTTCTCTGTTTAGAGCCCCGAGGCTCCCTGTCCACGTGGTTGTTGTAGAGCCCTAAGAAGGCTCTGGGGGCCATTTTTAGTTAGAGGGGGCGCCGGTACACATTGCCGGTGCCCGCCCCCTCCTGCCTGCGAGTGTTATGTTTAGAGCCCAGTGAGGCTCTTGGGGGACACAAGTGTTTTAAGAACCTGTGTGGCTCCAACGGTCTGCGCAAGGTGACACAAGTGTTTTCAGAGCCTGTGTGGCTCCAACAGTTGGCGCAGATCTGTTCTAGGGTCAGTGAGGACCCTGTTGCAGTTTTGATTCCCAGCTGCCCAGCAATTAGTGGGCAGCTGCACCGTTTAGGCGCTTGGGATTGTCCACAGGTGCCCAGCAAGTAGTGGGCACCTGCACCGTTTAGGCTCCTGACTTTTGGACTACAGGGCGTCCTAGCCCCAACAAGGCCAGTTGGCCTAGGAACTGCCACTGGTGGTGGCTTATGTAAGGTTTTGCGCAATTGTGTGGTTTTTCCTTGCACCTCTGAATGTTTTAGGCATCATGTGTTTTTGCGCTATTGAGTTGTGTTCTGGCACCTCTCAATGTTTTTATACATCATGTGTCTTCCTTGTTCTGGCACCTCTGAATGTTTTTGATGCATCATGTGTCTTGTTATTACACCGCTGAATGTTTTAGGCATCATGTGTTTTCTTTCCCTGCACCTCTGAATGTATTTTTTTATGCATCATGTGTTTTCTTTCCTTACACCTCTGAATGTTTTATGCATCATGTGTTTTTCCTTCCCTACACCTCTGAATGTGTTTTTGATGCATCATGTGTAATGTGTTCTTGCTGATACCCCTAGATGTATTTTATTCTTAGGTGGTTGTTCTTTTCAGTACAGGTGGTCCTAGTGAGGTCCTGGTCCCCTGCGTGACATTCTCCTAAGGTGGTTAGGGTTGCGTAGGTGGTACTTACCTGTTACCAGTAGTTACTGGATGTGACTCCCTTGCCCTGACTAGAATGGTGGTTTCTGCCTGGCTTTGACGTCAGCCCTAGCCTACCAGAAATAGCCAGTTCTAACATGACCTATTTGTAGGTGCGAAAGTGTCACATTGCTGGTGTGTGTCAGAAAACAGACGCAACTCTAGCAATGTGTCCTTTCACATGGGGCAAGCCCCATGTGAAAGGGCCTGCATCAGTCTTATGCCTGCTGTGAGGCAGGCGTAAGATATTGACACAGTAGAGTCCTAGAAGTGTCGCAGTGAAATCTCATAGATTTCACTGCGCCACTTTTACGACCCTTTAGTGCGGGGAAACGCCCACCCTGCATACATTATACCCAATGCAGGTATAATGTATAGTAAGGGTTTACAAAGTGACGCGTCTGCTTAGATGCATCACTTTGTAAATATGCGCAACGAGGTGCCTTATTTACGCCACGGCAGCGTCACAAAAAGTGACGCAATGGTGGCGTAAAAGTGTTGCAGGCCTTCATAAATAAGGCCCTTTATCTCTTCATTTATTTTTTCAAAAAACACCCTGAGCAGACTTCTTATTTTAATGTCCTTTTAGATTTAGTGGGGCAAGTTCATTGAGGATCCCAACGCTGTGCTCTAAACGTGGTAGACCACAGGTGAAGTGCAGTGCATGCTTGCTACATGACTAATTCAGTGGACAACAAGACTAAAAAGGTGTGCTGTTCCAAAGACAAAGCAGCATAGAAGAAAATCCCTAAAGGTGAATTTTAATAAAGTGAAGAAGTTTTTTTTAACTTTCTCACTCTTGTGTATATATCATGTTGTTGCGTGTATTACAGGTCACTAAAGGGAAACACAAGCCCTCACCCACTGATGTGGCATGCTTCATCCTCGGGCTGTGCTACTAACTGGGTGGGCGCTGCAAAGACCCACAGGCCCCTTCAAAGGGGCTCTTTCCTGGAGTTCTTTTAATACTCGAGAATACCGAGCTATGCCCTGCGCTAGACTAGAGCGAGGGGTGGAAGGTGATAGATTGGAGGAATAAGGGGCTTAAGATTGGCTATCTGTTCTAGCAGGGGATACCTTTAATCGGTACTAATAAGGACTCAAGCCAAGAATAACAAGATGAACTGAATAAGTGTGGCAGTACATGCAGCGCTTATGCAAAGATTCACAGACACAAAAAGTGAAAACTAAGGTTATCCAGTGTTCAGAATTTGCTGGGACAGTCTCTGGTTTTCACCACAAATTGCAGTTTATCACGGTTTTTAGAGAGGGTCTAATGAACAGAGAGGAAGTAGAGCTTTCATGTGTTTCAGTGCAGCAATCCTGAGAAACCCTAGCCAAAGCATTTAGCTAAAAGAGTATACAGAAGTAAAAGTTGCATTTAATTCCCTCTATCACCTCATTGTCCGTGTTTACTTTACATGTTATTGACTTTACTTAAGCTATTTTCTGCCCTCCGCTTCATGAAAAATAGCAGTCCTGTTTCTATGCTACAGTTTTTGGATTTCAAAATCTGGTGACCCTAAAGATGTAGGGAGTCTGACAAGGGGTGAAGCAACAGAATTTCTGAGTTATGAAAGTATGATTGTTGAGGCAGAATTGGTCCCTGGGTGGTAATGAGGCATGTACCCCCTGTCCCGAGTGCCCGACTGCATGTGAAACTGGTATTCTACCTTTTTGATTGGACCTGGTATCATGCTGATCAAGAGTGTGCGCAGAGGCCGACTCCTGCTCCTGGTAATGAGAGGACCAGATCCTTATCGGTGACCTAAAGAAGCGCCTCGAGCGATCCCTCCTAGTGAACAAAGCATTTCCGTGTATGAAGCTGTGGCGGCAGCTTACCCTTCATCTTTAGAGAGTGTGAGAGAGAGAGAGGAAGAGTGTGTGTGTGCGAGACGAGTATGCGTGTGAGAGAGATTGTGTGAGAGTGTGTGTGTGAGAGAGAGTGTGTGTGAGAGTGTGTGTGTGTGAGAGAGTGTGTGTGTGTGTGAGAGCGAGGCTGTGTGTGTGTGCGTGTGTGTGTGTGTGTGTGTGTGTGTGTGTGTGAGAGAGTCTGTGAGAGAGTGTGTGTGAGAGTGTGTGTGAGTGAGAGAGTGGGTGAGAGTGTGTGTGTGTGAAAGAGAGAGAGAGTGAGTGTGTGCTTGTATGTGTAAGACACTGGGTACTGGGGCTAGTGGAACCTATTCTGGATGCCCCTGGTTTAGAATGGCACAAGTTGGAGACTGAGGGCAGCTTTTCCAGGCAGTGCGAATACTTTCATTCCTGTGACTCGGGGAAATGAAATGAAAATAAAGAGCTTGGGTCCTAAATGTACATGTTTCTCTCCTGGCCTTCTGCCTCAAGTGTCACCTGAACCTTGGCTTTAGCAGGTAGAAGCTGCAGAGCCCCGAGCCGCTGCTAGGAATGTTTCCATCGCTCTGGGTACGGGAACCCTCTGAAAGGGTCTGAAATAAAGCGCTTAATTGTTCACTTTGTATGCGCGGTTAAGAATAATAATAATAATGAAGTTGACGAAATATGAGCACGTTCTGAGTTGCACAGCTTAAAACAAGCGGTAACTAATACAAGCAGTCATGTCTACACTGCGTAGAAGGAGAGGGCACAGAAAAAGAGGCGGGGAGGGCGTGATGAAGGAGGGTAGGATGGTAAAGTAATGGGCCTAAAGAGTAAATAGTGGTGTGGGAGGAGAGAATGACTATGCGCTCTACATGCAACGCGGCTACAGAGGCGATGAATCGCAGTTGCACTGATTATAATAACAAGCATTGGCTGCGCAACCCGGCCGGGAGTTGTGTTGCGTGCAAAAATTAATTTAAAACAAAAAACGTGAGTGGTGAAGCCAGTAGTGCGCGCGTGCGACGTGAAAAAGTGGTGTGCACGTCGCACGCGCCTGTGCGCGTTCTGGCAAGCTGATCTCCGCTTAGGGAGCACTTCTCAAAGCCCTCCTAAAATGTCTCTCCGAGAAGCGCATGCGCGCTTACTCAGCGAGACCTAAAAATGAACATTGAATCCAAGAGGACACCAATGAATCCTAGATTCTTTAGGGAGGACCAAAGGTTTCTTGCCACAAAACTGCTCATGAAGGAGTTAACAGCAATTCATCAGGAGCGGTAAAGAAATATCTAATCTACCTATTCATTGAATATCTTTTATATTCTAAATGAGATAAGGATTGTCAAATTAGACTAATGTGTTTGGAAGAATCACACAATGTGGATCCTTCTATGTGACCTGTAAAGGTAAAAACAAAGCAACATAAAAATGACAGACATGATCATGTAAAAACAATCATTGGTACACATACATTTATTAAGGTGGTAGGTACAAATTGAAAATACAGTGAGGTGAGCATAACATGCTGCAAGTAAATTAGTGGAAATCAAGTTTGTCTGTAACACCGTCATATTATATGCAGTGTGGTGAACATATCACACTACAAGCACGAGTGGGCAAACAAATGCTTTATGACTTTGTCATCTCTTACCCGCTATTTAGAGTGAATGGGCCTCATGGAATGCCGTTGAGACACTCTTGGAGAACCCCATTCTTTAAAAAATGTAGGAGTAACTAGTGAGCTGGGAATAAAGGCAAACAATTCCTGGAGTCTAAGAAAGTTCATTCTATTTACTTCGTATTTGCGAGCAGCATGGTGGATAGAACCTACCCAGTCAGCAGCATCCATGGTGGCGGTCGCATCTTGATTTGGTGTGCGGAACCGCCGCATGTATTGCGGACGGACACCAATATGTCCGCCATCGTAATCGGCACCATAGTCTGGAATGATGCTAAAGTAATTTGTGACCATTGCAAATTTCTCTCACTGTGTATTAGAAGAGAGTTGCTCAAAAGATAAAGTAGCCTGCCGTATATGTGTATATCAGATCATATTAGAACGCTTGTGTCTATCTTAAGATGCAACTTTACATATGGAAACCATGCTGGAACTCTTGTGTGTCTATCTTAAAATGTAGATGTACAAAAGACAGCGGGCTAGGTATGTATTAGCATTCGCTTTCACTGAGAGTTGTTTTTAAAAAATTTAGAAAATGAGACTACGTTACAGCCACCTCATCAAAATACAAAGTTTTTTTATCTCTGGCTGACCAAATAAAGACCTATCAGAGAGATAGTAATCATATAATATAGGCAGTATAGGTATACAAAGCTCTCCATATTTGAAGCATTCTGTCTCAAAGGCCCCCTGCTGCAGATGACATTCTAAAATATGAAGTGTATGACATGCTGGTAGTAATAGATTAGTTAATCTGAGATAAGACCATTCAAGAAATGTCATCTTTCAAGCTGTCTTAATCTGTTTCATGTTGTTTTACCCATCTCTGTTCTCTCAACGGTAGAGCCGCTGATTTTATAGAAAGGTCTCTTTTCAATTCAGGTTTGTCCAGCACCAACCATCAGAGATCCTCTTCTGTGTGGTTCCTTGTAAGAACGTTGCTGTCAACTTGTTGTGCTTCGTTACAGCGTATGTTACTTCTATCTTCACCTATATGAATAGGTATTTTTCAAGTGGTCATGCTTATATTGCGATGGAAGTCTGGACAATTAATTATACAAATCACTATTATATTTTGTAAATTTATGCAGTTCCCCTGGAGTATTGAGGCCCAAATCTAATTCTGTGATCTTATCAGTTAGATGGCCTATAGTACATAATCCACATTGACGGTGTCCCTTAACTTTGGGTAGGCCCCTACGTTCCGTCTGTGTTGGAGTCCTGTTGTTTCTTGGTCGTGTATGGACAAGTAAGTTACTTAAGTTCTTATCATGCCTAAAAGCAAACAGTAGTTTTTCAAAATGTTCCTTGGCTGTGTTCAACAGATACTAATGTTTATTGTCCAGCCTCTTGGTTGTGTTTGAATAGCTGGAATACGATGTTACGCACACTAGCTTGTCAGTACTCTAGGTATAATTTCCAATAGGTTTGATATGTTTGACATTAGCAGTGATAAATCCTGCTTATTGTAGAAAGCAGATGTATTGTTACAATTGTTACTATTTTAGAAATGCCACTATTAGAAGTGGTACAGGAGAAGGTGGGAAACCCAATACACCCTTGGAGGCGTGGGTAATCAAAATATTAACAGTTAAGTATGCCTACAAGGGATTTTCTGACTTATACACAATTTGGCATTCAATATGCAGACAATTATGGCAAGCCCTATCTAGTAGCTTACATTTGATTATTTAGAAATTCAATTAACTTATTTCAATTAGAGTAAATCTGCTACAAATAATCTTATATGGGTGTACATGTTTCAAAAAAGTGAATTTATAGTGAAAAGATTTTTCAAAGGGTACAAAAAACTAGCGTTGTAATGGTATGCGATGTAACAATGCAGTATTTGTAACGGCTGCGTTGTAAAGGCATGCAATATTTCTCATGCGATGTAACGTGACCGATTCACTCTGATGATGGTGGTGCATAATGTTGTGTGCTAAGAGTAATCCTGCCAGTAGTTACTGGTTGTCCTAAATGTGATAATTATGACAATGGCCCGATTGGCCAAGCAATTTATGTAAATCCCTGTGACGTAATAACTAGTGCCTAGTGGCACAATGGTATATGTGATTGTGATCTAATGTGTTTTTATGGATAACTAGCAGCCCGTCCCGACGTTGTCCGGGAGCAATCAGGCTTCTGGGCCCCAGCCCGCCCCGACGTTGTCTCAGGCTTCAGGGCCCCCGCCTGCCCCGACGTTGTCCGTGGGTCCCCCGGAGCGCACCCGCCACTTTCAAGGCCCCCAATGAGCCGCACACGGGCCGCTTCACCTACCTCAGCCGCCGCTCCTCCATGCCTGTCCGCCGCTCCTCACCACCTGTCCGCTGCTCCTCACCGCTCCTCCCCGCCTGTCTGCCGCTCCTCCCCGCTCTCATGTCCGCCGCTCCTCCCCGCTCTCATGTCCGCCGCTCCTCCTCGCGCTCCTGTACGCCGCTCCTCCCCGCGCACCTGATGTCAGCACGCACGTCGCGGCCGGCGCTACTTCCAAGGGACTACTTTTTTTTAATCGTAAATATTTGAAAGAACGTATATTTTATTTTTTTATATAGCCTATGTCCATCTGCAGACCCTGACAATTACAACGATGTATTGGGTGTTTTGGATTGGTGCTGTGGTTCCTGAGTTTACCCGCCTCAAAGGTTCAACGTTCTCTCTTTATAATAGTAATAAAGTCTAAACAGGAAGCCCCAAATTAAAGCAAAGCCACACGAAGTTCAGATCAGCACGTTTATTTGCATCCATTTCACTGCTCGCTCCTTGACAGCTTTCAGAGCAATCTTTGAACATGTAAAGCCTGACGCGTTTCAGGAAATAATCCTTTCTTCAGAGGCATTGTTCACGAAGGGCTGGAAGAGCAGTTTTTGGCCGCGTCTGCTCATATGATCACTGGCACCTCCCACAGTGGGCCTGGCTAAATCGCAAAGCCTTCTGTGCCTTGTAGTTCGCTGGCCCTCTTCCCACAGTGGGGCCACTCAACAGTCCTTGCAATTTGAACCAAGTATTCACCAAGTGGAGTAAAGTAAAGCGCTGTAAGCCCTCAGACTGCGCTTTGCAGCAGTGAATTCGTGCTCAAGGCAGCACCACCTGCATTGGAGCTGCTCTTGTCTTCGTTCCGTCTTTGCAAGCCCCTTCTCAGAGCCTGCACGAACCCTTCGTAAGGTGGGCCTCGCTTCTCGACTGGGCAAACAGCCGATATCCATAAAGTCTAAACAGGAAGCCCCAAATTAAAGCAAAGCCACACGAAGTTCAGATCAGCACGTTTATTTGCATCCATTTCACTGCTTGCTCCTTGACACCTTTCAGAGCAATCTTTGAACATGTAAAGCCTGACGCGTTTCAGGAAATAATCCTTACTTCAGAGGCATTGTTCATGAAGGGCTGGAAGAGCAGTTTTTGGCCGCGTCTGCTCATATAATCACTGGCACCTGCCACACTGGGCGTGGCTAAATCGCAAAGCCTTCTGTGCCTTGTAGTACGCTGGCCCTCTTCCCACAGTGGGGCCACTCAACAGTCCTTGCAATTTGAACCAAGTATTCACCAAGTGGAGTAAAGTAAAGCGCTGTAAGCCCTCAGACTGCGCTTTGCAGCAGTGAATTCGTGCTCAAGGCAGCACCACCTGCATTGGAGCTGCTCTTGTCTTCGTTCCGTCTTTGCAAGCCCCTTCTCAGAGCCTGTACGAACCCTTCGTAAGGTGGTCCTCGATTCTCGACTGGGCAAACAGCCGAAATCCATATAGTCTAAACAGGAAGCCCCAAATTAAAGCAAAGCCACACGAAGTTCAGATCAGCACGTTTATTTGCATCCATTTCACTGCTCGCTCCTTGACAGCTTTCAGAGCAATCTGCGGCCGGCGCTACTTCCAAGAGACTACTTTTTTTTAATCGTAAATATTTTAAAGAACGTATATTTTATTTTTTTATATAGCCTATGACCATCTGCAGACCCTGACAATTACAACGATGTATCGGGTGTTTGGATTGGTGCTGTGGTTCCTGAGTTTACCCGCCTCAAAGGTTCAAAGTTCTCTCTTATAATAGTAGTACAGATACAATGGCTATTTTTATATAACCTTGAGTGGAGTTTTTTTTGTGGTGTGCCTAACGTGTCACTGCTGTGTGAGTGTGTTGCGCAAATGCTTCACACGTTGCCTCTGGGATAAACCTGACTGCTTTGCCAAGCTACCAATGAGGTGAGGAGGGATTATCTTTCTTGTGTAAATCTCTTGCCCTGACTAGAGTGGTGGGTTCTGCCTGGCTTAGGGGCATACCCTAGCAAACGGGAAACCCCATTTCTAACAGTTCTATTCTCATCTCAAAGAGATTTCCTACATGTGTGAGTACAAAGCCCAAGCCCCTTTGAGTACTCTTGTCTTCATCTGAAAATTGTTAGTCACTCAAATTCTCTATCAATTGCTGCCCTGGCTGGTTGATGCTTGCTGGTTCTACATCTGATCTTGTGTCCATTGGGGTGAAAGTGGTGTCCTCCAACTCACTTGCTGCTTTTGACCCCTTCTTCCTCTCACACACCCTTGCCCTAAAAAGGTGTTGGGTCCAAATAAGCAGTAAAGGGATTGGTGTGTGATGGCCACATAGTTAAATCCTTCTTCCCTAAGATTTGTATGTGGTCCACTAAGTTTGCCATTTAGCAAGCATGCACTTCACTTCACCTGTATGTGGAGAATGGGTTATACTGTGGGCTAACATTGTCAGCTCAGTTGTTTTATTTTCAGGCCTACATCACAGATGATTGGAGGTTGGAACCCGACATCACAGAACAGACACAAGATGCAGGTTGAACCAAGTTAATATTGCACATGTTTTATCAACACCTATTTATAGCAGAGAGGGTGACCCCGGTCCTTAAGAATGCTATGATCACCTCATTAAAGGGTTTAACAGGCAGAAACATGTCGACCTCCCCACTTTGCTTTTAACACTGCCATTGGAGGACTCAATAAACATATTTACTCCACCGAAGAGGCTATTTCAATAACTACACTTTCAAGACCCTCTACACATAACCCTCACACTTAGGAAGACCAGACGAGTGGCATAGTGAAACACTAATCAGTCATTCCCCAAGCTCCCCATAATAACTATTGGGTTGAAGCTTGCACCCAAATTCATTGGATTGGTGCCAGAAGGTGCCAATGATGAAACATGCCAATGATGAAACATGCCACCCACTAGGTGGTTGAGGGATTCCGTCCTTAAATGATAATAATCCACATCCTAGGATACGCCCCTCCTTTCGTGCTAGAGACAGTCAGTTCTGTTGTGATTAGTTAGGAGATTGAACTGACTGCTGTGACTCCTCCTGGCCCCTCTGTGTTAGATAAGGTCAAAGTATGTAATGTATTCAGTCAACACAACATTGTTGGAAGGAAGGAGGCTGGTTGAATATCTATGCTTGCTTAGTCAGCTCTCTCAGTGGTGAAATTTCTGATGTAGGCAGAGCAATAACTCACTTACTGAGAATTTTCCTCCAGTCAGTGATATCCATGGGTATATGTATATTCCTTAGTACAGTGACCATTTCCAGAACCGGATGCATCCCTCTATTCACGGAAATATTTGGTCAAAAAGTAAGGCCAGTCTTCTAAAAATTTTAATTTGTCAGGATTGAGTAGGAAGCCTGCCATTTCTAGTTTTCTGCAAACAGCCACAAGAGATGTGTTATTTTCTTATGTTGTGCAGCCAAAAATCAGAATGGTGTTGCTACAATAGAAGCAGTTCTTTAAGAGGTGTATGACACTTTAAACAGCATCTTGAAAAATGTCAGTTGCTAATGAGATTTCAATGTTCAACTATTAATAGGGTGAGAATTCCAGGCGTGTGAAACAAATTGTATTATAGCAAAACTGCACATTAGTCTCCAGCCGATGGTACCCTTTGTAGAGATTGAGCTTGAAAAACACATAAGCGTATTTTAAACAGCTGATAAGTATGTTTAACTGGGCTCATGAATGACAATTCAGTTTGATGACTGTCTCGAGTGGGGGGGGGGACCACGGCGGAAGAAAACACTGCCCGCCACTTTTCCGCCCCGGTCGCCTTGCGGCCGGGCGGAAAATGTTGAATATGGTGGCGGTGTCTATGAGACACCGCCAGCCATATTACAATGGCAAGAGTGCAATGCCAGAGTGAAGGTGAGTGGGGGGTGCACACGGGGGGGTACCTGTGGATACCCCCCTTCATTTTCATTTCCAAAGCGGCAGGCACCGTGCGGGGCCTGCTGCTTTGGAAATGAAAATGCTGTGATGTATTGTAAGCATTGTGGCGGGCGGTGCAGAGAGCACCGCCCACCACAATGCTGAGAATACAGGATGTGCCCGCCACTGTGGCGGGCACATCCTAATGGCACCCCCGCCCTTAAGGCGGGCGGTCCCATTTTCCGATAGGGTGGCGGGCGGGCAAAGCCCGCCCGCCATCCTAATGAGGCCCTAAAGGTCTTAGGCCATTGGCTGACTCTATAATTTTCCGGTTCAGGAGGCCCTGAAATTCTTCCTCTGATTGGTGTTTCAGATGCACAGAAACTTGGCAGTGATGCAGGAAGACATCTTCATTTGTAATGCTCCTCATCTGAGTGCCTTCAAGCTTTTCTAAACTCCAAAACAAGGCTGACAAATGTTTTATCAGATGGTTTTGGGAAGATCCATTGAATGTCATCATGAGTAGCTCCATTAGTTGTGATGTTACATTGCATAGGAGACATGGTGCAGGGACAACATCCCACAGCATATGGATTTCTTCCTCTAGAGAAATCTTCATCTATATTACCATGCACTAAAGTTCCCAGATTCCTGAGAGCGCCTGTTGAATCCTCGCTGAAACACGACAATATCGTAAAGAGCTGCTGTTGTAATACCCTCTTGTCATATTAATTTCGGAGGCACACATGATCTTGCAGGTGACTGCACTATCCAGCACAAATGGGATGATATACTGACCCATTTGAAGTTAAATTGGGGGACGTCTTCTTCCTAGTCCAGTAGGAAAATCTGCTCAGTGTGGTTGTTGGTCGATCCAGCTCCTCCCTCAGTCATTATGTAGAGTCATCATTTAGAGATGCTTGCTTATTCTGCTTTCTGGCGAGTTGTTTTTGGCAACCATATTGCAGGCATGCCAATTGGGTTTCTTTTCTGCTTTATCTCAGGGCACCATACTTATATTCACTTTAAACAAACACTGGTAAGTTGTGTTGCTTTCTTTGTTCTTTGGTCGTAGTAGGAATTTCTTCTCTTTGTATTTTACATGTTTGCCCTTTCGAAGGTGTTGCTTGATCTTTCTTTGCCTCTAGGTTGCCCTTGAGCACCTCAGACCAAACTTCAGACTGATCCATCTTGAGCATCTTTAGCAGTGAACAAGGCTCTTTCAGAAGGGTGCTCTGGTACCGCATCCTTTAATGATTCGTAGGCAGATCATCTCATTGCTGAATAAGTAGAAATCAGAAGAAGTGACGACCTTCTGCAGGCACTTTGCAGTCACCCATAGTTTTGGCAGTTCCTTGGCATGCTGTGTTGAAGGTGTAGTGCTTGAAGTTGAGGTTGTGCTGCATATCACATTTTACATTCAAGTGTTTCATCAGTATGATGTGATCTCCAATGAAGGAAAGTTTACGAATTTTAATATAAAGAGCAGATGATCTAGGTTTTCACTTACCTTGTGGTTGAGGATACGTGTGCTTACTAATCACTGTGCTTCATGCAGGGGCTTGTATATAGTACTCGGAGTTACTGTGCCACTTCTCACATCGTTGAGTTAATGATGGAAGTCAGCCATGTTATATATTGGTGGTCAGCGAACTATGGCGCTTGAGATTCTCTTGTCTTAGGACTTGTCAAAGAACCATGGGCTAGATGTAGGTAATCACAAATTACCGATTCTTAAATACCGATTCGGTATTTAAGAATCGGTAATTGTGATGTAGGAAATATTTCGGTACATTTTACCGATTCGGTAAGATTCCTTATTACCGAATCGGTAATACTGATTCGGTAATAAGGAATCACCTTCCCATTCATTCCTATGGGCCTGGAGGCCCATAGGAATGAATGGGAAGCCATTCACTATTTTTACTGAATCGGTAATAGGAGGAGCATATCCAAGGGTGGCAGGGTGTCACATTAACACACTGTTGCACCCCTGAATTGTGGATGTGTGCACATGTGGCGCACATACATGCCCTAAGGGCATGTATGTCTGCCACATGGCACTTTAAAAAAAGCACAAAATTGCGTTTTAAAAGGTATTCGGTATTTACCACCAACTTGTAGTTGGTGGTAAATACCGAATTCTTAACCCAAAATTGCACTCACTTGAGTGCTCCCTACATAGGATTTAAGGATTCAGTAATTTACCGATTCCTTAAATGAAGGAATCGGTATTTTACTGATTCCTTAATTTAAGGAATCGGTAAATTACTGAATCCTTAAATCCAGCCTCCTACATCGCAAAGGGCTAAATACCGGTCGGTAACAGCAAATTTACCGATTTTTGGCCGTTACCGACTGGTACTAGCCCACCTACATCTAGCCCCATATCTTTTACACAGGAGGGTTAAGCTGACAGCAAAGGTGGAGATTTGAATATCTAGTTGGGTGAGCCTCTGCCAGGCACTTGTAAGACCTTAAGTGCTGCAATCTGTGGAAAGAGTATATATACTAGAGAAGTCTACAGCATTGATGGTGTTCAACAATCGACTCTTTACTGTCTTTACCTTGAAGGGCTCCTGCTTTCGAACATTGGTTGGTGTTTCCTGATACTGCCATAGATAACTGTCTAAAGATGGCCTCAATGTCAGGATGCCTGGCTGTAAAATGGCCACCTCAGAGGCCTCCATGTCAGGATGCCTGGCTGTAAAATGGCCACCTAAGCCTTGCGAGAAATTGCATGTGTGTACATCAATGTTTTATTAATATTTTACTGTAGAATTTCGATATACTTGGATTTACTTGCTACACACAATTCAGGATGTTTGTCAGTCTGGTGTATTACGCAATTAGGAAGCAGGTAAGGAATGGTTGTTTATTCTCATTGGTGGTTCCATGGTGTTTAGTGGTACAACAGAGACTCCCATGCTGTGAAATGGATGCTCAGTTGTTTATGTTATGATCAATCCAGTTCACCCTCTTACCCTCACTTATTTCCTGCAGCTAACATCATGCTTTTGTTGTTTTGCAGTGGTGTTCTGTTTTTAGGAAGGGCATATGTACTTTTTACTACAGGAAAAGAATCCTAACACCAAGGCCCTCATTTTGACAGACTACTTAATTGCGATGGGGCAAGTAGTGGCAGTTACTGGCCTCATCAGAATGATGAAATCCACAGGAGCACAGCATATATAAATCAGTTGCCACCGGCATGACTTGCGGGGCGAGGGGGGGTCAGGGAGGGTTGCACGGGGAAGGGGTCACACAGGGAGTGGGGGGGGTAATTTAAAAAAACACATTTAAACTTACCTTCGCCTCCGGTCCCGCGTCACATCGCGTCTCCTCTCTCTGCACCTTACAGGAAGCAGGCATCCTCCCTCTCCTCCCCATAGCCAATGTCAGCATTGTGATTGGCTAGGACGCCAACCCCACAGGTGTCTATGGGGAGGCCATTTTCTCTACGTAGGCTGCATGCAGCCTACATCGAGAAAATGCAGAGTGTGCATGACTGGGGCCGACCACACAGTCTGCGCCCACAATGGTGGGCAAGCCACTCCTTCCCTGCCTGGGGCAGGAATGCCCACCCGCCCACCCCTCAACCAAACCCTGCCTTCTGCTTTCTTGCAGTGCGAGAAGCAGAAACATAAAATGGTAATTAAAATACAATTTTATGTTTCTGCTTCTCACACTGCGAGAAAGCATTAGGGCAATGCTCCTCTGCCCACGTTGAGGAGCCGCCCCTGAAAATAAGTCTGGGGCAAAATGGAGCAAGTACGGGTGAATCGGACACAAAATTAGAAATTCCTCCAGTAACTCCTCTTCTCTCAGGAAATTCTTAAGATTCAACTCAGAACACTTGTTAATTTTGGCACGCCCATAGTTAATGAGAACACCTGGTACCGTTAACTCAGAAAATGGAGAATTAACCCCTCCCCATAATGAGGTCCTAAGTGCACTTAAATATTGCTAAAGAAGGTCACATGACAGAGGAGGATAAGAAAAATTTGCAGATGCCACCAGCCTTAAAAAATGTATAGACAGCAAAGTTTACTATTTCTATAAGCTGTCAAACTTGGGCATTACAGTTTGCACTTTATAAAAGCTGGTCGACAAAACCTATATTTAATGAATGCTATAAGCTGCACAAAGTGCAAACTGCACATTACTGAAAACCCTCTCTTTGCAAAAAATTAAAGCACTTTATTTAAAGCATACTACATACCTGCAGTGAGACTCTTTAAAATGATCTGTGCTATGACAACTAAACAGTTTATGCACGACCAAAATTGTAAACGCCCAAACTTTTTCAAATGACAAGGATGAGTAACACTTAAACTTTGTCATGGTCCACAATTGTAGGAAGTGATGAATTATTTGTATTACTATTATCTGCTGTGGTTTCCATGACTTGGCTAAGTTTGCGTGGTTTACAAATGCTACATTGTTGTAAAAGACTTCTTAGGCTTTTCAACTCTTATTTGATTTAGTTAATGAGGGGATGTTTGTCACTCTGGATTGCAGTGAACAACTATTGTGTATTCCTCCAGATACCACTAGTACCAGATTCTACTAGTAACAATGTACTATCCCAAAGCTGCATAAGCAGCTGATCTAACTTTGCTTATTTTGCATTTCTGGTCTTTCATTTGCTTTGTACATTATTTCATATATTTGTATTAACTAAGTTGATTTACGTTTTTAAGGTGATTTATTGTGAACAATAAGACCATTTAATAATATCTCACTCCAATTGATATACAGCCCTTCCAAACAAAAATGCTTTGCTAGTGATTACTTCCAGTAAAGTTAACTGGTGAGGTCAGGCACAATCAGAGAGGTATAAGACTGATGTGCATGACTGAGAATACCCATCTAAGGATTCGGCTCAGGAAAGCCCTATATTAAACACTAATAGAAGCAGTTCCTTATTTCACCACTAGGTGGCATGAATGCCCAGAAAGTGATAATGGGAACACGCCTACTGACTAAGAGTAACAAAGTACCGTGTCGTTAACTTTATCCTTTTATGTCCCTGGGCAGAGATTTTCCACATACAAGTACAAACGCCCCCGCCTTGGCTTGCTTGATGCCTCCGATGGGCCATGGTTGCTGCTCATCCTGTCCTCGCACGCGGATGCTGCGTCAGCCTTGCAGTGTGTGCCATGCCTCCCGGAATCCACTCCCTTCGTTTTCTCCGGAACACGGTGCCCTTATGTCACATTTAGCATCAGCCGGGGCTTTTTTTCGATCCCGCTCAGTCCATTTGTCGTCTTCTTACCGCGTGCACTTCGCTGATATCAGATCGATAGAGGTGTCTCACTTCTGCATTTAGTTGCCTCCGTCTCCCGCCCTTAATTACAGCATCGCTCAGCAGACTATTTATACCTCACCGCTCAGGCCACAGGGTCAGGCCCTGGAAAAGTCACCGTGACTGCGCGTCCCCGACTGTACGTGTTCAGCACTTCATGTGCGCCCGGCCGTTGTGACGGATCAGAAATCAGCAAATACGGGTTCAGCTACAGCTAGCAATTCCTGACATCTTCTCCTGACCTCCGGAGTGCACGCCTTACACATTGGTGTTGAAAAACGCCCCGACCATTCCAGATGGTCAGAAGAACCCCTCTGTTGGGCCCTGGCACCATGGAAATGAAAGGTGACTGTGTGATAAGACACTTTAGATCTCCACAGGTGGTAAAGTCCCTCCTTCTCTTCTTACATAATCGGTTTCAGCCACTGGGCTGCATTCCGGTCGACCTTTTGGAATACCTTTATAGGCCATCTATTATCCCACATGTTAACGGGGCGAATCCATTTTGCTCCCTACCCCAATAAGTACAAGGAATAGCTTCCCCACTAGGAATGGCTTTGAACCCCTAGCCACCCTAGAGGACATTGACTGACGCCATTCAAAAACTTTAGCTGCTGCTGATTGGAATCTCCACGCGTTCATTTGCAGTGGCGCAGCAAGGGGGGGGGCACGAGGTTAGGGGGAGGCTGCCTCCTCCCACTCTTACCTGATGTCTTGGGGCGGCATTCCGCGCCCCCCCCCCTCTTTAATGCGACCGCGGGCGGGAAACAGGGAGCTCCACGGGCGGCCAAAGGGCTGGGATTCCCCTCCTACTCACTTTACTTGGGAGCCCGGCGGACAACACCAACAATAAGACTTTAACTTTGATTCCACCTTTGACCTCAGCGCCACTGGTCAGTCTCAGATTGAAGTTAGCTCCCGGATTACCCCTCCTCAAATGCACCCAGAAATATGGACGGGTACCGCCTAGCCCCCTCCCGTACAATGCCCGAGACCCAAAAGGTGGTGGGGGATCCTCCCTTCTCCCCAATAGGCACACAATTCAGACACCACTATTGTAGGAGGATGGATATCGGACTATGGTTACCCCAGATTTTTTGCCTAGTGTTTAGCTGGTTTTCGACTTAGTTGGCCTAAGATCCTGCTAATCAGGGTCCCAGGCTATCTGCTCTCTCTTTAAATAGACTCCATGTACCCTAGGTACATCACCAATTTGGTACTTGACACCTTATCAGCCCCTGTACAGTGCACTATAGGTGCCCAGGGCATAGGTGCATCCAAGGCCTACCAGGGGCTGCAGCATATCTTTTGCCACCCCTGGCTGGTCCTTAAATTGACACAACTGGTTGATCCCTCAGCTGGGGCAAGGTGGTGTAATCACCCCTTGATTAGATATAGTATACCTATATCTAAACCTATATCTGGACACATATATACCTATAAGTCACTCCTATGGCAGGCCTTAACAATCCTGGAGGCAGAGTGCTTGGTTTTATGTGAGATGGTGCTCTAGCATGAGCTGAGCCTGTCTGCAGAGGTCGGAACCATTTCCGTGCAGCTGTTCTAGTGATACTGCCATACCATATACTCTTAAGTCCATTATAATCCTCGCGGTTAATGCTAACTTTGGTTTGGCTTTATCAAAACATGTCGTGTTTGGTGTCATACACTTTGGAATACTACCCCCTCGCCAGTTCTGGCGACGGGGGTAGCATTCCACCCTTCTAGAGGGAGAAGACATGTTACTTTACTGAAAACGCGGTTAATCCTAACCAGAGCCCCAGCATCACAAAATGGATGCTGCTGCCACAGACACAAGTCTGGCCTCCTGCTGCTGACCGAAACTTGGCAGAGGACGCTCGGACAAAGGGTTTCCTGTCACAGGGAGATGTCACACCACCCCAGACAGGAGATAGTGGATTGTAGCAGGGAGGGTTGAAAGAAACTAGACACTGCCTGGGGCGCACAAGGTGTCCCCAAGCAAATGCCGGCCAAACCGGTTCTGGGACTCTCCAGCCCCAGTTCTGGCATGAAGCTGGACAAAGGGAAAGGGGTGTAACCACCCCCTTCCTGGGGCCCACCCATAGGAGGGACCTAGCAGGTAACCCAGCCCCTTGATTTGGAATAAAGGTAGGAGCTGGGCTGATGCACATCAGATTATCCTGACTGAAACTTATGAAACGAAAATCTGGACCCTTCGACATCCTACTCGACGTAGAAGACTGAAGAATCTCCCTTGTGGTCAAGGAGTGACCACCCTGTGCAAACAGGCACCATCCAGCACCTCGACATTTGCATTGTTGCAGTTCCCGCCGGAACTCGAGCGACAGAGATCGACAAGACCCAGCGTGCCTGCCTTCTAACAGCCCGATCCACAGTCCCTGTAAAGCTGAGACCCGTGGAGGCGACCTGAAGTGTGGGAGCGGCCATCTTGGAGGAACTACGAAGCGCTGACCGTGCAGCTCCCGAGGCTCCCTCGAAGCTGTGCATTGAAGTTTGAAAAGCTCCAGCACGAGAAGCTTTTGCACCGAAGCTCACCCCTCCACACTCCTCGAGTGCTGCGTGGGGCCCTTTTGCATTTTCCTGCTCGACGCGTTGGTCCGGTCGCTTGCCCATTAGCTAGTGGCCCCAGTACCGACAAACCTTTGAATTTGCTCTGCTAGTCTGGTTGCTCCAGACTGGCCCTCGCTCCTCTGAAAAGGAGCACCCGATCTGACCTCCCTGGTCTGGTCAAGAAGCGATCTTCGAATCCTGCGTGGGTTGCCTTTGCCGAGGTTTGTTGACTCCGATCTTGAAGCCGACACTGACGACAGCGAGAGCCTTTGTGGGACAGCTCGTGATTCACTCCAGGACAACCTCGGTGCCCCAGAGTCCACGTGGCAGCGGAGACAAGCTTCACGACATCCACCTGATTGCGCCCGACATCGCCTGGTTCTTTCCTGGTCACTGACTAGTGACCCAGACTCTGTGCCCTCTGCTTTCAGGTACTCAACATTTTCGATCCACCCTTGGATCACAGCAGACACTTCTCTTCTGGATGCCTGCAGCATCTTCATCTTCAGGCACCATAGAACTGCGTGACGAAACCCGACACATCTTTGCACCTGTGCACCCGCTTCCTGTGGGTGAGGTAAGTCTTGAACGCCAGTGCTCCTGTAGTGGTTTACACCTCTAGTGTCTAAGTCTAAAGTTTTGTCCTTCTAGTCCAGTCGGAAGACTCTTAAAACTGTAACTTGATAACTTTTACGCACCATTGACTTTGCATTGGTGCATGCGTGTGCTTTAGGCACTGCACCCGAATCCTGCGGGCTACTCCCGTCCTAACTGCTGTTAGTCCAGTGTAGTCCCAGCGATTCCCAAGGCCCTAGGCCTTACCACTGATCGATTAGTGATTGTTATACCACTTTAAACGTGCAACTTTCATATGTTATATTGTGCTTTTGTTTAAACGCTTGTGCTTCATTGCTCATAAAGAGTAGTGGGAATTATTCTGAGAATAAATACATATATTTTTATAATATATAACTTGTGTGGTGTCCTTTCATTTGATATTACAGGATTGCATATGGTAAAACAGCTGGCTTCACATGCCCTCTTGAGTTAAGCCTTTAAGGCTGCTTAGTCCATGCTACCCCTAGGAAAGCTTGTCTTTTTAAGGTTGACTTACAACCATCACCATAAGGGATCGTTTGGACTGATACAAGGTGCCCACAGAACTGTGGACATCAAATACCAGGCCAACTTCTCACAACTACTTCTTTGGATTAGGGGTCGAAGACCCCGGACGTATTTATTACAAATTTAATAACATAAAAAAATGATGATTATTTTCATTATATACAATACTCACTATACTATACTCATTATATACAATACAATACTCCAATACATATCCATTCCTATCTTATACTATATGCTGAACATGATTTACTTTCTGCATAACCCTGTTAGAGCCTACGGCAAGGTCAATGACTGGCAGCCCCAGATCCCAATCTAAACTTCCCTGCCTCCTACCGGAGCGATGTTGCGAAGGGGGTCCAGCTTACTGGAGAGAGACCTTCCCCGGGCCCAACCCCTCAACTCCATATCGGGACCCTATAATCATGCATCCATACGCCCTTGAGCGCATGCGCGTGCGCGTGCGGGGGTGGCCACCAGACCGACTGAGAGTGTGGCTTGTCGGCCCCCGCACCCATCCAACCTACCGGCTTAAACTGCCCCTTGGAGTTCTATGAGAGAGACCGCAGACTATGCTCACCAATCATGACCCTACCGCCTGACCAGGGAAACACATAAATAAGACAACACTTATTTCTGCAAAATTAAAAAAGGATTCAGGTTTTTATGCACAACCATTTAAAGCATGCAAAAACGATTTGACATATAGGTGCTCCTGAAAAGAAAACAGAGAAACATACCAGAGAAAACATACTTTACCTGAAATTATCTGCTTTAGGGGACTGTGGGTGGGGAAAACAACAGTTAAAAAACAGGCCTCCCCCTGGCCCTGACCAGACAGACAGGCGTTGTGTCCAGCAAAGGGGGCAGTGGAGTGAAGAGAAAGCCTCTCCGCTCCGCTCCCCCTTTTAACGCCGGAGATGGGGCAGACCAGTTTAAACCGGTCTCCCCCTAGGCCGCGAGGACGCCACCCGACCCGGATGCACTTGGAAGCGCTTCCGGTTCAGGCTTTAATGCATGCTGATTAGGTGACCCCTCGGAGAGGCCGGGGGGTGCGTCACGATTGTGTGCGGCAGCCTCTCCCTCCCCCCAACTACCGGGCGGGGGCGGCGTGACATCCATAATGGCGGCAGGCTCGATGCCCAGCCCGCCTGTTCAATATGGACGGTTACCGCCTAGCCCCCCCTCCTGTACACTGCCCGAGACCCAAAAGGTGGTGGGGGACCCTCCTCTTCCCTTCTCCCCAATCATCATACAATTCAGACACTACTACTTCTGTGGATTAGGGGTCGTAGACCCCGGCTGTATGTATTACAAATTTAATAACATTAAAAAATGATGATTATTTACATTATATACAATAGGCAGAAAGTTCAATACATTGATAGGTACAAGTTGTTTATTGACTAACCTTAACATATGTCTAATACAAATCCATTCCTATCTTATACTAATTGTTGAACATGATTTACTTTCTGCGTAACCCTGGTAGAGCCTACGGCAAGGTCAATGACTGGCAACCCCAGATCCCAATCTAAACTTCCCTGCCTCCTTCCGGAGCGATGTTGCGAAGGGGTTCCAGCTTACCGGAGAGACACCTCCCCCGGGCCCCCCTACGCCCAACCCCTCAACTCCATATTGGGACCCTAGAATCATGCATCCATGCGCCTTTGAGTGCATAAACATGCGGGGGTGGCCACCAGGCTGACTGCGAGCGTGGCTCCCCGGCCCCTCACCCATCCATCCTACCGGCTGAAACTGCCCCTTGGAGTTCTATGAGAGAGACCGCAGACTATGCTCACCAACCATGACCTTACTGCCACAGGCCAGCATAGTCGACCGACTATCTGGCCTCCCCCTCTGCTCAGCCCGAAGGTCATGCCCTGCGCCTTGCGCCTTCTAGCCATGATAGAATGTCCTCCATGAACACCTGGTTCCCTCTAGCTGAGAGGTGAAACCCATCGCACAAAAAGAACTGGTCGCCCCGGGTGTACCCATGTCCTATTGATCCCAGCTTGGGGGTCCTGCACAGCTTTCCCATCTTGTTGTTGATTCTCTTTATCGAGTGATTCAACACCAGTACTGACTCCCCTCCTCTCCACTGAAACCTCAGGATCATGTGAGACCAGACTATGATTGCCTCAGGGCATCTCCACGCCAGCCATCCCACCTCACCTGTGCCATGTGCTCTTGTGCCGCTGACTGTTGACCTCCTGCGTGGCAGGATGGCGCCGCCTGTGTCTTATAATGACCCACTGCACGCTCCTTCCCCGCGTTGCAGGTTGAAGAAACTGCAAAATCAAAACAGGCGAAAAACAACCATCAGCGGACCACTCTGTACTTGATCACAGCATATGTAGGCTCACGTAGCGTTTATACCAATTTGATGACTATCTTCCTATCCTTTGGACCTCAGTCCAGCTAAGCCCTATGGCAAATGCTTCAGTGGTGGCCCCTATCCTAAAGGAGTGAGACCCAAATGCTGCTGGATCCATGTTGGCCTTCTACATAGCTAGTCCCAAGACCCTCTTGAACTGAAAATTGGTGAGAGGAGTCCCATTGGCATGAACGGGAAGAGGCCCCCGCAGCCCTTGGTCGTTGTGACATGAATGCCTCCAGCCTGGAAACTAGGCAGCAGGGGCTACCCCATGACCCGTGTAGTATTATGCCTTTCCCCCTGCCCTCCTGATCAGTTTTTGATCTGGGGAGTGATATCATAAATGACTCCTCCCCCACTTTGACATGTCCCATCTGCAAGCCCCCCTGCCAATCCCTTTTGTTCTTTGCAACCAGTTCCCCCACTCTGAAGGCCCCATAGAAAGCTAAGCAGAACGTTGCTTGGAACATAGTAGCCTCCCCAGGGGAATTACAGTGGTGTTGTAAGGCCTCCATTAAGCTGGCCAGAATGTGAATCCCTATTAGCCTTCTCTCGCCGGGTTGGGAACCCTACAAATGCTGCCATCCCTTAAGGGCTTGGCGCACCATGAAGGTACCTGTTGGATTGCCCCCCCCCTTAATTTAGCAAAAAAGGATATGGCTGCGACATGACGCCAAGCTGCTGCTGCAGGGTGCCCCTCCTCCCTCATGGCCCTTAAATATTTTATTTATTTATTTATTTATAACACTTGTAGAGCGCACAAATACCAATCGGTGTCCTGGCGCTAAAGTGGTAACTCCCTGAGTATAATATTACCGGACTAGAGGGTAAAGAGCCATGTTTTGAGGTTTTTTCTAAACGCTAACAGATTGGTGCTTAATTTAAGAAACAGGGGAGTGAGTTCCATGCCTTTGTTGCTCCCACAACAAAGCTCCTACCCCCCCAGCGTGCTTTCCTGATCCGAGTTGTTTTAATCAGTCCCATTGTGGCAGACCTAAGTTGTCTCCCTGGTCTGTACCACTGGAAAAGATCCTGAAGAAACACTGGGCCTAAACCATGCAGTGCCTTAAAGACAATGCAGAGGGCTTTAAACAGAATCCTCTTCCTCATCGGTAGCCAATGCAGCGTTTCCAGTTCCTTAGCAACCGATGAGAATTTGGGCAAGCCCCCTATCAGGCGGGCTGCTGCATTTTGTAAAACCTGAAGTTTGTTAAGCATCCCCTGTTGTGCCTCTAAAAAGAGGCTGTTACAGTAGTCAAGGCGTGAAAGTTCGAGTGCCGTCACCACCGTTTTTCTACTTCCCTCTGGTAAGAAAGGCAAAACCTTCCTAATGGTTTTCAGAGTACAGTGTACAGAGGAAGTCAGCGCCTTGACCTGAGGTTTAAAAGAAAGTTGGTGGTCTATGATGACTCCAACATTCTTCACCTTTTGTACCGGAGATGGCGGGGGTCCGATATCTGGGGGCCACCACTTGGGGAACTCCAGAGATTTATATTTGACCCAAAAATAAGCACCTCGGTTTTGGAGGAGTTTAATTTTAAGCAGCTTTTGTCCATCCAGGAACTAACTGCAGACATACAGTCCTGGAACCTTGCTGCCACCCCCAGCTCCTTTCCTGGAAGCACATAGACCACAATTTGGGTGTCGTCTGCGTAGGACGTTAACTCGAACCCATAGGATCGGATCACTGGGGCAAGAGAGGATACGTAGATATTAAATAAAGTGGGGCTAAGGGAGGATCCCTGAGGGACCCCCCCGGGGAGTTCGAAGGGTCTTGATTCGAAATCACCCATAGCCACCACTTGTACCCGATCTGTCAGGAAGGCCTTCAGAATATTGAGTGCTTGCCCCTGGATCCCGCAGCCCTCCAATCGATCCATCAGCATAGCAGGGTGAACCGTATCGAAGGCTGCTGACAGATCCAGAAGAATCAGCACCGCTTGGCCCGCGTCATCCAGCACTTTCCGGACCTCCTCTGTAGATTTACTCAGGGCGGTCTCAGTGCTGTGCCCTTCCCTGAACCCATATTGAGCCGGGTCTAGACCCTTCGAGTTACGCAGAAATGAGCAGAGCTGGGAGTTCATGATATGAAACCAAGGATCCAGTCTACTGCCACTTTTTCTCCCAATGGCACCCCAAATAGTGGCAATATGCCCAAAACGCCCTTTCATATACCTTCATGGTCCTTGGTGCAATGCTAGCTGCCACGAGGTCCGATAACTGGGGGCACCAAGCTGCCAAAGTTGCTCTGGGAAGGGTGTTGCCATTGTCGCTGCGTCTGGGTGGTGGGACCTGGATGCCTGCATCTTAAAATGAGATAAGGCATCAGCTGCATTATTGAGCACCCCTGGCACATGTTTAGCCCTAAACAATGTATTCATTTTCATGCATTGCAGTATTATTTCCTTCAGTAGTCGCAATATCATGCTACTATTTGCCGTCTGGGTGTAATGCACTGTAATACTGCCACATTGTCTGACCAGAATACAACACTTTGGTTTCTCAGTTGTTCAGGCCAGACTACCAGCGCCACTAGGATGGGAAATAGTTCCAGAAAACTTATGTTGGTTGTTAACCCCTCCTCTACCCACCAGATTGGACACCGCTGCGCCACCCAAGCTGAACCCAGGATGGCACCAAACCCCTCTCGTCCGGCGCATCCGTCATTAGACCCATCTCTGAGCTACACCTGGTGGGGCTGGGCCACACCACCCTCCCATTGAAATCATGCAGGAATGCCTGCCATATTAGCATGTCCTGTTTGACCTCGCTGCTGAGCCTGGTGTGGTGGTGTTTCTGTTGCAGGCCCAACATTGCCTGTGCGATGGTGCAGGAGAATGGGCGTGTACCATGGGTATTATTCTGAGAGCAAAATTCAACTGACCCACCTCTTGCTGCAATTGGTGTTCCCACGCAGAGCTGTAATGCTTTCACAAATGCCTCCACCTTCCCCACTGGCAACCTTGACACCCCTTGTACAGTATCCAATTCTATACCCAGAAATTCTAATGTTGTGCTGGGCCCCACAGGTCTGTCCTTTGCTAGCGGTACCCCTTGCTCCTGCATGAGTGCACAAAACTGTATCAATGCCCGCCTGAGTCTGGGGGGGCCCAGGAACAAGAAGTCATCCAGGTCATGCAACACCTTGCTGTGACCCGTTGTTTGCTTGAAGACCTTCTATATAAAGGTACTAAACTTTTCAAAGTATGCACATGACACTGAGCAGCCCATGGGCATGCATTTGTCTACATAGTACTCCCCTCTGAATTGAAAACCTAACAGATGGAAGTCCGAAGGGTGGACAGGCAACAAACCAAAGGCAGATTCAATGTCAGATTTAGCCAATAGAGCGCCCGGTCCCAAATCCCTGAGGATCTCCACTGCTTGGTCAATAGAGGAGTACTTGATGCTGCATAAGGCACCATCAATAGCATCATTCAGGGACTGACCCCTGAAGGCCGAGAGATTATGAATTAACCTGTACTCTCCCTGTTCTTTTTTGGGAACCACCCCTAATGGGGAAAAGACAAAATTGTGCATTGGTGCGTCTCTGAATGGGCCAACCACCCTCCCCAGCCTTACTTCCTTTTCAATTTTTGAAGATGCCACCCCCTTGTTGTCCCTAACTGATACTTCGTTCCTGCAGTGTGATACCCCGGTGTACCCAGGCGCAGGGATCCTGAAACCCTCCATGAAACCTTCCCTAAGGGTTTTTGCCGCGTCTGAAGTGTGGTATTTGCTTAGCCAGTGTATCTTGGCACTCATTATCATGGAGATCTGGCCTTGGTAAGGGACAAGCTTTCAGTCCTGCTTCCTGCCCCTTTCTCTCTTGTCTTCTTAAAACATTTTTTTTCAGGGTGGGATGAGTTGCCACAGAATGCACATGCATGTCTGAATTTACATGTCCCTGCCGGCCTGTTACATGTGCGTTTGTTAAAATCCCAACAAGCCCACAACTTCTTTCCTCTGCCCCCTGTCTGCCCCTGTGAGCTTGCGCGAAAGGACTGCCCCTGAAATGTATCTTGCGAATCTCCCCTTGTGTTTTCCTGCGGGGCCTGGAAGTGGTTCAGGTGAATGATCATGTCCTGCTGGTTCCAACACAAGGAGGAATCTGAAGCCTTAGCTCTCCTATCTCCTAAACTCTTTGTCATAGCCTTTCCACCCTTGACCCCCATATTTATCATGGGCGCACGTGAACCTGTTTTAGTAACATGCCATCTTAGAACCACGCCCTGGAAAACGCTCACACATAACTGCCATATAAGTAGAAAAACCCCTTATCCAGTTTACCAGGTTTTTTTCCACCCTGTACTTTAACAATAAGTTTGACCATTCCCTGGCATGAGTCCATTCTGCCCCCGGACCCCCTCCCGTCTGTGACCCTCTGCTCCCCCCTCCCTTTCCTGGCTCTCTTTCTCCTTGCCAATGGCGGAGAGTAGGGCTTAGGGGGAACTATAGGTCGCCTAGGCCTGCTCCCTGATGCCCCATCCAGCCCCTCAGTTTTCTCCCGTAATTCTGTGATTGCTTGACCCATCACTGCCATTTTCCATAATTTTTTTTCCATAAATGCCTCCATGCGGGAGGGCTGTTCACCCCGCTTTGCCTTAGGGGCCATTACAAGCTTTGAACACGCCTTCAACACTCAATGGAACCTCAGCAGTCACCCTCTGACCCTCGGTCTGGGATACCCAAACCCTTACTTGGCAGTTGTAGCGGCCACCAGCCAGCCCAGCACACACGCAACCGGAGCCACTTCCCACCAGCTAATCTAGTGGGGCAGGTGAGTGAAACTCCAACCCTCTCAGCTCCCGGCGGCAATGGTAATGCGGCTTGCCGGTGCTGCCCCCCAGCAGATCCTGCCAACGAAATGCTTTGCCAGTAAAACCAGTCAAATGGTTTCTGGGCTCCTCCTTTCCTGTGTCGTCTCTTGATTCCTGGAGGACAATCATGAAGGGAAAAAAGGGGGAAAACACGCGTTTTCCTGCTCCCTTTAAACCCAAAGTACCCTCTTCACAACCACGCCAGCCAACCTCTCCCGGTCGCTGTGCCAGTTGCCTAACTGTTTGCAATACCACTCGCACACTTTGCTACCAACTGGCAGTGCTTGCTCCCCACCCCAAAAAAAGTTTTGCTATGCATGATGCGGGCCTCCCCCGGATATTTATCTGTAGCGTTAGCAAAATTGCCCAAAACTTTGCGCAAATGCCTCAAACTGTGTACTACAGCAGTGTTCTTTCTAATACCCCAGCCGCTATTCAGCAGCACTCCCCGGATATTTAACTTCAGTGCTAGCAAAATTGCCAACAAATCTGCACAAATGCCTCAAACTGTGTACTACATACATCAGCCGCTATTCAGCAGCATTCAATGCATACCCAAAGTGCTCTTACCCTACCGGGCCACCGCCTCCTAGCTGTCTGTCCGCGTTGCAAGGTGGTCCTGGGCAGCTCCGGTTTCGGAAGACAGCACGTGTTGCCAGTGATCCTGATTCCCTGCGTAGTGCCTCCTCATGCTGCGGGCTTCACTGTAGCTGCCATCTGGGCCGACACCCGCAGCAGCTGACCCGTCCCGTTACCTCTCCGCCGCTAGTCCTTCTCCCGCTGCACTTGCGCTGCTCGCTGTCCCAACACAAATGCCCAACCTGCAGTGGGGACAAAACAACAGCTGCTTCTCTCCGAACATGCCAATCTTCATAACCTGCAGCGGAGACCAAAAAGCAACAGCTGCCTTTCTCCACACGGGCTAATCTTTGCACACCTAAAAAAGAAACCAACAGTTAAAAAACGGGCCTCCCCCAGGCCCGGACCAGACAGACTGGCGTTGTGTCCAGCAAAGGGGGCAGTGGAACGAAGAGAAAGCCTCTCCACTCCACTCCCCCTTTTAGCGCTGCAGATGGGGTAGACCAGTTTAAACCGGTCTCCCCCTACGCCGTGAGGACGCCACCCGACCCAGAAGCACTTGGAAGCGCTTCCGGTTCAGGCTGCAATGTACGCTGATTGGGTGACCCCTCGGGGAGGTTGGGGGCCGCGTCACTATTGTGTGCAGCAGCCCCTTCCTCCCCGACTACCGGGGGGGCAGCGTAACCTCCATAATGGCGGCAGGCTCGATGCCGAGCCTGCCTGTTCAAACCTACTCAATATTGTCGCCTGGAATATTGTGGGGGGTACGCACCAAAAGCTCAAACCCGAACTGGTTAAGACTTATAAGCAGGGCTCCCAGTTTTATAGTATTTATTTTTTGGACTTTTCCGTCTGTATTTATCGATATTTATTTTTGCTAATTTTATCTGTTTTTATCCATATTTATTTTTAGTTTTGTGGGGAAATTAAGCTGAAATTAGTATATTTCCACAATTATTTAACCCATAAATATGCATTCATGCTTGAATGCCAGGTTTCAATGCTGTGAACATCCTCAGACGATAAATCAATGCACTTAAATAAAAACATGCCAATGCCAGTATCAACCTTGTACATATCGATTGCTATTAAATCCTCTTTGCTAAAATTCCTTTCCTTTTTTTAACCCCCTTACCTATCAATCCACGCAGCTATTGGCCTGGCCGGAACCACCGCCAAGCTCCAGAAGAGACTCCAGCGGATCCAGAACGCCTCGGCCAGACTCATCCTCGACATCCCCCGACGCAGCCACATCTCCGGACACCTGAGAGATCTGCATTGGCTCCCGGTCAACAAGAGAATCACCTTCCGTCTCCTCACCCACGCGCACAAAGCCCTACACGACCAAGGCCCGAGCTACCTCAACAACCGGATCAACTTCTACACTCCCAAGCGCCTCCTCAGATCAACCAGCCACGCCCTCGCCGCCGTCCCCCGCATCCGAAGAGCGACAACAGGAGGAAGGTCCTTCTCCTACCTGGCCGCCAAGACCTGGAACTCACTCCCGACCGACCTGCGCCTGACCCAAGACCACCTCTCCTTCAGGAAGAAGCTCAAGACCTGGCTGTTCGAGCAGTAACGGCACCCCCCCCCCCCCAACCCAGCGCCTTGAGACCCTACGGGTGAGTAGTGCGCTCTATAAATGGCCTGATTGATTGATTGGCAGTCATGGCAGACAGTATTTTGAATTACTCAAAAAGCAACCCAATTTCCATTTTCATCCACATTTAAAAATAATACAGATAATAAAATATTTTTTTTTGTCTGTATTTACCTGTAAAAATCAGTAAAAACTGAAAATAGGGAGCCTTACTAATAAGCCAGTATGAAATTATATGTTTTCTGGAAAAGTGGTCCCTATCTGATTTCCTTATTGATGAGTTTTACTCCTCTTTTGAACCAGCTATTCCATCAAAGTTGGCCAGAGCATGCAGAGGCTTGGCTAGTTTCTTTCCTATGAAAGCAACGCACTTTAATGCTCAGACATGCTGGTCTTCCCCCTACTTCTTGGTTTCCTTTTGATTACTCTCTAATGATTATGACATTATATTAATACATTTTTACTGTAATATATTTAATCTAGCAAACAGGGATTCCATCAACAAAATTGATAATTTCCTTGTGGCTTTTCTTCAAAAATCCAAACACACTATACATATTATTTGAATTATTGCCCTGACCTTGACTGATTTCGAGGTTCTAGGGTGCTGCATATGTGACCACAATCCATCATACATCACTTTGGGCTCCCTCATTAGAAAATCAAAACCTCAGAAAAGAGAGAATTTGGAAATCACATGGCATAGGGGCCTAAAATTAAAATGGAATAAAATGGACCCGGTTTCTTTTGATCATATAATAGTTAATCTTTAGTGCCCATTATGACTTGTCCAACTGTCGGTATGGGCACTGTGGAGATTCAATACGCTTCTAAAACATCTGTAGTCTATCTCATATAACCTCACATGAAAAGTCGCTCCGAGAGAACCACTATCCTGTCAGTTGTTCAATGCAGAATGCTCAGTGGCTCACACGCAATTGATGACGGCCCTTTAGAACCATCCCGGAATAGCCGGTACGTTAGGGAGACCAGAGTGGTCTAAAAAAGGTCCACGAAGAAAGAAAAGGGAGATTAGGTCAAATGACTGGGATGATCTCTAAAAAGCTGGAGAATTGAAGTATAGTACTACATTTTGGGAGGTGATCAATAGGCCGTTCTTTAAAGAATCGGATAATCCAAATATAGAATCTGTGATAAAGGTAGATGCTTGGGTGACACATTTTACCAAAATATTTTCACCTAGAGAAGAACGACCAACACAAAGGCCAACCCCTTCCTTGTCTATTTTAACCACTATTGATTTTAAAAATCCTGTTTCTGTTGATGAAGTAATTAGTGCCATCTCTAAATGCATTTCCTGTAAAGTAGCGGGCCCAGATGGCGTTCCTGCAGATATTTTTAAATTCAACATCTCCCTCTGGGGCCCTCTAACACATGTATTTAGATCAATTATCCAGGGCTCATTCCCGAATCCTGGAAGTCCACATTATTGGTCCCAATATTTAAAAAAGGGGACAGTCCCCTACCGTCATGCTATCGCCCAATTTCGTTCTTGGATTCTAGCATAATAAGTTTGGGATGAGTTCTACTGTCCCGAATAGAAGAATGGGCCTCAGAAAATAGAATTTTAGCCGATGCCCATTTGGTCTTAACCTGGGTGAGGACAATAGACCAATATCTGTACCTTTATTTTTAATTTTGTGGAAATATACAAAAGCAAAAAAACAGAATCAATCCAACTGGCCTGCATTGATTTAACAAGCGCTTTTAACCTTGTGAATCATGTAAAGCTGTGAGATCAAATAGGCAGATGGGCATGGAACCATAACTTGTATTACTTATACTTTGGTTCCAACAAGATTTGACAGGCTGCGCTATGGCACTTCTGGGGAATGTTCCCCACATATTAAATCCTCCAGGGATGTTAGGCAGGGATGCATCCTGCCCCCTACCTTTTCCTGTTGTATATAAACAGGTAAAACTGATTCCTGATGGAGAAAGGGAAGGACATGCCGTGAATGGGGATCAAGCCTATACCCATTTTGCTGTATGCGGACTATGCAGTATTAATTGCCCGCACAGCAAATGGGTTGCAGATTCTCCTAGATTTATTCTTGGTTTTCATGAATGACTTGAACCTTCAAGTCAACTTTTCAAAATACTTTATCATGACGTATTGCCAGCATAGTACAAATTCCAAGTCTTTTAGAATTGGAGACCATCTTTTAACAAAGGTAAAGAATTGTAACTTTTTTAGGAATTTCTTTTAAGCAAACACTTTAGGGCCGATTACGATCCAGTTCGGAAAGCATTACGACTGAATCGGTTCCTAAATGCTTTCCAGAGGACTTGGATTGGGGGAGTCTGACCGAGCGAATTGGGTGCATCCGGATGCTTTCGGATACGATTCGCTCAGACTCCCATTGACTTAAATGGGAGCCTGTGTTCCAAATGAGAACACAGGCTCTCATTGAAGAAAGGGGTAGCTGGGGAAAATCGTGAACCCTCTTGTGGGCACCCCATGGTGCCTGCTACACTGGGGAGAGGGTACCAATGGTTACCCCCATGGACCCCATCCGGAGGGCTTGGGTGAAGGGAGGGCCAAAGACAGATTCCAACAGGCGTTTTGTTCTCTGCAAACTGAATCGGAACGGCTGTCCGGATCGGTCATCGTAATCGCTCGCTCGGAAACCGAGGCCATGAAGCTGTACAATTCGGCTCCAAAAGGCTAGACCTGAGGGGAGGAGCCAAGATGGCGACCTGAACGGACGTGTGGTCGCTCGGCTCCCCCGGCCCTGAAGACCCGCGCCTACATCCTGCCTGTAATCCTGGGGTTTCTTTCGCCCGACATGCGCGGGACACGAAGCCGATCCTGACGGTGTCCCTCTGGCCTCTCAGCCCTCCCGGAGTCGCGAGCTTTGGTGGGATCGTTTCTGCCCCGGACCTCCGCCCGCTCCCCGCAGCCTGCCGGACCTCGTAACTCTCGAAGGGATGCTCTGTTGCGGTGGCTGCCTGTGCTGAGGGAGTGCTTCCGACCGTCTACAGCCTTGCCTATGCCCTGTGCTCATTGCCCTGCCGAGATCACACGGAGCAGCTCCGGCACGCATATGTGAGGGCTTGCATGGGTTTCTTTGTTTGTGGCCGCCATGATGCCGGTTGGCTTTCTTCCCAGCTGCGCTGATTGCCGGTAAGCTCGAACTGCCCTGACTGCCCGCCGCACCATCGGATGCCCCTTGCTTATGCAGCGCACAGGAGGGGGTGTAAAGTGTTGTGGGGCAAACATCTACTTCCCTGTCGGAGACTGTGAACCCCGTTTTCCCCCCCTCCCAGCACCCCGTGGACTGCTGCTGCGATGGCGATGCCTGATCACCAACCGGGTGGAAATGGCGCTGGGACCTCTTCCTGGGGTGGCATGTGTGCATTGGTACGGGGGACCGTGTTTGAGCCCTCCACTGAGATTGGAGAGCCTCGAGTATCGCGGCCGGACTGCACCTACAGGGAGGTGTTGAATATCCTGGATGAGGTACGGTCGGAGATACGGCGTACCTCGGCTGTGCTGTTGGAGAAACTTGATGCGTGTATCCCTGCTGAGAGCCGAACGCAGGGGGTTCACTCCCGACAGGACCCAGGTCTGACTTGGTTACAGCTTGCCAGCCCCTCGCTACCTCCTGTTGCTACTGTATCGACCGATATAATCACTACTGGAGCCTCTGAAGACTTGTTGCCGCTCGTCAACGCTGCTGTTGCTACAGTGTTTCCCCTTTGTTCTTCGACTGGCTGTCTGCCTCGTGAACCAGCCTGGCTGCGCAGTGCATCGCTAGCCTGTTCTCCTGCCCTTGCCCCTGCTCCTTCCTTGCCTAGCTCCATCTCGTCGTTCAGCGACTTTTGCCACTTATACGCCCTGGAAGTACATTTTGTTGTTGGACTACTATCTGCGGGGGACGGACGGAGCTCCCTCGGCGCTGGTGCGCCTCCCTAATCCTCGAGGCGGCCATGTTTCCACGTCAAGGCGGACTGCAGCGGACTGCCAAGTTGGTTGGGTGACAAAGTGCCTCCTAGATCGGGCCAGGGCTAGATGATCCTCTGGTTGCATTCATATACGGGCGGGTGGAAGCTAGGACAGACTTGATATGTGTGTGGTACACTGGGTATTATTTGCTGTCTCTCCCCAATGAGTATATCTCGGGTGAAGTTCTCTGGTAATTGATACTGGGGTGTGGGATGCTTAATGTGCCGGTGGTGTCCGAACGTGTACATTCGATGCGGGGTTGGGCGGGTTCCTGGTTGTGTCACCGTCTTGCCGGGTGGGGATTGGGGTTAGAATGTGATACGTATTGGCTGCATGGCTTGTATTTACGATGTAGATTGTTTTCCCCCGTCTGTCTCTATTATAGCTAGTGGTTGTTTTGCTCTCCAATCAAGGCATCCTTCGGGTGTTGCGCCCTTTGTCAATGGCACAGTCGGCATCATACACTGGCTACCCTGATTAATTGCTCGCTATCGGCTCCGCCACGTTTTTCTCTGGTTCCTGTTTGCTGGTCCTGGTAATTTATTGTGACATGGGGGTTATTTGTATAGGGTAGCGTCCATCTTGCTCTCCTTTGTCTGCACTCTCATTACGGCGGCCATCTTGTCCCTTTGTCCTGACTGGGGAGGGCTTTTGCTGGGCCTCATAGTATAGTGGTCGCTTGCGACCGGATTAGAGATCGAGGTATCCGGGGCTTCACTTTGGTTGTACTGGCTGTTCTGTTTCGGACTGTGCCGCCTCTCTGGCGAATGTAGTGGTCGTAGCTCCCCACATCTGTTCTGCTACTGTTGCTCATCCTGGTGATTTAGTACGTGGGGTGGAACTGGGTTTATCCTGCTACCGCCCATATGGACGGGGTGATCATTCACGTACTGGCTCGGGGTCCGGGGCGCATCTGTTTCAATTTTTCATTTGGTGGTGTACTTTTCGATATTATTGCTTCAATTGGGGCAGGGGGCTATACATGGCTGGGGGACCGGGAGTTTTGTTAATATTAGGGCTCCTCCTCCCCCGTTTCCTTTCTTTTTCGGGAGTGATAGACTAGCTTGTTCTTTTCTTCCTCCCGATGCTTCAAGTGTGATGGTTTTCTTTTCTTATCTTTTCTTCTTTCTTTTCTATTCTTTCTCTGTATTTCGGGTTTCTTTATTGGGCGACAGGCACTTTGCCGGGGGGGGTAGGCCGTAGCCTCCGGATTGTTGTAGGGTGGGGGGGTAGATTTAATTTTTCTTTTTAGTTTCTATGGGCCTTATTTTTCTAATTTCTGCGCTTTCTTGTTCTGGTTTCAGTTCTGGGTCTGCCTTGAAGGTTAGTCGGTAGTGGGTGGCGCTGAGGGTAGTACGTAAATGTGGACTGCAGCTCCTATTGTTTGGTATGGTACTGCCATCTCGACGGGGTGTTCTTCCTAATGTTGTTCTAATTGATGCTGCCTGCTCATGTTTGTGTAATTAATGTATGGACTCAGTTCTTCTTGATTTTATTCTTCACTGTTATATTTCTTCACAACTTAAAAAAATTTAACCTTCAATTCTCCTTTTCCTTGGCGACATGACTCCATTTAGTGTAACGGCTACTAATTGTTGCTATCATACCTGATGCCGCTGTGGAATCGCGTTGCTCGCACTTGTGCTTAAAGTTTTGTGGCCGGCCTGATGGTTGTAGGCCCGTATTTGTTCTCCTTTTTGTGCACAATAAAGGTTTAAAAAAAAAAAAAAAAGGCTAGACCTGTTCAAATGCATTATGGAACCGATTTGGACAGCCCTTACAGTTTCCGGGCATCGTAATCGATCGTTCTGAACTGGGTACGATTCGGTCGGAAACAAGGGTTCCGAATCTGATTCAGCAAGCCTGAATCCAATATGGAGCCCTTCCTAATGAGATAATAATCGACCCCTTAATTGGGCACCTCTTTTAAGAACTAGACTTACGTCCTTTTATAGGAATTCTGAAGCCATATTCAGATTTGATAGAAAAGTACATAATAAGCCATTACCTGAAAGGTTGAACCTCTGTACCTCTAAATGTATTTCTGCACGAAACTATGTTGCCAGGCTGTGGGGGTACATTAAAGCCAGGACCCTTCAAAGCACAGAAAATAGATTCACTCGCAGATCACTGGCAATTCCAGGAAATACAGCCACCTTAATGTATCACGAAGAATTTGGGCTGACATATTGGTAAGATCTTGGCGCCGATATTTCTCTGGGTTAAGATCTGGGGCACCCCTGATCTGTATTAACTAGAACATGTATAACTGACTGTCTGTCATTAGAAAAAGCCTACCAGATCCCTTGGTTATGCTGCATAAAAAACCCACTTAACATATTAGACTTTGCGGATCTGTATAAAAACCCTTCCATAATTAGGCTCGATCATAAATTACGAGTCAAACAGTGTTACTTGGACTATCCACAAAATATTCACCTAGAATCTGCCCAGGTCAAGGTTTCCATTGTTGGGTATGCTGCTATATTTACAAAACATAGAATGGAGCTGTACCCAAGTTGAATTGAGAAACCTCAGAGGTGAGAGGTGTGGCGCTGCGGCCAGGGCGACTGACGCTGGAATCTGGGGACCACGGTTCGATCCCCGGCTCCGGCGGCAGGTTAGCCCAGCACCATGTGACTCTGGGCAATAGCTCGCTTAATCTTCCCGACGGCCCCCAGCGCCTAGAGACCCTTACGGGTGATTGTGCACTTTACAAATGTGGACTTTTACTTTACCCATCGCCATTGGCTAATAACCCTTAGGTTATAAACTCTGCATTTTTAATTTTCACTTTCCTAAAAGCCGGGCTGTGGAGTAGACACCTCTCGCCTTGCGGGTGTGATGGTTTTTCATTCCAGCGCACCAGTTATTTAATTTTATTCTGTGCCCTGTATTTAGAGTCAAAACTTTCTTTTTGTATCCCTCGTCTATGCAATTCTAATCTGAGACTTCATAGAGAAGGGTTAACATACTTGCAATTTTTAGTCTCGCAGGAGGTGTTATTCCATAATAAATTTTATAAGTACTACCTTTCATAGAAAAGATATGATACTTGATGTACTTTTCACTGATTTTGATTCACATATTTTATGTGCCCTTGTTAGACTTGGCATCTTTTGACGTGTTTCCCCTGAGATTTTGCTTTCTGACATCCTGGTTTTGACTCTGTTTGTGCTGGCTTAATGTTTCTGCGCACTTTTCTCACTGCTAATCAGTGGTAAAGTGCAAGTAATCCTGTGATAACATGTGTTGTGGATTGGTGTTTCCATGATTGACCGTTTGATTTATTTGTGAGTCCCTAGTAAAGTGCACTGCGTGTGCCAGGGCCTGTAAATCAAATGCTTTTGGTGGGCTGCAGCACTAGATTGTGCCACCCCCCCGCCCCCAAAACAGCCCATAAATGTAACTCCGGCCTTCCATTGCAGAGGCTGTGTGCGGTCTGGTACTGCCATGTCGACTTGGCAAGTGCACCTACTTGCCAGTCCCTACCTTCCCTTTTCTTACATGCCAGTCACCCCTTAGGTAGGCCCAAGGTGCCTCTGTGGGCAGGGTGCAGTGTATGTGAAAGGTAGGACATGCGCTGGTGTGTGGCATGTTCTGACAGTGAATTACTGCCAATTTCGTTTTTCACTATTGCAGGGCTACCTGTTCCCCATAGGACAGAATGGGGAGTTTGTTTACAACATCTTATAAACATAACTGGCCCTTGAAACTAGGTAGGAAAATGAAGTTTAGTATGCCTGAACTCAGAATCTAAAGATTCATCTTTTAGTGAAGGTGATTTTTACATTCTGTGTTTGAAAACACCACTTTTAGAAAGTAGGCATTTTCTTGCCTAACCATCCAGTGTGCCTCTGCTAGGTTTGTGGATTGACTGTCTAGGTTTTGAATGACAGGGGATGGGTATCAGGAGTGGCTCCGGATAGTCTAGGTTGGTCAGGAAAGGGCTGAATAGACCTAGGCTGCATTTAGAGTAGGGGGGAAGAGATTTCCTTGCACCTGAATGGGCCTCCTCTGCCTCTGACAGTGCAGTCTCCACCTCCTGCCAGGAAACCACCAGAGAGAAGGCAGAACTGGTTCTGGCTGGGCACAGACACTCTCTGCCTAAGTGATCAAAGGATTTTGGAATATAAAATTGAGGCCCACGCCCCTGAACTATAGAACTCATTTGAACCAAGAAGACTGCCAGGAAGAAGAGCTGGAGAAGCTGTGAGGAGGAACTACAAGCTTTGCTGAGTGCCTTGCTGTGTTGGCCTGCAGTGGCTGCTTCTGTCTTGGGCAGTGAAAGGACTGGACTGAACTTTCTGCAATCTATTTTTGTGAGTTTCTGTAAGGGCTTGAGGTAGAGCTTGCCCCATGTTAAAGAAGTCTCAGGAACAGCAAAGACTTCAAGTCCTTCTGCCCTCAGCACTGGGGACTGTGAGTTTTGTGCTGCAACAGAAAATGGGTATTCCTAGACGTGGGTCCCTTGCTCACAGTGCCACTGGATTCAAGCTAGCATGGCTGAAGAAGGGTGACATACCCTGCAACTAGTCCCAGGAAGCTTGTTTTCGGTCCAGGGAGGACCTGGCCTGGCACTTTGGTCTGGACTGTTCCCATGGGGCACAGGGTCAAGACGGATTTGCATATGGATGGGTCCAATCTGGGGTGGCGTAGTGGGCAAAAAAAGATGGATTTAACCCGGATCTTTTGACTGGGGGAGAATGTTTGCATTGTCAGCATTCCATCCATCATTTGTTTGCTGTAACACACAACAGGAGAAAAGCAACCCGATTTCGTCTACGATAGTGCTGCCGATTCAGTGTCCTGAAGGCACCGCAGAGAGCACCGCCGCAACACTGCACCACGACCCTGGTCTCACCGACGACGCCTGCTGACGCGATACCGAGCCGCTACTTGCACCGCCACCTGTGGGCACCACATTTCACATTGCCTCACTTCATGATGCCGCCTTGGTATCCCCGATGACGCTGCCCGATGCGGAAACCGACGCCGCTGCTTGCACCGTGGTTCGAGGGCACCAATTGTAACGTTACACGATGCACTGCCCTCATCCCGCACAGCAGCCTTGGCCTACTGACGCCAGTGCCATCGACTCCAGTTCGTCAACCGGCAACAGCGCTTAAGCAACGACGATGCCGCTGTTTGCACCACGACCTGCCAGAACCACGACGAGCCCCGCATTCACTTCGCACTGTGACCCTGGTCTCACTGACGATGCCATCTGACGCTGCCACCGAGCCACTGCTCGCACTGCGACCTGAGGGCACCGCATGCGGCACCCCAGCACCCGACGCCTGCCAGCGCTCCTGACTTCAACAGAGAGGAGTTCGATCTGCAACACGTGTGATTTCGAGGGCCTTGATGAGTCCGGAACCGACCTCTGGAACCGAGGCCTGCGGACGCCGTGCTTTCGGAAGCTCAACGAGGGGTCGCCGATGCCCTGCATTTATAAAAGGTACTGTTTGCTGCTTTTGACGCCGTGGTCAGCCAGAGCTGTTTGGATTTGTTTGCTCACTACCCTGTGATAGCCCCAGACGGAGCTATCGACATCAAGGAACTGTTTTTCAAGCATATTTGATCATTGAAGATTTTAAAGTAATGTATTGTGGATTTTTATCGCTTTTGGTTTCGTCTTAAGTATATAAAAATGTGGATATTTTTCTAAACTGGTGTGGTGTCCTTTTGTAGTGCGTACACTGTATTACTGTTGGTTATGTGAAAATGCTTTCTTTACACACTGCCTCTAAGGTAAGCCTGACTGCTAGAGCAGAGCTACCAAGGGGGTGAGCAGGGGTTATTTTAGGAGTGTAACTCCCTTATCCTGACTAGGAAGAAGGGTCCCTATTTGGACAAAGGTGCCTACCTCTGCCAACTAGAGACCCCCATTTCTAACAGCCCTTTACATGCACAGGGTACTTTTAAGATATCTGGGTCTTGGATGCTTTTAATGAATTTATGTGTTTTTAACTTTGTATAATGCTTTTATTTCTGTGTTATGCTTTATTGGCATATGGCCGAATAAAGTTTACTTTGACTGGACTTTGCTCACCGTGTTCTCCTGGGCATACTCTTACACCTTCCTATGTCCACATTCCCACATATTACAACGTATATGCAGTGAGTGCAGTCACAGATTTTCTTCAGGATATGGATGTAACATTTCACGTTGACAGTGTTGTTGTGCTAGTTGTTTGATGCAAAGGAAGTAACCAACTTGGCTGCCCTCCAAGATGCTCTCAGTGCCAGGAAGATGCTTGACTCTTGCTGTATGCTAACAGATCATGGATGCAGATGGTAAGGTTTAGTCCCTGATAAGGTTCACGCTGCCTATTTTGGCAGAGAATTCTTCTCTGATCATACCTACATTATCTTTCCTGATGTAGTGGTGCATGGCAAAATGATTGAGATCCTACAAATTCTAGTGAGGGACATCATTTCACTTGTGCTCCCCACCATAATAGATAAGCAACATCCTTTCACCAACCTGGGTGCAAATTAAGTGGGATCCCCTAATTGGGCAAAGGCTCAAGGGGTCTAAGTTATGTCCCTGACCCGACTGGAGTTTGCCTTCCCATGGTCTCTACTCCTCTACCCCGTGAATGACCCACCCAGTTAACATGCATAATTTCAGCCTACAACTCAAAAGAATGGGCACTCCTTGAGAATTGTTTGTTGGTTGTCTGTTTATGGGTCTCTAGTAAGGAACGGTGTGATGAGGAAGCCTCACCTGGACTTGAAGATCTCTGACATAAAGGACTTCATGAATTGACCTGTGGTGAATAGCCTGGTTCATTAAATCATCGTGACACCACAATACTTGCCAAATAATTGCCCTAAACCACTATCCAACTTTGAGCATTGAGACGATAGGAAGACTTAAAATCAGCTGTATTCAGTGTTGTTGGTACAACATTTCAATGAAAAACCCTCCCTATGTCCAGTCCTTGCATTAGTGCCAGTCACTGGAATTGGGCACTTCTCACAGTCCGGGCTCATTTGAGCTCAGTATTGACTATAGTGAAGTTCTGGTTTTGGCAAAAACAAAATTGAACCGCTCTACAAATCTGTAAAAATCAACATACAAGTAAATACTTAGGGCCTTATTTATGAAGGCCTTGCAACACTTTTACGCAGCGGATGCGTCACTTTTTGTGCGGCGGCGTAAACAATGTGCCACGTTGCACCATATTTACAAAGTGACGTATCTAGGCAGATGCGTCACTTTGTAAAGCCCTGTGCCACATTATACCTACTTCAGGAATAATGTATGCACGGTGGGCGTCCCCCCGCAAGAAAGCATCGTAGAAGTGTTGCAGTGAAATCTATGAGATTTCACAGCGACACTTCTAGGGCACCGATGCGTTAAAACCTTACACATGCCTCATGGCAGGCGTAAGGGTGACGCAGTGCGCTAGGCACAGGCCTACCACATGCATTGCTGGAGTTGTGTCATGCTTGCAACACCACTCCCGTAATGTGTGACTTTTGCGCCGATAAATACGTCAGGATTCCTGACGTGCCTGTCTTTTCTTGCGACATGGAGCAGCATACATTAAATACGGTGCATCCATCGTGTCGCACGGAGGGTGCCGTAAAAATTGTTGCATTGCTGTTTTGTGGCTGCGATGCAACAGTTTTCATAAATGAGGCCCTTAGTAGTTAATTGGAGTTCTAGTTTTCCTAGCTCCCATCCACTGAATTGCCCAAAGACCCGTCCCAATAACATCACAATACTTCCCTACTTTTTTTCGCCTTCTCAGGTGAACTATAAATAACATTTTTGAGGAATGCTCGTCACTCAGCTCAAGCGACTTCAAATTCTTTCTTGTCTTCTTCCTTTTTTTTCCCCCGGACTCCTGAAGACAATGGAAAAACTATCAATCTGATTCCTGACAATTTTATGATGTTGACTCACAACATTTGCACATTCACTGACTGAGGATTTACCACCCATGCACTACTGAAGCATCTGTGTTATTTCTTCAGCTAGGATTTTGAAGAATCTGTTTCATTGGTGAAGTAACATAGATGACCTCTTTATAGTTTATACCCACAGCACAGGCGTTCCATAATTCTATCACTCAGAAGCAAATGTAAAACGGGTCTCGCTTTATAGGCCTGCATTCAAATCTGATCTGCTTCTTCAAAGACCCACCATATTGGGGAAGGGCTCTGATAGGGTTCTGCAGAAGAGTGGAAGGGTAACGATTGTTCCAAAAACAGAAGGGTAAAGGAAAAAGAGTGAATCATCAGTCTACACACAGCAAGCATTCCTGCAAAAGAGACTTGACTAAGTTGGTGTACACCACAAGATCTTGAAGCCTCATCCCTTGGTGGGCACAAACAAATGTGATCATACAACACAGTTCTAAAGAATCTTCACTGACTTTGCTTTGTTGCTCGGATCGTCTTTAAAATCATCATCATCATCATCAAATAACTTCATTTCTATCGCCAAGATCATAAAAGTTGTACATACATGGATTCAGCATAAATACATATAAAAAACTTTGCACCTGTTTCCCCAGGTAAGCCGTTAAAAGGTTAAAAACATGTTAAAAAAAGCTTTAAAAATAACATCTCTACTATACATGATATAATGTATTAGGGGTGGAAGGAAAGTGCATAATGTCAAAGAGCAAACAATTTCCATCATCAGAGCTCCCTGATTACAGGAAAGTAACAAGTTGCAATGGTGCTAAATTGCAGACATAATTATGAGCCAATGGTAGAAGAGGATAGGCCAATTAATAAGCGACAGAATCAATACCTATAATCCAATTTTTAGAACAAAATTGGAAATCACAGCAACACCTCAACAAAGTCCATTATTCTTAGAATCACTAGAATGCAGTAGAAAATAGTTAGTCCAAGCCAACTTTGCCGTACATTTATGGGCAACAACTGCTCTTTACCTAAGCTAAACCTGCAGCATCTAATCCAAACTGAAAGAACAAATTTGGCCATGGAATAGACCACCACTCTAGAGGTGTCAGAACTAACAATTCTAAAAGCCTCCATGTGCTGTCTACAAGATCATCCGGAGGGACCGCGTCAACCAGACAGGAGGAGGAATCGCCATCATCCACAGGAACTCCATCCGCATCACGACCAACACCGACGACACCCTCGCACCCGCCGAGCACCTGCACTTCCAGATCCACATCAACCCCAAGACCACCCTCAGAGGCACCCTCATCTACAGACCCCCGGGACCACGCACACAATTCAGCAAAGACATCGCCGACTTCGTCAGCCCGCATGCCCTCCCCTCCGTTGACTACATCCTCCTCGGGGACCTCAACTTCCACCTGGAGAACAACAACGACCGCAACACCACCACCCTGCTGGACAACCTCGCCAACCTCGGACTCAAGCAACTGGTGACCACCCCCACCCACTCCGCCGGACACACACTCGACCCCGTCTTCTCCTCCAGCAAGGACATTGCCTTCAGCCACGCCACCGGACTCCACTGGACGGACCACAGCTACGTCTACTTCAGCTTCAAAAGGACCACGATCCACTACCAACAGCAACAGGTTGCACGCAGAAACTGGAACAAGATCACAGCCGACCAGCTCGCAGTTTCGCTGAGCAAGAACCCACCCACCAGCGCAACGAACCCCAGCCAAGCGGCCACCAACCTCACGAAGTGGATCAGCGACTGCGCAGATGACCTCGCCCCTCTGAGGACCCCGCCTAGCAGACCCAGCAGCAAGAAAGCCCCATGGTTCACCGACGAACTCAAGAACTCGAAGAAGAACTGCAGAGCCCTTGAGAAAGCCTGGCGCAGAGACCCAACACCGGACAACATGACTGCCCTCAAGCTCGCCACCCGAAAACACCACCAACTGATCCACACCACCAAGAAAACTGCATTCAAGGAACGACTGGACAACAACGCACACAACAGCAAGGAACTCTTCAACATCGTTAAAGAGCTCTCCAACCCCAACGCCGGAAACAACGACATCACCCCTTCGCAAGACCTCTGCAACTCCCTCGCCTCCTACTTCCACAACAAGATCGCGGACATACACAACAGCTTCAGCACTCAACCGACGCACGCCACGACCGAACCACCGCCCCCCAACACCACCCTCCGCGCCTGGACCCCGATCAGCACCGAAGACACCGTCCGCACGATGAACTCCATCCACTCCGGATCTCCGACCGACCCTTGCCCTCACCACGTCTTCAACAAGGCCGACGCTGTCATCGCACCCCACCTGCGGGACATCATCAACACCTCCTTCAACACCGCCACCTTCCCGGAGAACTGGAAGCACGCCGAACTCAGGGCCCTACTAAAGAAGCCATCAGCCGACCCCTCTGACCTCAAGAACTACCGACCCATCTCGCTGCTCCCGTTCCCCGCTAAAGTCATCGAGAAGATCGTCAACAAGCAGCTGGCCGCCTTCCTCGAGACGAACGGATCCCTCGACCTCTCGCAGTCTGGCTTCCGGGCCAACCACAGCACCGAGACCGCCCTGATCGCAGCCACCGATGACATCCGAGCTCTGCTCGACAACGGAGAAACAGCGGCCCTCATCCTCCTAGACCTCTCCGCGGCCTTCGACATTGTCTGCCACCGTACCCTAGTACAGCGCCTCAGCAACGTCGGAATCCAGGAGAAGGCACTGGAGTGGACCATCTCCTTCCTCTCCGGAAGGACACAGAGTCCGCCTCCCCCCGTTCAGATCAGAAGCCACCGAAGTCATCTGCGGCGTTCCTCAAGGCTCCTCGCTCAGCCCAACCCTCTTCAACGTCTACATGAGTCCCCTCGCAGCACAACCTCAACATCATCTCCTACGCCGACGACACCCAGCTGATCCTCTCCCTCACCAACGACCCGGCCACCGCCAGAGCCAACCTACACGAAGGGATGAAAGAGGTAGCCGAATGGATGAAGAACAGCCGCCTGAAACTGAACTCGGACAAGACGGAAGTCCTCATCCTGGGATCGTCACCCTCCGCCTGGGAAGACTCCTGGTGGCCCCCCGCCCTAGGCAGCGCACCCAAACCAACAGACCACGCACGCAACCTGGACTTCATCCTGGACTCCTCCCTCTCCATGACCAAACAAGTCAACGCCGTCTCCTCGTCGTGCTTCAACATCCTACGCATGCTACGCAAGATCTTCCGGTGGATCCCCACCGAGATCAGGAAGACGGTCACCCAGGCCCTCGTCACCAGCCGACTGGACTACGGCAACTCCCTCTACGCCGGAACCACCGCCAAACTCCAGGAGAGACACCAGCGGATCCAGAACGCCTCAGCAAGACTCATCCTGGACATCCCCCGTCGCAACCACATCTCCGGACATCTGAGAGACCTGCACTGGCTCCCGGTCAACAAGAGAATCACCTTCCGTCTCCTCACCCACGCACACAAAGCCCTGCACAACCAAGGCCCAGGACACCTCAACAGCCGCCTCAATTTCTACGCTCCCAAACGCCAGCTTCGATCGACCGGCCACGCCCTCGCCGCCGTCCCCCACATCCGAAGAGCCACCACAGGGGGAAGGTCCTTCTCCTACCTCGCCGCCAAGACCTGGAACTCCCTCCCGACCCACCTCCGCCTGACCCAGGACCACCTCGCCTTCAGGAAACAGCTCAAGACCTGGCTGTTCGAGTAGTAGCGGACCCCCCCTCCCCAAGCGCCTTGAGACCCTCCGGGTGAGTAGCGCGCTATACAAATGCTTTGATTGATTGATTGATTGTCTACTGCCCAAATTCCTGCATAGTGGAACCCGCATTTTGCTCTCAGGGTGCTATACATAAGACATAAAAAAAAAGTCGGTTCCAGTTTTGTGTGCCTCCACACATGCGGGGCAAGGATTTCCCCAAACAGAATCCTCTGCCCACTTACCATGCTTCCTTGGCTGAGTCTTAAATCTGAACTGGATGTTCAATTTATGGGCTAAGGAAGGAGTGATTTAATCAATGGTGAACTCATAATAAAAACAAAATTTTACATCTAGGAACTCTGATGTTAAAGTTCTTATTTACTGGGTTACCATTTGGACAGCTACAAACTCCCAGAAAATCCCCCTAATAAATGCTTTAGAGGAATGACACATCTCTTCAGCGGAAGTCCAAAATTTCTCCAAACCCACTTTCCCTAATTGACCATTGATGCATTTCAGCCATGGGCTTTTCCTAACACATACTGGAGACATTTGGTCTTTAAGGCCTCTCGATATGGTTCAAGGGCTGGTAATGTCAAGAGACATAACCAAAAGGTCAGGATTCGGCACTCTATCTTATGGAGAATGTCCATCTGTGCAAACTCCAGACTCACTGGGATCAATTGAATGCTGGCTGGAAGTCCCAGCAAAGATGAAACAAACTTGTTTTTGTCCATTGACAAGATTTTAGCATTCACACCCCCCCATATTTCAGCTCAGTACAGTGCAGCCTTAGGGCTTTCACATTCTAGATCTCAAGAGCTGAAGCCACCCTCTTGGTAGATGTCCAACCGGGAATCTTAGCTATACTTGCCACATGGTACGTTAGTATTGTGTGGGTTTTTTGGATTTGGAGAGCCCAGTTTAAATGAGGTATAGGTCCTCCCTCTAGGTAGTCAAAAGAGGACACCTGATCAATTGGAGTTTAGTCCACATACATTCTAAGCTTCTTTTAACCCTCAGGGTTCTTCCCTAAGTCCCACCCTTTTTATTATTTATATGGAACCCTTAGCGGAGATAGTGCGCCCCTTCAGCATTGAAATTGTCATCTACGCAGACGACACCCAACTGGTGGTTGGTTTCAACCATCCCGAGGGCTCGTCTCGCACCCTGGGTAGCTGCCTGGAAGCAGTAGCCGATTGGATGGCACTCTCCCATCTAAAATTAAATGGGGACAAGACGGAACTGATGCTCCTGGGTAAGACTCCATCACCCAGAGTAGCCATTGACTGGCCGACCTGTATGGGCACTCTACCAGAACCCAAAGACCACATCAAAAGTCTTTGGAGTATGGCTAGACAGCTCCTTAGGCTTAAACCACCAAGCCACCAAGCTCTCTGCTACCTGCTTCGGCCAAATGAGGATGCTGAGGAAAATTCTGCCTCTCCTCCCCTTTCAGGCCCGTAGGATCATGGTGCAGGCTATTATCTTGTCCCGCCTTGACTACGGGAACGCCCTGTACTTAGGCGCTCCGGCGAGCTCCATCAAAAAACTTCAGGTCACCCAAAACTCTGCAGCACGCCTACTGCTGGGACTGCCTCGGAGGCACTCGGGGTCAGCCGCTTGAAAAAACTCCATTGGCTGCCTATACAGGCCAGGATCCAATTCAAGGCGATGTGCATAGCCCATAAAGCTATGTGGCACACAGGCCCTGCACTGATCCGCTCCCTAGTCACCCCCTACCACCCCCCAAGAAACCTACGCTCCAGCACCACCTTCCTTGCAGTGATCCAGCGGCCTATAGAAAATATATCATAAACAACGCTACCCAACTTCATAACCTATAAACAAAATTCTATACTAAATTAAGGACCCATTTATAAACCTGACATATTTTGGGCCTACTGAATCAGGTGGTCAGATTAAATCTATATACACATTATCTACAAACTATATACAATTTTATACATCTGCGGAAAGAATATTGTCATTAGAATAAAACCTAACTATTTAAATGACCACCATTGGCGACGTGATCTAGCTAATAGTAACCTACACTCCTGAATAATCAAGACCAGCTTGTTTGTCAAAAGTAAGATTTTATTTACTAAATTATGGTATATAAGTTGATAGTTTTATAAATGAATTTTATTAGCAATAAAGCAAGCATGATTGTAAAGAAACGTGAGAAAAATACAATTTAAGCAAGTGAATCAAAATTAAAGTGAATATTTAAAGTTTAGCATTTCTAAAACCTAAGTTCCTAACTAAACTAAATAGATAGAAATTAAAGTAAAGTTCTTTGAGGATTCTTACGTGCTCCACGCAATGTCCGACAGCACTTCACCCTCATCGGAAAGTCAGAAAGCAGCAGCCAGCCCATCCCTAGGGGCATGACTTTTTATACCTTTCTACGCTAACTAAACTACGCAAAGGAAAGTTTTCAGAAATCTTCGACGTCCCATTGGCTGAGAGTGACAAGTGACATGTCACCCACATTTCAAAAGTTCCATTAGGTCACTTTTCTTAAGGACCATTGTCTTTTCTGTATGCAACCAGGAGCTTCCTAAGTTTGCAACAAATGTCTCATTGCTTCCAATTGACTTCCGCGGATGCCAAGTTAAGGACTGACAAAATGTTCTTTTTCGACCTTGGCCATGTCCGACAGAATGATGATAGCACGTCAGTTTTTGCTTTGTGAACGCAGCTTTTGACGAACATATTATTTCAGAATGGGCGTCTCGTGACTTTTGCAGAAGTAAAATTCAACTTTTTGTAGCTCGAGCAGACTAGGCCCAAAAGCAGGCAACTTATGCTTTCTAGTATAAAACAAACACAAGAAAAGTATTAATGTAAGAAATAATGTAGATTCTGTATCCACCCCAAGATTTACTAATTAATTAACCCACCCGATTAATCAAATGTTACCTAGCCAATGCAAACAAATAAAGCAGCGTTTATATCTACCAGTCTTCAATAATCCATGAGACTTATATGCACCTAGAATAGTAGAAATGACATCACACAGACAAGGAAAAGCAAAACAAGCACATGCTTCTTTTATGTTTGCAGCAGTTAGTAATGACAAAAACGAAAACAATAAATTATTTTATTATTTTGCACGAACAAAAAGATGCAACAATTATGCACGTTTATGAGCACACATGTTAGTCCCCCCATGTGTAAAGTTTAATCTAAGTTGTATTAGCACGACATATCACAAATCATTAATATTATTATTCATGTTATGGAAATGTGACTTCACGAGTTTAAACAAAATTTTGTTTTCTATCTCGCTCCATCAACTCCCTCATCTGGTGATTAACAAATCACCACACTAGCACTCAAAATTTTGGTAATTTAAATTTCTAAGAAATCGATTCAAATTCATTTGTATCAGTAAACCTAAAAGTCTGTTTCTGCATAATCTTTGGAATTAGCATAACGCTCTCTATGTAACTCCTGTAATTCGATCTCCCTTTCTTCTTCTTTTCTAAGTTTATAGATTCTTTTCTTTTCTTTCAACTGTCTCTTTCTTTTATGTAACAAACAACCTATTTTAGTCAAAATAAAAATGAATATTATTATAATCAAAGGTGCCAAAATCTTGCCAAGAATTGAACTTCCGATATCATGAAACCAGTTTTTAATTGCTTGAAACCTTTTTGAAAGTTTCCCTGTAAAATCATCTTCTTCTAAAGGAATTATCTCTGAATGCATTTGTGTAATATTCTTAATGTACATTTCAATATTCTTACTTTTGTCAGGTATATATGTGCAACAATGTTGTACATGTAAAATGCCACAGACTCCTCCCTCTTTTGCTAGGAGTATGTCTAAAGCAAGGCGATCTTGAATTACCATGGATCTAATTGCAATAACTTCAACATTTACTAATTGAAACCCATCAGCTGTGTCAGTTGATAATCTATCAACTATAGTGGATAATTTTCTAATTCTCCCTGCATTTAAAGTTATACCAACAAAAGGTATTACTGCTTGAAAAATATCTCCCAGAACTTCAGTAAAAGTTTCTCTTTTAACTCTATTTACATAATTATGAATTTTAAACAATCCTTCTGAATCTCTGTCAACATGAAACACTTTAGGAAAAACAATTCCCACATAACAAGTTCCATACCAGTGGTCTGGAAGGTTGTAATAAGCTTTGTCACCACAAACAAAATAAATCCCAGGAAAGATTGGATCTTTTCCACCTTTGAATCCCCAACCTCCCAAAATCTGATAAGTATCTTCACAGTTACTTGCACCTACAAAGTAATTATCAAAAAGTGTATTATCTCTTCTAATGCAAAGCTTTCCACTAACTGGTTTGTCTATGTGAATTGCAATATTTTCAAGCATTTTGCCATTTAACTTCTCATCCTCTTTCTGCCAGAAACTTGACTTAGTCTGCTTGACTAATTCATTCCTCTTATAAATTGCTCTTCTCTCCTCAACCATATTCAAAAATTTCTTTCCTTCAGCACTTAATTTGCAAGTTAGATTATTTTTATAAGCATACTCATAAGTAAGTTCGTTAGTAACAAGGAAAAATTCTCTCATTTGCTTTGCTTTCTTATGCTTATTTAAAGCATTTTCAATCTTAATATTTGCAAAAATTTCATCATAATTTGAATAGTAATATTCTAAACGTCCAGTTTGATAAAATAAACTAGTTAACACACTACATGTTACAGCATAAGTGAGAGGAAGCATATTATATGTTACTCCCTCAGAAACAGAAGCAGGTAACTTAACGCAGACGTAGCAGTCTTTTGCATCCATTACCTTAACATATTCACTCAATAGCTTTGTGAATGTATTACTTGAAAAATCACCAATTGATTTATCTTGATGAATGTTATGCTGATGATCAATAACTTTTGCAGACACACTATGTTTAGTTTGGCTAACCAGAGCTTTGCTTGTTATGTTAACTTTGTGTAATTCTCTATTCATCTCCAAAGGGATAATCACAGCTAAAATCAACCAGAGCAGAATTAAAATGAGCAGACACACCAGAGTCATCTTACAGCATCTTTTAAAAACAGAACACTTTGAAGTGCTCTCCTTAACATAAGGCATTTTTGGTTAATTTTAGCCTCAAAATTAAAATAAAATAAATTTTAAAATTCTAAATTTATATTTACACCCCCCTTTTAAAATATATATATATATTTTTTTTTTTTTCAAAACCCTAAACAAGATTTCTTCGACCTTATGTCATACATAAGTTTTCTTCAACTAAACAGTTTTTCTTCGACCTTGTGTCAACTAACAAATTTTCTTCAGCCTTTTGCCAATTTAATATATCTGTACTTCAATCATTGTCACTAATTTCTTGGATTTCGTTTTCTTCTTCACTACTATCATATATGTCAATAACAGGTGGAATTACTAAGTAAGTCCACTCAGGAGACTTGTATTTTTGGTTTGGTCTTACTATTCTCTTCCCTTTTCTCGATATCACTTCAATTTTTCTTCCAACTCCAACTTCTTTTCCAGGACTCTTTTGACTACTGATTTCCTCAACTTGTTCTTTTGGTTTCTTGATCAATCTGACTCTCAATCTTCCACCAGGCCAGTAGTCTGCTTTTCTCACGTACTTCTTCTTTGGTTCAGAATTATTTGATTCTGACTTCCAAGTCCTTTTCTTTCTGTTTTCACTTTCACCATCCACGTCACTTCCTTCAGTTTCGTAGTCTGTAATTTCAATTGACTCAGGAACTTCTGTATTCGGCAATTTCACTCCTTCAGGAACTTCACTTTGTCTTCCATCACTGGTACTCGGTAATTCGTCTTCCTCCTCTTCTTCGATTACCCTCAACTTCCCAGATTTCGGATTTCTGTTCCTTACTTCAGAGTTTGTTCTCTGCCTTTCGATACTCTCCTGGTCTGAAACTTCTTTTTGTTCTGCTTCTTTGTCTTCAATAGAGACAACCGAATCCTCAGTTATCTTTCCTTTTAACAGATTCTCTTCACCTTCAGAATCTATTTCAATGATTTCTAAGTCTTTTCTTGTCAAATTTCCATTCACTGGCACAGTTTCCAGATGTCGACTTTCTTGTCGATCTTCAGAATCTGGAATTATTTCACCCTCTGTTTCGCCTTCTGCTTCAGAATCAGAATCATCTGTGGTATCACTTTCAACATCAGAACTTTCAGGAGTTGGTACTGGAATAGTATGACTAGGATGAATCCAGCGTTTCAATCCTCTGCATTTTACAGCATTAGTAGTGATCAAAATTATCTGCCTAGGTTTCTGCCATCTAGGAGCTAGACAATTCCTTCTCCGATGTACTTTCGTTCTGACCCAATCGCCAGGTCTCAGATCATGTGTCAAAACCTTTTCATCTGATTGTGCTTCAGTTCCCACCTGATTAGACACAGAAGTTACCATATCAGATAACCTTTTACAGTAATCCAAAATAGCACTGTCATTTATGCTCAACAGTTTACCTACAGGTACAAAAGCTTGCCTCATAACTCTTCCCATTAAAATTTCATGAGGACTCAAACCTGTCTTTTTATCTGGTGTACTTCTTAATGACATCAAAACAAGTGGAAGAGCATCAGTCCACTTTACACCTGTTTCAAGACACATTTTTCCAATTCTGTTTTTAATTGTTCCATTAATTTGTTCAACCACTCCTGATGCCTCTGGTCTGTATGCACAGTGTATTTTCTGCTCAATGCTCAAAGCTTCGCAAATTAACTTCATCAGTTTGTTATCAAAATGACTTCCTCCATCACTCTCAATAGTGACTGGAAAACCGTACCTTGGGATGATTTCTCTGAGCATTAGTTTTGCTACTGTAATTGAATCACAATATCGTGTAGGGAAAGCCTCTACCCATCTTGAAAATAAGCAAACAATTACAAGCACATATTTCAAACAATTATGTAAGGGCATTTCAATGAAATCCATTTGTAATCTGGTAAAGGGACCACCCTCTCGACCAATTATTCCTGTCCCCACCACTGATTTTCTGTTTGGATTCATTTGTTGGCATGACAAACACCTTTGACAAAAAGATTCTGCAATAGTTCTAAACTTAGTATTGAACCATGTTTCTCTGAAAAGTCTAACCATAGAATCTCTTCCCAGATGTGCTGGACCATGATATAATCTGGCCATGTCAGCAATCAAGCAATTTGGTAAGACTACTCTGCCATCTTTGTAAACCCACACTCCATCTTCTTCACGTGGTCTACAATCTGATCTTAACCACAAGTCTTTTTCTTCATCATCTGTTTCATTTTGTAAATCTCTAATCTCATGCCATGTTTCTACAACTGTTGTTAGCATTAATGAATTTGAATCAGTTTCTTTACTCCTCTCCCGATTGTAAGAATAATTTTTCCTTGCGCAGTATTTAGCTGTTTCATCTGCGAAGGCATTTCCCTTGGAAATATAATCAATTCCTCTAGTGTGCGCTGCACACTTAACAATGGCGATTTCTTTTGGCAATTGTATTGCTTCAATTAATCTCCTAATGAAAACTGCATTTTTAATTGGTGATCCTGCTGATGTCATGTATCCTCTCTGTGACCAGAGTTGTCCATAATCATGCACAACTCCGTACCCATACTGACTATCAGTAATGATGGTAACTCTTATATCCTTTGATATTTCACATGCACGAATTAAAGCAATTAATTCAGCCACTTGTGCTGAACGAACTCCTTCAAGACATGATGCTTCTTCGACATCTGTGACTGTACAAACTGAATATGAAGCTTTTAAGACACCTCCTTCGGATCTTAAGCATGAGCCATCTACAAAGTAGACAAAATCCGATTCAGACAAAGGTCTGTCTTTGATGTCTTTTCTTGGTTTTGTGCAGAATTCCATGACATCTAAACATTCATGTTCTGTTTCGATGTCATCAACAATTTCAGAATCAGGCAGTAATGTAGAAGGATTCAGATTTAAACATCTTGAAATCGAAACATTGTCTGCTCCTAGTATGATTTTCTCATACTTTGTCAATCTGCTACTTGTTAAATGCTGAGTCTTACCTCTTGTCAATAATATTTCTACTGAATGAGGCACAAAAACTTTCACAGGAAATCCCATAATGATCCCTTCACTTTGTTCGAGGCTGATACTTGTAGCTGCAACTGCTTTCAAGCAACCTGGTAATGCTTTTGCAATTGGATCAAGAACTGCAGAGAAGTATGCAATAGGTTTCTTTAAATTTCCGTGTCTCTGAATTAACACAGATAATGCACATCCTTCTCTCTCACTGCAATACAGTTCGAAATCTTTCTCATAATTTGGCATACCTAAAGCAGGAGCTTGGCATAAGCTCTTTTTCAGGTTTTCAAAAGAATCCATCTCAGCATCATTGAGAATAATTGGATCTTTTACATCTGACTTTGTCAGTTTTTGTAGTGGTTTTGCAATTACTGAAAATCCACTTATCCATTGTCGACAGTAACCAACCATTCCCAAGAACATTCTGACCTGTCTTTGTGTTCTAGGTGGTAACATTGCTTGAATCATTTTTATTCTCTCTATTGTTACTTGTCTTTTTCCCTTTGCAATTCTGTGACCAAGATATTTTACTTCTTGTTTGCAAAACTGTAGTTTTGCTGGGGACACTTTATGTCCTTCTTCTGCAAGGCGATTTAACAGAATTATTGTGTCTGTCACACAATTTTCTCTTGTCTTTGCAGCTATTAACAAATCATCAATATACTGCACTAGCGTAGACCTACCAGGTAAGTCTAGGTCTTCTAATGATCTTTTTAACAGTTCGTTAAAGATTGAAGGACTTTCTGTATAGCCCTGAGGGATTCTTGACCATCCGAGGGTCTTACCTTGGAATCTGAAAGCAAAGATTTCATAACTGTCTGGATGTAAGGGAACAGTAAAGAATGCATTGCAAAGGTCAATGACTGTATACCATTCAGCATCATGTGGAATCTGGAATAGAATTACTGCTGGATTTGGAACCACAGGACAACATGGAACGACAATTTGATTAACCTTTCTCAAATCTTGTACTATTCTAAATGTTCCGTTAGACTTTTTAACTCCGATAATTGGTGAATTACAAGGACTACTCTCCATTTCTTTTAATACACCTTGCTTGATTAATTTTTCAATTATTGGTGTAATACCTTCAATTGTTTCTGTTTTCATTTTATATTGTGGAATGTTTGGAAATTCTATTCCCTGTTTCAATGTAATTTTTACTGGATCTACGTTTTTCATCAGACCCATCTCATTTCCAGTAAAATCCCATATTTCAGATTTCACTGTTTCCTTAAGTTCTTCAGGTAAATCCTTTTCTTCAAATGCAGGAAACAATTTTGTTTCTTCTGCTTCCATCATCATCATTGTCATTCTGTATAAACCATCTTCCTCCATTGTTTGTAACTCAACTCCATCAGGAGAACAATATATTCTACAATTCATTTTACATAGGATGTCTCTGCCCAATAGATTCACTGGACTACTATTACAAACCACAAATCTGTGTTTGTCTCTGTAATTTCCAATTTCAACTGGTACTGGATCAGTTAAGTCAGTTTTAATTTGCTGATTACTTACTCCGACAACTTGGATGGTATCCCCAGAGAGAGGTAGGTTTTCAATTTCCACTGATCTAACAGTAGAACGGGTAGCACCAGTGTCCACTAGAAAAGTGATGTCTACATCATTAACTTTCCCGTTTACAAAAGGACCAGACTGGTCAACCTCAAGAGTGGCTCCAACAACACACTCTTCCTCCTCTCTCGGGCACCGTCAGCAATAATCATCAGAATCGCTGTCTTGACTTTCTGTTAATAAAAACTGTTGTGTAGCATTTTGCATTTGAACTCTTTGCTGCTTTTGCTGTTTTTGTGGTTTTATTACCTGTTCACTTCCCTGAAATCCCATGTTTGGATTATATTTTTGGACTCCCCCACAATTCGGAAAAGGTGGTTGTGGCAATTGGTCTTGACGATTATTCACCTGTTGCTGTTGTTGTTGCTGTAACTGTCGCTGAATATTTAATTCGTTTAACCCCTGTTGCATCTGTAGCTGTCGCTGCAGGTCAACACCATTCTGCATCTGTGGATTCAATAAGGGATTCTTTAAGTTTTTAGGAGGATGAGGACACTCGTCTCTCCAATGTCCAATTTCGCCACAATTAAAACAAGGTAATCTTTGTTTCAACTCCTCAATTTTTGGGCTAAATTTCTTTGGGAAATTATTACTTTTAAACTTTCCTTGTATCTGGTTTGTATTTCCAGTTTGAACAAAATTAGTGTTCTTATTACCCATGCTGGCAATCTGTTGCTCAGCCACTTTTACCTGAGCCCACATGGCTTTCTCCTTGAGCTTCTTCTGTTTTACTTCTATTTCATCGCTGCAATATTTAGCCTTTCTTAGAATATCATCTACAGATAGTGATTGCCATCCGACAATGCTATTTCTGATCATTTCTCCAATTTCAGGTTTTAGTCCATAAACAAATCTATAGACAAAATGGCTCATGTCTTTTTCGTCTAGTTTTTCATAACCACTGTATTGTTTAAAGATTAACAGTAGTCTTTCATAAAAAGAATGAACTGATTCTTTAGTTTCCTGTTCTGTCCTTTCTATTTTAACCCAATCGACTTCTTTGGGTGGAATTTTGTTCTTCATCCAAACAATCACTTTTTCATAAAAATCCATTACAAGTGGATTTGGAGCACCTGTTTCTTTGATTCGCTCAGGTTCTGTTTTTGGCCAACTAATCGATATCTTGCATTCTGTCCAAAGATCTGATGGAACAACAATATCAAAAAATCCATCTAAATCAATCCACAGAACTTTTGACACTTTGATAAATCTATCGACTTGTCTGTACCACTCAACTGGTTTTTCCCTCAATTTCGGAAAGTCATTTGTAAATAACAGAATGTCCTGTCTCGACCAAGGGACATGAACATATCCTCCACCTGCAATTTCTCTCATTGGAAATTGTTTTGACAATTTTTCCAATCTTTCATCTTCCTTCTTTTTCGTCCATTTTACTCTCCATTTATTCAGTTCTCCTAGCTTTTTGATATAGACAATCAAATCTTTTATATGTACTATTCTTCCCATTGAGTTCAAACTCTCAATGTCACTTTCTGAAAAGTCTAATCTGTAATGTTTCGCAAAATTCTTTTGTTTGCTCACATCAATTTCAAGTTCTGCTGCTAGATCCTCTAGTTGATCATATTTATTTTTTGTTTTCCATTGTATGCTTTTGCAAATGAACAGTAGTTCATCATCTCGATAGTAATTTAAACTATCTGGACCGATTGTTCCAATTATTAATTCTTCGATATTCGCTTTTAATTTGGCCACATCAAGTTTTGGTGTGGTTACCCTGACTTCAGGACTCCCTATATCTGATATAGCACCCATTGGTGTTTTTGGAGATAAGTCCTCATTAAAGGTTAAATCAGGCATTCTCGATTTAGAAGAGTTTATTTCAGATAAGTCTGAATAAAATTTTTCAGCAGCCTTTTGAATTTCTGTATTTAAAGGAATAGTTAATCCTGTTTTGTTTGTTTCCTTTTGGTCAAATACAGGCTGAACAGGACCAATCGTTACTGGAACTGTCACAGCTTCCATGCCTTTTGTCATTCTTTTTATTAATTCTTCTTTAGATCTTAAATATTCATTATAATCAGCATCTTCAACATTTCTTGCCTCTCTTGTATAATCTTTTGGAGCTTCTCTTGCCCTTGGAGCCATTGTAAAATGTCTACCTTCATTTCGAACATTATCAAATTCTGGTCTTCTAGGAGTTTCAATGATTTCACAATTATTTGGATAAAGTTTAGGAGCTTCATTAATTGGAGGTGCACTCGGTGAAGTTTCAGTAGAAACCACCGGAGTAGACCATGATCTAGGAGGTCTCAAAGGCTGATTCTTTCTAGCAGTTGTATATATTTCTTCCATAACTGCATCCTCAGATTCACTTTCCATAGATTTCCCTGTAGGAGTTCCCATTACCATTTCCTGAATTAAATATAATCCTTCACTCATGTTTCCCTGTCTCCACATTCGTAATCTATCTTCATGAGTTTCTCTTCTCCAAGGTGGATTTTTAGAAGGTCTTTTAATTCCACTAGCTTCTCTTTGTAACTGATACATCTCGTCTTCCCACTCAACTAAAGCTTCAAATTGAGTTGGTCTCGGTTTCGGAACAAGAGCGTTCATTTTCTCTCGTAAATTTCTCAAGACTTTTACATTAAATGAACCATCATCAGGCCAAGTTAAAACACCGTCGTTCTTAGTATAGCGTTTCCAACTATCGAACCATAAGACAGTATGATATCCATATTCACCTTCCATATACGCTGCAGGTGTTTTATACTTATGAAGTAGTTTACCACCTCGCGTTTCGATTTTCTTATCAGGTGAAAATAAATTCTTAAACTTCTGAAATAATGTTGGCTTTTTCTCAACATGTTTAAAATGATAACTCATTTTTAAGAGTTAAATCTAATTCACAAAATCGTTCGTAAAATATTTCCGGGATGTTCCGCAAAACAACCAATCCGTGCGCGAAACACACCAACAAGCCAATGACAGTTGAGCTACGTCGCTTTTCTGCTCAACCAATAAAATTGGAGTTTTTCTGAAGGACCAATCAGCTCACAGGTCGTCATAGACTCAAGAGCCAATCAGAATATAGCTTGTGACGTAGGTCACCCAATCCCAGCGCGGCTCTGTGACGTACACAGCAGCTGCGGTTTCTCGTTTCTCACTCCTGGCGCTTACCCCTCCTTCACAAAATCTTTTCACAGCGCCATTTTAAGAACACTTTTCAGTGTAAATTAATTCTTAACAATGACTATAAGGACAACATCTGTTCGTTTCACTATTTAGGATAGTTTACATACATTCAAGTATCCACACTTCGGAATAGACGGCGCTATTCACACTAAGGATAATATCCAATTGTCAGTAGAGTAACCCTTACCCCGCCCTTCTAACACGTATAATTATGAACTCGCTTTGCTCTGAACGCACCGCGAAGTGACAGGTCTAAGAGTTCCACTTGAACATAAAATACAAATCAAACTCGCACTTTCACACTGAAAATTCCCTAATTTCAAACACACATGAAATCCGTACAGGACTCTCACCTGTTTATAGAGATCATGCACCGTTAGTAAAATAACGACGTTATCCGTACAGGGCTCTCACCTGTTTATAGATATGAAACATGTACCCGTACAGGACTCTAACCTGTTTATAGATAATCATGCACCGACGCTAATTTACCCTTCACTCAAGCTCGGATATAACTAATACTCTTATCACAGTGAGTTTTATGGAAGGCGCTTTGTCCCTATTCTCATGCTGCTTTAATTTCTTAGAAAACCCTCACTATACAAGATTCACACCTAGCCCTAAAACTGTGTTGCTCGGCGACAACACTATGGTACACGGCGATACCTCTTGTGATACTCGGCGATATCACTACAAACAGAACAGATGGCTTGCGTGACTAATTTCTCACCACACAATCTATACCGGTATAGCTTACAGATAGCACGAAAAACGAACTCAACATGTGTTAAAACATCGATCCTATTTCCATACCATAACACTTTAGTAATCCTTAGCAACCAACATATTACCTTGGTTACCCTTAGCAACCATCAATTTCTGCTACCAGAGAATTGATCCAGCGGCCTATAGAAAATATATCATAAACAACGCTACCCAACTTCATAACCTATAAACAAAATTCTATACTAAATTAAGGACCCATTTATAAACCTGACATATTTTGGGCCTACTGAATCAGGTGGTCAGATTAAATCTATATACACATTATCTACAAACTATATACAATTTTATACATCTGCGGAAAGAATATTGTCATTAGAATAAAACCTAACTATTTAAATGACCACCATTGGCGACGTGATCTAGCTAATAGTAACCTACACTCCTGAATAATCAAGACCAGCTTGTTTGTCAAAAGTAAGATTTTATTTACTAAATTATGGTATATAAGTTGATAGTTTTATAAATGAATTTTATTAGCAATAAAGCAAGCATGATTGTAAAGAAACGTGAGAAAAATACAATTTAAGCAAGTGAATCAAAATTAAAGTGAATATTTAAAGTTTAGCATTTCTAAAACCTAAGTTCCTAACTAAACTAAATAGATAGAAATTAAAGTAAAGTTCTTTGAGGATTCTTACGTGCTCCACGCAATGTCCGACAGCACTTCACCCTCATCGGAAAGTCAGAAAGCAGCAGCCAGCCCATCCCTAGGGGCATGACTTTTTATACCTTTCTACGCTAACTAAACTACGCAAAGGAAAGTTTTCAGAAATCTTCGACGTCCCATTGGCTGAGAGTGACAAGTGACATGTCACCCACATTTCAAAAGTTCCATTAGGTCACTTTTCTTAAGGACCATTGTCTTTTCTGTATGCAACCAGGAGCTTCCTAAGTTTGCAACAAATGTCTCATTGCTTCCAATTGACTTCCGCGGATGCCAAGTTAAGGACTGACAAAATGTTCTTTTTCGACCTTGGCCATGTCCGACAGAATGATGATAGCACGTCAGTTTTTGCTTTGTGAACGCAGCTTTTGACGAACATATTATTTCAGAATGGGCGTCTCGTGACTTTTGCAGAAGTAAAATTCAACTTTTTGTAGCTCGAGCAGACTAGGCCCAAAAGCAGGCAACTTATGCTTTCTAGTATAAAACAAACACAAGAAAAGTATTAATGTAAGAAATAATGTAGATTCTGTATCCACCCCAAGATTTACTAATTAATTAACCCACCCGATTAATCAAATGTTACCTAGCCAATGCAAACAAATAAAGCAGCGTTTATATCTACCAGTCTTCAATAATCCATGAGACTTATATGCACCTAGAATAGTAGAAATGACATCACACAGACAAGGAAAAGCAAAACAAGCACATGCTTCTTTTATGTTTGCAGCAGTTAGTAATAACAAAAACGAAAACAATAAATTATTTTATTATTTTGCACGAACAAAAAGATGCAACAATTATGCACGTTTATGAGCACACATGTTAGTCCCCCCATGTGTAAAGTTTAATCTAAGTTGTATTAGCACGACATATCACAAATCATTAATATTATTATTCATGTTATGGAAATGTGACTTCACGAGTTTAAACAAAATTTTGTTTTCTATCTCGCTCCATCAGCAGCAACTAGGAAAATTAAACGAGCTAGATGGGGGGGCGTTCGTTCTCATGGAACGCCGCCTCCTGTTGGAACTCCATGCCCCTTACCCTACGCAGCGAACCAGACCTACTCAAGTTTCCCAAACTTCTGAAATCCTTCCTCTTCCACTAACTGCTCAGTCTAATGGCTGCCTTCACTCACCCGTCCTAAGCGCTACGAGGCCTCAGGGTAGAAGTGTGCTATATAAAACCCCATTTCATTTTATGTGGATTGCAGGAGGAAATAGCATCAGTTTAGTCTTAGAGCTGTTAAGCTCTAGTCCCCTCTCATCACAGAAATCTTTGGAATCGTTTAACAGCAGCTGTATTCCCCCAGGAGACTTGGAGAGTAGTAAGGTGTTGTCGGCTAATAGTAAGGCTGGTACCCTCCGTCCTTGCACTTTAGGGGAGTCACATCCATCCCTATTTAGGTGTTCACCCACCCCATTAATATAAAAGGAAAATAGGGTGGGGGCAAATACACAACATTGCCTTACACCTCAGTTTATCCTAAAGAGCTCAGTAAACTGGCCATTCCCTCCCTATCAAACTTGGACATGGTTTTCTGCATGTAACCTCACCATAATGTCTAATACGTTGGCAGTAATACCCATGGCCTTTAGAACCCTCCACAACTTACCTCTAGGGACCAAGTCGAAGGTGGCACGTAAATCAACAAAGGTTGATTACTGACATCTTGCAATAAATACAGGTGAACTGAAAGACCTGACCAACAGTGCTAATGTTGCTTCTAAAGTCTGCCTGGTAGTCGGATAGGACCTTTTTCTCAATGATCCAGACTGGAGCTGTGCAAGAATCTGTTTATAAAAGATTTTTTGTAAAGAGTAAAGTAAACTAATGGGCCTATAATTCCCCTTTCTCATTTTGATTGCCCTTCTGTTTTTTTCTTCAAATCACAATCACAGTCTTTATTTGATGTTGCAGTTTTCCAAAAAGACAGACACCATGGTTTATTCTTGCATGCTCAACTCCCCAACTACTGCAAATCTAGCCCTACAGTTTAACTGAGCATGCCTCCCTAAGCATGTTTTACAGTGTAAAAACATACACTACTTATTTCAGTTACATTAGGGTACACTATTCATAATGTAATCTCAAATAATCCCAACAAAGTGAACATTTTATATGATATGCTGTTAAATATGATTTTTTAGATTCATATACTGTGTGGTATCTTATATCATCTGGTTTGCATTAGAGTAGTTCTTTTTTGTTGTGGAGGTTTTGATATGCATTTGGTCCTCTTACTCTTGCAGGATGTGCCACGGTCAAGTTGGCTATTGCAGGTAAACTAATGCATCTCAATAGAAAGCACAAAGCAAATTGATGTATTGTTTCCCCAAATTAAAGTTTAAACTAGTTCCAGGATTACCCTGTGAACAGACAGTTCTCTGCAATGAGTTCTTTTGATTACCATACGGAATGAAATGTATGCTATAACTCATCACATTGTTTCTTTCAGGCAAACACCTACCAGTGGAACGCTGAACGAGTGGATTACCACTCCAACCACTGGTTTTGTATATTTCATTGGTTATACTCATTCGTAATAACACACATAAGGTCCTCAAGAAGGCCTCCACACCTCCTATAAGGACATTAGGCTGAAACATGTCAACCTTTTTATTCACGCTATGACAGGTTTAATTCTTCCCTGTCATAGTCTGGTTTTAATCCTGGTATAGGAACGCTTTAATAAACTTAATTGCTGGTATGATTAAATGATATTTTGGAGAAATTATTCAGGATATGTGAGAAGGGGAATTATAGTTCTGCTCGGAACATAGATTTACTCTATTGTAGGGGTTGGAAGTTAATCATCAGGGGATGGCTCGCTAAACCTGCGTCAAGCAGGTTAGAAAGAAACAAGGAGAAACATAATTGAATAAACAAAAAGAAGAAATGGAAAGGCTTTAGGTGTATTGACAATAGGAGCCCAGACATTTAAGCGAGGGAAGAATGGAAAAGAAGAATTGAGGAGGGTAAATCAAATTGTAAGTAAAGTAGTTATATTCTTGTATGTGCATTTGAGGAGTACTAGATGTGTTAGTTTGGCAGAATGCACTTGATAACTGCAATCAATCTTTAAAATGTTGGTATCTTTTGGTTTAAGGAATAAACAGATTCATTTAATTTTTGCGGATGGTATGTATATATTAGTCTGTATACCTGACAGAGGTTGGTACAGACATGTTGATCAATACACTCCTTGAAATGGAAGTGGTTTAATGTTAGATTAAATATTGCACAATAAGATTGCTAAATGTAGAAAAGTTTATTTAAAGAAGAACCGGAGTTGTTGATTTTAATAAGTGTAAAGTATTGATTCAATGTTTTTTTAAGCATTTTGTTTAGGTCCTAATGAAGTCCCTATAATGGATGAAACGCAATGGCTGGGTTTGTTTTTTTAATGTGATGTAATTGGATACCTGATAAAAAGAACTTCATGGAAAAAGACACCAAAGTCTGGAAATTTATTGAAAAACGAGATTTGTAAAGTAAATGAAAACAAAAGACTGAGTACAGATATATGCAATTCTAATTGGAAAGTTAAATGTGAGCAAGGAAATTAGGTTGCCCTCCTAATATTGTAAAAACTTAAACCAAGGATTGAATTTTGTGGGCAGTCGGAACTCCAGGAGTGGACGTAAGAGAACTATAAGATTCAGCTATTTGATCGGTGCCGTCCAGAAACACCACTGCTGGCTATCTTTTTGAAATTCATATTGGAAATCTGTTTGATTATATTTACTTCATTATAATCACATAATTGATTCTAAAATAAGGAACTTTATTCTGGGTTATTTGATTCAGGTTTCTCTTATACTCATTCACTAGGCCCTAGTAACGATATCCCTCAAGATAGGAGTGGGTCAATAGATCGTCACCAGCAGTAGCACCAGCATATCCAGCCCCTAGCATATTTTAAAGGGTCCGTGGTAACCAAACTTCATGACGGTTCCCTCTCACAACATCCCCTTCTGGCAAGGTTAGGGTCTTCCAATTCATAAATCTGTGGGAGGTGAGCACAAGGGAATTATAGGTGTTACAGCTGATCTGCCCAGGGCTCTGCCATCCCATCCTTCCCCCAGACATTTTCTTTAAGACCTTCCAGCCATTGATCCACCTTGCTCCTGGGGGTGGAACTCTTACTGGACTAAATTATATGGGGATCAAAGGAAATATACTTACTGGATCAACTTTTACCTTAAAGACAGGTTGAGGATTGTCTTTATCCCCCCATTTTACTCCATAAAGCATTTAAAGAGGAGTTCCACAAGAATCAATTAACTACTCACTTTCGTTCAATGTCTACATCAAACCACTCTCGGAAATAATAAATTCCTTCAACTTCAGATGCTACAGCTATACTGTTTGTACGTACATAATCCTTAAACTTAATAAACTAAATTACCTTTTGCTCCCAAAACTACATGACTGCTTCAAAGCCACTGACTAATGGATGATAGCCACCTGCAATGCAATGCCTCTAAAACAGAAATGCTAAGTTAGTGGAAAGGAATAAGCTACAACCCACTAACAAAGTGACCTGAAAATCTAGGAACGCGGCCAGCAACTTCCTCTGAGTTACATATTACCATTTATTCAGCCCTCTACATGATCTCACAAGTCAAGGAATGCTCAAATCTACATTCCACACCACAAGGACACTCAAGTGCATCTTTCCTTATCTATGATTATCACTGAAGACCCAGGACCCCCCCTTTCTATCTTATCATCTCTGGACAATGCCAATGGACTATTCCATAAAGTATCATTATCTACCATGAGACAAATCAAGCAAATTTGCAAAGCAGGAACAAGAAAACATCAAAACCCTAAATTGGCGATGGCATCTCTCTGGCTCTGAAGGCTGTGCATTGGCAGAAGATTTGCCTTCAAAGTACTGTGCATAGTGCACAAGGCAGTGAATGGAAATTTACCAACATTTCTGCAGATGAAACTCCAGAAATGCTGCTAGAAAAGGACGCAATGCTCCAGATTGACACACAAACTTCTGCCATATAACAAAACTGTCAGTGGTACGCCCTTCTCCGTCGAAACAGCTAAACTATGGAATTCACTCCCAGCAAAGGTATGGGCTGCCATAAATTGCCTAAGTTTAGAGGGCTGCTGAGTTCATCACTCTTTCCCACTTGAACCTCGAAATAAAGAACAGAGTAAGGATCTATCAACAGTGTAACACTTGGTGTAACACCGATAAACTGCAAGGATCACTTACTCCTGACCATGCCGTAAAAATTAAAGTGTCCCAGAAAAGCGCATCTGACACATCATCAACAAAGATGGAATACTATGTTGCATTCAGCAACGAGGATGAATGAAGGCCTGCTTCTGATATGCACATCATTGCCGGAATGGGAACCCAAGGTACCCCTGGCTGTTGACAGACCGGCCCCCCTGCTGCTTTTGTTACTGGGTTCTGATATAGCAGCCCTGCTGCAAAACCGGCCCCCAGTAACAAAAACAGCCCCCACCGTTGCAAAATCGCCCCCCACCCTTCCAGCCTCCTGGGGAAATGCCAGATGCCCGCTAAGGCCAGTCCGGCCCTGATGAACATCTAAGGAGACCTGAACAGCACGGGAGACGACCATTACAACGCGGTCTATATACCGCACTACCATTACGACGCAGTCATCACAACGCAAGCCGTTACAGCGACTTGCGCTGGATGGCGCTATATACTAAGGAATAGCATGATTTACTATTCCAACACCTTCCCTACTGTTACGTGGGCTGGAGTTGGAATAGTAAATCATACTATTCCTAAGTCCATCGCCTACTGCGCATGTCGTTGTAACGACTTGCGTTGTGATAACTGCGTTGTAATGGTAGCGCGGTTTAAACACCGCGTCGTAATGACATACATCCAACAGCACCAATGAAATCCTTAAAACTTTCATTACTTAAGAATACACATCTGTTATCACAAATAAAAAGCCACCAATAAAACGGTCTTCCTGTTCTTGTACTCCTAGGCCTGACCTGCATGTGAGCCATCACCATTTGAGCATGACTCGCATACAAGGCTTACGTTATGCCCCTATTAAATGAATCTCTGTCACTCCATGTGTCCTTCTGCCTAAAATGCTTCATTTTCTAAATTAAACTCTACAGAACTCTTTCTCCCCATCTCACTGACCCAAGCTGTGTACTGATCATGACCCAAAATATGTGCAACAGTAACCTCCAACAATACCACTTCGGAGAATGTTATCTAATGGCACAGTGTACTGGTGAGGATAATGATATTTTGCCTGACCAAATAATGTCCACTACATATACCCTATGTTACATTCATGTGCATGTCACCCATGCATATTTCTCGTAGTGGCCTGAATCACTAGGCCTCTGCAAACATGTCCTGCAAGTCAAGTCATCAAAGTCTCCCAAACGTTAAGCTAAAATAAAGGCCCATGTATTTTGCATTCTGCATTGTGCATTTTTAAATAAATATTGTACTGAGCCCTTTATTTTATTGTGGTTGAACCACTTTCTGAACTTCTGCCAAGACAGTGTTATGAATAACAGTTATCTGTTTTGCTGTACAGAGTGGCATCCCTGCCCGGTGAGGAAATGTAAACAGAACCCGTTCGCGACAGATAAGGCCTAGCTCTCTGTCTCAGCCCCCATGCAATGAACGGAGAAATATATGCTTTTCTGATTCTTAGTGGTGAACAACCTTTTGCTTCAGACATTACATCCCCTATCATATCAGATTGTACAAGATGTGCTTTTCGCCCTGACACAAGAGATGTCTCTGCTAGGCCGAAAGTCAGCTCTCCTCCCAGTTACACGTCAATTGCACGCCATGCTCAAAGTTGCACAATTAGGGCAGAGTTTCAGCTGGTCATGCAAACTCCTCCCCTAAGTACCCACCCACCTATGACATCTACCTATCATCTACCTATGACTCATCAAGTGTACGCCCACATGTTCTTATCTCTTTCTTTCTTGCTCTGCCTGGAGCGCTCCTCCCTATGTACAAGGAGTAAAATGTATATATGCTGTTCATTGTTATTAAATGTTAGATTACTCTTCCTGAACCTCAGTGGTGATGGAACATATTCTCCCTTTGACTCGAGTTATTGGAATAAAGCCCATTTTAACTTGGACACCACGGATCCTGTCTCTCATTTGATGCATGATATTTTTTAATGCCTAGAAATTATGCCAGGGTAATATTTTATTTACCACACTGGGAAAACCAAAAATAGTATAAAACAAATCCTACATTGCTTTTAATTATAGAGGCACAAATAGGAAAACAAATCGGCAATCAACTGAAGCTTCTGCATCAAAAACAATTAACAACTAACCTTGCTCTAGACTAGAAACTGCATGAAACTAATTGGCATACAAAACCATAACGTTGCATAGTGTGCTACTAACTCGAACACTTACAAGTAGCACTAGAGACTATCTCTAAGCTACACAGGGAAGAACACTACCGGTCTACAAAACACTTCAAGGCCTTGTCAGTGGTAGTAGGCGCTATATAAATCTATAAAGCAATACATGTGCGAAAGGCAGCTTTGGGCTTTCAGTTAATTTGCTCCATCAACACTTACTTATTTGTAGTGGCTTTATATGAGTCTTGAACCTGTCGGTGCCCTGGGCCTCATTTATGAGGCCATGCGTCACTTTTACGCCGCCGGTGCGTCACTTTTTGTGACGCACCAGTGGTGTAAAAAATGCGCCTTGTTGAGTCATATTTACAAAGTGACGCATCTAGGTAGATGCGTCACTTTGTAAACCCCTGCGCCACATTATACCTGCGCCAGGTATAATGTATGCAAAGGGGGCGTATTGACGCAAGGAAGGGTCGTAGAAGTGATGCAGTGAAATCTATGAGATTTCACTGCGTCACTTTTAGGACGCCGTTGCGTCAAAATCTTGCGCCTGCCTCCCAGCAGGCGTAAGACTGACGCAGGCCTTTTCACATGGGGCTTGCCCCATGTGAAAGAACGCATTGCTGTAGTTGCGTCACTTTTGTGACACGCTCCAGCAATGCGTCACTTTTGCGCTTACAGATACGTCAGAAATACTGACATATCTGTAACTCCTTGCAACATGATGCGTCATACATTAAATATGACGCATCAGGAATGTCGCAAGGAGTGCGCACTCAGAAGTGACGCTTCGCTGCTTTCACGCAGCGATGCGTCATTTCTCATAAATGAGGCCCCCTGTGTTTAGGTGCCTCCTCCCCTCGCACATCTCACTGACTCTCCTGTCTCTTTCAAGTATAGCTTGGGGGTGTTCTGGACCATATGTCTGGCAGCCTAAACAAATCTCTGCGATTGTCCCAAATGCTTTAAGCAGACACTAGAGTTATTGGCAAGGAGAGGACACATCTTTCAGACTCATAGTATACCGTCGGGTATTTCTCCCTCCTCCAGCCCCCAGGGTGTGTAACACCAAAACTCACTAGAAACAAATGCAAACCAGGAAGGTGCTGTTGAATAAGGCTTGATGGACAGGCTGGGCTGGACCATAAGCTCATCTAGACATGACCGTATATATCTGTAAATCACTAAAACAGAAAGCAAGGCCAAGAGCCCGAAGCACCCGCACCCCTAAATTAGGCCTGGGCGGTGAACTCCGGGGCATATTATCAAGGACAGGTGATACATTATCGCCTCTTTTATCGGCAGGAAACTGCAGATAAAGCGGCGATAATGGCCTTGATAATATGCTCTATGAATTCCAATCGAAGCCCATGTTAGATGTGAACACATCTAACATGGGCTTCGATTGGAATTCATAGAGCATATTATCAAGGCCATTATCGCCGCTTTATCAGCAGTTTCCTGCCGATTAAAGCGGCAATAATGTATCGCCTGTCCTTGATAATATGCCCCTCCGTTCGCAGAGTTTGCAGAGTTTTCTACAGAAAACTCTGCTGCGTTACATCCTTGCTCGCATTAGCCAACAGGATGTTGGCCAGCGTGGGATGGCGCTCGGGTAGAATTTCTACTCAAGTGGCAGGAAGATCAGCACGGATGGCACTTTACGCCGCACTCCACTGCTTGCGGAACTCCGCAGAGTTTTTTGGGAAGATACTTGCGTGTGTAAAAACGGTATTTGAAAAGGATTGAAGGGTAGTAGAAGTAAAACAGTGTCTAGTGTGTGTATGCTAAACAAGCATTTGCAGAGCTACAAAATCTGGCCTTGGCCAGCTGGTTAATGTTTTATGTTTCGTTTTTATTGCAACCTTAAAAATAAAATACATATTGTCACCTAATCATGGGCTCTATATGCTTGCAATAAAAAATGTGAAATTTAAAAAATCCCATTTCACTCGTGATGTTTCAAAATCATAAGCCCTTCAGTTGCGTCACACATTTTATTGGTATAATTTTTTGAAGGAGACCAGACTAAATAAAGCCTTAACGATGCGCTTAAATTGCACGCAGCTATAATGTTACAGGCCGGACTGGGAACTGAAAGCAGCCCTGGCAAATTTTCCCAGACCAGCCCCCATCCGGCGCGTAGCGAGCGAGCGCAATGTGCGAGCCTGGCGACTACTAGGGGCTTTGAGGCTGTTCTGCCCCAAGAAAATTTTGGAAAAAGACAGAGCAAAATGGACAATTTTACAGCACATTTTCCATTACATATTAAATTGTATGAACTTTCAAAGCAATGTAAATAGTAGATGATGACCCTAAAGATCACCCGGTTACACCCACCCAGTCAGATCATGTACCCATAGACATTCTTTAAGAGAGCACCAAAAATAAACCAACCAAAAATAGACACCAGTAGTGAATCAGAGAGAACAAAGTAAAAGTGAGACCAGCTCTACATCGTGTGTAGCGAGCAAGCGCAGCGAGTGAGCCCGGCGACTACTAGGGCAGTTTGGGGGGGTTCTCCCACCCCAAGAAAATTTTGGAAAAAGAGAGACAAAAATTGTGAATTTTAGAGCACCAGGTTACCCACCCAGTCACATTATGTACCTGAAGCACACATGCTGTTTCCATGAGTTTTCACATTAAAGCTAGGCCTGCTGACTTTATCAATGCTTGTTGTCAAAAATGTGTTCTTAAGTAGTCGAGAAAACTCAACTTAACTGGATATTTTCATACCTTGCTGCCAGAACCAGAACACCACCAGAAATAACAGTTTGATTCCACAAGCTAGCTGAGAGACAACCCAATATGAAAGTGTTCTCCTTTTCCAAGCTCTTTAAAGAGAGACAAATGATTTCTAAAGAAACGTACCTAAAGATGGTGCTGAAACAGGGATAGACATAGGCAGCGCAGCTCCCACAAGATATGTGGTTGGAGGTGGGAGTAGAATAGAGATGCTTTGAAGAAACCAGGGATGCCAACTGTGCCCTCTGCACATCTGCCTGTCTCTTGCTTGATCCATGTGACCTGTCTACCCACCTCTTTCCTGTGCAGTCCTAAAATCTTTAATGTTCTGTTTACAACACAGCTCTTTCTCAGGGGTGGTTGGGGGCAGCGGTCTTGAAAATGGCATTGTCTTGCCAATGAATGTGTGTGATGTGACCTCTGAGGGTCCAGTCGGGGTGAACCAAGGTCTGACTGACGGCAGCTGGGACCGTGCACAGTGATGAAAGGCACAGTTTCTTCTAATCCTGCTTTTTTCCAGTATGACAATGTTTGTGTGTTTTGAACAAACCAGAGACTGGCAGGAGGTGTGCTATTACCATATAGGAAAGAAGACAGATGCATCTATGACCGGAATGAAAGAATAACCAATACACAGGAAGACACACAAATAGGTAGGTCTGCCTGAAGGCCTGCTTGACCTCCAATCACACAAGAAGTTATACAAATCTACAGGACAGATACAGAGGAATACTGACATAATCTCAGAATATTGACAGGCACCAAGGTTAGACCAATCTTTCATTCACAAGCAACCTAGGGTGAGGTGACACTTCGGCTTGGACAGGCGACTCTATGAGGAAGCAGCAATTTACTTTAATACACATCATGTGTCTTTGAAGTTTGAGCAGATCTTGATCCCAGCCATCAACATCCAGGCGACAGCCAGGCAAGAAGGGGTGCTCGGCTAACCGCTGTGGGGTAAGTGACTGCCCTAGCCCTGCCTTTTGTGTTTATGACATGAAGAGGAGTTGGGCTAGTGTAGGCGGACTCTCGGAGTGGCTTAATCATTCTGTGCTCGTCTGTGTGTGTCACTGTCTTGGCTTCGGGAGTCAGGGCCGGCAAGGCCCAGGCAACGCGCAATATACAACTAGTCAAGCCCTGGCCATCCCACTCCAATCTACCCTACCCTTCTCCACCTCAAACTAACCTACTCCAATCTATATTGAGATAAGTTTACAATGATAACATATAATTGACAAACACTGCTGCCATCTCCTTATTGGGCATGCAGAACTGGATATGGCAATGACATGGATACCTTGCATTATCTGTATTGCCTTATTATGCCTTATTTCGTACCAATTGAAATAAAAACATGCTTTAAAAAAAACTACTCCAGTCTACTGCGTCTAATTCAACCCACTTCAATCTACACCACCCCAATCTTATCTACCCTACTCCAATCTACCCCATTCCCATCTATCTCACCCCATCCCAATCCACCACACGCCTCTCTATCCAACTCCACTGCAATACAATCTATCCCAATCTACCCCACTCCAATGTACCCCACACCTCCCCAATCTACCCCACTCCATCCCAATCTACCCTACAATATACCCCACTTCAATCTACCCCCCTCCACTTTACTCCAGTTGACCCAACTCCACTCTAGTATACCCCACTCCAGTCTACCCCACTCCACTCCCATCTACCCTAATCAACCCCACAATTCCCAATCTACCACACTCTTCCCAATCTACCCCACTCTTCCCAATCTACCACACTCTTCCCAATCTACCACACTCTTCCCAATCTACCACACTCTTCCCAATCTACCACACTCTTCCCAATCTACCCCACTCTTCCCAATCTACCCCACTCTTCCCAATCTACCCCACTTCATCCCAATCCATCCCACTTCATCCCAATCCATCCCACTTCATCCCAATCCACCCCAATCCAATCTACCCCACTACAATCTACCACGCTGATCTACCCAACTACCTAATGCCCCCCCAATACAATCTACCCCACTCCCTTCTACCTCACTCTAGCCTCACTACACTACGCCAATCTTCCCCACTCCACTCTACCACAATCCACCCTATTCCACTACCCCAATATACCCCACTCCAATCTACCCTACGCTACACCACACCACTAACTTTTAGACATGCTGAACAGTAGCCACACTGGTATACAGCATGGCTTAAACACATTGCCCAAGCAAATAGCTCCCACATAGGCAAGACCTATTGGCTTTTCCAGTGCTTGTTTATTAGTGGCCTGTTGACAATGCATATGCAGAATTTCATGATAAAACGGAGGAACGGCTAGTTTTTAAGATAAAAGCCTAGCAGCATTAAGAACGTTTTGGAGTAAAAGGCTTTAACCTAAGTATTTTAACTTTCATGCTCCGTGTTACACTAGCATGCTAATTGGTGCCAGATTTTGCCAATATTAAAAACATGTAGGAATTGTTTTATCGCACACCAAGGTATAACGTGCATGTGCTCCTAATGGCGACCGATTAATATGTTAGCCACTAAGCTAGCTGACCATGCCTTTCAATGTATATTATATTTTTCTTATGTTTTTTCCCTGCCTTTTTTGGCAGCGCTGTTCATCTCTACAGCCTCACATACCATGACCATGAAAACGGTGCTGTATTTCCTCATGCCGCCAAGAGACCCATATTAGGCCCAACTGATCATTTTCTGGCGCCGGTCCGGACCTTGCCATCCGAACTCTGCATTTAAGGCACTCACGAATTCAGCAGATGTTTCTACTTTTGAAACCACTGGTGGCACTTGGGCTTGAATGAGCATTATCAGAGAGCATTATACACCATGAAATAGAAAGGAAGTACAGGGTCAGTTGGCTTTGGTGGAGTAACCGCCACCAGAAACCCAACCAACTTCAAGCTCCTGATGAATCTGTGGGGCCCAAAGGTGCACCAGAGAGTTCCAAACCATCTGTAAAAGCTGCAGCATGGTCGCCTTGAAGTCTGAGATTTGCTGCAGAGCCTAGTGTGGCCGGTGAATTTGCAGCACAGTGGGTACAAAACTGGAATGGGATCAGTCTGACATAAAAGCTAGAGTTATTTTATGAGACTCTATTTTAGAGATACCTATTCCCTTTAAATTGAAACACATTGGCCAATGTTACTAAGACAGCCAGGTGTTAACTGAGTCTGGTATTTGTAGGTAAGTTAGGCTTCCTTTTTAACTGTTGAGCTTAACAAACGTCTGAAAGAATAGGGAAAACGTATGCCAATTAACTGCCAGCTGGACGTTGCCTTTTTTTATTTAGAAAAGAGGGTGACAGAGCTCAATTTGAAAGGGTTATAGTGGCTCTCGGCTGATTCTGGAGCCTCACTTATGCATGCCAAGGTTTTGGCCACACCATGAACAACTCTCTTGGACCCTTAGGGCCTGTGGTTAGGGTCTATCGAGCCTGCAGTGAGGATACCACAGACATCATCAAAGGCCCTGCCATGGTCAGTAAGGAAACATGGAATAACACCTGCCAAAGACCCAAAAAGGAATATGTAGGTAGGGTTCCATTTGTCAACCCCCAAGTCAGTATACACACAAGGCCTGCATCTATAGTTATTTATTATGCACAAGTCTGGTGAAGAAAATATGCAGCATGATTATAGCAACACAGAGTATTCCAACTTCTATGTGGTGAACATCCCCCTTTATAGTAGCCAACCAGTAGTGATTTTTGGTGAAACATAAGCCCATTGCTTTGACTTTCTCAAACTGTAACCTCTTGCTCAGTATTTTCTTAACTTAATGGCTAACAATATCACAGAACACACTATTCCAAAAAGACAAAGGAGGTTTGAGCCTCTCTGTGCTAGGTAATTTTAAACAAGTTTGTAAATTATAATCTGGTCCTACCGTCTGATCATGACAGAGAAGAGAACCCCTCTCAAACAGTCCTTTTATATGCTGTCCCACTGCTACGAGCAACAAGTCTGCATGGATATGGGAAGGATTGCATCATAGGCCTTTCACCGCCGTGTGTTATTTGAAATCAGTGAGGAGGCCAGGTGTTTCTAAATTCCTTTTTGCAAGGGTGCTTCCGCAAGATTTCCCTCTTCCCCCCACAACTACGGTACCTGATAAATACAGCAGTGAGCTCCTGTGGTCATATTTACTTAGCTTGCAGCTAGTGAGCCCATAGCGGAGGCTGCTACACCAAAAAGCCGGGGCCTGGCGCCACCATTTATCCAGCATTCTCAGGCACATGCTTTGCACCGGGGGCTGGGTGTGTTCAGAGATGTGTATGGGGGATTCCGTATTTAGCTCACATCTCTATTCACAAATGTTTTCTTGGTATGCAATTAAGATTCAGAAAAGAACATATAAGATACGGAATCAGAAAAAAAGGCCTGCCTCTTGCACCCGTTCGTACTCGTTGTAAAAGTTGTGCTCGCTACAGAACCGGGAGAATGGGCATTTGACATCTACACACTCTAATACAACCCCCACCCCCGTGCTCGGATCATTATTTCAAATGGCATCGACACCTGTCTTCCCAAAGTGAGTTCATGATCTTCACATATGTACGCAACATACGTTGTCATTGTAATAGACTCCCAAATGCAGCTAAGTGTATCTGTTGCAGCAAAGAGGCCAAACTTGGAATGGGCACGTAAACAGGGTTATGGCCTTAGACCGTAATAGGTGTGATGCACATTGGCTCACAGTGTGGCAGAAGGATGAAGAACTGATCATGCCCATGTAATGCCTGTATCTGTTTGGTTAGGAGAGGTCACACAACTGCCACTGATGGAAGCGGCCCTCTCCACCACGAACATGGGCCCGTATTTTCAAAATGTTAAACTGGTGGCACAAATTATAAATCACCTGAAATTGTGGGTAATTTGAAATTCACACAAACAAATGTGTCCGTACACGGAGGGAAGCTACTAAGGGCCATGTCGCATGTTATACGGGAGGGCAGGGTGTGCCATTATTCCCCCAGGGGCCATACTTCTTCGGGGCCCCATGCCCGTGCTACATTTGTTTATAGATTGTAAAGTAAGTCTACTTACTCAATGTATTAATAGCAAGTCAACTAACGTGGCTAATACCAGTAGACAGAGCCAGATATTCCGAGTTTCTTGACCCGGGCTCCACAAAAATACCTAACATGCCTGGGTCATATCTGGGAGTCCACTTTACACCTAGAAATTTGAACCATCATTGCGGAGTATTAAATAACTATTTTGCTGGAGTAGTCCTTCAGTTTCACAACGATGGCTAGCACCCAGGCCTGTATTAGGAAGAACTGTGGTCTCGGCCAATACAAATCCTTGGCAAAACCCATCGTCCTCACAGCAATGCACTTGACTGCAGTACTACGGAAGTGCCTGCCGGCTGCAGGCCGCCAATATACTTTATGTTTTAATCCCGGCCAGGCCGCGGCCCGGCCCACAGACTAGTGCCAATGCCATGATGAAAATGCAATTTGGAAAAATGCACTCACCTGCGATCGGCGGGCCGGGGCAGTCTGCAGACAGTCGGCAGCAGCAGCAAGCATCAGGGAGGGACAGTGGGACACGCAGGCAGGGGCTACTACAAACAATTAAATTATGGGGTGCATGCGTGCAACTTGCCTAAATCTCTGGCTGGCTTAGTTCGTCTGGAATGCTCTGACTCACGGGTCACGCGCGCGAACCCCAATGCGCATGTCATGTCACCACCAATGCCGCCCCTCCCCACCCTACGGGGGTTGAACTGAGACCGCGCAGACGCGGAGACATCTGCGCAGCGCGCTGCTCAATTGATATTGATTACATTTGCACTAGAGAAAAAGAAAGTACAGATTTATTGATAGAGTGCTTTATTATTTCTGCCCCTCGCTTCAACTTCTCTGTTTATTGACTACCACGGCACGCTCGCTGGACAAAAAAACGGCCCAACGACAAAACCGGCCCCCTGCCAAAAAAACGGCCCCCACCCCTGGCAGCCGACCGGGGGATTGCCCGGTGCCCGGCATTGCCAGTCCGGGCCTGGTGTCACTTACACACTTTATAACAACAACTTTAAAAAGGAGGTGGTAAATAAATTGCAATTTGATTGGGCACCTGCAGTTCAGGTAAAATAAACAGTGCAGAGGAGTGGTTCGCACTCTCTTAACCCCTTGAATGCTCATGACGAGCTGAGCTCGTCATGAGCCACGGCGCTCCGGTGCTCATACCTTTTTAACCCAGGCATTACAACGCAAGTTGTTACAACGTTGTAATACCCACGTTGTAAAGGTATTGTGGTGTAAACACTGTGATGTAATCGATGTTTTACATTTAAACAAGTCTTAATCTTAGAGTTGTTTTCAGTGACAATTTGATAGAGAAACTGATTTTTAATGTTTTAACCTCACCTCTAGTAACTTTAGACCATTGTATGTGTGTGTCTCATTGTAAGAGATATGCTGCTCAACTTTCCTCTCTTTATAACCTAATGTGTTAGTATAACACTTTTGATTCTGCTAAAAACGAAGACAGTCTCCATAAAAAGAGATGCTTACCTCTCGAGATTAAAAAAAATCACATTAGAAAACTTCATATATATGGTAAATACCAGAGTCAGAGTCAAAGTGATATCGCAGATTTAAATAGAGATATGTTTCAAGTAGCGAGTTTATAATTATGTCTGCAAGTTTATGCAAGTCCCAAAAAATTAACAGCGAAGCAGAAGTATTAGATGAACCCTTCCAGTATATTAATCTTCTAAAATACCTGAAGCTCATTATCTGTATTATGGCCTGTGGATACCACTTTCAAAGTCAAAATCTATCTTGCCCTCCTCAGCCTCAAAATTAAATTTCTATTACCTTTGTGTCTTAGGGCTGGTACATGTTCTATTTCAAATGCATGTATTAGGTTTCCAATTCTACTTATGAAAATTCGCAGAAGCATGTAATATGATATTTTCTGTCATGGTTTTATGACACATATCTGCTTTTTAATTCACTATTTTAGTGAACGAATTGTTGAGTCAAAATTGTTTTTTTACACAGACACTCCATAATGTAATCACAATATGGTTATTGCAGTTCATAAATGTGCTTATTTTATGACAATTGTTGTGTTGGAAGTGCGTATGTTTTTGTCTCGCAATTGAGGAGATGACACACTAACACTAGGTCCAGAAATACGCTAACACAGGGACAGGGGGACAAAAACACACTTTAGTTTGGAGGCTTGGACACTAGGAGGAGAGAGCTAGGGTGAAGAGCAAACACTGGTACCTACATTGAGAATGAACACAATCCACACACTGGGACAATGAGGCACTAAATGTAAATGTAAATTGATACTTGTATAGCGCACTACTCACCCGCAAGGGTCTCAAGGCGCTTGTACGAATACCGCTGTGGAACCCATCCTGGCTTTCCCTGTGAGGTGTCTACTCCTGGGCACCCCCAAGGTGGAGGCCAGGCATCCTTAGCGTTGTGGGGGCCGTTGTGGAGATTAAGCAAGCTTTTGCCCAGAGTGGGACTCAACGAGGCGAGAATGATCAGGTCCGTGGATTTTCTTTTGTTTTTTTAGCTCAAGACCCGCCGAGGCGGGGAATTGAACCCTGGTCCCGGGCTAGACCTCTGCATCAGGGTCTGCCGCTCTAACCATTGAGCCACACTTCTCCACACTGCACACTGTATGAAAAGACTCAATACCCGCTTCTCACAGTCATTTGGATTTTGTTGGAAGTTCTCAAAGCTCAACCCCATTGCCCCTGCTCCCCCAACACATACGCACTATGGCTGAACCCAAACAACTTGCCCCGAATGACACCCAACAGCACCAAAAGAGCAAGCAATGGGCAAATGTTGCTCCTTATAATAATTCACAAAACATACAGGATGAAAGAGATCATAATTTCAAGTTGTAGTGTATGGGATCTTCAGAAAAATGTTGCGACAACAGAGTGGTGGTGCTGGAGGATCAGCAGTGAGACGCCTTGATATGTCCCTTTAGGTGTGGGTTCAGCAGGAAAAGGTCATGGCGTGAGATGTGCAGGACAGGACTCTGAAATGAGAGGGTGCAATAAGAGAGGGAAGAGGAATGGGGCAAGAAGAAGTCATTGTTTGGAATGCGTGGTGGAGAAGGTTCTCTCGTTAGAGGGGCCCAGCAATAAGAGTCTGAGACTGAATGAAGAAGCGTTTATGCCATGAAACTGGTGGTGCAGGAAGCTCAGGAGTGGGAGTTTATTTTTATTTTTATAGAAGACCAAAAGGTGTGTGTCTGGGCTAGGAGATCACAATATGAGACTGGTGCTGTACGAGGCTCAGGTCTCTATACTAGACGGAAGGGTTTGATTTAGAGCCGTTAAATGTGATAAGAGTGGTAGGGATCAGGGCCCAGATTTACTAAGCCCTTGTGTTGCCCCTGCATCACGTAAGGTGACACAAGTAAACGCAATGACTTAAGTCAGATATACCAAGCGATGCCGAAGCCTTCCTGGGTTGTAATGTGGGACTTGCATGGTGCAAGTGCTGCTCTGCCTCAGCCTGCATTGTGCACGATTTAGTGTATGAAAGGTAGGTGTTCCCACACAAATTCCAATGCAACAATAACGCTGTGAGATTTATAAACATATCACTGTGTGGTGCATCGTCATGCAGTGTAACACAATGATACAAGTGCGTCAGAATGCTATGCATGGTCAACGCAGGCACACACAATGACACAAGGCCATCAGTATAAAAAGATCTCCAAACCAAAACTCTCTGGCGAACTCATCTACGCCCTGGAAGTATGAATGAATACTTTATTGTATGATTACCTAAAATCATTTACAAAAGCGATGCATATTACGATCATGGTTAAAACAGTAGATTAATAAAAGAAAAGCGTTTAAAAACATTGAAAGTGCAGAGGGATTTAAAAAAGAAGGAAAAAAACAACATATACATCTGGTTGGACAGTCAGTGCCCTAGTGTCAGTTCATCTTAACTTATCGGGCGTGGTACACCTTTGGAAGTAGTTATTTTCAAATGGGAGTTGTTGTGAGACAGTGACAGTGAAGGAGGAATGCACGCATATTCAGACAAAGGATCACCCTCATTGATCTCAGGTAGGAGGAGGTATCCAGCTATACAGGCATAAGAAGGAGAGCCCCCTGGAGTTGTTGGAGAAGATCCTATCAAGTCTTAAACCAGCAACAGGAAAGTCCAATGCCATCCCATCACATGCCTAATTGATCGCAGTCTTACACATGTTGGGCTCTGGCTCTTTTCAGAAGACAACAGCAATGTTGACTGGCATATCATTGGGTGCTTTTTCTGCCACCTGTGCTGAATACTATCATCAAGCTCACTCCACAGTACATGTTGTTTCCTAAAATAAGCCAACAACAATTAGCCACCAAGCAAGGATTTTACATCACTGCAAGATTTCCACATGTTCTTGGAGCAACTGATTGCACCCATGTTCAATTGGTGCCACTTGCAACTACTGCACACATATATCTCAACAAGAAACACAACTATTCCATCACTGTGCTGGCAATTGTGGACCATAATGCAGTCTTCACCAATGTCCTAGCCGAGTACCCTGGAAGAGCCCATGACGCCTATATATTTCGACACATCACCATAAATCAGCATTTCCCGAATGAAAGATAATTAAATGGGCTAATGATTGGTAAGTCAATTTGCACATCTAATTATTCCTATATGGTTCAGAAATATATTTGACAATATTCAAATATGTAATAAAATTGTTATATTTACACATAGTGGGGTGTAATTAAAATGAACAGATAGACAATTATGTACCAATGGGGGGGTTCATATTTACAAATCTTTCATGCAATGTAACCTAGGAACAAACGTTGGGTTAAAGGGCGGTAGGAAACCTTCACCATATCAGCAAAGATGTTGAGCAATTTTAGTCTCTCCATGTGCTTGAGCACTGTGTGCACTCTACCAACATCACATGTACCATTCACAGTATTGCAGGGGTGTCTGTTATGGCCTGTAAACGTTTTTTGACAGAAAGGTATACAGGTCTGCTGAAAAATAATCCTTAACGCTATGGTCCTCTTTCCTATTATTTTTAAGTACATTTTGACAGAGGAAATACTAGGAGTACTAACGGTTATGCCTGGGTGTTACAATATTTGCGTGCATTCACATAGTTAGTAGCTGTAATCAGTCAAGCAAAGTACAGAAATCATTGAGTTCAATATGGTCCATCTTTTTTTAATTTTTAATTTTTTTTTTATTTTTCCAAAAACCTTTATTCAGGTATTATACAACTCACACAGCCATAAGCCTACAACCCGGAAGGGCCGCCAGCAAACAAGGGCGAAGAAGTCAAGCCATAGGACGGATCAAACACAGCCAGTAAGCCGACAACCCGGGGGTCCGGCGGCGTGCAGGAAAATAACTTTCAAACAACTTCAAGTCCCATGCTGTGTCGGGGCCCTTACCCAGCCCTGTCTCAAAAGAATGATGGCAGTCTGTTTGTCATAGAACAACGTTACGGGCGCTAAGCTATGAGGTAGATTTGCTAAGTCCCTTCCCGCTAAACATTGTGTGAACTTTACCCAACAAACCCCCCCCGTAACTTACTAACTGCCAGCTAGCACATACCGTTTACCTCAAAAGAGAAAATATGCTGTGACCCAGTCCCACCCATCATTGTAATAAGTCCTCCCACACTCCGGTCCCACCCCCACCCAACACGACCAATATAGCTGGATCATCCATACAACCCTCCACGTCCACATACCCCCAAGAATGAATGTGCGAAGAGAGGCTCGTTACCCTCAAACCTGCCCCAGTGACCCGGGATAAGTGAGGCCGGGTACCTCTCCCACCCCAGGTGATGCCCTCTACGTCAGTAAGTGCCTAATCGGACTGTCTGACTAACTCTTCTAGTGGTTCCTGACAATCGTCCACCCCACCCTGTTCCGTTCCCGCCCCATCCTTGGAATGTAAATATGTTTGGTACAGGCCCCAAAAGTTTTTAGGTCTATTCCTAGGTGGAAGGAGCTCACTATAAATGTGCGATTGCGTGCTACAGTAAAGCATGTCCCTGGCCCATCTGCGTGTGGTCGGCAGAGGGCCTCTCATCCAACATATGGCAACAACTCGTCGAGCCAGCAGCAGACCCATATCCGCAAGGCGGCGTATTGCCAAAGGGAGTGTCTTGGAATATCCCAGCAATGCCAGCGCTGGGTTAGCCGGGAGTTCCGTCTCCAGTATCAGGCTCCGTTCCGAAAAAACGTCTTTCCAAAATTTATTGAAACTGGGGCAGCCCCATGCCATATGCATGAAGTCCGCCACTGAGGCATGGCAACGCTCACATTCGGCAGATTGTCGAAGGCCGTATCTATGTAGACGTTCTGGAGTATAATACACTCTTTGCAAATAATTGAAATGTATCAGCCTGTGCCTGCCATTAAGCGACAGTTTCCTCGTATTTTGACAGCAGTATTTCCACATGGCATCATCAATCTGCATTTGCAGATCGCACTGCCACGCCAGTCTGGCTTTCGAGAGTGGCTGTTGCGCCCCATGTTGCGCTCCCATTTGAAATAAATGCGTAATCAATTTGCGCGACGAGGATGTTTTAATCACATACATAAGTTCTGGGATTTTCCGGGGGTTCTACCAGGTCGGGACCCAAAAGTTCCAGTAACGCTATGCGGACTCTGTGGAATTGGAAGCGCAGTAATAGCGTAGTTATCGTCTCAACAGACACGACCTGTTCCCAGGTCTTAACCACTCCGTCTTTGAAGAGGTCACCCAGCTTCACTATACCCAATTGGTGTAAAGCACGCGTGACCCCCTTTTCGCACAGTGGAGCAAGCCACATCGCCCATTCTATCGGCACCAGCGGAGAGTACAGTAGCTCGCCTCCCCGCTCCTTCAACAACGCGTGCCATGCATGGTTAGTAGACTCAATCGAGTCCAGTAAACCTATGCGGCGGTCAGCAGGTTGGAACACCATGGCCGGGGGGGGCAATGGGTTCATGAACAGACGTTCCAGAATGACATGTAGAGTATTGCGGTCCCCGTGTATCCAAGTGTGCAGGTGAGCCGCCTGGGCGACCCGGTAGTAACGCTCCATATCCGGTGCGCCCAACCCACCCAATTCATATGGGAGCATAAGGACTCTCCACTGCACTCTGGGTTGTTTACCACCCCAAGCAAGCCGGATAAGAGCCTGCGTCAAAGTTGCAAAGAAGGCTTTGAATAGGACCACCGGGATGTTATTGAACAAAAACAGAAATCTGGGCAACACAACCATCTTCATAATGGCGATACGGCCCAAGAGGGACAGAGGGAGCTTACACCACTTATCTATGTCCTCCACTAACTTAGTGTATGCAACGCCATAATTTTCACGCACCAAAACGTCGGGATCTGGGTGGAGTTGGATTCCCAGGTATCTAACCGGTTCCGTGGTCCACGGCAGTGGATATTCCATGTCAAATTGCCGTGTTACGGGTGTTAGGGGGAACGCCACTGACTTATTCCAGTTCACTTTCAATCCAGAAAGAGCTCCGAACCGAACCACCTCCCTCAGTACTGAAGAAAGGTTAGCCTCCGGGTCACGGACATACAACAAGGTGTCATCCGCGTAAGTAGAAATACAGATCTCGTATGTGGGGAAGCTAATACCTTCATTCCGATGGTATTCTCGGAGCGCGCATGCCAGTGGCTCCGCCATTAGAGCATACAGCAGAGGGGAGAAAGGGCAGCCCTGCCTGGTGCCTCTGCCTATATGAAAGGCGTCTGTGACCCGGTCACCCATACACAATCTGGCTCTGGGTTTGTAATACAGGGCACCTATCATCTGTAGGAACGGTTCTCCTAGCCCCAGCTTCCGTAGTACTCTGATCATGAATGGCCATTCTACCGAGTCGAAAGCTTTCTCCATGTCGAGGAAAACCGCTAGCGCCCTGTTCTCCTGTCGCACGTGTTGCATGGTCCCTAATACAGTGCGGATATTATATGTGAGGTTCCTGCTGGGAATAAATCCAGCCTGCTCCGGAGCAACCAACTCCGGCGCCAATAGAGCTAGGCGTGTAGCCAATACCTTAGCGTACAATTTGGCATCAACGTTTATTAGGGATAGGGGCCTGTAGGAGCCACATTCATTAGGGAGCTTCCCAGGCTTCAGAAGCGTAACAAGTAGGGCCTCCCTCATAGAGCCCGGCATACTTCCCTCTTCGCATATATCATCAAAGAGTGTGGACAGAAGCGGCACCAGCTTGTCCTTGAACGCCTTATAGAAGCCTACTGTTAATCCGTCTGCACCAGGGGCGCTACCGGACCGCATCCCCTCCAATGCACCAGAGATCTCTTCCCTATGAATGGGCATCATAAGGAATTCCCCTGGGAATTTGATAGAAGGGGCATTTTAATGTAGCTTAAATAATCATCTATCTCTTCTTCAACCTGGGAGGATCGGGATTTATAAAGGCCAGAATAGAAAGTCCGGAATTCCTCAATTATTTCCGAGTCGTCCTAAGGACCCTCCCCGATTCCGCTACCAGTTCACCCACCCCCTGTTGGCGATGTTCATTACGTATAAGACGGGCTAGGAGGGAGCTAGGTCGCTCCCCCTCGCCATAGGAGCGGGCTGTGGCATATTTGCCCATGTGCTGTACCTCCCTGTCAGCCTCCTCATTGTATTCCGTAATTAGAAGTTTAATCTGCGCAGTGGTGTCTGCATCGGGCTCATTTCGCTGTCGTGCCTCAAGGTCCGACAGTTGGGACTCCAAGTGTTGCAACCGCCGTCTTATGGACTTAAGGACGCCAGAATGTTTGGACATGGCTATCCCACGAATGAATACCTTAAATGCTTCCCACACTGTTTGAAAACTATCAACGGACCCAACATTGGTCTCAAAGAAGTTTCCTCTGCCAGCTCCCCCCTGAAAACCTCATCCAGCAATGCATACGGGGGAAAACGCCACGTAAATGGCGGGATCCTCCGTAGAGGAGTTTCCAGAGTCAGGAGCAACGGGGAGTGGTCTGAGAGAGTACGCAGTAGTATTATGCATTCCTTAACACTGTGAGCGAGCGCCTGTGATGCCAGCCAATAGTCTATCCTGGTATGGATGCAATGGTAGGCCGAGTAGTGCGTGTACCCGCCTCTAAGGGGGTGTCGGCTTCTCAAGACGTCCACTAGATCTAATTTAACGAGTTCCGCCTGCATCGACTGGGCGGCCGCCGACGGACGTCGGGGTGGCCCCGCTGACCTATCCAACTCCGGTTCAAACACCAAGTTGAGATCACCCCCCCAAAGCATTCTGGAGTAATCGTGAGTCCTGCAACGCTGGGCTAGCATGTCATAAAAGTCAGGGGAGTCATAATTAGGACCATTGACATTTACCACCAGGAGGTCATGCCCCTTACCAGCACATCTGGCAATTAAATAGCGACCTTCTGGATCCTTCTTGAGCGCCGTTAGTTTCAGTTTGGATTGTGAATTAACCCAGGTGATCACCCCCCTTGAGTGTGTTGTGAACCCTGCTGCCACACTGCAACCCTCCAACCCTTTAGCTGAGAGCATTTTGCTAGTGAGAGGGAGGTGTGTCTCCTGTAGTAGTGCTAGGTCTATGTGCTGTCTGCGTAGATAATTAAAGACCTTTCTAAGCTTCCGATAGTCGTTTAGGCCCCTTACGTTCCAAGTCAGGGTTCTTAGGACTTCAGTGGGGGTGTCTGCCAAAAGTGTTATTGACTCAGTCATACTCGAAATAATAGCTTGTATACCTCAAAGCGATTAGAAAAGCGATTAGTGGGAGCATTGGAAGGGGACATAGTGAGGAGCCGCAGGCAGATTGGCAATTTGGGCAAGAAGGACTATCTGGTGCGGGGCCCCAAGTGTGTAGTGTGGAAGTCCGAAGAGTGATGTACCATACAGAACCATGTAAAACATAAGACCAGGGCTATCCCTGCTAGCCGGCAGAAAGGTTAACAGTGCGACAACGACATTCCCAGAACGTCCACCCCCCTCCCACAGCAGACCCACCCCAACATGGCCTTGCCGGTCCCCATCCCACCCAACCCACCCCGATGCAAAAACATGAAACAAGTTGTCTACAACTCCCACAGAGCGATGCGCACGGGGGCCAAGGTCGCCAGACAGTGTCAGCATCTAGATAACCTCCGTTAGTGAAGTCTAGGCCCCACCCCCCCGCCACGCACCACCGTAGTATTAAACAGAGCAGTACCATATATCGCATTGTTAAGCACCAGGAGACAAGAGTCTCGCCCCCCATCCCAGAGGTGGTAACAAACCCCAGTCCCAAGGACGAGAAAGGAGGGTGCACAACTGTATAACTCTACCCAGCGAACTATCTAAAGCTAGTACCAATCAGCAGGTGCATCCCCCCAGAAACCCGGCCTCCACTTATCTGCAGTAGATCAGTCTGTAAGTAGGTCGAGTTTCATAGTCCACTCCATCTTATCGGATCGACATTGGCTCACAGTAGCGAGCAGCGTCCGCCACCACATGACCTCGTCATGGCGGACCAAGCACCTGATCACTCCTGTTCATCCAGTTGGCTCTTGCCACTGCACGCCTGCTGGTCAGTGTTGCCATTGCTCTTCTCCTTAGCCCAGCTCTTCAGCGCTTTCTACAGTTCTGTGGGACCTGTGAAGATGTGTGAGTGGGCCTGTCTGTTGACACGCAATTTGGTGGGATACAGCATAGCGTAGTCCAAGCCCAATTCCCTAAGGCGTTTCTTGTGTGGAGCAAAGTGCTTACGTGCTTCCTGCACTCTAGCTGTGAAATCCGGGAAAATGGAAATTGCAGAGCCTTCATATTGTAGATCCGCCTTGGCTCGCGCCAGCCTTAGAGCCGTGTCCCTGTCCCTGTAGTTGAGGAGCTTCGCTATAATCGGGCGGGGAGGCGGTCCCGGCTTTGGCTGCAGACCCAGAGTACGATGGGCTCGTTCCACCACGAACATTGTCGAAAATACCCCCTCTCCCAGGAGGGTGGTGAGCAGCCGCTCAATAAAGAGCTCCATTTTGCCTGTCTGAGTGGATTCCGGCAGGCCCGTGATGCGGAGGTTACAGCGACGTGAGCGCGCCTCCAAGTCCTCCGTCTTGTCTTGAAGGGATCTCATCAGGTTCTCCACTCTCCTGTGGGCTGTATCCAATTCCGTCTGTGCCTCATCAACCTCCGTGATTCTCCGTTCTGCCATATCGTGTTTCTCCGCATGTTTGCCAAGTCTTTCAGCCATGCGGTCCATTCTGTAAGACATGGCATCCATCTTGGAGCCCAGCGCAGAGATACTGGACTGCAGACTCTGCTCCATGGACCGGAGCATGGACTTAATGTCATCGTCCTCCGCGTGGGACACCTCAGGGCAGGATTCCTCTCTGTGTTGTGAAGGAGGGCCTAGTACTGGTACCCGCCGCTGCGAGAAAGGGAGCTTGCTTTGGGTTTTATCCCCCTTCCCCATTGCGTCGAGGTGATCTGCGCCCACTCAGCTTGGAACAGGAGAGTTATGTCAGCCAGGGGGGGGCACACCAGGCGCGAGGACCAGGACCCCTGAAGACGGACCACACCAGGCCCCACACATCACCCTTCGCTATCCTCCCGGCCCGGCAGGTAAGGCAACACGCTGGAGACCTGCACCTACCTAACAAAGTCTGACCTGTTGTGGTACGGGAGGCGCTTCCAGCACGTCGATCTCGTCGCAGAACTTGTCGCTGACTGCCGCGAAGCGAAGACCCCCGTCAATCTCGGCGTCCAGGCAGTTGCGGTTTCAATAATGCTCACCCCCAGGTAAGTCGTTGCCCTCGGGAGGGGAGTAGTCCTTGTGGATAGGCAGCGTTTCCCTTTTGCAGGCTATTGAATGAAGGCCCCGGCTCCAGGTCGCCCAGTGACTTATACAGAATGCACAGTGAACAAGTGGCACAGTCGGCCGCCTTCCGCCGACATCAAGGCCTGTGCAGGTACACAGCAATAATCAGTTGGCTCCGAGACATCCCAGGTTCGGCCTCCGGCTCCCCACCGCAGCAATCGTGGGTCTACTTGTGGCCGCACTGGGGATCCAAAATGGCGCCGACTCGTGAATTGCGGCACTACCTCCACCTCCCGGGGCCGTCTACTTTCACACCGTGTGGTCACCAACCTTGCCGGAAGGTCAGCCAGACTGCTCCAATCCCGCACTCACTGTGCGCGCCGGAAAATGCCCGACTCCTGTGCCGACCTCCGGGGCGCTGGAGCGACCCGTTTCCCCCGGCCGCACGCACAGCGATGTAGCCGGAATCCAGGGACTGCTGTGGACCGCGGACTGCGGCCTGCCACCGCCCGGACTGTCGCCGAGCCGAACAAGCCTCACACTGCTCCGAGTCTCCACCGGAGCCGAACAGGTAGGGTCCAGAGCCGTTCCGATTGTCAGCAGAGCGGGAGGGGGGTTTCAATCTCTGCTCTGAATGAGGATAATTACTGGATTAATAGTGGTGCCGGCGGAGCTAAGGGATTAGGCGGCCATCGTCGCTGCCTGCAAGCTCCGCCCCCCCTGGTCCATCTTTAGAACATGCAAATAAACTGTTTTCATATATGTGTCTCTGACTTACAATAATTATTAATCTGTTAATGTATGAGTTTGGCTGTATTTAAGAAAATGCTATATAGGTCTGTCTCATATTGTCTCTGGCTCCAAAAGACATATAGTATTACATGTCATGTGTGCCAAATATACATGGTATATCACCAAGTGAAATTTGCCTAAACATCCTCGATTAATAAGTCCTCAATTTGTAGAGATAGTCTACATATTCTATGCCCATTCTTGAGTCAACTATTTATGCTCAACATATGTTGAGTGTACATTGTAAAACTACATTATGAACATGCACGTGTCAAACTTCCCTTATTCCCAACCATAGTCACACCTACATTCCAAACAGTAAGACAAAGTCAAATAGTTGTTGTACATTGTTTTCACAACTGTCACTAATCCAGCATGAATATCTGAGTTGTCAACTACTCTTAATATGTTTTACTATCTCTTTCATCAGGTAATCAAGGTTATGGTCTACTGCCATGCTTAATGTACCTATTTGCAACAACCGTGACTGACGGACAGCGAAAAATCACAACCACATTAATAAGTACCAGAAATGTAGTGGAGAGAAATGTTGGCGCTATGATATCTCGTTTCAGATGTTTGGACCAGTCTAAAGGAGGTGCCTCTACACAAATGTATGTCATTACATCGCATCCTAATACCACGCATGCCATTACAACAAGGGTATTACTAGGCGATGTCAAAGACAACGACGTTCCATTACATCGCAAACTATTACCACGACTATGCCTTTACCACGCATGCCATTACAACGCAAAGGTATGCGTGGTAAAGCTATACTCGTGGTTAAAGTTTGCAAGGTAATTGACTACCCTACCCCTACACAACCCTCCCCCGACCCCCAGTCCTCCATCTACAATAATACTACACTACCCTGCATGACCCCGACACTACCCTAAAACACTACGCACACTAAAACACTACCCTAAACCCTAATGCACTACACGAAACAAACACTACAACAGTACCATAAACCCTAAAACACTACACTACACTACACAAACACGACCCTATACCCAAAAACACTAAACAAACACTACAACACTACCCTAAACCCTAAAACACAACGCTACACTACACAAACACTACAACACTACCCTTAACCCTAAAACACTACAAAAACACTACAACACTACCCTAAACCCTAATGCACTACACTACTCTTCTTCTTTCTTTCTTTATTCGTCCTTCCGAAGAAGGTAATACGAGATACACCATATTAAAAACATCCTATAAAATCATACACGTCTCAACAATACAAAACTCATTTTCCATTTAAAAGAGTACAACAGCAAGCAACTACTGTAATTTTTTCTCTGAACTAAAGTGACAATGCAGAGCGATTGGGTTCATAAGTAGCAGCATATATTATCTAATAGTGCAAAAGACAACAGCAGCCATAGGTAACAGAAAATAAATAACCAATAGTACATGAATAATAAAAATCAATCCTATAAAGGGGGTGGACATTTTAGCAGCAACACAGGAACAATCCATATAGGAAAATGGTAAAGTGCATTGGAAATAAAACAGCATGCTTCTTCTCTTTGCTAAAATACACTCCAAAAAGCTCCCAACAGCAAAGTTATAATCATGGTTATTGAGTTGCGGTAGAAAATACAAAGCCGTTTTGCACTTGGAAAATTTGAGTCTGCGCAAAAGAGGTATTAAAAAGTTTCCGGGTAAATGGAAGATAAAACTGACAAAAAAAGACAAAATGTAAAATGGTTTGATTCGAATGTTCATCACACGGGCAGATAGTAATAGATTCCAAAGAATACTGACCCAAGGGAAAGCATACCAACCACCGAAACGACCCCATCCTGAATCTAGTCAACAAATTTCTTTTGTGCACATTATTACATATAGTAAATGCGGGGCAATATAGGGAGGTACTCGTATAAGGCAATAATCCCTGACAGTGGATTTGGCTACTTCGGACAGTTCCCTAGACGATTCTTTATGTTTCCGAAAGCCCACCAAAACCCTCTGTCGATCTCCTTTGCCAAATAGATTTGGGTGCTCAAACAAAGAGGAGTAACGAAGTTCCGTAAGGCCAGTTTCAAGGTATTGGAGCCAGGGCATACAAAGACCACAAGTACAGCTTAAACAGTCTCTAATAATTGCCCGATTAAAATCAGCCTCTTCATTTGTCCGGATAGAACATCAGGTAGCTAGAGGTGCAGCATTTATGGTGTCTTGGACATACTCGAGACCTAGCTCCAAATGGAGGGGAAAATTCGGCGAGGAAAGGGGCACTCCTAAAACTCTACGGCAAAATCTATTCTCCTCCAGCTGCATAGCAAAAACATCCCTGCAACCCTAGATCCCCATACCATATGTTAAAATCGGAATACATTTGCGCTAATAAATCTCTAAAACTGGGGCTATGGGCTTTTTACCTGTGGACATAGCAAGTGAATAAGTAGTGCCAACTGCGCATGTGAATCTTATTATTCTATTATTTATGCATGTACAGCCTTCATCAAAACCCAGGCCTAAGTACGTGAAGGAACTAACCCAGAGCTTTCCAAACTGTGTGTCCCGACCCACATGGTGGGTGTGTCGCGGGATGATTCCAGTATTAAGGGCACTTAGCACATAACTGCTGCTAATTAAGAGCCATTCCTTTGGAAGACTGTCTCGGAGTCCGCCGCAGCAGTGCGGAATCTGAGACACTCTGCTTTATGGGGACCTGCGAAGTACTAGGGTGCGACTGTGTGCGTGCCCGGGAAGCTGGGGTGAGGTGACAGAGAGTGACAGACAGAGGGTGACAGGCAGAGGGCGAGTGAGGGAGACAGAAGGAGATAGAGGGAGGAAGACAGAGAGAGGGAGAGAGGGAGACAGAGAGACGAAGATAGAGGGACGGAGACAGAGGGAAGGAGACAGAGGGAAGGAGACAGAGGGAGACAGACAGAGGGAGGGAGACAGATAGAGGGAAACAGATAGAGGAAGACAGAGGGAGACAGACAGAGGGAGGGAGACAGAGAGAGAGAGAAACCGTGGGAGACAGAGAGAGGGGAGACAGAGGGAGACAGAGGGAGGGAGTCCGGGGTAGACAGAGGGAGGGAGACAGAGAGAGAGGGAGACAGAGAGAGAGGAGACAGAGAGAGAGGGAGACAGAGGGAGGGAGGCAGAGGGAGATAGGGGAAACAGAGGGAAGGAGAGGGAGACAGGCAGAGGGAGGGAGACAGAGTAAGGGAGACAGCAAGAGACAGAGAGAAGGAGACAGGGCGGGAGACAGAGTGAGGGAGACAGAGGGAGACAGTCAGAGGAAGACAGAGGGAGAGGGAGACAGAGGGAGAGAGAGATAGGAGAGGGAGGGAGACAGAGGAGCGGAGACATAGGGAGGGAGATAGAGGGACGGAAACAGGGAGATAGAGGGACGGAAACTGAGGGAGACAGAGAGCGGGAGACAGAGAGCGGGAAACAGAGAGCAGGAAGAGAGAGGGCGACAGACAGAGGGAGACAGACAGAGGGAGGGAGACAGACAGAGGGTGACAGAGGGATACAGACAGAGGGAGGAGGGCTACAGAGGGAGGGAGACAGGGAGCGAGACAGACGGAGGGAGACGGAGGGAGAGAGAGGGAGACAGAGGGAGGGAGAATGAGGGAGACAGAGAGAGGGAGACAGTGAGAGAGAGAGAGAGAAAGAGAGGGAGACAGACAGAGTGAGTGAGAACCCCCCCAAACCCGCCTTAGGTGGTTCGGGCTCGCTACACTGCCTTACTGTGTCCCACAATGAAGTATCTCGAAAAAGTGTGTCACTAACATGAAAAGTTTTGAAAGCTGTGTACTTACCCTTCCCAGCTTTTTACCCTCTATATTCAGGTTACAGGACTACCCTAAAACCTAAAACACTACACTACACAAACACCTCAACACTACCCTAAACCCTAAAACACTCCTCTACACAAACACTACAACACTACACTAAAACACTACACAAACACTACAACACTACCCTAAAATTCTACACAAACACTACAACACTACCCTAAAACACTACACTACACAAACACTAGAATACTACACTAAACCCTAATACACTGACACTACCTTAAAACACTACACTACACAAACACTACACTACACTAAACCCTAACACACTGACACTACCGTAATACACTACACTACACAAACACTACAACACTACACTAAACCCTAAAACACTGACACTACCCAAAAACACCACACTACACAAACACTACAACACTACACTAAACCCTAACACACTGCCATTACCCTAATACACTACACTACACAGCGACTACAGCACTACTCTAAACCCTAAAACACTGACACAACCCTAAAACACTACACTACACAAACAGTCTAAAAATACCCTAAAACGTAAAACACAACCCCACACAACACAAAGATTACAACACTACCCTAAACCCTACAAAAGTAACCCCCACCCCAAGCACAAACCCCCTTACCTCTCTTTCCTCATGGTTCCTCTCCAGCGTCGCCGTCTCTGTTCCCGGTTCCTGCTTCCTGCTTCGAGGGGCGGTGCACGTCGTTGTGAGGAAACAGCCTCAGTTTCCTCACAACGATTTGGATAGCCGATACATCGCATGCGTTAAAAAAGCGCATGCGATGTAATGGTATGCGTAGTAAAAGCTACGCATTGTTACATCAAATGCGTTGTAACGCATGCGATGTAATAGCAATGCGTTGTAAAAGTTGAGTTGTAATGGCTGTTCACCCCTCTACACACTTCCATTAGTGTATCAAATAATATTGCTATGTTCTTCCCATTAGATGTTAAAAAGCACATCTTCAATAGCACTCTGAATGTCAAATACTATCTGAGGCAAACGACAATGAAATTCCGAAGTTAGATATTGTGCACTCAGAGGAAGGGCGCACAAGAAGAAATTAATCGGTCAATCATTTTTTTGCTTAAATCAATAAAATTGTTAAGAATTCATCTCATAACTGTGCAGATGTGTCAAGTCAATCAACATTTCCGTTTTTCTAAAGAAGTTCACGTAATGTTTTGCATTCATGTCATTTAAAAGCATGAACAGTTCATAATATGTACAACATCTCTTGGAGTTATCCAGATATCACTGAATGAACTATGTGGTATGGCAACTGTTTGAGTTGCGGTTCATTCGCAATGTCACACATCTGAGGCTTGAACAAAAGATGTTTAATCTGTGGATGTATGCTGATTAGAGTCATTTCAGATGTATCAGTTTAGTCTAACATAAACCTCACTACATATTGTAATGCCATCCGAGTAGTATTGCAGATGTTGTCTCACAATGAAATGATCCCAATAGGCATTCAGTGATACTGGTTCCGACTCCATGAAAAGGTGATGTGTGTTGATGTATATATGTGGAGTATCAATAACACTTCTCAACATTCCTCTTGTGTTTCACAGAATGTAATAAGCATAAAGAATCTTCTTCCTCTCATTAACAAAATAACATTTGCAAAGTATGCAGTATCAGTCTTGGATTCATAAGGGCATGCAATCATGTAAATATTAGCAAAGTTGTTGAGTTACGTTAGTGAATTAATTCAAAATATGTGCAAATGTTTGTATGTATTTAGCCATGCTAACCCACTTTTTGTGGCTATGTGTGTGTTGTTAAGTCACAAATAATGTGGCCCACTGCATGTTGCCTCTGTAGGCTACCTTGCATTGTGAAGGACTTCTATAGTAAACTATCCAATCCTCCCGTGTGTCTCACTGTAGACACCTCTCAAACCCTCTGTAACTCCCTCGCCAACTTCTTCTCAGACGAAGTCCCCTCCATCTACTCCAGCTTCACCTCGCAGGCCATCTCCGAACCCACCAATACCCACCCTCCCACTAACACCTCCTCCCCCACGTTTTCTAACTTTAACCAAGCCTCCCCCGAGCAGATCTCAGAACTAATCTCCACCATAAGGTCAGGATCCCCTCTCAACCCTTGCCCACCGTCCATTTTAAAACTCATCCCTCAATCCATAACCTCCTCTCTCACCAACATCTGTAACTCAATGTTCAGCACAGGCAGCTATCCCTTGGTTTGGAAAAAAGCTATCATAAAACCCCTGCTCAAAAAACCTACCCTCGACCCCGCAGCCTCTGAAAATTACAGACCCATTGCCTGCCTGCCTTTCCCTTCGAAAGTTTTCAAAAAAATAATGAATAGACAATTATCTGAGTTTATCGATCACAACCACCTACTGGACGACACTCAATTTGGGTTCAGGAAGGGCCACGGAACCGAAACAGCTCTCATCAAGGCAACAGATGAGATCAGGATGATCTTGGATCAAGGCGGCGCGGCATTCCTCATATTACTGGACTTGTCCGCTGCCGTTGACATGGTCGACCACGCCACTCTTATCGACTGTGTCTCTTCCCTTGGCATCAACCACACTGCAAGGGCCCTCCTAGCCTCATTTCATGCTGATCGTACCCATTCAGTAAAAATAGGCAACTTCTACTCCCCAGTGTTCACGCGGTTCCCCAAGGATCCTCGCTACGGCCGACCTTATTTAACATCTATGTGTCGGACTTGGCCAGGATCATCAAAACACATGGGATGAGGCTAACTTCATATGCTGATGACACCCAATTGGTGTTAGCAGTGCACAATGATGGTGAAACAGATGCGGCAAGATTCCAGGAGGGAATGCTAGCCATCAGCTCCTGGATGATGAGAAATTGCTTAACCCCTTCGCTGCGGGGATGATTCCCCCGCTGTGCTGGGGGGAGGGGGGCGCGCACAGCGCCCCGGTGCTCATGACGAGCTGAGCTCGTCATGACCACGTCCGTTCCTTAGAACGCCCAGCACAGCAGGGGAATTAGCCCTACGTGTGAGCGTTCTAACGGTCATGACGAGCTCAGATCGTCATGAACACAAGAGAACCGTGGCTCATGACGAGCTGAGCTCGTCATGAGCGTGGGAGGGGTTAAAACTAAACTCCGATAAGACGGAGGTAATGACCTTCGGATCCCTCACCTCAGGCTGGTCCTCCACCTGTTGGCCTAACGAGCTAGGTCCCCCACCAGGACCCGTCACTAAAGTCAGAAACCTGGGGATCCTGTTTGATGATAAACTCTCGTTTATTCACCACCCCAATGCGGTAGTCTCTTCCTCCTTCTACACCCTAAAGAAAATAAAGAAAATACTCCCTTTCCTCCCAGCCTCCGGAGGCAAAACCCTGATGTCCACATTAATACTCTCAAAAATAGACTACTGTAATGCACTCCTGTTGAATGCGCATCAGAAAGTCCTCAATAAGCTACAGTTGGTCCAAAACTCGGCAGCCAGCATTTTAGCAGGTATCCCCAAGTTCCAATCCATCTCACCCACCATACGCCAACTTCATTGGTTGCCCATCAGAAGCCGGACCAAATTCAAGGCACTATGTATCGCATACAAGGCAAACAATAATATGGGACCACAGTTCCTAAAACAATCACTAAGCCTATACACCCCCAACAGACCACTACGCTCCTCCTCAGCACTCAACTTCCGGTCCCACGCACCAAGAAAGCCTCCTGGGGAGATCGACGTTTCCTAGTCGCCATGGCTAGACTCTGGAACACCCTTCCACTCCCCATTAAAACTAGCCCCACTCTTATCATATTCAGGAAACAATTAAAGACCTGGCTTTTCAGCCAGTAGTATCCACGCTCAGCGATTATCCTCTGAAATACGCCTGAAGCACCGAGACACCCCAGGGTATTTGCGCGCTATATAAGTTGCCTAAACATAAACATAGTAGGGTTATGGCTGTACCTATACATGTATATACATATATATGTACTCATCCATGTATGCAAATGTTGTCAGTGACACAGCATCACCTGTAATACCTTTTATCATTATGAAGTAGGTCTGCTGTGTATGAAGAGCTGGTAAAATGCTTAACATCGCATGTGTTAGAAATGGGGTCTCTAGTTGTCAGTGGTATGCACCCTGCCCAAGTAGGGATCCTTCCTTCTAGTCAAGGTAAGAGAGGTTCACACCCAAGATAACCCCTGCACACTCTCTTGGTAGCCTGGCACAAGCAGTCAGGCTTGTCTCAGAGGCAATGTGTAAAGTATTTGTAGATAACACACACATTATCAACCGTACGGCAAGCTTGTGGCAGGAAAAACAGCGTTGCAAGGGCAATGCAGGGATTTTTAAGCCTTGAAGCAGCAGAACCACCTCCAAGGGCCCAGAACTGGAATTGGCACCTCTTGTCAGGTCAGACCTCCAAGCAATGGAATTTAGAGATGCTGCAAGTATTTGATGGCCCAGAGACTTTCTAGCAGTAGGCAAGCACACAAAAGTCCTTGGAGAATCTTCTCAAGCAGGATACCAAAGAAAAGTCCAGTCCTTGTCCACTCCAAGAGAGAAGCAGCAAATGCAGGCCAACCCAGCAAAGCAACACAGCATAGGGGAAGTATTCTTACTGACAGCTCTCCAGCTTTTCCTCTTGGCACAGCCTCCTCTTGATTCAAAAGTGTTCTAAAAATGTGTGGTTACAGGTCCAATACTTATACCCATTTTTGACTTTGAAGCAGGAATACTTCAAAGGATAGTCTTTGTAGTCCACAGATCCTGCCTTGCTCTGACCAGACATACTACAGGGGGTGGAGTCAGCGTTGTGAGTGGAGAGGCACAGCCCTATTCAGGTATCAGTGAGAACTCCTCCCACCACTCTAGGTCAGGAAGGCCCATCAACTAGGTGATGGGCAGTTACGATATGCAGGGCACTCCTCAGCTCCCTTTGTGTGACTGTCTGGAGAGAATGCATAAACAGCCCAACTGTCAGTCTAAGCCAGATATGGATTCCACAGGCAGGCAGAGGCACAGGATAGGAAAGTAGGAACATGCCTACTTTCTAAAAGTAGAAGTAGCGCTCCACTCTAGAAAAAAAACATCCCTTGAATGCACTGCTGAGTTCCCAATGGAGGAACGTAATCCAATATTCATTAATAAATAGCATTGAGTCGTACACAATTTTGTTGCTTTGCTTGTTATATTCATTCAAGAATTTCATCATTCAGGAATAACTAGAATCTTCATAATGAGTAACATTTCATTTTCAAAATGTTCATCAATACATGAATCAGATGCATCATGCGGATTTAAAATCATCCCAATGTTTTTCGGGGTTCTTCATTCCTTCATCAGGGGATGTCATTTGAAAAAGCCTACAAGTCAATCTTGTGTCTTAGTTTGTTGCCCTAAGATGCCCAGGGGGAGAAGCACTACGTCTACATATTCATCACGCTTTTGATCAGAAAGTGATACCTTACTGCATGCCCTCACCCCATCAATTGAATTATCACATGCTCATATTCAATAGAAACAAACTGAGTGCGTGAGCCAACCAAATTACTCACTTCCTAAAAGTGGCATTTTCAAACACACAATTTAAAAACCCCCATCACAGAAAGGTGTGTTTTTAAATCCTGTGTTCATGGAACCCAAACTCCAAATGTCTATCTCTTCCCAATTGAAAGTTATTCTTGTAAAGGGTTACAAGGCAGCTCACATGATAACCTATGGGAGAGATAGTATTTGCAATAGTGTTAAACAAATTTAGCAGTATTTCAATATTAGGACAGTTAAAACACACCAATGCATGCCCTGCCTGTCAAATACACTGTACCCTGCCCATGGGGCTACCTTGAGCCTACCTTAGGGGTGCCATACATGTAATAAAAGGGAAGGTTTGGGTCTGGCAAGTGTGTGCACATGCCAGGTCAACATGGCATTTTAAAACTGCACTCACAGACACTGCAGAGTCAGGCCTGAGATATGTTTGCCGGGCTACTCATGTGGGTGGCGCAATCAGTGCTGAAGGCCCACTAGTAACATTTGATTTCCAGGCCCTAGGCACACACAGTGCGCTTTAGTGGGGACTTGCCAGTAAATACAATATGCCAATCATGGATAACCAATTACCAATACAATTTAAACAGCAAACATATGCACTTCATTACTGATAAGCAGTGGTAAAGTGCCTAGAGTCCTAGAGCCAATAAAATTAATAGGAAGAAGAAGGCAAAAGGTTTGAGGATAACCCTGCATAAAATGGCCAGGTCTAACAGCATGACACATGCTCGACCCAATCTTCACGGGCAGCAATGAAATCAAGTACAGCCATGTCACTGTGCTCATCTGGACTGACCACCCTATCGTCCACTTCACCGTCACAGGACCACTCAAGCCACCTCCAAGCTGCTCAGCACTTCACACAGAAGTTAGAACAAGATCTCAGAGAGCCAACGGGCCATCAAATTCAACACCTCACCGCAAACAATCTAGAACAGCCAGTCAAGGACTTCTCTTCCTTGGATCACCGACTGCCCCTACTCAAGAAACCATCCACTGACCTATGGACAACTGCCCCATCTATATGCTGCCATTTCCCGCCAAAATTCATGAGAAGGCCATCAAACGCCAGCTCACAGAACACCTGGATAACAACAATGTTCTGGACACTTCCCAATCTGAATCACACACCATCCACAGCACCAAAACTGCCCTGCTTGCAACCACAAACAACATCAGATTCCTCCTCGACCAAGGAAAATGGCGGCACTGATCCTCCTTGACCTCTCAGCTACGTTTGACACACTATCACACCACATCCTGATCAAAAGGCTTCACAACATTGGAGCCCAAGGAGACACCCTCAAGTGGATCGCCTCATTCCTCACCGGAAACAACAAAGAATCTGCCTTGCTCTCTTCACCTCGGAACCCAAGAATACCATCTGCGGCATTCCTCAAGGCTTGTCCCTGATCCCTATACTGTTCAACACCTACATGACTCCGCTGGCATACGTCATCAGAATGCATGGACTGAACATCATATCCTACGCTGATGATACCCAGCTCATCCTCTCATTATTAGAAGACCCCTGTGCCATGCTGATCAACTTACGCAGGTGCATGACCAACATCGCTAATGGATGAGAGATAAGTCCTTAAAACTCAACACAGACAAGACAGATGAGCTAATTTTTAGGAACAACGCCATGGAATGACTCCAGTTGGCCTCCCAAACTAGGACCTGTACCCACTACTACGACTATGTCTGTAACCTTGGCATCATCCTGGACAGTAAGCTCAACATGAAAAGACAGCTCAACGCAGTATTGTCTGTCTGCTTCTTCACCCTTCGCATGCTCCACAAGATTTTCGAGTGGCTCCTCATCAACACCAAAGATACCGTCACACAAGCCCTTGCCACCAGCCGACTGGACTATGGCATTACACTCTACATGGGAATCACCTTGCACCTGTGTTGTTTTGAATAACTTTATTCTTTTTGATATTTAAAACACCATCAAAGTATGCAAATGCAAATTCAAACAATACTTACATTTTGGAGTAATTTAAGCAGAGATAAAAATCATCTGACATATCTAAAATAGATTTTAAAAAAAGCAAGGCTAAAATCCTAAAACCAATTGTCAGCTAATGACATATATATCAGCATGTAATTAAAAAGCACAGCACTAGGCTAACAGTCATAGAGAGTTTTTGCTTGCAGCATACAATTCATTTGTGTCAGCAAATCAGTTTCAAATCACAAGGGTATGATTTTGATATTAACAATCGGCACAAACCGTGTGCAGAAGATTTTCCAGTTTGATCCACAATGAGAATAGGACACAACTGACCGCATAAACTATTGGACCTCTGGTATCAGTTTTCAAGATTCTGTAGGCACCCTGATATTGCCTGGCTCCAATGTTTAAGCAGGTCGGTTGTATCCATCTCCTCTGGATCATTTGATATTTTATACAGACAAAAAGGATGTGCTCTTTTGTCTCCAAGTTTTTAGCACATGCAGGACAAGGTTCTAAAAATAGTCCTGATGTGCGATCACTGGAAAACTGTAGTAAAAGGTTACCATACCTCAATCTAACATATAAGCTTTTTGCAAGTGGTGGCGAATTTGGTCCAGGAAGGGTTCGAATGAAGGGCACGGCTTAGCACATGAAAACTGTGAGGTTATTTGGCCATTTGCTGACCTAGTGGTATAACATTCTTCCACGGCCGCCAAATACCTGGTCTTCAACTTTGAGCAATCTGCTTTGTTTGCCTTCTCTGGATGTTCCCAAGATTCTGTCATACCAAGAGTTGTAAACCAACTCGCAACATGCTTAATCCAAGGGAGGCTTTTAGCACCACTAATCCTAAAAGACCTCCTTTATGGAATTGCAATAATCAGAGAGCTGCAGTGTTGTCCACAAACGCAGCCAGTGTAATAAAGGTTTCAGTGACGCCATATCACTGATTCTTTTCAACCCAAGGTCGAAGAAAAGTGGAATTAGGGGAGTAGTCATAGGTACTGAGATGAGTGATCTAGCAAAGATATTTTCAGATATCGTCAATTTATTTATGTTGATAAACTCCCATATCTCTGCTCCATACAGAGCACAACTCTGAGCTTTTTCCTTGATACACTTCAAGAGCTGGAGTCAGGGATCGAGTGTAAGACTGCTTAAAGTGTCTCAGTGTTGATTTTGACCTATGAACAGGAGTTAAATGTCTCTTTTCCAGTTGTTGCTCCCATCCTAGTGTATCACTCAGTCTTATCCCCAAGTAATCAAAACGTTTTACCCGCTCCAAAGGTTCCAGTAGGACCCTAAACTCTCTTCATTTGCACATGGTTTTCCCAAACACCATGAATTAGGTCTTGGTGACATTTAGTTCCAAACGCCTGCAGAAATCCAAATACTTATCCACAAGGGTTTGCAAGCCCATTGGGGCTGTGGAAATAAGTAAGGAATCATCTGTAAAGAGCAGATTTGGGACCTTAGTGCTATTCAAGACAGGAGAGTCATTCCTGCGGTCCAGTAAACTGCTGGCCACATTGTTAACAAACAAGGAAAAAAGTGTGGGGGCAAGCACACATCCCTGGCACACCCCACGCTGTATTGATATTTTATATTTTAATTCGCCTTGGGTTCCCTATCTGACCTGGGCATAGTTGTCCTCGTGGAGTCTGGCTATCAGAGTCACAATTTCAATAGGGGTCCCTAAATCAAGCATTACTTTCCACAACAACTTACGTGGCACTACGTCGAAAGCAGCTCTTAAGTCGACAAATGCCACAAAGAGCTTTTGTCTTCTTAATAGCACATACTTCCAGGTCAGCAGAGCAAATATGAAAGCCTGGTCACACCTGCTAATGTTGGAACAGAAGCTCGCTTGGTAGGGGGACAGCATCTTCTTCCCATCCATTCAGCTCTGGAGTTTATCCAGAACTTGACGTGCAAAGATTTTTTGCAAGTAGTCTATGAGACTGATTGGTCTATAGTTGGAAGGTGTAGAAGTGTCACCCTTCTTATGTATGGCGATTATCTCGGCTCCCTTCCATGTTGGAGGCACTGGTGTAAAGAAAAGTGAGGGGGCCTCCCTGCACGGTACTTAGAGGGGCACCCCGGGCTCAATCAGGAGCTCTCCGGCCACAGTGCAGTGTTGAGGGGACCCCTTGGAGCTAGAGGCCCCCCCCGCACCGCGGGGGCTGCGTGGGCCTGTTTTACGCCCCTGGTTGAAGGGATAGCCCCACTAGCAGATATACAGTTTGTTAGGCTGTTTATGTAAGGGGCCCATACCATAGGTTCAGATTTGTAAAGGTCACCCGGTATTTGATCAGGGCCAGGGGACTTTCCTGCCTTCAGTCTATTTATTGCTGACGCAGTCTCATCCAAACTAAAGACCAATACTATGTTGGTCGTAGGAATAGCCGGGAGAGTATTCAAAGAAATTAGTTCAGTGCTTGTACTGTATATGCAATTGTCTCCTGGATTCTTAGAATATAAAGTAGTGAAGTGCTCAATCCAAACCTCTGGCTGAATGTGATAACTAGGGGTATTTAGAGTGTCCATGTTACCCTTTGCAAGGATATGCCAAAACAGGCAAGTATCTTTGCAATTAGCTGCTAGTACCAGGTCCTGCTAGTTTTTATCAGCAAATTCTCGTTTTACTTTTAATATAGCAGTTTTATATTTATTACGTGCCTGGGCAACCCCTGGCTGATTATGGGCCTTAATAGCTAGCTGGAGGGCCCTATTGGTGGATTTACATTCAGGGTTGAACCGGCTATAAATTCTTTTACTAGCAGGTCTACCTCCCGAACTTTCCTTTATAAATACTACTTGTAGTATTTAAAAAAGATCATTGTGTATGGGGAGTATTGGGGTTAATCCACCTGGGTAGATAAAGGGTGCACAGCCTCAGCCACATCTGAGATACTAACAGAGGATATATAAATATTTGCCTTAAGGTGTTGGGTCGCTACAGGAGACTCCCTAATATTATCAGCCTCTGGATGTATTATAGATAAGAATGTATATGTAAGGGAAGTAAGACGACTAGTGTTACTAAGTCAATCTACTTCTCGAACTGGAGATGGAAGCACTGCCCGAGCTGTATGGCCCTGCATTAGACAGTATCCCATTCTGCAATACTTAAATCAAATGTGGGGATTATTTAAAGGTTCTGTCCTAAAGTCTAGTGCCACTAGATCATCCACCATCCTAGCTTCCTTTAGATATAATCCAATCAAATCAAACATAGGATTCGTGTTGGGGTCCTACGGGCGTGAAGAATGTCTTCTCTAATGATCAAACTGCACCATCTATTGTATCTTATCCAGTGGATGGCCTTGTTTATAAGGGAGTCTTCGGGTTCGGTTCAAACCTCACATGTGGCATTGGTTTTGGTACGTTTATCATAGTTACTTTATTTCTCTGGGTGATGGGCCCATCTCCAGTGTATGATGGGGTTTCCAGGTTCATCCCTCCATTGATAGTAGCTGGAATGGAGGAAAGTTGTGGGTAATGAGTGTTAAGCATCCTGGCGTTATTTAAATAAGGTTGATTATACTGAGGGGTAGGAGGGTACTGGGAGTTGAACTGGCTGAGCGGAGCTCTCCTCGTCTGCCTTCCTATCACTTTTGGACCCAGGGTCCCCTGTTGGTCATATACAAAGGGTTGGGATACAGGTTGATGTGTACCTATCCGTTGAGTAGACTGAGCAGATTGGATGGTCTGTGTGCACCGGCTATTCAGTGTAACAGCAGAATCAGTGTTGTTTATACACTTTAACTTATTTCTAATGAAAATCAAATTAGATATGGCAGTTTTTAGCTCCCCCACTTCAGTTCCTAATTTATTAACTAAAATTGTACATTCCCGGCTTATTTGTAATTCGGGATCAGGTGGTGCAGGCCCCATAGAATGTTTAGGGGAAAAGGATACAGGGAAAGCAGGGGTTGCCATGTCTTCTATAGTCCCATATACAGAAGCATCTGGCACCTTCTCAAGAGACTACAAACAATACAGAGCTGAGTGGCCAGACTCATCCTTGACCTCCCTAAATGGAGCCACAACTCCCTTTACCTCAAGAATATTCACTGGCTCCCAATTCTTAAGAGATACCAGTTCAAAATGTTGCTCCACATTTTCATAGCCCTCTACAACCAGGGACCAGCATGCATCAACTGTCGACTGTACTTCTAACTTCCCCAGACACCTGCGCTCCACCTCCACCTCCCCCTGCCTGCCCCACACTCCACATATCTGCAGAGCAACAGTGGAGTATGTTCCTTCTCCTAACTTGCTGCGAAGCCCTGGAATGACCTCCCACTTCACCTATGGACCTCATACTCTCTACTGGAATTCAGAAAAGGACTCCAGTCCTGGCTGTTCAACTGCGCCCCCTAGATATACTCATGGGTGATTGCCGTACTAAACAAATCTAGATTGATTGATTGATTAACAAGAGTGACAACTCACTATATCATTATTGTAGGTCATGATGTCTGCAGGTAAGAAAACATGTTAGTGCAATACGACTTGTACGAACACAGCCTGTTCAAAATCTACAGCCAATTAAAAACATCCCACAATATATATGATCAATAGTATGCGTCACATATTGACATTTTACGGGCCACACTCGGGATCGCATGGGTGGGGGCTGGTTTGGGGCCCCTGGGGGCCGTTTTTGTTACAGGGTCGTTTTTGCAGCCTAGTGCCAAAACCGGCCCTGGCAAAGAGCACGGTCGCACCTCAACCCCGTCCCCCCCGCCCCTCCCGGGGATGGGAGCCGGCTGAGCACTTTGCCTGGGCCGATTTTGGTTCCCAGTCCGGCCCTGCAAATGATGTCCACTTTGCAAAGGTACATAAGGCCAGATTTCAAAGTGATGCAATACAACGCTGCAAGTCAACTTGCTGTGCTGCATTGCATCACAGTGAGAGTGCAGGAATGCACCATATCTGAAACTATATAGGGCATTTCTGGCCTCTCCATGCACTGCTGCATTGAGTGCAGCCTAGTACCAACCCAGGTAGCCTTTCGTCATGGAAGGGCGTCTGCATTACAGCCAGGATAGTTTTTGTGCTGGAAGGAACACCTTCCTGCACAAAAAGAAGTCCTCGAGACATTTTCCTCTTTTGATGTGTGCATTGGAATGCAACACGCATAGAGTGAGGAAGTAATGAGGAGAAATAAACATAGTTGTCGATGTTATGCCTCAACAGAAAAAGTATTGCATTTGGACCCATTCCCAGGTTTAGTTGTCTTAGTAAATTTGTGAATGCACCAAACAACATTGGTGGATGTGTTGAAACACCCATGCCCCACCCACGTAACGCCTTCCGAGTGCAGAGGAAACCAAGGCAGTGACTTGCTCAGCCTTGTGTTAATCAGAATTTCTCATGCTACGCCGAGCAACACAAGGTGGCTCTGTGGTCTGATTTAAGAGACTACATCGCCTTATGTTGCATTGTAAATAAATGAAACTCAAGCCACTTGCTTTTGCTTTGTCACATTACATTACAGATGTTTAGTGTGTAATGGGTGAAGAATGGATGTTACCATGCATACACAAATGTTTTTGCCATATTCCCAGCTTTACTAATACTTGAACATGGGGGGCTGCGTCCAAATGCTACACCTTCACAAGTGTGATGTAACAGGCACAGAAATGTTATGGTTTCAGCTTTATGTCCCCTCTCCATGTGTGCTGCATAAGGCAACACACACAGAAAGAGGAAACTCACTGATTGGAATTAATGTTGGGCCGGAAAGTGTCCCTTCCTGCTGACCACCAAACTGTCTCTAACACAGACACCCGAGCTATATAGTGCAAGGTTCCCTGTGTTGGCGCTAGGCACCACATAGTGCAACACCACTACGAGGAAGCAGAAATGCAGCACATCTTTGTAAATATAGGGCATTTCTGCTGTTTCCTTGTCACACAATGCAGTGCAGCAAGGTGCATTGATTTACTGTGTAGTGTCACTTCTGATTGAATGTTAACCAAAGTGTGTGCGCTGCCCTGTGTTGCGTTAAATGTAGCTTCACACAATGGTGCAGAGCTCAAACATGTCTTGCGTGGCCCTTGCGTGGTAAATTAGGACGCTACCTAGTGCAAACATGTCTTGCGTGACCTCTGCATGATAACATAGGATACTACTTAGCGCAAACATGTCTTGTGTGGGTCCTCTGTGATAAAATAGGATGCTGTGTAGCACAAACATGTAGGGGCCGATTCACAGAACTAACTTAAAACAAAATCCTAAACTTACTACTTTTGGTATTCACAGAAGTTAGGATTTTGTTTTAAGTTTGTCTTAAGACAAACTTAAGACAGACTTAAGACAAAGTCCTAACTTAAGTCTGTCTTAAGTTTGTCTTAAGACAAACTTAAGACAAAATCCTAACTTCTGTGAATACCAAAAGTAGTAAGTTTAGGATTTTGTCTTAAGTAAGTTCTGTGAATCGGGCCCGTAGTGCATGACTCTTGCATCGTAAAATAGGACCCAAAGCGACACAATTCGTTTGGAAAGATTCCAAAAATTACTTTACGGGCATAGCTGCATACTAGGAAGAGTGTGAAATGTAATTTCCCTTTCTCTTTGTGCTTGGTGGATGTGTGTCAAGTTGGTGTATTACGAGAGTATTTTGTATTGTGTGGCTTGTCTGATTTGTTGAGTTTGTCATCAATATTGTCTGTTTTTTATAACTGTGTCTAATTTGTGGGTCTATAAAAGTATTGTCTTGTTAACCTTAACCTTATGTTTGTCTGTCTGTATAGGGTTTTTGGGGTGTTAAGGTTTTTTTAGGTTAGTGGTTAGGTATAGTGTGTCACAGGAATATTTCGGGTAACAGGAGAGAGGAATTTTACGAGAGAAAGGTAGAGAGGCCTCAGTAGGGCTCATAGTCCACTACTTCCCTTGTATTCTTGGGTCTGGAGGGAGAGTCAGCCAGCAAGTATGGAGCGATGGAGCGCAGTGTCCACTGGGAGCGGGTCAGGAAAAACCTGCTCCAGACTCCCAGTCATGAGGGTGGATCGCACCATTCACCAACTAGAACACAGATGGGCAGATGTGGTAGCACGTGAGGCAGATTTGCTAGACCTACTGGGGCTGGAGATAGGTGGGCCTGTATGTATGTATGTTTTTTAACATTAGCACTTTATCAAATCTATACTAATATTACATTATTTTAGAATTCGAGGTGCATTTCCATGTAACATGAAAAGATAATTATTGCTCTTCTGTGATTTCCATAGGCACTGACTATGGTGGGGATACCAAATAATGTAGACATGTGGCAAAGGACATGTGTAAAGTGAACTATAAAACATTTAAATTACTTTCACACATGTTGTGTACGATGGCGTAGGAATATTGTTGTTTCTAAAAATGTTCCCGCATTTAAACGAAGTGGATACATAAGTACATTTGTTGTAGTATTGCAACCTCTCCATTTGCTGGATATTTGCAGATCTTTGTATCCTATCAGTATGTATGAAAGGATATTATTAGTACTATCCCAAACTTGTTTAATGTAGCCAATCACTACTCATATTCTGCATCTCAGTCTGTAAACATATGATAAAATAAAACTGCGGCTAGGTCATACTCTGTTAGTCAAAAATCTAAATGTACCTTTCACTGCTCCATTGTCTTTAATATTCAGTGGTTCATGGCCCTAGATACGAAATAATACATCACTCACTGTGTGCAAACTAAATTGATCCTTACTAAATTGTATGTAGCTGGTAATTTGATATTCATGTGCAAAGTGTGTAATATATTTCTACCTCATTAATTTGACAATTAGGTACCCATTGTTATCATGTCATTGGGGCCTAATGTCGTGTGCGGCTACATATAGCAAATCTCTGTTATCTTTAATTTCAGGCAGATACAAACCATATGACGACGCCGTAACAGCTTCTTTCTCCAGTCCTAATACCGAAGGTAAGCCTCAGTACTTCAGTACCATTTTAAGTTTACTACTTGAGTGTTTTCTAGGGACATTATCAATAACTGAAACTTACTAGGAATGTGTTTAAAAATGCCTACATGTTGTTAGCAGTCTGATCTTATGTCTATGACGTGACTCTACATTCTCACAAGTCCATGTCAACATGCAATAGGTGTACTGTATGTTTTATTTGTGAAGAATGGCCATGTGGGTGGGTAACCACAACATTGATGGAACATGGCTGTTTAGTGAAAGTCACATATATTGTTTCCTTCCTTATGCTTGCCAACTACAAGGAATTGTTTCCTATTATCATCAGACAGCAACCCTTTCCAGTCCTGGACTCATTATACAATACATTTACAGACAAAAATATGTCAAATGTATCAACTCTCGTTGAGATTTCCTATATTATCTGCACGTCTTGCAGTTCAACGTTTGGGTAACATATGTCCAAATGATGAAATACATGCACAAATCAGTTCAGTTCAAAGACTTTATTGCGGTTGGATATAACCATAAAAGCGCATACATTTAGAGAATATACAGTTTCCAATCATTGCAGTTTTTTTTTTTAATCAAATACATTTGTTTCGAGGTGGGAAGAAGAGACTTAAGAAAAGGATAAAAAATGTAAGTTAAATATACAATTTTAAAACGGGAAAATCCCGTCTAATCTACACATTGCACAATCACTCCCTCACAGAAAGCTACAGCTCCACGGGTTGACCTTATTACAAATAATAGGACTCTAAGTTTGCTTAGTCAGGTTCCTACGAATTAGCCACATAGAGAACAGGAACTTTGCTACAGCAGCCACAATGACTGGGTCGGTGTCTGTCTTCAAGATCCTGAAAAAAATAAGATAATTCCTGATGCCCATATTATTGCACAGTTGGATAATCCACGTCTTCCGGATATTCTTGTATACCAGACAGAAGAGAATAACATGGACAGGAGTTTCCTCCTCCTTTCGGCATCTTGGGCAAGGACGGACAGGACCTCCCGTCCACCTATCAGTGATTGCATATAGGGGCAAGGTTCCATATCTAAATTGCAGGTAGAGCTTCTTCGCTAACGTCGGTTGTATAACATCAATCTCCTGTTCAAATTCATATTGTGACTTAAAGTCCAAGAAACCATACGTTAAACATGAAGTATTCACTGAGCGAAATACTTTCATTAGATTATGATTTTTTATCGTTTGTGCTAATATTTTCTTTGAAATGGCTGGGCAAGAAACTTCTGGATTAAACCAAAGGTTCTCCAAGCCAATCAAAATAAGAGAGTGCCTTACAAATGATAGCCAAGGGATCCTACCTGCCCCTAGGGATGCCATTACCACCTTCAATTCTTCATTATAGCTCACCAGCTCAGGCCTACTCCACAGCCTCCGCCAGTAGAGCAGTGGGCAAGAAGCGATGCCACAAATACTGTATGCCTCTAAGCAACATCCAGCTTTGCACAATGCTCATTTACTTGCTTGATTAGTTATGATCATGACATTTTTAGTCGTTAGCATAATATGTGGTCTGTATGCTGTCCTATTGATGCTGCGCTGTATGCTTCTCAGCCCATACACAGGCAATATCTGTCCATGGTGTAAGTGCGGCAGCATTATAATGCATTGTGTATGTAAATGAAGGAAGGCATCCTTGAACTTTTCTGAAAGGATAAACAATACAACTATGTGCAGTTTTTGAAGGTGAGAATGTAATACTTTGAATGAATTTGTCATAATTAGGGAACCCAGTTTTCCATTTTTACTGATTTTTATAGATACAGACAAAAACCGATTTATTTTCATGTCTGTATTTATTTTTAAACCCAGGAAAATATGGAAAATAGGCCTTCTTTTGATGTTTTTTTCCTACTGTCAATCATGAGTGCCAGGTCAGTAGGTGTACCGATTGAGAGATAGGAGAGATGTAAAAAGACAATAGATGTCCCTATAAGCGTAATTAAGTGCAGCTCTACAGTTTTTTGTGCTATTCTAAATGCAAGTATTTTCAAATAACGCTATTGCACTGGATACCGCTAAAATCTTTTGGACATTCAAATGCGAGTATATTTTTATCAGTTAAATAAATGTGGAAAAATACCCATTTCAGCTTAATTTATACAGAAAACCAAAATAAACATGGATAAATATGAATAAGTACAGACGTAAATGTCAAGAAAATATATACCATAAAACCGGGAGCCCTAGTTATAATCCACAATACATATGTTCATCCTTTTGACAAATGTGAATGGTTTATCCTAAAGTTCAATATTGGAGTTTGAGAAAACACAGTCAAGTATTAGCATAATGCGTTTTTTATCACGTGTGCTCGCATGGATAAACAAATGTTCAAGTACTTATTTGTTTGTTGTATGATATCTGAGCGAAGTCTGTGATATGTGCAGCTTAAGTTTACTCTGCGGGTAATCAACAATCCAGAGGGTTAGAGTATGAGTTATTTAGTAATACCATCAATAAATACATTTAATTTGCTTAAAATGGTGATGCATGATAGCATATCTGTTTCTTCCATTAGTTTATTAGGGTTATTATAAAAGTTCACACAAGAAGGACACATAAGCAACACAAATTCATTCAAAGACACACAATGTTTGATGTGTTGTCCTTGATTGGCATCATAACACATTTAGAAGTACAAAACATGCTATAGGTATTCTAATTCATGAATACTTCAGCGCTACATGACATGGGTACTTAGTGTACATTGAATTTTGGCTGAACTGTTCCCATGGGGAGCAGGGTCAAGACTGATTTGCATATGGTTGGGTTTAAACTGGAATGGCCTGGTGACAAAAAAAGTAGAATTTAGGCCCTGATCTGTGTATTGGGGGTGACTGTTTGACATTGTTCAGCATTCCGTCCATCAATTGTTATTTTTGCATTTGTCACTCCGAGTGGGACAGGTTTGCTCAGACATGGGTCCCATGCTCACCATGCCACTGGAGTCAAGCTAGCCTGGCTGATGAGGGGTGATACCCCAAAACCAGTCCCAAAATACTTGTTTCTGGTCTAGGGAGGACCTGGCCTGGCAGTTTGGGCTGGGTATTCCCATGGGGAGTAGGGTCATGACTGATTTGCATATGGCTGGGTCCCAACTGGAATGGCATGGTGAGCAAAAAAATTATGTATTTAAGCTCTGGTGTCTGTACCGGGGATGAATGTTGACAATGTTCCAGATTTTATCCATCAATTATTCTTTTTGCATTTGTCACCCGAGTGGGATAGGTTTGCTCAGGGTCCCATGCTAACCATGCCACTGAAGTCAAGCTAGACTGGCTGATATGGGGTGATACCCCAAAATTGGTCCTAGTATGCGTGTTTCCAGTCCAGGGAGGACCTGGCCTGGAAGTTTGGGCTGGACTGTTCCCAAGGGGAGCAGGGTAAAGACTGATTTGCATATGGCTAGGTCCAAACTGGAATAGGGAGCAAAAAAACAATGGATTCATATCCAGAGCGCTGTACCAGGTGAATGTTTGACATTGTTATGCATTCCGTCCATCAATTTTCCTTTTTTTATATGTCACCCCGAGTGGGACGGGTATGCCCAGACGTGGTTCCTGTGCTCACCATGCCACTGGAGTCAAGCTAGCCTGGCTGATGAGGGGTGATAACGGGCCCCAAGATACTTGTTTTTGGTCCAGGGAGGACCTGGCCTGGCAGTTCTGGCTGGACTGTTCCCATGGGGAGTAGGGGCAAGGCTGATTTGCATATGGCAGGGTATAAACTGGAATGACATGGTGAGCAAAAAAGCAATGGATTTAGGCCCAGATCTTTGTACTGGGGGTGAATGTTTGACATTGTTCAGCATTCTGTCCATCAATGTTCTTTTTTGCATACTATACATTTGAAACCATACATCCATGATTAATTAGTAGTGCAAACTATACTTCTGGTATCCCACCTGGGGCCACATTCTAGATGTAGCTCACTTTTCTTGTTTGCACCATTGTACACCTTTCAAAAAGGGGGCCAGTGTGGCAGGGATATTGCTCAGGCACAGAACTATGCGCAGGAAACCAGAACCTCAGAGAATTGTGGTGTACCAAAAAACTCACCTCAGTACCCAGAACCCCTATCTGACTAGCATCAGTGTCTCATTAGCTCGCTGTACTACAGCGAAGCTACCAATGATTAGACAACCCAGAACATGCGACTTAGGGTACTCTCAGAAATGGTGGGAATCAAGAACACTCCTTCATTTTTATTCTCATACCAGTCCACAACGTGAGTAATCAGAGACACAGAAAAGTTTAAAATGTTTATTTTTAACTACGTGCTCTAAGATGGAGTATTTTGGCTAACACAAACAGGCATATGATTAGAAATAAAGCAATCAGCATTGTTACTATTCCATAAAACACAAAGGGAGAAATCATATTATAATGATAGTGGAAACAGGTTGTATATCACCTTGTGAACCACCCTCCCCTGCTAGGAGCTAGGTTTTATAATAATAGAAGGTCTCTTAGGCTTGAATGGGGAACCCCATACCTCCAAGATCAGCAGAGATGAATCACATCTCAGGATCAGCAAAAGCTCTCTGTCTCTGGAAAGTTTTTTTTTCTCCAAGTGGCCGAATCATGCATGCAGTGCAATATTAAAGGCACTAGAATTTTAGTTGGTTGCAGATGTGTGCATGTTGTGTCTAGAGCGTGGGCCAATCAACCTGAACCAGCAGCATACATTGTTATTATGACCTTGAAGACTTCTGCACAGAGTCTACAGACTAAGGTCGCGGTGTGAGTCTAGGTATGTGAAAAACAGACCGTTCTCATGCGAAGAAAATCAAGCAGTTTAACTTACAACAACAGTTACATGTAGTGTTGTGTACAAAAGCTGCAAAGTGGCAAAATGGCATTTAAACTTCTAATACGCTTATGCTAATATAGCAATGTGTGCAAGCAGAACCCTGTCTTCACTACACCCTCCGCTTATCGGAGCACAAACAAAAAGGGAAGCAATTTAGGAACGCAGAGTTCAAGTTCGATTGTGACAGAACCAAGTTCATAATTTGCCACACCGGATAATTGGAAGGGATAAGTTCAAAGTTGTAAGGAAAAAAGTAAAAAACAGGAAGGGTCGGTATGCTGCCCATCATGCAAAGAAAAAAAAATAGTAAAAAAATGTCTGAGTACTGTACGCGTTGAAGATGGACGAGTGCCAATTTAATCCATCAGTGTATAGGCACAGTATGTTGCAACAGCCTCCAAGAGGAAGTCATTGTTATCATCAGAAAATAATTCAGCCATCCAATTTAATAAATTAAAGGAACATACATGCTCTTCGATAGCTGGAGCCTCTAGCACCATCAGAAGACACCTTGCATGTTATTCAAGGTAACTTTTTGCCAGGAAGTCATGTGCAGCTGCACCTATAGTCCAATTTCCTAGAACTCCATGCGAAGCCGCGCAGGCCATAATCCCGACACCAGTACAGTCCAACTCATGGGCCACTAAGGGACTCATCAGTCAATCACAATTAGGGCTCCCGGTTTTCCGTTTTTACGGATATTTACATATAAATACAGACGGAAATCTATATTTCCTTTGTCTGTATTTATATGTAGAAACGGAAAAATACTAAAAAATGTTGCCACCGTGCCCTACTCGAATCCAACTAAACCCCCTTCCTGCTTCTGAAAATTCCTGCCCCGGCGCGCAAACAGCCGCACCCGAGTACTTCACAGGTCTTTTGAAAGACCATTTACTTGTTAATTAGGCTTTATTGGTGTTTCACCCCATGCCGTGGCCTCCCCCAACGCCCCTGACTCCTCCTGTGCCAGGCCCCATACAGTGCACGTTTAAGCCCTTCAATTCCCAGTGCTGCAGCCAGAGAAAAAAAATGCTTGTTCTCATCTGTCACTACTTTATATTGTCTGTCGGTCCTGGCAGTGTGAAAACAAGATCGTTTCAAACGCATGCCGTTCGCCCCCTCTGGCTAGCAAGAGGGGGCCTCTTGTAGCCTGCACGTCTAAAGTTATGTATTGTGCTATTCGAAGAGCCTTATGCTCTGATCCATAATTGTATCTACCTGAGCAGCATGAACTGCAGGGATCAAAACGCCCGAGGTGCGGATTAGGGTGAGATTTCGACAGTAGTCATGGCTGAACCCACTGAGCTATTTGTCAGGCCCCTGAATGTTACAACCTCCCCCGCTCTCACACAGTCTGGGCAGGAAGGTTTTCACGGATGTAAAATTCGCAGCAGTCTCTGGACTGGTTTGGTGTTTGCAGACAGTATTCGAACCTGAATGTTTCACTTGGCTCCAGGGCTAATTAATCTCCTAAATGTGAGTAAAGATGTCACAGAATGTGGCAGCTCGTTTTGACTGTGTGGAAGTCCAAATTAGATTTTTGATTTAATTGTTCAGAGAAAACGGCTTCCTCGGTGCCCTGCTCGGCGAGTGAGTGCACACGCAGGCAGACCTGGCACACGTTGGCAGAGGCAGGCATGCATCCACCAGAGATCTCCTGCCTTTGACTGCCAAGTGGGGATTCTTGTTTCCAGGGCGGTGCCCTGTAAATAATATCAATTTACGCACCTACCAAGGAAAGAACTTTGGACCTAAGGGAAACTGAACAATCACAGACTGCATCGGCCTTCATTTCTAGCCAACAGCTCCAAGGTCACACTGGGTGAATTTGTACGGAACCGGGCATCTGTGGCAGCACTGGAAATAGAAATGTCGGCTTGTGTTGATTTAGAAACATAGAACACTACAGAAGACATTCACCTCACCAACAAGGCTGAACGTCATACCCTGCACCAGTGACCCCCTTACTGGCCAAACTATACCCAGCAGCAGCCTACCAACCCTGCACGCCAATGAAGCAGATGTGAATCCGAGCGCTTTCAGGCCTCATCAGTGGTATGAAGCGCTATATACATTCTGCAATACATTGCACACCCATAAGCTGTAGAATAAACCAGCCCCCGCTCAGAGGTGCACAGTGTGGTACCCTGAGAAGGGCCAGTCTGCGATGTCGCCTGAAGGGGGAGCTGAATGTGGCTGCAGCTGTCACTAATTTCACCTCGTGTTATTCCCAGATGTTTAGTTGTTCTGGCACAAAAAAATACTTTGCTTTCCACTGGTGACGTGGATGGCTGTGAGAATCATATCTGGGCTTTTGTAAAATGTTAGAATGAGAACAGAAGGCTGGTATTTTTCTCGGGGTGGGAGCGAAGCAGAAGTGATGGGGTTCTGGTAGTTTCAATACCAGGCTGGCCCATGCTATAACATGTGCTTTTTAGGCTAGCGCGTGGTCATGAATGATCAGGTCATCTTCTGAGCAGCAGCAGTGTCTGCCTGCCCTCAGTTACTGAAAAATCGAGTCACCAGTGTATCTCTGGTTGATGCCCTTCCATGTCAGGTGCTTTGTAGCAGTTTTAAGCTCTTCTTAGAGTTTCTCGTTGCTCAAATGGGTGTAATTTCTGATATTTATATGTTCCTCTAATCTTCATTGCTTGATTTTTCTTGTGAGAATGTGTCACTCATAGTCGTTGAAATGTCACTCATAATTACACTGAAATTATGAAAATGTCACACATAGCAATGTGAAACCTTGGCAGCTATGAGCAGAGAAGGAGCTGACGCTCCCCTCCCGGGGTATTGAAAACAGCTTTTGGTGGCAGAGAGCTCCCAAGCTACATGCCACGTTCTTAATTGTTACGTATATATATATATATATATATATATATATATATATATATATATTACCTACTGGCGGTCGCCAGTAGGTATATATAGTTAGGATTTTTTCTCTATGGGATTTTTGAAAATTCTATGTCTAATAACTTTGGCGTTTGTGGATGAAATTGGCTGAAATTTTCAGGAAAATGGAACATTTTGTTTGTGAGCAGCCCCTGAAAATTTGGGGGGGTTTCGTCAAGGGGGGGGCCGAGAAAAAAGGGGGGTCCCAAAACGCGTTTTTCCCATGTTAATTTCCATAGGGCGGTTGGCCTCACTTTTAGCCCGAACGGCTGAATGGATTTGCACGAAACTTGGCAAAATTGTAGGGACTGTTAGCCCGATGTGCCTTTGCTAGGTCTCAATATATGTGCTCCAGTGGATTTTGAGAAATTAACGTTCAAAAAAAGATATATATCTGTAAGCGCGCTCTGGGCAGCGCCCCAGTTCGCGTACTTGACGCGTAACGGAACTTCGCGAAGCGAAGCTGATTGGCTCTTCGGTGTCTGTCAACATTCTAAACAGTCCGGAGCGGCCGCCATCTTGTCTCTCGGTAGGATCGAGAGACAAGAGGAGGCCAAAACAAAGGCGAAAATGACCATAAGGGGGCATAGTAGATCCTCCCTGACCCCCTAGGTTTGATGTGGAGGCTTTAAAAGGGCCCCGCGGGGCAACAAAAAAAAATAAAATTGTTTTTTTTGCGTGGATAGCGCCCGGTTCGCGAACCGGGAAGCGGCCCGGGGAGCGTACTATAAGGAAAAAAGAATGATAGACTTTTCAAATACTGTATGTTAATTGATTGTTGGTTTTGTTGATTATTTTTTTATTTCTTTATTTTTTAAGCAATTATTTATTGTGTTTCAAAATTTAATAAAATGTCTAACATTTCACTGTCTGAAATGTCGTTATTTTCATTGAACATAGCTTGTACTGTTTGAGTGTGTAAAATGTCCTCATTTTCAAGGAGGACATCTACTGCTTGCACACATTGCAGTAGTTCTTGGTCCCAAGTTTCATCCATAAATTCTATATAATTTGGATCAATTATTTCTTGGTTGGTCTCTTGCAGGACAATTTCAAATGAAACTTTGTGTTCGCCTTCCATTTTGTCTGAAATTTGGATGAAAAATATATTAGTAGAGATAGGGCACTGTTGGGATTAATTTTAGATATACTTCAGTTTTTAAAATAACAAATTACCTTTACAAAGAAGTTGAAGTGATTAGTGAAAATCCTATTGAAATGTACACCAGGAAGTAGTAGTCAAAATGGCTGTGTTTCCTTCTCTTCCTTTATATATATTCAGGTACATAACCAATCAAATGTCAGGTAAAAAAAAAATAGAAAATGAAAGTAACATTTTAATTGGTTGTCAATTCCAACACTTCAGATGTGTTTTGTGAAGTAATTTACCTCAGGGTATTTAGAGAGGTCTACAGGCAAAATGGCTAAATGGAATTTCAACCAAATTTGTGAAAATGGTAGGGATTGGTATGTAGTATGAGCAAATCTATATTTGGTGAAAGTGTCTCAAGGGTTTCTTTTGTAAATTACTTTCCCACCTTTTTTAATGGAGCGCTTCCCGGGGAGCGCTCCGGTACGCGAACTGGCGAGCGCCCCGGTACGCGAACCTTAAGCGTTACGGGAGTCCACCATTTTGTGTTTCGGTCGAATTAAGATACAAGATGGAGGGCACATAATGTTCAGAATGGGTAGAAGGGGACACGGTAGACGTATTTTGACCCCCTAGGTTTTCTGAGGATGGCTGAGGAGGCCCATATGTGCGGAAAAAAAAACATTTTTTTTAAAAAATTCGCGCGGTTAGCTTCCGGTTCGCGTACCGGGTAGCGCTCCGGGGAGCGTACTTTGTTGAAAATTAGTGAAAAAAGTTAGAGTAAAATAATAATTGTGAGTGATCAGATGTAGGGTAGCTCTGAGAAGAGCTTTTGGGTTTATGGTACATTTAGGTACTTATAAGTAGGTACCAATGCATAGTCTTAAATTCAAAATGAAAATTCTGTTGCCCTCATCTGAGAAGTGAACTCCATCTCCTCTGTAGATATCTTGCATGCAGTAACGCAAGTTATTGTTGTACACGGAGCCCATTCCATGGTCTCTCATGTAAGCTGAAACAGATTTGTTTACATGCTTCCTCGACTTCTCAATTTGTGGACAAAATTGGTTCGACCACCTCCATTTCTGTCTTTGGCATATATTTGAATATACCAAGGCAGTTTGAGGAAAAAGTGCCATTAATTGCTCAAAGGTGTCCTTTAAAAGCATTTCCAGACCTACTCCAGTCAAAGTGCCCAAATCATTACCTCCACAGTGCACAATTAACAGGTCAGGTTTTGGCAAATGCATAAAGGTTTTCACCAATGGTATCAATTGGTGACATTTTAATCCTCTGTGGCCAAACCACTTAATTTCCACATCTTGTAAATTGAGGTTAGGTAAATTTCTGTTATCAGCATACCTCTGAGCCCAGTAGATGTAACTATGTCCAACAATCCAGACAGAAAACATGGTGAGAGAAGGTTCTGCTGCAGTCAGATGAAGTGTGGTAATGAAATGGCAGTTGAAAAAATAAGAGTTTAAAATGAAAAAAACTGTGGAGTTTCTGTGTTAATGAAGCAGTAACAGTGATTGGTGGATTTTGATTGCTGAAAACAGAAAGTTAGGGTGCATGGATGAGTTCTTTGAAAGATGTAATTTGAATGGTCAAGAAAAAATCATTTAATGAAAGATTGCACTGGATACGCAGGTGCACTGAGAGTTCAGAGTTCAATTGAAACATTGTTGTGTGAACTTGCAAACACCAGAGGTCTTCCAGGAGGTGGTTGCTATGCAAAAAAGGCAGAGAGGGCAGAGGGGGGAAGGGTTTTGATTTGAAAAAAGTGAGGGAAGAGTTTTGATTGGGTGACATGAGAGATATGTGTGATGAATTACAGCATTTCTGTGCTTTCTATAGCTGCAGCCTCTGGAGTGCATAACCTTTGTTCTGCTGAAGACAAATTGGTGTATTTCTGAGACTGTTTTGAAACTCATAAAGTATTTGCTAAGGTGAGAAAAGATATATTTAATTTAGATAGAGAATAGTATGCTTTAAGGAGAAAATTATGAAGAAAGTTGTGTTTTTAAAATGTTGCTTTGTCTCAAGTGTTTTACAAATAGATTTTGTTTCTTTGAGAAATTGTAATTGGAGATAATGTGAAGTATTAGTACTGACAGGGTGTTTTTGTACATAGGAGCTGTGCAGTGTTTTCAAATTATGACTTGAAAATCGTTTTTGAGGAAAAGGAATGCTTTTAAAATTTATGACAAGGAAATAATGGTGTCTGCTTCTTTATAAGGCATTTGAGTGTCTCTGATGTTATTTTTCCCATTTTAATTTAAGACCTTTCTCCGTGGGGCAAGTTCCTTGTAAATATGCTCCCACCTGTGCTTGGCAAATTTAGATTTTGATTCTTTGAGTTACATAGCCATGTTAAAAGTGACCCAAAAATGGTGCAAGGGCAATCAAAAAACGCTTTCATGTGTCTTAAGGACATTTTAAGTCATTTTCCCATGAATGTAGGTATACAATTGATTTATATGTTCTGTTTAAAAACGTTTTTGGAAATCAATTACATTTCTGGATATGTACTGCTAGAGCTTCATAGGTTGTTTGGGGCATATTTATAAGGCATTTGAGTGTCTCTGATGTTATTTTTCCCATTTTAAATTAAAAGACCTTTCTCCGTGGGGAAAGTTCCTTGTAAATATGCTCCCACCTGTGCTTGGCAAATTTAGATTTTGATTCTTTGAGTTACATAGCCATGTTAAAAGTGACCCAAAAATGGTGCAAGGGCAATCAAAAAACGCTTTCATGTGTCTTAAGGACATTTTAAGTCATTTCCCCATGAATGTAGGTATACAATTGATTTATATGTTGTGTTTAAAAACGTTTTTTGAAATCAATTACATTTCTGGATATGTACTGCTAGAGCTTCATAGGTTGTTTGGGGCATATTTATAAGGCATTTGAGTGTCTCTGATGTTATTTTTCCCATTTTAATTTAAGACCTTTCCCCGTGGTGCAAATTCCTTGTAAATATGCTCGCACCTGTGCTTGGCAAATTTAGATTTTGATTCTTTGAGTTACATAGCCATGTTAAAAGTGACCCAAAAATGGCGCAAAGGCTTTAAAAAAACACTTTCATCACCTGTGTGTCCTAAGTTTACGAATGACATTGTGCAGATGAAGTTTAGCTCTGTCCACGGACACAAAAGAGGTCTGGCCTTTGTTCAAGAGTGAAGTGGACATGACTTACTTCATTGGTAGGCTTTCACATGTATTATCTCCTCTGTATTCTTCAACAAGCGTAAATTTGATCTGCAACCCTGAGTAGGCCTCACCTTAAACAAACCTTTGGAGAGGCCACACCTTATCGTCATCCTGAATTAATCATTTAAAATGTTAGGGACAGATTTATGATAGGTGTATGCCTCTTTTGCGCCACTGTGCGTCACTTTTGTGACGCAGTGGCGGTGCAAAAGATTTGCTATGTGGCGACAAAATTACAAATTGATGCATCTAGGCAGATGTGTCATGCTGTAAAGTCCCGTGCCACATGAAACCGATGCAGCAGTGATGGAAAAGATGCACCATGTTGCAAGACAGGCCTCATGTCATCTCCAACAAGATAAGAAGCTGAATCTTCTGTAAATGTCAAAATTGTTATATACACTGCTCAACTTCTGTGTACTCTTTCATATGCTAGAGTCCATCTGCACTATGAGATACCTAAGCAAAGGAAACACAGGTGATGTGATTGTGAAATGAGGAAAAGAAACTCCACATTTTTCAATTACATCACCTGTGTTTGCTAAGTTTACGAATGACATTGTGCAGATGAGGTTTAGGTCTGTCCACGGACACAGAAGAGGTCTGGCCTTTGTTCAAGAGTGAAGTGGACATGACTTACTTCATTGGTAGGTCTTCACATGTATTATCTCCTCTATAGTCTTCAACAAGCGTAAATTTAATCTGCAACCCTGAGTAGGCCTCACCTTAAACAAACTCTGGATAGGCCACACCTTATCATTATCCTGAATCAATCATTTAACATGTTAGGGACAGATTTATGATAGGTGTGTGCCTCTTTTGCGCCGCTGTGCGTCACTTTTGTGACGCAGCGGTGGTGCAAAAGATTTGCTATGTGGCGACATATTTAAAAATTGATGCATCTAAGCAGATGTGTCATGCTGTAAAGTCCCGTGCCACATGAAACCGATGCAGCAGTGATGGAAAAGATGCACCATGTTGCAAGACAGGCCTCATTTCATCTCCAACAAGATAAGAAGCTGAATCTTCTGTAAATGTCAAAATTGTTGTATACACTGCTCAACTTCTGTGTACTCTTTCATATGCTAGAGTCCATCTGCACTATGAGATACCTAAGCAAAGGAAACACAGGTGATGTGATTGTGAAATGAGGAAAAGAAACTCCACATTTTTCAATTACATCACCTGTGTTTGCTAAGTTTATGAATGACATTGTGCAGATGAGGTTTAGGTCTGTCCACGGACACAGAAGAGGTCTGGCCTTTGTTCAAGAGTGAAGTGGACATGACTTACTTCATTGGTAGGTCTTCACATGTATTATCTCCTCTATAGTCTTCAACAAGCGTAAATTTAATCTGCAACCCTGAGTAGGCCTCACCTTAAACAAACTCTGGATAGGCCACACCTTATCATTATCCTGAATCAATCATTTAACATGTTAGGGACAGATTTATGATAGGTGTGTGCCTCTTTTGCGCCGCTGTGCGTCACTTTTGTGACGCAGCGGTGGTGCAAAAGATTTGCTATGTGGCGACATATTTAAAAATTGATGCATCTAGGCAGATGTGTCATGCTGTAAAGTCCCGTGCCACATGAAACCGATGCAGCAGTGATGGAAAAGATGCACCATGTTGCAAGACAGGCCTCATTTCATCTCCAACAAGATAAGAAGCTGAATCTTCTGTAAATGTCAAAATTGTTGTATACACTGCTCAGCTTCTGTGTACTCTTTCATATGCTACAGTCCATCTGCACTATGAGATACCTAAGCAAAGGAAACACAGGTGATGTGATTGTGAAATGAGGAAAAGAAACTCCACATTTTTCAATACATCACCTGTGTTTGCTAAGTTTACGAATGACATTGTGCAGATGAGGTTTAGGTCTGTCCATGGACACAGAAGAGGTGTGGCCTTTGTTCAAGAGTGAAGTGGACATGACTTACTTCATTGGTAGGCCTTCACATGTATTATCTCCTCTATACTCTTCAACAAGCGTAAATTTAATCTGCAACCCTGAGTAGGCCTCACCTTAAACAAACCTCTGGATAGGCCACACCTTATCGTCATCCTGAATCAATCATTTAACATGTTAGGGACAGATTTATGATAGGTGTATGACTCTTTTGCGCCACTGTGCGTCACTTTTGTGACGCAGCGGCGGTGCAAAAGATTTGCTATGTGGTGACATATTTACAACTTGATGCATCTAGGCAGATGTGTCATGCTGTAAAGTCCCGTGCCACATGAAACCGATGCAGCAGTGATGTAAAACATGCACCATGTTGCAAGACAGGCCTCATTTCATCTCCAACAAGATAAGAAGCTGAATCTTCTGTAAATGTCAAAATTGTTGTATACACTGCTCAGCTTATGTGTACTCTTTCATATGCTAGAGTCCATCTGCACTATGAGATACCTAAGCAAAGGAAACACAGGTGATGTGATTGTGAAATGAGGAAAAGAAACTCCACATTTTTCAATTACATCACCTGTGTTTCCTAAGTTTACGAATGACATTGTGCAGATGAGGTTTAGGCCTGTCCACGGACACAGAAGAGGTCTGGCCTTTGTTCAAGAGTGAAGTGGACATGACTTACTTCATTGGTAGGTCTTCACATGTATTATCTCCTGTATACTCTTCAACAAGCGTAAATTTAATCTGCAACCCTGAGTAGGCCTCACCTTAAACAAACCTCTGGATAGGCCACACCTTAATGTCATCCTGAATCAATCATTTAACATGTTAGGGACAGATTTATGATAGGTGTATGACTCTTTTGCGTCACTGTGCGTCACTTTTGTGATGCAGCGGCGGTGCAAAAGATTTGCTATGTGGCGACATATTTACAACTTGATGCATCTAGGCAGATGTGTCATGCTGTAAAGTCCTGTGCCACATGAAACCTGGGTCAGTTTTCATATAGGTGTTTTGTTGCAAGGTATGCATTCATTTGCATGAAAGCCCTGTAAAACTAACACAGTGAAATTTAGAAGATTTCACTGAGTCAGCTTTATAGCATTGCTGAATCAAATCCTTACGCCTGTTTGAAACAGGCATAAGAAGTGATGCACCATGCAATGTGAGGGTTCTTCCTGTGCATTGCAGTAGACATGTCGCGCTTATGACGTGATTCCTGCAATGTGCTGCTTTTGCGGCACAGATGCGTGACGCATCTGTGCTGTTTTTGCTCAATGGTGCTCCACATTGTAAATTCGGCACACTATGGCTGGCAGAGCAGTGGTGCACATTAACTGGTGCATCCGTGGGGATGCGCCACTTAGCATAAATCTGCCCCTGTACATTTAAGTATGAGCAGGGGACACAGAGTCGGTGAGGCTTATCCAAGGTTAAGAAGAGATGAGTCCTGTTCACTGAAAACTTGGACATAGGCCTCACCTCCTCAGCATCGCAGGACATGGCTAAATAATAGCTGCAAAATGTTACACTTGTTAAACAATTTTACTATTATAATCTCTGAGATTTGTCTCTTACTCTGCAACATCTCATTGTTGTTATCTTTCTTTAAAGATAACGACAACATCAACATGAGCGACAATCAGCAATCAGTTGATCTCGACCTCATCATTGAACTCGTAATTGAAACATCAGTGGAAGTAGATCCCTTGGATGATTTAAATCCTGAGGATGAAGAAGAACATGATGAGGATGCAGATTTGTCAGAATTGTATGATATAGGGTGGGAAGCTGACCTGCTTGAGCCTATGGAACTATAAACATTTATTTTTTAAATTTACAATAAATGAAAAGTAAAAATGTAAACTGTTTAATTTTAAATTAAACACACCTTCAAAAACAGGTTATGTGTAGTGTCTTCAATAAAATATTAAAATATGCTCATAAAATTAGATCAGATTCACATATAAAACAGGACAGGTAAATGAAGAAGAATTCCATTTCTTTTCTGCTATTTGTGTATTCTAAATTTGCCAAAGCACTAAAAAATATTCTATGTAAAAATGTCAAGTAGTGTGTTAAGTTTTTGACGACTGTTATTGATTTACTGTTTGGTAATAGTGGTTAATAACATTTTTTATTATATTTTACCACAGATTCAACTGCAGACCATTTCAAAATTTGAAAATGCCAACTAAGGCTCGAATTAGAAAGGCTACAAAACGTCAAAGACAGCAGGTGTATCAAATACTGCAGCAGTCCTCTACAAAAAAAAGTTGTCAAGTCACCAAGAAAGCACCGGGTAAGACCACGAAATCATTCATAAGTAATATTTGTAGTAAAAAAAGTATTACTACAGAAAATGTTTCAGTCCAGAAAAAGAGAAGCAATTTAAACGGAAAGGAAAGGCCAATCAAAAATGTTACTGCTAGAGCAAGAGATAACTCTGTGCATGATAGTAGAAGGAAACAACAGTTTAGGGACATTCGTAAACGAATGTTCCGCAACAGGATAATTGGCAATTTGTTAAAAAATATTAAGAAAGGTCAACAGAAAGTGGTTTTTTATAAGAGAAAAAAAAAAGTTGATAAAGTTATTGATCAGGCATTTGAAATTAAACGTAAGTTATTTATTTTGATAATCAATAGAATTAGGAAGCTAAACAAGGCAATTTATGATTTCAAAAGAAATAGTAGATGGAAGAGAATAGTTAATCGTAGTAATTTTTGTGAAGTTTTTTCCGGAGAATGGATGCATAGTTCAAGTTGTGAGGCATTTTTTAATGAGGAGAGTTATTTCCAGGATAATGATTTGGTGCATGCAGTTGACACCAGTGGTCGAGCTTATGAAGTGAAAGATGGTTGTCCAGTTGAAAAAGAAAAACTTGTGACAACAGAGACAGAAGAGGTGTTAGGTTTTAGGAAGACGTCCTAAGGGTCCTGTGTACACCTGGAAGTGTAGTAGTATTTGCAGTGTGCGACAGGATTCCATCAATTTGCTTTGTGATTTTGTACGGACATTTCATAAGAAAAGTTTGAAGCAGAAAATGAAGTTGTTGCAAGAATTAGATCCTTGCAGAGTGAGAGAAGTGACAGGTTTGCATGGTCATTCACTGGCTTGTCTTTCCAGGAGAGTATGCCAGAGTGTTTTTCATCATTTCAGGATGCTAGCAGTGCATCATAATAAAGTGAGGAAATTAGTTAGAATGTTGTATTATGCTAAGAGTCCAGCAATTATGCTTAAACAATTATGCGCTGCTCTTTTGCATGGTTCAGAAGTAGATGTGAAGAATATTTGTGCAGAAATTGAGTTTTGTTACTTTGGAAGTAAAGAGGAGAATGTTGAAATTGGCCAAGAAGAAGAGGGTAATGTGGAAGATAGTGTTCAGGTTTCCAGTACAGATAATTTTCAGAGGGAAATTGCGACGTTTCAGGTGAAATCAAGTGAGAGGCCTAATTTCACTTGTGTGTGTTGTCGACGCACTTATTATAAGAATCAGACTAAGTTAGTGGATTTATATGCAAAAAGTGAAAGGGAAAATAATAGTGAATGGAAGGATTTCACAACATACTTGATGGTAGAAAATTGTTTTGATTTGGGATCGGATCAACGTGTGTGTACTTATTGTTGTAACAAATTAAATCAAAACCAGATGCCTGCTAGAGCAGTTCATAATAATCTGGAATTGGTTGAAATTCCTTCTGAATTGAAGGATTTAAATACTTATGAATCTATTTTGATTCAAAGTATCCATCCCTTTCAGGCTATTGTAAGAATGGAGCCAAAGACAGGGAAATTGCCTCCATCAGATTTACAGAGAGGATTAAAGGGAAGAGTTGTTTATTTGCCTCTAGATTTGAAGAAAAACATTAACACAATTGGAGTAGAAAAAGTGGAAGAGGAACCTTTGGTTATCTTAGTTAATGGGGTTCCGACAAAGAATAAGAAAATATGGCAAGATTTAGTGGATGTTAGGAAAGTCAAAAAGGCAACATTGTATTTGAAAAAAAATAATAAGTACTATAAGAATGTATATGTTGCAGAAGAGGAAGTAAGTGAGGAAGAGGATAGCGATTTGTGTGCTGGTCAAATTGAGAAAGTAGAACCCTCTACTAGTGAAGAAATATATGAACATTATAGTGTTCATCCTTTGCATTCCAAGGAAGTCATGGGGAATGCTATTGAGTTGTTTCAAATGAAACAAGCCAAAGGGAGTCCCATTAGTGTTTGGGAGGAAAGTTTGGAAGCTCGGTGTTTCCCACAGCTTTTTCCAACAGGTCAGGGAGGAAGATATGATGAGCGACCTCATCAAATTCCTGCTTCTGAATACCGGACTTTGCGGTTGTATGCAGGAGATGCTAGGTTTCGACAATGTATTCCCTATTTGTTTCATCTCCTGTTTGAAAGCGATCTGTCTGGACTGTCATATGCAGTGAACCACATCTTGAAAAGTGGTATACACATGCAAAACATCTCGGCAAGTGACTTTATGGATAAAGTCAATGTCCAAGACAGTATTTTGGATTGTCACCTGATTAATCTCATGGCGTGTCAGCGTGGTACTAATGAGTACTGGTACCGTCGTCATGGTGATTTAAAATGTATGCTGAGGAACTTAGGAACTCCCACATGGTTCCTCACTCTGAGCTGTGCCGAGTATGCTGGGAAGACTTACTTGTATTTCTACGAGAGGCAAATGGATACATTGAAAACATCGAATTCAAGACACCCGGAGAACTGTGCTCTTTGGATCCAGTCAATGTACGCAGGTACTTCAATCATAGATTTGAAGCTATGATGTCTTTCATCATGAATAAGAAGAATCCACCTCTTGGAGAGGTGTTGGATTTCTTCTGGAGAAAGGAGTACCAAGCAAGAGGTGCTCCTCATATACATATGCTGCTGTGGATCAAGGATGCACCTAAATTTGGAACAGATCCAGAAGACTCAATGATGAGTTTCATACAACAGTATTCTACGTGTGCTGTTCCAAACGCAAAGGAGAAGAAAAGCCTAAGAGAAAAAGTTCTACGTTTCCAAAGCCATCGTTGTGGAAAGTACTGTCGTCGTAAATTCCGAAACAAGGACAAGTTCTACACCAAATGTCGTTTCGGCTTTCCACGACCGGTGATTTCTAAAGGAAGAATAAACAGTTTGATGTCTTCGCTGCGACATAATGTGATGAAGAAATCACCTAAAAACACATACAATTTGAAGAGGAACGAAGAGTCCAAGTACATCAACGACTACAACCCAGTGATTTTGTCCATGTGGAATGCTAACATGGATATACAGTTTGTGGCTGATAACTGTATGGCTGTGGCTCGGTATGTGACATCTTACATCACCAAAAAAGAAAAGACAGAATTGAAGGATATGTGGGAGGACATTTCCCATGAAAAGAGCCTCAGTAAGAAGTTGTACAGTTTCAGTCTGAAGATGTTGTCGCATCGAGAAATCGGAGCTTACGAATGTTCTGACCGGTTGTCTTCAGCAAGTCTCTATGCCAAATCTAGGAGTATCGTTTGGGCGAGTCTTGGTCTTGCTGCAACGCGTAATCGAGTTCTGAAACCTGTGCGGGAAATTGAGTATTTGGCGGAAAAGGAGCCAAACAGTACCGACATTTTGAAGACCAACATGTTGGATACATATTATCCAAATCGAAGCAGTCACCTCGAGAATGTTTGTCTGTATGAGGTTCTACAAAATTACATATTCAAGAGGAACATCAAAGAAGATACTGAGAAAGGAGTGTATGCTGTAATTGGAAGTGAGGGATGTCTGGTCAAGCAAAGAAAATGCCACTTGGTAAACCATCGAAAATTGAGTGGCGAATCTCCTGAAAAAAAGGAGTTTTTCTATTTAGCACTTTTGCAACTTTTCAAGCCTTGGCGTGCAGAAGAGGAACTGCTTGGAGATTTCCTCTGTTACGAAGACTCTTTCAATGCCGCCAAGGAGACCATAGAATGTCCTGCTTTTCCCAAATATGTAGAAATGTTGAATGCGGAAATCGAGCAGGAAGCAACGATTGCAGCCGAGATTGCCAGAGACAGTTCTCAGGACAGTCAGAGTTCTGTTTCATTGAGTCAGGATCCACTAGGAGGACCTGTTATCGAAAATGAAGCTGCCACTGCCATGAATGAAGTGGAAAGAGCCATGGCACATGCTCAGGAGGATGCGGTTAACTTAAAAGACTTGGAAAGACAACTCAACGTTGAGCAGAGGAAAATATATGACGAAGTTACCAAGCAAATTGATCATGGATTAAGTCATGAGAAGAAAGAGTGCTCATGTACGTCGTTGAAGCCTGTCCGACTGTACGTGAGTGGAGAAGCGGGAACTGGAAAAAGTTTTCTGATTAAAGCAATTGCATCTTATCTGCAGAAAAGGACTGAATCACCGCTGTCTTGTGTTGTTACCGCTCCAACTGGGCTGGCAGCACATAACATTAAAGGGATTACTTTACATCGTTTACTGATGCTGCCAGTGGAGCATGACAACAAATTACAATATCACAAGCTATCTGGAGATGCTTGTTGTGAAGTTTCAAGAGTCTTGAGGAAAATGAAACTTCTTATCATTGACGAAGTAAGCATGGTTTCCAATGTCATGCTTGCCTTTGTGCATTTGAGAATGCAAGAAGTTCTCAAAACAGAGTATGATGTGTTATTTGGTGGCAAACACATCATTGTTTTCGGAGATCTTCTGCAGCTGACACCAGTGAAAGGACAACCTGTGTTCAAAATGCTCACGCATGAAGATACCAGGAAGTGCCTAGGGAGCATTGGCAACGTCAATATATGGTTAAACTTCAATTATGCTGAACTGCATGAAAATATGCGTCAGGCGAAGGATGAAGTTTACAAGAATATTCTACAAGATGTTAGAATTGGAAAAGTGACCGAGCATGGGAAAGAAGCTTTACATGCACGATTACTGTCAAATTTATATCCAGAACAAGATGTTGTGCCTGAGAATATTTTTCAGAAAATTACTGAGAAGAAATCTGGAATATGTTTGATGCCAACTCTTGCAGAATGTGCCATCTTCAACAAAAAAATGTTGCATTTAGAAAACCAAGAGATTGTGAAACTGGAAGCTATTGACAGAGTAGAGCATATGGGATCAACAATTATTTTGTCTGAGAATTTGAAATCAAAATTGGATTCATTAGAGAAGACTATATCTAAAACTGCAGGTTTTGAAAAGACTCTGAATGTGTGCTTAAACTGCCATATAATTTTAAGAAGGAATTTACATGTTGAAAGAGGTCTGGTAAATGGATCAATGGGTAATGTTGTTGATTTTGTGAAATACAGAAATAGAGATGGAATTGAATTTTTAAAAATTACATTTGATGGCATTGAGGAAGTACAGCTAATTGGTCGTTGTTCCGCTAGATTTTTGCTTGTAAAAGACTTATATGTTCGCCGTAAGCAGTTTCCTGTTTGCTTGGCATATGCGGTGACAATCCATAAATCGCAAGGTTTAAGTGTAGACAGTGCATTGGTGAATATTGGCAGTTCTGTGTTCAAGGAGGGTATGGCATATGTGGCATTGTCACGAGTTAGAACTTTATCGGGATTGTACTTGATTGAGTGTGATGTCACAAACATTTGTGCGGATCTAGATTGTGTTAAGGAATACAATAGGTTAAGAAGAGAGTATGCGCCACATTTGCCTCAATATCCTTTGTTTGAGAAACGTGTGGTAGGCCGGAAACGAAGAAATGTGACCAATACTAGGGAGGTTGTAGCAAAAAGACGAAAAGTCGATGAACCTGAAATTATAAGCAGAAACAAAAAGGATTCTGTTGAAGATGTTGTTGGTTTTCAATTTGAAAACAGTTCTGGTGTCAACTGCTATGCTAATGTAGTGGTTAATGTTTTGTTTTCTCTAGAAAATGTAAAAGAAGAGATTGTGGTCAATTCTGATCAAAGATTTTGCAGTTTGTTAAATTCTGTGTTAGAGAAATGTAGCACTGATAGAACAAAAATAGAAAGTGTGTCTGAAATTCGAAATCTGTTAGACAGATGTTCAGGTCAAACACAATTCTTTCAAAATATTCAGCAAGATTGTCAGGAGTTTTTAATGTATATGCTTGATGTATTGCATGCTGAAGGTGTAGATGTAGATCACCTGTTTGGGCTTTCTTATCAATGGCAGCATGACTGCGAGAACTGTAGGGTATCAAGTACTACTAGTGTAGAATCAGAAAGATTTATATATTTAACTTTGCCAGACAGTAAATCAGTCTCCTTTAATAAGCTAGTAAAAGCAGCTGATCACAACATGGAGTGTAGCCAATGTAAGTCTGAAATGTTGTCAACATTATTTATACGAACATATGGCCAGTATGTCATTTTAATGTTCCAACGATGTAGGCCTGATGAAACAAAATTGACAACTTTAATTAAAAATGTTGTGGCTTCACAGTTGTCAATATCAGGAAGGACTTTTGTAACTGCAGCAATTATATATCATGACGGTCCTTCAATAACATCAGGACATTACACAGCTTATTTAAAGTCTAGAAATGGCTGGTCATTCTGCAACGATTCTGTTTTCATTTTCACAAAAAAATTGCCGTATGACCTTAAAAATTCTTACCTGGTGTTTTTAAAACCAAAATTTTAGGGAAAGAATCTCGGGATGTGCTCTGAGGAATTTCAAGAGGTTCTAATGGCTCCTACACGATTTGGCCTTGAGGATAAGTGTAGTACAGAGACATAACTTCTTACCATAACACTTGACGTCATGGAAAAATAACTGCACTTTGAATGAGTTCAGAAAAACTGTTTCTTTTTATAAGCTAATTGAAGCAGCCAATCAAAACATGGAGTAGAGGGAATGTAAGTCTGCAATGCTGTCTACTGTTTTATATTGCTTTGTGATTAAAAGTGATGTAGAGAATTAAATAATTGTAGTAGTCATAGAGGTAGTGTAAGTCTGCTTCATAGTAAGCAGTATCAGTGTCATAGGAAATGTAGAACATGAGTGAGCAAGAAGGGTAAGATATTACTAGTCCAGGATTGTGAAAATGATCTTCAACATTTTAATTCTGAAAGTTGCGGAAATAGAAAATGACGGGATTGGCTTACAAGAATTCCAAGAGTTATAAATGGCTCTTACATGATTTGGCCTTGTGGAAACGTGTGGTAGAGAGCGAGAAGTCATTTATTGTATGTAACATATTTTTCAAAACGATGGAGGTTTTCTTTCAGAAAGTGGCGGGCTGAAAGTAATAACAGCACAACAGAGTGTAAGCTGTTCATAGGACATCCTTCGACGTCATGGAAAGTAAGTTAATTTTAAGGAGTTCTGAATTCTGATTTGTTATGTTGTATGGGTTTTTTAAACACAATCATTTTGATTGTGTTTTTTTCCCCCGCTGTTATATGATGAATACCTTCAAGTCACTGTTTTTAGTGAAATTTGATACATTCTGAGAACAGCAAAAATAAACCATTTAACATGTATAATTAATTCTGTACTGTTTGTATTTATGATGTACATTTAGAACTGTGTAGGAGGCATGGAGAAGGAGAGGCTTCTGTAAGTGTCAAAGTTGTTGCATACAGTGCTCACATTCTACGTAATCTTTCATATGATAGACTACATTTCCACAATGAGATACCTAAGCAAAGGAAACACAGGTGATATGATTGTGGAATGAGCAAAAAAAATTGCACGTTTTTCAATTATATTACCTGTGTTTCCTAACATTACACATCACATTGTGTAGATGAGGTTTAGGCCTGTTCCAGGAGACAGAGGAGGTCTGACATTTGTTCAAGAGTGCAGTGGACATGACTCACTTCGTTGGTAGGCCTGCACATGTATTATCTCCTCTGTATTCTTCAACAAACCTAAATTTCATCTGCAACCCTGAGTAGGACTTACCTGAAACAAATCTGTGGATAGGTTACACCTTATCGGCATCTTGAAACAATCATTTAAAATGTTAGGGTCAGATTTATGATGGCCGTGCACCTCTTTTGCGCCGCTGTGGGTCACTTTTGTGTAAAAGATGCACCATGTTGCAAGATAGGTTTCAGTTCATCTCCAGCAAGATACCATCAGTTTAAAATGTATATAATTAGCACTGTGTAGGGGGCATGCAGAAGCTGAAGCTTTTGTAAGTGTCAAAGTTGTTGCATGCAGTGCTGCACTTCTGGGTACTGTTTCATATGCTGGACTACATCTGCACAATGAGATCCCTAAGCAAAGGAAACATAAGTGATGTGATTGTGAAATGAGCAAAAGAAATTGCACGTTTTTCAATTACATTACCTGTGTTTCCTAAGTTTACGAATGACATTGTGCAGATGAAGTTTAGGTCTGTCCACGGACACAGAAGAGGTCTGGCCTTTGTTCAAGAGTGAAGTGGACATGACTTACTTCATTGGTAGGCTTTCACATGTATTATCTCCTTTGTATTCTTCAACAAGCGTAAATTTGATCTGCAACCCTGAGTAGGCCTCACCTTAAACAAACCTCTGGAGAGGCCACACCTTATCGTCATCCTGAATTAATCATTTAAAATGCTAGGGACAGATTTATGATAGGTGTATGCCTCTTTTGCTCCACTGTGCGTCACTTTTGTGACGCAGTGGCGGTGCAAAAGATTTGCTATGTGGCGACAAAATTACAAATTGATGCATCTAGGCAGATGTGTCATGTTGTAAAAAACCTGTGCCACATGAAACCGATGCAGCAGTGATGCGAAAGATGCACCATGTTGCAAGACAGGCCTCACTTCATCTCCAACAAGATAAGAAGCTGAGTCTCCTGTAAATGTCAAAATTGTTGTATACACTGCTCAACTTCTGTGTACTCTTTGATATGCTAGACTCCATCTGCACTATGAGGTACCTAAGCAAAGGAAACACAAGTGATGTAATTGTAAAATGAGGAAAAGAAACTCCATATTTTTCAATTACATCACCAGTGTTTCCTAAGTTTACGAATGACATTGTGCAGATGAAGTTTAGCTCTGTCCACGGACACAGAAGAGGTCTGGCGTTTGTTCAAGAGTGAAGTGGACATGACTTACTTCATTGGTAGACCTTCACATGTATTATGTCCTCTGTTCTCTTCAACAACTCGAAATTTCATTTGGAACCCTGAGTAGGCCTCACCTCAAACAAACCTCTGGATAGGACACATCTTATTGGCATCCTGAAACAATCATTTAAAATGTTAGTGTCTTGCGACACTTTTGTGAGACAACAGCAGTGCAAAAGATGCACCATGTTTTAAGATAGGCCTCACTTCATCTGCATCAAGATACTGTTAGTTTAAAATGTATATCTTTAGGACTGTGTAGGGGGCCTGGAGAAGCAGAAGCTTCTGTTAGTGTCAAAGTTGTTGAAAAACTGTTTGTCCTTCAATCTTTTCCGTTGTCTTTTCTAATTTTTAAATACATGTTTTAATATTTTTCAAATGTTTGTTCTCTCTTTCACAGATTGAAAGTATAAAAATAAAAAGTGAGTAAGTTAACGACAATTATAAGGTAAATGTTTTGTACTCTTTTCGTTACATTTCTATCACATTCACCTACTATTAGTTCCACAGCTTCATTTCTTTAACCCTCAGTTTCCTGCCTTTGCTACTTCCCTCATTCCTTTCTCTATTACCTACTTACTCTACTCCTTCCACTCCTTTTCTCAGTCCCTCTCTTCTCATAGTTCCTCACTCTTGTTCACTCACTCCGTCTCTATTACTCTTAGTGTCTTTGACTGATCACTCTTTCACTACTTGTTCATTATGCTTTCTCTGTGTAGTTGAAGCACACTAAGGGGCATATTATGAACACAGCCAATAAAATTATTGCTGTTTTTATTGGCAGAAAACTGCTGCTAAAGTGGTTTTAGCGGCAGTTTTCTGCCGCAAAAGCGGCTTTAGCGACACATTTCTGCCGATAAAAGCTGCAAAACTTTTATTGCCTATGTTGATGATATGGCCCTATGTTATTTACATTTCTTTGCTGTTTCAATTATTCTTTTTGTGTTACTTCTTCTTTTCTGTTTTCTGTTTTTTCTCTCTGTTATTCCACATGTTTTAATCTTATTTTGAACATTCACTCACATTCTCCAAGAAAATCTTCTTTGTTATTCTTCTACTCTCCTTTTTTTCTTTCACTTCCTTATCTATTTTGTTTTTCACAATTATATCCTCTTCCCTCTTTTCTTCGGTAAATAAATCTATTAAACAGTATCTCTGGTTTAGACTCTATAGCTGTCTTTGTTTTAACATTACTCTCTGTTTACTTCCCTTATACTTACTCTTTTTTTTTTTTTGTAAATTTTTGTTGGTTCGCTCCCGGTTCGCGTACCGGCGAGCGAACCAGGAAGCGAACCAAAAGAAATACAGCTTGCCAGAGTGCTAAACATTCTAGCAATTTTTTTTGAAAGGGGAGGTAGTTCTGAAAAGAACTTTTTTTTAATGTTTTTGTTGTTTTATATATATATTTTTTTTTTTCTGAACATTTTTTGTTTTTTTTGTATTTTTTGAACAGTTTTATTTTTTTTTTGTTTTTTTTGGAGGGGAAACAACAAAAAACAGGCATTGGAAAGGGCTCAACCGGAGCAAAAAAAAAATTACTTTCTGGGGCGTTTAGAGCACTTGTGGTTTTCAAATACTCTGTTGATTAAGTTAATGCTCATATTGGCACATGAGAGTAATGCACCGCAATATAAACAGGTAATCTTCATATGGACAAAGTTGTCCTGAATGTTTGGCACGGTTTCCCGTGCCTCTGGCCCTGACAAAGATATCTGTGTTGATGTCCTGGCCACAGGAGTTGGAGGATTGTCCTGAAGGTCACGAATCTCTGCCCGGCTGTAGTTTAGTGGATGCCACCTCTGCATGTGACGGTGCATGGTGTAGTTGCCGAAGCTATACTTCTTTAAGGTGCATCTAGATAAGTCCTCTTTACATATCAGGCACGTCACATATCGAGCATTAACTTTTTTCTGCCCTTCAGGGATTGAAAAAAACTGCCAAATGAAACTAGTTTTCCGATGAGAAACCCGGGGCTCCTCTTGTAAAAACTGTGGTGCCTGTATCTCTTCTTCCTCTTGTTCATCCTCTTCCTCCTCTGTGTTGCTAATGAACTGTGGAGGTGGTCCTCTCTTCCCATGAGGAGGTGGTGGTGGGGGTGCACCAGCTGAAGCTACCAATGAAGCCATTGCTCAGTGATCACAAAGGGTCTTCCTCTCACAAATATGAAAGTCAGAGTGAGGAAAGAAGGAGGGGTTTTCATCATTTTGGAAAAAAATAGGTCTAAACCAATGAAAAGTGTTATTTTTAGATCACATGACCTAGCCTTACATCATTAGGAAACCAAAAGTGAAATGTACCAATGAAAAGTTTTATTAACAAGTCACATGACCTGTTACGCTTATGTTACGCGCTGCGGAACGCGCCCCGGATCGCTTCCGGGGAGCTGCGCTTCGCGCCTCGGTTCGCGCTCCGGAGCACTTCCGGGTGCGCTAACGCGGCGCGTCATAAGACGCATTACGCGACAGCGTGATACGTCGCGCTTCCGCGACACGTCACGATGTTGATTTCTAACGCGGCAGTTGCGCAAACGGAACGTTTACTGTTTCGCGGACCGGGTCGCGGCACCAAATTAAGCTAACGAGAAGCTTCCCGGTTCGCGAACCGGGAGCGAACCAAAGCATAATAATAAAAAAAAATTATTAATAAACATATAAAATAAATTTTTTGATTTAAAGAAAAATACATTTTACAGCTATAGATATTAGCTTTTAAAAAACCAATGAAATTCACTGAAAAAACCATAGGTTATAGACCATATATAGTTAGGAATTAGCATTTACAAAACCTTGAAAATTCACTGAAAAAACCATAGGTTATAGACCATATATAGTTAGGAATTAGCATTTAAAAAACCTTTTTTTACTCACACAAAACCATTGAAATTCCATATATAGTTAGTTGTACTAACTATATATCGCGCACCCGCAATCCACTGCTGATCATGTCACATATTACATCATTCATGACATGGTCAGTGACATCACTGATGACATCACTGATGACATCTCAAATGACATCACTGATGACGTCACTGATGACATCTCAAATGACATCACTGATGACATCACTGATGACATCTCAAATGACATCACTGATGACATCACTGATGACATCTCATTTGACATTACTGATCACATCACTGATGACATCATTCATGTGATAATACGATGAACCTCTTCAGACTCTAATATAACCTTAGATACACTCAGTGTAAACAGACACTCACAGACTGTCACTCATCCATGGAGTTACTCAGACACTTAGTCAGTCATGCAAAGAATCAATCACACCTCCATTTCCTCAACTATACAGTTATACACACCTTACTTATTCAAACATATACTAACACATATTTACTCTCTTTTACAATGCCTGATACAAGTACACAATGATCCATACAGCCACTCACACATTCACTGGCTCTTATGCACAGTTATTTATATATGTCAACTGTCACATGTACTGTGTTTTACATATGTACTTACTTTGACATGTAGCACTGAGATATCCATTCACTCACCAATGCACTGAGTCAACCGCCCATACAGGTGTTTCCACATGCACTTTTGAACCCATACATCTATTGAATTAACTGCTAACACATCTATGCACAGAGTCATACACCTCCCAGCCACCCACACACACACACTCAGTCTCCCATACAAATACTTGGGCAACCAATCAATAACCCATATACTTACTCATATAGCTACTGATCAACACATGCAGCAGTTTACAGAACAACAGACATAATGATGCACAAATTAAGACAGTTTAGTCACTAACTCATGCACTCAGTGACACACATTTATTCACTCACTCATACAGTCAATCATGCACCTAATAAATCCTTCATCCAGACACTTATACATCCACTCATTCTTCAATATGTAAGACATATTTTAACTTTACAGAAACATACAGTCACTGGATGTTGTCATCAGTGATGTCATCGGTGATGTCATTTGAGATGTCATCAGTGATGTCATCAGTGATGTCACTGACCATGTCATGAATGATGTAATATGTGACATGATCAGCAGTGGATTGCGGGTGCGCGATATATAGTTAGTACAACTAACTATATATGGAATTTCAATGGTTTTGTGTGAGTAAAAAAAGGTTTTTTAAATGCTAATTCCTAACTATATATGGTCTATAACCTATGGTTTTTTCAGTGAATTTTCAAGGTTTTGTAAATGCTAATTCCTAACTATATATGGTCTATAACCTATGGTTTTTTCAGTGAATATATATATATATATATATATATATATATATATATATATATTCACTGAAAAAACCATGGGTTATAGACCATATATAGTTAGGAATTAGCATTTACACAACCTTATTTTACTCACACAAAACCATTGAAATTCCATATATAGTTAGTTGTACTAACTATATATCGCGCACCCGCAATCCACTGCTGATCATGTCACATATTACATCATTCATGACATGGTCTTTGACATCACTGATGACATCACTGATGACATCTCAAATGACATCACTGATGACATCACTGATGACATCTCAAATGACATCACTGATGACATCACTGATGACATCTCAAATGACATCACTGATGACATCACTGATAACATCTCATTTGACATTACTGATCACATCACTGATGACATCATTCATGTGATAATACGATGAACCTCTTCAGACTCTAATATAACCTTAGATACACTCAGTGTAAACAGACACTCACAGACTGTCACTCATCCATGGAGTTACTCACACACCTAGTCAGTCATGCAAAGAATCAATCACACCTCCATTTCCTCAACTATACAGTTATACACACCTTACTTATTCAAACATATACTAACACATATTTACTCTCTTTTACAATCCCTGATACAAGTTCACAATGATCCATACAGCCACTCACACATTCACTGGCTCTTATGCACAGTTATTTATATATGCCAACTCTCACATGTACTGTGTTTTACATATGTACTTACTTTGACATGTAGCACTGAGATATCCATTCACTCACCAATGCACTCATGCACACAGTCAACCGCCCATACAGCTGTTTCCACATGCACTTTTGAACCCATACATCTAGTGAATCAACTGCTCACACATCTATGCACAGAGTCATACACCTCCCAGCCACCCACACACAAACTCAGTCTCCCATACAAATACTTGGGCAACCAATCAATAACCCATATAGTTACTCATATAGCTACTGATCAACACATGCAGCAGTTTACAGAACAACAGACATAATGATGCACAAATTAAGACAGTTTAGTCACTAACCCATGCACTCAGTGACACACATTTAATCACTCACTCATACAGTCAGTCATGCACCTACTAAATCCTTCATCAAGACACTTATACATACACTCATTCTTCAATATGTAAGACATATTTTAACTTTACAGAAACATACAGTCACTGGATGTTGTCATCAGTGATGTCATCAGTGATGTCATTTGAGATGTCATCAGTGATGTCATCAGTGATGTCACTGACCATGTCATGAATGATGTAATATGTGACATGATCAGCAGTGGATTGCGGGTGCGCGATATATAGTTAGTACAACTAACTATATATGGAATTTCAATGGTTTTGTGTGAGTAAAATAAGGTTTTGTAAATGCTAATTCCTAACTATATATGGTCTATAACCCATGGTTTTTTCAGTGAATTTTCAAGGTTTTGTAAATGCTAATTCCTAACTATATATGGTCTATAACCTATGGTTTTTTCAGTGAATTTCATTGGTTTTTTAAAAGCTAATATCTATAGCTGTAAAATGTATTCTTCTTTAAATCAAAAAATATATTTTATATGTTTATTAATAATTTTTTTTTTTATTATTATGTTTTGGTTCGCTCCCGGTTCGCGAACCGGGTAGCTTCCCGTTAGCTCAATTTGGTGCCGCGACTCGGTACGCGAACCGGTAAACGTTCCGTTTGCGCAACTGCCGCGTTAGAAATCAACATCGTGACGGGTCGCGGAAGCGCGATGTATCGCGTTGTCGTGTAATGCGTCTTATGACGCGCCGCGTTAGCGCACCCGGAAGTGCTCCGGTACGCGAACCGAGGCGCGAAGCGCAGCTCCCTGGAAGCGATCCGGGGCGCGTCGCGTAAGCGCGACGTATCGCGTTGCCGCGTAATGCGTCTTATGACGCGCCGCGTTAGCGCACCCGGAAGTGCTCCGGAGCGCGAACCGAGGCGCGAAGCGCAGCTCCCCGGAAGCGATCCGGGGCGCGGCCCGCAGCGCGTAACATAAGCCTAACAGGTCATGTGACTTGTTAATAAAACTTTTCATTGGTTCATTTCACTTTTGGTTTCCTAATGATGTAAGGCTAGGTCATGTGACCTAAAAATAACACTTTTCATTGGTTTAGAACTATTTTTTTTCCAAAATGATGAAAGCCCCCACCTTTTTTCTCACTCTGACTTTCAACTTTGTGAAAGGAAGACCTATTTTGCTGAGTAGAAAATGGCTTCAGTAGTAGCTGCAGCTGGTGCACCCCCACCACCACCACCACCACCAAGTAAGAGAGGACCACCTCCACAGTTCCTTCCCAACACAGAGGAGGAAGAGGACCAAGAAGAGGAAGAGGAAGTACAGCCAAGCCAGTTTTTACGTGAGGAGCCCCGGATATCTCACCGCAAAAATAGTTTTATTTGGCAGTTTTTTTCTTTTCCTCAAGGACAAAAAAAAGTGAATGCTCGCTATGTGACATGCCTCATATGCAAAGAAGATTTATCTAGAGGCACAGATAAGAAGTATAGTTACGGCAACTATACTATGCATCGTAATATGCAGAGGTGGCATCCACTAAATTACAGCAGGGCAGAGATGCGTGACCTCCAAGACAACCCCTCAACTCCTGTGGCCAGGACATCGGCACAGGTAACTCTGTCGGGGCCAGAGGCACGGGAAACAGTGGCAAACATTCAAGAAAATTTTGTGCACATGAAGATAGTGTGTATTTATTGTGGTAACCTACTCTCATGTGCCAATATGAGTATTAATTTGATAAACAGAGCATATGAAAACCACAAGTGCTCAAAACGCCCCAAAAAATAATTATTTTTTTTGCTCCTGTTGAGCCCTTTCTGATTTCTGTTTTTCGTTGTTTCCCCCCCAAAAAAACAAAAAAAACATAAAATTGTTCAAAAAACAAAACAAAAAAAAAATGTTCAGAAAAATAAAAAAAATATATAAAACAACAAAAACATTAAAAAAAAGTTCTTTTCAGAACTACCTCCCCTTTATAAAAAAATTGCTAGAATGTTTAGCACTCTGGCAACCTCTATTTCTTTTGGTTCGCTTCCCGGTTTGCTCCCCGGTACGCGAACCGGGAGCGAACCCAAATTTTTTTTTTTTTAAAAAGAAGAGTAAGTATAAGGGAAGTAAACAGAGTAATGTTAAAAGAAAGACAGCTATAGGGACTAAACCAGAGATACTGTTTAATAGATCAATTTACCGAAGAAAAGATGGAAGAGGGTATAATTGTGAAAAACAAAGTAGATAAGGAAGTGAAAGAAAAAAAGGAGAGTAGAAGAATAACAAAGAAGAGTTTCTTAGAGAATATGAGTGAATGTTCAAAATAAGATTAAAACATGTGGAATAACAGAGAGAAAAAACAGAAAGCAGAAAAGAAGAAGTAACAGAAAAGGAATAATTGAAACAGCAAAGGTAGATTGACAGACGGTTGGATATGGTAGATTGACAGACGGTTGGAGAGGGGAACGTCGCTTCTGCAACCTACCTAATTACCACCAACACACCTACAGTTCCCATATTCGATACAAATTCACAAATTCACATACACTGGCGGATACAAGACAACAAGTTTAGGTGAATCGATCCAGACGCCAGTCATGATGAACTCTTCCTTACCCACTGTCACTAGTCTATCGGACATCACATATCCATCCCCATTTCATAGGGCCTACCAAGAGCCAATTGATATTGCTGCGAGTCCGCCGCGCGTCCAAGTACCACACATAACAGTAATTTCGTGGAATGTAGCAGGGCTCTCTAGTAAATTAGACTGCCTAGAGTGGGGCTCCTACATTAGATCTAAAAATCTTATACTCCTGCAAGAAACCTGGGCGCGAGAAGCAATGGACATACCGGGTTTTGCTTCCTTCTCCAAAACAGCCAAGTGGGGGGGAAAGGGGAGACCATCTGGGGGACTAATGATAGGGGTAGCAACGGATCTAGGTTGCCAAGCCTCTGATTTAGAGACCGCTTCCGACGATCTGTTGGCTGTCCTTCTAGAATGGCCGGACTCAACAAAGCTATTAGTTATTAACATCTACTCTAGGCCGACCCAAATGCATAAAGAGTCGCCTACCATAGATGAGTTAGCTAGATTCCTAGAGGGCATTCCGTGCGAGCTCGCCTGTCTGGTTGGGGGCGATTTTAATTCTCACTATGAACCCCTGCCCGGATTACGCGACGGCCCTTCCCTAGATGAAGATTCCTGCTGGCTCATACCTGAGACGGCGGCACCACCGCCAAGGGCCTGGACCCCTCTAGCCCTACAAATAAACGCCCTTACTCTTAATTTCGGTCTTAGGGCATGTAATGGCCGTTGTAGCTCGGATATACCTAGTAACCCGACCTACAACAAACCTGGTAGTGAATCTAGACTTGATTACATCATGGTCAAAACCTCCATGTGGCCAGCAATAGTTGACTTTAAAGTGTGCCCAAGAAACGATAGTGATCATAACTCCCTGGAACTGACTTATTCCCTTCCCGGGAATATGGACACATCACAGGGATCTGGTAATGACAAGTCGGGTCTCCTACTTGAAACCAACCGTAGGAAAGTCAAGTGGGAGAAGCTGGCTAGCAGTATAGACAAACTACCCTGCCTCTATGAAAGGTTAATTCCCTTACTAGAGAGTGCCTTTGATCTGGGCATTAAAGACCCAGACGAAGAAACCAGAAGGGAGCTAGCAATAATCCATAAAAACATCACAGATTCCCTCGAACAAGACCTGTTTACAACTTCCATGAAAAGGGAGGGCTATAAGTCAAAGACCTCTTGGTATAATGCCACATGTAGGAAGGCTAAGGCTCATTTGCTATCTGCCATAAAGGGACGCCTTAGCAGGGAAGTAATCCGCGAGAGAAGAAATAAGTACAAGACCCTCCTAGTGAATGCTAGGGCGGAATGGGACTATGACTATTGGGAGAATCTCGTGAAAGCATTATCAACCAGAGACTCACGCAAATTTTGGCGTGTAGTAGCGAATGGTACGGTTGAGCTATCATCTGCAATAGAACCCAACATAGCCGCCTCGGTATGGCAGGCCCACTTTGAAGCACTATATGCAGAGGGAGCTGAGGATTTTAGCAGCGAAAGTCTTTTGCCCGTACCTACCCCTTTGGGGGCTCTATTCACTGAAAAAGAGGTAAGGGAGGCCATTAAAGGTCTAGCTGCTGGAAAAGCCCCGGGATTGGACGGGGTCCCTGGGGACCTGTTCAAACAGGAACCAGGGATCTGGGCACCGTACCTTACACTAATATTCAATGCCATCCAGGGGGGAATGACTGTGCCCGATACTTGGACGGGAGCAGAGGTAGTCCCAATCTATAAAAAGGGATCCCCCCTGCTCCCGTCCAACTATCGACCTATCAGTCTGATAGATATAACCCAAAAACTTTTTGGCAGACTGATCTTAAATCGTCTACAAGCGTGGATCCAAGAAATGGATATCCTGTCCCCATATCAGGCAGGATTCCGGGAGGGTGTATCCACTACAGACCAAATATTTAGGTTACAACTGCTCTATTGGAAAACAGCGATAATCGAAGACGGCAGTCTCTATACCATCTTTGTAGACCTACGTGCCGCCTTCGATTTGGTGCCTAGAGCTAGGCTGTGGAATGTCATGAAAGAGCTGAATGTCCCCGCCGATATTCTGGCAATTCTGATGAGACTTCATTCTAATAACTACGCCCGCGTTAGGTGTGGCAAAGGTGGAAAACTAACCGAGCGGTTCCCCGTTCGCAGAGGTGTAAGACAGGGTTGTGTACTTGCACCCACCCTGTTTTGCATCTTTGTGAACGGGGTAATTGCCCACCTTAGCAGGATTGCCAACTCGGACGCCCCCAAGTTGACTGGCAACAGGGTGCCTGCAATTATGTTTGCAGACGACACCCTGTTGCTGTCCAAATCCCCTATGGGGATCCAACGCATTTTGGATGGCTTCCTTGACTTCTGTTCTGACCGGGGACTGGAAGTTAATCCTCAAAAAACAAAATTCATGATTTTAAATCCCAACTCCCGAAATAGAACCCCGCCCAAGCTAGGCATGGTTCAATTAGAACGGGTGCATAATATCGAATACCTGGGGATCACTATAAACGAACATTTAACTTGGTCAACCCACCAGGCCAAAGTGACCATCAAACTGGCACAGTTGGCGGGTGGCACTTTGCGTCTGGCAAATAAATCTAGTTATCGACCACTCACCCCAATCATTCATATATACAAAACACAAGCTAGGGCAGGGGTCACTTACGGGGGAGAGTTGTGGGGGTACACCCAGTATCCAAAGTTACAGTCCACGGAGAACAAATTTTTGAGACAGGTAGCTGCCCTCCCCCAGAGCACCCCATTACTACCACTCAGGTTAGACTTGGGAATCAGACCCATTACAGAGGAGCTAGGATTAAAACCCCTAAAATTCTGGAGGCGTTTGTGGTCTAGCCCAGATCTCGCAAGCTATAGAGAGGAACTACATGAATTCCTGGAACTACGGAACACAAAGAGGATTCCTTGGTTGACGTACGTCAAGGGAAAGTTCGAGGAAATGGGATTCCCGGAACTATGGACAGATCCTCTTAATTCCTGTACCAAGATCCCAAAAAAGGCACTCGCGAGTACCTAATACGCCATGATGCTCATCAGAGCCTCTAATGACATTCGTGAGGGGTCTCTGACAAATTTATTCTTGAAAATAAAAGATACCTATTCCCTTGAAAAAACTCTAGACGAGATTTCCCCTGCATTAACCAGGAAACTGTTTTTACAATGGCGCTATGGATGCCTTCCTCTAGCTTCGTTTACAGCATCTTGGTCAGCCTGCTCCACTATATCAACTTGCCCAATGTGTGCACACCCGAAGGAGGACGACATGCATGCGGTCCTTTTCTGCAAGGGCTACGAGCGGAGCAGGAAATATTGGCTAATTCCGATGCTCAGGAACTTGGGATTTAGATCTCACCAAACTGCTTACAGAGTTCTAAAATCCGATCTCTCCCCTCCTATTGTTTTTGCACTGTCAAAATTCTTAACTTCACTGTGGTTCACCCGAAGCCGAATGATGAAAAGTCTGGTATAAATGGACATGACCAGCGGCTTTCCACAAATGTCTTATCTAATATTTTAATTATTTCTTATCAATTTGGATCACACTATGTTTAATAAGTTTTTAACTGTATGTATTGTTCTGCATCTTTTATGATCTGTGATCGAAATAAAGATTATTGAAATGAAATGAAACAGCAAAGAAATGTAAATAACATAGGGGCATATTATCAACATAGGCAATAAAAGTTTTGCAGCTTTTATCGGCAGAAATGTGTCGCTAAAGCCGCTTTTGCGGCAGAAAACTGCCGCTAAAACCGCTTTTGCAGCAGTTTTCTGCCGATAAAAACAGCAATAATTTTATTGGCTGTGTTCATAATATGCCCCTTAGTGTGCTTCAACTACACAGAGAAAGCATAATGAACAAGTAGTGAAAGAGTGATCAGTCAGAGACAGTGAGAGTAATAGAGACGGAGTGAGTGAACAAGAGTGAGGAACTATGAGAAGAGAGGGACTGAGAAAAGGAGTGGAAGGAGTAGAGTAAGTAAGTAAGTAATAGAGAAAGGAATGAGGGAAGTAGCAAAGGCAGGAAAGTGAGGGTTAAAGAAATGAAGCAGTGGAACTAATAGTAGTTAAATGTGATAGAAATGTAATGAAAAGAGTACAAAACATTTACCTTATAATTGTCATTAACTTAGTCACTTGTTATTTTTATACTTTCAATCTGTGAAAGAGAGAACAAACATTTGAAAAATATTAAAACATGTATTTAAAAATTAGAAAAGACAAGGGAAAAGATTGAAGGACAAACAGTTTTTCAACAACTTTGACACTTACAGAAGCCTCTGCTTCTCCAGGCCCCCTACACAGTCCTAAAGATATACATTTTAAACTAACAGTATCTTGATGCAGATGAAGTGAGGCCTATCTTGGAACATGGTGCATCTTTTGCACTGCTGTTGTCTCACAAAAGTGACGCAATGGCAGCGCAAAAGAGGTGCACAATCATCATAAAACTGTTCCTAACATTTTAAATGATTGTTTCAGGATGGCAATAAGGTGTGTCCTATCCAGACGTTGGTTTCAGGTGAGGCCTACTCAGGGTTGCAGATGAAATTTAGGCTTGTTGAAGAGTACAGAGGAGATAATACATGTGCAGGCCTACCAATAAAGTTCAGACCTCCTCTGTTTCCCTGGACAGGCCTAAACTTCATCTGCACAACGTGATTCGTAATGTTAGGAAACACAGGTAATGTATTTGAAAAACGTGCAATTTCTTTTGCTCATTTCACAATCACATCACTTGTGTTTCCTTTGGTTAGGTATCTCATTGTGCAGATGTAGTCCAGCATATGAAAGAGTACGCACTGCATGCAACAACTTTGACACTTACTGAAGCCTCAGCTTCTCCATGCCCCCTACACAGTCCTAATTATATACATTTTAAACTGACGGTATCTTGCTGGAAATGAACTGAGGCCTATCTTGCAACATGGTGCATCTTTTACACAAAAGTGACGGAACAGCGGCGCAAAAGAGGCACACAGCCTTCATAAAACTGCCCTTAACATTTTAAATGATTGTTTCTAGATGCTGATAAGGTGTAACCTATCCACAGATTTGTTTCAGGTAAGTCCTACTCAGGGTTGCAGATGAAATTTAGGCTTGTTGAAGAGTATAGAGGAGATAATACATGTGCAGGCCTACCAACGAAGTGAGTCATGTCCACTGCACTCTTGAACAAATGTCAGACCTCCTCTGTCTCCTGGAACAGGCCTAAACCTCATCTACACAATGTGATGTGTAATGTTAGGAAACACAGGTAATGTAATTGAAAAACGTGCAATTTGTTTTGCTCATTCCACAATCACATCACCTGTGTTTCCTTTGCTTAGGTATCTCATTGTGGAAATGTAGTCTATCATATGAAAGACTACGTAGAATGTGAGCACTGTATGCAACAACTTTGACACTTACAGAAGCCTCAGCTTCTCCATACCTTCTACACAGTTCTAAATGTACATCATAAATACAAAAAGTACAGAATTAATTATACATGTTAAATGGTTTATTTTTGCTGTTCTCAGAATGTATCAAATTTCACTAAAAACAGTGACTTGAAGGTATTCATCATATAACAGCGGGGAAAAAAAACCACAATCAAAATGATTGTGTTTAAAAAACCCATATAACATAATCAATCAGAAATCAGAACTCCTCAAAAGTAACTTACTTTCCATGACGTCGAAGGATGTCCTATGAACAGCTTACACTCTGTTGTGCTGTTTTTATTTTCAGCCCGCCACTTTCTGAAAGAAAACCTCCATCGTTTTGAAAAATATGTTACATACAATAAATGACTTCTCGCTCTCTACCACACGTTTCCACAAGGCCAAATCATGTAAGAGCCATTTATAACTCTTGGAATTCTTGTAAGCAAATCCCGTCATTTTGTATTTCCGCAACTTTCAGAAAGAAAACGTTCAAGATCACTTTCAAAATCCTGGACTAGTAATATCTTACCCTTCTTGCTCACTCATGTTCTACATTTCCTATGACACTGATACTGCTTACTATGAAGCAGACTTACACTACCTCTATGACTACTACAATTATTTAATTCTCTACATCACTTTTAATCACAAAGCAATATAAAACAGTAGATAAAATTATATCAACCCCTAGAATCATTATACGCCAGTTACCTACCCTAAATTCTCTTTTCTGAAAACAGAAAGTAAGAATATTTTTAAGTAAAAAGGCAACATTGTATCGTAGTCAAATGGGAATAATTTCCGAAACAGCAAATTTTTTTACATTTTCAATAAGCTGTGTAATAAGCGGATCTTGTCAAATGACCATCATGCCATATAATAGCTGCAGTTACAAATGTTCTTCCTAAAATCAACGACTGTGTAGCCACAACATTTGTAATTAAAGTTGAAGACTTACTTTCATCAGGTTTATATAGTTGGATTTTTAAAATGACATTATAATCAAAAGTTTGGACAAATAATCTAGACAGCATTGCAGACTTACATTACCTCTACTCCATGTTTTGATTGGCTGCTTGAATTAGCTTATAAAAAGAAACAGTTTTTCTGAACTCATTCAAAGTGCAGTTATTTTTCCATGACGTCAAGTGTTATGGTAAGAACACCGTTTGCTTTGGGAAATACTCTGTTGTCCTTCAACTAATCTGTGCCCACCACTTTCTGTAAGAAAATCTTCTTTTTTTCCAGGAACTATTTAAAACTCAAAAATAACTTTTGACTCTGTACTACACTTATCCTCAAGGCCAAATCGTGTAGGAGCCATTAGAACCTCTTGAAATTCCTCAGAGCAAATCCTGAGATTCCTTCTCTAAAGTTTTGGTTTTAAAAACACCAGGTAAGAATTTTTAAGGTCAAAAGGCAATTTTTTTTTGAAAGTTAAAACAGAATCGTTGCAGAATGACCAGCCATTTCTAGACTTTAAATAAGCTGTGTAATGTCCTGATGTTATTGAAGGACCGTCATGATATATAATTGCTGCAGTTACAAAAGTCCTTCCTGATATTGCCAACTGCGAAGCCACAACATTTTTAATTAAAGTTGTCAATTTTGTTCCATCAGGCCTACATCGTTGGAACATTAAAATGACATACTGGCCATATGTTCCTATAAATAATGTTGACATCATTTCAGATTTGCATTGGCTACACTCCATGTTGTGATCAGCTGCTTTTACTAGCTTATTAAAGGACACTGATTTACTGTCTGGCAAAGTTAAATATATAAATCTTTCTGAGTCTACACTAGTAGTACTTGATACCCTACAGTTCTCGCAGTCATGCTGCCATTGATAAGAAAGCCCAAACAGGTGATCTACATCTACACCTTCAGCATGCAATACATCAAGCATATACATTAAAAACTCCTGACAATCTTGCTGAATATTTTGAGAGAATTGTGTTTGACCTGAACATCTGTCTAACAGATTTCGAATTTCAGACACACTTTCTATTTTTGTTCTATCAGTGCTACATTTCTCTAACACAGAATTTAACAAACTGCAAAATCTTTGATCCGAATTGACCACAATCTCTTCTTTTACATTTTCTAGAGAAAACAAAACATTAATCACTACATTAGCATAGCAGTTGACACCACAATTGTTTTCAAATTGAAAACCAACAACATCTTCAACAGAATCCTTTTTCTTTCTGCTTATAATTTCAGGTTCATCGACTTTTCGTCTTTTTGCTACAACCTCCCTAGTATTGGTCACATTTCTTCGTTTCCGGCCTACCACACGTTTCTCAAACAAAGGATATTGAGGCAAATGTGGCGCATACTCTCTTCTTAACCTATTGTATTCCTTAACACAATCTAGATCCGCACAAATGTTTGTGACATCACACTCAATCAAGTACAATCCCGATAAAGTTCTAACTCGTGACAATGCCACAAATACCATACCCTCCTTGAACACAGAACTGCCAATATTCACCAATGCACTGTCTACACTTAAACCTTGCGATTTATGGATTGTCACCGCATATGCCAAGCAAACAGGAAACTGCTTACGGCGAACATATAAGTCATTTACAAGCAAAAATCTAGCAGAACAATGACCAATTAGCTGTACTTCCTCAATGCCATCAAATTTAATTTTTAAAAATTCAATTCCATCTCTATTTCTGTATTTCACAAAATCAACAACATTACCCATTGATCCATTTACCAGACCTCTTTCAAAATGTAAATTCCTTCTTAAAATTATACGGCAATTTAAGCACACATTCAGAGTCTTTTCAAAACCTGCAGTTTTAGATATAGTCTTCTCTAATGAATCCAATTTTGTTTTCAAATTCTCAGACAAAATAATTGTTGATCCCATATGCTCTACTCTGTCAATAGCTTCCAGTTTCACAATCTCTTGGTTTTCTAAACGCAACATTTTGTTGTTGAAGATGGCACATTCTGCAAGAGTTGGCATCAAACATATTCCAGATTTCTTCTCAGTAATTTTCTGAAAAATATTCTCAGGCACAACGTCTTGTTATGGATATAAATTTGACAGTAATCGTGCATGTAAAGCTTCTTTCCCATGCTCGGTCTCTTTTCCAATTCTAACATCTTGTAGAATATTCTTGTAATCTTCATCCTTCGCTTGACGCATATTTTCATGCAGTTCAGCATAATTGAAGTTTAACCATATATTGACGTTGCCAATGCTCCCTAGGCACTTCCTGGTATCTTCATGCGTGAGCATTTTGAACACAGGTTGTCCTTTCACTGGTGTCAGCTGCAGAAGATCTCCGAAAACAATGATGTGTTTGCCACCAAATAACACATCATACTCTGTTTTAAGAACTTCTTGCATTCTCAAATGCACAAAGGCAAGCATGACATTGGAAACCATGCTTATTTCGTCAATGATAAGAAGTTTAATTTTCCTCAAGACTCTTGAAACTTCACAACAAGCATCTCCAGATAACTTGTGGTATTGTAATTTGTTATCATGCTCCACTGGCAGCATCAGTAGACGATGCAAAGTAATACCTTTAATGTTATGTGCTGCCAGTCCAGTTGGAGCGGTGACAACACAAGACAGCGATGACTCAGTCCTTTTCTGCAAATAACATGAAATTGCTTTAATGAGGAAACTTTTTCCAGTTCCGCTTCCCCACTCACGTACAGTCGGACAGGCTTCAACGACGTACATGAGCACTCTTTCTTCTCATGACTTAATCCATGATCAATTTGGTTGGTAACCTCGTCATATATTTTCCTCTGCTCAACGTTGAGTTGTCTTTCCAAGTCTTCTAAGTTAACCGCATCCTCCTGAGCATGTGCCATGGCTCTTTCCACTTCATTCATGGCAGTGGCAGCTTCATTTTCGATAACAGGTCCTCCTAGTGGATCCTGACTCAATGAAACAGAACTCTGACTGTCCTGAGAACTGTCTCTGGCAATCTCGTCTGCAATCGTTGCTTCCTGCTCGATTTCCGCATTCAACATTTCTAGATATTTGGGAAAAACAGGACATTCTATGGTCTCCTTGGCGGCAGTGAAAGAGTCTTCGTAACAGAGGAAATCTCCAAGCAGTTCCTCTTCTGCACGCCAAGGCTTAAAAAGTTGCAAAAGTGCTAAATAGAAAAACTCCTTTTTTTCAGGAGATTCGCCACTCAATTTTCGATGGTTTACCAAGTGGCATTTTCTTTGCTTGACCAGACATCCCTCACTTCCAATGACAGCATACACTCCATTATCAATATCTTCTTTGATTTTCCTCTTGAATATGTAATTTTGTAGAACCTCATACAGACAAACATTCTCGAGGTGACTGCTTCGATTTGGATAATATGTATCCAACATGTTGGTCTTCAAAATATCGTTACTGTTCGGCTCCTTTTCTGCCAAATACTCAATTTCCTGCACAGGTTTCAGAACTCGATTACGCGTTGCAGCAAGACCAAGACTCGCCCAAACGATACTCCTGGATTTGGCATAGAGACTTGCTGAAGACAACCGGTCAGAACATTCGTAAGCTCCGATTTCTCGATGTGACAACATCTTCAGACTGAAACTGTACAACTTCTTGCTGAGGCTCTTTTCATGGGAAATGTCCTCCCACATATCCTTCAATTCTGTCTTTTCTTTTTTGGTGATGTAAGATGTCACATACCGAGCCACAGCCATACAGTTATCAGCCACAAACTGTATATCCATGTTAGCATTCCACATGGACAAAATCACTGGGTTGTAGTCGTTGATGTACTTGGACTCTTCGTTCCTTTTCAAATTGTATGTGTTTTTAGGTGATTTCTTCATCACATTATGTCGCAGCGAAGACATCAAACTGTTTACTCTTCCTTTAGAAATCACCGGTCGTGGAAAGCCGAAACGACATTTGGTGTAGAACTTGTCCTTGTTTCTGAATTTAGGACGACAGTACTTTCCACAACGATGGCTTTGGAAACGTAGAACTTGTTCTCTTTGGCTTTTCTTCTCCTTTGCGTTTGGAACAGCACACGTAGAATACTGTTGTATGAAACTCATCACTAAGTCTTCTGGATCTGTTCCAAATTTAGGTGCATCCTTGATCCACAGCAGCATATGTATATGAGGAGCACCTCTTGCTTGGTACTCCTTTCTCCAGAAGAAATCCAACACCTCTCCAAGAGGTGGATTCTTCTTATTCATGATGAAAGACATCATAGCTTCAAATCTATGATTGAAGTACCTGCATACATTCACTGGATCCAAAGAGCACAGTTCTCCGGGTGTCTTGAATTCGATATTTTCAATGTTTCCATTTGCCTCTCGTAGAAATTCAAGTAAGTCTTCCCAGCCATACTCGGCACAGCTCAGAGTGAGGAACCATGTGGGAGTTCCTAAGTTCCTCAGCATACATTTTAAATCACCATGACGACGGCACCAGTACTCATTAGTACCACGCTGACACGCCATGAGATTAATCAGGTGACAATCCAAAATACTGTCTTGCACATTGACTTTATCCATAAAGTCACTTGCAGAGATGTTTTGCATCTGTATACCACTTTTCAAGATGTGGTTCACTGCATATGACAGTCCAGACAGATCGCTTTCAAACAGGAGATGAAACAAATAGGGAATGCATTGTCGAAACCTAGCATCTTCTGCATACAATCGTAAAGTCCGGTATTCAGAAGCAGGAATTTGATGAGGTCGCTCATCATATCTTCCTCCTTGACCTGTTGGAAATAGCTGTGGGAAACACCGAGCTTCCAAACTTTCCTCCCAAACACTAATGGGACTCCCTTTGGCTTGTTTCATTTGAAACAACTCAATAGCATTCCCCATGACTTCCTTGGAATGCAAAGGATGAACACTATAATGTTCATATATTTCTTCACTTTTAGAGGGTTCTACTTTCTCAATTTGACCAGCACACAAATTGCTATCCTCTTCTTCACTTACTTCCTCTTCTGCAACATATACATTCTTATAGTACTTATTATTTTTTTTCAAATACAATGTTGCCTTTTTGACTTTCCTAACATCCACTGAATCTTGCCATATTTTCTTACTCTTTGTCGGAACCCCATTAACTAAGATAACCAGAGGTTCCTCTTCCACTTTTTCTACTCCAATTGTATTAATGTTTTTCTTCAAATCTAGAGGCAAATAAACAACTCTTCCCTTTAATCCTCTCTGTAAATCTGATGGAGGCAATTTCCCTGTCTTTGGCTCCATTCTTACAATAGCCTGAAAGGGATGGATACTTTGAATCAAAATAGATTCATAAGTATTTAAATCCTTCAATTCAGAAGGAATCTCAACCAATTCCAGATTATTATGAACCGCTCTAGCAGGCATCTGGTTTTGATTTAATTTGTTACAACAATAAGTACACACACGTTGATCTGATCCCAAATCAAAACAATTTTCTACCATCAAGTATGTTGCAAAATCCTTCCATTCACTTTTATGTTCCCTTTCACTTTTTGCATATAAATCCACTAACTTAGTCTGATTCTTATAATAAGTGCGTCGACAACACACACAAGTGAAATTAGGCCTCTCACTTGATTTCACCTGAAACGTGGCAATTTCCTTCTGAAAATTATCTGTACTGGAAACCTGTACACTATCTTCCACATTACCCTCTTCTTCTGGGTCAATTTCAACATTCTCCTCTTTACTTCCAAAGTAACAAAACTCAATTTCTTCACAAATATTCTTCACATCTATTTCAGAACCATGCAAAAGAGCAGCGCATAATTGTTTAAGCATAATTGCTGGACTCTTAGCATAATACAACATTCTAACTAATTTCCTCACTTTATTATGATGCACTGCTAGCATCCTGAAATGATAAAAAACACTCTGGCATACTCTCCTGGAAAGACAAGCCAGTGAATGACCATGCAAACCTGTCACTTCTCTCACTCTGCAAGGATCTAATTCTTGCAACAACATCATTTTCTGCTTCAAACTTTTCTTATTAAATGTCCGTACAAAATCACAAAGCAAATTGATGGAATCCTGTCGTATACTGCAAATACTACTACACTTCCAGGTGTACAGAGGACCCTTAGGACGTCTTCCTAAAACCTCATTACCTAACACCTCTTCTGTCTCTGTTGTCACAAGTTTTTCTTTTTCAACTGGACAACCATCTTTCACCTCATAAGCTCGACCACTGGTGTCAACTGCATGCACCAAATCATTATCCTGGAAATAACTCTCCTCATTAAAAAATGCCTCACAACTTGAACTATGCATCCATTCTCCGGAAAAAACGTCACAAAAATTACTACGATTAACTATTCTCTTCCATCCACTATTTCTTTTGAAATCATAAATTGCCTTGTTTAGCTTCCTAATTCTATTGATTATCAAAATAAATAACTTTCGTTTAATTTCAAATGCCTGATCAATAACTTTCTCAACTTTTTTTTTCTCTTATAAAAAACCACTTTCTGTTGACCTTTCTTAATATTTTTTAACAAATTACCAATTATCCTGTTGCGGAACATTCGTTTACGAATGTCCATAAACTGTTGTTTCCTTCTACTATCATGCACAGAGTTATCTCTTGCTCTAGCAGTAACATTTTTGATTGGCCTTTCCTTTCCGTTTAAATTGCTTCTCTTTTTCTGGACTGAAACATTTTCTGTAGTAATACTTTTTTTTCTACAAATGTTTCTTATGAATGATTTCGTTGTCTTACCCGGTGCTTTCTTGGTGACTTGACGATTTTTTATTGTAGAGGACTGCTGCAATAATTGATGAACCTGCTGTCTTTGACGTTTTGTAGCCTTTCTGATTCTATCCTTAGACGGCATTCTCTACTTTTGAAATGATCTGCAGTTGAATCTGTGGTAAAATATAATAAAAAATGTTATTAACCACTATTACCAAACAGTAAATCAATAACAGTTGTCAAAAACTTAACACACTACTTGTCATTTTCACTTAGAATAATTTTTAGTGGATAGGCAAATTTAGTATTCACAAATAGTAGCAAAGAAATGGAATGCTTCTACATTTTACCTGTGCTGTTTTATATGTGAATCTGATCTGATTTTATGAGCATATTTTAATATTTTATTGAAGACACTACACATAACCTGTTTTTGAAGGTGTGTTTAATTTAAAATTAAACAGTTTACATTTTTACTTTTCATTTATTGTAAATTTTAAAAATAAATGTTTATAGTTCCATAGGCTCAAGCAGGTCAGCTTCCCACCCTATGTCATACAATTCTGACAAATCGGCATCCTCATCATGTTCTTCATCATCCTCAGGATTTAAATCATCTAAGGGATCTACTTCCACTGACGTTTCAATGACAAGTTCAACAATAAGATCGAGATCAACTGATTGCTCATTATCACTCATGCTAGATGTTGTCGTTATCTTTAAAAAAAGAGAACAACAATGAGATGTTGCAGAGTAAGACACAAATCTCAGAGACTATAATAGTAAAATTGTTTAACAAGAGTAACATTTTGCAGCTATTATTTAGCCATGTCCAGCGATGCTGAGGAGGTGAGGCCTATGTCCAAGTTTTCAGTGAACAGGACTCATCTCTTCTTAACCTTGGATAAGCCTCACCGACTCTGTGTCCCCTGCACATACTTAAATGTAAAGGGGCAGATTCATGTTAACTGGCACATCCCCAGGGATGCACCAGTTAACGGGCACCGCTGCTCTGCCACCCATGGTGTGCCGCATTTACAATGTGGAGCACCATTGAGTAAAAACAGCACAGATGCGACACGCATCTGTGCCGCAAAAGCAGCACATTGCAGGAATCACGTCATAAGCACGACATGTCTACTGCAATGCACAGGAGGAAGCCACACATTGCATGGTGCATCACTCCTTAGGCTATTTCAAACAGGCATAAGGATTTGATTCAGCAATGCTATAAAGCTGACTCAGTGAAATCTTCTAAATTTCACTGTGTTAGTTTTACAGGGCTTTCATGCAAATGAATGCCCACCCTGCAACAAAACACCTATATGAAACCTGACACAGGTTTCATGTGGCACAGGACTTTACAGCATAACACATCTGCCTAGATGCATCAAGTTGTAAATATGTCACAACATAGCAAATGTTTTGCACCGCCGCTGCATCACAAAAGTGACGCACAGCGGCACAAAAGAGGCACACACCTATCATAAATCTGTCCCTAACATTTTAAATGATTGATTCAGGATGACGATAAGGTGTGGCCTATCCAGAGGTTTGTTTGAGGTGAGGCCTACTCAGGGTTGCAGATGAAATTTAGGGTTGTTGAAGAATACAGAGGAGATAATACATGTGCAGGCCTACCAATGAAGTGAGTCATATCCACTTCACTCTTGAACAAAGGCCAGACCTCTTCTGTGTCCGTGGATAGACCTAAACCTCATCTTCACAATGTCATTCGTAAACTTAGGAAACACAGGTGATGTAATTGAAAAATGTGGAGTTTCTTTTCCTCATTTCACAATCACATCACCTGTGTTTCCTTTGCTTAGGTATCTCATAGTGCAGATGGAGTCTAGCATATCAAAGAGTACACAGAAGTTCAGCAGTGTATACAACAATTTTGACATTTACAGAAAATTCAGCTTCTTATCTTGTTGGAGATGAAGTGAGGCCTGTCTTGCAACATGGTGCATCTTTTGCATCACTGCTGCATCGGTTTCATGTGGCACGGGACTTTACAGCATGACACATCTGCCTAGATGCATCAAGTTGTAAATATGTGACAACATAGCAAATCTTTTGCACCGCCGCTGCGTCACAAAAATGACGCACAGAGACGCAAAAGAGGCATACACCTATCATAAATCTGTCCCTAACATTTTAAATGATTGATTCAGGATGACAATAAGGTGTGGCCTATCCAGAGGTTTGTTTAAGGTGAGGCCTACTCAGGGTTGCAGATGAAATTTACGCTTGTTGAAGAGTACAGAGGAGATAATATATGTGAAGGCCTACCAATGAAGTAAGTCATATCCACTTCACTCTTGAACAAAGGCTAGACCTCTTCTGTGTCCGTGGACAGACCTAAACCTCATCTGCACAATGTCATTCGTAAACTTAGGAAACACAGGTGATGTAATTTAAAAATGTGGAGTTTCTTTTCCTCATTTCACAATCACATCACCTGTGTTTCCTTTGCTTAGGTATCTCATAGTGCAGATGGAGTCTAGCATATCAAAGAGTACACAGAAGTTCAGCAGTGTATACAACAATTTTGACATTTACAGAAGATTCAGCTTCTTATCTTGTTGGAGATGAAGTGAGGCCTGTCTTGCAACATGGTGCATCTTTTCCATCACTGCTGCATCGGTTTCATGTGGCACGGGACTTTACAGCATGACACATCTGCCTAGATGCATCAAGTTGTAAATATGTCGCCACATAGCAAATCTTTTGCACCGCCGCTGCGTCCCAAAAATGACGCACAGCGGCACAAAAGAGGCACACACCTATCATAAATCTGTCCCTAACATTTTAAATGATTGATTCAGGATGACAATAAGGTGTAGCCTATCCAGAGGTTTGTTTGAGGTGAGGCCTACTCAGGGTTGCAGATGAAATTTAGGGTTGTTGAAGAATACAGAGGAGATAATACATGTGCAGGCCTACCAATGAAGTGAGTCATATCCACTTCACTCTTGAACAAAGGCCAGACCTCTTCTGTGTCCGTGGACAGACCTAAACCTCATCTGCACAATGTCATTCGTAAACTTAGGAAACACAGGTGATGTAATTGAAAAATGTGGAGTTTCTTTTCCTCATTTCACAATCACATCACCTGTGTTTCCTTTGCTTAGGTATCTCATAGTGCAGATGGAGTCTAGCATATCAAAGAGTACACAGAAGTTCAGCAGTGTATAAACAATTTTGACATTTACAGAAAATTCAGCTTCTTATCTTGTTGGAGATGAAGTGAGGCCTGTCTTGCAACATGGTGCATCTTTTGCATCACTGCTGCATCGGTTTCATGTGGCACGGGACTTTACAGCATGACACATCTGCCTAGATGCATCAAGTTGTAAATATGTCACAACATAGCAAATCTTTTGCACCGCCGCTGCGTCACAAAAGTGACGCGCAGCGGCGCAAAAGAGGCACACACCTATCATAAATCTGTCCCTAACATTTTAAATGATTGATTCAGGATGACGATAAGGTGTCGCCTATCCAGAGGTTTGTTTGAGGTGAGGCCTACTCAGGGTTGCAGATTAAATTTATGCTTGTTGAAGAGTACAGAGGAGATAATACATGTGAAGGCCTACCAATGAAGTAAGTCATGTCCACTTCACTCTTGAACAAAGGCCAGACCTCTTCCGTGTCCGTGGACAGGCCTAAACCTCATCTGCACAATGTCATTCGTAAACTTAGAAAACACAGGTGATGTAATTGAAAAATGTGGAGTTTCTTTTCCTCATTTCACAATCACATCACCTGTGTTTCCTTTGCTTAGGTATCTCATAGTGCAGATGGAGTCTAGCATATCAAAGAGTACACAGACGTTCAGCAGTGTATACAACAATTTTGACATTTACAGAAGATTCAGCTTCTTATCTTGTTGGAGATGAAGTGAGGCCTGTCTTGCAACATGGTGCATCTTTTCCATCACTGCTGCATCGGTTTCATGTGGCACGGGACTTTACAGCATGACACATCTGCCTAGATGCATCAAGTTGTAAATATGTCGCCACATAGCAAATCTTTTGCACCGCCGCTGCGTCACAAAAATGACGCACAACGGCACAAAAGAGGCACACACCTATCATAAATCTGTCCCTAACATTTTAAATGATTGATTCAGGATGACAATAAGGTGTGGCCTATCCAGAGGTTTGTTTAAGGTGAGGCCTACTCAGGGTTGAAGATGAAATGTATGCTTGTTGAAGAGTACAGAGGAGATAATATATGTGAAGGCCTACCAATGAAGTAAGTCATATCCACTTCACTCTTGAACAAAGGCTAGACCTCTTCTGTGTCCGTGGACAGACCTAAACCTCATCTGCACAATGTCATTCGTAAACTTAGGAAACACAGGTGATGTAATTGAAAAATGTGGAGTTTCTTTTCCTCATTTCACAATCACATCACCTGTGTTTCCTTTGCTTAGGTATCTCATAGTGCAGATGGAGTCTAGCATATCAAAGAGTACACAGAAGTTCAGCAGTGTATACAACAATTTTGACATTTACAGAAGATTCAGCTTCTTATCTTGTTGGAGATGAAGTGAGGCCTGTCTTGCAACATGGTGCATCTTTTCCATCACTGCTGCATAGGTTTCATGTGGCACGGGACTTTACAGCATGACACATCTGCCTAGATGCATCAAGTTGTAAATATGTCGCCACATAGCAAATCTTTTGCACCGCCGCTGCGTCACAAAAATGACGCACAGAGACGCAAAAGAGGCATACACCTATCATAAATCTGTCCCTAACATTTTAAGTGATTGATTCAGGATGACAATAAGGTGTGGCCTATCCAGAGGTTTGTTTAAGGTGAGGCCTACTCAGGGTTGCAGATGAAATTTGCGCTTGTTGAAGAGTACAGAGGAGATAATATATGTGAAGGCCTACCAATGAAGTAAGTCATATCCACTTCACTCTTGAACAAAGGCCAGACCTCTTCTGTGTCCGTGGACAGACCTAAACCTCATCTGCACAATGTCATTCGTAAACTTAGGAAACACAGGTGATGTAATTGAAAAATGTGGAGTTTCTTTTCCTCATTTCACAATCACATCACCTGTGTTTCCTTTGCTTAGGTATCTCATAGTGCAGATGGAGTCTAGCATATCAAAGACTACGCAGAAGGTGAGAACTGTATGGAACATGGCTATGTAAGTCAAATAATCAAAATCTAAATTTGCCAAGCACACATGGGGGTGTATTTACAAGGACCTTCCACCACGAGGAAATGTCTTTAATTAAATTGGGAAAAATAACATCAAAGGGACTCAAATGCCTTTTAAATATACCCCAAGCAACCTATGAAACTGTAGCACTACATATCAAGAAACCTAATTGATTTCAAAAATCGTTTTTAAACACATCATCTAAATCAATTATATACCTACATTCAAGGGGAAATGACTTAAAATGGCCTAAGACACATGAAAGCGTTTTTTTAAGGCCCTTGCACCATTTTTGGGTCGCTTTTAACATGGCTATGTTAGTCAAATAATTAAAATCTAAATTTGCCAAGCACAGATGGGGGCATATTTACAAGGACCTTGCACCACGGGGAAAGGTCTTAAATTAAAATGGGAAAAATAACATCAGAGAGACTCAAATGCCTTATAAATATGCCCCAAGCAACCTATGAAACTCTAGCACTACATATCCAAAAACCTAATTGATGTCAAAAAACGTTTTAAAACACATCATCTAAATCAATTATATACCTACATTCATCGGGAAGTGACTTAAAATGCCCTAAGACACATGAAAGCGTTTTTTTTAAACCCTTGTTCCATTTTTAGATCACTTTTAACATGGCTATGTAAGTCAAATAATCAAGATCTAAATTTGCCAAGCACAGATGGGGGCGTATTTACAAGGACCTTGCACCACAGGGAAAGGTCTTAAATTAAAATGGGAAAAATAACATCAGAGAGACTCAAAGGCCTTATAAATATGCCCCAAGCAACCTATGAAGCTCTAGCAGTACATATCAAGAAACCTAATTGTTTTCATAAATCGTTTTTAAACACATCATCTAAATCAATTATATACCTACATTCAAGGGAAAATGACTTAAAATGGCCTAAGACACATGAAAGCGTTTTTTTTAAGGCCCTTGCAACATTTTTGGGTCACTTTTAACATGGCTATGTTAGTCAAAGAATTAAAATCTAAATTTACCAAGCACAAATGGGGGCATATTTACAAGGAGCTTGCACCACGGGGAAAGGTCTTAAATTAAAATGGGAAAAATTACATCAAAGGAACTCAAAAGCCTTGAAAATATGCCCCAAGCAACCGATGAAACTCTAGCAGTATATATCAAGAAACCTAATTGATTTCAAAAAACGTTTTTAAACACATCTTGTAAACCAATTATATTCATACATTCATGGGGAAGTGAGTTAAAATACCCTAAGACACATGAAAGCATTTTTGTAAGACCCTTGCACTATTTTTGCGTCACTTTTAACATGGCTATGTAACACAAAGAAACAAAATCTATTTGTAAAACACTTGACACAAAGCAACATTTTAAATACACAACTTTCTTCATAATTTTCTCCCTAAACCATACTATTCTCTATCTAAATTAAATGAATCTTTTCTCACCTTAGCAAATACTTTATGAGTTTCAAAACAGTCTCAGAAACACACCAATTTGTCTTTAGCAGAGCAAAAGGTATGCACTCCAGAGTCTGCCGCCATAAAAAGCACAGAAAAGCTGTAATTCATCACACATATCTCTCAGAGATTGCTCTTTTTGTTGTTTTTTTTTATTTAAGTAGCAGTATTAATGATTATTAAATATAAATGTATTTTTGGAATTGTGCACAGGATACTATAAGTCTGACTTTACATTATAATCAATTTGGTACTAGTTTATGAATTACATATAAAAATGATTAAAGACTCAAACAATTTTTTAATATTAAATATCATTTTTTTCTGATTCTTTTTCAAAATTTAATAGAACGTCTAACATTTGACTGTCCGATATGTCCTCTTGTTGAGTGAACATAACTTCCCACATTTGACCGTCATCATAATGAAGTAAATAATCCACAGATTCTACACATTGTAGAAGTTCATGGTCTCGTGATTCATCCATGAATTCCAAGTCAATCGGTTCAATTATTTCCTCATTATTCATGTCTAGGACAATTTCAAAGGAAACGTTCTGTTCTCCTTGCATTTTTGTGCTGAAATTTAAATAAAAAATAAATATATCAGTAGAGATAGGGCACTGTTGGGTTTAAGTTCAGACAGGTACTTTTGAGGCATGAAGTAGTACTATTAAAAAGTGCCTGTGAAAAAGCCTATGTAAATTCATAATTATACCACAGAAACCTAAATCAATCCATAATTATAATAAACAAGCCTTTCTCAATGTCTAACTCTTACAGAGGGATAGTATATAACTATCTGAAAATGTTTATAAAATAACATCTTACCTTTTAAAAACAAGTTTAAGTTGTCAGTGAAAATGCACTTGCAATGTACTTCAGGAAGTAGTAGTCAAAATGGCTGTGTTTCTCTCTCTTTTTTTATATATATTCAGGTACATAACCAATCAAATGTTAGGTAAAAAAAGTAGAAAATGAAAGTAACATTTTAATTGGTTGTCAATTCCAACACTTCAGATGTGTTTTGTGAAGTAATTTACCTCAGGGTATTTAGAGAGGTCTACAGGCTAAATGGCTAAATGGAATTCCAACCAAATTTGTGAAAATGGTAGGGATTGGTATGTAGTATGAGCTAATCTATATTTGGTGAGAGTGTCTCCAGTCGTTTTTCTGTAAATTACTTTCCCACCTTTTTTGATGGTGCGCTTCCCGGGGAGCGCCCCCGTACGCGAACTGGCGAGCGCCCCGGTACGCGAACCTTAAGCGTTACGGGAGTCCACCATTTTGTGTTTCGGTCGACTTAAGATACAAGATGGAGGGCAAATAATGTTCAGAATGGGTAGAAGGGGGCACGGTAGACTTATCTTGACCCCCTAGGTTTTCTTAGGGTGGCTGAGGAGGCTTATATGTGCGAAAAAAACCATTTTTTAAAAAAAATTCGCGAGGTTAGCTTCCGGTTCGCGTACCGGGTAGCGCCCCGGGGAGCGTACTTTGTTGAAAATTAGTGAAAAAAGTTAGAGTAAAATATTAATTGTGAATGATCAGATGTAGGGTAGCTCTGAGAAGAGCTTTTGGGTTTATGGTACATTTAGGTACTTATAAGTAGGTACCAATGCACAGTCTTAAATTCAGAATGAAAATTCTGTTGCCCTCATCTGAGAAGTGAACTCCATCTCCTCTGTACATATCTTGCATGTAGTAACGCAAGTTATTGTTGTACACGGAGCCCGTTCCATGGTCTCTCATGTAAGCTGAAACAGATTTGTTTACATGCTTCCTCGACTTCTCAATTTGTGGACAAAATTGGTTTGACCACCTCCATTTCTGTCTTTGGCATATATTTGAATATACCAAGGCAGTCTGAGGAAAAAGTGCCATTAATTGCTCAAAGGTGTCCTTTAAAAGCATTTCCAGACCTACCCCAGTCAAAGTGCCCAAATCATTACCTCCACAGTGCACAATTAACAGGTCAGGTTTTGGCAAATGCATAAAGGTTTTCACCAATGGTATCAATTGGTGACATTTTAATCCTCTGTGGCCAAACCACTTAATTTCCACATCTTGTAAATTGAGGTTAGGTAAATTCCTGTTCTCAGCATACCTCTGAGCCCAATAGATGTAACTATGTCCAACAATCCAGACAGAAAACATGGTGAGAGAAGGTTCTCCTGCAGTCAGATGAAGTGTGGCAATGAAATGGCAGTTGAAAAAATAAGAGTTTAAAATGAAAAAAACTGTGGAGTTTCTGTGTCAATGAAGCAGTAACAGTGATTGGTGGATTTTGATTGCTGAAAACAGAAAGTTAGGGTGCATGGATGAGTTCTTTGAAAGATGTATTTTGAGTGGTCAAGAAAAAATCATTAAATGAAAGAATGCACTGGATATGAGGTGCACTGAGAGTTCAGAGTTCAATTGCAACATTGTTGTGTGAACTTGCAAACACCAGAGGTCTTCCAAGAGGTGGTTGCTATGCAAAAAAGGCAGAGAGGGCAGAGGGGGGAAGGGTTTTGATTTGAAAAAAAGTGAGGGAAGAGTTTTGATTGGGTGACATGAGAGATATGTGTGAAGAATTACAGCATTTCTGTGCTTTTGATAGCTGCAGACTCTGGAGTGCATACCTTTTGCTCTGCTGAAGACAAATTGGTGTGTTTCTGAGACTGTTTTGAAACTCAAAGTATTTGCTAAGGTGAGAAAAGATTTCTTTAATTTAGATAGAGAATAGTGTGCTTTAAGGAGAAAATTTTGAAGAAAGTTGTGTTTTTCAAATGTTGCTTTGTCTCAAGTGTTTTACAAATAGATTTTGTTTCTTTGAGAAATTGTAATTGGAGAAAATGTGAAGTATTAGTACTGACAGGGTTTTTTTGTGCATAGGAGCTGTGGAGTGTTTTCAAATTATGACTTGAAAATCGTTTTTGAGGAAAAGGAATGGTTTTAATATTTATGACAAGGACATAATGGTGTATGCTTCTTTATAAGGCAATTGAGTGTCTCTGATGTTATTTTTCCCATTTTAATGTAAGACCTTTCCCTGTGGAGCAAATTGCTTGTAAATATGCTCCCACCTGTGCATGGCAAATTTAGATTTTGAATGTTTGCGTTACATAGCCATGTTAAAAGTGACACAAACATGCTGCAAAGGCAATCAAAAAACGCTTTCATGTGTCTTAAGGACATTTTAAGTCATTTCCCCATGTGGAGTGTTTTCAAATTATGATTTGAAAATCGTTTTTGGGGAAAAGGAATGGTTTTAATATTTATGACAAGGACATAATGGTGTATGCTTCTTTATAAGGCAATTGAGTGTCTCTGATGTTATTTTTCCCATTTTAATGTAAGACCTTTCCCTGTGGAGCAAATTCCTTGTAAATATGCTCCCACCTGTGCATGGCAAATTTAGATTTTGAATGTTTGTGTTACATAGCCATGTTAAAAGTGACACAAACATGCTGGAAAGGCAATCAAAAAACGCTTTCATGTGTCTTAAGGACATTTTAAGTCATTTCCCCATGTGCAGTGTTTTCAAATTATGATTTGAAAATCGTTTTTGGGGAAAAGGAATGGTTTTTAAATTTATGACAAGGACATAATGGTGTATGCTTCTTTATAAGGCATTTCAGTGTCTCTGATGTCATTTTTCCCATATTACATTAACAGACCTTTCCCCGTGGAGCACATTCCTTGTAAATATGGTCCCACCTGTGCATGGTAAATTTAGATTTTGACTGTTTGAGTTACATATCCATGTTAAAAGTGACCCCAAAAAGTTGCAAAGGCTTTAAAAAAACACTTTCATGTGTCTTAAGGACATTTTAAGTCATTTCCCCGTGGGCAGTGTTTTCAAATTATGACTTGAAAATCGTTTTTGAGGTAAAGGAATGTTGTTAAAATTTATGTGCGCCATATGCCCCCAAATTTCTTTTTCAGGGGTGCAGCAGGGTGTTCTTGAGACACCTCTGCACCTTTGGAAAAATTCCTAATTTGCGATGAGCTAATTGCTAATCGCAAATTGCACCTTCATTCCTACGGGCCTCCTGGCCCATGGAAATGAATGGGTAATTTGCAATTAGCAATTTGCTCATCGCAAATTAGGAATGGTAAAGAATCGCTATTTATTCCTTAAAATTCGCTATTTAGGAAATGCAAAATAGTTTGATGATACATATGGCGGTTCATCTCTAACAAGATAAGAAGCTTAGGGATACATTTATGATGACTGGCGCAATGAAGTGGACATCACTTACTTCATTGGTAGACCTTTACATGTATTATCTCCTCTGTATTCTTCATCAAGCGTAACTTTCATCTGCAATCCTGAGTAGGCCTCACCTTAAACAAACCTCTGGATAGGCCACACCTTATCGTCATCCTGAATTAATCATTTAAAATGCTAGGGACAGACTTATGATAGGTGTATGCCTCTTTTGCGCCACTGTGCGTCACTTTTGTGATGCAGCGGTTGTGCAAAAGATTTGCTATGAGGCGAGAAAATTACAAATTGATGCATTTAGGCAGATGTGTCATGGTGTAAAAAACACCGTGCCACATGAAACTGATGCAGCAGTGATGCAAAAGATGCACCATGTTGCAAGACAGGCCTCACTTGTGGCCATATGTATCAAGCTAATTAGCATTCGCAAAGGCCGAAATTCTGCGAATTTCGGCCTTTGCGAATGCTAATTAGACAAATGGTATGTATCAAACAAGTTTGATGCAAAATAAGGAATAGCAAAATTTGCTATTCCTTATTTTGCGATTGCACTGAAGGATTTGCAAATTTTGCGATTTCTTAAATGCAATGTATCAAACAAAAAATATGCAAAAAATGCCATTAAGGATTTGCAAATTACCACCAACTTCTAGTTGGTGGTAATTTGCGAATTCTTTTCAAAAAGCTTTTTTTCCAAAAAACAAAAGGTGCCATATGACGCCCATACATGCCCTTAGGGCATGTATGTGCGCCATATGCCCCCAAATTTCTTTTTCAGGGGTGCAGCAGGGTGTTCTTGAGACACCCCTGCACCCTTGGAAAAATTCCTAATTTGCGATGAGCTAATTGCTAATCGCAAATTGCACCTTCATTCCTATGGGCCTCCTGGCCCATGGAAATGAATGGGTAATTTGCAATTAGCAATTTGCTCATCGCAAATTAGGAATGGTAAAGAATCGCTATTTATTCCTTAAAATTCGCTATTTAGGAAATGCAAAATAGTTTGATGATACATATGGCAGTTCATCTCTAACAAGATAAGAAGCATAGGGATAGATTTATGATGACTGGCGATTAATCATTTAAAATGCTAGGGACAGATTTATGATAGGTGTATGCCTCTTTTGCGCCACTGTGCATCACTTTTCTGATGCAGCAGCGGTGCAAAAGATTTGCTATGAGGCGACAAAATTACAAATTGATGCATTTAGGCAGATGTGTCATGGTGTAAAAAAACCGTGCCACATGAAACCGATGCAGCAGTGATGCAAAAGATGCATCATGTTGCAATACAGGCCTCACTTGGGGCCATATGTATCAAGCTAATTAGCATTCGCAAAGGCCGAAATTCTGCGAATTTCGGCCTTTGCAAATGCTAATTAGACAAATGGTATGTATCAAACAAGTTTGATGCAAAATAAGGAATAGCAAAATTTGCTATTCCTTATTTTGCGATTGCACTGAAGGATTTGCAAATTTTGCGATTCCTTAAATGCAATGTATCAAACAAAAAATATGCAAAAAATGCCATTAAGGATTTGCAAATTACCACCAACTTCTAGTTGGTGGTAATTTGCGAATTCTTTTCAAAAAGCTTTTTTTCCAAAAAACAAAAGGTGCCATATGACGCCCATACATGCCCTTAGGGCATGTATGTGCGCCATATGCCCCCAAATTTCTTTTTCAGGGGTGCAGCAGGGTGTTCTTGAGACACCCCTGCACCCTTGGAAAAATTCCTAATTTGCGATGAGCTAATTGCTAATCGCAAATTGCACCTTCATTCCTATGGGCCTCCTGGCCCATGGAAATGAATGGGTAATTTGCAATTAGCAATTTGCTCATCGCAAATTAGGAATGGTAAAGAATCGCTATTTATTCCTTAAAATTCGCTATTTAGGAAATGCAAAATAGTTTGATGATACATATGGCAGTTCATCTCTAACAAGATAAGAAGCATAGGGATAGATTTATGATGACTGGCGATTAATCATTTAAAATGCTAGGGACAGATTTATGATAGGTGTATGCCTCTTTTGCGCCACTGTGCATCACTTTTCTGATGCAGCAGCGGTGCAAAAGATTTGCTATGAGGCGACAAAATTACAAATTGATGCATTTAGGCAGATGTGTCATGGTGTAAAAAAACCGTGCCACATGAAACCGATGCAGCAGTGATGCAAAAGATGCATCATGTTGCAATACAGGCCTCACTTGGGGCCATATGTATCAAGCTAATTAGCATTCGCAAAGGCCGAAATTCTGCGAATTTCGGCCTTTGCAAATGCTAATTAGACAAATGGTATGTATCAAACAAGTTTGATGCAAAATAAGGAATAGCAAAATTTGCTATTCCTTATTTTGCGATTGCACTGAAGGATTTGCAAATTTTGCGATTCCTTAAATGCAATGTATCAAACAAAAAATATGCAAAAAATGCCATTAAGGATTTGCAAATTACCACCAACTTCTAGTTGGTGGTAATTTGCGAATTCTTTTCAAAAAGCTTTTTTTCCAAAAAACAAAAGGTGCCATATGACGCCCATACATGCCCTTAGGGCATGTATGTGCGCCATATGCCCCCAAATTTCTTTTTCAGGGGTGCAGCAGGGTGTTCTTGAGACACCCCTGCACCCTTGGAAAAATTCCTAATTTGCGATGAGCTAATTGCTAATCGCAAATTGCACCTTCATTCCTATGGGCCTCCTGGCCCATGGAAATGAATGGGTAATTTGCAATTAGCAATTTGCTCATCGCAAATTAGGAATGGTAAAGAATCGCTATTTATTCCTTAAAATTCGCTATTTAGGAAATGCAAAATAGTTTGATGATACATATGGCGGTTCATCTCTAACAAGATAAGAAGCTTAGGGATAGATTTATGATGACTGGCGCAATGAAGTGGACATCACTTACTTCATTGGTAGGCCTTTACATGTATTATCTCCTCTGTATTCTTCATCAAGCGTAACTTTAATCTGCAATCCTGACTAGGTCTCACCTTAAACAAACCTCTGGATAGGCCACACCTTATCGTCATCCTGAATTAATCATTTAAAATGCTAGGGACAGATTTATGATAGGTGTATGCCTCTTTTGCGCCACTGTGCGTCACTTTTCTGATGCAGCGGCGGTGCAAAAGATTTGCTATGAGGCGACAAAATTACAAATTGATGCATTTAGGCAGATGTGTCATGGTGTAAAAAAAACGTGCCACATGAAACCGATGCAGCAGTGATGCAAAAGATGCATCATGTTGCAAGACAGGCCTCACTTGGGGCCATATGTATCAAGCTAATTAGCATTCGCAAAGGCCAAAATTCTGCGAATTTCGGCCTTTGCGAATGCTAATTAGACAAATGGTATGTATCAAACAAGTTTGATGCAAAATAAGGAATAGCAAAATTTGCTATTCCTTATTTTGCGATTGCACTTAAGGATTTGCAAATTTTGCGATTCCTTAAATGCAATGTATCAAACAAAAAATATGCAAAAAATGCCATTAAGGATTTGCAAATTACCACCAACTTCTAGTTGGTGGTCATTTGCGAATTCTTTTCAAAAAGCTTTTTTTCCAAAAAACAAAAGGTGCCATATGACGCCCATACATGCCCTTAGGGCATGTATGTGCGCCATATCCCCCCAAATTTCTTTTTCAGGGGTGCAGCAGGGTGTTCTTGAGACACCCCTGCACCCTATGAAAAATTCCTAATTTGCGATGAGCTAATTGCTAATCGCAAATTGCACCTTCATTCCTATGGGCCTCCTGGCCCATGGAAATGAATGGGTAATTTGCAATTAGCAATTTGCTCATCGCAAATTAGGAATGGTAAAGAATCGCTATTTATTCCTTAAAATTCGCTATTTAGGAAATGCAAAATAGTTTGATGATACATATGGCAGTTCATCTCTAACAAGATAAGAAGCTTAGGGATAGATTTATGATGACTGGCGCAATGAAGTGGACATCACTTACTTCATTGGTAGGCCTCTACATGTATTATCTCCTCTGTATTCTTCATCAAGCGTAACTTTAATCTGCAATCCTGAGTAGGTCTCACCTTAAACAAACCTCTGGATAGGCCACACCTTATCGTCATCCTGAATTAATCATTTAAAATGCTAGGGACAGATTTATGATAGGTGTATGCCTCTTTTGCGCCACTGTGCGTCACTTTTCTGATGCAGCGGCGGTGGAAAAGATTTGCTATGAGGCGACAAAATTACAAATTGATGCATTTAGGCAGATGTGTCATGGTGTAAAAAAACCGTGCCACATGAAACCGATGCAGCAGTGATGCAAAAGATGCACCATGTTGCAAGACAGGCCTCACTTGGGGCCATATGTATCAAGCTAATTAGCATTCGCAAAGGCCAAAATTCTGCGAATTTCGGCCTTTGCGAATGCTAATTAGACAAATGGTATGTATCAAACAAGTTTGATGCAAAATAAGGAATAGCAAAATTTGCTATTCCTTATTTTGCGATTGCACTTAAGGATTTGCAAATTTTGCGATTCCTTAAATGCAATGTATCAAACAAAAAATATGCAAAAAATGCCATTAAGGATTTGCAAATTACCAGCAACTTCTAGTTGGTGGTAATTTGCGAATTCTTTTCAAAAAGCTTTTTTTCCAAAAAACAAAAGGTGCCATATGATGCCCATACATGCCCTTAGGGCATGTATGTGCGCCATATGCCCCCAAATTTCTTTTTGAGGGGTGCAGCAGGGTGTTCTTGAGACACCCCTGCACCCTTGGAAAAATTCCTAATTTGCGATGAGCTAATTGCTAATCGCAAATTGCACCTTCATTCCTATGGGCCTCCTGGCCCATGGAAATGAATGGGTAATTTGCAATTAGCAATTTGGTCATCGCAAATTAGGAATGGTAAAGAATCGCTATTTATTCCTTAAAATTCGCTATTTAGGAAATGCAAAATATTTTGATGATACATATGGCAGTTTATCTCTAACAAGATAAGAAGCTTAGGGATAGATTTAAGATGACTGGCGCATCACCAGGGATGTGCCAGTCATCCTGCGCCGCTGTTCCGCCACCCATGGTGTGCTGCATTTACAATGCGGCGCAGCATGGGGCAAAAATGGGACAGATGCGTGACGCATCTGTGCCGTAAAGGTGGCGCATTGCTGGAGTTGTATCGCAAGTGCGATGCAGCTCCAGCAAGGCTCAGGGGTGCCCCATCTCCACAATGTTGCGTCAAGACCTATGCCTGCTTCAAGCAGGCGCAGGGTTTTGACGCAGCTTTCTCCTATCTGATTGTAAATGCGGCACACCATGGGTGGCAGAGCAGCGGTGCACGTTAAATGGTGCATGCCTGGGGATGTGCCAGTTAACATAAATCTGCCCCTTTACATTTAAGTATGTGCAGGGGACACAGAGTCGGTGAGGCTTATCCAAGGTTAAGAAGAGATGAGTCCTGTTCACTGAAAAATTAGACATAGGCTTCACCTTCTCAGCATTGCTGGACATGGCTAAATAATAGCTGCAAAATGTTACTCTTGTTAAACAATTTTACTATTATAATCTCTGAGATTTGTCTCTTACTCTGCAACATCTCATTGTTGTTATCTTTCTTTAAAGATAAAGACAACATCAACATGAGCGACAATCAGCAATCAGTTGATTTCGACCTCATCATTGAACTCGTAATTGAAACATCAGTGGATGTTGATCCCTTGGATGATTTAAATCCTGAGGATGAAGAAGAACGTGATGAGGATGCAGATTTGTCAGAATTATATGACATAGGATGGGAAGCTGACGTGCTTGAGCCTATGGAACTATAAACATTTATTTTAAAAATTTATAATAAATAAAAAGTAAAAATGTAAACCGTTTAATTTAAAAATAAAGACACCTTCAAAAACAGGTTATGTGTAGTGTCTTCAATAAAATATTAAAATATGCTCATAAAATTGTATCAGATTCACATATAAAATAGCACAGGTAAAATGAATATAATTTCCATTTCTTTTCTGCTATTTCTGTATTCTAAATTTGCCAAGCACTAAAAAATCTTCTATGTAAAAATGTCAAGTAGTGTTTTAAGTTTTTGATTACTGTTATTGATTTACTGTTGGGTAATAGTGGTTAATAACATTTTTTAATATATTTTAACACAGATTCAACTGCAGATCATTTCAAGATTTCACCATGCCAACCAAAGAAAGACTGAGAAAGGCTGCAAAACGTCAAAGACAGCAGGTCAATGAAAAAAAGCAGCAGTCCTCTAACAAAAAGATTTGTCAAGTCACCAAGAAAGCACCGGGTAAGAGTACAAAAACATTCATAAGAAATATCTGTAGTAAAAAAAATATTACTACAGAAAATGTTTCAGTCCAGAAAAAGAGAAGCAATTCACACGGAAAGGAAAGGCCAATGAAAAATGTTACTGCTAGAGCAAGAGATAACTCTGTGCATGATAGTAGAAGGAAACAACAGTTTAGGGACATTCGTAAATGAATGTTCCGCAACAGGATAATTGGCAATTTGTTAAAAAATATTAAGAAAGGTCAACAGAAAGTGGTTTTTTATAAGAGAAAAAAAAATTTGAGAAAGTTATTGATCAGGCATTTGAAATTAAACGTAAGTTATTTATTTTGATAATCAATAGAATTAGGAAGCTAAACAAGGCAATTTATGATTTCAAAAGAAATAGTAGATGGAAGAGAATAGTTAATCGTAGTAATTTTTGTGAAGTTTTTTCTGGAGAATGGATGCATAGTTCAAGCTGTGAGGCATTTTTTAATGAGGAGAGTTATTTCCAGGATAATGATTTGGTGCATGCAGTTGACACCAGTGGTCGAGCTTATGAAGTGAAAGATGGTTGTCCAGTTGAAAAAGAAAAACTTGTGACAACAGAGGCAGAAGAGGTGTTAGGTAATGAGGTTTTAGGAAGACGTCCTAAGGGTCCTGTGTACACCTGGAAGTGTAGTAGTATTTGCAGTGTGCGACAGGATTCCATCAATTTGCTTTGTGATTTTGTACGGTCATTTAATAAGAAAAGTTTGAAGCAGAAAATGAAGTTGTTGCAAGAATTAGATCCTTGCAGAGTGAGAGAAGTGACAGGTTTGCATGGTCATTCACTGGCTTGTCTTTCCAGGAGAGTATGCCAGAGTGTTTTTCATCATTTCAGGATGCTAGCAGTGCATCATAATAAAGTGAGGAAATTAGTTGGAATGTTGTATTATGCTAAGAGTCCAGCAATTATGCTTAAACAATTATGTGCTGCTCTTTTGCATGGTTCTGAAATAGATGTGAAGAATATATGTGAAGAAATTGAGTTTTGTTACTTTGGAAGTAAAGAGGAGAATGTTGAAATTGACCGAGAAGAAGCGGGTAATGTGGAAGATAGTGTACAGGTTTCCAGTACAGATAATTTCCAGAGGGAAATTGCGACGTTTCAGGTCAAATCAAGTGAGAGGCCAAATTTCACTTGTGTGTGTTGTCGACGCACTTATTATAAGAATCAGACTAAGTTAGTGGATTTATATGCAAAAAGTGAAAGGGAAAATAATAGTGAATGGAAGGATTTCACAACATACTTGATGGTAGAAAATTGTTTTGATTTGGGATTGGATCAACATGTGTGTACTTATTGTTGTAACAAATTAAATCAAAACCAGATGCCTGCTAGAGCAGTTCATAATAATCTGGAATTGGTTGAGATTCCTTCTGAATTGAAGGATTTAAATACTTATGAATCTATTTTGATTCAAAGTATCCATCCCTTTCAGGCTATTGTAAGAATGGAGCCAAAGACAGGGAAATTGCCTCCATCAGATTTACAGAGAGGATTAAAGGGAAGAGTTGTTTATTTGCCTCTAGATTTGAAGAAAAACATTAACACAATTGGAGTAGAAAAAGTGGAAGAGGAACCTCTGGTTATCTTAGTTAATGGGGTTCCGACAAAGAATAAGAAAATATGGCAAGATTTAGTGGATGTTAGGAAAGTTAAAAAGGCAACATTGTATTTGAAAAAAAATAATAAATACTATAAGAATGTATATGTTGCAGAAGAGGAAGTAAGTGAGGAAGAGGATAGCGATTTGTGTGCTGGTCAAATTGAGAAAGTAGAACCCTCTACTAGTGAAGAAATATATGAACATTATAGTGTTCATCCTTTGCATTCCAAGGAAGTCATGGGGAATGCTATTGAGTTGTTTCAAATGAAACAAGCCAAAGGGAGTCCCATTAGTGTTTGGGAGGAAAGTTTGGAAGCTCGGTGTTTCCCACAGCTTTTTCCAACAGGTCAGGGAGGAAGATATGATGAGCGACCTCATCAAATTCCTGCTTCTGAATACCGGACTTTGCGATTGTATGCAGGAGATGCTAGGTTTCGACAATGCATTCCCTATTTGTTTCATCTCCTGTTTGAAAGCGATCTGTCTGGACTGTCATATGCAGTGAACCACATCTTGAAAAGTGGTATACACATGCAAAACATCTCGGCAAGTGACTTTATGGATAAAGTCAACGTCCAAGACAGTATTTTGGATTCCCACCTGATTAATCTCATGGCGTGTCAGCGTGGTACTAATGAGTACTGGTACCGTCGTCATGGTGATTTAAAATGTATGCTGAGGAACTTAGGAACTCCCACATGGTTCCTCACTCTGAGCTGTGCCGAGTATGGCTGGGAAGATTTACTTGAATTTCTACGAGAGGCAAATGCTAACATAGAAAACATCGAATTCAAGACACCCCGAGAACTGTGCTCTTTGGATCCAGTCAATGTATGTAGGTACTTCAATCATAGATTTGAAGCTATGTCTTTCATCATGAATAAAAAGAATCCACCTCTTGGAGAGGTGTTGGATTTCTTCTGGAGAAAGGAGTACCAAGCAAGAGGTGCTCCTCATATACATATGTTGCTGTGGATCAAGGATGCACCTAAATTTGGAACGGATCCAGAAGACTCAGTGATGAGTTTCATACAACAGTATTCTACGTGTGCTGTTCCAAACGCAAAGGAGAAGAAAAGCCTAAGACAAAAAGTTCTACGTTTCCAAAGCCATCGATGTGGAAAGTACTGTCGTCGTAAATTCCGAAACAAGGACAAGTTCTACACCAAATGTCGTTTCGGCTTTCCACGACCGGTGATTTCTAAAGGAAGAGTGAACAGTTTGATGTCTTCGCTGCGACATAATGTGATGAAGAAATCACCTAAAAACACATACAATTTGAAGAGGAACGAAGAGTCTAAGTACATCAACGACTACAACCCGGTGATTTTGTCCATGTGGAATGCTAACATGGATATACAGTTTGTGGCTGATAACTGTCTGGCTGTGGCTCGGTATGTGACATCTTATATCACCAAAAAAGAGAAGACAGAATTGAAGGATATGTGGGAAGACATTTCCCATGAAAAGAGCCTCAGCAAGAAGTTGTACAGTTTCAGTCTGAAGATGTTGTCGCATCGAGAAATCGGAGCTTACGAATGTTCTGACCGGTTGTCTTCAGCAAGTCTCTATGCCAAGTCCAGGAGTATCGTTTGGGCGAGTCTTGGTCTTGCTGCAACGCGTAATCGAGTTCTCAAACCTGTGCGGGAAATTGAGTATTTGGCGGAAAAGGAGCCAAACAGTACCGACATTTTGAAGACAAACATGTTGGATACATATTATCCAAATCGAAGCAGTCACCTCGAGAATGTTTGTCTGTATGAGGTTCTTCAAAATTACATATTCAAGAGGAACATCAAAGAAGATACTGAGAAAGGAGTGTATGCTGTAATAGGAAGTGAGGGATGTCTGGTCAAGCAAAGAAAATGCCACTTGGTAAACCATCGAAAATTGAGTGGCGAATCTCCTGAAAAAAAGGAGTTTTTCTATTTAACACTTTTGCAACTTTTCAAGCCTTGGCGTGCAGAAGAGGAACTGCTTGGAGATTTCCTCTGTTATGAAGACTCTTTCAATGCTGCCAAGGAGACCATAGAATGTCCTGCTTTTCCCAAATATGTAGAAATGTTGAATGCGGAAATTGAGCAGGAAGCAACGATTGCAGCCGAGATTGCCAGAGACAGTTCTCAGGACAGTCAGAGTTCTGCTTCATTGAGTCAGGATCCACTAGGAGGACCTGTTATCGAAAATGAAGCTGCCACTGCTATGAATGAAGTGGAAAGAGCCATGGCACATGCTCAGGAGGATGCGGTTAACTTAGAAGAGTTGGAAAGACAACTCAACGTTGAGCAGAGGAAAATATATGACGAAGTTACCATGCAAATTGATCATGGATTAAGTCATGACAAGAAAGAGTGCTCATGTACGTCGTTGAAGCCTGCCCGACTGTACGTGAGTGGAGAAGCGGGAACTGGAAAAAGTTTCCTTATTAAAGCAATTTCATGTTATTTGCAGGAAAGGACAGAGTCATCGCTGTCTTGTGTTGTCACCGCTCCAACTGGACTGGCAGCACATAACATTAAAGGGATTACTTTACATCATTTACTGATGCTGCCAGTGGAGCATGACAACAAATTACAATATCACAAGCTATCTGGAGATGCTTGTTGTGAAGTTTCAAGAATCTTGAGGAAAATGAAACTTCTTATCATTGACGAAGTAAGCATGGTTTCTAATGTCATGCTTGCCTTTGTGCATTTGAGAATGCAAGAAGTTCTCAAAACAGAGTATGATGTGTTATTTGGTGGCAAACACATCATTGTTTTCGGAGATCTTCTGCAGCTGACACCAGTGAAAGGGCAACCTGTGTTCAAAATGCTCACGCATGAAGATACCAGGAAGTGCCTAGGGAGCATTGGCAATGTCAATATATGGGTAAACTTCAATTATGCTGAACTGCATGAAAATATGCGTCAGGCGAAGGATGAAGTTTACAAGACTATTCTACAAGATGTTAGAATTGGAAAAGTGACCGAGCATGGGAAAGAAGCTTTACATGCACGATTACTGACAAATTTATATCCAGAACAAGATGTTGTGCCTGAGAATATTTTTCAGAAAATTACTGAGAAGAAATCTGGAATATGTTTGATGCCAACTCTTGCAGAATGTGCCAAATTCAACCACAAAATGTTGCATTTAGAAAAGCAAGAGATTGTGAAACTGGAAGCTATTGATAGAGTAGAGCATATGGGATCAACAATTATTTTGTCTGAGAATTTGAAAACAAAATTGGATTCATTAGAGAAGACTATATCTAAAACTGCAGGTTTTGAACAGACTCTGAATGTGTGCTTGAACTGCCGTATAATTTTAAGAAGGAATTTACATGTTGAAAGAGGTCTGGTAAATGGATCAATGGGTAATGTTGTTGATTTTGTAAAATACAGAAATAGAGATGGAATTGAATTTTTAAAAATTAAATTTGATGGCATTGAGGAAGTACAGCTAATTGGTCGTTGTTCTGCTAGATTTTTGCTTGTAAAAGACTTATATGTTCGCCGTAAGCAGTTTCCTGTTTGCCTGGCATATGCGGTGACAATCCATAAATCCCAAGGTTTAAGTGTAGACAGTGCATTGGTGAATATTGGCAGTTCTGTGTTCAAGGAGGGTATGGCATATGTGGCATTGTCACGAGTTAGAACTTTATCGGGATTGTACTTGATTGAGTGTGATGTCACAAACATTTGTGCGGATCTAGATTGTGTTAAGGAATACAATAGGTTAAGAAGAGAGTATGCGCCACATTTGCCTCAATATCCTTTGTTTGAGAAACGTGTGGTAGGCCGGAAACGAAGAAATGTGACCAATACTGGGGAGGTTGTAGCAAAAAGACGAAAAATCGATGAACCTGAAATTATAAGCAGAAACAAAAAGAATTCTGTTGAAGATGTTGTTGGTTTTCAATTTGAAAACAGTTCTGGTGTCAACTGCTATGCTAATGTAGTGGTTAATGTTTTGTTTTCTCTAGAAAATGTAAAAGAAGAGATTGTGGTCAATTCTGATCAAAGATTTTGCAGTTTGTTAAATTCTGTGTTAGAGAAATGTAGCACTGATAGAACAAAAATAGAAAGTGTGTCTGAAATTCGAAATCTGTTAGACAGATGTTCAGGCCAAACACAATTCTCTCAAAATATTCAGCAAGATTGTCAGGAGTTTTTAATGTATATGCTTGATGTATTGCATGCTGAAGGTGTAGATGTAGATCACCTGTTTGGGATTTCTTATCAATGGCAGCATGACTGCGAGAACTGTAGGGTATCAAGTACTACTAGTGTAGACTCAGAAAGATTTATATATTTAACTTTGCCAGACAGTAAATCAGTCTCTTTTAATAAACTAGTAAAATCAGCTGATCACAACATGGAGTGTAGCCAATGTAAATCTGAAATGATGTCCACATTATTTATACGAACATATGGCCAGTATGTTATTTTAATGTTCCAACGATGTAGGCCTGATGGAACAAAATTGACAACTTTAATTAAAAATTTTGTGGCTTCACAGTTGTCAATATCAGGAAGGACTTTTGTAACTGCAGCAATTATATATCATGACGGTCCTTCAATAACATCAGGACATTACACAGCTTATTTAAAGTCTAGAAATGGCTGGTCATTCTGCAATGATTCTGTTTTAATTTTCAAAAAACAATTGCCGTATGACCTTAAAAACTCTTACCTGGTGTTTTTAAAACCAAAATTTTAGGGAAATAATCTCGGGATGTGCTCTGAGGAATTTCAAGAAGTTCTAATGGCTCCTACACGATTTGGCCTTGAGGATAAGTGTAGTACAGAGACATAACTTCTTACCATAACACTGGACGTCATGGAGAAATAAGTGCACTTTGAATGAGTTCAGAAAAACTGTTTCTTTTTATAAGCTAATTGAAGCAGCCAATCAAAACATGGAGTAGAGGGAATGTAAGTCTGCAATGCTGTCTACTGTTTTACATTGCTTTGTGATTAAAAGTGATGTAGAGAATTAAATAATTGTAGTAGTCATAGAGGTAGTGTAAGTCTGCTTCATAGTAAGCAGTATCAGTGTCATAGGAAATGTAGAACATGACTGAGCAAGAAGGGGAAGATATTACTAGTGCAGGATTGTGAAAATGATCTTCAACATTTTAATTGTGAAAGTTGCGGAAATACAACATGACGGGATTGGCTTACAAGAATTCTAAGAGTTATAAATGGCTCAGACATGATTTGGCCTTGTGGAAACGTGTGGTAGAGAGCAAGAAGTCATTTATTGTATGTAACATGTTTTTCAAAACGATGGAGGTTTTCTTTCAGAAAGTGGCGGTCTGAAAGTAATAACAGCACAAAAGAGTGTAAGCTGTTCATAGGACATCCTTCGACGTCATGGAAAGTAAGTTAACTTTAAGGAGTTCTGAATTCTGATTTGTTATGTTGTATGGGTTTTTTAAACACAATCATTTTGATTGTGTTTTTTTTTCCCCGCTGTTATATGATGAATACCTTCAAGTCACTGTTTTTAGTGAAATTTGATACATTCTGAGAACAGCAAAAATAAACCATTTAACATGTATAATTAATTCTGTACTGTTTGCATTTATGATGTACATTTAGAACTGTGTAGGAGGCATGGAGAAGGAGAGGCTTCTGTAAGTGTCAAAGTTGTTGCATACAGTGCTCATATTCTACGTAGTCTTTCATTTGATAGACTACATTTCCACAATGGGATACCTAAGCAAAGGAAACACAGGTGATATGATTGTGGAATGAGCAAAATAAATTGCACGTTTTTCAATTATATTACCTGTGTTTCCTAACATTACACATCACATTGTGTAGATGAGGTTTAGGCCTGTTCCTAGAGACAGAGGAGGTCTGACATTTGTTCAAGAGTGCAGTGGACATGACTCACTTCGTTGGTAGGCCTCCACATGTATTATCTCCTCTGTATTCTTCAACAAACCTAAATTCCATCTGCAACCCTGAGTAGGACTTACCTGAAACAAATCTGTGCATAGGTTACACCTTATTGGCATCTTGAAACAATCATTTAAAATGTTAGGGTCAGATTTATGGTGGCCGTGCGCCTCTTTTGCTGCATTGTGGGTCACTTTTGTGTAAAAGATGCACCATGCTGCAAGATAGGTTTCAGTTCATCTCCAGCAAGATACCATCAGTTTAAAATGTATATAATTAGCACTGTGTAGGGAGCATGCAGAAGCTGAAGCTTTTGTAAGTGTCAAAGTTGTTGCATGCAGTGCTGCACTTCTGGTTACTGTTTAATATGCTGCACTACATCTGCACTATGAGATACCTAAGCCTAGACAACACAGGTGATGTGATTGTGAAATGAGGAAAAGAAACTCCACATTTTTCAATTACATCACCTGTGTTTCCTAAGTTTACGAATGACATTGTGCAGATGAAGTTTAGGTCTGTCCACGGACACAGAAGAGGTCTGGCCTTTGTTCAAGAGTGAAGTGGACATGACTTACTTCATTGGTAGGCCTTCACATGTATTATCTCCTCTGTATTCTTCAACAAGCATAAATTTGATATGCAATCCTGAGTAGGCCTCACCTTAAACAAACCTCTAGAGAGGCCACACCTTATCGTCATCCTGAATCAATCATTTCAAATGTTAGGGACAGATTTATGATAGGTGTATGCCTCTTTTGCACCACTGTGCGTCACTTTTCTGATGCAGCGGCGGTGCAAAAGATTTGCTATGAGGCGACAAAATTACAAATTGATGCATCTAGGCAGATGTGTCATGCTGTAAAAAACCCGTGCCACATGAAACCGATGCAGCAGTGATGCAAACGATGCACCATGTTGCAAGACAGGCCTGACTTCATCTCCAACAAGATAAGAAGCTAAGTCTTCTGTAAATGTCAAAATTGATGTATATACTGCTCAACTTCTATGTACTCTTTGATATGCTAGACTCTATCTGCACTATGAGATACCTAACCAAAGGCAACACAGGTGATGTGATTGTGAAATGAGGAAAAGAAACTCCACATTTTTCAATTACATCACCTGTGTTTCCTGTGTTTACGAATGACATTGTGCAGATGAAGTTTATGTCTGTCCACGGACACAGAAGAGGTCTGGCCTTTGTTCAAGAGTGAAGTGGACATGACTTACTTCATTGGTAGGCCTTCATATGTATTATGTCCTCTGTTCTCTTCAACAACTTGAAATTTCATTTGGAACCCTGAGTAGGCCTCACCTCAAACAAACCTCTGGATAGGACACATCTTATTGGCATCCTGAAACAAACATTTAAAATGTTAGTGTCTTGCGACACTTTTGTGAAACAACAGCAGTGCAAAAGATGCACCATTTTTTAAGATAGGCCTCACTTCATCTGCATCAAGATACTGTTAGTTTAAAATGTATATCTTTAGGACTGTGTAGGGGGCCTGGAGAAGCAGAAGCTTCTGTAAGTGTCAAAGTTGTTGAAAAACTGTTTGTCCTTCAATCTTTTCCCTTGTCTTTTCTAATTTTTAAATACATGTTTTAATATTTTTCAAATGTTTGTTCTCTCTTTCACAGATTGAAAGTATAAAAACAAAAAGTGAGTAAGTTAATGACAATTATAAGGTAAATGTTTTGTACTCTTTTCGTTACATTTCTATCACATTCACCTACTAGTAGTTTGACAGCTTCATTTCTTTAACCCTCAGTTTCCTGCCTTTGCTACTTCCCTCATTCCTTTCTCTATTACCTACTTACTCTACTCCTTCCACTCCTTTTCTCAGTCCCTCTCTTCTCATAGTTCCTCACTCTTGTTCACTCACTCCGTCTCTATTACTCTTAGTGTCTTTGACTGATCACTCTTTCACTACTTGTTCTTTATGCTTCTTCTGTGTAGTTGAAGCACACTAAGGGGTATATTATGAACATAGCCAATAAAATTATTGCTGTTTTTATTGGCAGAAAAGTGTTGCAAAAGTGGTTTCAGCGGCAGTTTTCCGCCGCAAAAGCAGCTTTAGCGACACATTTCTGCCGATAAAAGCTGCAAAACTTTTATTGCCTATGTTGATGATATGGCTCTATGTTATTTACATTTCTTTGCTGTTTCAATTAATCTTTTTCTGTTATTTTTTCATTTTTGTTTTCTGTTTTTTCTCTCTGTTATTCCACATGTTTTACTCTGATTTTGAACATTCACTCACATTCTCCAAGAAACTCTTCTTTGTTATTGTTCTACTCTCTTTTTTTCTTTCACTTCCTTATCTATTTTGTTTTTCACAATTATACCCTCTTCCATCTTTTCTTCGGTAAATAGATCTATTAAACAGTATCTCTGGTTTAGTCCCTATAGCTGTCTTTCTTTTAACATTACTCTCTGTTTACTTCCCTTATACTTACTCTTCTTTTTTTTTGTTAAAACATTTTTTTGGGGTTCGCTCCCGGTTCGCAAACCGGGAAGCGAACGGGGAAGCGAACTAAAAGAAATAGAGGTTGCCAGAGTGCTAAACATTCTAGCAATTTTTTTTTGAAAGGAGAGGTAGTTCTGAAAAGAACTTTTTTTTTAATGTTTTTGTTGTTTTATATTTTTTTTTATTTTTTTAACATTTTTTGTTTTTTTTGTATTTTTTGAACAGTTTTATGTTTTTTTTTGTTTTTGATGGAGGGGAAACAACAAAAAACAGGCATTGAAAAGGGCTCAACAGGAGCAAAAAAAAATTACTGTCTGGGGCGGTTAGGGCAATTGTGATTTACATAAGCTACGTTGATTAACGTAATGCTCATGTTACCACATGATATCAATGCACCGCAGTACAGACAAGTATATTTCATATGCGCAAAATTCTCCTGGATGTTTGGCACGGTTTCCCGTGCCTCTGCTGCTGTCAACGATATTAGTGATGTTGACCTGGCCACAGGAGTTGTTGTTGGGTTATCTTCCATGTCACGTATCTCCGCCCGGCTGTAGTTCAATGGATGCCACCTGTTCATGTGACGATGCATTGTATAGTTTCCGTAGCTATATTTTTTATCAGTGCCTCTAGATAACCGGTCTTTGCAAATCAGGCAGGTGACATACCTAGCATTTACTTTTTTTTGCCCTCGAGGGAGTGAAAAAAACTGCCAAATAAAGCTGGCTTTCCGACGGGAAACCCGGGGCACCTCCTGTAAGAACTGTGGTCCTTCGGTCTCCTCTTCCTCTAGTTCATCCTCTTCCTCCTCTGTCTGGCTGATAAACTGGGGAGGTGGTCCTCTCTTCCCATGAGGAGGTGGAGGTGGTGGTGGGGGTGCACCAGCTGAAGCAACTACTGAAGCCATTGCTCAACTATCACAAATGGTCTTCCTCTCACAAAGATGAAAGTCAGAGTGAGGAAAGAAGGAGGGGTTTTCATCATTTGGGAAAAACAATAGTTCTAAACCAATCAAAAGTGTTATTTTTAGGTCACCTGACCTAGCCTTACATCATTATGAAACCAAAAAGGGATTGAACCAATGAAAAGTTTTATTAACAAGTCACATGACCTCTTACGCTTAAGTTACGCGCTGCGGAACGTGCCCCGGATCGCTTCCGGGTCGCTGCGCTTCGCGCCTCGGTTCGCGCTCCGGAGCACTTCGGGGTGCGCTAACGCGGCGCGTCATAAGACGCATTACGCGGCAACGCGATACGTCGCGCTTTCGCGAAGCGCCGCGGATCGCTTCCGGGGAGCTGCGCTTCGCGTCTCAGTTCGCGTACCGGAGCACTTCCGGGTGCGCTAACGCAGCGCGTCATAAGACGCATTACGCGACAACGTGATACGTCGCGCTTCCGCGACGTGTCACGATGTTGATTTCTAACGCGGCAGTTGCGCTAACGGAACGTTTACCGGTTCGCGGACTGGGTCGCGGCATCAAGATGAGCTAACGGAAAGCTTCCCGGTTCGCGAACCGGGAGCGAACAAAAAAAAAGTATTAAAAAAAAAATTATTAATAAACATATAAAATATATTTTTGGATTTAAAGAAGAATACATTTTACAGCTACAGATATTAGCTTTTAAAAAACCAATGAAATTCACTGAAAAAACCATAGGTTATAGACCATATATAGTTAGGAATTAGCATTTACAAAACCTTGAAAATTCACTGAAAAAACCATAGGTTATAGACCATATATAGTTAGGAATTAGCATTTAAAAAACCTTATTTTACTCACACAAAACCATTGAAATTCCATATATAGTTAGTTGTACTAACTATATATCGCGCACCCGCAATCCACTGCTGATGATGTCACATATTACATCATTCATGACATGGTCAGTGACATCACTGATGACATCTCAAATGACATCACTGATGACATCACTGATGACATCTCAAATGACATCACTGATGACATCACTGATGACATCTCATTTGACATTACTGATCACATCACTGATGACATCATTCATGTGATAATACGATGAACCTCTTCAGACTCTAATATAACCTTAGATACACTCAGTGTAAACAGACACTCATAGACTGTCACTCATCCATGGAGTTACTCAGACACTTAGTCAGTCATGCAAAGAATCAATCACACCTCCATTTTCTCAACTATACAGTTATACACACCTTACTTATTCAAACATATACTAAAACATATTTACTCACTTATACAATCCTGGATACAAGTTCACAATGATCCATACAGCCACTCACACATTCACTGGCTCTTATGCACAGTTATTTATATATGTCAACTCTCACATGTACTGTATTTTACATATGTACATACTTTAACATGTAGCACTGAGATATCCATTCACTCACCAATACACTCATGCACACAGTCAACCGCCCATACAGCTGTTTCCACATGCACTTTTGAACCCATACATCTAGTCAATCAACTGCTCACACATCTATGCACAGAGTCATACACCTCCCAGCCACCCACACACACACTCAGTCTCACATACAAATGCTTGGGCAACCAATCAATAACCCATACAGTTAATCATATAGCTACTGATCAACACATGCAGCAGTTTACAGAACAACAGACATAATGATGCACAAATTAAGACAGTTTAGTCACTAACCCATGCACTCAGTGAGACACATTTAATCAGTCACTCATACAGTCAGTCATGCCCCTACTAAATCCTTCATCAAGACACTTATACATCCACTCATTCTTCAATATGTAAGACATATTTTAACTTTACACATTTATACAGTCACTGAATGTAGTCATCAGTGATGTAATTTGAGATGTCATCAGTGATGTCATCAGTGATGTCATTTGAGATGTCATCAGTGATGTCACTGACCATGTCATGAATGATGTAATATGTGACATCATCAGCAGTGGATTGCGGGTGCGCGATATATAGTTAGTACAACTAACTATATATGGAATTTCAATGGTTTTGTGTGAGTAAAATAAGGTTTTTTAAATGCTAATTCCTAACTATATATGGTCTATAACCTATGGTTTTTTCAGTGAATTTTCAAGGTTTTGTAAATGCTAATTCCTAACTATATATGGTCTATAACCTATGGTTTTTTCAGTGAATATATATATATATATATAATGTATATAATATGTATCAAAAGGACATGGTGTGTAGCTTGGGATATATCTATCTGTCTGTCTATCTACACACAAACACACTATCACCAATATAGGTACTTACTTTCTCAGTGAAAACCATAGACATTTGAAGGCAGATTTCTAGCTGGCTTTAGATGGAAATACAGAAGCACTGGCACATGTTTGCTCCTGATAAGTGCTTGTACTCTATCCTAAAGTGTTTTTATAGCAGAACTGAGAAGCACAGGTACTCTCCTATTCAAATTACTCAGTACCGGACCATTCAAAGCACTGCTAAAGCCACTACAAATCGCTAGTTTAAGTGAGCGCATGTGTGCATTTTCAATTTAAATAAAGGTGGAAAAATACTAGCTGTAGCATCGTCTTTTACTTGTGGCAAAAATAAATGTGGATAAATACAGAAAAAATGCCCAAAAAATAAATATGGATAAACACAGACAGAAATGGCAAAAAAATAAATACCATAAAACCGGGAGCCCTAATCATAATCCGGGGCAGGAGACTCCGTATTGTTGAGACACAAATCCAAAGACCATTTAAAACAGCAATCCAGGTAATGGGAAACGGGTTGCACGTAAGTAAAGTACGAGAACCGGAAGGATAATACATATGCTGCACTCTAAGTAGCCAGAGGTAGCGTTCCATAGAACTCAAGCATCCGGTTGCGAAGCTGTGACAACCAGGGCAGGCTGTTGTGTGACACAGATTGTGCAGCCATTTAAGAGCAAACAGATCAACTGCAGCATACCTGCAGCCAAGGCAAGAATTAATGGTAACCCACTGAAGATGCTGGAAAAAATAGAATGAAAAAATGCCGGTATCACACCAAATATTGATTGGAACGAAGTTACAAGGCCGGAGTTCACAACTTTGAAACAATGCGCCAAGCCAGTGGTTGATGACGCATTGAATATAGTGTGAATCAAAGCTCCGAAATGTAGTGGGAGATCAGTATTTAAAAGCGCATGCGCCTCGGTGCTGGTGTTCGCCACGTGAAGGAGAAATATTTCACAGGTAGAAGTAAGGGCGACTTCTTTCTGGGACAATAGAGCCAGATTTCTGCTAATCTTGTTGAACTCTGCTTTCAGGGTCGGAATTGAGGCCAGATGGATACATCGAGTCTCCCATGCGGGGGCGGAAAAAGCACATTTTTACAGCAAACTACACGTTGGGAAACGGTAACAATGTACAGAATCCCTGCCAGCATACCGTAGCAAGCTTCATTATTTAAAAGTAAATAGCTACTGTTAGCTAGTAGAGTGAAAGTTGGTGTTGTAGCTGACACAGGATTACGCTTTAAAATGCAAGCTAAATTTGTGTTACATGAGCCGTGCAATTGTATGTTCTTGCAAACCAGTGAGTGATCAGGTGTAGAAGTGCACTCCTCGCCCTTCAAATAAACGTCTTTACCCTCTCTCAGACATCTATATGTGAATGGTAGAAACCAAACTTCATGGAGATAGGCGCTTCCCAATGGTTCAAATCTACCTATGACATAGTGTTTCATACATGAACTGAATTTAAAAAAGGGGAAGGGCAATGTTAATAACCCATGAATGAGCCATACAGCCGGGTTAATTCCAGCAACAGAAAATGGTAAAGGTTTAAATTTTTCAATATGTAAAAGGGAATATGTTGCATCCTTCATGGACATGAACTGTTGTTTTTCAGTCAGATTAAACAATAAAAACAGAGATGAGGTATTCATGTAGTCCCAAGGCACTTTCCCAGACTTTAAAGTTGGTAAAGTCCACGCAAACTGCATTATAGATTGTAATTGATTTTGACCATGGTACAAAACAGACACTTCCTCCTGCACAATATCCACAACAGAGGAAACAATATTAGCCAAGGTGTAAATTCTGGAAGAAAGAGTATTAATGCTATTGTCAATGACAGCAAGCACTTTTTCTAAATTAGCTTGATCAATAGCCCTTAATCTGGAAGCAGCTTCAATTTGAGACAATTTCCAAACTTCGTTGTAAATAGCATACACCCATCTTTTGGACCGGCCTCCTACAGGGCCTTTATCAAAGTCATTCAAATCAACACCGTCAGTCAATTGGGACAAATAAAGTTTAACTGACGCTAAAATTGAATGTTTAAGCCAGATCTGACAGAATTTGCCTACTGAATAGGTAGTGGCAGAATGGGCGTTTTCAAAACAGGGGTTCACTCTAACCTGTGTATAGCCTGGGGCCAGACCCAGAAAACGATGTTGGCAAGAATCTGAACTTACCTACCATAATACCCAACCGCGAGGATCCAAGCTGGAAATATTAAAGGATGAATTTGTTATTAGGGACTGCAATTCATCAAGGGACCTATCGGTGTGATTGCACCATGTAGGATAGGCACCAAAATCTGGAATGGAAGGGGCATTTAATTTTTTAGATGTAGCCAATCTAAAGCAAGTAGTTTGTGAAATCGTAGAGTTCAAGAACAATATGTGGCTAGGGATGAGACATGCACGATGCAAAGCTTCAGTACCTTGCACTTGCAAACTTTTAGAACCCCAAACAGATTTAAGATCAATTGTATCTTTCCACAGCTTATAGCCCTCTATAGCTAATTGATCGATAAAGGACTTTGAATATAGTAATTTAGTGTGGGTGAGTCTAACTTTGGAAGAGGACCTTGCAGCCCTTTTAAAATATAAGGCTTCAGGATTGGATTGATTAAAATCAGTAAAGTATGTAAACTTTTTCAAGAGAGTGGTCGAGCTGCCTTCAATGGGAGCTAGATAATGTTGCCATTGTGTATAAATAACCACATTTCTAAATGTGTTTGCTCTATGCAGGAAATGATTGCCATAGTGTTGGTAACAGAATACGTCTGCATAATTTGCAGAGTCTAAGTACAAATATTCAGCATCAAACGCAGCATAATATTTCAAGTCAGAAAATAGAGCCTCTACGGCTTGGACATCCCAATCATAAGAGCATATATTTTGTTTAACCACATCCCCCATTGAAACATGAAGTACATTGGGGACATTGATAAGTCCGCCCGCCATCCTAATGTGCCCCTTAGTGTCAAATGAAAAACGTGACTGGTCAACTGCACTTCTTTGCACACCAGGCAACGACACACTGTGGGATAAGTATACTCAGTATATTCATTGGGATCACCAGCCGGTGGATTCAATAACGGATTAGTAACTGTATGCATCTCGCTGGCAATGTCAGGCCTGATGGTGTTTGCCGAGGCCAAAACAGAATTTCTCAGCATCGTTGGACAAGAGACCGCTGGAGTCATACTAAGAAGAATCAGCCACTCGTTGTAATTTGACATTGTCAATGAAGATGTACCTAAAATGACTGTTCTTGTACCCTGCACGCCAAGCACTGGCACAGGTGCACAATAAGAGGGGCCAAACTCCTTCTTGTTCTCCACCTTCTCACGGACCAGGTCACCGACTAGAGGTAGCCAGCCAACTACCAAGCAACATCAGTTGTGAAGGGTAAGTGTTCCTTTGCAAGACTGTCTCGAGTTACTTGTAGGTTCTGTAATACAGCAGAATGATCATCTACGTAAAAGGGTGTGGCAGACGCCGCCATGTCTAGACGCTCAAGGTCCGGGACAAAATTTTTATACCAAAAAGCATCTCGTATGGGGTCCTCCCACCCACAGACCTTCTAGTGCACGTTGAATGCTATACAGATGGACCAACCAGTTTCTGCCAGTACCTAAAACCCTAGCTGTCAAGGATTGCTTTAAGTCATGGTTCATCCGCTCCACAACAGAATTGCCCTCAGGGCGGTATGGAGACGAAAATTTGACCTGCACCCCCAAAGACCTCATGGCTTCCTTGTACGCGAACGCCAGACCCTGGTCCGAATGGAGGGTGCCACATGCAAAAATTCCCACAAAGACACGCAAATCCCTGATGACAGTTCGAGCATTAGCACTGCGTTGTGGCCAGAGCCACAGAAAGCGTGTGCATGAATCCACTGCAACTAAGATGTACTTATTCGCAGTATCAGAGGAGAAAGGACTGCAGTGATCTAAGTAAACACACCTGAGTGGTTAGATATGTACAGCTGTGTTTGAGGTGGATGCACAGCCGTCGAAGGTTTAATCTGCTGGCAAATGTCACAAGTAAGGACATAGTAAGTCAGTCAGTAATATCTTTATTTCGGTCAATTTGACCTTAAAAGTACAACTAAAATGACATATAATTCATTTACTTTTAAAATTGATTTCAGTTAAAAAAGAATAAAAAAGATGGAGCAAGGCTGGATACATAAAATAAACATAGTTGGGTAAAACATACACAAGTATGGCCTATCACAAATATGTGGTATAATCTATTCGACTAGTTCCACATATGAAAGAGTCTAATCATGTAAAACAATTGATTGGTCTTAGCTGGAGACAGTTCTAACAATACAAAGTGCATGTCCTTCAATGCGAGATATAAAACAGGTAACAAAACCAGGTATAGAAGATCAGATTTGGTCTTGGCCACAAGAGACAGGTTCGGGGACAGAAAACCGATATAGCAAAAAAGACCAAATATGGCCTAGGTGTATCAATGCAGGTGATCACAGCTAAACGAAAATAATAGTTGGCCCAGTAAAATTCCTCGTTTCATTTGTGCATGGCAGTGGCCATAATTTGTTACTATGGTTTTGTTTTTATAAAGGCTCTATGAGAGCACCACATGGAGAATAGGAAACCTGCTACCGAATAAACTATCGGGAGGCTGGTATCATGTTTGAATATCCTGAAAGCCTTGCAGTAGCGTTTGGTCCCTAGGTTTCTACAGATCTCGACCAGCCACCGTTTTCTCACTTTGTGGTAACCAGGACAGCTAAAAAAATCCGTGCAGGTCAGATTCTATTGGGCCCAAAGTTTGTGAGCCGCCCCAGTTGTTTGTAAAGGAGTGGAGGGGCAGGACCCTGTATCTAAACTGTAAAAAGAGCTTTCTTGCAGTTTCCGGCTTGATGTCATTCAGGGCCGGCTCTAAGCTATACCTATCCTTGGACTCTAGGAAGATTGCAGTCATCTTACCTGCTAGAGGTTGCATTGGAGTTGGGCCAGCTTGGACTCCCTGCAGCAATCCCTTAGCATTTTCCTAGAGATTGAGGTGCAAGCAACCTCCGGGTCATCCCATAGGTTGCCCCGTCCCAAGCTTGTTCACGTGTGACGAACATGGGAGAGCCAGGGTAATTTGCCCCCTCCCAGTAGGCTCATCACCTCTCTTAATTCAGCTCTATATGCTGCAAGTTCAGGGGTAACCCACAGACGCCGCCAGAATAGGAGGGATCTAAGATTAGATTAATCCGTTATGGGCCTAACCCCCAGGTCCAGACATAGCAGCGTGAGTGGGGTGCTCTGTGGGAGACTAAACAGTTGTCTGAGAAAGATGTTTTCTGACTGTGTAAGACTCTCAGAGCTGCAGTGTCCCCATAGTTCTGCACCATACAACGCCCCTCCCCTAGCTTGGACCTTGTATATTTCTATGGCAGGACTCACAGGTTTGTAGCTTGACTTTCGAAAACCTTCATCAGTTCTCAAGATGATTGTGATAGTTTAAGGGATGATTTTTTAATTTGATCCCCCATTCCATGGAATCTGTAATAGACGCCTAGGTAGTCAAATGTGGATACTCTTTCAAGGGGTTTGCCATGTTGAGATGGATTTGGTCGAGTGCTTTTGGGGGAATTGAACACCATGAATTTGTTTTTTTGTTGGAGGTTGATTTCAAGCCCTGTTTCCCTGCAGAACGCATCAAACCTATTTAATACCCTCTGTATCCCCATGGGTGATTTAGGCACTAGTAGAGTATCGTCGGCAAACATCATAGCTGGAATTTTGCGTGTTGTCAGTTTAGGGATGTCCAAGTCTTTCTCGCTGAGCAGATAATCTACTAAGCCATTTATGTAGAGGCTAAATAGGGGCGGGGCGAGTATGCATCCCTGGCGGACACCTCTATTTACAGGAATGGGGGCCGTAAGGTTTCCCTCCCTCCCATATCTGATTTGAGCGTAATTTCCCTCGTGCAGCCGCTGAATGGCTTGACAAAAGTAAGGCGTAAGCCCCATCTCATGGAGAACTGCCCACAGCTTCTCTCTTGGGACCAGATCAAACGAAGACCTCAGGCTACAAATATTAGGTAGAAGCTGCCACCCACCAAACACACGATCTTTCAGTGTAATATTTGTAGCCTGAGGATTTGGGCCAGTGTGGACAATTTTTCCCTGAACCCTGCATGCAGGGGAGTGAGTATCTTGTGCTCCTCCATCCAGCTCTGCAGCCGGAGCAGCAATATGCGTGCAAAGATTTTTTGTGTGATATCTATAAGGCTTATTGGCCTGTAATTTATTGGCAACAGCGGTGAGCCCTTTTTATATATGGGGATTATTTCAGCTCCGGCCCAGCTAGCAGGGATCTCTATACCTTGGAGTATAGCATTAAATAGCGCCCAGAGGTATGGCGTCCAGACAATGGGTTCACTATGGAAAAGGTCCCCAGGGATCTTGTCTAGTCCGGGGGCTTTTCCCGGTGCTATTTTAGAAAGAGCGCCAGTTATCTCATTGAGGGATATCACAGGGGTGTCATCCAATGTTGTGGGGGTAGACATAAATGTAGTCGGTGAGACCATCCCCACAGAACAGACATTGAAAGCTGGTTCATCCAATGTCTCCACCCTTGAGTCGAGGGACTCAAAGTGGTCCCGCCATACGCCTGCCTCCAGGTTTGGCTCTATCTGAGATTTAGCCTCACAACTGCCTGTGTTGACCACTTTCCAGAAGGCCCTCATGTCCCAGGCACCCAGAGAGCTTCTCAAGATATCCCACTTGTCTCTTTCCCACTCTTTTTTTGCCTCACTAACACTGTCCTTATAGGCCGCTCTAGATGTTTTGATTAAGGGACGATCACTAGCCTTGATAGAGGCAATCAGGGCTGTTTTTTCCTTGCGACAATCATCATTATACCAAGGGAGGAGAGATTTCCTATTAGGCCTAAGGTTTTTTATGGGAAAAAAGAAGTCTACCGCAATAGCCAGTAGCCTAGTATGATTCTGGGTGACCATCTGCAGATCAATTTTGACACCATTAGTAGGTGCAGAATTAATTGTATACCAGAGCACCGGGACAAGGGCTTTGTACAGGGAGCCTAATTTATACTGGGACAGGCCTATTTCTGCCCAACGTACTCTCCTCCTACAGTTTGGGAGGGATAGCCTATCATCAATAGGAGAATAGACACTTATTGCACTCCTAGGGATAGCCTATCATCAATAGGAGAATAGACACTTATTGCACTCCTAGGATTAGGCTCGTGTAGTTCTAGCACGAGGGGGTTATTGTCACTACCTTGTTGTGCCATAACTTTAAAATCAATAACCCTATGCCAGGATTTAGAGTCGATTAGAATCTAATCCAGTAAGGAGCCTGTCCCATTTCTAGTGAAAGTATAATTACTAGATGAGTCAGATTGTGTTTTTCCATTGCATGCCCTTAAGGAGTATTTTAAAAGAAGACAATTCATCTGGATCACCAGAGGGGACCAGATTTTGATTAAATTGCATGAAGACTCCGGGATGGCCCAGAATTTGTCTTCCTCACAGAGACTATCCTTTTGCAAGCATCTAGTGGCTCAACCTGAAAATTAAAATCCCCTCCTATGATCACCATGTGATTATCTGCAAAGGTGGCTAGAAATGACATTAGTTCCTCAAGAGTTTTTGACTCCTGGCCCTGGCTAACTGGTCTGGAGTACACATTTAAGAGGGCAATGTAGATCTTGGGGGGGAAAAATGGAGAAGAACGCACAGAATGACGTTTGCAGATGATTCTATCCGTTCTGCCGAGCAACCTAGGTGGACTTCCACCCATGTGCTCAGGCCTCCTGAAGGTCTCCCATTCCCACCTGTTGTTGCAGGGATATTGAATATAGCATAACCCGATTTTGAAACATCCCCTCTTGCCCACATCTCCTGGAACATGCAGATCTCATATTGGGCAATGAAATGGCCCCATTTGAGGTCATCAATCTTGCTTTTCAGGCCGGCTAGGTTCCAGGATCAAACGCGTACGCCCTAGAGGTTGTTGGTTAAAAATCAACGTCAGGTTTGGGCCTTCATGGGTATTCCCTGGTGAGCCGCTCATGCTCCCACAGGTTTCCCCTTCCCCTAACATCGTACGGTTCCCTGCATCATTCGCATGGGACTCAGTTACCAACTAAGTTTCGCCCAACTGCACTTCGAGGCCAATGGCTTGGGCCTTGAGTCAATCCACTCTTTCTAGGCTACTAAATCTGTTTGCTGTAGGAATATTGTACATTTGTTGCCTGGGCCAATAATGTCTACGGCAGCTTTGTTGTAGCTATAGTTTTCGTGTCTCCGGTCCCACCCATATTGCATTGTATCTTCGTAGACCCTCTCAGGGGGATAAAAATAGCCCAAAGGGAGGGCTAGAATTGAACACATTTTTCTCCCATCCTCTCTATTTAGAATTTCTTGCACAACGCGGGGGTTTCTGAAGTTAATCACTATGCAATCACCTTTCTTGTCCTTGGGCCTCCAACCTAGTCATCCCACTCTACGTGTGGTTAGAATCTCTTCAGCATCGTCATACCGGAAGTACCTATGATTAGCTAGCATATGCATGCATTTGTTTTTTTATTTTTGGTGTAATTCATGTTGGCCCTTTCCAAGCTCAGGGATACCAGCCAGGATGAGGACAAATGGGGTTGAGCCCGGTGGTAGGTAAATAACTAGGGGTGGGGCAATATTCCTTGGAAGCATCTGTGCCTGTTTGTAAGTCTACCCCTACCCTTTGATTATTCGGCTGCCAAGGTCTGATGGATTGTTTAAGTAAAGGGGGTGGGCTTGCTGTACTAGTGAGGACGGTAGAAGACCTCTCTATGTTGGCTCTAGATGGGGCTATTAGTTGTTGTCTCTCTACATTTAATGCTTGAGTAGCTGGGCGGTCATTGTGTTTAGGGGTTGGAATGGTCTTGGTAGAGTTCACAGTTACCTGGTCTCTGGGACCATTGTCCATTTCAACTATCCCGTCAACTGCCCCCCTATAGCTTGTCCAGTTGTTAATCAGCGAGGTCAATTTATCGACCCTACCTACAAGTTATTTAAGTTTGTCCTTGACTATGTCCCTCACTTGGATTTGAAGATCCACCTCTAGCTTAGTAACCCACACTGGCTGTTCATTGGTTGTTTCAATGCTGTTGGCAATTCCTCCCGTCCCGTTATTCCTATTGTCTTTCTTTTCTACCATGGCTTTTTTCCTTCTTGCTGCAGTTTTTACTTGCGGTTTAGGTCTCCCTTTTGTGGCGGGTTGTATAGGAGATTCTACCTTGAATTGGTCAGGAATACATGCTTCAGCAATTGAAGTTTGGGCCAGAGGGGAATCATTTATCGGGACTCCTGGGGTTCCTGATGATTGCGAGGTATGGGAGTCTATTGTATGGATTTCCAAGTTGGGAGTGAGGGATAATCGTCTCTCTGTCCGTTTAATTCCAGTGGCAACTGCTCCTAGAGAATTTTTCCAACATCCTATCTATGGAGGTCGGCTTGGTTTTAGGTATAGGACTAGGAGGGGCCGTTAATTTCTTTTCTATGCATGCTCGTTGCCCCATTCTATTTGGGTTGGGACGATTATCTTAGGTACTATAGATGGCTTTAATTTAGGCCCTAGTAATTGTGTTAAAGCTCAAAATAGTGGGACAGCTACTTGGCTATGGCTAGTTCAAGTGACCAAGTGCATGAGTGCTCAAAACTAAAATTCAACCAAACAAGTACAATATGCCTGGTAACAGGCCAAAAGGCATGCAAACTAGCTGGAAGAAGCTTGAAAACTCATTAGCAGGTAGCACTGCTATCAAAATGGCTCAGATATATTTTAAAACTAAAATGTGCAATCCAGTAGTTGCTCATTAACACTTAATAGATGGTTGAAAGCATAAAGCCTTATTTAACAGGTAGACCATAGTGCAAAGTGCTACGGGCCAGCAATGTCAGGGCCCTGGAGGAAAAAGGGCAGCGTGGTTATGTGTTTAGCAGCAGTATGAAAATGTAAACATGGACCATAAAGTGCAAGGTGCTGAGGGCTAGCAATGTCAGGCCCCTATAGACAAAAGTGCAAGGTGCTTGATAAGTTTAGCAACTGTGATGGGCATGTAAACAATTTACTGCTAATAAAACACGTTATATAAGGTCCCAGTAATACATAAAAAACAAGTCTAATAGGGTCCAGGAGTCCAACGCCAGGATAAAAGACGTATTTTAGTAATGGAGCTTGTCAACTTAGCTGTAAAGCTAACCAGTTCCAAGTATCAACATGAGGGGAAGTGGCAGTTACGAGTGCAAGAGCTGTTAAAAGAGAAAGTCTCACAATATCTTTTCTGCCGCCTCTAGTAAGGCACGAGGGTCTTGGTCCTTAGTAGTAAGAGGGGTGTCCCTGCCCTGCCTCTTCCTGGCAATGACGGGCAAGGACGGCCCCGCCAGCCCGCGTCCCGCGCTGCAGGAGGTCAGCGGTGCTTTACTAGCGCCTCTGGGTGCGAGTGCAGCGTCGCGATTGCAGGGGCCGCTGGGGGCTGTAGGGAACTTTATCAGGACTTAAATGAGAAGAGTATTTAGAAAGGAAACCTCTAGGGTAATCACTGCCCTTCTCTGTTGCAGCGATGGCTGCCAAGATATCATCATCAATCTTACTTTTGGACCTTGTAACTGCTACTACGTAAGTTGCCACTGCTGTCTTTGCTGCTTCGTCAGCAAGACTGTTACCAACAGCGAGTACTCCTACGCGCTGGTTGCCAAGAGTATGAATTACATTCGCAAGAGCCAGACGTTTTTTAAGTTCTGCGACTCGAACCCAAAGCATTTTGTGTTTGATTGTGCTACCTTTGGAATCACGATATTCCTTCTGAGTCCAAAAGAATAAATTGTCATTGAAAGACTGAACACAGTAGTAAAAGTCAGTTACAATAAGAGTAGTCACACGAAGATCAGCAAACTCTAGTGCATGCACCAGAGCACGTAGCTCTGCCAACTGGGCGGTACAGTCGTCTAACGTCTGCGTTTGCACAACATCAGACTTGAATTCGCCATTCACCACGGTACCCACCATTATACGGTAGGCCTCTGAATAAGCATGCTTAGAATCCATCTCCGATTGCGCCGAACCGTCAGTGTAAATGATACAATGGTAATCCTCAAGTGGGCGCAAGGACAAAGGAGCAGGATGAACAAATTCATACTATAAGTTCTCCCGAGTTTGCAATGAGGAATCAAAGATAAATGTGACATCCGGGGACGTCAAAGAAGTGTCCTATTGTATCCAAAGTGGATGCAAAGTTTTAGAATTTGGTACACTGGCTCTCGTGACCGCCTCAAGGGCAGGATACAGTGTGACAACCAACATACATTTCCCCTGCGACAGTGCTCTTTCTTTTAGAATCGCCATCTGCACTACAGTCAAAACTTTCTCGACAGTGGAAAATCGCATTTCAGCCGAAGTGTACAAGTGTGACTTGTAAGCAATAGGGACTGCGTCTCCTTCATTAAACGTCAAGTATGTGAAATCCAACGTGCCTGGCACAATTCTTATTACCGGCTTTTTGTGGTTGTCACGTGTCAGTAAGTATTTAGATTCAAGCAGTCTGTGTCAGTAAGTATTTAGATTCAAGAAGATCAGACTGCAAAGATTGCAGTATTGCTGAATGTTCTGGCAGCCAGCAAGATTTGGTAAAGATAGGTTGTATCAGGGCATATAACGGCTTGGTACGCTGGGCATATTCGGGAAAGTAAGTACGCCCGAAATTCAAAAAACCCAGTAAAGATTGTAGTTTTTTCAGAGTTGTTGGAGAGAGCAACAGTGCGCACTTCTCCAGGAAGTGAGGAGCTAAACCTCCACCTTCATTGTTAAGCTCATAGCCCAGAAACAACACTGTGTATTCTGCAATGTGTGATTTTGCAAAGTTTAATTTGTAACCGAAGTCCGCAAACATGACAATGATGCGGTCAACGCGACACAGATGCTGCCATAATTTGTCGTCTGTGAGATAAATATCATCAACATACGAGTACGCATCAGGGTTGATGCTCTCCAACAGAGAGACAACACGTGCGGCAAAAATGCGTGGGCTGTTTTTATAGCCCATGGCTAATCTTTTGAACTGTTTTTGTTTGCCGCCAGAAGTAAACGCTGTCCAATGACTACTAATAGAGGACAGGTTATAAGTGAAAAACCCATTGGAAATGTTGGGTGGTCTTAAACCTTTTTCTCATGAGACTATCAACCAGGGCTGAACTGTGGGTATTCTGCACCGCGCACGTCTGACAATGAGAGTTCAAATGCCGATAATCCAAAACTAGGTGGTACGACCCATCCGGTTTGGTTACAGTGAAAGGAGGATTATTCATGGGTGGCACACATGTTTGATCACACCTTGCTATGTCAATTGTTCAAGGATTTCTGCAACGGGAGCTTTCACTTCCCGCCGCATGGGATATTGGGGTTGTGGCTGAGGCATTGACCGCCATGGAATCTCATGTCTGGGCGAAAGTTTATCCCAACTGACTTGAGTACAGTCCAACGCCGGTGCAAGCACCTGAGCCCACTCTTCTGCAAAATTCTGCATCTGCTCCTTTGGCAGTGTGTTCAAAACTAGGGAGGATAACCTCAGCGCTCTCGGAGCGGCCAAAATGAAAGGTGGGGGCCAGTCCACCTCCGCTAACAAAATGTCATATGTAGAGGTCAGATTTTCCCCAAAAATGCCTTTTACTACACGTTGTATGTCACCTTCAATTAAAAGAACTATGTCATATAGGGCCAGATGTAGGTGTCCAAATACCGGTCGGAAACGGCCGAAAATACCAATTTTCGGCCGTTTCCGACCGGTATTTGGACATTGGTATGTAGGACTTTGAAAAACATACAGATTCGGTAATTTTACCGAATCAGTAATTTTACTGAATAGGTAAAATTACAGATTTGGTAAAATTACAGAATCTGTATTTTCTTATGTCGGTAGCACTTTAAACAGTGCTACAGGGCCTTTAGCATTCGTTATTTACCATGTAATACTATTGCATGGTAAATAACGAATTCCTGTGTACATGCACATCTGTGCATGTACACCTGTGCCATGTGGCACACATACATGACCTAAGGGCATGTATGTGTGTCACATGGCACACAAGCCAGAAACAGGGGTGTAACAGGGTGTCAAAGTGACACCCTGTCCCCCAAGCAAATTCGGTATTTTTACAGATCCGGTAATTACCGAATCGGTATTTGCTATTGATTCCTATGGGCTTCAAGGCCCATAGGAATCAATGGCAAATACCGATTCGGTATTTACCAAATCGGTAAATACCGAATCTTACCGATTCAGTAAAAAATACCGAATTTTTACCTACATCAGATTTACCGATTCTAAAATACCGAATCGGTAAAATTCGGTATTTTAGAATCGGTAAAAATGATTTACCTACATCTAGCCCATAGTCTGTCAGGTAGTCTGTCAGGGGGAGCCACTCTAGTGTCAGCACAGAGCACTTACCAGGGGTGCAGCATTGCCGTGAGGGTCCGTTTCCAGCCTGCCAGAAGCCGCGGCGCTCTCTGCCACCGAGCGCCGCCGCAGCGCAGAGACTACCAGGGGTGCAGCAGAGACTACAACCCCCAGCATACCTAGCGGCCGGAAGCCGCACACCGCGATTCGGCGCCAGGCGGCGCATAAACACCAGCACCACCCCCGGCAGAGCGGGGGACACAGCAGCACTTACCAGGGGTGCAGCATTGCCGTGAGGGTCCGTTTCCAGCCTGCCAGAAGCCGCGGCGCTCTCTGCCACCGAGCGCCGCCGCAGTGCAGAGACTACCAGGGGTGCAGCAGAGACTACAACCCCCAGCATACCTAGCGGCCGGAAGCCGCACACCACGATTTGGCGCCAGGCGGCGCATAAACACCAGCACCACCCCCGGCAGAGCGGGGGACACAGCAGCACTTACCAGGGGTGCAGCATTGCCGTGAGGGTCCGTTTTCAGCCTGCCAGAAGCCGCGGCGCTCTCTGCCACCGAGCGCCGCCGCAGTGCAGAGACTACCAGGGGTGCAGCAGAGACTACAACCCCCAGCATACCTAGCGTCCGGAAGCGGCACACCGCGATTTGGCGCCAGGCGGCGCATAAACACCAGCACCACCCCCGGCAGAGCGGGGGACACAGCAGCACTTACCAGGGGTGCAGCATTGCCGTGAGGGTCCGTTTCCAGCCTGCCAGAAGCCGCGGCGCTCTCTGCCACCGAGCGCCGCCGCAGTGCAGAGACTACCAGGGGTGCAGCAGAGACTACAACCCCCAGCATACCTAGCGGCTGGAAGCCACACACCGCGATTCGGCGCCAGGCGGCGCATAAACACCCGCACCACCCCCGGCAGAGCGGGGGACACAGCAGCACTTACCAGGGGTGCAGCATTGCCGTGAGGGTCCGTTTCCAGCCTGCCAGAAGCCGCGGCGCTCTCTGCCACCGAGCGCCGCCGCAGTGCAGAGACTACCAGGGGTGCAGCAGAGACTACAACCCCCAGCATACCTAGCGGCCGGAAGCCGCACACCGCGATTTGGCGCCAGGCGGCGCATAAACACCAGCACCACCCCCCGCGACGCGGGAGCGCGCGGGAGCCGGCCGGGAGAAGCCCGGGACAAGGGCGGGACAGTCTACGGCAGTCCACGGCAGGACCAGGCAGGGCTGGGCCACCCACTGTATATTTCCTGTAAAAATGGGTAAGCGCAAAAATGGAGCTATTACAGATGATGGTGGAAAGAAGGCAAAAGTTGCCAAACATTCTGAATCCATAATTTCCTATCTTACCTCCGCGGTTGGGGCATTAACTAAAGAAATTGCCACAGCACAACAAGAACTGGGCTTATTAGCTAAATCTCCCTCCACAATTGCACTAACCCCAGTGCAAGTTACCCCCCTAGAGCCTGATGTTATCATTATGAAACCCATTACGGCTACTGTTTCTACCTTACCTCAACCCTGTGCATCCCAAACTTTGCTACCTATAGTGACTTTGGACTCACTTGGTAACCCAAAACCATCCTCCAAAAAGAGAAAGGAGGGTGAGGGACATCCACAAGTCAGAAATGGGATGGAGGAGACTTTGAAGGACCATCTTGAGGCTCTCTTCGAGGAACGAATTGAACCCCTTTTAGTGGGTATTGCGAAGGACATAGTTGAGACTATGAATACATGCCTCGAAGGATTGCTAAAAAAATGTGTCCTGATAGACGACCTAGTGAGAAAATTTGATAGCATGCCTAAGGGCAATAAAACGGGCCCTGAACGCCAAAGTGAACAGTTGACAGCATCGCCCTTATTAGTGCCCACAAATGAGTGCATGGCATTAGACAGTGTAGGGCCACATGAACCCCAGTCACTTACACCTACCACCCTACAGGAGGTCCCCCTATTACCACCGGAGTCTATTTATTTAGAAAGTAAGATCCATCTAAATTTGCCCCCAGCGGTAGTACCTTTCGTAGCTGTATTTTTAGGGGTGCCCCCGTTACGGAAAGGCGAGGTGGAATCCACTGCCACACTCATAGGAAAAGCAAAAAAATGGTGTGATGACTCTAGTAGCGGTGAATATAATACGTCCTCCAGTATTATTGTGGCGAGAAGGGTGGGGTGGGTGGGAAAGCGAGCGAAAAATGTGAAAGGCGATTGTGTGGTGATTAATTTCAATAATGCTCATTGCTCGACTAGTTTGTTTTGGGATGGATCGGATAGACAGGCTTAGGGCGGTTCCCTTAGGATTTTTCTATCCCCAGCAGACCCGTCCATACTCACTTAGGAATGTACCCACCAACATAGAGCCAGCGGGAAAGGGGTGGCAAACAGTAACCAGGAAAGCGAGACCAAACTCATCTATACACTATAACACAGGCCCAACTATGGACCTGGTAAACCGCTTTAATCCCTTAACCGACCTGAACTCTAATGATTGACTATCAGCCCCTATAGCGATTCCATTAAAAGTAAATTCTGAGATGGTGGTTCCACTCCCATGTACATTTCTGACCTGGAATGTTGCAGGGATGAGAGCGAAAAAAACAGACCCAACTTGGGTAAAATATATCTCTAAACATAAGGTGATAGCTCTTCAAGAAACTTGGGACACCTCACCAACCTTCTTTTTAGATGGTTTCATAAGCTTCATAACACCAGCAAGTCCTAGTAATGCTGGGAGAGCGAAAGGGGGGCTTATTATACTCTTTTCTCTAGACTTACTAGGGACTTTTAATCAGCTGAACTCAGGCTCTCCAAATATCTTGGTAATAGAATGGACAGTCTCACCAGGTTGTATTATACTTGTAATTAATTTCTATAATGCCTGGGGAGGACAAACTGAAACTGACCATGTGGATCATTTGGAGAATTTTATAAATCACTACAGTCAAAATACACATATTCCTTTTGAAATTTTTTTAATGGGCGACTTCAATAGCCATAAATGCAAATTACCATGCCACTCAGGTGATGCAGAGGCCCCAAATGGAGCTGGCATTCCTCATTTCGAACACACCAAAACAGGGGAGGCACTTGAATTATTGCTTGCTAGTTTTAATATGTATGAACCATATAAATCTGTAATAAATGAGATGGTACCCACTTTTAAAGGCCCAATTAATGGGTCGATAATTGATTACATATTCATTTCCCTAGGCCTTACCTCAAGGTGAGAGACTATAAAGTAACTGTCTCACCCCATAGCGATCATAACCCTCTGTCAATCGAGATACATTGGAGTGACTTATGGCGCAAACAAGTGGGTCAATCCCGGGTTTGCACCATGGCGGTGCCCAGTGATCAGGGCAGACGGCTCAAATGGGGCAGGGTTGTGGAGGAAAAGTTTATGGACACTCTACTTCCCAAAATTGAGGGACCACTAGAAATTTGCTTAGATCAAACAACTTCGAATCACCAAATTATTACAGCTTTTAACTTTATTTGTGCACAAACCTCCAGGGATCTCACAAAACCTTTACCACAGTACCTTACAAAGCCTCATAAATGGTTTGACAACAAATGTTCAAGGTCTCATAGAGATCTGAAACTGGCCCTTAAGGCTAAGGATAGAGATAAAGAACTAATTTCAAACTTGAGGCGGGCTTATAAGGCAAACGTAAAGGCAAGGAAAAACGAAATTAAAAATAATGCTTTGAATGATCTTCTTAATGTAGATGTCCTTAAAAACAGTAAACAATTTTGGGACATCATTAATCATTCTTTCTTTTCGGGTGATGACAATTTGGCTACAGATTGTGTAATTCCTGACGAGAAATGGGTACAGCATTTTAGCAATATATATGGAGGTAACCGATCTGAAATCACAGGTATTACTGAGGTGGATCACTGTTTAGCCACAGTAGAGTTTACGGAAGAGGAGGTTTATAAAGCCATAATGGAATCCACAAAAAACAAGGCACCTGGCCCCGATGGAGTGCCGGCGGACTTTTTTAAATATTGCCCGACACTTTGGAGCAAAGTATTGGCCAGAGTGTTCAGAGTAACAAACAAAGGAACTCTCCCTGAAACATGGGCAACATCTATTATTGTACCCATCTTCAAGAAGGGTAACCGGGAGGACCCAGGGTGTTACCGCCCGATTTCTCTTATCGACTCTACCTTTGAAATCTTAGGTAGAGTTTTATTGGTTAAATTAAGGGAAAATTTAGAACAGCATGGGGGGCTCTCAAATATTCAATATGGGTTTCGTGAAAATAGAGGGACGCTGGAACAATGTTCCAATCTTCACCTTCTGGTTTCCAGGTATACGGTGGCCGGGGAGGGGTCAGTATATTTGGCTTTTATGGACCTCTCCTCGGCCTTCGACCTGGTGAACAGGAGTAAGCTATGGACTCTCCTTCTTAAGATAGGTATAGAAGAATGTCTGGTAGTTTTTATTGCTAAGTTACATCAGGACCTTAACGCTAAAATAAGAGCCACTAAGGATGGAAGGTGTACCGACAGCTTTAAATCTGAGAAGGGTGTGCGCCAGGGTTGTATCCTGGCCCCCCTTCTCTTTACCATCTATATAAATGGGCTAGGGAAATACCTAGAAGCAGGAATGGCTGATGTACCGCGTGTAGGAGGAGAACAGATACCAGCCCTCCTATACGCGGACGACGCCGTTCAATTAATGTCTCTAAGTCCCATACTATGATCATGGGACGTAAAGTAAACATGTTGCATAAAAAATCCTTTATCTGTAAGGGTGAGATTCTCTCTAGGGTACCGGTTTTTCCATATCTGGGGGTCCTTTTTGACCAAAGAGGGTCCTGGGTTCCCCAGATTAAAGCAAAGAGTCTTAGCCTAGCACGCTCATCCTCAGCTCTGTTGGCCTTCACTAAAAGACTAGGAGCTAAACCAATGGAGGCAGTGATTAAAATATATAACAGCAAGTGTGTCCCAATCGCTATGTATGGTTCCGCTATATGGGGATATGCAGACTTGGTAAAAATACAGAGGGTGGAAAATGGTATCATTAGGAATATTCTATCTGTTCCAAACTCCACACCCACCTTCTCGATCCATGAAGAAATGGGCCTGCCTTACATTGTTGATAAATTAAAACTAGCCCCACTTCTTTTCTGGGCTAAAACATGGCTGAACCCCGAGCTAACGCTAAATCATGCCATTCTTAAAGATGTTATCTCAAGGGAAAATGCCATGAGAATCCCCTGGCTGAAATATATTAAATCCACTTTTTCTATGCTGGGGAGACCAGAACTCTTTAATGACCCAATTAACATCAGAAGGGAGGATATTGGATGGGTCAAGCAGGCGTTCTTGGAGAGGGCATGCATGGCAAGAGAGGAGTTGGAACTGAGGAAACCTATGGTAAGGGCGCACACAGTCTTAACGACCACTCCCTCATTGGAACCGTATTTAAAAATAGTGACTAATCCACTCCATAGACTCCTACTCACAAAATTTAGGATGAACTTAATTCATTATTCATTAGGAAATTTCCCTGTGTGGTCAAGGCCTGAGGATGGACCACCCTGTGGCTGTGATCAATTCTCCGTACTAGACACCCTCCATTTTATATTTTTCTGTGGATTCTACAGTAGGGAGAGGATAAAATATCTACTGCATGTCTTAAAAGCTGCTGGCTTTACTCAAATAAGGCCAGCTTTAATTTTCCTTCAGATGCTGCCAGATACCCACACTATGTTCAGTGTTGCATGTTATTTAACAGCTGCATTCAGATCAAGGAAGAAAATGTTACCTAAGAAAGCCTTATCTTAAATTCAAATTTGGTTTTAAACGGAGAATTTTTAACAAATTGTAATAATTTTTAATCTTTGTAATTTTTGGTGAAATGAAATTAACATGTCGAAACGTAGTAATCAGATCAATTGATGTTTTAAATTGTATTTGTATACTGTCCTTTTATGATTTTAACAAAAATCGAATAAAGAGTATTTTGACTGACTAGTGTCAGCAGTCTCTACTGTGATGAACTTGTCAGTTGCTGTCGCCTTCAGATATGGACACAGTGCTTGCCACACTACTGTAACCTCAGCTGCGCTGTCTAGCAGCGTTAGCGTCCATGTCAGGTTCCGAAGCTGTGTTCTCCCTATCCGTGGCATACCTTGCGGTTAACGCAGCAACCTTCTTTTTCTGAAATTGAGGGCGTTGACGTGGAAAGTCGTCCTGCTTGCCTTTACCTTTAGCCGGGCGGGGCTGCTCACGTCCTTGTGGGGTACCCCGGCCTCTGCTTCGTTCTCCTCCGCTGGCTTGTGAGACCGATGTTTCCTGTGAAGAACGAGGAGAATGTTGATCAGGAACCTGAAATCTATCAGGTGACATAATTCTTGCGTGGTCGTGCAAATCATATGAGCACTGAATAGACACAGATATTGGTGACGCAGAACATGTCCCCTTGTTTCTGTTGCTGCTTCCCCTGTTTCTTATTTTTCCAATTCTGTTTAGGAAAATTTGGACGGTCGTCTTTATTAGACTTTGCCATCTGAGTTTGCGGTTGAGCTGCTGTTTTAGCAAAAGGCTTAACACCCAAACTATTGTGGCCAATGGTTTTATATGCCTCCGCAATAATTTTTGGCAACTGCTGGGGTTTATGGGCTTCAGGGACAAGGCGCAAAGCATTAGACACCTGAAAGTTAACCGCATCTCCCTTGACGTTAGCAAGGATGAGATCAACAACTACGTCAAACACTCCAACAAGCCTCATTCCTAACTCGACAGCCCCCTCCGGACCGTGTTGATCCTGAACACGCTTGATCACGGAGGGCAGGACAGTCATAGACAGTGTGCCAAAGCACTTTGCATAGACTGCTGTAAAAACTTTACCCCATGTCTCACAATCGGTTGCCTCAGGCACCAAGTCTTTCTGCAAACTAATGGTCAGAATGCTGTGTTTTTCCACAGGAGTTGTATTAGGAAAAACTGCTTCCAGTTGGTCAAACATCTCGGCAAGCCAAAAAGGCATTTCGTCCTTATCCTGGGGGCGCTTGCCTATTATGGAATTAACCATTATGGGACTAATTGTTTTCCTGGCCGGTCCAACTGGATGCACCGCAACCCCAGGTGCCCCCACCTGGATGTTGCGTGAAACATATTGCACTAAAGCTCTATGTACCCCAACAATGGAGGTATAGAATTGTCACAACTCAGCTATAAGGACTGTGAGATAATGTGGAAGTGGCCCCAGGAATAGACAAGGAACCCAACCTAACCGCAGACACGATGTGGGGTAGGGCACCATTAAACCAAATCTGATGCTGCCAAGCAGAAATCGTAATCTCCTGTGTCCTATACGGTGCATATGCCAGAGGCACCGCCGAGTGGTTGTAAGTATGGAATGTACCATCATCCACATTCACATTAGGAAATGTAACCTAAGAGTAGAAAAGCTCAAACGGGAACGCTGCATCGGCATTCACCTCAAAGATCACCGCCATACCATCAGCGAGCACCCTGAACTAGTCCAAATGATTCCGGAGTGGTACCCGACTATGCTGAGCTATGTCAATATCACCCATAAGGACACAGTACAGAAAAAACAATCAATATGAATTGTAGCACAAAAAATTGTAGTAATTCAAACATGAACCTTTTTATAAATCTCAAGATTGAATGAACCGATATCACATTCGTATAGATAGGTCAATCCGTCACTCCTGTTAACCGTAAACAGTAGTGAGAGTATTGTGGACAGATATAAGCGCTAATCGAGCATCTCGAATATAAGACCAAACGTTAGGTGAGCCATGTTGCGGGGATTCTGCTCTTGCACACATCTATGTACAGGAAAGCAGGACCTCAGTGAATTGTGGTGTACCAAAAAACTCACCTCAATACCCAGAACCCCTATCCGACTAGCATCAGTGTCTCATTAGCTCTCAGTACTACAGCGGAGCTATCAATGATTAGACAACCTAGAACATGTGACTTAGGGTACTCTCAGGAATGGTGGGACTCAAGAACGTTTTTATTCTCATACCATCTCATACCAGTCCACAACGTGAGTAATCAGAGACACGGAAAAGTTTAAAATGTTTATTTTTAACTACGTGCTCTAAGATGCAGTATTTCGGATAACATAAGCAGGCATATGATTAGAAATGAAACAATCAGCATTGTTACAATTCCATAAAAAACAAAGTGAGGAATCATGTTCGAATGATAGTGGAAACAGGTCGTATAGCACCTTGTGAACCATCCTCCCCTGCTAGGAGCTAGGTTTTATAATAATAGAAGGTCTCTTAGGCTTGAATGGGGAACCCCATACCTCCAAGATCAGCAGAGGTGAATCACATCTCAGGATCAGCAAAAGCTCTCTGTCTCTGGAAAGGTTTTTTCTCCAAGTGCCCGAATCATGCATGCAGTGCAATAATAAAGGCACTAGAATTTCAGTTGGTTGCAGCTGTGTGCATGTTGTGTCTAGAGCATGGGCCAATCAACCTGTACCAGCAACATACATTGTTATTATGACCTTGAAGACTTATGCACACAGTGTACAGACTAAGGTTGTGGTGTGAGTCTAGGGATGTGAAAAACAGACAGTTCTCATGCGAAGAAAATCAAGCAGTTTAAGTTACAACAACATTTACATGTAGTGTCGTGTGCAAAAGCTGCAAAGTGGCAAAATGGTGTTTAAACTTCTGATACGCTTATGCTAACATAGCAATGTGTGCAAGCAGAACCCTGTCTTCACTACACCAGGTGCAAGGAAGGAAAGTGCACTGTTTTAATGAATGCACTGCACCAGGGCAGCCGTGAACTTGCTCTGCCCTGGGGACAGCTCATTCAAGTTAAATACGGAGCAGCTGCTTAAGTGATGTCATCAGTGATGTCATATCAGATGTCATCAGTGATGTCACTGACCATGTCATGAATGATGTAATATGTGACATCATCAGCAGTGGATTGCGGGCGCGCGAGTTATAGTGAGTCCAACTAACTATAACGTGGGAATTTCAATGGTTTTGTATGAGTAAAATGTTCAGCTAACTATAACTGGTGTGAAACCTATGGTTTTTTCAGTGAATTTCAAAGGTTTTTTAAATGCTAATTCCTAACTATAACCAGTGTGAAACCTATGGTTTTTTCAGTGAATTTCAAAGGTTTTTTAAATGCTAATTCCTAACTATAACGATTGTGAAACCTATGTTTTTTTTAGTGAATTTCAATAGTTTTTTAAAAACTAATTCCTAACTATAACGTTTGTGAAACCTATGGTTTTTTCAGTGAATTTCATAGTTTTTTTAAAAGCTAATTCCTTTGTATATCGACTTTGTAACCTACGATTTTTTTTATTAGCTGTTTTTTACAACAAATAATTATATTTAAAAAAATATATATATATTTGTTCAATATATATATATTTTTTTACATTTTTTCCTGGTGCGCTCAGGGTGCGCGCCCCGATAAGCTCTCCCGAGAGTGCACCTAGAGCGCTATTTCTGCGTTCGTAAAAAAAAATATGTATGAAAAGTAAATAATAATGCAAAACATTTAGTACCATACTCATAAAAGCAGTATTTTTGATTTACGAAATGAAAACGATTTTGCATTTCCGTAAAGCTACCAAAATGTCACTCAGGCGCGCCGCGTAAGCGCCCCCGGAAGCGCTTCCGGGGGCGCCTACGTGGCGCGAACGTAGGCGCAGTGTAAGCGCGTCAAGTCATGTGACCTTAAAATAACTCTTTTCATTGGTTGCTAAAAGTTTTTTTACAAAGAATGAAATCCCCAACCATTTCCTTCACTTCTTCTTTCACTTTTGTGACTGCAAGACCTGTCTTTTTGCTCTTGGATCTTTGTTGGATTACCATGGCTGCCAGACCATCCAGCAGCGATGATGACACAGAGGGATTTATTGATGAAGAGGTTCCTCAGCCGAGGGTAAGAGAACGCTTCATATGGAAGTTTTTTTCCATTCCAGAGGATCAAAAAAAAGTAAATGCTCCAAAGGTGGAGTGCCGGATTTGTCACACTGTCCTGTCACGGGGTGACCCCACCCAAAAATATTCATTTGGAAACTCCACCATGATCCGGCACGTCGAGAGGAGGCACCCCCAGAACTATGCCCGGGAGAGTTTCAGGGCTCTGGCACGAGAGGACCAGGGCTCTCAACCGGAGGACCAACTACATCGGTGAGGGGGCGACCAGAAGAGCTGATCCCCAATATTCAGCCTGCTTTTAATGAAGCTGTAATTAAATGCAGAACATGTGATCAGCTACTTTGTTATGGGGAACAAAGTGTTATGCTCATGGTTCGAGCATTAGACAACCACCGCTGCCGTCCCCAGCCCTAATTTTGATTATTTATTTTTGCTCCTGTTGAGCAGTTTCCTATTCCCTGTTTTTGTTTTTGTTGAAAAAAAAAGAAAAAAGAAGAAAAAAAAGTTCTTTTCAGAACTACCCCCAATTCTCATCAAAGAGCTGTATTCTTAAAAAACATGAAAAAGAGTAACTGAAGTGGAGTGCAGTGAGAGAAGAGAGGAAAATGAGTGGGAAAGCAAAGAAAGGGATGAGAGGGGAAGGGAAGTGAAGTAGGGGGACTGAAAGAAGGTGAGTGTGGGGAAGGAGAGTGAGGAGAAGCAGAGTGAACATGGGGAATGTGGATAAGTGAAGAAAATGTAGTAAAAGAACGGTGGTGTGGAAGGGTAAGAAAAGATCAGTGATGTTTAGGAAAGAGTGGAGATACAGACTGGATAAAGACAATTGAGTGTGAGACAAGGTGAGTAAGGCAGTGAAGAAACAGAGAAAGTGAAAGAAAAAGTAAGAGTACAAGACTGAAGGCCTCATTTATGAGGCCATGCGTCACTTTTACGCCACTGGTGCGTCAACAGTGGTGTAAAATATGCACCTTGTTAAGTCATATTTACAAAGTGACGCATCTAGGTAGATGTGTCACTTTGTAAACCCCTGCGCCACATTATACCTGCGCCAGGTGTAATGTATGCAAAGGGAGCGTATTGATGCAAGAAAGGGTCGTAGAAGTGACGCAGTGAAATCTATGAGATTTCACTGCGTCACTTTTAGGACACCGTTGCGTCAAAATCTTGCGCCTGCCTCACAGCTGGTGTAAGACTGATACAGGCCCTTTGACATGGGGCTGGCCCCATGTGAAAGGATGCATTGCTGGAGTTGCGTCACTTTTGTGACACAGTGCAGCAATGCATCACTTTTGCGCTTACAGATACGTCAGAAATACTGACGTATCTGTAACTCCTTGCGACATAATGCGTCATACATTAAATATGACGCATGAGTAGAAGACTGAAGGCCTCTTTTATGAGGCCGTGCGTCACTTTTACGCCGCTGGTGCGTCACTTTTTGTGATGCACCAGTGGTGTAAAAAATGCACCTTGTTGAGTCATATTTACAAAGTGATGCATCTAGGTAAATGCGTCACTTTGTAAACCCCTGCGCCACATTATACCTGCGCCAGGTGTAATGTATGCAAAGGGGGCGTATTGACGCAAGAAAGGGACGTAGAAGTGACGCAGTGAAATCTATGAGATTTCACTGCTTCACTTTTAGGACACCGTTGCGTCCAAATCTTGCGCCTGCCTCACAGCAGGCGTAAAACTGCCACAGGCCCTTTGACATGGGGCTGGCCCCATGTGAAAGGATGCATTGCTGGAGTTGCGTCACTTTTGTGACACACTCCAGCAATGCATCACTTTTGCGCTTACAGATACGTCAGAAATACTAACGTATCTGTAACTCCTTGCGACATAATGCGTCATACATTAAATATGACGCATGAGTAGAAGACTGAAGGCCTCTTTTATGAGGCCATGCGTCACTTTTACGCCGCCGGTGCGTCACTTTTTGTGACGCACCAGTGGTGTAAAAAATGCACCTTGTTGAGTCATATTTACAAAGTGACGCATCTAGGTAAATGCATCACTTTGTAAACCCCTGCGCCACATTATACCTGCGCCATGTGTAATGTATGCAAAGGGGGCGTATTGTCGCAAGCAAGGGTCGTAGAAGTGACGCAGTGAAATCTATGGGACTTTTGCGACGCTGTTGCCTCACAGCAGACGTAAGACTGACGCAGGCCCTTTCACATGGGACTGGCCCCATGTGAAAGGATGCATTGCTGGAGTTGCATCATTTTTGTGACACACTCCAGCAATGCATCACTTTCCTCTAAACACTCTACTTAATTTTTTTACTCTATTTTTTTTACACTGTTTTTCCCCGTGGTGTACCGGAGCGCGCACCTAGGAGCGCTCCCAGCGCTTACCCCGTGAATTGTTTTAAAAAAAAAGTGTTTTTGCCCTTCAGGGTCCTAGGCCCCCCTCAGAAAACCTAGGGGGTCAGGGGGTGTCTACTCTGCCCCCTTTTAATTATTTCCCCCTTTATTTTTCACCTCTTGTGTCTCTGTTCTTCAGAGTCACAAGATGGCAGACTATGCAGACCATTTAGAATGTTTACAGACACCCAAGAGCCAATTTGCTTTTGAAATTTACAACCAATTAAAATGTTTATTTGGTTTTGAATTTGTGTGTGATGAAGTTTCATTAGTTTTCTACATGAATATACATGAAAAATGAGAGGGAAACACAGCCATTTTGTGATAGTACTCTTTATTATTATTATTTATTATTATTTATTACATTTATAGGGCGCACAGCTACCCAACAAAGGGTTTCCCGGCGCAACAGATCCAATAATAGTGGGCTATAGCCTGCTAGATGTCGAATAGCCAGGTCTTTAAGGCTTTCCTAAACTTGACATAGCTCAGCTCCGATCGTAATGTCAGCGGCATTGAATTCCAAAGTGATGGTCCTAGGAATGAAAAGGACCTGCCACCCATGCGTGACAATCTGAACTTTGGAATTTCGAAAAAATTAGCCATAGAGGATCGAAGAGATCTGGTGGGACGATAGGGACGCACTAGATTTTGCAGGTATTTGGGGGCGTTATTGGTGAAAATTCGGTGCATGAAGCATAGAGATTTAAATTTAACTCGGTTCTCGACCTTTAACCAGTGGAGCTTTCTTATGTATTTTGTAGTGGGCTTCGCAAAGGGAATTTTGCATAATAATCTTGCTGCAGCGTTCTGAATTGTCTGTAATCTACGGACTGTGATCTTATTTGCCCCCAGATACAGAACGTTTCCGTAGTCAAGCCTTGATGTTACTAAAGCATTGACAACAGTCTTTTTGGTGTTTTCGGGTAGCATCCAGCAGATCTTTTTTAGCCATTTAAGTATGGTGAAACAGGTAGCCGAAGTTTTCACCGCTTGTTTGTGTAAATTGAGCGAGCCATCAATGATGACGCCCAAATTGCGAGCATGTGTAACAGGAGTGGGGGGGTACCCATTTCAGATGGCCAATGTTGAGGGGCCCATAGCCCTTTGTTCTTTCCCAACAAAATTAGTTCCGTTTTAGCGCTGTTCAATTTAAAAAAAAAATGTGTTCATCCATTCTGAGATTTTACTGAGTCTGAGCTGTAGCGAGGAGGAAGTGTTCGGGTCAGCTGATGAAAGAGAGAAAAGCAGCTGAGAGTCGTCTGCATACGAAAACATAAGCAGTCCTTTTACATTTGTGAGGAATTATTGGTGTTCTATTTCTGGTGTGAAATGTACACACTACTAACTCTTCTACTGCTTTCTAAAAGGTGAGTTGTTAATTTGTAAGGGGAATTTAATACTTGTTAAAGCTAGTTTTATATTATCTATTACTAAAAACGATAAACTAAAGTGATTTTTTTTCTGTAATTTACAGCAAGAAATTTGAAAAGAATATGGATTTGAATGAGAACACCGTTAATATTAATTTTGAAATTTCTGCGAGTTTTGTTGAGGCAAGTTTTATTGAGATCTTAAGTGATCCTGTTGATAACACTATCCATGAAGAAGACCTTTTTTTGAGAGGAGATGGAATGGAGGATTTTAATGATAAGACTTTGGATGCTGAATTAATTGAATGTTTGGACTATATTGAGTTCCAGGAGTCATGTATGGAGACTTCTGATGAGGAGATTCCTGATCAGTTAATGTTAGAAGTTCTTCTAAATTATGAAAATTCTGAAGAATAAATTTATATTTAGAAATTATAAATTGTTTGAGACATTTTTTATTATTCTATTTGTAATTTATGAGGTAGTGGTGAAATGATTGTGGTATAAAATGAGACTTATAGTATAGAGTGCAACATTTCTGTGTTACATAGTAAGTTTACTCACAGTTACTTCCCTTATCCTACTATATTTTCTCCAATGTGCATTTCACATCTCTTCTTCATCTCATGCCTTCTTTCTCTCACTGTCTCTCTCTAATGTACACTATCGCCGCCATTTTGTGTACTTTCAGAAGACAGTGAAATGTAATGCTCCAAAGGTGGAGTGCAAGATCTGCGATACTGTACTTTCCAGAGGAGACCGCAGAAGGAAGTACAGTTTTGGTAATTCAACTATTATTTTTGACAAGTATCACAGTGACTGTCTGTTTCAATTAAGGAATTATATTTTTACCTTTTTCCATAATGTTAGCTGTGTGTTTATAAGGTAGACTTCTTTATAAATTGTTTTTTATGCTTGGATTTAATGCTGGTTTAGAAATTGTGTAATGGTTTCATTGGACTTGTAAATATGCTCTTTTTTTTTAAGCACCTTGTGCAACCTTTAACATGGGTGGAAGCAGTGAATGTATGGAGAGGGATAGGAATAGCAGATAGAAAACCATATGAAATGGTGTGGGAGATGCATAAAGTATTCCAGTAATGGTTTCAATTAGGATGGAATATAAGATAAAGAGGAGCATATTTACAAGACTCTTGCGCAATGTTTCACATGGGTGCAAGCAGAAAATGCATGCAGAATAATAAAATTGGCACCTAGACAAGAATATGAAATGCCATGAGAGATGTTTAAAGGTTTCTTTTAATGGCATAATTGAGATAGAATATACAAAAAAAAGAGAGGCATATTTACAAGCTGCGTGCGCAATCTTTGACGTAGCTGTGTGTTTATAAGGTAGACTACTTTATAAATTGTTTTTTAAGCTTGGATTCAATGCTGGTTTAGAAATTGTGTAATGGTTTCATTGGACTTGAAGAGGAGTGAAAGACTAAGGGGACGGAGAGAATGAGACTAACAGAGAGAGAATGAGGTAAGGGGAGTGTAGAAGTAAGAGGATAGAGGGAGTAAGACAAGGAATTAGTGAAGTGGATTAAGGAGAGTAACAGAAGGGAAAAGATTGAAAGAGCGAAGGATGGGAAGAGAGAGAAAGGAATGTAAAGGAAAAGGTCTGAAAGAAGATGAGTGTGGGAGTATGGCTCAGTAATAGGGAGAGAGCGTGATAGAAGAGGAATGAGAGACTAAGAGGACGGAGAGAATGGGGGTAACAGAGAGAGAGTGAGAGAAGGGGAGTGAGTAAGTTAGAGGACAGAGGGATTGACAGAAGCAGCTACTGAACTGCAGAAAGAGGAGTAAGGGAAGGGAAAAGAGGGAAGGATTGAAGGATGGGAAAAGAGAGGATGGAAAGTAAAGGAGAAGGTCTAAAAGAAGGTGAGTGTAGAAGTATGGCTGAGTTATAGGGAGTAAGCGTGATAGAAAATGAGTGAGAGTCTAAGAGGACAGAGAGAATGAGACTAACAGAGAAAGAATGAGGGAAGGGGAGTGTACAAATAAGAGGACAGGAAGAGTAAGAGAAGGAGTTAATACAGTGGAATAAGAAAGTAAGGGAAGAGAAAAGAGTGAAGGAGCAAAGGAAGGAAAGAGAGAGGAAGTAAACTAAAGGAGAAGGTCTGACAGAAGGTGAGTGTGAGAGTATAGCTGAATTATAGGCAGTGAGTGTGACAGAAGAGGAGTGAGAGACTAAAGGGACGGAGAGAATGAGGCTAACAGAAAAAGATTGAGGGAAGGGGAGTGTACAAGTAAGAAGACAGAGAAAGAAAGAAGGAGTAAGTGAAGTGGAGTAAGGAGAATAAAAGAAGGGAAAAATATAAAACAATGAACTAAGAGAAGAGAGAGGAAAGAAAGTAAAGGAGAAGGCCTGAAAGAAGGTGAGTGTAAGAGAAAAATGTGAAAAAAGAGAGTAAACGTGCTGATTCAGAATAAGTGAGGCAAGCGCAATAAGGGAACAGAGGTGTGGGAGTATCAAAGAAGAGTAGTGAGGTTATGGAAAACAGCATAGTGAAAATAAATATTGTACATTAAACTTACCTTATAAGTAATGTAAATTTAATATCAAATTTCCTTTAAAATTTATATATGTGAAAGACAAAAAAAATAGATTATAATATATATTTTAGAATACAAGAGACAAAGTAAGATAAGTAAGGGAGTGTGGGTGATGGAAGAGGAGTGAGAGAGTAACAGGATCGAAAGACTGAAGCTAAGAGACAGGGAGTGAGGGCAAAGGAGTGAGGATGTGAGAGGACAGAGGAAGTGAGAGAAGGAGTGAGTGAAGTGTAATAAGGTGAGTGAGAGAAGGGGAATTATTCAGGAAACAAAGAAAGAAAACAACGGGAAGGGGAGTGAAGTAGAGTGACCGACAGCTGGAAAGTAGTGAATGGGAGAGAGGGAAAGGGCAGTGAAGGAGTGGTTAATAAGAATAAGTGAGGAAAGTGGAATATGGGAAGGGAGGTAAGGGAGAGTGAAAAAGGCCAGTGAGGGTGAGTTAAGAGGAGTGATAGAGGGTGGAAATAGGTGAGTGAGCATAAGAGAATGGGAAAGTAATATATATTTAATAATAATTTCAACATCATGTTAAATGGTTTCTTTTTGCTGTTCTCAGAATATATTGAATTTCACTTAAAACAGTGACTTCAATAGTACTCATCATATAACAAAGGGCAAAAAAATACACAATCAAAATGATTGTGTTTAAAAAACCTATTGAATAATTTCTTAAATAATGTAAAATTTTAAAAACCATTTCTAAACTCACTTTTGATCCATCCACTTTTCCACGAGGCCAAATATTATATGGAAAGTCCTTTTCTATGGAAATTAGTCCAGAGTATTGTTAATGTCTCATTTACCCGTCTTTCTGAAAGAAAAGCTCCAACATCTTTTACATTATGAAAAAAGAGTTTTACTTCCACCTCTAGCTTACTTTTTATAAATAATTTCTATAATACTCACAGCACTCACTACATTATAAACATATACTATCTCTATGAGAACTACATGTTTTTTATTATCTTCATCACTCTCATTCAGAAAGTAATTTTGAAGAGCAAACTAAGTTATATTAACTGCTGCAATCTTCATAGGCCAATTATCTTCCCTAAAATTTCGGTTGTAAGAACACTAGGTAAGAATTTAGTAAGTCAGAAGGCAAACGTTGTTTGAAAGTCAATTGAGTATTATTACAGAACTTCCAACCTTTTTCACATTTTAAATAACATGTGTAATGTCCTGATGTTGTTGAAGGACCATCATGGTAAATAATTGCTGCAGTTGTAAAGGTTCTTCCTGAAATTGATAATTGAGAAGCCACAAAATTTTAAATTAATGTTGTCAATTTAGTTCCATCAGGTCTACATCATTGGAACATTAAAATAACATACTGTCCATATCTTATTAAAAATAAAGTTGATAGCATTTCAGATTTACATTGACTACAGACCATGTTTTGATTTGCTGCTCTAACTAGATTATTAAAAGACACTGATTTGCAGTCTGGTAAAGTCAAATATATAAAATTTTCAGTGTCTACTGTAGTAGTACTTGAAAAGGAGCAATTGTCACAGTCATGCTGCCATTTATAAGAAAGGCCAAAAAGATTTTCTACATCTACTCCTTCATCTTGCAAAACAACAAGCATATACATTAGAAATTCCTGACAATCTTGCTGAATATTCTGTGAAAATTGATTTAGACCAGAACATATATCTAAAACGTTTCGAATTTCAGAAACACTTTGTATTTTTGTTCTATCACTGCTACATTTCTCTAATACAGAATTTAATAAACAACAAAGTGTTTGATCACGATTTTCAGCAATCTCTTCTTTTACAGTTTGGAGAAAAAAAAAACATTAACCACTACATTAGCATAGCAGTTGACACCAGAACTATTTTCAAATTCAAATCCAACAACATCTTTAACTGAATCCATTTCCTTTCTGCTTACAGTTACTGTTTCATCTACTTTTTTCTTTTTGCTACAACTTCACAACAATTTTTCTCATTTCTTCTTTTTCGGCCTACCGCACGCTTTTCAAACAGAGGATATTGAGGTAAATTTGGAGCATACTCTCTTCTTAACCTATTATATTCTTTTACACAATTTAGATCTGCATTAATCTTTGTCTCATCAAAATCAATCAAGTACAATCCAGATAAAGTTCTGACTCGAGATAAAGCAACATATGCCATACCCTCCTTGAACACAGAATTTCCAATATTCACCAAAGCACTATCAACACTTAATCCTTGAGATTTATGAATAGTTTCTGCATATGCCAAAGAAACAGGAAACTGTTTTCTGCGTACATATAAATCTTTCACTAGCAAAAAACGAGCACAACAACAACAGATTTTGTGATGTATTCCTATAGGTTCTGTATCGATCCCCCTATTCCTGACCCTGTTCTGGTTAACAAGTTAACTAGCAGCCATCCCATGATGCAGAAACCGTTATCTGATTAAGCCACACCACGGCACAGGAACGTGTTATCTGATTAGGTCATAACGCTTGCAATCTAATTAGGCAAGCAATATTCCTCCAGCCCCTGATAAGGCATACGGAGTTCTCAAAACAAATCAAACCTATGACAACCTGGGAAAAACCCTGCGGCCATTGTTTTGATTTCACCGAGAACTTCAGCAAAAGAATGTGCTAACGACCAGTTCGTATGACATCCTTATTGACGTATCTATGTCCATCCTTACGTCAATCTCGGCACCTTACAGGTATAAATATTACCGGTATTGCCTTAAGCAAACACACGCGGTGGTGACGAGATCGGAGCAGCCAGACTTGCCGAAGCCCAGAGCAGAGCAGACCCCGCTGGCGCAGCCCCGCCTTCCTGACGCGCTGAGAACGAGACGCTGCTTTCTCCTGCCGAGAAATCCAGCTCCGGCGCTTCCGGGCAGCCCTTGCAGGCAGCCTGGAATATCGAGACCAAAGACGAGAGATACCATCCCTCAACCATCCTAGATTCCAGGTACAGAACTGAATAACCCCTTGCAGAGAATTCTTAAGTCAGTCACTTGGCAAAACAAACTTAACTTAAACTGCTACTTTCTATTCCCGCCCACGTATTAGGCTTAGGTCAGGTACACCGGGGTAGGCGTAGTTAGAAACACCAGTTGAGTACGATTAGTCAAATGTATATGTGTATGTATCTATTTTATCCATTTTAAACCACCATATGGCTTAGAAACCATATAAATGTTTTTACAGTATTATTTTATACTTCTGCTTTTATTGTATGCACTTTACTTAACCATAAGTATTGCGATAATATCGATCCATTTCTCTTGTACGAGAAAAGAGACTGATCAATAAATAACATCTTTTATTGAACACGCCCGTCTCTTCCTTTTCTCTACAATCTGGTGAGACTAAGAATGCACGTACTGACTGAGTAAAATAAGTTGTCTTTTGTTTTCACACGACTCTAGAGATACACTCTTGATTAGGGAAGAGCAAAGTTGTCATGTTCTATGGTTGTCAGAAACTAAATCCCTTCTTGTCTATCCAGGGAGGTTCAACTCCTCCTTGCCTATTCGAGAAAGTTTCTAGTGAACGCTGAGCTAGCTGGCAAACCCAAAACTTTAAGTCTAATATCGACAGTAGAAGACCTAGTTAACGTCTGGTCTAGGTCTATACTATTGGAGGTATTATTCCAATGCGCAGAGCCTATTGGGATAATAGGAACTACACTACATGGCGCCCAACGTTTGGAAAGGCGATAAAACTAACGCAAGACATTAGAGTAACTCAGTCGTGCTTTTTCACTCAGACCCCTTTTTTCCCATAATACTCCAAAGACGTCTGGAGTGGGTGAAAGGTCATATCCGCCAAACCTCGCAGGAGGAAACTCCTATGTATGGTTCTTGGTTTAGTCAACGTTGAAGGATACACTGTTCCAAAATATTGTGCATCTAATCTTTGTTTCCATAAGAAACCTGATCTGCAAACAAACGGAATAACCTTCTGAACAGTACAATGTCAGAAAGTGATGATGAAAGAGAGGCAGTTAGAATAGCAGCTGAACTCGTAGCAGCTGATACTACTATGCAAGCAGCAGACCCGGAGATAATACTCATCCCGGTCAACATAAGAAAATCTATAACTTTAAAACTTATAGAAAATGGACTGACACCGAGAGGTGGCACAGTCATATTCGTAATTGAGGCACACGAATATCGGCAGACAGAGGTATTCTATTCATGGATAAACTTTCCAGCAGCAAACGCTGTAACAAAGCACTTCCACTATTACAAAACAGAGGAACCTCCTAATGAGTACACTCCTTTCGAGGAGGTGGAAGTACCACTTAAATTTCAAGAGCACCTGCTCTTGTTTAATGGTGCCCTAAAACATAATAATCACATCACCAGGCTCGGTCCATTAGGTAGACCAGGAGCAACGTGGCCGGTCCTAGCCGGATACACACCACATCCAGACATCGAAGGAATTTCTGCAGCAGATCTTTTAATACAACTAAAACAATTAATAAAAGTACATAGACAATTAGTCCAATATGTAATGCGGACTTCAACAATCCAACCAGCAATTAAAATTCCACAGCTGACCTCACATCAGGGGAACACAAATAAAATTACACCACAGAACATACAGTCCTGCCTAGGTAAAGTACCAGCTAAACGGGAACAAATACCATTCTGGTTAGCACAAAAAATCACCCAAATAGAGGCGGTGTTTCCAGACACCACCCCTGTGGATAAACACAGGGTTCTGACTATCTGTCTTCCAATGGGAATCGCACCACACGTGGAGGACTGTGACACTTGGGGTACAGTCTTTGCTTCCATTTACACAAAAACGCATGGTGTTCCATCCATTTCGGTAATACCAGATGTGCTAAAACAAATTCAAGATGAATACGGTCCAGAACCCGCTTTAACTCTCGGTATGAAATTACTAAAAGACTTCAAGCAGGTCTCGGTAATACTACTAGCCAACATAAAGGGAGAAGCAGCAAACGTGGCGGTCCGCCAAAGGTTAAAAGAGACAGATTTAGCAGACCAACCAGCTGAAATTGCCAGAATTATAGAAAAATCCTATGAGGAACTAGGTAGAGATAGTTTAGGTGGAATACCAGTAAAACCCCGACTGATTGAAAGTCCTGAAAAAGTATTTTTTAATAATAATTTAACATCACAAAAAAAGAGCTGGGATGGAAACAAACAATCCAATCCTAAAGAAAAGAAATTCCAGTCCAGAGGAAGGTCTCCTCGGCGGAGAGAAATATCTCCAAACCAAGGACACAGGTCTCCCCAAAGTGAGCCCTCCGGGAAAAGATACAACCTTAGCAATAGGGATAATATAAAGAAGCCTGATAGATATCAAGAAATTGATACACGCCCCTCTCAATCTTTTCAGACTTCCTCGCAGAAATCGGAAAGAAGAGGACGATCAGAACAAAGAGAAGAGCATGTCAAGTCCAAAGACAAGGAACCTGCTCATCTAAAAAAGAAATTACAATTTCCAAAAAAGAAGGTAGCCAGTATTAAAGTAATTAACAATGCCGAGAATACTGAGGACACAACTGAAAAACGGAGAATGGGCTCAGACAATGCTAGACAGCGCAGCAGAAGTGAGCATAGCTCGCAAAGTCCTTATGAATCATCTGGAGACAGTGGACACGAATGAATACCTTCAAGTGGAAACTGCAGACACCAGCGTTAGCAAACCTCACAAAATATATGAAATAACTTTACGTATAGAAGGGGATAAGACTAGAAAAATAAGGGGACTATTTTGGGATAATCTCTCCAAGGGCTATGACATCCATCTAGCTGAAAAAGACTGGCCACCAGAGTTTGTCAGGGAGTGCCCTCATGGCGAAGAAATAATTATGCCTGCCTTCTCAAATCATATCCCAATTCATAAAAAATACACACTTGCTAGAAAATGGGCAGTAGCTCAAGCTCCTGCTTTATATAAAAATCATGTAGGATGGGATGAGGACTCTCCTCCTCACAAAATCCAGTTAAAATCACAACCTACTGCACAAAGACAGTACCCAATTAAGCAAGAAGCTAAAAAACAGGTAAAAGAAATCCTAGATCAACTTGAATACCAGGGGGTGATTGAAACTTGCACCTCACAAATGAACAACCCTTTGTTTCCTGTCTCCAAACCAGACAACTCATATTGTCTAGTTTTGGATTACAGACACCTTAACTCATGTTGCAAAACTTTTGCAGTGCAAAACTCGCATAGTGCTGCACTAATGAATAACATACAAAACAACATTAGACATCTCTAATGGATTCTTTTGTCAAAATATAGCACCAGAGAGCAGATACTTGTCTGCGTTCTCAATAAATGGCGGTCAAACACAATTCTGTCGGTTACCCCAGGGGTACAAGAACAGCCCAGGATTATTCTCAGCGAGGGTAACAGAGTTACTACAAACCTATGATGACGAAGCATTATCTTATGTCGACGACATATACCTAACAGATGATGACTTGGATACTCACTTGAAGAGAGTGAACACCATAATACTTGGGTTCGCAGCAGAGGGTTACAAATTCAACTTTAAAAAATCTAGAATTGCCCATCTAACAGTCCTGTTCTTAGGATATGAATTATCAAGTGAAGGCAAAAGCCTGGCTGACAATTTCCTAGAGAAATGTGCCGTACTCCAAGCACCTAGAACACTAAAAAACCTACAGTCAATTCTAGGCTTCCTAAATTTCGGAAGAACATACATTGCAAATTACGCAGAAAGGGTCAAACCCCTTTATGATCTAATAAAACCAGATTTTAAAAGAACCAATTGGACTCAAATACACACAGAAATTCTGAGATCCTTACAAACAGACATGTTAATTAAAACAAAATTAGAAACACGTGATAACACACGCAATCTTGTGATTCGAGTCATCCCAGGAAGATGCGGATTCACATACCTGACCTCTAATGAGGGAGAAAAGGTACCAATTGCATTCAAATCACACTTGTACACAGAAGCTGAAAAGAAGTTCAGCATTAAAGAAAACATTGTTCATGCAGTTCAAACCACAATAGCTAGAGAAAAAGATAAAGCTGACGGTAGACTATCACAGTCAGAACAGCAGAATCAGCCTTTGAGGCATTAACAACACCGTGTAATTTACCAACAACAGCATTGAATCCGGAATGGATACAATGGGTGAATTCAATTACAACGGACAAAGTAAAATACTACTTTGATCCAGAATTAAAAGAATTGAAAAATCTAGAATATGAAAGAACATTCCCACTGCCAATCGACATTCTGCCATTACGACAGTACGCGTGTGTAATCTATACAGACGGACATGCTCAACCCTCCGTTTGGGGAGAACAAGCATACAACCCCACATGTGAGATTACAAAAGAGGTGTGGCGCGGAGGTAAACTAAGACCTCTATTAACAAAAACACACTCAGTAGAAACTAATTCAGAACAACAGACTGAAATAATAGCATTGAAAATGGCGCTAGATAATGCAGATCGCGAATTCCCGACACTTATAGTGTCCGATTCATATTACTGCGTCAAATCATATAACAACGATTTGCAGAAATGGATACAAAACGGTTACAAAGATGACACAGGTGCAACAATAAAGCAAAAACTGCTTTGGGAACAAATAGTTCTGTTACAAAAAGAACTACCAAAGACTCACGTGACACACTCACTGAGTCATCAGTGTGATGGCGTTCACGTTGCAGGGAATTCATTGGCTGAGACAGCCACAACGGTAGCAACTAAATCGGCTTCCGTAGCTAGAAAAAAGCGTACAATGAAATACATTGACGGTGAAACAGTGCTGGCGGTGAAAACGTCATCAAAAGGCGACTGCTCAGCGCTACCGATCAACTATCCACTCAATTATACATACATAATCGATGCAAACTCCGTCCCTTTTGCTCGAATCCCTGGAGTGGGGGATAGAGTAATTCCAAACAAGGACAGGAGAACTTTGTTAATAGCAGACGCACATATGGGCGAGGGTCTCAGACACCTCAAACTAAAAGATTCTCTGGAAGAACTACAATCAGTGTACTGGTGGCCAGGCATGAGCCTGCATCATCACATTTTTGTAAAAAAATGCCCGGACTGCAACAGAGATCGCAGCGGCGAGAGGAACGGGGTAATACCATGGCGTTTCACTCAATAAGGGCTAAACAATAATCAGTAAAACCAGTGTAAATAATGCGTCCCATTAACAAACAAAGACTAGTTTCCACTTATAATGTAGACCCCAGCACTCGGCTGACGTCGGGACTATTATACAAAGATTTGCGAGTCTAAATGGCATATACGCTAGGAGCATGCTACGTTTGACCAATGTTTTCACTTTAGCCCTCAAGCCTGTGGGGAAACATGGCCAAATGAGCACAGCACAGCGGGATTCTTCTCACTTCCTTCCTGAGGGATACGGGAAGGTGTAAAGAAAAAACCAAGGCATAAAGCTATCTATAACGGAAAGGATATTAGGTTCGGGAGCTGGATGGGTCAAACATCTAATAAGTGTCCAACGTAGTCTAAACAACCTGCCAAGAAATTCTCTGAAGGGATTCAGTCCGTACGAATTATTGTTTGGAACTAGGATGTTGGTCTTAGATCTTGACAGTCAGACTTCAGTGGTGAAGGAAAAAAGCTTTGATATCAAAGATCGTTTGGCTATTTTGCAGGACTTAAACGAAACAAGAAAAGACCTGAGCAACATAAAGTTGAAACAGCAGCCAACAACCACTGAAGAACCACCACCTGTCCCAGCAAGACCTGTCTGGATTCCAAAAGTCGGGGATCTAGTCAGAGAAAAGATCGCGGTAAAGAAGGAATTTGGGCCTTCTTACAGAAAAGCAGTTCCTGTCTTGTCCATCAACGGGACGAGATCCGTTGTACTACCGCCACTTGCTGGTAAAAAGGAGAACCGAGTTGTATCCATCGACCTGGTAAAACCACAATCATGTGGCCGATAACAAACAGTAGGCCAAGTGGACTCCCGATTAGTAGCAGAACACCAAGATTTGCTACCAATACAGAGGTCCTAACTAAGAGGCTAATCACATTCGATACGCCTACAGAACAACAACAAGGACTATGCAACAATGCAATGGAACTCACACCTCTGAAAACCCAAATAAAAACATTTAGTAGAGACACACCAACCTACAATGAAGTAACAAATGAATATGCTAAAGCTGCAAGAAACAGTAATCCTGAAGCAATTGGAACAATTGACAGAACGGCATCCGGCTACTTCATAAACTTTGATGATTCCTCTGAAGACCTCAGTGAATCAAAGACACAGCCATCAACAAAAACTTTTAAAGATAAAGCTAAGAAACTTTTGAAACAACTGAAAGAAACCTATCTGATTTCTCCATGGATTGAATTTTGGGTGGCCTTTGGTGCATTTATCCTCATACTTTGGCTCATCATGGTACTAACTTTGGGACGCTTCATTGAGGGAAAATATGCTAAAATGGACACAGCAAGCCAGAAAATCAACTTGATCCTCAAGCCACACACATCTTCACACGTCGAGAAAAGAGAACTTTCTTCAGTCAACTTCACAGCCAATCCTATACCGGGTGGGGTAGCATGGGACAACACTGACTATGAAATTTATGGTCCGGTTGAGATCCTCAAATATCCACACCAAATCAAGATCTCGTTGAGTGACTTTGTAAAAACAAGCTCATTTACTGATGATTGGGACTTTGAAAGTATTAATAACATGATGTCTGATCTAGTGATGTCTGCTAAATTTACCAAACATGATTATTTGCAGGGTTCATCTAATTATGATAGTATGTACTGCTACATCCACTATGGTAACCATTTTCTACATAAATCTGCACAACCTAGAAATGTTTTAAATTATAATCAATGGGAACATTGTGCAACCCCTCCAAAAGGAAGCTCAAGAACCGTTTATGACAAATATTCTTATTTTTCAGGGTTCAACACAAGTAATGCTGAAACATTTTATTTCAAATTGTCAAATAAGACAGGAACAAAAACCATGCTTACAAACACGAAATTGATATATTCGGACTCATTTTTCGAACAAATGAATACATTTGGTTTTGATTATTGGGACAAAAATGTTGAAGTAAAAAGTGTTTGGGGTACAAAAGAATGGCAAGTACAAGGTATAGAATCATTGTTTAGAGCCTGCATGATCCCAGAACAAATTATATTTTTGAATGACACTGTTCAACAAACTACCTGTCTTGGCCTAGCCAAAATCAAAGACTTAAATAAACCGTCTATTCCAAAGCCAACAATGAACAGCAATAGCTCTACAGATGAGGAGATAGACGTAAACTATGTATTAAACCAAAACAGAACACATCCTGATTGGAAACAATGGTTGATCTGGCCCACAGATACTAATAACTGTCAAGACAGATTCCTGAACAAAACACAGGGGTTCACATTGACCAGGCCAGACCCTAGATATTCCCAAAGACAACACCCAGGGATAATCACAACCTACAGTGTGGGCAAACTCTGCCTTCAATGGCTACAAACTTCCACACTGACAGAAATTAAGCAACACCTAACTTTTCTTACTGATGGTGCTGACTTGCGTGATTTCATTATGGGACCGCGCAAACAGCGTCAAAAACGCTTCATAGCAGCTTCTATATATGCAGCTTACAACGAGGCCTGGAAGGTAACTCAAATTGAGACAGCAGAAAGTATACGGGAAATTGACCGTATTAATTTGGAAAAATCGCTTTCTGTAGTGGACAATGGGTTAATGACTCTGTCCTCCAGAATCTTTTCATTGGACAGCATTGTGTCATCAGCAATCGACATAATATCGCAAGACTTACTGTTGTTACAACACGGTCAGTCTCAATTGCGTTCTATTGTACAGCTTGGCTGGACGTTACAAAATCTGCGTTCAGGCTATGTGCCTTGGCGTTTAATCAACACAACGTCACTATTCAATATCTTTAACCTTACTGATAAACAAATCAGTATGGCACAGAAGGGTGCTGATTATACAATCCTGAGCATTGAGAAACTCGAGAGATTACCAGTGACAATGTCAGAACGACCTGTCAGTGAATGGATAATACATGGGATAATTAATATTCCAATATCAACCTTCAGGTTTCAATACTGCCAAAAATATATACAGGCTGGCATGTACGAAAAATAGGGAAAAGGGTACATTAAGACAACATGGAACTTTCCCTATTCACATGCATGTGTCAGTAATAAAGGACAGAAAGTGTTTCTTAGTGGCAATAATTGTGCGATGTCACTAAGCGGTACACTTCTGTGTAATGGAATTAGTTTGCATGGAGCCTGTGAAGGGAACTCAAATAACCTTTCATGTCACCGGCTAGGCGCACCTGCAACAGAGATAGAACCATTCTTTGAAAGACTTTATAACGGGAGTTACATTCTAATTGTGGATCGCAGATGTTGTAGTCTACTGCCCGGGGTTCCTTATCTCGTTAGTACGACTGCGAAGGTCATGTGCTGTGGACGCTTATTGTTCCCCAGCTCCTTTCCAGACAGGGAGGCAAGGGCATGGCCTAACTTGAAAATTACTTCTATTCGAATAGATACTTTAAGCAGAATGAAAACAGTGCTTCTTCAGACGCCGACCAGGCTCATGTCATTAAAAGAAACGTATGATCTCCTAGTCGCAAGGACGACTGCAGAGATTCACTCATTGCTATCAACTAATTCCCCCATACATTTCGCAGAAATCCTGAATGAAATCTTAAATATTTCTGATACCAGTGGAGTCTCAAATGTATTTAAGACAGTATTTTCGATGGCATTAACACCATTCAAAGCCATACTGGGTATTTTTCCAGACTTCGTCCATTCGATTTTTGGCGGACTTCCCCTCATTTTGGGACTAATTGCAGGAATCCTATTCTTGGTCCTTATATTTCGTTATGGCAAACCATGTCACAGACAAAACACCTGCGACAAGGGAAGAAACAATCCGAGCCATTGGATACCGGGACCGGATATCAAAAATCCTGGGACTTTCCCGGCTTAGAGACCTGAACATGACTTGGTTTCTTTCATTTCGACCAATGTGGCATCGATGTGTTTTACCTGTATTAAGGTGCTTGCTGTGCGGAGAAGAATGCGTGTTGTACACATGTCTGACGCTACAATCAGATGCGCCAATGGATGCAGAAACATTGTTGGGTCCGGTAACGGCCCATGCTTTGTGCTGCCCTCAACGGCTGCCAATCCTGATGACGGCATTCGTGGAAACTTCACCACTACGATTGAGGGGTAGTGAAGTTCAAGATGAAAGCAGCATCGATCAGGTACGACCTTCTGTCAGCAATACTAAACAAAACGTCAATGGAGACAATCATGCACATGAATGCATGGTTACATCTTTTTTCGAGTTAGTGGAACTCTCACAGGAAGCTGTTGACAGCTTTTTCGACAGTCTCAATGATATGATGTTCTCACCAGAGCAGAAATAACGACTTTTGAGCAAGCTAGCACACGGCGTTCCCAACACCCTGAATTTGGCCTTCAACTTTAATAATAAAGTAGCATGAACAATTTTCCCTCCAGTTCACGGACAGCAATTTTTTCAGCAGCCCCAAAATATTTTTACGATTTTTCGGGACACTTATCCTCTGCTTAAAGTAAGAACTATTCTTAGAGAACTAAATTTCTAATTTTAGAAACTTTATAGACATTAGCTTCCCGCTGGTATGATCATAATTATTTTATTCTGTGATGGAATGGTCTCGAACTTTTTTTCTGTATTAAGAGCCATTTCATGTGTAATTCTCATATTCAAATAGTAATAATGTATACATATGCGTGATTACTTTAGCATTATTCTACAGCTTGAGTGCATATAGTACATGTGACTGTTTTTTTTCCCCGTATATTACATAATTTCGAAATGCATTATATGTATTTTGGGGTGGTAAGGTATACACGATACTCTACAGTATGTTTTACTATGCCTAGATTCGTAAATATGGCCATAGTTAGCGTGGAGTGGGTGTGATGTATTCCTATAGGTTCTGTATCGATCCCCCTATTTCTGACCCTGTTCTGGTTAACAAGTTAACTAGCAGCCATCCCATGATGCAGAAACCGTTATCTGATTAAGCCACACCACGGCACAGGAACGTGTTATCTGATTAGGTCATAACGCTTGCAATCTAATTAGGCAAGCAATATTCCTCCAGCCCCTGATAAGGCATACGGAGTTCTCAAAACAAATCAAACCTATGACCACCTGGGAAAAACCCTGCGGCCATTGTTTTGATTTCACCGAGAACTTCAGCAAAAGAATGTGCTAACGACCAGTTCGTATGACATCCTTATTGACGTATCTATGTCCATCCTTACGTCAATCTCGGCACCTTACAGGTATAAATATTACCGGTATTGCCTTAAGCAAACACACGCGGTGGTGACGAGATCGGAGCAGCCAGACTTGCCGAAGCCCAGAGCGGAGCGGACCCCGCTGGCACAGCCCCGCCTTCCTGACGCGCTGAGAACGAGACGCTGCTTTCTCCTGCCGAGAAATCCAGCTCCGGCGCTTCCGGGCAGCCCTTGCAGGCAGCCTGGAATATCGAGACCAAAGACGAGAGATACCATCCCTCAACCATCCTAGATTCCAGGTACAGAACTGAATAACCCCTTGCAGAGAATTCTTAAGTCAGTCACTTGGCAAAACAAACTTAACTTAAACTGCTACTTTCTATTCCCGCCCACGTATTAGGCTTAGGTCAGGTACACCGGGGTAGGCGTAGTTAGAAACACCAGTTGAGTACGATTAGTCAAATGTATATGTGTATGTATCTATTTTATCCATTTTAAACCACCATATGGCTTAGAAACCATATAAATGTTTTTACAGTATTATTTTATACTTCTGCTTTTATTGTATGCACTTTACTTAACCATAAGTATTGCGATAATATCGATCCATTTCTCTTGTACGAGAAAAGAGACTGATCAATAAATAACATCTTTTATTGAACACGCCCGTCTCTTCCTTTTCTCTACAATCTGGTGAGACTAAGAATGCACGTACTGACTGAGTAAAATAAGTTGTCTTTTGTTTTCACACGACTCTAGAGATACACTCTTGATTAGGGGAGAGCAAAGTTGTCATGTTCTATGGTTGTCAGAAACTAAATCCCTTCTTGTCTATCCAGGGAGGTTCAACTCCTCCTTGCCTATTCGAGAAAGTTTCTAGTGAACTCTGAGCTAGCTGGCAAACCCCAAACTTTAAGTCTAATATCGACAGTAGAAGACCTAGTTAACGTCTGGTCTAGGTCTATACTATTGGAGGTATTATTCCAATGCGCAGAGCCTATTGGGATAATAGGAACTACACTACAATTTGTTGTACTTCTTCAATACCATCAAATTTAATTTTTATAATTTCAATTCCATCTCTATTTCGGTAATTCACAAAATCCACAACATGACCCATTGCTCCATTTACTAAACCTCTTTCCACATCTAAATTACGTCGTAAAATTATACGACAATTTAAAGATGCATACAGAGTCTTTTCCATACCAGAAGTTTTAGATATTGTCTTCTCTAAAGAATCCAATTTTGATTTCAACTTTTCTGACAAAATAATAGTTGCTCCTTCATGTTCTAGTTTATCAATAGCTTCCAGTTTTACAATTTCTTGATTTTCCAACTTTAACATTTTGGTGTTGAAGATTGAACATTCTTGCAGAGTTGGCATCAAGCCTATGACAGATTTGTTTTCAGAAATTTTCTTAAAAATATTCTCTGGGAGAATGTTTTCTTATGGAAACAAATTTGAAATTAATCGTGCATGTAAAGCTGCTTTCCCATGTTCAGTTAGTTTCCCAATTCTTACATCTTGTAGAACATTTTTATAATCTTCATCCTTTGCTTGTCGCATATTTTGAAGTAGTTCTGCATAATTAAAATTTAGCCATATGTTAACATTTCCAATGCTTCCTAAGCACTTCCTGGTATCTTCATGCGTAAGCATTTTAAACACTGGCTGTCCTTTCACTGGAGATAGTTGCAGTAGATCTCCAAAAACAATGATGTGTTTGCCTCCAAATAACACATCATAGTCTGTTTTAAGAGTTTCTTGCATTCTTAAATGCACAAAAGCAAGCATTACATTTGACACCATGCTTACTTTATCAATGATAAGAAGTTTCATTTTCTTTAGGACTCTTGAAACTTCACAACAAGCTTCTCCAGATAGCTTTTGGTATTGTAATTTGCTATCATGCTCCACTGGCAGCATCAATAAGCGATGTAAAGTAATCCCTTTAATGTTGTGTGCTGCCAACCCAGTTGGAGCAGTAACAACACAAGAGAGCGATAATTCCGTTGTTTTCAGCAAATCACTTTAATCAGGAAACTTTTCCCAGTTCCTGCTTCTCCACTCACATACAGTCGGATAGGTACAAATGATGTACATGAGCACTCTTTTTTCTCATGAGATAAACCATGCTCAATTTGTTGTGTGACTGGATCATATATTTGTCTTTGCTCAACGTTTAGTTCTTTTTCCAAATCTTCTAAGTCAAATCCATCCTCCTGAGCTTGTTCCATCGCTCTTTCAACCTCATCCATGGCAGTGGCAGCTTCATTTTGTATAATTGGTACTCCTAGTGGATCCTGACTCAATGAAGCAGAACTCTGACTGTCTTGAGAACTGTCTCTAGCAATCTCTGCTGCAATTGTACCTTCTTGCTGTATTTCCTCGTTCAACATTTGCAGATAATTTGAAAAAACAGGACATTCTATGGTATCCTTGTTTGCATTGAACGAATCTTCATAAGTAAGAAAATCTCCAAGTAGTTCCTCTTCTCTACGCCAAGGCTTAAAGAGTTGCAAAAGAGCTAAGTAATAAAATTCCCTTTTGTCTGGAGATTCACAACTCAATTTTCGATGATTAATCAAATGGCCTTTTCTTTGTTTCACTAGACAGCCTTCACATCCAATTACAGCATATACACCTTTATTGATGTCTTCTGTGACATTCTTTTTAAAAATGTAGGTTTGCAGAACTTCATAGAGACAAGCGTTCTCAAGATGAATAGTTCTATTTGGATAGTATGTATCCAACTTGTTTGTCTTCAAAATATCTGTACTGTCTGGTTCTTTCTCCGCCAAATACTCTATTTCTTGTACAGATTTCAAAACTCGGTTTCGTGTTGCAGCAAGACCTAGACTCACCCAAATGATGGTTCTAGATTTGGCATATAGACTTGCTGATGATAACCGATCAGAACATTCATACGCTCCAATTTCTCGATGCGACAACATCTTTAGACTGTAACCGTATAATTTCTTGCTTAGACTCTTTTCATGTGAAATTTCCTCCCACATTTCCTTCAGTTCCGTTTTTTCTGATTTTGTGATGTAAGACGTCACATATCGAGCCACAGCAATAGAGTTGTCAGCCACATATTGAATATCCATGTTAGCATTCCACATGGACAAAATGACTGGGTTGTAGTCATTTATGAATTTGGAGTCCTCATTTCTTCTTAGGTTGTATGTATTTTTGGGTGATTTTCCTGTCACAGTATGTCGCAGAGAAGACATAAAATTGTTGACTCTTCCTTTCGATGTTACTGGACGTGGAAATGCAAAACGACATTTCGTGTAGAACTTGTCCTTGGATTTGTATTTTCGACGACAGTATTTCCCACGATGGCTTTGAAAGCGTAAAACTTGATGTCTTAAATTGTTTTCTTCTGTACTTTTCGGAACAGCACATGTAGAATACTGTTCAATGAAACTCATCACTTTCTCATCTGAATCTGTTCCAAATTTTGGTGCATCTTTAATCCATAGCAGCATATGTATATAAGGAGCACCGCTTGCTTGATACTCCTTTCTCCAAAAGAAATCCAACACCTCTCCAAGCGGAGGATTTTTTTTGTTTGTAATAAAAGACATCATAGCTTCAAACCTATGGTTGAAATACCTGCATACATTAACTGGATCTTATGAGCACAGTTCTCCAAGTGTCTTGAATTTAATATTTTCAATGTTTTTATTTGCCTCTCGTAGAAAATCAAGTAAGTCTTCCCAAGCATACTCAGCACAGCTAAGAGTGAGGAACCATGGAGGAGTTCCTAAGTTTCTTAGCATACATTTCAATTCCCCATGACGACGGTACCAATACTCGTTAGTACCACGCTGACATGCCATGAGATTAATTAGCTGAGATTCCAAAACACTGTCTTGCAGTTTCACTTTATTCATAAAATCCCTTGCCGAAACATTTTGTAGATGTGCTCCACTTTTCAGTATATGGTTTACTGCATGGGAAAGTCCAGAGAAGTCACTCTCAAACAGTAGATGGAACAAATATGGAATGCATTGACGAAACCTTGGATCTTCTGCATATAATCTTGAAGTCCGGTATTCAGATGCAGGAATTTGAACAGGTCGGTCGTCATATCGTCCACCTTCACCTGTTGGAAATAACTGTGGAAAACAACGAGCTTCTAAACTTTCTTCCCATACACTAATGGGACTTCCTTCGCCTTTTTTCATCTGAAACAAGTCAATAGCATTCCCCATTACTTCTTTGGAATGCAATGGATGAACACTATAATGTTATTAAATTTCTTCACTTCTAGAGACATTAACTTTTTCTATTTGTCCAGCAGAGACATCAGTGTCGTCTTGTACAGTTGTTTCCTCATCTCCCACATACACATTTTTATAGTACTGAAATAAGTCCAGCTCCCCCTGCGGTGATGGATTCCCTGCTGGATTCTATCATGCTATTCCTTGACCTTTAAAGAGAAATGATTGGAGGTTTATTTGGAGGCAAGGGAAAAGGGCTTTTGGCTGCCATCTATGAGAGAAGGGGGGTATGTTTGATGCTGACACTTGGTGGGGGGGGGGGTGGCAGTGGGCCCCTCTGCATACAGGCCCCTGACCAGTGACTATGCTTAACACCGATCCTAAAGTTTTATGTAAACTGTTGGTGACACGACTGGGTGGGATGGTCTGAGACTTAGTTCATGAGGACCAATGTGGATTCATGCAGGCCTGTAGCACCTGGTCTCCCTGGACCTTGAAAAGGGTTTGACACAGTGGACTGGGCCTTTCTGATGGCAGTGCTAAGGGGCATGGAGTTTGGACCTAACATCTGTGCTTGGATACAACTATTGTACACTGCATTCTCTATATGCATTAAGGTGGGAGGCAAGCTCTTTGAACCCTGACCGGTGGGGAGGAGCACTCACCAGGGCTGTCCCCTCTCACCCCTATTGTTTGCCTTGAAAATTGAGGCCCTTGTGCTGCTGCGCGTGGAGTTGGCATCATGGGGGATTCAGGTGGGGAATATCAACCACATAGTGTCATATAGCTACTGTTTATCTTTATAATGTGTTAAGTTAGCATAGGCTTATTAAATGTTTAAACGCCATTTTTCCTTTTGCTGCTTCTGCACACGACACTTAATTGTTGATTTAGCTTTCAACCTAGAAGTTCGTTGTGGTTTACATGAGAATAATATGTTATTGCTCTGATATCAGCTTTGCTTAATAAACCATGTCTGTACAGAGAGTGCTGAAGCTTCAGGAATAACACGATACAGAATTGTTATGAGGTCTGATCTCCGCACCTTCATAGACATAACATAAGTGCAGCTTCTGCCAACTTTAGGCTTTAGGCGCGTTTTATATTGCTTTGCTTGAAGCACACATACACACTTGATGCGGTTCGCATGCAGAGAGCTGTTGGAAGCAGATGTGATCTCTTCATACTAAGATCTTGAGGTATGGGCCCGCCCTGCTAAAACCCAAAGAGACCTTCTAATATATTAATATAATATAACAGTTAGGGAGGGTGAGAATTATGTGTGGTTAGCACTTATTCATTTCAGCATAATAGCATGCTGTCACCGTTTGCTTTCTATGGACTAGTAACTATGCTGATAACTTTGCTTCTGATAATATGTTTCCTTGTATTATCTAAGATACTGCGCTTGAAAAAACGTCATTAGTAAATAAATATTTCAAATGTGCACGTGTCCTCATTTACTCCACGTTCTGGGTTGAAATGATTGTTTAACAAAAGAGTGTTCATGTGTTCCACGTAACCTGAGGTATTGCAAGTTCATGTTCTGGTTTGTCTAAACATTGGGAGTGTTGCTGTCAAGGTTACAAGCACTCTTACCTGTAGGATGCTTGTAGGTAGATTTCGCAGAGACGTTATGGACCGACTTCCCCGAGTTCTAGGCAACACCCAGTGATTTTAGATTTACACTAAGGTAATTAAATAGAATCTAGGGCGGAAGGCTGGATCGGGGATGCTACTTGTTCCTTGGTTGTCGACCTGCGAAGCAACAAAGAACACTTCTGTAATCTTTAACCCCTTTTTTTTAGATCTGAAAACTATCTAAGTCTACCCTACAGTAATTCTCTTTTGTTATCTCTTAAGAGAGCCTACCTGTGACTTTTAGAGGCTAGGCGTCGCGTCCGTGTTGTCGTTGTGAAGAGTCTTGTATTTTGCGTGGGTTGTTTTCTAGAGGTTAGAGGCCCATTCGGTAATATCTGTGCTCCTAAATAAAATAATTACATGAAAGAATAAGTTACTTCTTTTTCCTCTGTCGAATTGCACCACATTATATTACCAATCTGTTCTTTGTATCACTTACTCAAAGTACTCTCTCGAATCTTTCACGTTCTTCACAACCTTCTCAACCTATGTAAAAAATATGACTAACAAAAGAAGCAACTAACTAAACATAACATCAAATGTACATTTCCCAAGATTTCACTTTGATTAAGTCTCAAAGTCTTTTTGTTTCTTTCCAGGAAATCAAATGTCAAGATAAACTCCTTTACCAGGATTCAACAAATGCCTTCGGATATGCTTTCAGGTAAGTTTTAGTCCTTTCAACAAATTGCTGCTTGCTTGCGTTGGGTGCCTTTTAAATAGGAAAAGGTTTCACTTAGCTTAAAGTTTTCTTTCTTTTCTTGCAGCACGAAGCACGAAGAAGAGACTTCCAATCCGGATGGTCTTGGGCGTTGCCAGGTGATCGGGTTCTCTGGATACAGCCGAGGTGAGTTCTCTTCGTGGGCGGATGAAGGCAAAGCGTCTGGAAGCGTCGGGTGTGGCTATTTATACTCGAGCCACACCCGAAGGATTGATGACGCACCGCGCACCCCTTCTCTGCGTGCGTGTGCGTTTCCAGATTGTTCTTTTCTAGCCGTTCTGCCCGAAGCTGATCTGCCCGTAACAGAGCCTCCCCAGAACCAATCCTTATTTCAAGTTCAAGTTATAAATTGCAATACTACTTTACAGAATCTGATACAGCAACAAACCATTATAACCTTGACACGAGCAATAATTTGAAGCAGAAAATGTTACACTAATAAATCATAATCATTAAAAGATCTTTCACTATGGCGTGCAGGGTGCACGGGACAGGGGTGGGTTTTTAGATGGGCTTAAACTCCCCTCTCCAAGGGCATTAGCGTAACGGAGTTATGACAGTACTCCCCTCTTAAGAGCCCTCCCAATACTTGAGGAACTGGCTTTGGTTTTTCTGGATACCGAAGATGAAACTGTGTTACTAATCGTGGAGCATTGTGTAAGTTAGAAAGAGGTTCCCAGGATCGCTCCTCTGGGCCATAACCCTTCCAATGTATTAAATAAAACAATTTCCCACGGATTCTTTTTGAATCTATGATTTTCTGAACCTCAAATTCTGGAACTCCGTCAACTAGTATAGCCGTGGGGGGTTTCCTAAATCTGGTCATAGGATTACATGGTTTAATCAATGACACATGAAATACTGGATGAAATCGATATTTGAGTGGCAAAGTCAACCTAACACTAACAGGATTTATTACTTTTTCAATATCAAATGGCCCGATAAACCTAGGACAGAACTTCTTACAAGTCTTTATATTTAAATTCTTTGTGGATAACCACACCTTGTCTCCAATGGAGTATTTGGGTTGTGGTCTTCTGTGTACATCCGAGGTACTCTTTTGTCTTTCTTTTGCTTGTGCCAAATGATAATGGGCCAGATTTTGGATGTGAACTAGTTTTTTAATGTGTTCTTCTAAAGCCGGGATTATAAAAGGAAACCTTATTGACCCAGGAATATTTTTTGGATGAAAACCATAGGTACTAAAGAATGGTGATAAATTAGTGGAGGAATTATCCATGTTATTGTAAGCAAATTCCAATATCCATAATATATCTGACCATTCTTGTTCTTCCTCCACTAATGCACATCGTAAAAATTGTTCTATGGTTTGGTTGGTTCTTTCTGTTAGGCCATCAGTTTGAGGATGATAACCAGAAGATGTGCGGACATCTATGTCTAAAGTTTTTCCTAAGTTTTGCCAAAAGTGAGAAATAAATTGAGGGCCTCAATATGAAATTATTACTGAGGGGATGCCATGTAAGCAAATTATTTCTTTAGAGAATATTTGTGTTAACTCTTTAGCAGATGGGATTTTCTTTAATGGAATGAAGTGGGCCATACGAGAAAAATGATCTACCACTGTCAAAATGGTGTTAAAACCATTCTTAGTTTTTGGAAGATCGACTATGAAATCAAGGGATACAGTATGCCAGGGTTGAGGTGGTATTGGAAGTGGAAGTAGAAGCCCACTAGGTGCTTGATGTTGTGTTTTATTCTGGGGCAAACTACACAGGTTTCAATATAAGTCTGAACATCTGTTAACATAGATGGCCACCAAATTTTTCTTTTAATCAAATGACTAGTTTTTGTTACTCCTGGATGTGCAGACATTAAAGTATCATGATGTAATTGTATCACTTTCTGTTGAAGTTCTTGAGTGAGTACCATAATTTGTTGACTCATGTACAATAAGTCATCTCTAATTTGCAATAAAGGATACTGATCTTGCCACTCTTGCATTGTTTTTCCTTGTATATCTTTTTTGATTTCCTCTACTACATCAACATGCGTAACTCCAATCTTAAAACAGTGATCAGACAATACTGGCTGGGTTTTTTCAGGTAAACAATCTTTTTCTTCTGGGATTCCAATACTTGACAAAGCATCAGCTTTTTGATTCTCTTTTCCTGGGCGATAAGTGATTATAAAATTGTAATCATTAAAGAATAGTGTCCAACGTAACTGCCTAGCGGTGAGAGCTTTTACTGAACGCAAGCTTTGTAGATTTCTATGGTCCGTATAGATTGTCACTGGATGTCTAGCACCTAACAAATAATGATGCCATTCTTCGAAAACTGCTTTGATGGCTAACAATTCTTTGTCAGCAATAGCATCATTTTGTTCAATAGGGGTAAGTTTTCTTGAATAATATGCTATGGGATGCATCTGACAAGTCTCCTTATGCCTTTGAGATAGAATACCCCCAATGGCAAATTGTGAAGCATCTGCTTCGACTATGAAGGGAATGGATGGATCTGGATGCATTAAAACTGGTGCAGAAGTAAATTGTTGTTTTAGATTTTGAAAGGCTTTTTCCGCATCACTAGTCCACTCAAATTTTACATTTTTTCGTAATAACCTAGTTATTGGGGTTATAATTTGAGAAAAATTACAAATGAATCGCCTGTAAAAGTTGGCAAATCCTAAAAAACTTTGAATTTGTTTTACTGTGGAGGGACTGGTCCAATCGAGAACTGCCTGAATTTTCTTTGGATCCATCTCAATTCCTTTTGGACTTAAAACATACCCAAGAAATTCTACTCTTGTAGTATGGAAGGTACTTTTTTCTAATTTTATGAACAAGGAATTGTCAAGGAGTTTTCGAACAATAGCTCTCACTTGTTGTACATGTTCTGTGGTGTTCTTAGAATAGATGAGAATATCATCTATGTAAACTATGCAACAAATATCCCAAAAATCTCGTAGAACTTCATTTATAAAAAATTGGAAAGCTGCTGCAGCGTTACAGAGTCCGAATGGCATGACTTGAAACTCATATAAGCCAAATTTGGTACGGAATGCGGTCTTCCATTCGTCTCAGCTTCGGACTCTTACCAAATGGTAGGCTCCTCGCAAGTCCAATTTGGTATAAATTGTAGCATCTTTCAATTGATCTAATAAAGTTGGAATTAGTGGAAGAGGATATCTGTTCTTAATTGTCACATTATTTAGAGCACGGTAGTCGATACAGGTACGCAATTCACCTCCTTTTTTAGGAATGAAAAATACAGGTGAAGATACAGGTGACTTAGAATGTCGAATGAAACCGTTGGCAAGGTACTCATCTAGATATTCCCTTAGGTGTTCATTTTCTTTTTCAGTGAGAGCATATATCCGACTACATGGTAAGGTAGCCCCAGGCACTAAATCTATTCGACAATCAAAATCCCTATGTGGTGGTAGAGTGTTGGCCTTTTTTTTATCAAATACGTCATGAAGATCAGAATATTCTTTTGGAACTACTTCCAATAGCAATACACTTTTAGAGTCCATGGGAAAATTATAACCTTGTATTAGCAATTCTGAAATGTTGGGTTGAAAACAAGAAGTATGACAGAATTCGGAATCGAATAGTACTGTTTTCTTAACCCAGTCGATTTTGGGGTTATGTTTTACTAGCCAAGGTATTCCTAGAATTAAACGAAACTGAGGGACATCTATGATGTCAAATGCAATGTCTTCTTTATGTATGGAAAAACACGTCATTAGAAGAGTTTCTGTGTGATATTGTATGAGTCCAGATGATAATTCCTTACCGTCGACTGCTCTAACTACCTCTGGGTGAAGTTTAGGTTCTGATTTAAAATCTAATTCCTGCAAAAAATGTGTATCAATAAAATTGCCTGTTGCCCCTGAGTCAATTAAAGCGTCAACTGACCAAACTTTTTCTTTTCTTGAGTGAGACTCTAAAGAGATTTTTATACTGAGGTGATGAAAAGTTACATCTGGAGTTGTGGAGGCCAAACTAGATAACGTACTCGACAAACTGACCTCTTGTTTTGTCGAGCAATTTAGTTTTCCGACTGTTGAACTAAAGCTGCCTCAGTGTTTTTTCCTTTAGGCTTATTTGGGCGAATTGGACATTCTTTAACGAAATGTCCTGGTTTACCGCAATAAAGACATTGATTCAACTTTCTCCTTTGGTCTTTTTCCTCTTTAGTGAGAGGTCCTTTTATGGTACCTATCTGCATTGGTTCTCCTAAATCTAATTTAGTTGAAGGTTCTGTCTTGAAACTAACCCTGTCTTTGAAAGAAAATAGCTTTTGTTCTGTTTTCCCTTTTTCCCCTCTGCGTTCAGATAAACGGTGATTTAATTTAACCACCAGTTCTATGAACTCTTCAATATCATCAGGTGGATCTAAGATTTGTGTAATCATATCTTTTAACTCATCTTTTAGGCCTTTATAGAAAAGGGAAACCCGCTTACCTTCTGGCCAATGAGCTTCTATTACTAATCTGTTGAACTGAGATATATAATGTAGTAAGTCTGATGAACCATGTTTTAAATGAAGTAGTTCATGATCTGCAGACTGAACAAAAACATGTTTAGCAAACAATTTTTTCATAGTATTCTTAAATCGTCTAAGGTCATAGAGAATAGGGTCATCACGTTCAATAATTGGCACTGACCAAAGGGCAGCATCTCCTCTTAGATAGGATAATATGAATGCTATTTTAGAAGAATCATCAGGAAAAGCTGTGGGTTTGGCTATAAAATGTAGATGACATTGATTTAAAAAGACTGAGAACTTGTTACTGTCCCCATAAAACCTTTCTGGTTGTGCTAAGGGAACTGGTACCGGAGTAACCACTTGAATCTGAGTTGGTCCAGATAGAGAACTAGAATGTAAGGTTTGGAGTCCTGGTTGAAAAGTTGGTGGCTTCAGCACCGATCTCTGAGTTGGGGAAAAACTCCAGGTACTAGGACCAGAAATATTTGCTCCTTGTATACTGTTTTGTATGACAGTAATATCCCTACGAAGGGCGGCATTTTCAGATTGTATACTAGTCAACCTATCTGCTATGTCTTGCAAGGAAATCGAGGCTGTAGGATCCATAAAGTCTGGGCAAAATAGTTTTCGTGGGCTTTGCCTTCTGTCAAGGTTACAAGCACTCTTACCTGTAGGATGCTTGTAGGTAGATTTCGCAGAGACGTTATGGACCGACTTCCCTGAGATCTAGGCAACACCCAGTGATTTTAGATTTACACTAAGGTAATTAAATAGAATCTAGGGAGGAAGGCCGGATCGGGGACGCTACTTGTTCCTTGATTGTCGACCTGCGAAGCAACAAAGAACACTTCTGTAATCTTTAACCCCTTTTTTTTATCTGAAAACTATCTAAGTCTACCCTACAGTAATTCTCTTTTGTTAACTCTTAAGAGAGCCTACCTGCGACTTTTAGAGGCTAGGCGTCGCGTCCGTGTTGTCGTTGTGAAGAGTCTTGTATTTTGCGTGGGTTGTTTTCTAGAGGTTAGAGGCCCATTCGGTAATATCTGTGCTCCTAAATAAAATAATTACATGAAAGAATAAGTTACTTCTTTTTCCTCTGTCAAATTGCACCACATTATATTACCAATCTGTTCTTTGTATCACTTACTCAAAGTACTCTCTCGAATCTTTCACGTTCTTCACAACCTTCTCAACCTATGTAAAAAATATGACTAACAAAAGAAGCAACTAACTAAACATAACATCAAATGTACATTTCCCAAGATTTCACTTTGATTAAGTCTCAAAGTCTTTTTGTTTCTTTCCAGGAAATCAAATGTCAAGATAAACTCCTTTACCAGGATTCAACAAATGCCTTCGGATATGCTTTCAGGTAAGTTTTAGTCCTTTCAACAAATTGCTGCTTGCTTGCGTTGGGCGCCTTTTAAATAGGAAAAGGTTTCACTTAGCTTAAAGTTTTCTTTCTTTTCTTGCAGCACGAAGCACGAAGAAGAGACTTCCAATCCGGATGGTCTTGGGCGTTGCCAGGTGATCGGGTTCTCTGGATACAGCCGAGGTGAGTTCTCTTCGTGGGCGGATGAAGGCAAAGCGTCGGGAAGCGTCGGGTGTGGCTATTTATACTCGAGCCACACCCGAAGGATTGATGACGCACTGCGCACCCCTTCTCTGCGTGCGTGTGCGTTTCCAGATTGTTCTTTTCTAGCCGGTCTGCCAGAAGCTGATCTGCCCGTAACAGAGCCTCCCCGGAACCGATCCTTATTTCAAGTTCAAGTTCAAGTTATAAATTGCAATACCACTTTAAAGAATCTGATACAGCAACAAAACATTATACCCTTGACACGAGCAATAATTTGAAGCAGAAAATGCTACACTAATAAATCATAATCTTTAAAAGATCTTTCACTATGGCGTGCAGGGTGCACGGGACAGGGGTGGGTTTTTAGAAGGGCTTAAACTCCCCTCTCCAAGGGCATTAGCGTAACGGAGTTATGACAGTTGCTATGACCAATGAGACACTGTAGCTAGCTCGGTAAAGGGTTTTTGGGTACTGAGGTGACTTTTGGGTCACCCTAATTCGCCGAGGTTCCAATCCTCTGTGCACAGTTCAGTGGGAGAACAGAAACCCTGCTACATGGCGCCCATACGTTGGTGGTCTTATATCATGACACTTGAGTAGTATATCATTCAATCCTTAACCCCTTCACTGTCGTTTCCGGAAAACGGTGGTGTCGGAAAAACCTACCTATTTTTGAAATAGGTCTTTTCAAGCTTGAATCTATCTAAAACGGTTTCTTTGAATTACTACCCAGTTGTGCTACAAAGTTTACTTTGTTTTTCTGTAGTTCCGGTGTAATCATGGCGCAGGCTGTGGACATCCCGCAGCATAGTCGCATTGCGGTGCACAACCATTTACAGACTTTTCAAGTCCCAGTGGATGGCTTAGCTGTGATTTTAGTGGTGTGTGCAGATCCGGCGTACCCTTATGAACTGTTTTATTCGTGGGTAACGTTTCCGGCAGTGGACGAAAATTCTGGTGTGTTCCACACTTACACCCCCTCGCCTGTACCGGCTGAATATACTCCGTACAGGTCACTGGAAATACCTATTGGTCATTGGCAGCATCGCGTTTGGTTTGGTGGCGCCCTGCCCCATTCTTTATCCGCTGCGCGGTAAGGTCCTTTGTCCATTCCAGGCACAAATTGGCCTGCATTGGCTGGATTTACCCCGCACCCGAATCACGGCGCATGTCCCCTGGCGGATATTCGTAGACTACATGTAGTTTCAATTGCCGTGATTCGTGCATTAGTGCAATACATTGGTCATCATCTCCCGGGTGGTCCCCCGGGGGGTCCAGCTGTTCAAACAGAACATGGCGGTTTAAAGCTCAATCCGGTTATGGTCAATGCTGTTTTTGGTAAGCACCCCAATGACAAAGATGAGTTTCCTTTCTGGCTTGCCGAGAAGTTTGACCAACTGGAAGCTGTGTTTCCGCATTCTACTCCTGCTGATAAACATAGAATGTTGACGATTACTTTACCTAAGGATTTAACTCCCGAACTCGTTGACTGTGAAAGTTGGGGGAAAACATTTGCGGCTGTTTATCCGAGGTGTTTCGGCACCCCATCTATGTCTGTACTGCCTACGATCGTTAAACGTGTTCAGGATGATCACGGACCGGAAGCAGCGGTTGAATTGGGTATGCGCCTGTATGGTTCTTTTGAGATTGTTAGCAATCTCATTCTCTCTAATATAAAGGGGGATGCGGTGAACACATTATAAAGATAAACAGTAGCTATATGACACCCCCCATGATCCGAGCGCGGATAAGATAAGATAAGATAAGGGCAACTTCATGAAAGTAGAGTTCATGAACGATGAACAATGTTATAATCTTAATAAGTGATGGAAAAAACTACATGAACCAAACCAAAAATTCAAAATGTCAATTTTAGTGTTCAACAGCACTCAAGTCAATAGGACTGGGAGGTGAAAAAATGCAAATAAAAAGGTGGCATCATCATTAACCAATAAAGGTTTTAAGGCAAGACCGAATATGCAAAATATGCAGCAACAGCCTCCAACATGAAATCACCGTCTTCATCCGAAAACAGTTCAGCCATCCAATTCAAAAGCGGAAAAGAACATACGTGTTCTCCTAGTACCGGAGCCTCTATTACCATCAGAGGACAACTCAGTGGGTTTTCAAGAAAGCTCAGTGCCAAGAAATCTTGCGCTGCTGCGAGAATGTTCCAAGGACCCATTAGTCCATGCATCGCTGCTAAGGCCATAATCCTTTCGCCAGTACAAACCAACTCGTGAGTAACGACGGGACCCATCAGCTGATTAAAGTCGACGTCAGGAGAAACCGGTCCGCAGAGACACAAATCAATGGCCCAGTCAAAATCACAGCTTAGGCAATGAAACACCGGCTGGACACAGGTGAAGAAGGAAAATCGAAACGATAATCCATATGCCGTGCTTAAAATCGCAAGCGGCAGCGTGCCATAGTTTTCAAGCATCCGGTTGCGAAACAGCGCCAGAAGGGTCTGGGCGGCTCCTTCCACATGTGGGGCATCCATATTTAATGAAGCAAACAACTACTAGAACGCCTGCCGCTAGTGCCAGTAAAATCGGGAATCCACCAAACAAACTCGAAAAAATTGAATGAAAGAAAGCAGGGATGACTCCAAATATTTTTTCAAATAAAGTTACAAGGCCGCTGCTAACTGTTTTAAAAAAATGCGCCAGCCCAGTTGTGGAGGACGTGTTAAAGATAGAATGAACCATCTCGCTGAAATGCAACGGTAAATCAGTATTTAAAAGGCCTGAACCTCAGTCCGGGTGTTAGCTATGTGAAGCACGAAAGTTTCCAGAGCCGAACTCAAGGCCACTTCTTTCTGGGACAATAGAGCTCTTATTCTGCTCATGCCGTTGAACTCTGCTGTCAAGGTTGGGATGCGCGGCCAGATGGAAACATCCCTATTCTCATGTGTGGGTGGGTACAGGACATTTCTGCAGCAAACTACACGCTCAGTTACGGTTACCACATAAGGAACACCCTTCACTAACCCACAACAATCCTCATTATTCAAAAGTAAATGACTTCCGTTTTCCAATAAGGTAAAAGTTGGGATGATAGCTGGAACTGGCGTTCCTTTTAAAACACAGGCTAAATTTGGTCGGTCCTGGTTGCAAGAACCGTGTAATTGTATGTGCCTACACATTAATGAATGATCTGGTGTCTCTGTACACTCCTCCCCATTCAGATAAACCTCTTGTCCATCTTTCAAACATCTGTAAGTGAAAGGAAGGGACCACACTTCATGAAGGAAACCACTACCTAAGGGTTCATATCGCTCAATGGCAACATATCGCATACAATTCGTAAACTTATACAAAGCAAAAGGCAACGTTATTAAACCGTGGATAAGCCACGTTGCAGTAGTGGCCTCTGCCACAGAAAAAGGCAAGGACTCTAATCTCTCAATATGTAACATTGAAAAGGAAGCATCTCGCATGGAAAGCAAGCGCTGCTTGTCAGTTAAATTAAAGGGGGCAAAAAGAGAGGAGACATTCATGTAGGTCCATGGCACCTTGCCAGATTTCAACGTTTGCAGGGTCCACGCAAATTGCATGATAGAGGGCAATTGATTCTGACCATGATTAAGCATGGGCGGATTTTGCGGATTGGCAATCCGCGGATCTGCGTATTTGCGTATTTGCGGATTGCGACAATACGCAAAATCCGCGGATCCTAGCGTATTTTTTTTAGCGTGTTCGCACGGGTTTCTGCAAGTTCGCGAGGATTTTATTGTACAAAACGCTCGCGAACGTGCAGAAACCCGTGCGAACACAATGTGCCTACTCATGGCCAAACGGACGGGGCTTCCATGCGAGTGCACATGCCTCTTGTGTGTATAAAAGGTCAGAGACCGATCAGAGCAGCAGATCAAGAGACATAAGCTCCTGGTCACAGGAACAGCTCGAGGATTGCTTGCTGGTGAAAGTCAAGGATGCATAGGCCTCTATCCAGCATCACTGCTGATTTTCGACGGTAGATTTGGGAAGAAGGCACACCTGCCCTGCCTCCACAACGCTCTCGATTGTTTCTGGGCTGATGAATGAGTCACTGAATTTAAGCTTCAACTAGGGCACATGCTTTATTGATATCTGTAAGTGCTTCCTCGTTGGGTAAATGTATAGTGCTTTTACTACACTACAGCTGCCTAAAGTGCCAGAGAGTTGTCTACAGCGACCATGTGTGTGTTACTATACAATCGCGCCGAAGGGCGCAGGTGTCACTATTTACAATGGCGCCAGCAAGCTGCCAGCGCCGTTGTAAAATAGTTACAAAGTTAGCTTGCACAGGAAGCACTTAGATAAAATAAAGCAGCACCTGCTTCGTTTTATCTAGTGGTTCCTGTGCAAGCTAACTTTGTAACTATTTTACAACGGCGCTGGCAGCTTGCTGGCGCCATTACATGCGTGGGTGGGGGTTCAACTTTTGAACCCGTTACATCCGCGTTTTTTTTCGGATTTTTGGGAAAATACGTAAAATACACGGATTGCGTATTCACCAAAAATCCGAAAAATCCACGGGCGTAACGGATTTGCCGCCCATGCTTAACCATGAGACAATACAGATACTTCATCCTGCACAATATCCCCAACAGAAGACACAATTTTATCTAACGTGTAAATGCGGGAAGAAAGCATGTTAATACTATTGTCCACTACTGCAAGCACTTTTTCTAGATTAGCTTGATCTATAGCTCTAAGGCGTGTCGCTGCCTCAATTTGTGATGTCTTCCAGATTTCATTGTAAATAGCATATATCCACCTTTTTGATCTACCACTAGCCGGGCCTTTTATGAAATCATTTAAATCAACATCATCATTCAGCTTCGCAAGATGTAATTTAACTGCAGACAATTTAGAAAATTTCAGCCAATTTTGACATAATTCGCCCACTGAGTAAGTCGTGACAGAATGTTCAGTTTCAAAACGTGGATCAGGTCTAACCAGTGTAAACCATCAGACAAACCCAGAAAACGGTGCTGGCATGAATCAGCACTTTTGTGCCACATCAGCCAACCTTTAGGATCCATCCTGGAGATGTTAAAGGATGAATTCAGCAACAGGGTCTGTAAGTCCCGAATCGAAATCTGAGTAAAATTACTCCAGCCAGAATATTCCTCTAACTCAGGGATGGTTGGAGTATTCAATTTTTTAGAAGTAGCCAATCCAAAGCACGTTGTCTGTGAAATAGTGGAATTCAAAAACAACATATGATTCGGGATGAGACATGCACGGTGCAAAGCCTCAGTGCCTTGTACCTGCCAGCTTTTAGAACCCCAAACTGATTTAAGGTCAACAGTTTCCTTCCACAATTCATAGCCGCTAACAGCCAGCTGATCAAGAAAGGACTTCGAATACAATAATTTGGTATCGGTAAGTCTATCCTTGGACATAGGCTTCTGTGTCATTTTGAAATAAAAGGATTTGGGATTAGACTGATTGAAGTCAGTAAAATAGGTGAACTTTTTAAAAAAAGTACTTGAACTGCCTTGTCTAGGAGCCGGGCAATGCTCCCATTGCGTATAATTTACAGTATTCCCTCTGGAAGTCGTTTTATGTAAGAAATGATTGCCAAAATGTTGAAAGCAAAACAAATCACCATAATTAGCAGATTCTAAGTACAAATCCTCAGCATCAAAGGCAGCATAGTATTTCATATCAGAAAACAAAGACTCTACGGCCTGAACATCCCAATCATCAGAACGTATGTTTTGTTTCACTACATCCCCCATAATAACTCTAAGCACATTAGGGACATTAACAACCTCAGTTGGGCCATGAATTTAAAATCTAACGGCATCCCACACTATCCCATCAAGGACAGGCCAAGCAGTGATGTTAACAAATGTCAAGTCTCTTTTCAGTCTGTGTGCAGAATGCGACGAGGAAAGGGGGGCCAAAGTTCCATTTAGATGTCGAATGCATGTTCTTTCCTCGACATAGTGTCCATTTACAATCCGTAAAAAATAAAACACAAACCCAATTGACATAAAAAGGTAAATAGAAAAAAGCACCAGCCAAATATATGTCCAAGGGGGAATCAAAAAATGTGTTTTAAATAAGCTGGCATAAACTGCAAAACGTGAGGGTTTCTTCGAGGCAATGGAAACAGTGTCAAACCAAAATCTGGATTCAGTGGCCAAACGTGTTTGCAGGTCAGGCATGGATAAGTCAGTGGGGTAAGTGTAGTCTATATCATCATGGTCAGTACCAGGCAAAGTACTTAATAAAGGACTGGAAATTGCAGGCAATTCGATGGCCACTTCAGTTTCAGGATTAGAAGCAGTGGCCAAAACTGAATTTCTCACAATGGAAGGACAGGAAACTGCCGGTGTCATACTAAGAAGAATCGGCCACTCTGTGTATCTTGACATTGTCAATTGAGATAAACCTGTTTTCCTTACGACCAGGAAGTGGTGGTAAAATGACTGTCCTTGTGCCCTTCACTCCAAGGACTGGAACCGGAGCTCGATAGGAAGGACCAAATTCTTTCTTGTTATCGATCTTCTCTCGAACCAGTTCTCCAACTCGGGGTAGCCAGCCGACTACCGGGATCTGCAACGCAACATCCGATGCGGAGGGCAAATGTTCCTTTGCAAGACTGTCTCTGGTCTCTTGTAGATCCTGTAAAACATTGCAATGTTCATCTACGTCAAAGGGTGTGGCGCGAGCCACGCAGTCTAGACCGTCAAGGTCAGGGACGTACATCTTGATGCCAAAGAGTCTGTGTCGTGTCAACAGCATGATTTGTACCTTTGCAGACGTGGGTTACAAATGCTGCCAATGATCAATAGGTATTTCCAGTGCCCTGTACGGAGTATATTCAGCCGGTACAGGTGAGGCCGTGTAAGTGTGGAACACACCAGAATTTGCGTCCACTGCCGGAAACGTTACCCACAAATAAAACAGTTCGTAAGGGTACGCCGGATCTGCACACACCACTAAAATCACAACTAAGCCATCCACTGGGACTTGGAAAGTCTGTAAATGGTTGCGCACTGCAATGCGACTATGCTGCGGGATCTCCACAGCCTGCACCATGATTAAACCGAAACTACAGAAAAACAAAGTAAACTTTGTAGCACAACTGGGTAGTAATTCAAAGAAACCGTTTTAGATAGATTCAAGCTTGAAAAGACCTATTTCAAAAATAGGTAGGTTTTTCCGACACCACCGTTTTCCGGAAACGACAGTGAAGGGGTTAAGGATTGAATGATATACTACTCAAGTGTCATCATATAAGACCACCAACGTATGGGCACCACTTCCTGGTCATAAGGAAAACAGGTTTATCTCAATTGACAATGTCAAGATACACAGAGTGGCCGATTCTTCTTAGTATGACACCAGCAGTTTCCTGTCCTTCCATTGTGAGAAATTCAGTTTTGGCCACTGCTTCTAATCCTGAAACTGAAGTGGCCATCGAATTGCCTGCAATTTCCAGTCCTTTATTAAGTACTTTGCCTGGTACTGACCATGATGAAATAGACTACACTTACCCCACTGACTTATCCATGCCTGACCTGCAAACACGTTTGGCCACTGATTCCAGATTTTCGTTTGACACTGTTTCCATTGCCTCGAAGAAACCCTCACGTTTTGCAGTTTATGCCAGCTTACTTAAATAACATTTTTTGATTCCCCCTTGGACATATATTTGGCTGGTGCTTTTTTCTGTTTACCTTTTTATGTCAATTGGGTTTGTGTTTTATTTTTTACGGATTGTAAATGGACACTATGTCAAGGAAAGAACATGCATTCGACATCTAAATGGAACTTTGGCCCCCCTTTCCTCATCGCATTCTGCACACAGACTGAAAAGAGACTTGACATTTGTTAACATCACTGCTTGGCCTGTCCTTGATGGGATAGGGTGGGATGCCGTTAGATTTCAAATTCATGGCCCAACTGAGGTTGTTAATGTCCCTAATGTGCTTAGAGTTAATATGGGGGATGTAGTGAAACAAAACATACGTTCTGATAATTGGGATGTTCAGGCCGTAGAGTCTTTGTTCGCTGATTTGAAATACTATGCTGCCTTTGATGCTGAGGATTTGTACTTAGAATCTGCTACTTATGGTGATTTGTTTTGCTTTCAACATTTTGGCAATCATTTCTTACATAAAATGACTTCCAGACGGAATACTGTAAATTATACGAAATGGGAGCATTGCCCCGCTCCTAGACAAGGCAGTTCAAGTACTTTTTTTAAATAGTTCACCTATTTTACTGACTTCAATCAGTCTAATCCCGAGTCCTTTTATTTCAAAATGACACAGAAGCCTATGTCCAAGGTTAGACTTACCGATACCATATTATTGTATTCGAAGTCCTTTCTTGATCAGCTGGCTGTTAGCGGCTATGAATTGTGGTAGGAAACTATTGACCTTAAATCAGTTTGGGGTTCTAAAAGCTGGCAGGTACAAGGCACTGAGGCTTTGCACCGTGCATGTCTCATCCCGAATCATATGTTGTTTTTGAATTCCACTATTTCACAGACAACGTGCTTTGGATTGGCTCCTTCTAAAAAATTGAATACTCCAACCATCCCTGAGTTAGAGTAATGTTCTGGCTGGAGTAATTTTACTCAGATTTCGATTCGGGACTTACAGACCCTGTTGCTGAATTCATCCTTTAACATCTCCAGGATAGATCCTAAAGGTTGGCTGATGTGGCACAAAAGTGCTGATTCATGCCAGCACCATTTTCTGGGTTTGTCTGATGGTTTTACACTGGTTAGACCTGATCCACGTTTTGAAACTGAACATTCTGTCACGACTTACTCAGTGGGCGAATTATGTCAAAATTGGCTGAAACTTTCTAAATTGTCTGCAGTTAAATTACATCTTGCGAAGCTGAATGATGATGTCGATTTAAATGATTTCATAAAAGGCCCGGCTAGTGGTAGATCGAAAAGGTGGGTATATGCTATTTACAATTAAATCTGGAAGACATCACAAATTGAGGCAGCGACACGCCTCAGAGCTATAGATCAAGCTAATCTAGAAAAAGTGCTTGCAGTATTGGACAATAGTATTAACATGCTTTCTTCCCGCATTTACACGTTAGATAATATTGTGTCTTCTGTTGTGGATATTGTGCAGGATGAAGTATCTGTATTGTACCATGGTCAGAATCAATTGCGCTCTATCATGCAATTTGCGTGGACCCTGCAAACGTTAAAATCTGGCAAGGTGCCATGGACCTACATGAATGTCTCCTCTCTTTTTGCCCCCTTTAATTTAACTGACAAGCAGCGCTTGCTTTCCATGCGAGATGCTTCCTTTTCAATGTTACATACTGAGAGATTAGAGTCCTTGCCTTTTTCTGTGGCAGAGGCCTCTACTGCAACGTGGCTTATCCACGGTTTAATTACGTTGCCTTTTGCTTTGTATAAGTTTACGAATTGTATGCGATACGTTGCCATTGGGCGATGTGAACCCTTAGGTAGTGGTTTCCTTCATGAAGTGTGGTCCCTTCCTTTCACTTACAGATGTTTGAAAGATGGACAAGAGGTTTATCTGAATAGGGAGGAGTGTACAGAGACACCAGATCATTCATTAATGTGTAGGCGCATACAATTACACGGTTCTTGCAACCAGGACCGACCAAATTTAGCCTGTGTTTTAAAAGGAACGCCAGTTCCAGCTATCATCCCAACTTTTACCTTATTGGGAAACGGAAGTTATTTACTTTTGAATAATGAGGATTGTTGTGGGTTAGTGAAGGGTGTTCCTTTTGTGGTAACCGTAACTGAGCATGTAGTTTGCTGCAGAAATGTCCTGTACCCACCCACACATGAGAATAGGGATGTTTCCATCTGGCCGCGCATCCCAACCTTGACAGCAGAGTTCAACGGCATGAGCAGAATAAGAGCTCTATTGTCCCAGAAAGAAGTGGCCTTGAGTTTGGCTCGGGAAACTTTCGTGCTTCACATAGCTAACACCCGGACTGAGGTTCAGGCCCTTTTAAATACTGATTTACCGTTGCATTTCAGCGAGATGGTTCATTCTATCTTTAACGCGTCCTCCACAACTGGGCTGGCGCATTTTTTTAAAACAGTTAGCAGCGGCCTTGTAACTTCATTTGAAAAAATATTTGGAGTCATCCCTGCTTTCTTTCATTCCATTTTTTCGAGTTTGTTTGGTGGATTCCCGGTTTTACCGGCACTAGCGGCAGGTGTTCTAGTGGTTGTTTGCTTCATTAAATATGGATGCCCCACATGTGGAAGGGGCCGCCCAGCCCCTTCTGGCGCTGTTTCGCAACCGGATGCTTGAGTACTATGGCACGCTGCCGCTTGCGATTTTAAGCACGGCATATGGATTATCGTTTCGATTTTCCTACTTCACCTGTGTCCAGCCTGTGTTTCATTGCCTAAGCTGTGATTTTGACTGGGCCATTGATTTGTGTCTCTGCGGACCAGTTTCACCTGACGTCGACTTTAATCAGCTGATGGGTCCCGTCGTTACTCACGAGTTGGTTTGTACTGGCGAAAGGATTATGGCCTTAGCAGCGTTGCATGGACTAATGGGTCCTTGGAACATTCTCGCAACAGCGCAAGATTTCTTGGCACTGAGCTTTCTTGAAAACCCACGGAGTTGTCCTCTGATGGTAATAGAGGCTCCGGTACTAGGAGAACACGTATGTTCATTTCCGCTTTTGAATTGGATGGCTGAACTGTTTTCGGATGAATACGGTTATTTCATGTTGGAGGCTGTTGCTGCATATTTTGCATATTCGGTCTTGCCTTAAAACCTTTATTGGTTTATGATGATGCCACCTTTTTCTTTGCATTTTTTCACCTCCCCGTCCTATTGACTTGAGTGCTGTTGAACACTAAAATTGACATTTTGAATTTTTGGTTTGGTTCATGTAGTTTTTTCCATCACTTGTTAGGATTATAACATTGTTCATCGTTCTTGAACTCTGCTTTCATGAAGTTGCCCTTATCTTATATTATCTTATCCGCGCTCGGATCATGGGGGGTGTCATATAGCTACTGTTTATCTTTATAATGTGTTAAGTTAGCATAGGCTTATTAAATGTTTAAACGCCATTTTTCCTTTTGCTGCTTCTGCACACGACACTTAATTTTTGATTTAGCTTTCAACCTAGAAGTTCGTTGTGGTTTACATGAGAATAATATGTTATTGCTCTGATATCAGCTTTGCTTAATAAACCATGTCTGTACAGAGAGTGCTGAAGCTTCAGGAATAACACGATACAGAATTGTTATGAGGTCTGATCTCCGCACCTTCATAGACATAACATAAGTGCAGCTTCTGCCAACTTTAGGCGGGTTTTATATTGCTTTGCTTGAAGCACACATACACACTTGATGCGGTTCGCATGCAGAGAGCTGTTGGAAGCAGGTGTGATCTCTTCATACTAAGATCTTGAGGTATGGGCCCGCCCTACTAAAACCCAAAGAGACCTTCTAATATATTAATATAATATAAGTTAGGGAGGGTGAGAATTATGTGTGGTTAGCACTTATTCATTTCAGCATAATAGCATGCTGTCACCGTTTGCTTTCTATGGACTAGTAACTATGCTGATAACTTTGCTTCTGATAATATGTTTCCTTGTATTATCTAAGATACTGCGCTTAAGAAAACGTCATTAGTAAATAAATATTTCAAATGTGCTCGTGTCCTCATTTACTCCACGTTCTGGGTTGAAATGATTGTATAACAAAAGAGTGTTCATGTGTTCCACATAACCTGAGGTATTGCAAGTTCATGTTCTGGTTTGTCTAAACATTGGGAGTGTTGCTATGACCAATGAGACACTGTAGCTAGCTCGGTAAGGGGTTTTTGGGTACTGAGGTGAGTTTTGGGTCACCCTAATTCGCCGAGGTTCCAATCCTCTGTGCACAGTTCTGTGGGAGAACAGAAACCCTGCTACAATAGTATCACTGTATACAGATGATGCATTGGTGTATGTGCACTCACCTGGGGAGTCTAGCCCGCTGCTGGTGAGGCTCTTGGATGCATTCAGTTAGGCCTCGGGTCTCACAATTAATGTCTGCAAATCACTAGTGTTCCCGCTGGGATGGTTGATTGGAAAGTGGCCGCATCAGTTACCAAACGTGAGACTTCCATGGGAATTAGAAGGATTCCGATATTTGGGGATTTGGATTTCTCATACCGAAGCCCACACCAGCTCCAGAATGTGGACAGGGTGCTGACTGGCCTGCAGGATTCCATAAAATTTTGGTGTAAACTCCCTCTATCCGTAATGGGCAGGGCAGCCATTGCAAAAATGGTTTTCCACCCAAAATACCTGAATCTCATTCAGATTTACTTGTTTCCACTTACAGTTCTTTTTTTCTGCTGGTTGGACAGCCTGCTGGTTACTCTCTTATAGGTGGCTAAGTGCAGCAGGGTGGACACTAAAGAGGTATGTACTGGCGGTTCCAGATGCACAATTCTCCTACTATGCTGAATCACATCAGCGCCACAACCAGAGTGGCCAATTACCATCTCACGTTTCAGAAAACTAAAGGCTTTCCTGCCTAATGTATATCTCAAAATGGCAGTTCAGGCTCTCTTGATTTCCAAACTTGACTATGAGAATGCTACCCTTCTTGGCCTACCGAAAGCAAAACTATCACCGCTGAGGACTACCCTCAATGCGGATGCACGGCTCATCACAGGCATAAAGAAAAATTATCACATCACCCCGGCTCTCCACTTTCTAAACTGGCACCCTATGAATCTAGGATCCACCTAAAAATAGCATGCATGACGTACAAAGCTATCCACCACAACACTCCTCGCTACCTGACTCAGAAACTGGTTCTATCTGGAAAGAACAGAGATTTTCATAGTACAAGCTCCCTACTACTGAAACCCCCAAAAACTTTCTCCAGAATTGCCCCAAAAATGTAGAACTCTCTTCCCCTAGAGATCGGGACCATCCCTTTCATTCCCTTTTTTCAAAAACAAAGTAAAAATGAGACGACTGAATAATCTCCTTCCTATCTGATGCGACTATCCGTGCATATTTAAATTCATTGTTGGTGTCTTCACTATATCTCTTTGTATTATCTATTCACGCTATATGTTTTTCCCCCTGTGTTTAGTGTTCCAGCTCCACCCTATGATTCTATATTTTGCTCCTTGTACAACTGATGCTATTTGTTATGCTGTACAGTGCTTTGACACCACATTTTTGGTCTTGTTCGCGCTTTATAAAAAAATAAAATAACTTTTAACAAAACGCTGCTCACTTGCAGCATGCCACCCGCTGGCTTACAGACTCGGATAACTGGGAGATGCAACTCTTAGGGATCGGCACCTTACACCAGTTGTTGATGCTCGGATGGAGGAAGGTCGGAGCTCCCACTTCCAAATCTGGTCATTTATACAACACAGATATGGGAAAAGTGGTTCAGAAAGTACTTCAGCAGGGAATCAAAATTGTAGGACCTGGCACTCTTTCGAAGAATTGACTCCACCATGTCTATGTAGCAGTGGAGGGAGGAGGCTGCCTAGAAGCAGGTGACCTTTATCCAGGGGACACCTCTATATCCTTTCAGGATGCACAGGACTATTTTGGAGTGGTGCCGGCACATTTCCTTTATTATGCCAAGCTGGAGAGTGTGGCGAGGGAGCTATGGACGGACTTCCCGGCAGCTCCTCACCCTTCGGGGGTAATTGATGGTCTTATAGGATGGGGGAGGGGCGCCACCTCATTACACATTTCTACAGAGCCCTTAGAAGGGATATCCAGCTGCTGCAGTACCCTGCACGAAGAGCCTGGGAGAGGGATCTCGGCACAACCATCTCTGATCCAGACCATAGAAATTGTGGTTACATCTTGTTTGTACTGTGCCCTGTAATAAGCTGCAAGAAATCTTGCTTGGGTGGGAAAGTCTTCTTCCACCAAGCCCCCTATAACTGGAATCAGCTTCCAATTCATATGTTAATGTTAATGTTAATAGGTGTCTTATATAGCGCTCGGCTACTCCAAGGAGTGTCCCGGCGCTTTCAAAAACCCCCAGCAGACTCAGAGGGCAGGCAGAAAAGTAGAGAAGAAGCAAGCGAATCACTGTCCAAAGAGCCACGTCTTCAGACCCTTTCTGAAAGCCAACAAGTTCGGAGTACAGCGGAGCGACAGGGGGAGGGTGTTCCAGAGCTGGGGAGCCAGACGTGTAAAAGAGCGTCCCCCGACCCTTGCTTTCCTAACAGCCGGGACAATGGCCAGACCAAGAGATTCCGATCTAAGGGATCTAGTTGGTTTATAGAAAGCAAGACGTTTCTGAATATATTTAGCTCCCACAGCATAGAGAGCCTTATGCGCCAGGGTTAGTGTTTTAAAAACAATCCACTTCCGAATAGGGAGCCAATGGAGGGAGTGTAGTAGATCCGAGGCTCTCGCTCGACGGGGTAGGCCAAAAATTGCCCGAGCCGCCGAGTTTTGGACCACCTGAAGTTTTTGTAGTAGGTAGTCCGGAAGACCTAGGTATAAGACATTAGAATAATCCAGCCTAGAGCAAATAAGGGCCTGGACCGTAGTCTTCCTATGCGCCAGCGGGAGCAGAGGAAGGAACTTGCATAACATCTTGAGGAGACCATAGCAAGTGCCAGTCAGACCAAGGATCTGAGACTTAAGTGATAGGCTGTTGTCAATTTTGACCCCCAGGTTCTTAGCAGCCAAAGAGGAGGACGCAGGAGGGAACATGTTCACAGGCCACCAATCCCGCCAACTAGGGTCGGCCTGACATCCGAAGAAAAGCACCTCTGATTTATCGGGATTGCATTTGAGGCTGTTTCGCTGAAACCATTCGAAAACATCCCCAAGACACCCGCGGATGCTCTCTCCATCAAACTCGGCCCCCTTACCACAAGTGAAAAGGAGTTGGGTGTCATCGGCGTATGATATGATCTGAGCCCCAAAAGACTCCACCAGCACCGCCAAAGGGGTCATAAAGATATTAAAGAGAGTCGGGCACAGCACCGACCCCTGAGGGACTCCGACCTCCAAAGGCAGTACTTCGGCAGAGTAAGGGAGGGCCCAGACCACCTGCCGGCGACCAGCTAAGTAAGATCTAAACCAGCTCAACACGGTCCCTCTTAGACCGATCTCATGGAGTCTGCTGAGGAGACCCTCATGTGGGACGGTGTCGAAAGCCGCCGACAGATCTAACACTACCAACATGGCCCTTCCTCCCGCGTCAAGTACTTCCTTGATGGCCTCATTGACCTCCAAAAGTGCCGTCTCGGTGCTTAGGTTGGATCGAAAGCCCGACTGGGTGGAGTGCAGCAAGCTATGGGTTTCAAGAAAAGTGGAGAGCACAGTATGAACATGCTTTTCCACTATCTTTGCGAGAGCAGGCAGGAGGGAAATCGGCCTATAATTGGCATGGATCTCAGGGTCCAGGCCAGACTTTTTAAGGAGTGAAACGACCATCGCCTGTTTCCAAATCGGAGGAACCACACCACTAGTCGGTGACAAATTCAGAATGGGATTAATCAGCGGGTTCAGAGCCTCCGCTGCCCTAGCCAGAAAACTAGCAGGGCAAGGATCCGAGGGAGAGCCTGACTTAAGTTTGAAAAGGAAGTCCTGAGAGATAGAGTCAGAGAGAAATGGAAACTCAGAAAGAAAGGGTCCGCGGCTCGCTGTCACATTCAGCTGGTCCCTCGGGATGGTAACAGCACTAGGGCCCAAGGAGGAGAAAGAGTCTTGAATCCGCTTAATCTTGGTGGTGAAGAAGCTAGCTAACGAGATCACCCATGGCTCCGAGAACTCATGATGCGACGTATTAGCCTTAGGGGTTAAGAACTCTTTCACAATAGTGAAGATTTCCCTGCAGGAGCTCGAAGCAGTCTCGATTCTTGCAGAGAAATAGTTCTTCTTTTCGGCCAAAATGTCTACATGGTAGCCCTTAATAGTAGCCCTATAAGCAGCCTTGGCGCCAGGATCATACTGCTGGCGCCAGAACCTCTCGGCTACCTTGCAATTCCGCCGGGACAGTGCAAGAGCCTCTGTAAACCACGGAGCAGAGGCCCGCCTTGCAGTTGCCCGGGGCACGATCAGCGGGGCTAGTTCATCTAACCGCTCCACAAGCCACTTCTGTAGCTGATCAAGATCCCTCTCAAGGTCACCTGATAGCGGGCAGGGATGCTCCAAGCAGGCCTGAGCTAAACTCCCTGGAGTCACCCGATGGTATGCCCGACTAGTGTGCAAAGGCCGATTGGAAGTAGCGCAGGGGGATTTACTGGTGCCCCGGATCTGAAAACTAATCAGAAAGTGGTCCGACCAGAGGACAGGAACGGGACTGGCCATAACAAGAGAAATGGTGGAAAAGACTTGATCGAGAGTGTGACCCTTGTTATGAGTCGGAACAGACAGATAGGGAAAAAGGCCTAGGGGGGGCGGTGACATCATTGATTTTAATCGTATCAGTGTCCATCCCAGCCTCAATATGTATGTTAAAGTCCCTAAGCACAATACAGTGTTCTGCCTTTAGACAAAGTGCCGCAATTTGCACCTGCAGCTCCTCATAAAAGGACCCTCGCTGACCAGGTGGTCTATAAACCAGGAGTCCAGAAAAGGATTGATGGGAAGATAAGGCAATAGAAAAAGCCAAGGACTCACAGCCTGAGATGGGCTCCATAGGGGTAGTCACACATGTGGCAGATCTCAGGACCACAATCGCCACCCCACCACCCCTCCCGATAGGTCTATCGTGTCTGAAAATCACATAATCAGGAGGGATCGCAGTCGAAATATCAGGATTGGAGGACTCTCCTAGCCAAGTTTCGGTGAGCATAAGACAAACCGGTTTTTCAACAGTTAACAGCTCGAAAATATCAAGTGCATGTCTGCTCAAAGAGCGAGTATTAAGTAAAAGGCACTTATAGTTAGTAATGGTCTCAGGGCTGGAGGCCCCAAGCACAGGAGAATTACCTGGAAGCCATCCACCCCCTGGACATCGACCTTTGCCTCTGCACCACCCAGGGAAAACCACATGACACGTGGCCCTACTTTTCCTAAGTGAGCGGAGGTCAAAGGCCGAGTAAGAGAGCCTAGACCTAGCAACTCCCGCCACACCGTCCGCATCCGAGACGCGGACGGGCGCAGACGGGCAGGACCCTGGCACGACTCCGGCGCAGGTCTGGCGCGTCCGCTGTACGCGTCCGCTGCGCGGAGTCATAGCCATTCTTTTAAAGCATATCTGTAAATGCCCAGAATACCTTTTATTTAGAAAGCTCCTTAAAACCTAGATTTTCTAAAAATGCCAGCATCTATTCTGCTTTGACTGCTGCACCTCCGTAGCACAGAGATACCTGTCTGATGGTGATTATGGTGCTTTACAAGTCAAATAAATAAATAAACAGGCTTAAACTTCTTAACTTCTATTTTCTGCATCATACATATGTTACTCTACGTGAAATCAATTAGAGAAATCCAGCGAGGGGCACTGTCTGTGCACGTTGTGCGGTAGTTGAGGCAACTTTCTAACACTTAGCCTGGGCGTGTGCCCAAGTTCAAATGTATTAGGCACATGTAGTGCCCCCCATAAAAACAGCCACAGGAATTAACCTTCTGCTGACTCCGCTGGCCTGTTTCCTGGGCCTGGTGAAGCATCTTAGAGGATGCAAGCTCCCCTATCCACTAGCCCAGATGGCCTTTTTGCTTACCAAGAGATAGGTAGCCATTGGCTGGATGGGGGTTAAGGCCCCAATGCTGACTCATTGGTTGAGGGACCTGCAGGAAGGGGGGGGTTCACAAAAGAACAGCACATGCGGCTTTCACATAATGATGAGGGGGCGCCTGAGGCAATAATGCAATGGGCCCAACTGTTGGGCATGTTTCACGATGATGACGATTATTCCATTGAGGATGGGTCTGAGATGAAGGTTTGAACAGAGAGATGGGTAACTGTTCATTTTGTTTCTTTGACGACCCAGTGGGCTCTGATGTTTTACTGTATGATATTCTGCTTGATGTCTTGGTTTATATATCATTGTCCTGAAAGAGCCTTGGTCCAATGGACAATTCCACATATGTATTTTCTGGCTTATCAGATCATATATGCTCTTAGTGTATATCAAACAATGGCTCCTGTCCAATACTGTCATGACGCACTGTTTGTTTTGTTGTTTTTTCAAAATTAATCAAATATAGTTCTTTTAAAAAAATCTATAAATGATTTAGTAAAAGCACATAATACTAAAATAATCCTAACTACTACTAACACCACTCTACTTAGCCTAAACTGAAATCTACTCTACCTGATTAAAATCTAACAAATAGTTTTCTATCCCTACCACAAAACAGCCCAAACATTAATCACCCACCGCTTAACATACATTAACATACACACCACCTACACATACCAAAGCATACACATATACTACCTAATCATTTAGACATATGTATCATTTTTATTTTTATATTGTTTATATTTGTTTTATTTTATATTTTTCCTACACATTTAACATTAATCCCCTCCCACCAACTTACTTATCCTAATAAATCTAAAACCTAACATTAAAAACGATCTTTTAGCCTAACCTTTACCTATTATTAATACTAAACTAATGCCTAACTAGCTAACGAATTCAAATAGCAATACAATATGGGGAAAAATTGAGGTAGAGTCATCACTTAAACTACATTTGTTGGGCTGTAGTGTATAGGGCATGCTGGCAACCATATAAAAATAAATATATTAACAGAACTTCATTTCTTCATCCAGACTTAAGGAAAAACGACAACGGACCCAAGCAGGTAATTTGCAGTCTTCTTTATTTCATGTGCATTCCAATGACCGCCATGACGCATTTCGGGCACTATGAGCCCTTGATCACATAACGTTGTGTTGGCAAGCCACACCATTTAAAGTGCTAGTGCAAGTCATCTGACCAGAAGGCCTAAGGACATAGACAACAGCCTACCGCAAAAATAAATTGCAGTTCAATAGAAAGGTCTATGCAATCAATAAATATGGAATATAACCAAGGCTCCACAATATATTTAAAATCATGAATTAGCAGCAGCAGCAATAAAGTGCAAAGTATTTCAGACATGTGCAACAATACGCAAATAAATATACAGCAATATAAATAATTATTTAAAATGTGCAAATTTGCTTGTAAATGTGCAAAATAGGCTGAATATGTGCAAAATACTGCGATCTAAGTACCTCTAACAGCTGGGTTAATGGCATAGGTCCGCAAAGCCTAGGCAAAGCTTACCTTGTCGTACCCGCTATGGCATAGATACTAGTAGGGTCCTTCACCACCAGTGCTGACTGACCCCCAGCAGTATGATTGCATAATTCTGCTGCCTCCCACAGGTTAGGTGTACATCCCTGTAAATGTAGGGCCCTGATACAGAAAAAAAGCCCATGTGGGCAATTTGTGATGCGGTGATTGCCCTGCGTCCGAACTGCCTTAAAATGTGGTCTAAGATGGTATGCATAAATAGCTAGAAAAAGGAAACGAGAAACTCTTCATATGTGTAGGTCATATAGACCATCCCTTGTGTAAAAAACTGAAAATAAATCCAAACATAAAATGTGAAACTTCTCTCGCGTACAGCCGTACACAAATTAATTCATAATTGGTTTTGGGCATACAACTTGTTAAACACAGTACTGACGTATTCACTATAATCTCAACCCTTAAACCTAAAGCCATTTAAAGACAAGTATACAGATCCTCACTTGAGTTTAAGCCCTTTGGTTGTTTTAGAATCTAACTCAAGGATGTATCGTGTTTCAAGTGTCCTCAATTGGGCCTCTCGATCTCCCCCCCTGCGCAATTGTGGGACCATATCTATTGCAAAATAGCTTAGAAACTCCAGACTGCTCCCATGAATTAACTCGAAATGTCTAGCAACCGGGTATGCCTCATCCTAGTTGCTGATTGCCCGCATGTGCTGGAGTATACGTTTATGAACCTGCAACTTGGTACTCCCAACATATTGCAGGCCACACGTACACTCCAGCACATACACCACATATTCAGATTTACACGTCAGTTTTTTGGTTATGGGTACTGGGTACAGTGATGTCACTTAAGATGTCATCAGTGATGTCACTGACCATGTAATAAATGATGTAATATGTGACATCATCAGCAGTGGATTGCGGGCGCGCGAGTTATAGTTAGGAATTTCAATGGTTTTGTACGAGTGAAATGTCCAACTAACTATAACACCCCTAAAACCTATGATTTTTTCAGTCAATCTCTAAGGTTTTTTAAATGCTAATTCCTAACTATAACATGTCTGAAACCTATGGTTTTTTCCAGTGAATTTCAAAGGTTTTTTAAATGCTAATTCCTAACTATAACATGTCTGAAACCTATGGTTTTTTCAGTGAATTTCAAGGGTTTTGTAAATGACAATTTTTAAATGTATTTATTGTTATTTCTAGTTTTTTTATACTGATTTTCTTAATTTTTTTTAAACAGTTTCTTTTTAGATATTGTATTTTTTAAATTACATTATAATTACATTATACATTACATACAACATATACTTTCTCAGAATGAATTACTTTTGTTTAAATACTTTGCAAATAGGCAATAGACTTTTAAGAACAGTAGTTACAGTTGTTGCAATGGGCAACTCAATTTCAAACACAATGCAACATTGAGGTCAATGTGAATTTCTAGTTAAATGTAATTAATTAATTGACTGGATCCTAAATTCAGTCCTGAGACATCACCTGTAAACAGTTGAGTAAAAGCGTTTTGGTTACAGTAGTGATTTTTAAGGAATGTTATTGTATTTTAAAAGATGACAGTAACTTTTGCACATAGAATCACCAATGTTATCCTATGGGAGGAAATTCCCTTATCAGGTAAGTAGTGTTCACATTACTTTTTCTTCCTCAGTGGTGGATCCTGGTTCCAGCACGGGTGCATCTCCTGTAAACAGTCGAAAGAATGTGTTTAAGTCATACAGGTAATTTTTAAGGAATATTTTTAGTTTGTGAAAATAGACACTTAGTAACTTTTCTGGTGAAAACCACACAACGGATTCCTATGGAAGGAAATACAATTTACTGGTAAGTACGGTTAGAATTACTTTTTCAGTACTGGGCTCAAAGAAGCAGCACTGAGGTCTCTCCTGACAACAGGTGACTAAATCGGAATTCGTAGTACATCCAGTAAGTGCCACACAGCTGCGTAGCAGAAAGATGTAAAAACGGGCACGGCCTGCACCACCTCTCTACAACGCAGCGCAGTGGCGCTTCCTGGAAGCACCTGGTGGGTACTTGGCCCCCATGGTCCCTCAAGTTCGAAATGGAATTTTTTCCCAAACTTAAAATGCGCCACAGGGCGTGTTTGCACACATCACGTCAGGCCCCTCCCCTCCCTTCACTACTGTGTAAAGACGCCCTCTCACCGTTCTAAGTTGAGAGATTAAGTCCCCTTCAATCCTAAGGGCCTCTAGGGTCAAACTAGCCCACTAGGTACCTCCAGCAAGCCCCACAGAGTTGCGTTGAAACGAGGTGTAAAAAGGGGCGTGGCCTATGAACACCAGTCTGCAATGCATCTCCCTGGCGCATACTGGACATACCTGTTGGGCTATTTGGCCCTCAGGGACCCTCAGTATTGAAAGAGAATTAATTCCCCAACTTAAAATGCGCCACAGGGCGCGTTTGCACAGTGGTGAAGGAAGGAGGCGTGGACTAAGGTGATATGTCTGCAACCACACCCTGCGGCGCATTTTAAGTTAGAGAATAAATCCCTCCTCAATCCTGTGGGTCCCTGGGGGCCAACTAGCCCACCAGGTCCCTCCAGTATGCGCCAGGAGGCTGCGTTGCAGAGAGGTGTTCAGAGGCCACGCCCCTTTTTAGGTCTCGTGACCTACAATGCGCGCAAGCGCATTGAGGGAGCGAGAATTCAAGTGCTCAAAATCCTCGTGAAACCACGGGCTTTTTGCTGCGGTTTTCATGAAGTTCACGCGGCCACAGGCACGCGCTTTTGGGCCATAAACTTGCATTTCTCCTCCCCCTCACCAGCCAGCTTCCCCCAGGCCATAGCAGCACTCCTCCCACTGCACTCGGCCCCTGCTGCTTCACACCGTGTCGCATTTCTCCTCCCCCCTCCCCTTCTCTGCCTTCCCTCCGTCTTTGGATTGTTGGCACCGAGCTGCTCCGCTGCCACACAGATGCTTAGTGTTCGGCTGATCTAATTAAGCTGTGCAGGTTGGGATTGTAGTTTGCATCAGCAGCGTCCGGTGCGAACTCTTAGATAAGAAAGCGCCACTTTCTGCATCATGTATGTTAGCTCTGGCTCCTTGAGAAACCAGCGGCCATTTGTCACTGCCAGATTAAAAATTGACCCAACTCTCAGCCTTGCACGATTTATATTTAAAAAGGCACGCATAACTCTGCGGGTTAATTACATTGCCGCAGCATTGTATGAAACTGCACAGGGCGGGCTTGTTACTCAATCATCTCCCAGGATTCGTTTTGCCAACAGCCACTTCATGCACGCCCCACTCCCCCTACTCCTCCCTCAAAGCAAGAAATTTCCCAAAGCCACTTCACGCGCTCCGCAGGTCATAAACGGGCCCATCTGCTCGTGAATCAGCCCCCCTCCCAGTGCTGCCTGTCCTTCTTCAAAGGCAACTTGTAACCCGAGCTGCCTTCTGCCATTGCATTCTGAACTCTTTTTAAACACTCAATCATGCCACCACCCCGTCTTGTGCGCTGGTCGCCCTTCATGTTTTATGCACTTTTGTTTTAATTTCCCCCCCTTACTTTTTTTACCACCACTTCAAAGTTGTCAGAATGCTGACTCGAATCCAGTTCCCCTGCATCAAAGTCGCCCGCTCCAGCCATTACGCCAGAGCCTCTTCATTGCCCAGTTCTGCCTGATCAACCCCCCACCCCCTCCCAAATCACAGGCATAACGGGATCAGCATTTTCGTGAAGGTCACTTTATCCACTGTATAAGGAGGAAGCTCTTCAGATGGGTGGAGTTGTGAATAGTTCAACTCATTGCCCGCGGACCACTGATCAGCTGTCTACTCCTCATGACCAGGGAACCGTGCTTAATGTTTCAGCTTAGCGCCCGTTTTTATGTAAACACAGGTAATACAAACAATGGCAGCTGTAGCATTATTTTCACAGCAGGCACCCGCTCCCATAACTCGTTTTTTAAAATGTACATTAAATCATGGCTGCAGGAGTCTTCTTGTGCGCCGCTGAACCAAGTCGTTTTTTTAATACACAGTCATGGTAGCACCGTCTTGTGCGCTGGTCGCCTTTCATGTTTTATGCACTTTGTTTTAATTTCCCCCCCTTACTTTTGTACCACCACTTCAAAGTTGTCAGAATGCTGACTCGAATCCAGTTCCCCTGCATCAAAGTCGCCCGCTCCAGCCATTACGCCAGAGCCTCTTCATTGCCCAGTTCTGCCTGATCAACCCCCTCCCAAATCACAGGCATAACGGGATCAGCATTTTTGTGAAGGTCACTTTATCCACTGTATAAGGAGGAAGCTCTTCAGATGGGCGGAGTTGTGAATAGTTCAACTCATTGCCCGCGGACCAGTGATCAGCTGTCTACTCCTCATGACCAGGGAACCGTGCTTAATGTTTCAGCTTAGCGCCCGTTTTTATGTAAACACAGGTAATACAAACAATGGCAGCTGTAGCATTATTTTCACAGCAGGCACCCGCTCCCATAACTCGTTTTTTAAAATTTACATTAAATCATGGCTGCAGGAGTCTTCTTGTGCGCCGCTGAACCAAGTGGTTTTTTTAATACTCAATCATGGTAGCACCGTCTTGTGTGCTGGTCGCCTTTCATGTTTTATGCACTTTGTTTTAATTTCCCCCCCTTACTTTTGTACCATCACTTCAAAGTTGTCAGAAGGCTGACTCGAATCCAGTTCCCCTGCATCAAAGTCGCCCGCTCCAGCCATTACGCCAGAGCCTCTTCATTGCCCAGTTCTGCCTGATCAACCCCCCACCCCCTCCCAAATCACAGGCATAACGGGATCAGCATTTTCGTGAAGGTCACTTTATCCACTGTATAAGGAGGAAGCTCTTCAGATGGACGGAGTTGTGAATAGTCCACAATACCTTGGATGTTGCCCCAGTGCTTAATTTGTAAAATATTAAGCACCAAGACTCTGACCAATTTTGATGTATACATTATTCCTAAACAACTGTTCTACTCATCTCTAAATTAGATGAGCAGTGCCACCAAATGGTAGACTGTTCTAAGTATGGTGTTGACCATTAGATGCCAGTGCCGAGAGCACCGATGTTCCCGCTGATTAAACAAAAGAGCTCATGTTACAGAGGTCAACACTGGCACCACGTGAGGCTCTGCTTTGTTTCTAGTTTTTTACTGCACAAACCCGATCGAAGTCATTTCGCTGGAAACACACACTACGTTAAATTGATCATATTAACAATGGCCAGTTCATAAAATTCAACTACAGTTTATATATTGCTGACTTTTCAGCAATTCACAATATTTCCAGCCTTTTCATTGTAAGTGGTTTCTGCCAGGCGTTCCCAGAAATACTCACATTTGTGTCACTCTGTACTTGTATACACTTCTGCTAAAATTTGATGTAACATGCATTTGTAAATGTTTCTGTACTAAAACGTATTTTTTCCCTTTAGAGAAATGGCCACTCCTACGCCTCTGCCACTTGTTAGGATGTTCCCTCCCCACTCGCCGCCTCAAAATAGATTCATTACTGCCTTTCACATTGCTATAGCTAAAACTTTTTCTATATGAGTATCATCCTGCAAAAACATTCAGGACTAGCAAACGGGGGCCTGGGGACCAACTTTTAAAGTTGAGCCCATAAAACAGCCCACGCTAAAAGATTTGCTTTGAAGCAATTGCAAACTACTGGCGGGAATTTAAGTTAGTAAATGCCACTGGTGAGATTTCTGCTTTAGTGCCAACTCTCGATGCTGAGATGGTTTGTTTCTCTCTCCTGCTAATTCCGGATTCCCTCGTGGAAATTTCATTCACCCTCCAACTCCAAATCCACCCTCCAGCTCCAAATCCACCCTCCAACTCCAAATCCACCCTCCAACTCCAAATCCACCCTCCAACTCCAAATCTACCCTCCAACTCCAAATCCACCCTCCAACTCCAAATCCACCCTCCAACTCCAAATCCACCCTCCAACTCCAAATCCACCCTCCAACTCCAAATCCACCCTCCAACTCCACCCTCCAACTCCAAATCCACCCTCCAACTCCAAATCCACCCTCCAACTCCACCCTCCAACTCCAAATTCACCCTCCAACTCCAACTCCACCCTCCAACTCCAACTCCACCCTCCAACTCCAACTCCACCCTCCAACTCCAAATCCACCCTCCAACTCCAAATCCACCCTCCAACTCCATCCTCCAACATCAACTCCACCCTCCAACTCCACCCTCCAACACCAACTCCACCCTCCAACTCCAACTCCACCCTCCAACTCCACCCTCCAACACCAACTCAACCCTCCAACTCCACCCTCCAACTCCACCCTCCAACACCAACTCCACCCTCCAACTCCACCCTCCAAATCCACCCTCCAACTCCAAATCCACCCTCCAACTCCAAATCCACCCTCCAACTCCACCCTCCAACTCCACCCTCCAAATCCACCCTTGCCAATAGGTCTCGCAGTAGGAAAGTTGGAGCTATTACAATTGCAAATAACAATGCCTTTTATTTTTGTTTTCATTTTAAAAACATAAAGGGCTTTGTTATTTGCAATTGTAATAGCTCCAACTTTCCTACTGCGAGACCTATTGGTAACGCCAGTGCTTGTTACAACACTCTGCAACGCAGCTCCGTGGCGCTTACTAGAGTTACCTGGTGGGCTAGTTGGCCCCTAGGGACCCTCAGTATTGAGAAGGAATTAATTCCCCAACTTGAACAGCGCTACAGGGCGTGTTTGCACACATGTGAACTCAGGCCCCGCCCCCTCCCTTCACCACTGTGCAAACGCCCTGTGGCGCGTTTTAAGTTGGGGAATTAGGTCCCTTTGAATCCTGGGGGTCCCTGGGGTCCAACTAGCCCACCAGCTATCTCCAGTAAGCACCACAAAGCTCCGTTGCAGAGAGGTGTAAAAAGGGGTATGGCCTCAGAACACCTCTCTGCAACGGAGGTACCTGGGGCATACTGGAGGTACCTGGTGGGCTAGTTGGCCCCCAGGGACCCCCAGTATTCAAGGTGAATTTCTTCCCCCTCTGCAAACTCGCCGGGGGCGCGTTTGCAGAGTGGTGCAATGAGGGGCCGTGGCCTCCGGCCGCGATCCTGTTGTTTTTTATGTAGGGGGGCTGTGTAGCCCCCCTTCTCCTTCTTTTTCTAATTTTTTTTTAGCCCTGGGGACCCCATCCCCCAGGGCCTGCCCCCAATTTTTAATTTAAATTTTAAAAAAGTCAGGAAGGGGGCCGTGTGGCCCCCCTCCCAAGGCCATCATTTGCCCCGGGGACACCATCCCGCGGGGCATGGCCCATTTTTTTTTATTATCATTTTGGAGGGGGGCTACCTTGCCCCCGTCCTGTGGCCAGTTGTGACCCCTGGGACTCCATCCCCCGGGCCGTTTATTTTTTTGTTTATATTTTTCTTCTGGGCCACTACTAGCCCTGAGGACCCCATGCCCCGGGGCTGGCACTCTTCATTGGGGGCTGTGGGGGTGTCCCCTATCCCCCCACAGTCCCAGTCGGCTTTCCGCCTACTGCGGGAGCCGGCATTGCTTTTCCTCAGGGGGAGCAGCTAACATGCTGCTCCCCCTGAGGAAAAGCAATCTGCTTTGCTATTTGGAAGAGAGAGCAGATTTCCTGCTCTCTCTTCCAAATAGGAAAGCAGTTTGCAATGACAGGGTGGGAGCCGCGAGGCTCCCGCCCTGTCATTGCAAACGGCAGTGTATCGGGGGTGGGCACCCCGGGACACTGCAGTAGCCGGCCCTGGGGTTGGCAGTCCCCAGGGCCCTCGAGAGCTCCAGGAGGGGGGCAAAGCCCCGGGGTGGCGGTCCCTGGGGTTGCGGGGGGCCCGTGAGCCCCCCACATACATTTAATTAGAGGCCCGGGAGTAGGCGTCCCTGGGGCTGGGGGGGCCTCAGAGCCCACCACCCATTTCAAAAAAGCCCCGGTAGTGGTGGTCCCAGGGGGGCCCCGTGAGCCCCCGCATACATTTAATTAGAGCCCCGGGAGTAGGGGTCCCTGGGGCTGGGGGGCCTCAGAGCCCCCCACCCATTTCAAAAAAGCCCCGGGGAGTGGCCGTCCCCGGGAGCCCCCCGCATACATTAACTAAGAGCCCCGGGGGTGGCGGTCCCCGGGACAGTGTGGGGTGGAATAGGACCCCCACACTTTTTTCTTAATAATGCCCCCTGGGATTTGCCCCCCCCCGGGGGCAAATTACCATATTTACAGGGAGACCTCGTTTCTTTTTTTTTTCTATTGCTAGAATGCGTGGATGCTACGCGCATCCCGCAATTTTTTTTTTTGGCCCTGAGCAGGCCTAGAGGGTCAGAGTGCGTCTACCCTGCCCCCTTTTCGCCTTTTGCAGCATTTGTTTTTGGCTTCTTGTGCCTCGGTTCTCACAAGATGGCTGCCAACACTTCCTGATTTTGATAGTTGTCAGCCAATTAGCATTCAGCTCGTGCACGGCAGGGTGCTTGTAGGCTGCGCGTAGGGTACGCGGAAAGTTACGCGGATCCACCGCGCTCATAGATATATAAATGACTTTAACTGTCATTTTCTCAGGAACTACTGAACGGATTTACACCAAATAAGCAAAAGGCACAAGTCTGAACTGAGGACTACCTCTTTGCCAAATTTGGTGTAATTTCTATAGGAAATTGCATGGGGAAAACACGTTTTGGGACCCCCTTTTGGGGAAGGAGCAGAACTGAACTGGCCAAAAATTTGGAACATTTCACGTACATTCATCAACCGGGTACTCCAAATAGAATATTGCGGATTTCCTATGGATAATATGTCCTAACTATAAGTACCTACTGGCGACCGCCAGTAGGTAATCTATATATTTTATAGATAAGAGACCAGCCAAATTTGTGTTGCATGGTCAATTCATTATCGAATGTTTGAATTTCTGTTTACGAAACAACATTTTTCTTTTCCAGAGCGACCTATTTAGGCAAATCAGTGGCACAGCGATGGGAACATGCTTCGCCCCCAGCTACGCGAATCTCTTCGTGGGCTGGTGGGAGGAGCAGGTTGCCCTAGCTGGTGAGAACCAGCGATGGGCTAAACACATCATCGCATGGCGTCGATATATCGACGACCTCTTCCTGGTGTGGAGGGGCTCCTCCACACAGGCAGAGGAATTCATTAAGGATCTCAACAAAAACGATCTGAATCTGAGATTCACTTCAGAAATAAGCACCCAGGAGGTACACTATCTAGACTTACGGGTCTATGTCCACGAAGGGAAACTTGAAACTAGCCTGTACAGGAAGCCGACGGCAGGCAACAGCATCTTGCATGCTGAAAGTAGTCACCCCCCTAGTCTGATCCGTAGTATCCCCTATGGGGAACTACTGAGATTGAGACGGAACTGTTCCTTGGATTCAGAGTTCACCATAGCCGCCAACGAATGTATTGCCAGATTTCTAGCGAGAGGCTATGAGCAAGCTCTCCTTGATAACACACTGAGGAGAGTACAAAAAATTCCCAGAAAACACTTGCTAGCTCAAAAACCTCTAATTACTGATGAACCGGATCTTAAAACCAAATTCCGTCTCATTACTACCTACTCCGATGAAGTGAGTCAGCTCCGGCAGATCCTAACAAGGAATTGGCATATCCTCCGCACGGATCCTGTCATAGGGAATGATGTCCCAGATAAACCACTGATAACCTTCAGGAAATCAAAGTCGATTAGGGACACCCTAGTACAGAGTCATCTGTTGCCTCCTCCACCGAGAAGGGCAAACACTCTAAAAGACATGGAGGGGTTTTTCCCTTGTGGGAAGTGTAGAGCCTGCGAACACAGCAGAAGAACTCTATCATACACAGTACCTGGCCTTAGCAAACCACGACCAATCAATAAATTCATTACCTGCACAACTCCCTATGTTGTGTATTGTCTGGTTTGTCCCTGCGGGTTACAGTATATCGGCAGTACAATCAACAATGTCAAATTACGTATACTGGAGCACCAAAGGGCAATTTCCAACACAGACACTGCCTACCCTGTTGCCCGACACTTTGCCAAGATGCACGATAGCAATAGGGAATTGCTTTGATATTTTGGCATCGATCATGTGCCCCTACATCCCAGAGGAGGAGATAGACTATTACGTCTAAGAAGGTTAGAATCCAGATACATTATAGATCTCCAAACCAAGAACCCCTCTGGACTCAATATAGGGGAAGAATTAACAGTGCACCTGGGTAGACGATGAACAGTTCATCTCTAACATTAAGTTGGGGATTCAGATGATGTCTATATTGGTAACTTACACTGAAGTGAATCACAGAAAACACTATGATAATTCCAATATCGCAATCAGAACTGGCCAGTTCAGTAACAATCTGCCTAGAAAATATGTTTCCTTATGCTCTTCACCAGTTTTTAATTGGTTCCATCACCTGTGTACTGCATATGTTTAAGTGATATAGACATTTTCTGGTTATAGAATAGTATGCTGACCCACATGAATTTAGTAATTTATTGACATACCTTACAGTAACAAGAAATGTGTAAAGATATAATTTGATGTTGGAGTAACAACCACCTTACATGAAATTCAATGATGATGATTTCTCACTTTTTTATATATGCACTGTACTACTTTGGATTGCACTATGCACGGGTTTCTCTCCGGATGACATTGGATTAACTGATGTTACCGGAGACATGCCGATACACGGCTGGATTTCTTTTTCTCCTTTCTGTCCTCGGTGTTTTAAGTATAGTGAGTTTATCATTGGACACACGAGGGCTCATTCCTCTTTTGATGTATAGTTGCATGCCGATACACGGCACTATGTTTCTCTGTTTCTCTAATTATTGGCATTATGGTGATTTATTTGGTCTTTTTATACCAAACGCATTTACTTAAAGGTTCATGTAAACGTGAAAGTATGATTTAGTATTAACGTTTTCCTTTGGGTTCCTAGCACAACATGGCCATCATGGTTTTCACTGTTTCGATATCATATGGTGAATTCCTTTGTAATGTCGTCCGTTTTTAGTTTCTACGGTGATACAACCATAAAATGTCATGAGAAACTATGTGTCGATGACACTGAAGAAGGACTGCTGTCCGAAACGCGTTTGTCATCTTGCTGTGTGTGTTGTGATTAAACATCCAGTGCTATAACCGGAGTGCTTAAGGTCTTCTTTCCAACCGGTGAGGGGACCGTGGAGCTTCAATATATATATATATATATATATATATATATATATCAGGAAACTCTCCCCACACTTCGCTTCCTTTGTTTGCAAAAGAAAGAACGCGGACCACCAAGGCTCAATTAGCTGCAAAATGTATTGGTATTCTTTTCGCGATGCAGCGGCAGCCATGAAGCGTTTCTTCCCTCGCAGGGGACTTGATCACATGACGTGCTCATGGTTCTGCAATTGGTTTAAATGCTTTCATTTATTTCCACTTTTTTCTGATTGTGTCATGTGACTAAAACCCTTTAAAGTGCTAGTGGAAGACAATAACTATAGTACATAAATTGTTCTTTTGTGTGTACACCTCTGTTTCCAGAATCATTGATTATTAAAATCAAAATTGATGCATAAATGCTTTAAAATGTTCCAATTCGAATAGCTATAACGTATGTATACATTAAATTTCCACATATACATGTAATGTTTACACATTTCAAACTAATTCTATATAGCAAAAAACATTTTTCTCCTCATCTTCTGTATACATACTATTATTTAAATAGCGATCAATTCATTGTCTACCCCAATTGAATTAAGCATTTCGAAACTGCAATCAAATGTACACAAACTTGTCTTTACCCAAAAAAAAACTCTGAGTGATGGATAACATAAACAAACAACTGTGTAAACCATCGTGTGAGATAAAGATTTAAAATTCAAAAAATGCTGGGACAGGAAGCACCCGCTCTGTTGATATTCAAGTTCCAAAATTAATTTAAAGATCTGAGTGGAGAAAGATCGAAAGTAAGGAGAGGAAAAAGACACTGTAATTTCTATTTACAGATAAAGAGTTCATTCAGTTCATTTTGTTCATTACATCACATTTTTAAGAAGTAATTCAATGTATTATTCTTTGGTGAAACCAGACCTATGGTCAAGAGCCAAATAAACTGACTGACATATATAAACTGTGCAATAGTAAATACATGAATAAATATATAAATATATAAATATGTATACATATATAAATATATAAATAATTAATATATATGTATATAGACATCTCTTATCAAAATTTCATTTATTAAATAAAGACATAAATATATACTTATATATATATATATATTCATTGAAAAAAACATAGGTTTCAGGGGTGTTAAAGTAGCTACACATTTCACTTATACAAAACCATTGAAATTCCTCCATTAGAGTTAGTTGTACTAACTGTAACTTTCACGCCCGCAATCCACTGGTGATGATGTCACATGTTACATCATTCATGACATGGTAGTGACATCACTGATGACATCTCAAATTACATCACTGATTACATCATCCAGTGAATGTGGTTTGCTTTGTTATTTAAATATGTATTATATATACACCAATCTGCAATGAAGAATCAGTGGATATTTAAACATCTGGATAGAGGATTTAGTAGCAGTGTGATTGATTGTTTACTTGAGTCATTTATAGCGTCTCACTAAATATATTGGATAGTGACTAAACTGTGTGAATATCTCTATTACTTGGTCAGTTGTTGTGTAAACTGCGGCATCAGTTGGTTACTAGCTACATGAAAGTCTATATTAGTTATTATTTTTTTTTTTTTTAAAACCTTTATTGGAGTAAGCAAGAAAATACAAGGATGGGCCTACAACCACACGGGCTGGCCGCTAAAGAGGAGTCGAAATACAAGATACCTGCCCGCATAGGCAACAATCGACCAACAATGCAATACTCCCCACGAAATACAGGACAAAACAGATTTTATTTTATATGAAAGAACAAGCACACAAAAAGGCGAAAGTATAGTACTGTCAGTCAGCCCAAAGGACGTAAAGGGGGGGTTATAGCAGCAGGAGAACATAAACGGAGCTCCAAGCTCCAAGGAGATCGGGGGGGGGGAGGGGCGAGGAGATCAGAGGGGAGGACCGGAAACACCAGTACAACCCCTATATAAAAGGTTCCAGGAACGCTCGCCTAGGGAGACAGGGTAATCTCAGCAGTGCCTACAAGGGGAGGAGTACAAATGTCGCCACGGTAGTCATTCCATTGACCCCAAACCTTCGTCCACGCCCTGGGTCTGCCCCTGGCCACATAGACAGTCTTCTCACGGAACATGGACCAGTCCATATTATCCTCCCATTTCGAGGCGTCAGGGGGCCTAGAGGCCCCCCAGAGTTGCGTGATATCCCGCTTCGCAACCATATAACCCAGGGTGGCCCATCTGGTCTGGGCCACCGAGTAGTCGGTGGGTTCCCAAACATTCAAAAGACAGCGACGAGGTTCCGGACGCAAGGACACACCTGTCACCACGGCCATCACTTCAAGCACAGCCGTCCAATAAGCAGCCACCATCGGGCACTCCCAAAGAATATGCAAAAAAGTTGCACTCAAACCACAGCCGCGCTTGCATAACCCGTCGGAGGAAAAGCCCATCACCACAAGACGCGGTCCCGTAACGTACACCCGATGAAGGATCTTAAGTTGAACCAGACGGAGACGAGCCGGAATAGCCACCTCCTTCGGGGAGGAGAGGGCCGATTGCCAGTCCTCATCATCAAGTTCCAACCCATCGCCCACCCACGCTTCCCGAAGTCGGACCAGTAGGTCGGCCCGATTATTAATCAACTTTTTATAGATCAGGGAGATAGTGCTATCAGGAAGATGCCCGTCAAGGATACGATCTTCAAGGGGGGAAGAATCAGGCGGAATCTCACCAGGAGCAAATACCGAAGCAAGGGCGTGTCTGACCTGTAGATAACGAAAGAACTCCCGACCAGTCAGGCCATAGTCAGCCTGGAGGGCCTGAAACGACCGCACAGAACCCTTAGAGTACACATCCCCCACCTTACAAATCCCAATCACATCCCAACGGTCGAAACCCTTGGTAGACCAGAGACCGCCCAGACGTTCCGAAGCATAAAGCGGTGTCGCCAACGTCAAGCGATCTTCCCAGCCCAAGCTCACATTCGCAGCGCGCCACACAGTCAAAGCAGTCAATGTAGGTCCCACAAGATGGCGCCCGGCGGAGCGAGAGTAAAGCACTCTGTTAAAATCACCTCCCGGAAGCTGAAGTTTATCCATCTCGAACGCCGGATTACGACCCGGCGAAAACATAACGTGATTGATAGCAGACAGGTGGGAGGCCCAATAATATCTCTTAATGTCGGGGAGCGCCATGCCCCCGTCATACCACGGGATGGAAAGTTTCGCGAGAGCGATGCGCGGACGCCCATCCCAAATCAGCTGTCTCTGAAGACTCTCAATCTCCCGAAAATAGGTCTTAGGGATAGGATCATAAAAGTTCTGGAGAGCGTAGAGAAATCGCGGCAATGACATCATTTTAAACAGGGCCGCCCGACCCAGAGGAGATAAGGGAAGTTTACGCCAGCGGGCAACGTCCAAACGTAGTCTAAGCAACGGGGGAAGGAGATTACGATCAAAGCGAAGGGACGAGTCCAAAGTAACAAAAATCCCCAAGTATTTAAAGCCATCCTGGGCCACCTGAATGGGAAGCCTACTTGGCAACGGAGGCAAGACACCAGATAAAACGTATACACAGGACTTGGTCCAGTTAATGACAAGGCCCGAGTTAGCACCAAAGGACGCGAGAACGTCAAATAAAACGGATAAAGACTTACGAGGGGAGGTAAGATACAAGAGGATATCGTCCGCATAAAGCGAGACACGGTCTTCAAAGTCCGGGGCCCAACGAATCCCTTTAAGGGACGGTTCCCACCGAAGCCAGGCCGCCAATGGTTCAAGAGCGAGTGCAAACAGCAGCGGAGACAAGGGGCAACCCTGGCGGGTGCCCCTGCCCAAGGAGAAGGGAGCCGACACCCTACCATTCACCACAACTTGCGCCAGAGGTTCCGCGTACAACAATTTAATCCAGCTAATAAACTCGCACCCGAATCCGAATTTCTCAAGAGTCGCCCATAAATAGGGCCACTCCACAGTATCGAAGGCCATAGAGGCATCCAAAGACGCCAAAATGGCCGGTTCCGTCAACAGCCCCGCCCTCGATATCACGCCGTGAAGGCGACGTAGATTCAAAGCAGTGTTGCGATGCGGGATAAAACCAGATTGATCTGGATGGACCAGGTCACCAAGAACCGACAGAAGACGGGACGCCAAAAGTTTCGCCAAAACCTTGGGTTCAACATTTAACAGGGATATAGGCCTATATGAGGAACAAAGGTCCCGCGGTTTACCATCTTTGGGGATGACGACTATCGTCGCCAGACGCTGATCGTAGGGAAGGATGTTGCGCTCTCGGGATTCTAAAAACATATCGCGGAGATACGGCGCCATCTTATCGGGACGTAACTTATACAACTCAATAGGCAACCCGTTCGGGCCCAATGCTTTGCCCGAGCGGAGCGAACGGATAGCAGTAGCTATCTCATCAGCCGTAAAAGGGGAGTCCAAAGCAATACGGTCCAAGTCGGAGACACAGGGCAGAGTTATATCACGCAACAGAAGGCGAGAATCAGCCACATCCCTCACAGACACGGGAGCATACACAACACGGTATTCGGCAAAACGGTCAACAATAGCAATCGGGTCAGTCACATTCTCACCACTCGCAGACTGAATCACGGGCACCACACGATTAACTCTTTCTTTCTTGTCCAACCACGCTAGGAGTTTACCCGCTTTATCACCCACATCATATAACCTGCCTTGTTGTTCTCGAAACATCACCTTTGCAGCGTCCGTGACCAGGGATTTATAGGCAAATTGTTTCAAAACCAGGGCGTGAAGTTTCTCAGGTGTGACACCAGAGTCCAGTCCGTCCTCCAAAGCCGAAATCTCCCCCTCAAGGTCTACCACCTCCCTCTTCCCGGCTTTCTTAGCTGCAACAATCAAGGAAAGGGCCTGTCCACGAATCACCGCTTTAAAGGCTTCCCACAGGGACACAGCCGAAGAGACCGACCCCTCGTTGTCCAGGAAATACGCATCCATGGACTTGAGCAAGAGGCTACGGGTCTCAGGGGAGGATAGGTACCATGGGTTAATGGGAGCAACTCGGCCCGCTGTCTCCACCCCAACCTCAAAACGAAGCCAGAGCGGCGAGTGGTCAGAGATACCCCTTGGCAAATGCAAAATCTCACTGACCGCCGACGACTGGGCCGCGGGCATCAGGAAATAATCCAGCCGAGACAAACTGCCATGTGCCCCAGAGTGGAATGTGTATTGAAGCTGAGTGGGATGCAACAGTCGCCAGCAGTCCACAAGGCCAAAGGTATCTAGAAACCCTCCCAGCCACTGCTGAGCAGCCGGAGTATCCCTAGGGGGATGGCGATCGTGAAGGCCGGAAAGCACCGAATTAAAATCACCGGCCAGGAAGAGAGTACTATTAGGGAGATCTAACAAGACGCGGCCCAAATCAGTGAAAGTGGAAGTCTGCAAACCCGGGGGGACATAAACATTGAAGAGAGATAGGGTGCGGCCCTCATATCTACCCACCAGGACCGCATACCTCCCTCGGTCATCTTGAATCACCTCATCAATTGCCAGGGGGAGGGAGGTTCGAACAAGGATACCCACACCCCTGGAACCAGAGGTAAACCCCGAGTGCGCCACAAGGCGGTAGCCCCACCTATTCATTGCATAACAAACATTTCCAATCAAATGAGTTTCTTGCAGGAAAACAATGTCCGGTGATAAACGTCGTATACATTTCAAAACCACACTGCGCTTAATACGATCTCCCAGACCGTTAACGTTCCAGGAAACGAATTTTAACCCTCTACCCCCCATCCCATCCACCCGATCCAAGACCCCACGTCCATGAGCACGACATCAGAAACAGCAGCAAACACAGGAGCAATCCGCCTTGAAAACAACACACAGAAAAGAAAGAACTTCCCAACCCCCCTCCCCCAAACTGAAAAGGAACACCCCCCACCCTGCACCCCTGCAAAAAGCTAAAGAGCCACCCCAACCTGCAGTGTGCCTGTCGCCCTAGGACCCCTATTCTACACAAAGACCCCGGAGGAGGAAAGGCCCCCGTTCCACCCGCCCCCGACCACACCAAGAACTAAAAGGAACAAACTAAAGACAAAATAATTATGTTGTAGAGGAACGCCGGCTAACACTCCTGAAAACGTGTTCAAAGCAAGACATGAGAGCCGAACAGTCAGATCTCCGCACCACCTTCGGCACCACCAGGGTGAGCGGCGGGCTCAGTCTCAGGAGGACGGTCAGGCAAGGAGTCCAGCCAGTCATTAACAACATCTGGTCTATCAAAGAAAAGGGTACGCTCGTCATACTCGACCCGAAGCCTGGTAGGAAAGAGCATAGCATAGCGTAGGCCCCGGTCCCGAAGACGTTTCTTGGCACCACGAAATTCCATCCGTTGTCTCTGAACTTGTTGGGAAAAGTCCGGGTAAAAGTTCACCGTGGCATTTTCAAAGGCCACCGGGCCCTTCACCCGCGAAGCCTGCAGGATAGCGTCCCGGTCTCTATAGTGGAAAAGCTTCGCCACAATAGGTCTCGGCGGGGCTCCCGGCTTACCTTTGCCCCCCGGAACACGATGTGCACGTTCCACTGTGAAAAACTTAGTAAGACCAGAAGGGGCAAGATGGTTCAATACCAGATCTTCAACCAGGAGATCCACCGAGTGGGGTTCTGGGTTCTCCGGTACACCAACCAGACGGACATTGCAGCGACGTGCCCTGTTTTCAAAATCCTCCAGGCGTCGGGTCATGAAGTCGTTCACCCGACGGAGATTCCCAACCTCCGTCTGGAGCTCCGACACGTCCTTCGTGAGGCTGGATGATTTAATATCCAATGATTGTACCCTTTCATTCGTCTTGCCGAGATCAGCACGAATCAGATTCACTTCAATAGCCACAGTGTCAAGTTTATGGGCCAAGGCCTCGTACTGTAGGCCGATGGATTCCCTCACGCCCGAAATGGCGCCCATAATGTCCTGCAGGGAGGGCTCCGCCGACTCCTCCAAAACTCGATCGGACGCTGTAACAGGAGCAGGCAGGGCAGCTCCGGGGGACCCCTTAGAATGGGTATAGCGGTCCATAACATTTGATTGAACCGGAGCTCCGCGCAGAGGTGTTTTCGTCTTGCGCGTCTCCCTGTCCCCTCTGCCCGCCATTTTGAAGATGCGTCACAAGGCGAGCCACCAGGGTCAACGGGCCCGACACCCAAATCGCAGGACCAAAGGTTCCAAAAAGGGCACCACACGGGTAGAGGTCGCCAAACCAGCAAATAGTCCACAGGAAGGCCCAACAGCCGAGCTGCCTCCAAGTATCAGTCCCTGCACGACACGCACACTGTCGGCCCAAGTCGAAACAGAATCGAAACCGAAACTTAGGAGGGGGACCCACAAGGCTAGTTCTCCTGCCGCTGTTGTTCAATTCCAGGACGGCCACAGAACCGCACCCCGTCCCGGGCGCACCTCAAGGGCGGAGCCCAAAAGCTCAGATCACCGTATCTCAGGAATCCAATGTCCAAATCGATTTCTGAAAAGTGCCAGGGTCATCAGCCAAACGTCCTCCACATGAATTCTTGCAGGAAATCAGGATTCAGTCAGGATAAAATGCCGGGAGCGGCGAGGGTCCGGAGAGCGCTGTGCTCAAGCGGCCATCTCGGATGCCCGCCAAGCTCCTCCTCCTATATTAGTTATTGATTAGTTAACTGACTATTTGTTTGAGAGAGTGAATGTGTGTGTGGTCCGGTGGAGGATCAGTGACTGCCCAAAGATATGTGAATAGTTAATTCAGTAGGTATATGATGTTAAGACTACATGTTATAATAGTTGTTTGGGTGAGTGAATATCTTTTTGGGTGTGGTGATGAGCAAATATATTTCTCAGTGGTACATGTCCAACAAAGTAGAAAAAATAAAAAGCAGTGTATGTAACCGTTGTTGTATATAAATAGGTATACATAAAACTCATTGATTGCAATAGTGACTGTATAGATACTGTATACTTGTAATAGTGATTTCATAACACACTAAGTATGAGTTACTATCTATATAAATAAATAAAGTGCTATTGGTATAAGTGTGTAGCTGAGTAAATGTAAATATGATACGTTGTTTGCAAAAGTGAGTAGGATGACTGCGTAAGTGAATAGGATGTGTGCTAGTGTGTAATGTCAATATAGGTGTATAAGTATATTTGATAGTGTTCTATTGATCATTGACAAAATGTATGAGTGAATCTATAGTTCATTGATTAGATGTGTGTGTAGATCTAGGAATCACTGAGTGGGTTTTTAGATACTTCTATTGCTGTGTCAATGGATTCAAATATGGTACTCTGTATTTTACAGTGAGTGATGAAAGGTTATAGTAGTGTATGATGAGGTGTATCTGATTGTCACGTGGATGATGTCATCAGTGATATCATCAGTGATGTCATTTGAGATGCCATCAGTGATGTCATCAGTGATGTCACTGACCATGTCATGAATGATGTAATATGTGACATCATCACCAGTGGATTGCGGGCGTGAGAGTTACAGTTAGTACAACTAACTATAACGGAGGAATTTCAATGGCTTTGTATGAGTGAAATGTCCAGCTAACTATAACACCCCTGAAACCTATGTTTTTTTTGTTAATTTCTAAGGTTTATTAAATGATAATCCCTAACTATAACCTGCTTGAAACCTATGGTTTTTTCAGTGAATTTCTAAGGTTTTTTAAATGATAATTCCTAACTATAACCTGCCTGAAGCCTATGTTTTTTTCAGTGAATTTCAAAGGTTTTTTAAATGCTAATCTCTAATTATAATGTTCATTAAGCATATCTGTTTTTTTCTTTCTTTTTTAATTATCATCCCAATCTCAACCTAGTAAAAACTGCAAATATCACCACTCTTCAATTGATTCCTTCCACTAACAAAATCGCCACAAATCACTAAAACAACAGGCGATTGCTTCACTTACCAGTAACAAATTAACATCAACATTTAACTGGTGTAAGGAGGTCGACTATCTACTGCGTGAATTACACCCAACGCACACCCATATTTAAAGACAAATATGTGATAGAGGTACTAATCATGCACCTCCGACACACAACAAAATCACAACACCCAGCGCCACCACCACCACAACCACCCCCCATGGATCCCTCCCCCCTAATACCTCAGAGGCAGCGCAAAACAGGACAACGGACCGTACCAAGATACCATATCCTCTCAAACGCACAATAGCTGAATGTTCAGAGATGTGGCAACCAACTATGTATAAGGGAGTAAATTTGCACATCAACAATAATTTACAGAATCCCAAGTGTACCGGTGATATGCTATACACAACTCTCCATAGAAACAAAAAACTTTTCCATGTGAAAATATAGTATTGATACCTGTAGTGTACTGCACACTGGACGCAACCATATTATCTCAGACTCTGGGGAATATCTCGTCATGTAGCTGTGTTGTCTCCCCCCCTTTCAAGCAGAAGCGGAGTGGGCTGGTCCACGTACGCAACTCCAGCATAAGAGTATAAATATTTAGCCTACGCATTGGGCGTGGTTCATTTCTGCAAAGAGAAAAGACTGCCACAGCGAATGTCCTCACCCTGCCACGAGGCTGCTGCCATGACCACGTGCCGCCTCAATACAGGCCCATTCCGTACTCAACACCACAGAACCACAGATGTATGTATGTATCGACTACTGACTTCGATCTACACTGCGGACAGCAGGGTTTACAATTTGAATTCAGCTTTGGATCTACACTACGGACAACATTGAATCAAGCCTTGCTTTATTTAATGCAGAGACAATTGTACTACATATCTTCTGATTTTATAAAAGGATGTCACAAAAAGCATTTGTCTATAACTTTGCGGACTACTGCCTTCGATCTACACTGCGAACAGCAGGCTTCACAACTTGAATTCAGCTTTGGATCTACACTACGGACAGCATTGAAGTTAGCCTTGATTTATGTGAGGCAGAGACAATTTTGTTAAATGATGCGACAAAAAACATTCCTCAATGTCTGTACTGAGTACTGCCTTCAAATGTACACTGCGATCAACAGAGTTCACCACTTGATACCAGAAGCGCATCAGCACTACAGACAACATTGAATTCCTTCTCGATTTATTCAAGGCAGAGACAATTGTATTGTGTCCTCAGATTTTGTTAAGGTATGTGACAAAAAAGCATTCCTCGCTGTTTGTGTCGACTACTGCCTTCGATCTACACTGTGGACATCAGGGTTCACAACTTGAATTCAACTTTGCATCTACACTATGGACAGTAGGGAATTCACCCTTGAATTATTTAATGCAGAGACAATTGTATTGTATGTGTTCAGATTTTGTTAAAATAAGAGCCAAAAATCATTCGTCCATATCTGTGCTGACTACTACTTTTAATCTACAGTGCGGACAGCAGGGTTCACAACTTGAATTCTGCTTTGGATCTACACTACGGACAGCATGAAATTCAGCCTTGATTTATTTAAGGCTCAGATAATTGTACTCTATGTCCTCAGATTTTGTAAAAGGATACGACAAAAAGAATTTCTGGATGTCTGTGCTAACTACTGCCTTCGATCAACAGTGACAACAGCAGGGTTCACAACTTGAATTCAACTTTGGATCTACACTACGGACAGCATGAAATTCAGCCTTGCTTTCTTTAAGGCAGAGACAATTGTACTCTATGTCCTCAGATTTTGTTAAAGGATGCGACAAAAACATTCCTTAATGTCTGTGCTGACTACTGGCTTTGATCTACATTGTAAGGCCTCACGGTTCAGGTGGAATGGTGATTGCACATGACGCATTCCAATAGGCAAGAGACATTGTACCAGTGCGACCCGCCTGAACGACGAATCATCGCAGGGTGCGCACACACTGAGTTCTTCAGGTACCACTAACTCACTGCACCACAAGTCATCTCCCCGTGGCCTTATTAAGGCAGAATTCACTAGGCAAAAAACATTGCTCCAAATGCTGCCCCCCTGGACCACGCATAATAGCAGGCTACGTGCAAGCTCAGTGCCAAAAAGACTACTAACTCAGTGCACCATAAATCATCGCAAAGAAGAGTGAACAGTTTTATGTTACAGTCAGGCATACTATCACTTTGAAATAGAATTTATGCAGAATTCAATCGAAAAAAGACATTACTCAAATTACTGTGTCTCCCCCCTTCCCGGCCACGCATCATTGCAGGGTACGTACACGCTAAACACCAGACGTACCACTAACTCAGTACATCATAAATAATCGCCACAAGGCTTCATTAAGGCAGAATTCAGTAGTCAAAAGCATTACCCCCAGTGCGGCCTGCCCAGACCACGCATCATCGCAGGCTACATACACGCTCAGTCCCAAAGGCACTACTAACTCAGTGCACAATAATTCATCGCCACATGGCCATATTCAGCAGGAATTCAACTGACTCTTCATTCATTATTTGCAGAGTGCAGTACCAAACAAAGTAAAACGTCTATCAAACCCTATACAATATCCCTTTAGTAGCCTTCCTTCTTAAACTTCTTTTATATCAGTTCTAGGTTTAGTTGAAAAACTAAATTCACGCTGCAAGTGCAAAGGCACACTCAATAGCAGTCTACACTGCGAACAGCACAGGTCACAACTTGAACTATAATGTCCCTGAAACATACACATTTTAACAATGTATTCCATAAATGTTTCATTTTTTATTTTAATCGTGATTACAGATAATGCAGTCCAGCCTAAGATCTACACTGCGAACAGCAGGGTTTACAACTTGAATTCAGCTTTGTATCTACACTACAGACAGTAGGGAATTTAGCCTTGATTTTTTTTAAGGCAGAGACAAAAAATACTCTTGTGGCACTGCTAGTATGCGCAAGCTCCTTTAGTCCCTGCATCCTGTGAACTATGCTCACAAAGAATGTACAACACAGCGCCAAAATGTACCTCCACCACCGGCAATACCAAGTACCTCTGAGGCATCACCTTTAACATCGCCACCAGCAGACATACGTCCCCATTTTGAGAAAGTTAGAATGCACTGCGTGAAATGCAATTGTTTCATTTGTTATGGGAAGCAATCAGTAGACCTAGTTTGCAGAGCAATTGATAACCATCAATGGTAGTTTTTTTCCCTCAAAGTTCATGCAGTCCAGTATGCAACAGTCAATGCTTTGAGTACAGACCGCTCGAACCACGCATCATCGCAGGGTGAGCACACGCTGAGCACCAGACGTACCACTAACTCAGTGCACCATAAATAATCGCCATGTGGCCTTATTAAGGCAAAATTCAGTTGCCAAAAGACATTCTTACCAGTGCGCTCTGCCTGAACCACGCATCATCGCAGGCTCCACACAAACCGATCCTACCTTAGTGCACCACAACTCATGAACCCTTTACGATAGAATCTTCTGTGTATTATTTCACATATAGTGTTCCTACCTTTGTACAGCAGAAGTCATAAACCGTTTATGATTGAATATCTGTGTATGATATCATGATTACTATTCTACTTGTTACCAACAGCAACGTAATGAAATGGAGTCGAGCACACGTGCCCGTACCCACTTCAACTATCTATCTGTGTCTGTGTACTTATTATGTTTGTAAAATGCTGCTCCTATGCCATACCACATTATATTGTGCTGTATACAGCGTATGCAACCATCCTACGTCTGCCAATAACAAAAACTTCGATTATATAACTTTCTCTTGCTCATTCTACAAATACGAACATACAAAGTGGATCGTTACAATACTGCAAAGAAACTGTATAGTTAATTTATAAGTGTGTGCTATTACTTTTTTTTCTTTTTTTTTTTAGCATATTTATATAGCGCGAAGTCGACCCAAAACTATATCAACAATTTACATGAGCACCGTAGTTACAGTACATTTGCAGACACGCAAAGATTACGTAATTACTCTACAATAACAGGATGTGGATGCAACTCCGAGCCTCGAACACTGATTTCCAGCACCAAGTTCGACAGTATACCTGAATGACCACACACGTATATATATTATCTGCCCTTCATGTGCAGAAAACTGCAACCTAAACCTTTCACAGCCCTGTATTACTACAGCTATAACACTCCACTGAATGCACAACAAACATTCATATTCGCAGAAATGCGTCATGTCCACCATCTTTTATGGGTGCAGCTATGGATGAATATAAGGTCAGTGATACCGCGTACCTTCCATGCTGGCCATGTTGTGGGACTTTACAGACATAATGACACATTTGCGTGTAAGACCCGGGTGACAGCAGCACTACAACACGGACACCCAAATCAGTTGATTTCTCATATAGCTCACGACAGAACCACGCCCATAGCTCCGGAGTCATCGTTCACAGCCTCGCGCAGCACTGTCATACGTCAGTCCAGCCCACTCCGCTTACACTACCAGGAAAACACAAGAACGCTACATGGCCCAGATTTCCATTGTAGTGATTTCTTACTTCCAGGTCTAGTTGTCAGAACGGCACACATAGACTCCCTCATGGCTGGTTTACACCCACACCCCACCCATCCAGCACATACGTCACTAGACACGTGACCCTACAAATAAAAAAGACGGGGCGCGCGTGTTTGATGCCATTTTAGAGTTGCTCCCATCGCAAACGCTGTGATGGCCAGTCCTAGTGGTTCCGACGCCTCATGTAGGCCCGAACCACCAAGCAGGGGGGGCCTACCACTACGTGCATGGCCTCTTTGGTCACTGAGTTAGTGGTACCGCAAGGACTGAGCGGGTGAGCAACCTACAATGATGATGGGAGCACGAGTATGCCCTTAGCCAAAGCGATATCAAGACTCAGCACCATATGTGAGACTTCTCGGTGGCAGAGCGGGACTGCATGCTGTTGAAGGTGCCCTGTCCACGAAAAGGTGAACAGTGAGGCCTGGCTGCGCAGCGGAGGGAGTATATGGGGTACAGCAGACTGCATACAAAAAGGCGACACCGCGATTTAGGCGTACGCAGTCCTTTATACCGTATCTTATTGCATTTGTATTTTTTTTTTCCAATAGCAGGAAAGTTTTTATAATCGGTCAAATGTCTGTCGCTCGTGATGATTGAAACCATGTGTATCACTGTGAACCACTTGCTTTCACAACCAGATGGAAAACATTACTACAATACTAATTGTTCATAAATCGAAGCCTATTAAACAAGTTGGAACTGTACAAATAGTTGTATTTTTAATGCGTGAGGGAAGGTGTGTGAAAGGGCGATGTAATTCTACTCCACATTAAGATAGTGACAATTACCAATCATAACATCTTTCTTTTACTATCTTTTAGATGTAGAGCTTCAGGGTGCATTATGTCCCGGCACGTGGTGAAAGACACACCGGTGACAGAAAGGTGAGCTGCAAATATTCAATGCAGTCACTCTCTCACTTCCTCTCTCCTTTGATAAAGAAATGACGCACAATGTTATCTAACAGGTTGTGTTTCACAAATTGGCGTCCCCCCCCGACACCTCCAAAGCTCAACGTTCAAGGATTCTGCGTGGCCATTGTAACAACATCTGAGAAGGCTGCTTCGACACGTGGTGCACCCTCTTTGAATCATGTCAATGGCACAAGGTGAGCAAAGAAGCTTGTTTCCGAAGCAACCAGAAGTCACCTGTGTGCGGAGAGAGTGGGTACTGTGCAGCAGCTTGACTGCGTAGGAATGTACAATTACCTCCGGGCAGTGAGAATGGATAGGTTGCAACAGTCTGAGTGCACAAGTAAAGGCACTCACCTCCGAACTGTGGGAGTCAATGGGGTGCAACTGTCTGGGTAGGCAGTAATGAGAGCTCACCGCTATGCAGGGGGAGTGCATGGGGTATAGTACTCTGGGAGAAAAAGTGCGCGCAGACACCACCTTGCAGTGAAAGTTGATGTAATACAGTATCCTGAAAGTCCAAAGGCATAAAGCACAAATATATTTGTGCAGTTGTATGTACTCTGCTATTACTAACTCTATACTATCTTTCAGATCACTAAACTTGAGGGTGCACTATGAACCGGCACGTGCTTGAACATACAACAGAGCCAAAAAGTTGAGCTACGAAGATTTTCTCCAGTATTAACACTACCTCTCCTGCTCCATCTATTACTTTCTCTCTCTCACATGTTTAATGTCGTTTTTCTCTCTTTCTCTTTCTCACTCTCTCTCACATTATTTCTCTTTCTCTTTTAAAGTTATGGACGCTGATGTGCACTCTGCCGATAAAAAAATCAAGGCTTAATTTAATACAGTCTGCAGTGTAGAACCAAAGCAAAATTCAAATTGTGAACTCTGTTCGCCACAGAGTTTACACAAGGTAAGCAGAGCTGCTACATACACAATGCCTCCAATTAAATGCGTTCGAAATAAACGATATTGTCCTGCATAATGACGTGATCTCTCACCTAATTCTGTCTCATCTTTGAATCATTTTAAAGACCTGTTGGTCCATATTGTAAATCTGACACAGTAGGCACTTCCCTATAGACACCTCTTTAACGTGGGCTTATAAGAGAGGTGGAATGTATCAGACACACTGCAGACGTGCAAGTAACCAAATATTGTCAAGTTTTACCTTAATTTGTGATCTTTGACCTCATTCAGTCACATCGATCTAATTTTGAAAACGTATTTTCATTTTTGTTTTGCAGGTTACCTACCCTCCTTCCATTGGAGTCCATCTCACATTTTGTTTATTATATTGTTATGTTAAAGTTATGTTTCTAGTTATTTATTATATTGTTATCTTAAAGTTACGTTTCTAGTTATTTATTGTTGTTTTAATCAAAGTTAATAAAAAAAGTATATACGTCTTCTTTTTCTGCCAACATTTCACTATTATTTAGTGTGATAATCATATGCTTAGAAAACATTAAACAATTAAAAATAGAAATGATGTTTATAACTAGAAGTATAATACTGAGGCTAACTCTTTACCAGCTCTTTACCAGAGTCTGTAGCTGCGATTAACGGCTCCTATGGAAAATGTTAAAAACTCCAGCACAGTAACTGTTTGGATTTCCAACATTGTGTGGAGAAGTGTGGCTCAGGGGTTAGAGGCAGCAGACCCGGAAGCTGAGATCGGTCCTGGACCAGGGTTCAATTCCCCGCCTCGGCGGGTCTTGGGCTAAAAATTCCACGGACTCGATAATTCTCTCGCCCCGGTGCCTCCTCGACTCACGGGTTCACACTCTGCGACTCTGGGCAATAGCTTGCTTAATCTCCACAACGGCCCCTCGCGGCGGGATGCCTGACTTTCACCTTGTGGATACCCTGCTATCTCACAGGGGAATACCAGGAAGGGTTCCCTAAGCAAGCGCCGGGAAACCCACTGCGGGTAGCTGTGCGCTATATAAGCTCAACTACATTTACATTTACATTTACTTGTAACCTGTGTGCTTACTTAAGTGTTCCATGAACTGTTACTATGGTAACAGGCAGTAAGCAGTTTGGGGGTAGGGTTGAAAGGTACTGGCTGTACATAAACCGTTATATTTACCCAGGATCCTCTACATGACAGAGAGGAAAGCAAACTAAGACAGAACACTATGTAGCAGATTTACAAACCCCTTGCGCCACTTTCGCATCACTTTTCCCATGTTAAAAGTGATGCAATAGTGGCGCAAGGGACTTCTAAATCTGCCCCTATGTACATTACGAGCAAAAGAAGTACAAAACTCTTCGAATTCTTTATCGATTCACAATGCACGTCACTAAATACTTCGTGCCTATTTAAATGGGAGACGGGATTGTTGACATTACAAAACTTAGGGGCATATTTACAAGGACAGCGTTAAAATTGTTGCCGCTTTAACGGCAGCAAACTACAACTAAAACGGCGATAATGGACTTCAAAATCCTTTGTTATCTTACCGGAAGATTTTTTCAACATTGCTGTTTACTATGCAAGAGTGAGAGCCGAGGCTCTCGCCTGCCATAGCAAACTTTGGGGCATAGTATCAAGGACAGCGTTAAAACGTTCTGATGTTAGGATCTGACATAAACCGCAATTAGCGAGAGTTTTGCTATCGGTCCTCAAATACAGGGCCACCTTATAAATACAACGCTATTGTCATACCTCCCTCTTCCTTTTTATATTATCATAGAAACACCTACCTTGCCACTGAGAACACCTACATTGCAACTCATTGGAGATACGAGGCGAGCCCTTAGCAAACCGGCTGCTAACATGCATTAATGCATCTTAACGTGACCTAGTAAATAGGACAATATAATTGACACCGCATTTTTGGCTTTTTTTTTAAATTGCGGCAAAATGGCACTTGTTAACATGCCCTCAAGTTTGGTATGACACAGCGGGAACCTCGACTCCCGCCCTGCCATAGCAAACAGCAGTGTCCTGGGGTAGACACCCCGAGACACAGCAGGAGCCGCTCATGGGGAGTGGTGTTCCCCAAGGCTTTCGACTACTCCAAAATGGAGACCACACGGCCCCCCTCTCAAAATATAAAAAGCCCCGGAGGGTGGTAATCCTCGGGGCTAAGACGGACCTTTGAGCTCCCTCGCCCATTTATTTTGTAGCACCAAGGAATGGCGGTCCCCGGGCTTCAGGGACCCTCTGGACCTCCATCAAATGTAATATTTTAGACCCCGGGATTTGGCCCTCCCAGGTAGCTAATTTTTAAACAAGCACAGGAGCTCCCGCTTCGTTTTTATTTTTATTACAGCGGATCCATGCACCCAATGCACATTTATCCGTTTTTTCCAAAAGAAAAACAATTTTTGGGGGACCCTAGGGGTCCTTGTGGGACCCCCAAGCAGGTCTAGATGATCAAAATATTTCTTACATGCCCCCTTTATACATGTTGAACACTTGTCCCACTTTTTTCTAGATCCTCGCTTCTACCGAGGCACAAAATGGCTGCCAATACTTCCTGATTTCGAATGTTGACAACCACTTGACAGTCAATTAGGCCATAGATATATATGAACTTTTAATTGTAATTTTCTCAGGAACTACTGAACGGATTCACACCATTTAAGCAAAAGGCACGAGTCTGAACCAAAGACTACCACTTTGCCAAATTTGGTGTAATTCCGTTCAGCCGTTTGTGGGACCCCCCAAGCAGGTCTAGAGGATCAAAATATTTTTTACCTGCCCCCTTTATACGTTTTGAACACTTGTTGCACTAATTTCTAGATACTCGCTTCTACTGAGGCAGAAAAAGGCTGCCAACACTTCCTGGTTTCGAATGTTGACAACCACTTGACAGCCCATCAGCATTCTGCACGTGATCGGGACGGTGCGCTTATAATCCGTGCAAGATGCGCGGATCCACCAAGGCCATCGATATATATGTACTTTTAATTGTCATTTTCTCAGGAACTACTGAACAGATTTACACCATATAAGCAAAAGGCACAAGTCAGAACCAAGGACGTTGCCAAATTTGGTGTGATTCCGTTCAGACTTTCGGGCTGTAGCCACGATGAATGGTACCTATGGAAAATTGCATGGGGAAAACACATTTTGGGACACCCCTTTTTTCTCAGCCTCGCTTCACGAATCACCCCAAGGCTTCCAGGATAGGAGCGGACCAGAGCGCCCCACCAGTTTTGAAAATGTTGCGAAGATTCGTCAACCGGCGCCAAAGTTATTCCAAAAAGAATATTGTGGATTTCCTATGGAAAATAGGTCCTACTATAACTACCTACTGGTGACCGCCAGTATATACTAGCTGTACCCGGCCACGCGTTGCTGTGGCACAGTCTGGTTAAATGGAAGAGAAAGAAAACAGTAAGCGCACGTTTCTAATATGTTTAATTTCACAATGCTTGTGGGTATACAATATGTTTTTGTGACTATTGTCTCTATGCGTCCCTTGTAGTTGTTGCGCAGCAAGGAAATCGATAGGGTCTGTTCGGCCTTTCGATTAAAAACACGCACGTATTCGAATCCAACGTTGTGTATATATAAACACGCGCTTAATCGAATCCAATGTTGTGCCAAAATTTCAAAGCAATCGGTGAAGAACTTTCGGAGATTTAAGATTTTGAACAAACGAACATTGACATTTTTATGTGTCTGTTCGGGCTGTCGATTAAAAACACTTGAGTATTCGACACGCGCATTGTAGTGTATATAAAAAGACACGCGTATTCGAATCCAACGTTGTGTCAAAAATTTCAAAGCAATCGGTAAAGAACGTTCGGAGATTTGGGATTTTGAACAAACGAACATTTACATTTTTATATATATATATATATATATATATATATATATATATATATATATATATATATATATATATATATATATATATATATATGTATTACCTACTGGCGGTTGCCAGTAGGTAGTTATAGTTAGGATTGGCTACCATAGGAAATCCGCAACATTCTATTGGGAATAACTCTAGCGCCGGTTGAGGAATTCGTGTGTAATTTTCCAAAACTTTGCCCAGCTCCGCTCTGCTCCTTCCCTGAAAGTTTCGGGGGGATTCGTGAAGTGGGGGCTGAGAAAAAAGGGGGGTCCCAAAACGTTTTTTCCCCATGTTAATTTCCATAGGACGGTCTGACAAGTCTACAGCCCGAACCGCTGAACGGAATTACGCCAAACTTGGCAAAATTGTAGGGACTGGTACGCAGATGTGCCTTTGCTATATTTGGTGAAAATTGCTCCAGTGGTTTTTTTGAAAATTAACTTCAAAAACACATATATATCTATAGGCGCGCTCCGAGCGCTCACAGGTGCGCGTACCGGGGAGCGCACCTGGCGCGCTCCGGGAGTGCGCAAGCAGAAAGCTGATTGGCTGTCGGGTGTCTGTCAACATTCTAAACAGTCCGGAGAGTCTGCCATCTTGTGTCTCGGTAGAATTGAGACACAAGAGGTGAAAAAGAAAGGGGGAAATAATTAAAACGGGGCAGAGTAGACACCCCCTGACCCCCTAGGTTTTCTGAGGGGGACCTTGAAGGGCAAAAAAAGTTTTTTTTTGTTTTTTAATTTTCGCGGGGTAAGCGCTGGCTGCGCTCCCCGGTACGCTCTCCGGTACGCGCACCCTGAGCGTACCACGGGGAAAAACAGTGTAAAAAAAATAGAGTACAAAAAAATAATGTAGAGTGTTTAGAGGTAAGTTAGCTCTGAAAAGAGCTGTTGTGTTAAGTGGGTGTTTTTTGTACCTACAAGTAGGTACCAATGCAGAGTCTTATATTCAAGAGGAAAACTCTATTCTCCTCATCTGTAAAATGCACACCATCTCTCCTATAGATGTCTTGCATGTTGTAACGCAAGTTGTTGTGGTAAATGGAACCCATACCATAGTCTCTCAGGTAAGCAGAAACAGATTTATTTACATGTTTCCTTGCTTTCTCAATCTGTGGACAAAATTGGTTGGACCAGTTCCATTTTTGCCTTTGGCATATATTAGAAAATACCAAGGCAGTTTTGGGAAAAAGTGACATCAATTGCCCAAAGATGTCCTTTAAAAGCATTTCCAGACCTACCCCAGTCAAAGTGCCCAAGTCATTGCCACCACAGTGCACAATTATAAGGTCAGGATGTGGTAAATGCATAAAGGATTTTACCAATGGTATCAATTGGTGACTCCTCAATCCTCTCTGTCCAATCCATACAATGTTCACATTTGGTAAATCAGGATTGTAAATACCTCTATTACCTGCGTACTTTTGACTCCAGTGGACATAGCTATGACCCACAAACCAGACTTTTGTCATTTTGAAGATAGATGTGCTTCTAGTCAGATGAGTTGTGGAAATGAAATGGCAGTTTGATTATGAAAAAAATTGCTTGGGAATCAGTGCAGTTGAATAACCAAAAATGATTGCTGCTTTGTTAAAAATCTCCACTGAAAAATAGGGTGCATGCTTTTTTTGTAAGAAGTCATTTCAATGGTTGAGAAAAAGTCATTTAAAGAAACATTGCATTTCATTAGCTAGTAGATTGAGAGGTCAAACAGCCTTGAAGGATTGTTTTGCAACTTAGTATGATGAACTTGTGAACTGTGTGCTGGTTTAAGAGGGAGTTACCATGGTTACAGGGTAAATGAGCACTGGGGGGATGGGTGAATGTGATGTGAGTTTCAAAGGCTTGAAATGTACAACCAATTAAAATGTGCAGTTTGGTTTTGAATTTGTGTGGGAACAATTTTTATTGGCTATGTACAAGAATATGGGTCTGAAATGAGAAATAATCTGTGCCATTATTGAAAGGCTCCAGTGAAGGGAGCATTGTTCAGATATTCTGCTTAAGTATATCTGTCGACTGTGACTCACACTGTTTGACATCTTCCAAAGCATTTTTAAAGGTGAGTAATGATTCTTTTAAAAAAGATAAAGAGCTTAAAGATTTTTGACAAGTATCACAGTGAGTGTCTGTGTGAATTAAGGAATTATATTTTTACCTTTTTCCATAATGTTAGCTGTGTGTTTATAAGGTAGACTTCTTTATAAATTGTTTTTTATGCTTGGATTCAATGCTGGTTTAGAAATTGTGTAATGGTTTCATTGGACTTGTAAATATGCTCCTTTTTTTTAAGCGTTTTGTGCAACTTTTAGGATGGGTGGAAGTAGTGAATGTATGGAGAGGGATAGGAATAGCAGATAGAAAACCATATGAAATGGTGTGGGAGATGCATAAAGTATTTCAGTAATGGTTTCAAATGAGATGGAATATAAGATAAAGAGGTGCATATTTACAAGACTCTTGCGCAATTTTTGACATGGGTGCAAGCAGAAAATGCATGCAGAATAATAAAATATGCACCCAGACAAGAATATGAAATGCCGTGAGAGATGTTTAAAGCTTTTTTTAAATGGCATAAATTGAGATAGAATATACAAAAAAAGAGAAGCATATTTACAAGCTGTGTGCGCAATCTTTGACATAGCTGTGTGTTTAGAAGGTAGACTTCTTTATAAATTGTTTTTTATGCTTGGATACAATGCTGGTTTAGAAATTGTGTAATGGTTTCATTGAACTTGTAAATATGCTCCTTTTTTTGAAGCGTTTTGTGCAACTTTTAGCATGGGTGGAAGCAGTGAATGTATGGAGAGGGATAGGAATAGCAGATAGAAAACCATATGAAATGGTGTGGGAGATGCATAAAGTATTTCAGTAATGGTTTCAATTGAGATGGAATATAAGGTAAAGAGGGGCATATTTACAAGACTCTTGCGCAATTTTTGACATGGGTGCAAGCAGAAAATGCATGCAGAATAATAAAATTGGCACGCAGACAAGAATATGAAATGCCAAGAGAGATGTTTAAAGCTTTTATTTAATGGCATAAATTGAGATAGAATATACCTAGATGCGTCACTTTGTAAATATGACTTAACAAGGTGCATTTTTTACACCACTGGTGCATCACAAAAAGTGACGCACCGGCGGCGTAAAAGTGACGCATGGCCTCATAAATTAGGCCTTCAGTGTTCTACTCATGCGTCATATTTAATGCATGACGCATTATGTCGCAAGGAGTTACAGATACACCAGTATTTCTGACGTATCTGTAAGCGCAAAAGTGATGCATTGCTGGAGTGTGTCACAAAAGTGACGCAACTCCAGCAATGCATCCTTTCACATGGGGCCAGCCCCATGTGAAAGGGCCTGCGTCAGTCTTACGCCTGCTGTGAGGCAGGCGCAAGATTTTGACGCAACGGTGTCCTAAAAGTGACGCAGTGAAATCTCATAGATTTCACTGCGTCACTTCTACGACCCTTTCTTGCGCCAATACGCCCCCTTTGCATACATTACACCTGGCGCAGGTATAATGTGGCGCAGGGGTTTACAAAGTGACGCATCTACCTAGATGCGTCACTTTGTAAATTTGACTTAACAAGGTGCATTTTTTACACCACTGGTGCGTCACAAAAAGTGACGCACCGGCGGCGTAAAAGTGACGCATGGCCTCATAAAAGAGGCCTTCAGTCTTCTACTCATGCGTCATATTTAATGTATGACGCATTATGTCGCAAGGAGTTACAGATACGTCAGTATTTCTGACGTATCTGTAAGCGCAAAAGTGATGCATTGCTGTAGTGTGTCACAAAAGTGACGCAACTCCAGCAATGCATCCTTTCACATGGGGCCAGCCCCATGTGAAAGGGCCTGCGTCAGTCTTTCGCCTGCTGTGAGGCAGGCGCAAGATTTTGACGCAATGGTATCCTAAAATGACGCAGTGAAATCTCATAGATTTCCCTGCGTCACTTCTATGACCCTTCCTTGCATCAATACGCCCCCTTTGCATACATTACACCTGGCGCAGATAAAGATAAAGAGGAGCATATTTACAAGACTTTTGCGCAATGTTTGACATTAAAGCTGATAGAGGGATAGTGCATTGGTTTCATTGGCATATTTACAAGCCGCGTGCGTAATGTTTGACATTAAAGCTGATACAGAGTTTGTATATTGGTTTCATTGGCATATTTACAAGCCACGTGCGCAATGTTTAACATTAAAGCTGATACAGAGATAGTGTATTGGTTTGATTGGCATATTTACAAGCCGCGTGCGCAATGTTTAATATTAAAGCTGATACAGAGATAGTGTATTGGTTTCATTGGCATATTAGAGTGCTAACATTCTGAACTTATGGCAAATGTGTGACACATCTGAATGCTTTCTTGATGGAACCAAAGTAAACAAGCATTGAAAATGCAATAGATTTGGTGTGATGTTAGGCACATGTCCATGATATTACATGTAATCTACCATCTCTGTCTCTGCAAGCAGTGTGTGTGTCTCTGCACAAATTATTTCTGTGTATCTACAGGCCAAAAACAGGCCACCTATATATAAACAAGATATAACATTAATTAGTAAATTATATCTAACATTGCGCAAGCGGCTTGTAAATATGCTAATGAAACCTTTACACTATCTCTGGACCAGCATTAATGTTAAACATTCAGAATTTATGGCAAATGTAAAACACATCTGAATGCTTTCTTGATGGAACCAAAGTAAACAAGCATTGAAAATGCAATAGATTTGGTGTGATCTTAGGCACATGTCCACGATATTACATGTAATCTACCATGTCTGTCTGTGCAAGTAGTATGTGTTTCTGTGCACAAATTATTTCTCTGTATCTACAGGCCAAAAACAGGCCACCTATATATAAACAAGATATAACATTAATTAGTAAATTATATCTAACATTGCGGAAGCGGATAGAAAGTATGCCAATGAAACCTTTTCACTATCTCTGGACCAGCATTAATGTCAAACATTCAGAATTTATGGCAAATGTGTGACACATCTGGATGCCTTCTTGATGGAACCAAAGTAAACAAGCATTGAAAATGCAATAGATTTGGTGTGATTTTAGGCACATGTCCACGATATTACATGTAATCTACCATCTCTGTCTCTGCAAGCAGTATGTGTGTCTCTGCACAAATTATTTCTCTGTACCTACAGTCCAAAAACAGGCCACCTATATATAAACAAGATATAACATTAATTTGTAAATTATAGCTAACATTGCACAAGCGGCTTGTAAATATGCCAATGAAACCTTTACACTATCTCTGGACCAGCATTATTGTCAAACATTGAGAATTTATGGCAAATGTGTGACACATCTGAATGCCTTCTTCATGGAACCAAAGTAAACAAGCATTGAAAATGCAATAGATCTCGCCCTCGGTGTCACACATACTGTTGGCAGTGACAGACATGGTACATTATATCTAAAATCCAATTAATGTGTCTAAGATCACACTGTGAGTGAAGGTTGAAATAATGAGCAAACAGAGTGCTAACATTCTAAATTGATGGCAAATGTGTGACACATCTGACTGCTTTCTTGATGGTAGCAAGGTAAACAAGCATTGAAAATGCAACAGAATTGGTGTGATCTTAGGCACATGTGCACGATGTTACATGTACTCTACCATCTCTGTCTCTGCAAGCAGTATGTGTGTCTCTGCACAAATTATTTCTCTGTATTTACAGGCCAAAAACAGGCCACCCATATATAAACAAGATATAACATTAATTAGTAAATCGTTTTTGACACAAAGCAAAGCACATGTAATGTAAATGAGCCTTTTGTTGTATACTAGTGTTTATATTGTTTAGTTATTGTAATTGTTATGTAATATGTTTGTAGTGGTCTATAATATGTTATTTTTTGTTTTCCACAGATTATAATCATCTATACAAACAAACAAAAAGATGCCTTCTAAAACAAGAAGAGCCAAAAATTATAAGAGAAAATTAATGTCTAATGAAAATGAAAATCAAGAACCAACTAAAAGAAAATCTTCAGAGAAAAAGAAAAATGCTCCTGGTAAGCAAAGTACAAATTTTCTCAGGAAGTTATTGAAATGTTGTAATGGTGGCTTTAAATGGCTCATGCTCATCGCGCGGTTCCCCACGCGATGAGCACGCTCTCAACTTGTTATGTTTCAAATGTATGGTCACGTGTATGTGTTCGCGTGTTATGTTGTTATTTAATAATATATCCTCGTGCGATGTGGACGTTTAGTGGTAACTCCTAACGAGTGTCCAGTCACAATTGGGGTTTGCTACTGAAAGGAAGCATCGCGCACTGTGTGGAGTTTTACTTCTAATTGGAGAATAAATACTTCTTGAACTACTTATCGCTTCCTGAATGGATTATTCATCATAACATTTTGGCGACGATCGGGAAATAAACTCCACCATACCCACGCATTATCGACGAATTTTGACAATTTCGGACATACCTTAAAGGTGAAACTCTTCATTAACTGTCCCTTTCACCGTGGAACAAGGTATGTCGAATTTATATTATGCGCGATTGACTTTCATTTCAAGCGTCAGGATTGGCCATTTTTGTCTTATATACTTGGATTGGCCATATAATCCTACGCTACCCCAACAGCTCGAAGATTGGCCAATTAAGACTGAAGATACAAATTGTCTTTCAGCCATCTTCGATGACTCAGCTGTGATTCGCCAGTTTGTCCTCCAATCCGAGAAGGTTTCCAAGGCATCACAAGCAATCTGGTTGTTTATTCGTTGGAACCTTATACATAACTAACGAATCATTCGTTTCTTTGTTTATGGTTAGAAACGAACAGTACATCATCTCTGTATCCAGCGTAACGTGTTGGTGAGCCGATTTACCATGGTAAATACATTTTATTGCGCATCGCTTCAGCGGTACGCACGCTTTACAGAAAATGTTGTCATAGCCTTTGATTACCGCGCATTGCTTCAGCGATGCGCACGCTTGTCACAACCTCAGCGTGTTATTTCAATGATGCGCTCGTTTTAATCAATTGAACATCAGCGTACCAACATTTCTCACCAGCGGTGCGCACGCTTTGGGAATCAATTGACATACTTTTTAAACATTACTTCAGCGATGCGCACGCTTTGATGTTCCTAGTAGTAGGTGACTTGTAGTGCATCATTTCAGCGATGCACACGCTTTGAATTTCTTTGACAAATTCATGATGTTATTTTAAGAGAGTGCACGTTGTTCTTTTTAACTTGTTATTTATTTAATTTACTTTACATTTCAAAACTATTTTATCTGTGAGTTAATATTGACCATGGCTAACTTGCATTTACAACATATTACTCAACCCCCTCATTTTTTGAGTAAGCCTGGGAGTCCAGAGATAATTTGGAAGGAATGGTTCTCCTTATTCGAAAATCACCTTATTGCTATAGATGCTATGAATTTCTCTGCAGAATGTAGATTCGCTATTCTTTTTGGTTGCCTGGGCCAAGCAGCTCAACGTATTTTTAAAAGTATTCCTCGAATGTCAAGCAAAAAAAAGTTTTTTTAACTAAGAAGAATGAAACATGTGTAATTTCAAAAAAGACAGGATGTCCTTCTACAAATGTTTGACGTGTACAAGGAGACGATATTTTGAAAAGCAATAGAAGAAGCAAACAATTTTCTGACATTTGTAGACGAATGTTTTACAACAGAATTGTATTAAATGTATTAAAAAATGTAAAAAGGTATAAAAAAAAGACAGCTTTTTACAAGAAAAAAAACATAGTTAAGATCGTGGATGAAGCATTTAAAGTGAAAAATAAATTGTTTTGTTTAGTAATGAATAGAATTCGTACACTTGATAAGATAATCAATGTGTTTAAATCAAAATGTAAGTGGAGGAGAGTAATTAATCGAACTAATTTCTGTGATGTTTTTTCTGGAGAATGGAAGCATAGTTCAAGTTCTGAGCCATTTTTTAATGAAGAAAGTTACTTTCAGGATAATGATTTGGTGCATGCAGTTAACACCAGTGGTCGAGCATATGAGGTGAAGGGCGGTTGCCCGGTTGAAAAAGAAGAGATTGTGACTAGAAATACAGAAGAGGTGTTAGCTGATGAAGTTTTAGGGAGATGTCCTAAGGCTCCAGTATATACAGGAATTGTAGTAGTATTTGTAGTGTCCGACAGGAATCAATTGATTTGTTTCGCACTTTCTTACGGACATATACTAAGAAAACTGTGAAACAAAAAATTTAAATTTTACAAGAGTTAGATCCTTGTAGAGTGAGAGAAAAAACAGGTTTGCAAGGGCATTCACTGGCTTTTCTTTCAAGAAAAGTATGTCAGAGTGTGTTTCACCATTTTAGGATGTTAGCAGTGCATCATAATAAAGTGAGGAAATTAGTGAGAAGGTTGTACTATGCAAAAAGTCCAGCACTTAAACTAAAACAGTTAAACAGTGCTCTTTTGCATGGAACTGAATTAGATGTCAAAAACATTTGTGATGAAATTGAGTTTTGTTACTTTGGTGAAAAAGAGGTTAGTGCAGAAATTGATACAGTAATGGAAGGTAATGTAGAAGAGAATGTAGAGATTTTAAGTACAGAAAAATTTGAAAATGAAATTATAAAGTTTAAGGTCAATTCAAGTGAAAGGCCTAATTTTTCTTGTGTTTGTTGTCGACGGACTCATTATAAGCATCAGACTAGATTAGTTGATTTATATGTAAAAAGCGAAAAGATAAATAATAATGAGTGGAAGGATTTAGCAACTTATTTGTTGGTTGAAAATTGTTTTGATTTGGACTCTGATCAACGTATTTGTACATATTGCTATAATAAATTAAATGAAAACAAAATGCCTGCTAGAGCTGTTCATAATAATCTGGAGTTGGTAGACATTCCTTCTGAATTGATGGATTTAAATACCTATGAGTCTATTCTGATTCAATGTGTGCATCCTTTTCAGGCTATTGTTCGTATGGAGCCTAAAACAGGGAAATTGCCTCCTTCAGATTTACAGAGAGGATTAAAGGGAAGAGTTGTTTATTTGCCTCTAGATTTGAAGAAAAATATTGATACAACACCAGATTTTCTTACTTTTGTCGGAACACCATTAACTAGTGCCTGCACCTACCTCTTCCATGGTGAGTTCCTCCTCTAGTTCTAACATAGCCTCCCTCTGTAGCTTGTGGAGCCCCACCCTGGCAACAAACTTGTCTATCCTACCCTCCGTGTCCAGCAGGCAAGCTTGGCAGACTAACTTAAAATGATCCAATAGGCTTAACAGGATATCCCACCAAGGGGTCTTTAAGTGACCATGTGTATTCTGGATGGACACAAATAGGGTTATCTCCATTTCCTGCCAGAAAACCGATGCAAGAATTTTACCTGATTTGTTAGGCTTTTGGGTTTGTTTTATCTAGTGTGTCCCAGCAAAGCAAACCTCCCTGTGACCTGACAGTGTTTCCGCACATACCCCTGCTGTGTACATCTCCTGTTTCTGTAGGTCTGTTAACCAGCCTTGCCTGGTCTTCAAATCTGCTATTAGCCTTCTACGCACTCCACAAATAGTACTAATACGTCACCCGCACCACCACTGTTAAGGCCTCCTATTCGGCTGCCCTTTTGCCCATGGTTCCCTAATTATTAGTCCTCTTGGCATGTGCCATCTGTAAGTAAATAAGAGGGCATACGCCACATTTGACATCCATGGCCCTATGCCACCTAAGAAGGCATCAAAGTCTCCCGCTATTTTGCTGCTGCGGACAACATTTCTACTTCTGCCGATTCGGATCAAGCATGGACCATGGCTCTCACCAGGGAGGACCTAGTAGCCACTCTATGGGACTTTAAAGCTGATCTCTGTCAGGAGATAAAGAAAGATCTACATGCCTCCATGGATCAACTGAAAACCGACCTCACTGAGAAGATGGCTTCCCTTCGACAGGACATGGATGCGGTGGGCTCCAGGGTGCTGGAGGTGGAGGAACAGACACAGTCCCTCGGGCCACGCTTCAGCTACTTACAAGACTCCCAGCTGGTGCTCCAGTCTCAGCTGCAAGAAATCCTCCTGAAGGTGGAGGACTTGGAGAACAGGTCCCGGAGGGAGATTATACGTATCCGGGACCTGAAAGAGGGTGCAGAAGGGCCTGATCTGGAGGCGTACATTGTGGGGCTCGTCTCGGAGCTGCTGGCGCAACATCAAATGCAGATAAAGATCGAGGCCTAAGTGAGGATCCTGTCGAGTGCAGAGAGACTTGTCTCCTTTGGCACGCTTGGGTCCTCCTGTAGCCCTCAGGCGTGGAGCCACTGTAGGTTGGCACAGTGGACTGACGGTGTTGCCTAGGGCATGCACCGGGTCTCCAAACTAAGCTGCTTCGGTGTAACAGTCACAATAGAACTTTACAAGTACTCTCTCTCTGTTATAGCAGCATGGCAGCCTGGGGTACAGGCCATGTCCATACTGCCTGAAATGTTGTTCCGCTTCTCCATGAAGTTTCCCGCAGAGAGCCTGTTGGCGTCTTGGCACATTTTTTCTTGGGGTTGTTGGGGACGTGGTTATGGTGGGTGTACCTGGTGGTGGTGATAGAGGAGCTCGGGTTTCCTGGTTACAAGAGAGCAGGCTCTGTAGATCAGCTACATTGGCTACCCTGCCGCAGAGGCGCCTTATGGGGGTGGTTCATGGGGAAGATCCAATAGGCAGGGGAGGAACACCCAGATTCTCGGCTTGTCTTGATAGCGTCCTGGAACGTCAAAGGCCTCAATTCACCTAAAAAACGGCAACAAATCTGGAAAAATATCAATGACCGTCAATTTGATGTAGTGGTGCTCCAGGAAACACATTTGAAAAAGTCTGAGGATATGCGGCTCCGTCACAAAGCTTACCCTTTCATTTATAAATCGCCAACAGGCAATAAACACAACGGGGTAGCACTGCTCTTCCGGACCTCAGCCAAATTCCAGCCAGAGGCAGTTAAGGCTGACCAGGAGGGAAGAGTCCTCATCGTGAAGGGGAGGCTCCAGGGTACCCTGTGCACATTTATCTCCCTGTACGCACCTAACTCGGGGCAGGCGACGTTCCTTTCCGAAACTCTCGATTTAATAGGCGGCTTCGCAGTGGGCTTGATGATCCTTTTGGGGGACTTCAACCTTACATGGCATGACACCTTAGACAGCTCCCAGGCACAGAGGGCATCCCACGCTCGATTCCCCAAGGAGTTTAAGCAAAAATTCTCACTTTAGGCCTCCTTGATGCGTGGCGAACATTGTACCCCGATACCAGCGCTAATACATACTTGTGGAACAGACCCCTCCCCTACCTCTTTCGGGCGGTGGCTCAGTACCGTTTCCCTGGGCTCCGACGATAGTCCCACCGCGTCCCTGGCAACCCGGCATATCCCCCTTTCTCTTTCCATGCAGGAAACGAGTACGAGGGACGGCGAACCGGAAGTACCTGTCACCAACCCCGGAAGTCCCGCCCACGATCCCGGACCGGAACACGGAAAAGGACGCCACGGAGAAGAAGCGGAGTTCTTGAAGGCGGACTCGTGGCAGGAGACAGCAAACCGAGAACTGAGGGCGGTGGACGGAGAGCGCGGAGAAGAGGAGAGCGGAGGCGAGGAGGAAGAGATCTGGAGCGAGGACTGGTGGAGTCCTGTGGAGGTGGCTGGAGAGCGGCCGCAACTCGGAGAAGAGTTGCGGCGGGGCATGTGAGTACCCTGTCTCCTGAATTGCAGGCTGACTTGTATCATAGTGTAAATATCGACTCCTCTCACTGTATAGCACTCCTAGGAGCACTGTATATATGCGCACTTCCTGAGACACCATAGATAGTAAATACCGCCACCGGAATCCTCACTACTTGCACCCTTACCCTTCCTGCTTGAGTTCCATTCCATCTTCGACCCTTCCGACCCCCCCTCACTCTCTCTTCTACCCCCTCACAACCCGGGTGTTGGTGTCACTGGTTAGTACTCGTGGCCAAGGACTAACTGCCCTGTCATTGTCTCTCTTTACCTCCGAGGACCACCGGACTACCGAAGACGGAGAAGAGGAAGACCCCCACACCTGCTCACCGCGGATCCCGGCTCCCTGACGACTACCCTCCGGATTCCCTCTCCATTCTTCTGTTTCCTCTGCCCCTACGTACTATAACTGTCAGTGTTAATAAACAGAGCTACAGATATTGCTCACTACATACGGCCTCCAAGCCTGTTATTCCGGTCCGCCCATACCCGAAGCCCACAATACTTCTGTCATGTCCACCGCACCTATTCTAGAATTGATTACATTTTTATTAGCCAAACTCTTCTGGGACCTCTCCAGGTAGCCCAGATCTGGCCAATCTCCATTTTGGACCCCGGTCTTGTATCCATTAACATAGCGTGTGGTGTGCCTGAATCTGACACTTCCCGATGGTACTTCCCGACTTCATTCACCCGGGACAAGACTCTCCGTGACGACCTGAGATCCACTATTATGGAATTTTTTGCACTTAACGACCTGGCCGACACTTCCCCCACAAAATAACCGGAATGCCTTAAATGCGGTTCCGTGGGGTAAATGCGTCCAACTTAATGCAGTCCTCAATAAATAAAGGGTTAAGGAGCGTCTGGCATTGGAGGCCGTTAAAAAATCGCACAAGGAAACGCCCACCCATGCGCTTCAGCGACAGCTCACAGCCTAGAGGGGCAAACTATGGGCCTTCTACTATAACAAGGCTGAATACATGCTGCTTAAACTGCGACAGACATCATACGCAAAGGCGGACAAAGTGGGGACTCACTTAGCAAGACAGCTGCGAGAGAAACAGGAATGCAAATATATAGGGGGCATTCTCGATGCAGACGGACGTCTTACTCACAAAGACTCCATTAAGGCAAATATCTTCTGCACTTTTTATGGAGACCTCTACCGAGGCACTCCTCTGACCCCACCCTCCAACAGCAATATCTCGACTGGTTAGAGCTTCCCGCCTATCACCTGTGACTGCCAAATCGTTGGATATTCCCATTATTTCGGAGGAGGTAAGGCAGGCCTAACTAAACTCAACCTGCACAAGGCACCAGGGCCGGAGGGCCTCACGGCTCACTTTTACAAATGTTATACTTCTGAGTTGATCCCCGATTTACCTACTATGTTTAATGCCATTGCGCGGGAGGCCAAGGTTTCAGCCTCAATGGCTGACGCAGTCATCCAGTCAGGATGTATGACGTTACAACGCATACTTTTACCACGCATGCCTTTACAACGCGGTATTTACAATGAATACCTTTACAACGCATAGTGCTTTTGGGCGCTGGATAGTGAATTATTTAATTTACTATTCCAACTCCAGTCCCTGTGGATAGTAGGGAAGGTGTTGGATAGTAAAGTAAATATATTCCCTATCCTAGAGCGCCCCCAAGCGCAATGCGTTGTAATGGTTTGCGTTGTAAAAGTTGCGTCGTATAGGCACTGCGTGGTAAAAGTTGCGTTGTAAAGGTTGTTTACCATCCTGTCATCTCAAAGCCGGGGAAGGACCCGCAGGTCTGCGTGTCCTACAGACCCATAGCCCTTCTCAACATAGATGCGAAGGTCTACTCTGTGATTCTGGCCGCCAGGCTCGAGGACTTGATGCCCACTCTAATCCACCCTGATCAATCCGGCTTTATAAAGGGGCAGCCAACACATGATAATATACGTCGCACTATCCACCTTATAGAAAGACTTTCCAAGTTCTTAATTCCTGCAATTCTGGTTGGGCTTGATGACAAAAAGACCTTTGACAGGGTGGAGTGGTCCTTTCTTTTTCTTACTAGGCAGAGATTCGGCTTTGGAGGTTCTTCAACATGGTTCGGGCCAACTACCATCTTCCACAATCACGGGTACTAGTTAATGGCCATCAATCACTCCCTTTTGCCCTTGGCAGAGGCACGCGTCAGGGTTGCCCACTCTCCCCCCTCGTATTTGCCCTCAGCATTGGGCCCCTCGCTTTACAATTCTGATCCAATGAGGCGATCAAAGTCATAAGATTCGGAGGCACAGATCATAAAGCCTCCTTTTTTGAGGATGATGTCTTGCTTACGCTTCTGGAGCAGTCCACTTCTCTCAGAGCGGTGCAAGAGGATCTGCGGAACTTCGAGCGGGTCTCAGGTTTTAAAGTGAATCTTTCTTCCATATTAAATCTTACACTCTCTGATGCTGATGCAGCGAACTTGCGGGGCCAAACATTGCTTCACTGGGCCAAACACTCTCTGCTATATCTCGGGGTGCATCTTACACCCAAAATCAACGATCTCTACAAAGCAAACTTTCCCCCGCTGGCAGCCCAATTTAAGCAGGATTTTAAAAGATGGAAGCAGCTGTATATTTCCTGGATGGGGCGGATCAACGCTGTAAAGATGGTGGTCCTGCCGAAGCTTTTGTATATCTTCCAGGCACTTCCAATAGCATTGGATCGTAATTTATTTGCCGCGTTTGCGGTTATTGGTCATCAAGTTAATTTGGCAGGGAGGGAGGGCGCGCCTTCCCTTTCACTTTTTGCGACGTCCCCTAACGGACAGGGGTGTTGCTCTTCCCGACTTCAAACTATATTATCAAGCGGCTCAGTTGACGGTGGTGACAGAGTGGACAGTTAGGGAATCCGATAAACACTGGCTTCACATGGACAGGGCAATTGTGGGACGGACCATCTGGGATATCCTGTGGAACCCAAAGTCTGACAGGCCGGTAAATGCATACCTCAGCACGCCCACCTGCACCACTCTTACGGTATGGGACTAGGTCACGAAGCGGGAGGGCTAGACTACTTTCCCCTCTCCTTACACCCCAATCCACTTTAACCCGGCCTTTCCACCAGCACCGAATGAGGGGGCCTTTGACAGCTGGCGGGAAGGTGGCTATTTGAAGTTATCGGATCTATTCCATAATTTTGACATTTTGACATTCAAAAGCTGCAAACAAGAAATCCAGGTTACTCACAAGGAACATTACCACTCCCTCCAGCTTAAGCATTGGGCCTCCCTCCCACATATGAGAGAAGCTGCTACTAGATAACACACGGCAATGGAGAGGCTGGTACACAAGGCAGGAACCATGAAGGGGGCGATCTCCTCACTGTATAACATGCGCCTCAATACGCTGCACTCCCCCCGTGTGTGCTGTATGTCCTTTTGGGAACAGGTGCTGGGTCGGGGATCACAGACGAAGAATGGAAACACCTCTGAGGTGACATTACTAAACATAACCACTCGGTGGGCCTGAGGGAAGAGCATTACATGACTCTTCTTGACTGGTACCTTTACCCCACAAAACTCAAACAGATCTTCCCTGACGCCTCTGATCTCTGCTGGTGGGGCTGTGCGTTGCAGGGGGACTTCCGCCACATCTGGTGGGATTGTCCGGGTATTAGGCCTTTTTGGGAAGAAATCCTTTCTCATATCAAAGACATACTGGGTACCCCATTTCGACCACTATAGAGGGAGCATTTCTTGCATTAGGGATCCTGACCTGGAACATCAAACGAAAGCTGACAAAGCTATACTGTGGGCCTATCTGGGGGTGGCAAAACTTACAATAGCATTTGCTTGGACAAAGAAAGCTGCGCCGGAGATTTCACCATGGCATGCCCGGCTGTGGAGAATTCTCTCTATGGAACGTCTTGCAGATATCTTCCGGGATGACTTCAAGATCTTTGAAAAGAAATGGGGCCCATTAGTGACCTATCTGTCTAGGGGCCTTCCCTCGGTGGTTTGCCCTCCCTCCTTGAGGTCCATGCATCTCTTCCAATTCTAATTTCTCTGATACAAACTGGATACAAGTTCACCCCTCCCCTTTCAGTTCAGGCGATGCTCTAACAGCCACACCTTTCTGACACACTACTTTTGTAAAGCACCACCGCCACCAGGGTTCGGGACGGGGGAGGGATGGGGTGGGCACTTTTGATTTTTATTTGTTTTCATACTGTTTATGGAGTTGTTTCGAAAGGTTGAAAACTCAAAACAAAAACAGCTATTGGCTTTGATGATAGTAGGGGAGGTTGTGCCCAACCTAGTGCCATGTGCAACTGATCTTCCTCTAGCTGAAGGTTTTGACTCTGGGTCCTATGCACCAACTGTACTTTGAGTGTTGTATTTACTTGTGATGCTAAATAAAAAGATTTTTGACAGAAAGGGGTAAAATCCATTTCTTTCTTTGCATTTGGTAAAATTTACAAAATAAAACCATGTGAAGTGTTGTTTGCCCTGAATGATCCTCACACGGGCAACACTTTTGACCAATCATTTATCTTTGGAAAACTCATTAGCCTGTGCAGTATCCCTAGTCTAAATCGTGTTAATAAGAGTCTATCATACAGGCCACAGACTAATGTGAGATATGGTTGGATGCTATACGTAGTTAAGATCATTTGACTGTGCAATACTGTGGGCTTTGGCATTTTCACTGTTAGTCTAAGAGTTTAAAGATGAGTTAATCTTTTAATTTTAGGCTCTTTTCTTGTCAGAGTGTCCGTTGTACATGGGTTGATATAAAATTCTAAGTGGCCTAAATCATTCATAAAATCCAGCACATATTTTAGCGATGGAATTCTTAGAACACCATCCAGTTTAAAAAAAAAACATTTAAAATATCTTTGTTAAGGTTAGGTTCTGCAGATGTCCATATTCTGTGCCATAACAAGATTGGTTCCTCTTTTAATAAATCTGTAATATGAGGGATACCCAGTTCAGAGTGGCAAACATATGATGCAGTACTGGCCGGAACTGCCAATATAAATCATAGAAACATATTTTCCACAGATTGAAGGGCCTGAACTTCTGCGTATCCCCAGATCCCGGCACCATATATTGTAGTCAAGACACTCCTAGCCCTATATATCTGTAATAACTCGCGTTAGGGTCTCCTGCCAATTTTGTTAACAAAATTAACCAGGGCAGCATTTGTTTTCATGAAAGCCAGATTTGTGGATTGCAACGCGTGGGTCCAGGAGCCATTTTGGTCAAAGAGAAAGCCCAAATAACTAAATCTATTTGTAAAATGTATCTTTTGCCCGTCTTTATACATTTCTCAAAATTTTGGGCTGTTAGTGCCACATCTCATAACAAAGGTTATTTTTGCGTTTATCCTTAGCCCTAAATCATGCATACAGGCTGAGAAGTTATTTAGTATTCTTTGTAGGCCCACTTGAGTGCAAGCCATCAAGACGGCATCCATCATCCGTGTACAATAAAGCGAGTATTGGCTGCCCTTCTATTTGGGGAAGATCTTGACATTTATTTACAAGTGTTTGTCCTAACTCATTTATATAAAGGTTAAAAAGGAAGGGGGTCAACACACAGTCTTGTCTTACACCCTTCTTAATTTGTAGCAGATCTGTGCATTCTCCATTCGCTCCATTGCACACCCTTGCCATGGCATTTCTGTATAGTTGTCTTAAAAAAAGTATAATACTAGGCTCCACACCAATGTCCCGAAGGATACACCAGAGCTTATCATGCCTAACGCAGTCAAATGCTGCTGTAAGGTCGACAAAGGGTGAGAATAACCTACCCTTTTTAGCAAGGGTGTATTTCCCTAAAAGAATGTTCAGGTTTAGACCTTGTTCAATGGCTCCCAGCCCCTTTCGAAACCCGAACTGCAGCTCAGAAATCAACTTGTTTTCCTCTGCCCAATCCTGTACTCTCTCAGGCATAATGCGCCCGACTATTTTAACAAGGGAATGTAAAAGTGTTATCGGACGATAGCACGCCGGATCTTGTCTATTCCTTTTTTTAAAGATTGGGACTAAAATGTATTCTGACCATGTCTAAATAAATCACTGATGAGGCATTTATAAAAGAGAGTGAGACTATGGTAACCAGGTTTAGGGAAAGAGGGTACTCCACTAGGACAATACAAGCTGCCCTAACCAAAGTGAGGAAACTGGACAGCAAATATTTGTTTATTCCTCAGGACAGGCAATAGGGATGACCCCTGTTAGGTTTATCACTATATACAATGAAAAAGCACACTGTGTGAGGAGGATATTAAATACACATTGTGAAACTTATCGACAGAACCTACTTTGGCTAGCCCACACATTACCTTTAGGAAAGGCAGAACACTGAAAGACAGATTGAGCAAGAACTTAGTTACTAAGAAAAACAAAATGGAAGGACAACTTATGCGTCCAGGATATTTTCCATGTAAAAATTGCAAAACATGTAAAATCTGCATGAATAGATGTGGATTCTGATTACCATGGCAGCTACAAGAGAAATTAATAAAACAACATTGTTAGAAATTATGCCTCTAGTTGCCAGAGGTATGCACTCTGTTCAAGTAGGGACCAAAATCCTAGTTGTATAGCTAGGTACACACTAAAAGGTAACCTGGGCTCACCCTCTGGTAGCTTGGCACTGAGCTGTCAGGCTTATCGAAAGAATCAATGTGTACAGTATTTGTGCAACAGACACACAGTATCACAATAAAAACACTACAACAATACTCCATATAAAAAGACAAAATTATTCTATGCATAAAACAAGACCAAAATAAAAAAAATCCAATAAGTAGAACCGTAGTTATGAATTTTTAAAGATTAAATAAAAAAGTAATGCTTAGAAGTTAATAGCGCTAAGGGGTTACTTGAGGTCGTGCTGGATCGGGGCGATTCCAAAGTTCAGGCTGACCGCTATGGAGGGCAGGCTGGATTCAAGACCCACACTCGGTCCACTGAAAAAGTACCTTGGATGGAGCAAGGGTAGACGTCAAAGACTCAATGCGTTGGTTCCGATTCATGAAATCGGGTCGATGCGTCAATGTCGAACCTAGAAGTTTCGTCCTGCATCGTCGTCAAACCCCTTGAAATGAAGGAGTTGTCCTGTTGTTGGACCTCTCTGTTGGGCCCTGCATCATAGTTGAGACGCACAGGGTTCTACTTGGCAATGGCAGCTCCTCCGCTAAGGCGGAGGAGCGTTGCCCCACTGCTTTTCCGCAGTGTAAGAAAAAAATAAATTGATAACAACTTAATGGTATTATCATTTTATTTTTTCTTGTTGTGGGTGCACCAGCTTTGGGAGCTGGGAGGGCTGCTCTGCTGAAAGAGCAGGGGAGGGGGGTAGTGGTTTTCATCCCCTACATGCGCATTAATGTTTGGCCAGCTGTCTCTGGCCTGCCAAACATTTTGCGCACATAGCATGTTCTACACCCAGACTACTTTACAGCCTGGGTGGAGAACATGCCCAGGCACCTTGGCTCTGTGGAGCCTTGATGCTTCCTGGGTCCTTCCTGTTCCAGCCGGAGGAAGCAGTGAAGAGACACGACGAGAAGGAAGCGGTGACGCAGACAGGAGGTACATTTAATTAAATTTTTTATTTACCCCATTCCCCCCTCACTCACACCCATCACTTCCGATCAGTGCCGGCCGCCACTGCTCCTCAGGTCGGCATTACGGCAGTTCCGATCGGCGCAAAGTCGGCACTGCATTGAATTTGAAACAAAACAGCTGCAGATGCCACTTCTGAGGCCCAGGACTGATTGGCACCTCAGACAAGGGAGGACTCACAGATGGCAGAGTCCAGCAGCGGTTGCAGGGTTGCAGGAAGTCTTTGATGGTCCTGACACTTCAGAAAAGGGGGCAAGCCAGCAAGCCCTTGAAGACACTCTGGATGCAACTGAGATGGATCTTGACTTTAGAACAGGCCCTTGAGGTGCACAGGCCCCCTTTCATCCCTGTCATGTCTGCCAAGATACCAGTAGGGCATTAGACTTCAAACTGTTTTTTGTCAAAGTTCTCTTTATTGGTTTTATGAATACATTGGCATTAGCAATTGCGTACATATAAAATCCCACCCACATCCCCAGGTCTGATAATTCAGTGAACAATTGCCAACCTTTAGGGGATGTTTCCTATTGAACATTACAGATTCTATTGCTACTGGTGTCAAGTTTTGCAATACAAGGAAATAACATTCCCCCCAACACATCCTCCATGTCAACATAAAATAACACCTCAAAGAGAGGTAAACAAAGAGACAAGCTAAGTACATGAGTGAATCGTCAGCTGAAACATTAAGAAAGTATTGCAGGTGGTGGGAAGGGGCAGCTCAAGACCAACAGGCTCAGGAGGACACTCTGATCTCTAGATGACCCCCCTTTTTTCCCCTAGTCAAAAGCGGTGAACAGCTCTCATATGGGTAGGGCAGGCACATAGGGGCAAAGCTCTGGAAGATAGGACACTAAGGGGCCCCAAATGTGTTCAAAATGTTTGTACTTATCTAAAAATGTCACCCATTCTTTCCAACGTGGTAGCTTGCCACAAACTGGTGTGCCATTGAGTTAAGGATTACAAAACCAGAGGACCTGGATTTCCACTTCTATAATTTCCAGAAACCACACTATATTCCTTTGGTAGTTAGGTTTTTTATTCAACCATTTATTTTCTTGAATTTACTTTTTTTGCAATGGACTCTCTTCCATTCTCAGAATCACATACCATTCATACAATACAAAACGTTACTATACATATATACAAATATGTTTTGCAAAAAATTAATTTGCCAACAATCACAAAACTATAAACACCAATAGATCAGTTTGTCAATTTCAACACCAATAGATCAGTTTGTCAATTTCAATGCCTGTTTATCAAAAAACCACATCACAGTCAAATTAATTCTTGTGAACAAGGAAAGTATCTACATCACTTTATGAAGAAAGGTCTAAATCAAGTCCTAAATGACACAATCACGAATAAATGCCGACGCGTTTCCAGCCGCGCATATATTCTTCACGGGCTTTCATCAGGGCTTTCTTATTATAGGCAAGGGTTGAATGATCTACGGGGCAAAAAATAATAAAAAACTAATCAGCACCAGTATATCCAACCTTTCACTCACTTCTTATCACCCAGGGAGGTAACTTCACATACCTTCTTAGAGATTCCTAAGTGGAGAATGTTAGTTATTTTCCAAAGTGTGGTTAACAGACAGCGGTCATCGTTCTGCAAGAAACAAAGTTCTTGTTCATTCAGGTTCTCTACTCTATTTCATGCGATTAATTAAGAGCACCATCACATCGCCTACCTTCAGTTCACTTGATCAATAAACACCCATCCACATATTAATCCAGAATGGGGGCGCTGGGGATCAAGGACTGGGAATCACGGGCCGGGTCCAGTTTTAGTGGGAAGAAAACATAACCTTAAGGTATGTCTCCTTTATGTTTTCTAAACAGGTACATTTCTCAAAGTTCACATACACTTTTCATACCTGTGCAATAGCCAGTTGCTAGCTTGGACTCGACTCTTTTCTTATTTTTCAAGCCGATCCTGTTGTAAAAAATTCCAGACCACACATTAGTGTGCATACTTTTCCCTTTCGGGTGCATTACTACCCTGTGACTCCCTGCCCGTCTCCACACCTCTCTCTCTGAAGGGCAACTGTAGTAGCCGGTCCCCGTATTTTTAGTGTCTCAGATGTACTATGTCTTAGTCGGTCTCCTTTTCAAGCGGATTGGTCGCTGCGGAGCAACGAAAAACAGAATTAGACACTATTCCATTCTTACTACTCTCAAACCGCACGCTTCTATTGGCGTCTTTTCTTACCTAAAGCAGTTCGTGCCGCGCCGATGTTTGAGGCGTCTCCTCCACCCGCAGCGCCTAGGTTTTTGACCCGGAAGCAGAGGTTTGTATCTGTTCCAGAGGCAGCGCCTAGGTTGCTGGGTAATGTAGTTCCACCGCAGCTCTTTACTTGGCTGCATATTAATAGCCGCCGCTTACACTGAAAAAATGTATAATATTTAAACGGTTTTGCTTGTTATGCGGCAGAACCCATGAATGAGTACCACCAATAGTATTATTACCACACTTTGAGTTTTTTGGGGGGATTTTCGATCTATCTGTTAACAATTCATCTCCCGAGAACATAGGTGCATTTCTGCTGATTTATGCCGCCCTCAGATTAATTTCAAAGTCGAACTCGATGGTTAGGTTCAAATCACTCTAGACAACTCGGACATTTCATTAAGGCCCGTCAGAATGCTATTAAACTTCATAATTAGATATGCTTCCTTTGTCAATAATATAGAGTCGATGTCTGAAGTGATTCTGGATGTGTTCACTGCCATGAGCACTGTCCATTTGAAGTCGTGTTCCGAATGTTTTTCTGCCACAAAATGGTCAACCATTGGCGCTGTAAGCACCTTCTTTTTAATCCTTGAGCGATGTTGCGTGATTCTGTGGTTGATTTGCTGATTGGTTTTGCCAATATATATTTTTTGGCATGGACAAATTACCGCGTAAATAACGTTCTTTGTCTTGCAATTCGAGAATGTAGAATGCTTCCATTTCACATTCCCATGATTGAATTCTGTTCCCTCAACTGTGCTTGCACATGCTACACAGGTTCCACATTTATGATGTCCCTCCGTTGGTTTGAGACCCCATTGTGCAAGTAGATCTTTTTTCGCTTCTTGTGTACCAATATCTGCCCTTACTAGTTCTTGCCCAATGCTCTTGCTCTTGCGCATGGCAAACAGAGGACGCGTTAACTTGGTCTCCATGCTTTCTAGAAAATGCCAATTGCGCAGTATTATTTGCTTGAACTTGTTAGCCTGCGGCCCAAATGTGGTTACACAGACCAGCCTATCCAATGTTGGCTTTTCCTTCTTTTCAAGGAGGGTCTCTCTGGGAGTATTCCATGCACGTTTTTGTGCATGTTTAAGTAATTTCTTGGGATACCCTCTCATGCACATCTGCTCACAAAACTCTTCTGCATGATGGTCAAAATCTTTCCTAGAGGAGCAATTCCTACGAATGCGGAGTAGCTGGCCATAGGGGAGGTTTTCTTTTAAGTTTTTTGGATGTGAACTTTCAAAGTGCAGAATAGTATTTTTATCAGTGGGCTTCCGATGTAAGGACACTGTGAGGTGCCCATCCCTCGGAACCACATCTACATCCAAGAATGTCAATTTGGCTCGATTTTTGGAGCAACTAAACTTAATGTCCCCATGTCTGCAATTTAGCCAGCCAAAAAATTGGTCCAATTCTTCACTTGTGCCACTCCATAAACACCAGACATCGTCAATATAACGTAGCCATTGTACGATGTTATGTGAAAAAGGATTATTAACATCAAAGATGAATTTCTCCTCAAATTCTGCCATGTAAAGGACCGCCATTTCTGCGGCAAAAGGACATCCCATGGCGGTCCCTTTGGTCTGTAAATAAAACACATTATTGAACTTGAAATAATTCTTCCTAAGGGCGAAAGATGCCAGCTTAAGGATAAACTCAGTTGGTACTCGATGCGGCCTTTCCCTTTTATCCAAGTATAGTTCGATAACCTCAAGGGCCTCATCTTGAGGTATTTGAGTATACAATGAGGTGACATCAAAAGTCACCATCCATTATTTCTGGTCATCAAATTCCACATTTTCAATTTTCTGTATAAAATCAGTGGTGTCTCTCAGGTATGAGCGTACCCCTGTGAGAAAAGGTTTCAAGAAGACATCCACGTATTTTGCAAGTGGTTCTAAAACCGAATCACACCCTGAGACGATTGGTCGTCCAGGTGGATCGTCAAGCCTCTTATGTAAATTTGGGAGAAAATATAACACTGGTATCCTAGGGAACTTTTTAAACAGACAGTCAAACTCTTTAGGGCCCAACCAATTTTCTTCCAGCCCTTGTTTAATCATCTCAGAGATCTGTCCTTGCAGCTCTCGGGTAGGGTCATTCGCTATTTGTCTATAGCACTCTGAGTTATTAACATGGGACAACCCTTCTTTGATGTACATGTCTTTTGGCCAGAGGACAAGGGCTCCCCCTTTGTCCGCCTGTTTTATCACGACAGACTTATCGTTCTTCAGATCTACAAGTGCTTTCCGTTGCCTCGCTGTTATATTAGGCTTCAAATATTTAGACCGTGTTTCTAGTTGTGTCAGCGATGACATTACTGCTTGTTCAAAAGCCCCGACTGCCTTTGGAACACTCAAGGGAGGAGGAATAAACTTAGATTTATTGGCTAATCCAGATGTTTCTAGATTTTGTTTATATTCTTTGTCTGCAAAAAAAGCTTTTAGGCGAATTTTGCGGCAAAACTCCAACGTTTCCAATTTCAATTTTGTAGAATCCATAGTGCGGTTGGGAACACATTTTAGACCTAGCTCCAACACTGAGCACTCACTTTGTGTCAATACTTTTGTTGAAAGATTTACAATTGCACTATTCTCTAGGACTTGTAGAACTGTCTTCTCGTTCGCATCTCCCACGGGATTTGCTTGAACCTTACTTTGCTTTTTTGTTGGCCCTTTTCTAAAAAAGGCACTCCACCCTGTTTCTTTTGATACTGTTGTCCTGCCCTAGAATCTGAATCTGTTGAAAAGTCAGACGAGGTAGTTTCAGAAAAGGTCTTAAACCTGTTTCTTGAGCGACCTTGGTAATTTACCAATGCTCTTCGTGATTCTCCAGATGTGTAATAATCCTCTTTCAAGTAAGGGTAAGCCTGTTCTAGGCTGAAAGCCTTACTGTCTTTCTCGAACTTAAATGTTTTGTCCTTAAAGGTAATAATCTCCTTCTCGATTTTGTCTAACAGAGCCTTAGCTTCAATGTCCGAGTGGTTATTTTTGAGTTCTTCAGTTAATCTATCCAATTCATCAAGTTCTTTTTTGCATAATCTGGCGGCAGTTTCAATAGTATGGACCATTAAGTCCCTGCTACATTTTGTACTAATCCCGCTGAATCCTTTTTTATAGTCAGGGTCATCCACAAAGATCACCGGGGTATTTTTAACCTGTAACCCCCAGGGAATTGTGCCTGCTCTAAGATGTTGCAGCAGGAAATGTCCATGCAATTCTGTTCTTATATGTTTCTTGCTTAGTCGTACTATACTCTCTGCTTCGTTCTGTTGCTTGGCTTCAGTACTTAACGAAATTGCTGAGAAAGGTGACGGTGCTGCACACAAATTCTGTATATGTTCTTCTGAGAAAGAAAGAGTGTCCTTTTCTGCCATCCCAATTAAGGTGGATCACCACCTTGATGTAAAAAAAGCGTCTAATTATTATCTTATGTGCCTTTCAACGTCAAAACGCTCGCGAGTAAAAACCCGCTCTTTAGTAATGCATACAGGGGTTAGGCCCAATGACAGGAACCAGGTAGGGCCTAAGATACAAATTACAAAACCAGAGGACCTGGATTCCCACTTCTATAATTTCCTGAAACCACACTATATTCCTTTGGTAGTTAGGGTTTTTATTCAACCATTTATTTTCTTGAATTTACTTTTTTTGCAATGGACTCTCTTCCATTCTCAGAATCACATACAATTCATACAATACAAAACGTTACTATACATATATACAAATATTTTTTGCAAAAAATTAATTTGCCAACAATCACAAAACTATAAACAACAATAGATCAGTTTGTCAATTTCAACACCAATAGATCAGTTTGTCAATTTCAATGCCTGTTTATCAAAAAACCATAGCCACAAAGTAATGTACAAAGTTCCCCAGATCGGGTAGAGAGAGGGTAGAGTATGTCGATATGAAGTGTGTACAGAGAAAGAGAAAGGAAAGCCAAAGAGGGGAATCCCCTAGTTGGGACTAAAACCCTCACACACCTAGCAAGCTAGATGTCATGCTTCATCATATGGGTTTGCTCCTCGCTGAACTGGCGCTGCAATGTTCAGCGGGCACCCACAAGGGGGCTCTTTAACGGAGATCTTTAATCCCTGCCATATGGTGCATGCGGGTGTGCGGGGAAGAAAGGGGTGTAGTCGTGAGAGATGTGGTGAAACTAAAAAAGGTGGGTCAGTCCACAATGAAATTTATTGGAGTGGCTGGCGCCCTTGGTTAAAATAGTGGGAGGGGAGATAGTTGCTACTGGTAATGTTGGGCAAGATATCTACAACCCCCTGGTGTGGTCAACATGTTTCATGCCTACGCGGCATTTCATCAGGACCTAAGTGGGACGTACTACACAGTGAAAATAATATAAATGATATAAAGGTTTAAAATTGGTCATACAACCTTATGCCATGAGGTCATAAAGGGGCAGGCAAGAGAATCCTGCTCAGTATGAGTGACCTAGAGAAAAATACATAACAAAACATAGTGAAGGTTTGTCTGTTAAAAACCATATCACAGTCAAATTAATTCTTGTGAACAAGGAAAGTATCTACATCACTTCATGAAGAAAGTTCTGAATCAAGTCCTAAATGACACAATCACGAATAAATGCCGACGCGTTTCCAGCCGCGCATATATTCTTCACGGGCTTTCATCAGGGCTTTCTTATTATAGGCAAGGGTTGAATGATCTACGGGGCAAAAAATAATAAAAAACTAATCAGCACCAGTATATCCAACCTTTCACTCACTTCTTATCACCCAGGGAGGTAACTTCACATACCTTCTTAGAGATTCCTAAGTGGAGAATGTTAGTTATTTTCCAAAGTGTGGTTAACAGACAGCGGTCATCGTTCTGCAAGAAACAAAGTTCTTGTTCATTCAGGTTCTCTACTCTATTTCATGCGATTAATTAAGAGCACCATCACATCGCCTACCTTCAGTTCACTTGATTAATAAACACCCATCCACATATTAATCCAGAATGGGGGCGCTGGGGATCAAGGACTGGGAATCACGGGCCGGGTCCAGTTCTAGTGGGAAGAAAACAAAACCTTACGGTATGTCTCCTTTCTGTTTTCTAAACAGGTACATTTCTCAAAGTTCACATACACTTTTCATACCTGTGCAATAGCCAGTTGCTAGCTTGGACTCAACTCTTTTCTTATTTTTCAAGCCGATCCTGTTGTAAAAAATTCCAGACCACACATTAGTGTGCATACTTTTCCCTTTCGGGTGCATTACTACCCTGTGACTCCCTGCCCGTCTCCTCACCGCTCTCTCTAAAGGGCAACTGTAGTAGCCGGTCCCCGTATTTTTAGTGTCTCAGATGTACTATGTCTTCATGCCACTTGAGTCAAGCTATCCTGGCTGATGAGGGGGTGAAACCTCGAAACCAGTCCTAGGACGCTTGTTTCTTGTCCAGGAAGGACCTGGCCTGGCAGTTCGGGCTGGACTGTTCGCATTGGGTGCAGGATCAAAACTGATTTGCATATGGTTGGGTTTAAACTAGAATGGCAGGGGGAGCAAAAAAATGATGGATTTAGGCCCAGATCTCTGTACTGGGGTGAATGTATGACTTGTTCTGCATTCTGTCCATCAATTGTTGTTTTTGAATTTGTCACCCGAGTGGGACGGGTATGCCCAGACGTGGGCCCCGTGCTCTCCATGCCATTGGAGTCAAGCTATCCTGGCTGATGAGGGGTGAAACCCCAAAACAGGTCCTAGGATGCCTATTTCCAGTCCAGGGAGGACCTAGCCTGGCAGTTCGGGCTGGACTGATCCCATTGGGTGCAGGATCAAGACTGATCTGCATATGGTTGGGTTCAAACTGGAAAGGCATGGTGTGCAAAAAAATTATGGATTTGGGCCCACATCTCTGTACTGGGGTGAATGTCAATCAACTAACAATTTAAAACTTATAAAGCGCCTGGTTGCACAAATCTGTGCATCCCCGCGCTGCAACAAGGTCCCAAAATACATTGTTCTGCATTCTGTCTATCAATTGTTGTTTTTGGAGTGTTGGCAGCCAATTAGAATCAAGCTTGTGCTCGGGAGGAGTTGCGATTCCTCCTCGGTGCTCAGATATCAATATTTTTATTTTTTGAATTTTTCAGCACCTACGGAACGGATTTACACCATTTTAAAAAAATATGCGCTTTCTGAACCAAGAGCTGCCTTTTTGCCAAATTTTGTGTAATTAATTTCGTTCAGCAGTTCGGGCTGGAGCTGTTCTAAAGTTCCTATGGAAATTAACATGGGGAAAACATGTTTTGGGACCCCCTTTTTTCTCGGCCCCTGCTTAATTAATCACCCTGAAACTGTCAGGACAGGAGCTGACCTGAGTGAACCACTCGTTTTAAAAAAAATTATGCGAAGATTTGTCAAACAGCGCCAAAGATAATGGCAAAAGAACAAATGCTTTTTGAATAGAAACAAGGTCCTAACTATAACTACCTACTGGAGACCGCCAGTAGATATTTTATATATATATATATATATATATATATATATATATATATATATATATATATATATATATATATATATATATATATATTCACTGAAAAAACCATAGGTTTCACACCAGTTATAGTTAGGAATTAGCATTTAAAAAACCTATTAAATTCACTGAAAAAAACCATAGGTTTCACACCAGTTATAGTTAGCTGGAAATTTTACTCGGATAAAACCATTGAAATTCCCACGTTATAGTTAGTTGGACTCACTATAACTTGTGCGTGCAATGCACTGCTGATGACGTCACATATTACATCACTCATGACATGGTCAGTGACATCACTCATGACATCACTGATGACACCATCCAGTGAATGTGTCTTTCCGAGAAATAAATATGTGTTATATATGTATATGTAAAAGTTGATGGAAGAATAAATGTTTAAATAAGTGTTTAGATGTTAAAAAAATGTTTAAAAAAAAATTGATTGGTTAACTGGCTTATTAAGTGTATCTTAGGCAATACATATATTAGTGAGTAATGTTTAAATATTTAAATATAAGGATTAGTGTTTCACTTTCTGTATAAGTGGCTGCATGGGTTGGTGAGTAGCTACATGTGTCTGTATATGGGTTATTAGATGTTTGTTTTAGTATCAGAATGAGTGTTTGTATGGTTTGGTGGGGGTATTACTTAGCACATAGATGCATGAATAACTGACTCTCTGTATGTGTTTTGAAGACAGCATATGTGCAGGACTGTATGGGTGGATGAGTGTGTATATGTGTGTGTTAGTGAGTGAATGACTGTCTCACTAGTGTCTTTATCAGTAACTACATATGTTTTAATCTAGTATATGCGAATATTGATGTAGGTAAGTGAGTATATGTGAGAGTATGAGATTGTAAGAGTTCCTGTTTAAATAAGTATGTGTTTCTATAAGTGATTGTTTAAGAGAGTAAGTATGTGTAAGTTTCCTTATAAGTAAGGTGGTTGTGTGTGTATAGCTGTATATGCAAATAAATGGATGTTCAATAGTTTATTTGCATGTGTGAGTATGTGTGTGAGTAACTTTTGGATGACTGTCGGTGTGTAACAGGATGTATAGGTGTATCACTACATATGATGAGTGAGTATATGTATGAGTGACTATGTAGAACTGTTTGTGAATAAGTGGATGTGTATATAGATGGTGGAATTACTGAATTGGTTGTTGTAACTGATATGGGTATCTCCATTTTTTTGAAAATGTTAGTTTCTATTTTTGAATATGTGTTTCAAGGGTTACATTACAGTGAAAGGAGGTCTGTCACTGTGTCACAAGGATGGTGTTATCAGTGATGTCATGAGTGATGTCACTGACCATGTCATGAGTGATGTAATATGTGACGTCATCAGCAGTGCATTGCACGCGCAAGTTATAGTGAGTCCAACTAACTATAACGTGGGAATTTCAATGGTTTTATGCGAGTAAAATTTCCAGCTAACTATAACTGGTGTGAAACCTATGGTTTTTTCAGTGAATTTAATAGGTTTTTTAAATGCTAATTCCTAACTATAACTGGTGTGAAACCTATGGTTTTTTCAGTGAATTTTAATGTTTTTTTAATAGCAAATCTCTATAGGTATGAAAAGTAATATTTTTTATAACGAATTTTATATTGTATAATTATGTAATAGTATTTTTTTTATTTATTTATTTATTTATTTTTTTGCCCCGGAGCGTTCCCGGGGCGCGTACCGATGCGCTCACCGGTAAGCGCAGTGCTTCGGCGCGCCCCGGGGTGCGTACCGGTGAGCGTCCCGTTAGCGCTATTCCCGCGAACGAAAACAACATCGTGACGTATCGCGTAGCCACGTGATGCGTCATATGACGCACTACGTAAGCGCACCCGGAAGCACCCGAGCGCATACAATTGCGCAACGTAAGCGCCGCCGGGCGCGCACCAGGGCGCGTAGCGTAAGCGCGTCGGGTCATGTGACCTGAAAATAACACTTTTGATTGGTTCAGAACACTTTTGGTTTCCAAATGATGAGAAAGCCCAGGTCATGAGACCTGAAAATAACACTTTTGATTGGTTCACAACAGTTTTGTTTTCCAAATGATGAAAGACCCCACCTTTTTTCCTCATTTTCACTTTGTTGTTTGAGTGAAGAAGACCTGCATTCATTCTGTGAGAAATGGCTTCACTAGTAGCAGCTGCAGGTGCATCTGCACCACCACCACCTCCACCACCACCAGAAGGACCACCACAAGACCACATTGGTGGTCAAGAAGAAAAGGAGGACGAAGAGGAGGAGGAGGAGAGGGACTTTCTGCCTGAGGACAATCCCCCATACAGACACAAGGAACATTTTATTTGGAACTTTTACAAGATGCCAAGGGGTGCAAAAAAGGTGAATGCAGCTAAGGTGACTTGCCTCATCTGTGGCCAACAACTGTCAAGAGGGAACCCAAAGAAGAAGTATTCTTTTGGGAACCACACTATGATTCGACATTTGCAGAGGAAGCACCCGAACAAATATTCGGCAGCAGAGGTCAGGTAACTGACCAAGAACCCTCCCCATCCTTTTTCTTCAAGCGCCTCCAATCAACCCACTCCATCGGGTGCAGAGGCTAGGGAGATGGTCTCTAATGTACAAACCAGGTTTACAAATTTTAAAATATTGCAACAAAACAATTTCATATGGTGAGCAAAGCATCACTTTACTCAATTGAGCTGCAGACAACCATCACTGCAGCAAGCAACTTTAATTTTTTTCTATTTTTTTTTGCTCCAGTTGAGCTGTTTGCAATTCCCTGTGTTTTGTTTGACCCCAGAAAAACTACAAAAAAATATAAAATTGTTCAGAAAAGCCAAAAAAAGTAAAAAAGTTCAAAAAAACAATAAAAAAATATAAAACAACAATAAGAATAAAAAAACTGTTCTTTTCAGAACTACCTCCAATTTATATAAAAATGCTACATTTTTAAAAAACTCTGTCTTTATTTTTTTCTCCAGGGTACGCGTACCGGTACGTGTACCGATACGTGTACAGGGGCGCGCACCCCCTCAAAAAAAGAAAAAAATAATAATGAGTGTGTGTGGTGTGTGTGTGGGGGGGTGGGTGTGGGGTGTGTGTGTGTGGGGGTATGTGTGTGCGGTGTGTGTGTGAAGGATGTGTGTGTGTGGGGGTGTGTGTGTGTGGGGGTGTGTGTGGGTGTGTGTGTGTTAGGAGTGTGTGTGTGGGTGTGTGTGTGTGTGAGGTATGTGTGGTGTGTGTGTGTGTGTGTGGGGTGTGTGTCAGAGGTGTGTGTGTGGGGGGTGAGGTGTGTGTGGGGGATGTGTGGGGTGTGTGAGGTATGTGTGGGGGGGGTGGTTTTTTCAGTGAATTTAATAGGTTTTTTAAATGCTAATTCCTAACTATAACTGGTGTGAAACCTATGGTTTTTTCAGTGAATTTCATAGGTTTTTTAAAAGCTAATTCCTAACTATAACTGGTGTGAAACCTATGGTTTTTTCAGTGAATTTCAAAGGTTTTTTAAATCCTAATTCCTAACTATATAAGGCCTGAAACCTTTGGTTTTTTCAGTGAACTCGCAAGGTTTTTTAAATGCTAATTCTATTAGCGGATAACGTTTATATATGTTAATATCCGTATGGGACCACCTGAACAGCCCTAGGGGGGTCAGGGTGTTTCTACAAGGCCCCTTTTTTTTTTCTTTTAAAAAATGAGGTACGCGCACCATAACGCGTACGCGTACGGATACGCGTACCGTGTGCGTACCGTAGGCGCACCGTAAGCGTACCCCGCGACTTTCTGAATTTATTATGGGCCTTGGGGGTCCTTGTGGGACCCCCTGAGCAGGCTTAGGGGTTCAGGATGCTTCTACCCTGCCCCCTTTTTGAGTTCTACACGTTGTCTCAGTCTACCGAGGCACAAGATGGCTGCCAACAGTTTCTGTTTTGGAGTGTTGACAGACATTGGCAGCCAATCAGAATGCAGCTCGCGCACTAGAGGTACGCGTACGGTAAGCGTACGGGTGAGCTCACGGGTACGCTGCTATAGATATATATATTTTTTTGAACCTAAATTACTCAAAATCCAGTGGAGCACATATCTTGAGACATAGCAAAGGCACATCGGGCTACCAGTCCCTACAATTTTGCCAAGTTTGGTGGAAATCCATTCAGCCATTCGGGCTAAAAGTGATTCCAACCGCCCTATAGAAATTAACATGGGGAAAACACGTTTTGGGACCCCCTTTTATCTCAGCCCCCGCTTGACGAATCCCCCCCAAACGTTCAGGGAAGGACCGGAGCGCCGCGAGCAAATTTGAGGAAAATTTCAGGCAGATTACTCAACCGGCGCCAAAGTTATTCCCAATAGAATGTTGCGATTTCCCTATGGAAAACAATCCTAACTATAACTACCTACTGGCGACCGCCAGTAGGTAATATATATATATATATATATATATATATATATATATATATATATATATATATATATATATATATCTATATATATATATGTAATCTGTTGGCGGTCGCCAGTAGATAGTTAAAGTTAGGACCTAGTTTCCATAGGAAAAGCTTTCTTTCTTTTCCCAATAACTTTGGCGACCGTTGACGAATCTTCGTGAAATTTTCAAACCTAGTGGGGCATTTTGGTCAGCTCCTAACCTGAAAGTTTTGCGATGATTCAGGAAGCGAGAGCTGAGAAAAAAGGGGGTCCTAAAACGTGTTTTCTCCATGTTATTTTCCATAGGAAACTTTAGACATGGCTACAGCCCGAACTGCTGAACGGAATTACACCAAAGTTGGCAAAAAGGTAGCCCTTGTTTCAGAAAGAACTCTTTTTGTTATTGGTGTAAATCCGTTCAGTAGTTCCTGAGAAACTTAAAAAAAAGAGGTCGGAAAACGAAATTCCCATAGGAAACTTTAGACACGGCTACAGCTCGAACTGCTGAACGGAATTACACCAAATATGGCAAAAACGTAGAGCTTTGTTTAGAAAGTGCCGTTTTTTGGGGTGACACATAGGAGTGTGGAGGACCTGCGCAAGCGCTGGTTCGACATGCGCCAGCGCTCCAAAGAGAAGGTGGCTACCAGGTTGGAGCAAGCAAGGAAGACTGGTGCAGGGACCTCCACTGCCACTGACTCACACTTTTGGAGGAACTTGTGGAGGCAACACTACTTCCTGAGAGCGTAATGGGTGTGGCTGACCTGGACAGCTCCGACCCCCCAGGACCAGGACAAGGTAAGAGGCATGCCATCACACCCCTGACCCCTCCCCAACTACCCCCACTCACCCAGCAGCGACCCTGGGGCAGGATGAAAGTAGTTATTCAGTGCAGGTACGCAAACACACACTGCAATGCATTCTGGGAGATGTAGTCACATGCACATTACATTGGTACATTTACACCCAGCCAGTCCCCAAAGGCATGTGCGCATCAAGAAAGTAAGAAACAAGATACATGTAATCCCAAAAAGTGAAATTTTATTATTGTCAAGTGCTAGTCAGAACAGAAAATAAATGTGTGCTTTAAAATCCACAGCATCAACTGCAAATCAGACAACAGGCAGTGGGAGACAGGGCAATTCCCCTATCAGACCAGCAGCTGCGCAGGAGGATGAAAGTGAGGACGAGGCTAGCCCACTGAACCCCCCCAAGCGCCGCAGGAGGATTGTTGTAAGACCACTACCCCCTTTGGAGGACGAGGAACAGGACACTGATGGCGATGGCCAAACTGATAACACACAGCCAGGACCACAACAGCGCCCCGTGCAGTGCCAATGCCAGAAGTCCCGAACAGGCGCAGGTACCGTGCTACCACAAGTGCTGTAGATCCAGGAGATGGGTCCGTGTTTGCTGGCTTGAGTTGAACATGTTGCAGGTACAGCGCCTGCAAGCAAAAAAGATAAAGTCACTACAAATGGAAGTCAGGGCAGGCTACAGGAGCATGACATGTGCCATGGAGGCACTCTGTGCCGCACACAGGGCTGATCGTGCAGCCAGGCTTAGGGAGATGCAGCGCCTGGACCTGTATACACGTGCGGTGAACCGCCTGGCCTCTTCCAACAACATTTTAGCTAGACGCAGCATCTGCATGCAGCGCGAGGTGGCGCACAACAACCAGGACGTGGCAAGGGCCCTGCTCCAAATCTCTACGGCTGTAGATGAGCTGCGCGCAATCCGCACTACAGGGCCAGGAGTCCTGACTCCAACTGATGAGGATGCCCTATCAGTACGGAGCAGCCCCACCCCCCCCCACCAACCATGGATAGGTGCCGTAGTGGCCGTAACAGTAGGGCTACTGAAACAAGTGAAGGAGGCACTGTGCATCACCAAACAGGAGCTTCCTCCCGCCAGCGTCGCATGTAGGGACACATACATGGGATCACAGGATGGGTGCAGCTACCCACTGAGCATGGACACTTGCCCTTGAAGGGATACTTGCACTGTGCATGAACATGTGCAGGACCTTATGAAGGACATTGTGTTTCACTCAGCCTGTGTGACGTTAAAAATCCTGATGTTAAGGAATAAAAACACAGTCTGACAATTGTAATTTAGCTTTGTGTCATTTTCTCTTACCTAAAAATAGTTGTGCGTAATCTCATCCCGCCTCTGGCGCCGAGGAGCTGCACCAGCTAAACCGGCAGGCATGCGTCCTGGTGCTGGGCCCTCCACATCTGATGTGTCAGATTCACTGACCTCCACCGGTGGGCCTTTCCTGGGGGCGATGTTGTGCAAGATGGCACATGCGACCACTATCTTGCAACAGGTTTCTGGGCTGTATTGCAGTACCCCTCCACTCTTGTGTATGCACCTTAATCTGCTTTTGAGAATCCCAAATGTCCTCTCAATGGTGCCTCTTGTTGCAATGTGTGCGCTGTTGTACCGCCGCTCCGCTGTATTGGCTGTATTGAGGTAGGGCGTCAGTATGAAGTCACGGACTGCATACGCACTGTCACCTGAGGGGAGGAAGGTATATGGTTAGACACTGTCCTGCACATGCTATCCTTTACAAGTGTTTCCACTGTTCAAATGTATTTACCTAGTAGATAGCCTTTGCCAAACTCCCCATTTGTGAGCCTACGGTGTATCCCACTGTGGCGAAAGATGTATGAGTCGTGCGTGCTGCCAGGGTATTTCGCAACAATGTACGTGATGATGTGTTTTGCATCACACACCACCTGTATGTTCAGGGAATGGTAAGAATTGCGATTCCTGAACACGTACTAATTGTGGGATGGGGGGATATGGCAACGTGCGTTCCATCTATGCATCCGATGACATGAGGAAATTGGGCAATTTGATAAAAAGTCCTGTTTGGTCTGGTGCAGTGCCTGTGGGGTGCTTGGGAAGTGAATATGGTGGGGCATCCTCTGCACCATGGCATCAAGAAATGCATGGAAAAAGCGCGAAAGAGCACTTTGTGAAACCCCTCCTGCTGTGGCTATCACCCCCTGGAAACTGCCTGATGCCAAGAGGTGCAGGGAGCACAGGACCTGGATGTGGGTGGGGATGGATTGTGTCCTGCGTGTGGGGTGTTCAAGGAAGGGTTTGAGTTCCTCAATTAAGTCAAGGATACTCTCTTCATCCAGTCTGTAGTGTGGGTAGATGTCCTCCTCTGTGCGATGGAAGATGGAAAAGCGCAAACTGAATATTCTCTCCTGGCATCTCCTCCTTTGTGCAGCAGCTCTCAGTCGCAGCCTCCTCGCTATCACGTACAGCCCAGACATTGTGGAAAAAGTCTGTTGCATTGTGGGCCTCCTTATATACTTTTCACCTGATTACCACCTGCTCCCACTTGGTGGTAATTGCGATTCTCTAAATTGCGATTTTCGAGAATTAGCTAATTGCGATTTTTGGATACATTTCATTGCGATTCCTTATTTTGCGATTACCCAATTTGCGATATTCGCAAACTGAGGTAATCGCAAAATAAGGAATCGCAAGGAAAATCGAAGAATTCTGCCTCTCGCATCGTAAGGAATCGCTATTTTAGCGATTTCTTAATTTGCTCGAAAAGTTGGCTACATACATTCTGAATAGCGAATGTTTAATTGCAAACGCTGTTTTTTGTGATTCGCAGCGTTTGCGACTAAAAATTAGCTTGATACATATGGCCCCAAGTCTTTTTGCCATTTCTACAGCAAAGCCCTTAAGCACAGGATTCGCACAGTGCCATCCATGCCAAGCTGTAAAACGACAAAAGCTTTTTACCCCTCCAGGCACAGTATTACAGTTTCATATATACTTGTTCAGCTATATAAGGATTTATATTTTTTTTACTGCTTATTGTACGCTAAATAGATATTCCCACTCATATCATGGAACAGCACCTTTATACGGTGGGATATTACTTCCATAGCTGCCAATTGGATCTGGCTGCACAGAAATATCAGGGTTTGCTCTGGGTAGAAGAAGAAATAAGCACCTCTGAGAGAAATTATTAGATTAACATGAAAGCTGCAGCGAGTCAGTGGGAAAGAACATGGCGCTGACAGAATAGAGCTCTCCCTGCGCGATAAGAGAGACGCTGCCACAGTGTCATCTGTGGGAGTCGCCTACACAAAGACAGCTTCTTTCAAAAGCACGTCGTTTAAAAATATGTTACAACAACATGAAAGCAAGGACGAAAGCTGCCAGTCCCCACCGCCCACCAAGGCCGCATGCCTTTTGGGGCTGCTATCCGTATTCCTGAGGCTTGGGAGGGGCAGGGGGGCGGTGGCCGGCTGGTGTTGTCTCGTGCTGTCAATGTGGAAGTTCTACACGGCGCGTGGGGGCTGGAGTTTGATTGGGTCAAAAGGACAGTGGGAGAGGCCGTTTGAAAACGACGAGATCTGTCCCTCTAGACACGGAGTCTGAGAATAGAAAGCCTCCGGGAATCCACCGAGACATCCTGTCCAAGGGGGGAGGCGTCTCATGTCCACGGGCTAGCGGGAGACGTCATGCCCACGGGCTAATCTCAAGTGCCACCCATTACTGGAGAAGAAAGGCTTTCTTACCCCGTGCCATTATCCCGGCGAGCACTGCTTATTTTGAGCCGGTGGTTGCAGGTGGGGCCCACAGCCACTTATTTTAGGGACCCCGCATATTTTTCCTGATCAGACTTTCACCTAGATCATGGCAAAGAAAAACACTAGGGGGAAACAAGGAGGAAGAGAAAGACGGAAAAATAGTGGTAAAGGAAAAAAACAAGGATAAAAAAAGAACCTGGAAGAGTGAGATAAAGGGTCAGGTATTGTCTGGTGGTGAAGGAAAGTGGTATGGGGTGGAAACATGACCATGCAGTCTTGGTATTGGGCACCCCGATATTCCTAGCTCCCGCCCGGGCTTCTGAGCACAAAGTTGGGCACTGGCACTTACTATTTTACAAATTAAGCGATGCTGGCGAGTAGCATGGTACCATTGGGCACATCCCAAAAGCCCGCTGACCACTAGAGGTGAAGGCTCTGTATCCATTGATGTAACAATAACTCATTCCTCCAAGCCCCCTTCAAATCCCTACACCATCCTTGTCTCACATCTCACTCCTCCGTGGACCCACAGGGCCCGGCTATCACACACAATACCAGGGTGATGAAACTAGGATAGGCGCAGATGCTACAGGCCCTCCAGACCTGGATACAATTCTGAAAGATAATGGCAAATGAGTCCTTCAATCAATCCGCAGCATTAGGTGTTTGTTCAGCTGCAGTGAAAGGGCAATGTTAATTACTGTGACTCCAGAAAACAGCTTTTATTAAGAGGCTGCAGACGTGCTTGCCTTGGATACCTAGGTTTAGCTGGCTTCAAAGAGATGGCATTGCTAACTTTTGTCACTCTTTTGGCCAGATCCTATGGAGAATGGAAGAGTGGGACGTGAAAGGCACCAATGTCAAAAATGGTTCCCTTACAGTTAATAATAACACTCAGGCTGATTTGAGCCTTTTAGCTGGAGGATGTGGCTAAAGGTTTAAAGTAGTAAAAACTTCAATACCTTCCCTGATTTGCACTGGGCCAGCTGCTTGATTTGGCCCTAGGGGATGAAGCAGCTTTGTAGGGGGGAATTTGTTTCCAGAATTATGGGGCATATTACCAACCTACAGCGATATTTATCGCTAAGTAGGGTTAGCCGTAATATTTTTATCGCCGCCCTTCACCTGTTTTTATCGCTGAGATAACTTGCCAGTAGCAAGGTTTATCTCAACAGCGATAAAAATCAGGCGAAATGCGTGAATATCGCTGTCAATACAGCGATATTCACACATTAGCGTGACAATGCTCTTAGCCATGTTATCCACCTCCCATTGGATAACATGGCTAAGAACTGGTCAGGGCAGGCGTTAGCTTTTGGAGATATTCGCGCTTAGCGCGAATATTTCCAACGCTTCGCCTGTGTTGATCATAGGCGATAGCGATGTTAGCGACTGTTTCAGTCGCTAATATTTTGGCATGCCCACTTTGCATGTCATTAGCGATAAATATGGCAGACATGCAAAGCGGGCCCCAAAATGCTCGCTATTGCCTACAAGCTGTCGCTAACTGGTGTTAGCGACAGCTTGGTAATTGGGCGAGAAAATTATCGCCGCTTTAGCGGGAAAAAGTCCAGCTAAAACGGCGATAAGGGCCCTTGGTAATATGCTCCTATATTTTTTTACAAATGCATTACCAAAGAGTACATTTTGTAATGTCTGCATTAATTGGCTAGAAATTATTGGATTCTGATTGGTATCTAACACATGATTCCACTACTTTTATAGTGTGTTAGGCAAGCCCTACCTTACCCAGAAATAGTTTGGGTTTGTGCTCTCCAAGAATAATGATGCATTTTAGTGCAATTTCATTTAAACAAGCCGCAGAGCTCTAATTATTACAGGTAGTTCAGAAAACGAGGTTGTGATGGTTCAGCAGTGTTTGTGAAGGAGGTCAGTTTTATCTGGCTTGTAAAGTGTACCTAAAGACTCCTGAGCGAGGGTTGGGATATGAGGCTGTCAGCAGAAAATAGATGGAAACGAGCAGAGATGGTACTACAGGGCATAACGGCAATTACATGATGTAGGATTTATTAGAATTTAACAAAGATGATTAACGGTCATTTAGTGATGGTCGCCAGTGATGCAGGCTCTTATTTTAGCCTGGCTGTGGCAAGGGAAGGTTAGCTGATGTTGAGAGAGAGAATAGGAGAATCCTAGAACTGAGCTATGGGAGATACCCATGAGGTAGGGTTTAGTTGGGAAGTAGCTGAAGCTCCAGGAGCCGGGAAAGCAGCAGTCTCCAATTTAGGAGGCGAATCAGGTAAGCGATGTCCCTGCCATCCCTAGAGATATGAGGATGACCAGCAAGGTGGAGTGGTTGACTGCACTGAAAGTGGAGTGCTGGCCACGGAGGATGCATGTAAACGATAGAGTATTGAGGGGTGTGGGGTGATGACGCTTGAGACCTGTGTGAGAGGCATCTAAGTTGAGTGAAGGCATCAAAAACGTGTTTGGAGGAAGCTAAGTAGAAATTGTGTGTGTGTGTGTAATGCGAACCTGATAATTTTGGAGAAGGACAACATCAGACTGCAGACTAATAAGTGTCATAATTAAAAAATACAAGTCACGATTACTATTTGCAGAAGATTCCTTCCTCATATCAAAAACCTGCACTGGACTTCAACATTTAATCAATACGTTTTCAAACTTTTGTGTTTCTAGGGGACTGGAAATAAATGCGTCAAACCCCAAATACATGATTTTTGGGAAAGGTCCTGATAGAAATACTATTGTGAGAGTTGCTGATGAAACTCTTGAAAGAGTTTATTGCTTCGATTATTTAGGTGTCAAGTTGTTCGATAAGTTTATTTGGGAACCCAAGCTTAGAAAAAGTACCTTGCTTTTGGTACAAATATCCAAGGCTATACTTAGATTACATAAACAGATCCAGTCCAGATCCATAACCCCAGTTCTGGAGGTACATCAAGCCAAAGCACTGAGTGCTGCCATTTTTTACGCTGAAGTCTGGGGATACACAGATATCCAGAAGTTATCAGGGGAGGAGAACACATTTATTAGATCCCTTATTTGTGTTCCTATGGCTACTCCCTTAATTCCACTTTTTTTGGACTTAGGCAACAAACATATTGCAGATATGGTACATTTAAAAACGTTGATGTCTGGGTACGTATCTGGTCTACCCCAGAACTCATACAGTATGGAGGTGGACTGAGGGATCTAATGAAGGTCAATTGTGCTCTTAAAACCGCTTGGTTACAATACATCTCAATATGGTGCAGGACACTGGGGTGAGAAGATTATGGGATAGTCATGAGGACATCCAAAAGTCTGATGCTGTTGTACTTAAAATCAGATATCGGGCCTACGTACATGATCAACAATTAATAACAGCTTCTTTAGGTCGTCTGACCAATCAGTTCTTCAAAGTTCAAGCTTAGCCCAACATTTGAAGTTTTCTGTCACACAATTTTCCTCCCCTGGCCTAAAGTCTGTTTGTTAGATTTTGGTTGGGTACTCTATCACTAAAAACCTTTACGAGCAAGTGGACAAGAGTGTGAAATTCGGACAAATATCCTGCCTGCGGGGTAGTTCCAGGGACAAACGAACACGTTTTTTTCCCCCAGGTTACTGTGACCCCCGCAGGAAATGGATACACCCTGTCTAGTCAAACCTGAAGGTTAATACTTATAAAATCGTATACAGAATTCTAAAAACTGGCACCTCAGAAGTAATAGGTTTTTCTGTCAGTTGCCGGTTTTCAGCCAATGTTTGGTACACGCACTCTAAGGCTGTACTCTAGAGAGAGGAAGAGTATAATATTTCCACATTTATCTTAGTATATGTGAACTGGGTAAAATGTTTAACCCCCCCGACCCAAAAACCAAAATTAATCTAATTTGTTGGCTGGGATTACTGTGTTCCTTTCCAGATCACTGACATAATATTGAGTAAATAAATATTCCCATACACAAATATTGATACAAAAATATCGATTTCCAAGATATCAACATCCTATCTTTAAAATGTAAAATACATAAATATTGAAAAAATAATATAGATGTTAAAAATATCGATGTACAAAATATCATTTTTTATATATAAAAAATAATGGTAAATAAATTAAATAATAAAATTAACGTAAAAAATTATTTAGATGTAATGTACATTTTAACAAATATAATAAATAAATGTAATTAAAAAAATGTAAACGTGCATATATAAAACGCAATATATGAATGTATATTTTCTGTAAAACAATCAATAAACTAATAACTTTAATTTATTTTAAAATATTATAAATATATAAATGTTTACATATATATACACCTATAACATAAAATCTAATAAAAAACAATATATTATAAATAAAATTATTAAAATGTTAAATAATTTGTAAACTATCATTTTGCACTCCATTGACTGCAACTGTAGGAAAAGTGTTGGATAGCGTAGAGGTAAAAATTACTATTCCCACTCCTTTGAATGCAACAGTAGGGAAAGTGTTGGATAGCGGAGGGGAACAATTACTATTCCGACTCCAGTGAGTGCAACAGTAGGGAAAGTGTTGGATAGCGGAGGAGTAAAATTTACTATACCCACTCCAGTTAGTGCAACAGTGGGGAAGGTTTGGATATCAGAGAGGAAAAAATTACTATTCCCACTCCAGTGAGTGCAACAGTAGGGAAAGTGTTGGATAGTCGAGGGGAAAAATTAACTATTCCCACTCTAGTGAGTACAACAGTAGCGAAAGTGTTGGATAGCATAGAGGTAAAAATTACTATTCCCACTCCAACTACTGCAACAGTAGGAAAAGTGTTGGATAGCGGAGGGGAGAAATTACTATTCCCACTCCAGTGAGTGCCACAGTAGGGAAAGTGTTGGATAGCGGAGAGGAAAAAATTACTATTCCCATTCCAGTGAGTGCACTAGTAGGAAAAGTGCTGGATAGCGGAGGGGAAAAATACTATTCCCACTCCAGTGAGCACAACCGTAGGGAAAGCGTTGGATAGGGAATGGGTAAAAATGTAATATTCCCACTCCAGTGAGTGCAACAGTAGGGAAAGTGTTGGATAGCAGAGAGTTAAAATTAATATTTCCAACAAAGTCAATTCAAAATAAAAAAGAAACAAAATATCAACTACAATACAAAAATTGTTAATAACACAGTAATAAAAATTATATAAATATATTAAAAATTACAAAAGATAGAAACATATTATAATGTTAAAAAATCTAAAAATACCTATAAACATTATTTTATAAAAGTTTAAAAAAGACTTTACAAACAAATAACTATATTTATTATAAATTAATTATAATCAAAATCATTATTTATTACACAAAATGAATATTTCTTATTTCCTATCCTATAACACTACACATTTCACAACACACATCTACATTTCTAAAAAACTCTCCCTCCATAATGAATATAATTAATTATCAAATGAACAAATATTATTGATTAAAAATTAAATTAAAAGATATAAAAATGTATTTACTCACCAAACATTACCCCTATAAAACCAAAATCCACAAACAAAATAAAAGTCAACAATTACCATAACAATGCATCAATTAATAAATGAATAATAATGAACAAATCATTTTTAATTAATAAAACTTAAAATACTTTCCACCCTCTACCCCAACAAACACCACAACACACTCATAAAAATAATTACACAATTTCCAAACTAATTTTACATTATTAAATTATTATCAATTAACAACAACCTATTAATTAATTGAAAATGATTTAGTTCCCACCCTTCAATACTGTAAACCCCACAACTCACATCTCAAATTAATTACACAATTTCCATTATTAATGTTTAATTATTTAAATACCATTAATCAACAATTAATTGTTAATTATTTTTAAATAAATTACTTCATACCCTATTCTCCTATAAACCCACATCCCGCTCCTACAAAATTGACCCAATTAACATATTTACCAATTAATTAATAATAATTAACAACCAATTAATTAATTATTAATAAATGACTTCCCTCAATTAACACTATAAAATCTAAATAAAATGTATTAATCATTCTAAATTAAATCAATACTAATAAATAAAAATTATTAATCAATTTATTATAATTACATTTCTTCCCACACTATTCCCCTATAAACCCACAACACGCTCCTAAAAAACACAATTAACATAATTATCAATGCATTAATCATTAAAAATTAACAACTAATTGATAATTCTTAATACATTAATTACTACAATTAACACTATTAAATCTAAATTAAATGAATCCTAATAAATAAAAGATATTAATTCAAGTATTAAAATCAAATTACTTCCCACCCTATTCCCCTATAAACCCACAAACTGCTACAGAACTAAAAAACGCAAAATGTAATTAAAATAACATTAATCATTACTAAAAATGTAACACATTTATTTAAAAACAAAAGTGATATTTTGTTAAAAAAATGAGATCACATACTTTTAAAATACATACTAAAATACATAACACTAATATAAAAAACGATATTTTAAACAACAATATTTTTGCAAACGATATTACTGACTTCAATATTTTAAAAAACAATATTTATTACCTTAAAGTCGATATTCAGGACCACGACATTCTTGCTGTCGATATTTCTGTATCACGATATTTGCAACTCGATATTTTTGTATATCCATATTAAAAACTCAATATTCTGTCTGTGCACCATCCCTTCTATTAGAATATGGCACTTCTTTTTATGAGGCTAATTGATGCTCATAAAGTTAAACAAAGGAAATATTAGTCCCCGCTGAATTTCTACAGATGCAGTGCCAGAAGAATAATGCTGTACCTTTTGGTATTATAACTATTTTTTATTTTATTTTATAAGATGCTTTTACACATGTGAGAAAATTCCTATGGTCTCTTTCATTTTTTTACTCTCCTATAGTATGAATTGCATTTTAGATTTTTAATGATACATATGTTTTTTTAAAATCTATACGCTTTAATGGTTCTTGGTAAACTGAATAACGCTTATTTGTAAAAAAAAAAAAAACGAGGCAGCAGGACTATTCCTATTCTATCTATGCATTACTCTCTTATAGTATGAATTGCATTTTAGATTTTTAATGATACATATGTTTTTTTAAAATCTATACGCTTTAATGGTTCTTGGTAAACTGAATAACGCTTATTTGTAAAAAAAAAAACAAGGCAGCAGGACTATTCCTATTCTATCTATGCATACAGGATATATACCAACATCCCAGTATCTATCCAGACCGCCTCACTGCTGCCCCAATTTATGTAAGGTTTGAAGATGCACGTTTTTAAAGAACACAACATTACAATGCAACACAAGTCCACAAACAGCTACCTCTCCTTCTACTCACTGACCTTATGTTGGACTTTGACCATGCACAGCACTCCACTGCATTTTGGCTAGGTTTGTGCTATAGAAATACCACACTAATACTTACAAAGATGTGAACAGTTGATAAGGCAGAAGATTGACCCTCGCTGGACATCTTGAGTAGAAGAACTGTCACAGCTGTTGTGGTCTAAAGTGGGTACATTCCAGAGCAGTGTGATTGGTTGAAGAGTTAAGTGATGTGGTCAAGAATTATGTTGCAGACCCTTAAGGCTTTTATTTACGGGGCACATGGGTTGGAAGGACACAGGAGTGTTGTGGTGTCCTGCATATTGGAAAGAGTGCTGTTGGGTATATGGGAGATGGGGTGCGGAGGATATGTCAGATGGATGAGAGGAGAAGCTAATGTTATAAGAAGTCAGGGGTTGAAAAAAATAAAGTTAGAATTGCAATTTTGACAAGAAGTGGAAGGCACCGACTGTCAGTGAGGGCCCGGATATGAATACCATAAGTGGAAGGAATAAGGATTGGAGGTCCTAGATTATAATGCAAGGATATTACGAGGTCCTACTTATGGGTAAGATGTAATCCTTCCAGGGCAGTGATGAGGATTGAGGCTGGCTTCTTGTAATCAGTAGATGGTATGGGGTACTTGATTTCTGCTCTCATCAACACTAGTCCTCATGGCTGTTTTTCAGGTTATAATGAAAGAAGTGATCTACCATTGAGGCTGAGGGGGTGGAATGGGGAGAAGGTACTCACTGAGTAAAAAATATTTGAGTGCTGATTTAAGAGTCTTGCTGAACTAGATAAGGGAGTCAGAGGGGCAGAGTGGTAAGATCTGGTGTATTCATTCCAGTTGAGGACAGAGTAAGTTGGGTGCCCAGGTTAAGACCCGGGCAGGGAGTTTGGAAATAGCTGGGAAGAGGAGCTGGGAAAAGATGGACATGAAGTTTACAGCATGAAACGGGTGGAGAGTTAAGGTGTTTGGGTGTGGTGGGGCATAGAGAAAAGACTGAGTTTAAGTTCTTTCCAGTGGCGGTGATCTCACTGTTGTGAGACTGTGAAAGGATGGGCAGAAATATGGCGTGAGAAGCTTTTTTGATTTTTGTATGGTTGCTTTTAATTGGAAATATATACAAACCTTATGGGCAGTAGGTGGGTATTCGAAAAGGGATGAGAGCACGGATGTCTGGCAAGTGGCAATGCAGTTTTCCTTTTCTTTCTCCGTAGGTTCCTCGAGGTGGTTGCTGCCCCCAGCTCCCTCAGGGAAAGACAGAAAACGTTGCAGTAAGTATTATGTCCGATGAGTGGTTTGTTTATTCTGTCACCAGTACACCAGTATCCCAAAGGATCCTTGAAATAAAACAGGCAAGTTGAGTGTTATCACCCTGGGCTGTGAACCATAAAAACATGAATAGGTAGCTAGGATTCCTATGAACTATTGGATATCATTGTGTGCTGTGCCCCTTCCTTTTTCCCCTCTTTCCCCGCAAGCCGTGGTACCTGTGCGAGTCGGTTTCTAGGGTATTTTTAAATGGTTTCCCCAGATACAGCAATATATGGCTTAAGTGACACACACAAAGGCAGCAATTTAAACAAAACCACCAAAAAGAATACATACCGACCATCCTTTTACAAGCCCCGGATTCACCCCCTGGGTCCATCCTGTTTCGGAACCAATACAATTGGTGCGTTCAATTCACGTACGGGGGATTCTATTGCTCCCATTGTTGATATTTTTTGTACCTTCTCCTAAAAAGCCTCTCTGCATGCTTTAGGTATTTTTTAAGATTTAAGGCGCAATCTCTTCTCAGGTTCAGTGACAATAAAATGTTGTATTATAAGTGTTTCTTTTGGTATTGTTTAGAACACCCTGTGGTAGGGCCCTAGTTGTTCATCCAATTCCTGTATTATCTGTAGAGCTAGGCCTGGATCAATACATTATATATTGTGCAGTTTTTTCTCTTCTCTAATGCCAGAAAGAACTGGGAAGGGACCTTTTCATATTTTCAGCAGGTTTACATGATAAATCTGTTGTTCTTTTTTTCCTTCTTGACCTCTACTCTATATGTTACTGGTTTCACCTACTTTACTATTGGAAATGGTCCTTGCCGTTGGCACAACATTTTGTGTTAGGAAGAAGGTAACAGTACAAGTACCACACCCCCTACTGTAAACACGCGGAGTTTAGTCTTTTTTATCATACTGTTCTTTCTGGGTTTGTTGGGCATGCTCTAGGTTTGCTCTCACTATTTCACGTATTTGGTTTAGGTGGGTTTTTTGTGCTCGTAATGTATGCAAAAGCGGTTTGGTATTGTCTTATTCTTGTTCCCACACTTCCATGACCATGTCTAATAGTGTACTAAACAACAGCTTTAATGGTGAAAACCCAGTACTACTTTTCTCCTTACACCTTATAGAAAATATGGGCAATGCAAATAGCGCCTCTGTTCCCATTTCCTGGTTTCTGGGTCTAGAAGTTTTTTTAAACATGCTTTTTAGTGTAGCATTGTAACGCTCTACTTAGCCATTCATCTGGGGATGATAAACAGCAGTTCGGGTCTCTGTTTTATCCCTAACTGACACACTTGTTTCATGAGTTTGGAAGTGAAGGGGGTTCCCTGGTCTGTTAGTATCTCTGTGGGGAAAACCCATCCATGAGACGATCTCTATTATGGCTTTGGTGATCTGTGTAGTGTTGCTTTGGCGAAGAGAAACTGCCTCTGAATACTGGGTAGCATAATCTACCATTACTAGAACGAACCAGCACTCAATGTTGGAAGGAATTGAGGGTCCTATTCTATCCATTCCTACTCATATAAATGGCTCACCTATCACGGCAAGGGGAAGCAAAGGGGCTTTCAAGGGTCAATATCGGCTGTGTTTCTGGCAGACCAGACCTTCTCTACAACACTTCTTGACCTGATTATAGATACCTGGCCAATAAAACCTTTTAAAAATAGCTTTCTTTGTTTTCCTCAGGGCTGAAATGGTTCCCTAACAGATGGCTGTCGGCTGAAAACAGGACTTTGTCTCTAAATGGTTCAGGTATAAGTAGCTGTATGGAATGTGTTTTCCCACCCTTCTTTTACAATAGGTCTTCTTGGTTAAAGAATTGAGGACCTACTGCTTGGAGATCCTTCTCTTCATTGGCTGTACTACAAGCTTCCCTGAAAAGAGGTTCTTCCTTTTGCACCACCCTGAAATTCCTATCTGATCCCCAAACAGGTTGAGCTCTTTGTAAGACTGGCAAGACCCTCTGCATATCGTGCCTCTCTGCTTTCTTTTGCCTTTTACTCTTTAGGTATTTGGGAAGGGGCCACTCATCATCCACAGTCTGTGAAAAGGGTGCACTTCCCCGCCAAGGGTATCCTTCTTTCCAAGTCTCTTTAACAAGGGTCTCTAACCCAGGTAATCATTCCCCACAATAAGGGTTCAGGTAATAGCGATATTACCTCCACCTGTAGGGGTACTACTGGGTCTCCATCCTGTTGTAGATTGACTTTGACTTAGGTATAATTATTTTTATCACTGTGAACTCACTGAATATTCACAACACTTGTCTGCTATGGTGGGTCTCTGGGGATGAGCCGGAGCCTCGTAACTCTTTGATGACACCTTGTGTCTAACAAGGCAGGGACAGACTAACTGTTCACCTTCATAAGGCACTGGTACATGCCTCTAGCCAGTCCAGTGTCCATTAGTTTTCCCGTTTGGGGACAATACCAGGCTATGTGTCATATTACCCCACATGCGAGACAATGAGGTCCTACTAGGACCAGGTCTCTGACCTGGTCCTAGTAGAAGGGGAACAACCCCTGGTTTCCAGGGTCTGAGGGGCTTACTAGTACTCTCAGGTTCACGACCTCTACCCTGCCAACCAATATCTTCTCAACCCCCTCAATGATCCTGGGCGTGATTATAAGCAGTGGTGGTTTCCACTGCATTTTGTAGGGTCACTTGTCTGTGTTGCCTCACCCATTTTTGTGCTAGAGGATGCAAGCAAGCCAAAAACTGCTCACGGTATATTTTTTCAAGGATCTATTCCTTGGTAGCATTCTCAGGTTTGAGCCACATGTTGGTCAAGTACCTTCACTCCGTAATACAGGGCTCTAGGGGTTTCATGGGTTGATTTGCCTACGCCGGACTCTGTGAGTTTCATCGTCCAATCCTAAACACTCAGGATATTCTTTTTAATATCCATGCAGGGGTAGTTTCTTGTGTATTAGCCACCTGAAAGGAGGTTTGCAGGTCTCCCATGTGCGGGGCCCCTAGATACTGCCCACATCTATCCTCTGGCCAGGCCACAGCTTGGACCAAAAGCTCAAAGTTGTGTTTATTGGTACATTTTATTTTTCAATTTAAAAAAAAAAGGTACCACACAGACATAGTAGTCAACAATTATAGGATATATTATGCATTTCAATCCCCTTTACATGCTGGCATACAATGATGACCAGGAGTGGCAAGAGTGTGAATTGTGTCCATGATACATAGCATCAAAGGTGAGAAGTCATCTGATTCTATGGGGTAGCTGGGAACCTGGGCTCCGAGCTCCCCCTTACAGGCGTAGCAAATACAAACTGGTCCAGCAATGGAGCAGCCTAAAAACGGACATCCTTCGTCTGCAAAAATACATGTCCATCAGGAAAAAGGTCCATGATAGTGTTCAGGGAGTATCTGGTGAGGGTATGGCGAACCAGAGCCTCTTGTGTAATGGGCAACCAGAGATTTATGGCCAAAGACAGGACCAGTGAATATAATAAGTGGCCTCCCATCATTTGTATTAGCCACTTCCAAGCCCAACTGGTTATGGACACTGTCTGAATGTCATGTGGTTCATTTATTAGTCCCATTGGCAACAATGCTGCCATAGGTGCTGGGTCCGCAAAGTCCGCTTCTGGCCTAGTGTATGGTATCTGGGCATCTGGATGATACCAGTGACTTGCAAAGTTACACTGGGCCACCAGGTAATAAAAACAGAAATTCGGGACCTCAAAGCCCCCTCGCTCGTATGGCAGGGTCAATGTATCCCAACTAATTCTCGGCTGCTTGCCCCCCCAGACAAGGTTTATGAGGGTAGTGTGGAGCGTCATGATGAATACGTTGGTCAACAGAATAGGGGTGTTAAGAAACAAATACAGAAACCGGGGCAGGACCACCATTTTATTAATGGCTATATGGCCAGCCATGGAGAGGGGGAGCTTCAGCCAGAGATCAACCTGCATGGACAGTCTGGCTAGCACTGGGCCTTAGTTAAGACATATTATTTGCTCCTTATCTCTGTGAATGTGTATCCCGCCCGAGATACTTAATGGAGTCATCGAACCACACCAATGGGAATTCACTATCAAGTTTGCTCTGGATTGTTGTCAGAGAGAACAGCTTGGAATAGTCCCAATTTATATGTAACCCAGACAGTGCCCCGTATCGAATGATTTGCCTAAGAATGGGTGCCAGTTTATAATTTGGATGCCGCATATAAACGATAATGTTACCTGCATAAAGTGTGATTAGAAGTGGTCCTGGGCATGCGCATTCTGGCCATATCGCTACCTGGACTCACCGTATTGCTGCACTGCCCTGCCCTGTAGGACTTGGAACTCGACCCCGGACCTGTGTGCGCTATTCCGCTCCCCCTCCGCCGCTGCAGCCCATCAGCAGCCGCCGAGTGAGGGAGAGCGAGAGGGCGCGGAACCACATCTCCCAGCTGCCCTTGCACCGGGACCGGAAGGGTGTCAGAGAACCAGCGCGCCAGGCGGCGCTTAAGAACAAGCCTCCACATCGGTGGAGCGAGGGACGCATTCTGGCCATATCGCTACTTGGACTCACCGTATTGCTGCACTGCCCTGCCCTGTAGGACTTGAATCTCGACCCCGGACCTGTGTGCGCTATTCCGCTCCCCCTCCGCCGCTGCAGCCCATCAGCAGCCGCCGAGTGAGGGAGAGCGAGAGGGCGCGGAACCACATCTCCCAGCTGCCCTTGCACCGGGACCGGAAGGGTGTCAGAGAACCAGCGCGCCAGGCGGCGCTTAAGAACAAGCCTCCACATCGGTGGAGGGAGGGACGCATTCTGGCCATATCGCTACTTGGACTCACCGTATTGCTGCACTGCCCTGCCCTGTAGGACTTGAATCTCGACCCCGGACCTGTGTGCGCTATTCCGCTCCACCGCTGCAGCCCATCAGCAGCCGCCGAGTGAGGGAGAGCGAGAGGGCGCGGAACCACATCTCCCAGCTGCCCTTGCACCGGGACCGGAAGGGTGTCAGAGAACCAGCGCGCCAGGCGGCGCTTAAGAACAAGCCTCAACATCGGTGGAGCGAGGGACGCATTCTGGCCATATCGCTACTTGGACTCACCGTATTGCTGCACTGCCCTGCCCTGTAGGACTTGAATCTCGACCCCGGACCTGTGTGCGCTATTCCGCTCCCCCTCCGCCGCTGCAGCCCATCAGCAGCCGCCGAGTGAGGGAGAGCGAGAGGGCGCGGAACCACATCTCCCAGCTGCCCTTGCACCAGGACCGGAAGGGTGTCAGAGAACCAGCGCGCCAGGCGGCGCTTAAGAACAAGCCTCCACATCGGTGGAGCGAGGGACTCATTCTGGCCATATCGCTACTTGGACTCACCGTATTGCTGCACTGCCCTGCCCTGTAGGACTTGAATCTCGACCCCGGACCTGTGTGCGCCATTCCGCTCCCCCTCCGCCGCTGCAGCCCATCAGCAGCCGCCGAGTGAGGGAGAGCGAGAGGGCGCGGAACCACATCTCCCAGCTGCCCTTGCACCAGGACCGGAAGGGTGTCAGAGAACCAGCGCGCCAGGCGGCGCTTAAGAACAAGCCTCCACATCGGTGGAGCGAGGGACGCATTCTGGCCATATCGCTACTTGGACTCACCGTATTGCTGCACTGCCCTGCCCTGTAGGACTTGAATCTCGACCCCGGACCTGTGTGCGTTATTCCGCTCCCCCTCCGCCGCTGCAGCCCATCAGCAGCCGCCGAGTGAGGGAGAGCGAGAGGGCGCGGACCACATCTCCCAGCTGCCCTTGCACTGGGAACGGAAGGGTGTCAGAGAACCAGCGCGCCAGGCGGCTCTTAAGAACAAGCCTCCAGACCCGCGTCGCGGGAGCGCCGGGCTAATCCCGGGCAAAGGGCCCTCAGAGGCCAGAAGAGGCTGGGCTGGGCCACCCCCTAACTGCACCACTACAACAAAGAAGGTATTTACCTGAAGCCATTTGACATTCTAATTGTTATCTACTGTACGTGGGCGGTCCGTCCTCAGCATCAACCAAAGATGACCTAATTTCCAGGGGCAACCCATTCTTTGTGTTTGATTTTGAGTAACATGAGAAAGGTCACCAAAACGACCAGGATGCCCAATCTAAGGTCAAACTCTAAATCGAAGGTGGCTGCCCCTCAATCTGTCCCTACACTCACTGCAATTGATATAATGTTGCAGCAGACCATAGGGGCAGTCTCAACTGCAATAGCCAACACAGAAAGGAGAATGTCCCTACCACCGACAATACTTGCCCCAGACTCGCAAGATGTAGCCACTAATCCTTTGGTAACCACCATAAATGTCATTGATGACTCAGACCTAAGCCTTGGTGTCACCTCCTCCTTTGCTGAGCTCCCTTGTGCCCAGGCTCCGACTGAGCTAATAGGGGATATGGAAATCTCCCAGTCTAACCTGAGTACTTTACGGGATGGGGAGAGGCTGAACTTAAACTCAAGCAGCTTAATGCCAAAAAAAACCAGTGATGCCTCCGCACATAAGAAAAAGAAAAAAAAAAAGGGGACCGAACACTTTGACAAACCACAATTTAGTTGCTCCAATCCCCAATTCGACATCAGGAATACCTTGCTGGGTAACAAATATGGTAGCTGACCTCAAGGCAGACCTTGAAGACACGATCATAGCCCATATTAAACCACTCATGTCAAAAATTGACAGATTGACGTCACTAATAAATAACAAAGGGATGGGTCCCACTAAGCAAGCTGCAAATGAGGGTTTACTAACCAAAGGGGGGTCACAAGGGGGCATGGTTAATAACACCTCAAATGATAAGGTCACAACAGCTAATCAACCCCAAGCTAGTAAACTTAAGGATGCAAAACAAGTTAACATTATGACTGGGAAGAAAGTCCCCGCGCCCCCGTACCCTAGTGCTCCTACTTCCATTTTACAGGCCCAACCGCAGCAAGGCCCTGGATTGGGAAATGCTACACCCCTAGCTGAAAAAACTGGCCAACATCCCCAAGAAAAATACAATCATAGATACTGCACAAATAGACAACCAAGCAGAGAAGGCAAAATTGGCACGCTTTAGGACAATTAATCTTCAGCCTGAAGCCCTTCCCTTCGTGGTTGTATTAGCCGGTGTGCCATCCATGAGGGAGGGTAAAAAGGAAACACAAACTGAATTAAGGAACAAATGTGCCCAATGGTTACAGCTAAACAGACCCTTACCCCCTAATATCTCTGGAGAAATACTTACGGTCAGACGAGGGGATTGGATAGGCAGAAGTATTAAAACTATAGCAGGGGATGTAATAACTGTTAATTTTAGAGACATGGCTGCGGTAGAATCTATATGCAATGCACCCTCTTCTGGAACTAATACGCAGATCTATCCTCTACACCTTTCATATTTTTATCCAACTATACACCAAAGGCAAATACCAAGAAATCGAATTCCCATGAGCAGAGGATACCAGCAAGTATCCCAACAAAGGCCCCCTCAATGGCAACTCCCTTGGCAAGGTATCCACAATTTTGATCCCTTACTAACACAGTACGCACACTGGAATAGGTTCTGCACACTAGATGAGGTGGATTGACTCAAATTTGAGGGAACCAATACCCCGCCATTGGACCAGAGGCTGGATATGGAAGGGAATTTTCCAATGGAAAATATAACTGTATGCACCCCCCTATTCTCACATTAGAATCTAATAATGCCCTGGCTAAATCTTTCCCAGTGACCAAGCCTCCAAGTGAACCTCTGGACCCCCGGAATAACAATAACAATAGCTATGATCCTAAGGGTGCACTAATGATCCTTAGTTGGAACCTAGCAGGTATCCATCGGAAATTGGGGTCACCAGAGTGGAACTCTTTGGTGGAGGCGCATAAAATCTGCTTGTTCCAAGAGACCTGGAGCCTAGAGCCACTCCATCGTGTTGGTTATGTCCCATATTTTGTGCCCGCGGAAAAACATAAAAATGGTAAGGGACACCCTTCGGGGGGTTTGCTTACCTGGGTAAGCATCTCCCTCAATTGCTGTGTAAAATCTAAGCAGATTAATTGTCCAAATATTTTAGGACTATCCTTAAAAGGTTCACGCAGGGGGCCAACACTTGATTTGTTCAATATTTATGTCAGAGGTACTAAGCATGGGTCTACGTCCCCGATTGTAACCATCCTTGAAACAGAACTAAGACAAAACACCAAGGGTGCTCAAACCTTAATTGCAGGAGACTTCAACTGCACCTATGAGCCACTCTCATCAGACGACATTCTGGATTTGGATGAGGATGACATCAGAAGGGGCATTCCAGCCCTAACTATTCCCCCGATCAAAAGATGGACTCATAGTGCGATCCAGTTAAACGCTCTGACATTGGAGTTTGGGCTAAGAGCTGCAAATGGCCGCACACCATCAGATCTCCTGGGTGCGGTTACATATAATAGAGTCAACCATACCTCGAGGATCGACTACATCCTGTTAGATCTCAAGCTATGGGGACTAGTTCAAGACACGGTAATCTTACCCACGGTAGAAAGCGATCATAATTCGCTTTCTCTATCGTTAACAAACCCCTGGCCCAATGAACCAGCTGAAAATCCCTCTAAACATCCTTACAGAACTTCTGTTTCTACCTGTGGGAGATGTTTAAAGTGGAACAAAATCTCCACCGATGAAGTCAAACTTAAAACAATAAACAAACTACTTGTGACTTCTCAAATGGAACTGGATACCATTGATCCAACCCAGGTAACAGGAAGGGCGACATCTATTTTTGAAAACACTCTTAGGTCTATAGGGGATATATTCCTAAAAAAGGGGTGTGAGGGGAGGAACATAGTATCCCATAGCTCTAGGGGTAAGCATGACTGGTATACATCTGCATGCAGACATGCCAAATCCCTATTGATTGAGGCCGTTAAAGGCAAATCCCAACCCAAGATACAGGAAGCCAGGAAAGAGCACAAGGGAACATTGACCAGAGCAAAAAAGGAGTGGGAAGAAGTGTTCTGGTGCACCTTAAAAGAGGCAAGTGCTAAGAAAGATCCAAGGTGCTTCTGGGATACAATCAGAACCAGAAATAGACCAGATAGTGATCTTATAACATGTAATATCACCAGCCAAGCATGGGTCAACCACTTTTCCAAACTATACACCCGTCAACCTGGCGATAACACTTTAGACATTCCCAAGGAGGTTCAGAAACGGGAAGTGGCTTCTATTGAGACCCAAAAGGCCTGGGATGCAGATCCAATAGACTCAGACTTCTCGATGAAAGAAGTAGAGTATGCCATTAGTACCATCTTGCCCCAAAAGGCACCTGGTCTTGATGGCATTCCAGGGGATCTCTTGCGATCAGACATCTCGTTATGGGGGAAATTTATTCACTGCCTACTTATTGCCATATGTAGGGGTGCACCAATTCCCACATCTTGGAAAGGGGCGGAGGTCGTCCCTATATTTAAAAAGGGCGCTAGGGACGACCCGTCCAACTATAGGCCTATAAGCTTGTTGGATATAAGCCAAAAGGTGGTCGGAAAGGTACTGCTGATTAGAATATTGGACTGGATTAATGACAACAATATCCTCTCTGATTATCAGGCAGGTTTTAGAGTTGGTACTGGCACAATTGAGCAAGCATTTAGATTGATGCTAGTGTACTGGAAGGTGGTGGTTTTAGGCAAGGGCAGTCTTTATCTCGCATTCATCGATCTAAAGACTGCCTTTGACCTTGTACCTAGAGAGACCCTTTGGAGAGTTCTTGTCGATTTGGGGATACCGCCTTATATTCTATCGCTACTTGTTAGGCTCCACGACAACAGCTTTGCCCAAATCAGATGGGGTACAGGGGGGAAAAACCAGCAGCATTCCAGTGGAGAGAGGGGTTCGCCAGGGATGTGTTCTAGCTCCCACCCTTTTTTCCTTGTACATCAATGGAGTGGTTGAGCACCTGTTGAAAGACCCTTCTGATGAACCATCCCTGGCGGAGGAGCGTATCCCCACCCTCCTCTTTGCTGATGATACGCTCCTCCTGTCCAAATCCCCAATGGGTCTCCAAAAACTGCTCAACAACTTCCAGACCTTTTGTGTAGAACGGGGCCTGGTAATCAATACAGATAAAACTAAATATCTTGTAATGAATCCCCCCAAAAAGACTGTACGCCCCCCTAAGTTGAATGGTATACCTTTGGGGAGGGTTGATGTATTTGATTACCTAGGCATCCGTTTGTCGCACAATATGCACTGGGCTCCCCACCTAGATAAAATGCTGTTAGCCCATAAGAGGGTAACTGGGGCCCTCTTGAAGGAACAACGATCTTGTGCCATAAGACCTGTAGCCCCTGTCCTCGACATCTATACAGCAAGGGGTGTTAGCTCTTCTCTGTATGGGGCAGAGCTATGGGGCTCATGCAAAATTAATGAACTGACAAGATCCGAGAGGAAGTTTTGCAGAGCAATTATGTCACTTCCCCAAGGCACTCCCATGACCCCATTAATGCTCGATCTTGGCTGCCGATCTATCGAAGACCTAGCAAAGTTCCGGCCCCTTCTTCTATGCCCCCGGTTGTGGCGAGTCCCGGAGCTCGCTAACTATGCGAAAGGCCTTTCTGAAATAATGTCTCTACCAGGATGGCATAAAATTAAGTGGTTAAGAGATATGAAATCCCTCCTATATGATTTGGGCTTGAGTGAAGCCTGGACTAACAAGACATCTCCACCAAAGGCAACACTCAAGACCCTGTACTGGAACTGGATTATGAGCAAAAGAAGTGACAATAGCACACTGGGCAGACTGACGGAGGACTTCTTGAGATTCAAGGACTTGCCAATTCGGGAACTATATTTAGACATCATTGAGAAACCATTTGACAGGTCCTTGTATTTTAAATTTAGAACGGGAACTCTTCCTCTGCGTACTTTTACATCTCGGTGGAAACCGCTGGCTCAGACTACAGAGTTCTGCCCCTCGTGACCACTCAAACAGGAGATAGTGGCACATTTCATGTTTGTGTTTCAGGAGTATGCCCGTCCAAGACGAATATGGCTTAAACAACTGTGCCGTTTGCTGGGGACTAGACACCATGCCGAGGCATTGCGCATTCTAATATCAGATTCATGTCCATTGTATGCTTGCACCCTTTCAAAATTTTTATCTTGGGCTTGGTGTATTAGATCCAAAAGGCTTAATGAAAATGTTTAATTCTTTTTTAAATTAAATATCTCTGATATGTTTATTTTATTGGAACACTAAAACTTTTTAAGCCTGTTATAACTAAATTGTTGTATTTTTTACTATATTCTAATGAATTTGTGTACTTCTTATGAAGCTTTTATGATAAATTTTATCGAAATAAAGCCTTTTTGACTTGACTTGACTTGATTAGAAGTGGTCCAGTTTTGAATTGTAGTTATCTCTATGGAGGTGCCATCCTGAAGGTGACATATCAAGGGATCTAGCGCTATGATAAATAGTAGGGGTGATAGCAGACATCCCTGCCTTGTTCCTCGTGTTAGAGGGAAGGAGAATGTCAGCATCCCGTAGGAACGAATGCGTGCTGTGGGCAGTGTATACTAGTACCAAAAAAGGGTATGGCTCTAATCAGTAAGGCTGAGCCCTGAGTGGGCAGTGTATACAGCAGTGTAATGAGTGCTGTGAAACCCAGGAGGAGGCCGATCCTGCACAGTGTGGTTTCAAAGAACGACCATTCCAGGGAGTCGAATGCTTTCTCAGCATCTAACAGTGCAGCTGCGGCCGGCATGGTGGGGAAGATTCTGTGCTGTACCGTGAAGAGCGTCACAAGTTAAGGGCTGTGGACCAGTGTGGGACAAACCCTGACTGGGCCAGGGAGATTATTTGGTCTAGCAGGACAGAAAGTCGGGTAGCTATAATTTTGGCCAGGATCTTATTGTCAAAGTTTAATAGGGAGAGTGGCCTATAGGAGCCGCAGTGAAGCAGGTCTTTGCCGGGTTTGGGGAGCAGTACTATCACTGCTTCATGGAGAGTGGGCGGGAGGACACCCCACTCCAGCACTTCTCGGTACAGTTCTAGGAGGTGCGGGGCCAGCAAGGATTGTATTTTTTTCAGAAAACCCCAGAGAATCCATTGAGACCCGATGCTTTCGTTCCGTCCATGGCCTCTATCGCTTGGGTTATTTCCTTCACAGTAAAGGGTTCCCCAATAAATTGTTGGTGCACGGAACTAAACCACACCATGGCTATCTCATCCAGCTAACGTGTTCAGTCAGCGGCCTCATCTGTGGATTGGGAGGTGTATTGTTTAGTGTAGTAAGTAAGTATTTCCTCCTTGATCCCCAGTGCGTCTGCAACAAAGGCGCCGTCTGAGCACCAGAGGGAAGTTATGTAGGATTGGTCATTAGGTGGCTGCAGCATGCGGGCAAGCGTGCAATCCGGTCTTTCACCCTCCCCATACCGCCTGGACATTGTGTGTTTCCCCAAAATACGTGTTCCTCTCTCATCTGCCTCACGGAAGCCCGCTAAGAAGGAAACGCAGCGATGCTGTTGCATCTGCAACCCGCTCACTGCTTGGGCTTGATCGATCTCAGATAGTTGTTTCTCAATTTGGAATAAAGTGTGCTTCAAGTCTTTCAGGATCCCGACATGCTTAGAAATACAGACCCACCTCATATAGGCCTTGAAGGCCTCCCATAGCGTGGCCCTGGATTCTACTGATCCTTTGTTTATTTCGAAGTATTCCACTATAGATGTTCGGAATTCAGACCTAAATACTTCATCTTAGAGTGCCATCCCAGGGAACCTCCACTGCCTCTCCACCCCACCTGCTCTTGGTATATGGAGCTTCAGGACCACCGGAGAGTGATAGGACCGGGTTCATGGAAGATGATGTATATAGTCATTCCATAGGGTCATGTTGCGTGTGATGAGCGAGTAGTCTAGGTGGGTCCAGGTGTTGTGTTGTGCTGAGTAATATGTGCAGGCAGGCTGTGAAGTGTGTTGTTGACCTCAAGTATCTATCAGATTATGTGTTGCGCTTAGGTCCCGCAGAGCACGCCGGGAGCATTGTTTCGTGCCAGGGGTGTCCGCGTAACTATCGTATTTAGGGTTAAGTAGTAGGTTAATGTATCCTCCCATGCAAATGTGATCTGCCTCCACCAGATCAATCTGGACCTGTAGATTATGATAGAATTATGGGCAGTCTGTATTTAGCACGTATATGTTGATTAGGAGTACTGTGTAACCCAGCAGGCAGCCCACCACCAACAGATAACGACCCTTTGTGTCAGCACGAACCGCAGTCAGTTGGAAGGGCACTCAATTGTGTACAAGTATTGGTACTCCCATGGCGCATGTGCCATAACTTGCGAAGTAACGATGTGTTCCCCATGTGGATGCAAAAGTGGGCAGTGGTGTGGGGGGGACAGGTGTGTCTCCTGTAAAAAGGCTATGTCAACCTGGTATCTCTGCAAGTAGTGTAGCACCTGCTTGCCCTTGAGTGTGTTGTGCAAACTCTGTATATTCCAGGTCGCTAGTGTTATGTCTGCAAGGGCTGCACCCTATTGTGTGTACTCATTGATAATTTAGGGGAAAGAGGATGGTTGTTGCTAAGAGTAACAGTGCAGCACAAACAATAATCTGGACAACGTGCATTTGCGAAGCTGCCCATAACTCAACATAAGTTTCCCATCCACCCCTCAACCATACCCGTTCCCGTTTCTATGGGGAAAACCCAACCCCAACAACAGTGCCACAGTCATCACCACTTGTAGCATAAAATAATACCCAAACAGTTAGGTGTGGACCACACTCAAGGGGTGGCAACGCTACACCAGTCCCCCACTTCCTGCAGTAGTACGAATTGCTAGTAGAATATGCAAGCCACCATATACTGAAATATTAAGCATTAGCCAGATCAGAAGAAGGCATGCAACATTGTATCCAGCTCCAGAGCAAATATGTGACCTGGCTGCAGCCAAGCCGGTGCCATTGCAGTTAGCTTGCTGAAAAAAGGTCAGCACTGGCGCGAGAGTCCGCCTCGGATGATGGCCTCTCAGGTTATTCATTCCAATGAGCCGTATGGGCCTCATAGAACTTTCTACAAAAGTCCTGCACTGCTGTCGGAGTGTCAAAAAGCCTTGGCCTGCAATTGACCTCGACCCTCAGATGGGCAGGGTACACCATCCCATAGCGGAGGCCCAGGTTTTGTAATGTGGTCTTAACACCTGTGCATTTACGATGGGCGTCCTGGACCATCTCATTGAAGTTCGGAAGCAAGAGATAGACTAGACTTGCCAGTTAAGTGATCCCTTTTCTCCAGCCATGTGTAAGGCAGTGTCCCGGTCCTGGAAGTTTAACAGGCTGGTGATGAGTGGTCTTGGTGGACATCTGGGGTTTGGGCATTGCCCCAGAGAGCGGTGAGCCCTCTAGACCACAAATGTGGCTGTGAAGGAGTCCCTGGCGATGAGATGAAAGAGGAGCTGCTCTGCGAACTGATAAAGGCAGCCAGTATTCATGGATTCTGGGATTCCCTGAATACAAATGTTGTTGTGTCTGTTCAGCGCCTCCAAACCTTCATTTCTCTTTGTGACTGTCTTTAGAAGCCTTTCCATGCGGTCTATTTTCCTGGCTGCCTGGGCCACTCAGTCCTCCAAATCTGAAACCCTTCCCTCCACAGTGTCAAGCCTCCGCTTGTGGTGGTCCAAGCGCACCCCTTCGCATCTAGGCACTTATCTAGCGGTATCAAAGCAGCTGTCTAGAGCTTTGAAGCCTGCCCTGAGTTCCATCACAAGGGCATCAGTCCCTGCGGGCCCCATAGCAAGGGTGCCCAGCATGCTCCCCTCCCCACCATCATCGTGCCAAGCTTTCCCCAGGGGTCTTGGTCCTGTCAAAAGTTAGTTGGCGCTGCTTTGGGTCCCCCTGGACCATATCCTATAGATGAGTGAGACTGTGGCAGTGGGCAGTCCATGGCAGGAGTGGCACTACTTTCCAGGCTCTGTGTGTGCACAAGGGAGTGCCCCGTCTTCCGCTAGATCAGTACTACTGGTGGCTGAAAGAGACACAAGATGTAGAGCCCCAGCTTTAAGAGGACTGCCAGGAACACTTACTGTGACAACCCCAGTCTCCCGAGCAGCGAGGAGGTACAGAGCAATCAGGCCAACAGTCCCAGGGCACTAGTGCTCAAAGTTGTTGATGAAGAAATCAAGGGTTTCACCCCCCACATATTTTGTTAGTACTACGGAATGTAGAGCAATGTGGCCCCGTTGCTAGCCTAACACATCAGCCAGTTTGCCTATGGTAGCATCTTGAGATTGTGCCACTGTTCCCTCTATCTGTGCATTGCCTTCTGAAAAGTTTCTCTGTCTCCGGTGGCCGTTGATAGAATTGTTCCCAATACTTTCTCTAGGCGTTGTTGTTCTTCAGCCATCAGAGTTACAAAAGCTTCCATTTTCCAGGATCCCACTTCTGACACCAAGCTGTGAAGGGATGGGCGGAAAGATGGCTCAGGAGGCTTTTCTGATTTGTTAATTGTGGCTTTTTAAAAAAAATATGAACAAACAATATGGGCTGTAGGTGGGTATTTCAGAGGAAGGAGAGCGCAACTGGGTGGGTTTGGTCCTCCTGACGAGTTAGCGGGTGGTAATGCAGTTTTCCTTTTCTTTCTATGTAGGTCCCACAAGGTGTTACCCTGCAAGCTCCCTCAAGGAAAGAAAGAAAATGTTGCAGTAAGTATTAAGCCCGATGAGCGGTTTGTTTATTCCATCACCAGTACCTCTGTGTGTTTAACCTGAAGTATCCATAAAATAAAACAAGCAAGTTGAGTGCTATTACTCTGGGCTGTGAACCCCAAAAATGTGGGTAGGTAGCTAGGATACCTATGAACTGCGGGATATCATTGCGGGCTGTGCCCCTTCCTTTTCCCCCCTTTCCCTGTAAGCTGTGGTACGTTTGCGAGTCAGTTTCTAGGGTGTTTTTAAACGGTTTCCCCAGAGACAGCGATATGTGGCATTAATGATACACACAAAGATAGCAATTTAAACACCACCAAAAATAACACATTCCCACCATCCCTTTACAAGGCCCGGCTTCACCCCCTGCCCGGGTCATTCACCATAAAACCACAACTCTCCGGAGTTGTGGCTGGCTTCTGCGCATCATCTGGTGGTGTCCACGAGTCCTCACACCAGCTTCCTGAGTGGTTCTCTATTGATTCGGCTTTATCAGGGCTCACTCCCTTCAGTCCTAAGTTGCCGTGCATGGTCTCTTCACTGTCAGGTCCCTAATCTCCTGCAGCATTATTCTGGCATTCTTCAGTTCCTGTGGCGTCCTCTGTTTTGACGTTGATTCCAGGATTCTGCCCCTCCAGTCCCTGGTACATCCTCTCTTCTAGTGCCCTGACTCCACCCCTTTCCACCTGAAAGAATTAGTCCTTTCTCACTCTCTGTGGCATTTTGGCCTGGATCAGCCCCACCTCTATTGTCATGTGATTTCCTTGTTTTTTTTCCAGGCTCTGACGGCCTTACTGGAGGCGATCAAGAGGAACTGCGTCTGAAAACTCAGGTAACTGATGAGAGGGGGTTGGGGTTTTTGCATGGGGCTTTTTGAGTGCAAAGTTAGACAAAAGCTGGTCCTGAAGATTCTGTTGCTTTTGATGTTCATGACAATATTAAAGCCATTGAGTACCATAATTGGTCAAAGAGGATTACATGATCCACTTTTCTGTGTTATATTATTACTGGAATTTACTCTATGAGTATACCTTCGGCCAAGTTTGCGCTATGTAAAACTGCAAAAATAGAAAATTAAAAAAAATAATTGTGCACTGTTGACCATTGGTTGAGGTTCATGCTACATAAGTGTCTATAATAAATATATGCAAAATTAATGCTTGAGAGCTCCAAATGTCATGAGCATTTGTGCCCTCTCGCTCCATGCATGGCTGTGCCTATGTTCTCAGCCCATAGCCTGTCTCTTTCAACCCAAATGGTATGTCTGTGAATTCCTGCTGCACCATTTCTCCCATATATTTCTGTCTCAGTACCTGTATCAATAAGTTCTCATCTAAATATTTGTGTCTTCGTGCCTCAGTGTCAGTTTCTCTTTTTACCTGCCCTAATGCTTGTGTCAATGATTTATTTCCCCTGCAGCTGTGTCTCACTATTCCAGTGTCTGTGTTTCTCAGCTCTAGTGGTTATTAATGCATCTCCCCACCCGAGTGTGTATAAGGGTGACTGTGTCCATGCTTCTCTGTCCTAGTGCCAATATCAGCCCACTCACCAGCCCGCTCGCAGCAACATGCATGTCGCAGAAATAAGCAGACAAGACAACTTTTTTGTTGAAGAAAAGTAGCTGCAGGTTTATTAGCATATACACATGCCAACAAGGTGGGTTATCTTACAGACGATCCAAAGGCAAGCCACCCCTCGCGACCTACCACCTGATGGGCCAATTTGCAAAGTGGCCTTATCCAATCGTTGCTTAGCGGTTGTGGTGAGGAGATGGCCCCTCCCATATCCGGTGAACCATTGGTCCACCCTCTTGCTCACGCCCCCCCCTACGAGGGGCGGAGCGTTCAAGCAACCCCCGGTTGTACAGGTTTCCAACCGCCCGTAGGATAGCGGGGCGCCGTCGCACCCCCAGGGTTCACCGCACAGACTTCGGGGATATTAGGCCTCAGCATCCTATTGTGCTCCTGAAGAGGGTACTCCCGGGTACCTTTCCACCTCTGGATCGCCCTGTAACTCCGCCTGCAACACAAATGAGAAAAGATTAGAAGACATCTCCCCCCCACCCTGAAAGCGCCGGGTATGCGGAAGGGAGGGAAACGGTGTCAGGGTGAGGGGACAGCGGACAAAGAGGCCGCTCGGTGGGCGGGGGAGGAATATATACTCTCCCCCGCCCCCACCAGTCCGGAAGTGACGCGCGGGACCCTCCGGGGTCTCAGAGCGCTGGACTGCCCCGTGTGCCATCTTGTGGCACTAGGGGGGCCGCCCTCTTACTTGTGTCCCCTGCGGGGACCTGTCGGTCGGCCTGCAAAGTGTCACTGAATCTGTGATGAAGCAGATGTTACTGTGTCTCCTTGTCGTACCTCAGCATCCACCCTTTAATCTCTTGCCAACCAAGTATGCCAATTGTCCCTGTATCAGTGGCACTGTCCATCTGACCCCTAGCCTTTACCTTGTTGAGCATGCCAGTACCACGAGGTGCCAGTATGTAGGAGTTTGAGCCGATAGGAAGGATGGCAATTGTATGCTTTAAAGTCTGGCTCTGCCCTTTGACATTTGAGAGGTACAGTGCTTAAATTGTGGCAGCAGATGAAAAATAGTGGGCACCGGCACACAGTTTTAGGGACTGGGACATTTTTCATCAGACCGAGCTAGAGAGTGAAGTGCAGACAAGGGAGAAGGAAGGAGGCAAGGAAAGGCAGGAAAAGGTGAAAAAAGGAGAAGGTGGCTGTAGTGTCATGAGACTATGTGCGCTAGGACCCTTTCCAGTTCTTGGCAGACTCAACAAGGAATTATTTAACTTGTTGGGAGGTGTTAAGGTGTTTTTATTAATGGTTATGAGTTAATGAGTAGGCAATGTGTGACCGTATGCTGTGGAATAAAGATGTTTATTTCAGAGCTACGTGTGTGGCATATTCATTTATCATGCTCCAGGCTGGGTAGGACGCTACAACTGGTGATGAGTAGGGAATCTGTGACCCAATGAAACTAGTCTGCTCTCCCTGAGAGTTTGAAATTCTACAACAAATTGCTTGTGCATGCCATGTGCACCCTAATTGACGAGAATTAGTTCGAATTTGGCGTGTGTGGAATTGAAGCACTGCTCCAGCCCATATACAGCCCATGAAAAAATTGAAGGCCCTGTGGAGGAGCACATTCAAAAAGCCCTTCAGAATCCACTGGTAAGGCTGAAAGAAGAGAACCTCCGACACGCCATAACACAGGGCCAGTATTCATGCAAAGCAACCGTTAAATGCAGTGATAACCAGGTTCGATAGTGCATGTTTACTTACCAGCAAGAGCGAGGCTAGCACCACACAACCTTGAATAGGGTGTGACAACCAGGCCCGGTTGAGCTGCCTGTGGACACACAGCAGCCGGGGGCATCCAGTGCATCAAAAGGCCTTCGGAATAGGGAAATTGTTCAATGGCTGCAACAAGGAGATTGAAGTATTGTGCAGCTGCATTCCTGAAACCACCACCACTTTCGAAACGGTAAAGAAGCAGAATATTGGCAGCAGGTGGACTGCATGGATCAAGGCATTGAAGCACTGGAAGAAGTAGTAAAAGAGAAAATAATGAAGTACTTAGAACCCTGCTGGTGATGGTGTGAAAGAAGTGATAAAGAAAATATCACAATCTGATGCAGTATCATACCTACATATCAAGGAAGCTTTAGAAGCCAAGTTCAATCCAATGCCGAATGTTGACTATGAAAGTTACATTTTCAATCAAGCAAGACAGCAAGCTGGTGAACTGGTGGATGAGCTTGTTGAGAGGCTTGATGTGCTTATCAAACACTGCAAGTTTAGTGAATTTAATGATGAAGGAGCCATACGCCTCAGAGTCATCAATGGATTTCTTTCAGCTTCGTTTAGAAGACGCATGTTGAGAGAGATGCTCAGTTTAGAGAAAGTACTAATGGCTGCAAGAGCCGATGAAAGAGCAGACAGAGAAGCTGCTGATATGGAAGCTGGAACACTGAGAAATGAATTGGCATTGGTTATGAAAAGCGAGTCCAAGGTAAATGCATGCAAGTCAATGCCTACAAAGAAGAAAAAGCTGGGTATCCGATGTGGGTTTTCAAGTCCCCATGAAGGCAAAAATCCAGCGATAGGACAAATGTGCAAAGGTTGTGGTAAAAAACCCCACTTCATAACGGTTTCGAAAGAGAAACTAACTAGGTCACATGCCCACAAAGCTAAAAAGCAACATCAGTTATGGCAAGTAGAAACCAGACAATGTCGATCTTTGTCAAGGTTATGCTACAAAGGTTCGTCAACATCATTATCGAGTGCCGTGAAAAAGATGGGTGTGCGATGATGGCATTGACAAAGGAATGACAGGCACATGTAGGTTTGGCTGCTTGCAAAGAGGAACTAAAGACAAAGGTGACCCACCACACAAAACAACAAAATCCATTTGGATACTGCCCAAGGATTACAATAAAGGTTAACGGTTGCCCCATAAACTTTATCATAGACAGTGGTGCGTCGATTAACATCATGCAGGTCAAAAAGTTAAACAGCATGTCTCCCGTGCCAAGCCTCACCCATCAAACACGAAAGTATACACATGGGATGCTTCTAAACTATTGCAGAGTCAAAGGTCATTCACAGTGACAATGCAACATAAAACAGTATCAGTGCTAGCACCAATTCACGTTCTTCCAGGAACTTAGTCCAGTGCATGCCTACTCAGTTTTGCCACTATTGTCAACATGGGACTGATATCTCTGAATTACAAACTTCACACTCAATCTGAAGTTGTGAGTTATTTCCTGTCATTGTTTCATGGCCTAGGAAGGCTCAAAACAATGAAAGTTTGATTTCATATTCATGAGGACATTCGCCCTATTGCCCAGCGGCACCACAGAGTCGATTTTCAAGCCAGTGAGAAAGAACTAGAAAAATTGTGGAAGCATGACATTATTGAGCACTCCACTGGCCCTACACCCGGGCCTCGCCCATAGTGATGGTACCAAAAAAAGGATAGGGGAAGTGCAGTGCGCATCTGTGTTCATTTGTGCCAGGCCAACAAAGCAATCGAGAAAAAGACATCCTGGCCCACACATGGCGGACATGATCATTCAACTGGATGCTGCCAAAGTTTTCTCCCGTCTTGACCTGAACAAGATATACTATAAATTTGAGTTGGAAGAAAACTGCAGGTACAAACCTATTTTTTTGACTCATGTTGGTTTGTTCAGATTCAAGAGGTTGAGTTTTGGAGTGTCATCAGCTGCAGAAATTATTATATATCTAATAATTTAACCTATCATGCATGCTTTTAATTACAGTGAAGACAAATTAGTATTTGGGACAAAGCAAAAGGAGCATGACATGGCTCCTATGTAAGTGTGCCAGTTACTTGCTGATGCAGATCTCACTTTAAATGCAGCAAAGTGTGTGTTTCACAGGACCATACTTCCTTAGGTGCATATTCTCTGATGGGGGAATGACTCCTGACCCAGATAAAGTGCAAGCACTATCAGCTACCTGCCCCTCACAAGATGTCACCATGCTGCGATCCTTCTTAAGCATGGCCAGTTATTGTTCAATGTACATTTGTGACTTTTCTACTGAGTGCCTATTGAGAGACTTTAACAATGTCTGACTTTCCTGCACATGTGTAGGAAAGAGTTGCAGTTGGTTTCTTTGGACCTTTAGAAAATGGACATCATCTCATGGTAGTCATTGATGAGTATTCAAGTTTTCCTTTAGTAGAGAAATTATTGTCAACTACCCCTCATGACAAGGTAATCGAGCAGCTGGGTGACATGTTTGCAGGTTGGGGTTTCCCTGCCATTCTCAAATCTGACAATGGTCTGCCGTTCAATAGCAAAGAATTCAAGGAATTTCTGGTCAGACTAAATTGCAAGCATCAAAAGAGCACACCTCTGTGGCCCCAAGCTAACTGTGTTGTGAAACGATTTATGCATACTCTCAAATGGGTAAATCAAGGAGCATCGATGGAGGGAATCAAGTTAAACCAGGCCCTGTGTCAAACCCTCTGTACCTATTGTTCAACTCCTCACTCCACAATTGGTGAGATTCCTATCACCTTGCTATTTGGGAGACCCTTCAGATCTAAACTGCCCCAGTGGACAGTAGACCGATCCTTGAATGTGGACAAGGTTTGTTTCACAGACACTTCTCAGAAGTGCCAGATGAAAGCATATCCTCTGGAAACAGTCTTCGATGAAGGTGACAGGATCCTGGTCAAGCAGAAACGAAAGAAGAAAACAGACACTTCATTTACTGTCGATCCTCTGAGGGTTGTGACATGTAAAGGACATATGGTCATGGCACTTCGTCTTGGAAAGTTAAGCACCCAGGACTCATCATAATTTAAGCACCTACCATGATGGCCATCGGCTCCTGCAATCATGAATGAGGCGACCTTGCCTGACAGTCCAGATCATGCATCAGAACCCGTGCCATCAGTGCTCAATCAGAGTGCATCTCAACCATCTCATACCACTCGATCTGTTGGTCTACTGTGAGCACCTCGGTGCCTTATTGAAGAAGTATGATATGACTATTGTTTGTACTTTTTATTTTACAATGGAGGAGATGTAGTGCCATGAGACTATCAGCTAGATTCATGAAGCCAAATTGCGATCGCAATAGTTGCGAAAATGCAATTGCGATCGCAATTTGATGAAAAGGAATTCAAGACAGTGTAAAACCAAGAATTGCGAATTCGCAAAAAAAAATTTGCAGAATCCTGGAAGAAGCCTATTAGCGATTCTGAATTTGCGAGAAACCATGGATTCTGCTAATAAAACTGCGAAATTGCAAATACCTCGCAATTGCATTTCATGTAAAATCGCAGATTGCGGAAAAACCCAAAAATCGCAGTGTGCGAGGCGCAATTTAAGGAGAACCCAAACCAGGTGGTAACCAGTAAGGAAAAAAAAAAGAATTTGAAAAAAACGTTTCCTAAGTTGCAACAGGTGCAGGCCTGACCAAACACACTTAAGGAGATGCAGCTGCAGCATCAGGACTCTCACAATGCCAAGACTCTACATGGTGGTCAGGCGGTGAAGGCTACAGCGAGCAGCACGGAACAGACGTAGGATCCAGGAGCGGATATTCCACCAGCGGGTCACCCTTCTGGGCCAAACCAGGGAGAAAATATACGCTAAGTACCGCCTCAATGGGCCAATGATCATCAAGCTAATCCAGGACCTAGACCCCCTGATGCAGCACCCAACAAGGAGGACCAATGCCGTGCCCACAAATGTCCAGGTATTGTGCAGCCTGCACCTTCTGGCCTCCGGAAGCTTCCAGGGGATAGTCGCAGTTGCAGGGGGGATATTCCAGCCCACCATGTCCCGCTGCCTAAGGAGTTTCCTGGATGCAATGCTGACCCGGCTGCACCACTACATCACATTCCCCACCAGCCAACAGGACTTGGATGAGACCAAGCATCAATTTTACAATGTTGCACATTTCCCCATGTGATAGGATGCATTGACTGTACCCACATAAACATCCACATCTGCCCACCAGCACAAACGGAATACATGTACCGCAACCGCAAGTCCTACCAGTCCCTCAACATCCAGATGGTGTGCAATGCTAAGACATACATCACGGACATAGTGGCACATTACCCGGGGAGCACACATGACTCCTTCATATTCCGGCACAGCGGCATCCACACACGACTGGCCAGGGGAGACTTTGGCGAAGGACACCTACTAGGTAAGTACACATACCCCACAATGTTACACTGTGATGATGTAGCTGCGCAGCACAGGCACTCACCCTCTGCTCCTCTCATTCAGGTGACAGTGGCTACGCTCTCCGTGAGTACCTCCTCACCCCATACCTCAACCCTGCATCACCACAGCAACGGAGTTACAATGCAGCACACATACGCACAAGAAATTGCATTGAGAGGACATTTGGCCTTCTGAAGAGCAGATTCCGCATACTTCACAAGACTGATGGGGCCATCAAATACGAGCCTGAGGTCTGCTGCCGCATTGTGGCCGTGTGTGCAATACTACACAACATTGCTACCAAGCGCCGGATACCTGTAGAGATATCTGGCAGTGAGTCGGAAGGGGACCACCGCCCACTTGCCCATGCGCGTCATGCACGCGGGGAAAATCCCGCCGAAGGACACAGACAGCGCAACCAAATCACAATGAACTGTTTCTAGTGCACCCACTCCCCTCACCCAACACTTCACTCATGCATGACAATGTAAATAATGACATGAGTCTGATGTACTATTATTGAATAAATATTATTGTTGGTTGCACAATAATATGGCATTATTTCAAACAGTAACATATGAGGAGTATTGCGTCATACTACTCAAGGTTTTGTAGTGGGCATGCTTATGTCAGCAGCATGTCCCTGCCCTATGAGCATTAATGTCATTGGTGCCTCCGGCGCTGTCGCCTCTCGAGCTCTTCCTCCGGCTGAGCACGTGATGCCGCAGTGGGCCTGCTGCTGCGGCGTGGAACACTAACCTGTGACGAAGACAGGCTGCTGTGACTAGATGTCCCCTGACTTGTGTCATCCCCTCCTGCATGGCCATGGCCAGTTGGCTGCAGAGCCTGAACAGCAGTGGTTACCTGCTCGAGTGCCCATGCCACGTCCTGACAGCATTGGACCATCTGGAGTTGCATGGCCAATGATCTATGGGACAGCTGGGACATTGCGTTGCCAATCACATAATTGGAGCGCATGTACGCCAAGAGGCGTGTGAGGAGCTGGCGGTGGCGGCGGCAGGTGAGATTTCACTGGCTAACCATGGCGGCAGTGTTTGCCTCCATAGCTGTGGTCATTCTGTCCATCCGGTCGGACAGATGGACTACATTCCTGCCTGTGTTGTGCAGCTGCAGGTGTATAGCTGCAAGGTGTTGTGCCTGTAATTGGTGTATGCGCAGCATGCGGCGCTCTATTGAGAGCCCTGGAACACGCACAGTCATCCCCCTCCTGCCGGTGCGTGGTGTACTTTGGCGCCGCTCCCTGACCTGCCTGCTGGGCTGGGTGGGCACAGTAGGTGTGCGTTGTGTCGGTGGTCTTGCAGCTGCTGGTGTTGACGATGCCACTGGCATGGGTCTCACAGCTGACGATGGTGGTGCGCCTCTTGTAGCTGGCGTTGCAGGTGGTGGTACGCCTGCTGGCACTGGTGCTTGGCCAGATGGAGCTGGTTGTGTGGATGTATCTTCCTCACCCTCAGGATCCTCATGTGTTTCATCAATTTGCAGCCCCTCACTGTCGCTGCTGGTGTTATCAGCGCCACCTGTGATGGAAAGTGGACGTTGATTAATTACATGTATCTTTCACATGGAAGGTTGCTACATGCATGCTGGCTACCATTCCCTGACTGGCTGTTGCATTGACTAAGTTAGGACATGTCTGGCTGTATGGGACTTATTGTATATTGTGGTCAGACTACACGTCCCACAATGCTATAGGGATATTCTGGTGTGCATGGGCTGCATGACTGGGGTTTCCTATGGGTAGCTATAGGGTCATGACCATTGTTAGCGGACAGGGTCGCAGTCGCATGCACTTACCTTGGCTGTCTTGGGTGGGTCGGGAGGAGTCCAGCCGGGTTACCCCCACGCATGCCTCAGGTTGCAATGTGTCCTCTACACGATCCTCCAATGGGGTGTTGGGAGGGACTGTAGGCTCTCCCCCTCCTGTTGCTAGGCGCTCACCCAGCCTCTTGGCCACTCTCTCCTTGGCACGACCTCGGAGGTCGTACCACCTCTTTTTGAGATCGTCAATTGATCTCTGTGTGACTCCAACAGAGTTCACTTTTGCGCGGATGCGCAACCACAGTCGCCATTTCTCGGCCTCTGGCACCCTCCTGGAGTCCTTACCAAACAGTCTATCATGGTCTTTACAGACTCCATCAATGAGATGTTCCAGCTCCTGTTCGGAGAATTTAATTTTGCGCTTTCTCCTTGTGTCACTGGGCCCTGCTGCTTCCTGTGACATTGCTGCAGTCTGCAGTATCCAAATACAATAACTGGAGGTGGTTGGAGTGGAGCTCTGAGCAGTGCTGCTTCCAATTCTGCCTCAGTATTCAGAATGAGGGAGGGAACTGCCTGCTTCCTGGTTGTGATGTCATCACAGTGCTCGAAAAGCAACTTCCCGTTTTTGCGATCTCGCTATTAGCGAGATCGCAATTTGCGATCTCGCTAATAGCGAGATCGCAATTTCAACGCGGGATTTGACCGATTTTGCGATTTTTCTGCGATTTCAGAATAATTGCTATCGGCTTTTGCGGCCGAATGCGAATCGCTATATTTTCTCGCACATTTACATGAATCCCATTCTGCGAATTCTAAATTGCGATTCGGTATTAATCGCAATTTAAAATTCGCAGAATATGGTTTTCATGAATCTGGCAGATAGTGCGTTAAGACCCTTCAGGTTCTGGACAGACTCAGCAAGGAATTACATAACTTGCTGGGAGTGGTTAATTTGTGGTTATTAACAGTTATGAGCTAAATAGTAGGCAGTGTGTGAGTGTATGCTATGGAATAAAGACGTCTGCTACAGAGCGGAGTGTGTGGTGTATTCATTTTGCATGCTCCCGGGTTGGGTATGACACTATGGTGGGGAGGAAAATTAACTTACAAGAGTGAGATAAAGAGATAGAAAAGGTAGAGTGGAAAAACAAGAGGCATGGACTGCAACCAAACCATGCAGCATTGGTATTCTGTAACCTTGGCATTCAGCAAGGTCACAGTGCGCTTTTGAGAAAAACGTTGAACTTTTGCACTCATTAAGGTATTATTTTCTTGCCGGTTAATCCCTGTCCTCAGCTTTACCCGGCATTCCTTCAGTTGTGCTCATCTGTATATAATGGAGTAGGGGTCTCAGTGATGTAATAGTTCAATATTTTCAGGTTGGAGGAAGCCCAGAGCAGGAACAAAAATGAAACAACATTAACTAAGTCTTACAAAGTTACTCCAGGGGGTAGGTGGACGCAGTTATGGGTTGCTGTGCATGACAGTCAATAGAAACAAAAACGATATGTTTTACCTTACCACTGCCACTTGGCACCTGAGGCGCATTACAAACAGTGCTCCAGGTATACAACTGCTTTGGTGTACGTTTTCTGCACCACCCAGGGCACTATATATTGCAAATGGAGAATCAGATGCTTGTATGACCTTTTGTGTAATATTGATAGTCAGAGTCAGCCTTTACCAGTATACCACCCTGGGCAGAAAGAAATTTTGCAGCATTGCTGCTGCTGGCAAATAAAATGAGGAATAGGTGGCCTTTTGTGTTCAGAGGTCAGTCCCTGGCAAGAGTTGTGACTGGCCGCTGAATACTTACATTTCTGTACTTCTGCCAATTCATCCAAATCACTCCCAGGTTAGCTACTCACCCTAGTGACAAGTGCTTGTTGGGGGTGGGGGGGCTAATATTGTGGGATTACAGGGGGTGAGCGGGAGATCCGAGGGCAAGAGAACTGCCTGATGGGGTGTTAAAAACAGTGGTGCCAGGTGACTGGCCCTCTGCTGTCTGTGGGATACTGCAGGCAGCTCCCAATGACCCTCAGAAGATTAGCGCTCTGGGCCTGTGCTCAGCTCACCCATGCCAAAAGATGGCCCTGCTGATAGTGTCAGTCCACATACAGCACCTGTGCTATTTTAAGATGGAGTTCCCTCATTTGCATGGGGGTTTGACCATGTTGGCCTCATTATCTATGTGGGCAACAAGCCAGAAGACGTTCTGATTGTGTGACACCAAATGGTATATCACAGCCAATACTCCCTTTGAGGGCATCCGCATGGAGAAGGTCACCCTATGGAGAGGTTTCAATGAACCACCTAGACATGCCCCTGGTGGATTCAATCATTCACTGCACATGCCTGCAGCGGGATCTCCGTACCCATTTGAAATTCACGCAGGTGCTACTTCGTCTTTCACAAATGTGTTGCCCCCACGGAGGGCTCAAGTTCCCAGCTGCTCTGGGGGCAGCCCATTGATGCTAATAGGGCACACTGATCCAGGCCCACCCTTACAGTTACTATGTTATGTGTATTCATAAAGTGCACTGTTAAACGCAAGGGTATCCTGGTGCTCAGCAGGTGTGTGCACCTAACCCTGCCTATGTTAGGCTGGTTAATAGAAAAGCCAGGTCTTCATCTTCTTTCGAAATTCAAGAAGAGAGGAGAAAGCTCTGATGTAGAGTGCGAGGCTGTTCCAAGCTTTGGGAGCAATATAAGAGAACCCCAGTCGCCCTGATCTGGTTCAGTCCATGTGTGGGATGTGTGCTAGTAGGGGTCCTATGGAGGGGAGGTGTCTGGTAGTTTAGTGGAACTGGATGCTGCTGTTCAGGTATGTGGGGCCTAAGTTGTGTCACGCCGTGAATGTGTGTCTGAAAGGAGTTTGAAATTAGTGCATTTGTGTATTGAGAGCTAGTGGAGCTCTCTGAAGTGTGGTGTGATGTGATTTGTGTGTGGGAGATTGAGAATGAGTCTGGTTGCCGAGTTCTACTTGGTTTGTAGTCTTCTAGTGAGTTGTTTGGTGATATAAAAATAGAGAGTGTTCCCATAGTCCAAATTGCTGGTGACTAGGGTGTGAGCTTTTCTAGTTTTGCTTGGGAGCCATTTAAAGAGTGTCCTCAGCATCCTCATGGTGATTAAGCAGGATGCAGTGATGGCACTAACTTGTGGGGTCATGGCCAGTTTGCTGTTGATGATTATTCTGATGAAGCTAGGTGTGGGTCCAATTGAGCTTGCCACCAGTTTGAGTCCCATGGTGAGGTTTTCTTGCCGAAGATCACTACTCCTGTCTTGTCAGTATTGAGCGTGAGACAGCTATGTTTTTATCCAATTAGGTCATGCAGGCGGTGAACTTGTTTCTTATGTTGAAGGTCTTTTCCAAAAGGGAGAGTATGAGTCGCTTGGAATGGCACAGGAGAGGATGTTAATGTCTGTGCACTGATGATGTTGGCCAGAGGGATCATGCCTGGATTGAAGGGGGTGGGGCTGAACTATGAACCTTGGGGCACTCCGTGAAGTTTTCAGGCTGAAGAGCAAGATGCCAGGCTGAGAGATTGAGTTCTATCTGTTAAGAAGGAGCAGATTCAGCGGAGAGTGGGACTTTGGATGCCAATTCCAGGCAGGTGCTTTATGAGGATGGTGTGTGAGATCATGTCAAAAACTGCATATAAGTCCAGGAGAATGAGGGCTGCCATGTCTCCTCTGTCAAAGATCGTGCAGATGTTGTCTGTGGTGGCGATAAGTAATGTTTCTGTACTGTGGTTAGGCCTGAGTATTTATCGGGGCTGGGTAGGCAAAGTGGGTATTCAATCACTGCCTGACAAGCCTATGGCTGAGGTCAGCTGGTGGATCGAATTATTTCACAAGGATTAAGTAGCCCACACCTGCCTGGGCAGCTGCAGCTACTGGCACCCCCCCCCTGACAAGCTGCATTTCAAATTGTGCAGCCTATGCTGGTAAGTCTTCTGACCAAAGGACACAGGCTAGTAAGGATCATTGACATGCTGAGAAAGACCATGAGCTAGCCCAGACTGCACAGCATGATGTATGCCTGCCATCAAGCTTCCTCCAGGCACAACAAGGAATTCTTTGGGAGTCTCTGTGACTAAGCAGCATCCCAAGTAAGCCAGTAGCACTAGCTTTGGACCAGGGGCAGGAGGAGAGGTCTGTGGCCGGGGTTTGCTGAGTAGTAGTGGGGGTTTGTTTCTTTTCTTGCTCAGGGAGAAGGGTGTTGTAGGAGGGGGTGTTAAGCTTTTGAGCAGTATATCAGTAGTATGACAAGTGAGACTGCACTACAGATGCCACTCCCCTAAAAAGCTTATAATTCCCCACATCATGTCTGACGCCGTCTACCAGTTCTGGCTTTTTACCCACAGCACATTGTGTTTTGGGACTTGTAATTTCACTTTTGCCACTGTATGCTAATGCTTACAAATCTCAGCATGCAAAGTGCTGTCACCTGTAAAGCCAGCACTGACTTAAGGTGCCACACGTGACCTGGGACAAGTTGGCAACTAAGCCTTCTCAATAAATGGCCTGTGACTCCCAGCAGAGGGGGCTTCCTGTGTCCCATAGAGTAGCAACTCATTCATATAGAGGCTTCATATAACTTGCAGAAAGCCCCCCATTCACTACTGGAGTGGTCACTCTTACAGACTGAGCGCCACTCACTCCCTACCCAGCAGAAACACACTTCCAACTAAATGGTTTCTCTCTTTCTCCCTATAGTGATGTCTTACTCTGCCTAATGTGAGCCATCACTTCCTAAAGAGTTATGTCTCAAATCCCATCGCAAACCTTAAAGGACAGCTGTACAACTCCCGTATACAGCTGTTCAACCCTACAAGGCTTTCTTTCTCCCCTTGGAGTTGCCCTGTATTTTCCTCTTTAGTAATTTCATATCTCTGAGACCATGGAGGAAGCAACACTAAATCCACCAAAGCAGAGTGCTAGATTCTGGCATGACTCAAAGTGCCCCTCTGCAGCCACTACCCAGGAGTTCTTTATATTTCAGTGAGGGTGCGTACAGCTTTTCCTGCTCCTTAATCCTAAATATTACCCTTCTCTGTTTTATGACATGTAGTTCGTTTTTTTATCAAAAACTAAAACGTTGATTTATTCCCTTTTAATTAGCAATATGGGGAGTTTTATTTGTAGAATATTTATTCAGGTTATCCTTATTCTGGTCCAATGACATTATGCTACTTTTCCCTACTATGGGATTAGCTTACTCAGAGGAAGCAGTGGGTGGTTTGGTTTCAAATCCATTGGCAATATTTTTTGTCAAATTCAACTTGAGAAATCTACAGAAACATCAAAGTATTTTGGTCTAGTAAATCATTCAGGTACAATAAAGCTGTTTGAAACCCTCTCATATCACACGTTCAAATCACATGAAACATGTAGGCTCAATTTAGGTGCTGATTTAAATTATTTTTCCCTATTGCTAGTAGATTTCCTGCATCAATACTTCCTTCTATTGTTGCATTTTTCTCTACAATCTGGAGCCTGATTTGAACAATGTTTTGTTCTAAGTTTTTCTGATGTGTTGCTACTGGTGCGTTGGGGTTATTGATCTTTATGTTGATTTTGTGTTAAGTAAACCCAGTTTTAGCTTTGTGCAATGTTTTGTAAACATATTCTTTTTCAGAAGTGTATTTGATGATATAGTATGTATATGTATTTATTTTGTCACACCTAGGGAATTGTTTAAGAGCCATTGTTTGCTCTTGTGGCTGGATTGCTAAAAAACCATCCTTTGATGAAGTTCCTGTATTAGATGCAATCGTGGAAAGGATAAAGTTCCTTTTTTAGGAGTCATTAATGTAGTCTGTGCCATACTGTAGGTGGTTTTATTCTAATGATATTATCTTATTCCTGAAGTGTGCACATACAGGTTTTTTCAAAACCTTCTCATTCTCAACCAGTTGTCAATTCATCAGAATGGTTCATTCAATATTAACACTTTGTCTTGAGTATTTAATACCAAAGAACAGCTTTTCCTTCATCGTCTGGTTTTTATTTATTCTTCAATGATGAGGTTCTTTCTATCTTATCTATGCATTGTAGTATTTATGTGTCTCCTTCTTGTAACCTCTCTGTTAAAATGTCTTCAACATTTTAGTTTCTTGTCCTTTATATTCTAGTGGGTCAGATACAATTCCTTTGTCTCTTAAAACCTGACTGTATGACAGATTAAAACTCTTGGAAAATGGTTTTGTGTATTTAATAATTATTTCTATCCATTGTTTTGGAAGATAGAGATGTAACCCATTTCCGATTCTTAAGAGTCACATTAATGTGCAAATTATGGTTGGTTTCTCTCTGGATGTCATAGGTAAAATAAATGTGGTCAATCTTATTGTTCAGTTCCCTTTTTGCTGCTTTTCACCTGTTCTTTTGAACCTTTTCACACCAGAAACGAGTTATCAATGTTCCTCAAAAATATTGTATGTTTTGGCCTTCCATTCCTAATCATCTAGAATGTATTGTTCTTCAAACCACCATATGAAAGTGTTGACATTGGCTGGTGCTGTTGATGAGCCACTTTAAGAACGAATTGTCTGAAGGTAAAATGTGTTCAATACACTGAAGCAGTAGGGGCCCGTGCAGGTAAGAGCGGTGGGGTGATGGTGCCGGGTGGGGGGATTTCGACAGACAACATCGAGGGAAAATGAATTATTGTTCTGAAGTGCTTGGAGTGCGTGTTGGTGACGCTTGGGATTCTGCATTACACTCCCCAAGGGATACTACACCCCGTGGGTGCCGCTCGCAGTGGAGTGTGCGGGTGCTGGCTAACTGAGGAACTGTGCTGGACTGGGAATAGGCGCTCTTTGCCTACAGCCTCATCGCGGGACTGCGAGGACCAGCCTGCAGTGCGGCTTGTCATTTGCCGCAGCTGGTCCTCTTCCTGCTCCTGCCTACCGCTACTTAGTCTCCTCCCTATTCGCGCACGCGGGACGCGTGCGGGCGCGCGTTGGGCCAAGCCCGGGCCAAGGGCGGGCCCGTTTAAGCCCGTTAAAGACCGTTTAAGACTGTACCATGCTACCCCTCTTGGCTAGTGGCTAGCCTATCGGGAGGGTTTTTAAGCACTTCATCTGACCTGGTTGGGAATCCTGTAAAGAATTAGGACAATGACCTCTAGGGAAATGAGAAGCAAAGCCACGGCATCAACTTCCATGGTTGCAGGTGCTTTGGACCGTTTCTTCATTAGAGCCAACTCAGTGGTGAATAATGAATTATCTGTTTTAGAAACACGGATCTCGCAGGGGATTGAAAGCGCCAGACGTTCGTCTTTGTGTTTAATTGCGAACGCTAAAACCCCTGAAAAGGCGGATGCGTCTCACATGGCTCTTTTGGACAGTACTGATAAAACGATTGAATCTGTCTTGCAAGAGCTAAGGTCTACCTCATCACCACATAGAGATCTGCTCCAGTCTATACCTGAGGTTGTATCAGCTTTAACATCAGAGGCAGTTTTGATTTCAGATGAGGGGAGTGAGCTAAATCAATCCCATTCGCGAGGACTGAGGGAAGGGGCTGTCCCGAAAAGGAAAAGAGGGAGGCAGACTAAGGGAGGAAAAAGGGCCAAATTAGATCTAGCCCCTAATAATCTTGAGAACATGGCCCATACAGTGGACTGCGCTCCCCCTCCAACTCTTAACCTAAATGGCAGTTCCACCCAGCCCCCACAAACTTGGGTGGCAGCGCTGCCTGCTCTCTTTAATTTTGGGGAGGGGTCCTCTGGGGGGGGGGACAGCTTGCCCATGCTTTCACTGACTATCTGAAGAACTTGTTAGATCCCCTGATGGCCAGGCTTGACCGTATTGATCTTAGGTTACGAGAATCACTTGAAAAGTGTGGGTAGAACCCATAGACTGTCTCCGAAGAATGGGGGGGCTGCCCTTTTAACTAACCCACATAGTCTGCCAACTGCTAAAAAACCTAACCCTCCTACTCTAGTAACCGCACTTCCACCCAATCCACCAATCCCCATTTTAGTACCTTCCCCTGTGCAACCAGTCCCTTTGCCCTTAGCACAGAGTTCTAAGTCTGTAGTTACAAAGAATTCAACTAGGACGGCAAGGACCCTTATTGAGACTGGTGATCGCCCTGCTTATGATTCCAGTAGTAGTAGTGGTAGTCCAGAGGCAGCACCCCACGTAGTAATCCTAAGTGGTGTCCATGAGCGTACCAACTCTGCAATAGAAACTTTTGATTCCCTAAAAAATAAAGTGATCAGTTGGTTGAACATCTACAGGCCCCTTTCCCCCAACATGAGAAGTGATCTGCTGATGGTTCGGAGGGTTGCATGGGTGGGATACACCACGAAGAAAATCAAGGGTGATTGTATCCTGGTAAACTTTAGGAATCCACTGATCGTCTCTCACATCTGCAATTGGGTGGGTAGTTCGGGTAACACAACTATTGAACCATTGCCATTGTCCTTTTTTTATCCACCTCCAAACACCCGATTGCATCCAGGGATTGATGAAGGATGGACAAGGGTGGGAACAAGTTCTCAAGGCAGAAGGCCTAGGCCTATCCGATATGATGCATCTATCCCTGGTGACAATTCATACACCAACAGGTATAGCTGCCTTGAGCAGGTAGACTGACTACAGCGGGATGCAGGCACTAGGGGAAGAGTTGGGGGGTGGACCACATAAACCTCTGCAATAATCAGGAAATAGGTCTTGGTACCTCTGCACAGCTGGGGATAGCGGTGGACATCCCTGACAGTCGGCCTTCTTCCCCAGAATACTTACTTCCTGGCCTGGCGAATACTGACAATGAAGAACCCTTAATGCATCCTCCTTGCAGTCCCTCCAGCTTATCTGTATTAAAAATCATTTCCTGGAATGTAGCGGGCCTTTGTAACAAACTGGCCTGCCCTGAGTGGGGATCATTTATAGACCTGAATGACATCTGTCTCTTCCAGGAAACATGGGCGCGGGAGGAGCAATTCCGTCTGGGATTTGCCTCATTCTCGGTCCCCGCAAGGTGGGGGGGAAAAGGTAGACCGTCGGGGGGCCTAACAATTTGGATAGCAACCCATTTGGGTTGCAGTGCCAGGATTATGGATACAGCAACAGAGGATGTGCAATGTGTGATTCTAGAGTGGCAGAATGGCTCCAGACTCGCATTGGTCAATATTTATTCTAGACCTGTGAGCCCCACTACAGAATCGGGAGCCATCGAAGAGCTATCCTCCTTCCTAAGTGAGATTCCTGAGGGAGCTACACTTGTAGTGGGGGGAGACCTCAATTCCCATTTTGAACCACTTGAGGGTTTGCTGGATGGCGTAAATCAGGAGGAGGATGATGTTTGGAAAATTCCACAAGTGGAAGGCCATTCGGCAAGGTCATGGGCCCCTCTGGATGTTCAAATTATGTCCCTGACGCTGACCCATTCTATCAGGGCATGTAATGGCCGTACAAAGTCGGACAACCCGCCTATGTGCACTTTCAACAAACCAGGGAGGGAGGCACGACTTGATTATATTTTTGTTGAGTGTAGTGCCTGGCATAGGGTACTAGATTTTAGGGTTGTATCCAGGGGAGAGAGTGACCATAACCCCTTGATCCTGGACTTTTCCTTGCCCGGTATTCATAAGGACAGCTCATCTTTACAGCCCGGTACACCCAATAGGGCCATCTTGTCAAGCAATAGACGCAGGGTAAGATGGGACAAGCTGGTAACTAACCCAGATGGAGTAGGTGAACTGTATGCTCGGGTTATTCCAGTACTAGTAGCCGTACTTGCTCTTATCGAACAGCATCCAACGCTTGAATTTTATGAAAGGCTGGGAGAACTTAATACGGTATTAGTTAATAGCCTGTCAGATATTTTAAATCCCCCAGGTCCTAGTGGGAGAAGGGTTGGAATGAAGCTAAGCTGGTATAACAGGGCCTGCAGACAGGCGAAAGGAGAACTCCTTGACGCTTTGAAGCAGAATAACAACAGGAAACTTGTAAAGCGCAGGAGGCTAGTTTATCGGCAGCTAACCCATCATGCTAAGATCGAGTGGGAGAATGAAAATTGGGCGAAATTAACATCAGCGTTAGCGGTTAAAGATGCACGGAAGTTCTGGCAGATTGTGAGCCCTGGCTCGGTTGAACCAGAGTTGGCAGTAGTGCCGAATATTGCAGCGCAGGTATGGGAAGAACATTTTAGCACCCTGTACAAGGGGGACAATTCCCTTATGAGTTCCCCCCCAGGTGACACATTGAAAAGCCCTGTCCTTGGCTCACTCGAGATTAAGTTCACTGTAGGTGAGGTTCAGGCTGCTGTATCTAAGCTCCCTCTGGGCAAAGCCCCAGGGTTGGACAAGGTTCCGGGTGATCTTTTTAAACATGAACCCGGGATTTGGGCTCCCTATCTACTAACGATTTTTAATGCAATCCTTGGGGGTATGGCGGTCCCAAGTACTTGGCTGGGAGCAGAGTTAGTCCCTATCTTTAAGAAGGGATCGCCTCTGCTCCCAGCCAACTACAGGCCAATCAGCCTAATAGACGTATCTCAGAAACTTTTCGCAAGGCTGATTTTAGACCGCCTCTTGGACTGGATGGAGGACTGTGATATCTTAAGTCCATACCAGGCGGGCTTTAGAAAGAATGTATCCACCACAGACCAGATTTTCAGATTAACTATACTTTTCTGGAAAACGGTTAAGGTAGAGGGTGGTTCATTATATACTGTTTTCGTAGACCTCCGTGCAGCCTTCGACTTGGTCCCACGCAGGAAACTGTGGAGCGTTCTTGGGGATTTGGGTATCCCTGTCCCCCTTCTGAACATCATAATCCGACTCCACACTCAGAATTTCGCAAGGGTCAGGTGTGGGAGAGAAGCTAACTTGTCATCTAGCTTCCCCGTTAGCAGGGGGGTAAGGCAGGGTTGCGTTTTAGCGCCTATCCTGTTTTGCCTCTACGTCAACGGAGTAATCCCCCATCTGAATGCGGTCCCCAACAGAGATGCCCCAAGGCTCGCTGGGTCAGGGATCAATGCGATTATGTTCGCAGATGATACCATGTTACTCTCTAAGACTCCGATGGGTAAACAGCGAGTCTTGGACAGCTTTGTCATCTTCTGCCATGATCGGGTGCTGGAAATAAATACATCTAAAACGAAATTCATGATTTTCAATCCTCCGAAAACATCGCGCCCTAACCCTGAGATGGGTGGTGCCCGGCTAGAAAGAGTGCAGACGTTTGAGTATCTGGGTCTTACTCTTAATGAAACTACGACCTGGGCTCAACACCAGATTAAATCCCAATTAAAGCTTTCTCAAAAGGCAGGGGGCATTCTAAAACTATTAAACAAATCCATGCTAAATCCTATTGGCCCTCCTCTTGAAATTTATAAAATGCAGGCACGCGGGGCGGTAATTTATGGAGGCGAATTGTGGGGCCACAGTTGTGTCCATGCAATTACCGTCACGGAAAATAAGTTCCTTAGGCAGTTGGTATTTTTGCCTCCAAGTACATCCCTGCTCCCCCTCAGGCTTGACCTGGGATTGAGACCATTAAAAGAGGAATTGGGCCTTAAGCCTCTAACTTTTTGGAGGCGACTCTGGGTAACCCCAGAACTCGCCAGTTATAGGCAAGAACTCTCAGAGCTGTTAAATCTCCCGAATGCTTGGAAACTTCCCTGGCTAAATTATGTTAGACAGGAATTTGAGAGGCTAGGTTGTCCCCTATTGTGGACTAACCCGGAACAAGCTTGTAGAAGCATATCGCGTAAACAGCTTGTTAATCTGTACTAAGATTACAATCTGTCTGCCCACTTATCGAATGCCCGAATGGGGACATTTTCGAAGCACATTCTTAGCAATAAAAGAATACTACAAATTTGAGACTGTTCTTGACGATATTAGTCCTATTGGTCTTAGGCAGTTGTATCTCCAATGGAGACACGACTCTCTGCCAATTAGAGCCCTTACTAGCAGATGGTGCCCACCTACTCCCAAAAATTGTCCAGCCTGCACCGCGGAGCTAGAAAATGATTTACATGTTCTGTTTTTTTGCCCCTCCTACCAGACACCCAGGAAGAACTGGATTGTTCCAATTTGCAAAAACTTGGGGATCAGGCAGTGTTTTCACTCCTACCGAATATTAAAAACTGATTTATCTCCATTAATTGTTTTTGCTGCAACTAAATTCTTAACTGATATGTGGAACATTAGAAGGAAATATGTGTTAAAATGAGATTCAGCATACTTTTGTATAGCCCTAGGGTGTGTTAAGGGTATTAGTGAGAGGAGGGACTTTGAGTTGACCTTGTTTTTAACTGTTTATAATGTTTTTGTATTTTAACACGACGAAATAGTTTTATCGACACGATATATTCTTGGTTTTTGAACATGTTAAAATCTAATGATTTGTGCTGAAATTTTACTGTTGATGCATTGTGACCTCTTTTATGACATTCTTGTCAAAATAAAGGTGATAAAGTAAAAGTTCATTTTTCCTTGTGGTCGTCTGTTGAATTACCCCCCCACCCCAACCTGGCACCACCGTTCTCACCTGCATGGGTTGCGGCTGCACTGAAGTAATTGTTGTAGAGGATATAATGCATCCGTTCAAACAAGAAGACACTGTCTGTGCCAAGAATAGTTGCTCTCAATCATTGATTCTCCATTTCTTTCAGTCCTATATTGTGTAAAATGGATGTATTTCGTGATGCTCAATATACATAGCTATATTTCTTCCTCAACATTGATGACAGCATCAGTAACACACTGCAGGAAATATGATGTGTCGTTGATGTATGTTGAAGCTTCTTGTGCTGCAGTTTGAATGAAGGCATCCATATACACACAACTGGTTCCTGAATTGATTCAACAGCAGAGACAATAGGTCTTCCTGATGGGTGTATCAAGTTTTTATGGATTTTAGGCAACATGTATAGTGCTGGAATTCTTGGAGGAGTTAGATTTAGGTCCTGTTTATTATTCTATGAATTCTAATCAACTACCAGTACTTTATCAAACAGAGTTTGAACGTCTGTCAGAAAATTTCAGTTGGGTTCAAGTCCAATGGTTAAGTGTTCTCATCTCCACCATGTTCCCTTACCAACTGGTCATAATAGGTTGTGTCTATAAATATAATTGCACACCCCCTCCTTATCTGCAATTTCAATTGTGAGCTTTCTTTTTCTTGGTATGTAATATAGACATATTTTCTCGTTGATAGTCAGGTTTTCAAATTGCTTTGTTGTGTAACAAATGGTTCTCAAGTGAGTTTTGACAAGAATGCCAAATAGGTGCAGCCTTTAATTGGGAGATAAGTGATTCAAAAATAAATGTTGGCTTGAATTCTTTCCAAGTCATTGTACCAGATTCACAAAGAGCCTCTGCACTTGTGGCAGAGAGCCTGCAGTTGTGGCAGGGGGCCGCATTCGTGGCGGGTTCTGCAATGGGTAACTGCAGTACGGAGGTCTCGCCATGACTGCACGAGTGTGAAGGCCCTTTGTGAATCAGTCCCAATGTTTCTAGTTATTTTTCTTGTTCTGGTATTGTTGAGAAGAAAAACATAAATCTTAGGGGCAGATTTACAACTACTGGCACATCTCTGCTAATCAGCAGGGATGCACCTGAAGAGTTGTGAAGCATCTGCCCACCCTTGAGCCACCACTGATGTGCCACATTTACAAAGCGGCGCACCATGGCGCACGGATGGGCAGATGCGTGTCGCATTCCCCGGCGGAAAGGCGGCGCATTTCTGGAGTCGCGTCGCAAGCGTGACGCAGCTCTAGCAAGGCTCGGGTGCCCCTATTCCCAACATGCTGCGTCAATCCTTACGCCTGCTTCAAGCAGGCGCAGAGTTTTGACGCAGCATGGCCGTAAAAGTGATTTCACTCAGCCACTTTTCGAGGTGTTCCTGCGCCAGAACACCCCCCCCTGTGCAGGAATGCCCACATGTGGTGCAGGGCTTTACAACGAGACGCATCTCCCTAGATACGTCATGTTGTAAATACCCCACAGCATGGCGCTGACTTTGCGCCGCCGCTGCGTCACAAAAGTGGCGCAACGGCGGAGCAAATGTGCTGTACGGGGCTTGTAAATCTGCCCCTTAGTTTCCACATAATTTGTAGTTTTCAATTTTGGTATCAAATAATATTGTATTACTGTTTGGTACAAATGTGGTTCGTGTTTGAAGAACTTTTCTCTTGGAATCATGAAAGGTTATATTAAGGTATGCTAATCACAAGTTACTTGTTTTGCTTCATAATGTTTGTTTTATTTCTTCTCCTCGTGTGTCTCACGAATTCTGGTCTAAGTCTGACAAAGCCGGGTAACTGAGTTAGGATGTTTGAGGATTACTTTCATGTTGTCTTCTCTTTCCTTCTGTACTTAGCACTTGTATTTCCAGTGGCATTCTCTGCCCTGATTCTGACATCTGTTCCTCATCAATTGTTTGCAACTGTGGCTGATACAATTGTTACTCTTTTTCTGGTGTTCTGATCTCAATTCTTCAACGTTGCTGGTCTCTATATTACTGGATATTTTATTTTTGCATTCTCTTTTACCATAAGATTTATCACATGTGCACACCATGTCTTATTTATAAAGCAGGGCATCTCTTGCAAGCGTTCTGACCTCTGTGTCCCTTTTTTATTTTGATCCACTGTTTAATTTATACCATCCAAATATTCTTTCCATTCCTCTTGTTCTGTATGTTTTTAAATATGTTTCTTCAGGGTAGCAATTTCTTTCTTTTCTTGTCCTTCAAACCACTTATCAATTATCAAAAGGGGGGGTGGATCACTTGTCCTGCTGAACCCGGATTAATCGGTATTCGTTGCGTCCCTTGGTAAAAGAACCCTCATGCACTCGAGTTGTTCAACGTGAAGTAGCGGTATATCTTGGTTCTCCGCTAAGGCACTCGGGTATCTGCATAATCATCCGTTTTTTTGTATATGCAGCCTCCACCAGGAGGTTTTGATCCAAGGTTGTGCAGTAGTGTCCAGTGATTAGTGGAAGTGGTGATATTAAAATAACACAGAATCAAGAGGACGTATTTATTAGTCTGGATTCAGGGTTAGTGGTGTTGAAAAACTTCTTGGTATGCGCAATGAGAATATTAGGATTCTCTACGCTACCTGTCTTCGTGATTTTAAAAAGGTCGACATGTTTCAGCCCTTTCGTCAAATGATCAATGGGCTTTCTTCAGGACCAGGGTGTACGTGTGGGAAGGAGATAACTTTATCCCTTTTTTTTGGAGTCACACTTTTGATGCCTATAAAAATAAATCAGTGTTACCTTGGAGGGGGATCAAAGGGACGTCTTATCATTATGTGAATACATTCTATATATGAATGGTTAAAAACATTGCATACTTTGCCCAAAACTAGCTTGCCACTGCTCCTACTTCAGGCAACCACATACTTTTGCCTAGCATTCACAAACTGAAATGTTTCAATTGTTTGTTCATTATCTTGATTGACCATTTATGATTTTTTATATAAAGAACTATTTGCATGTGTTAATTCTCTGAGATCTCGTTATTCAAGTAATACCCATATTCCTAACGGCATTCTGGGGCCCAGATAGCAACAATAGATACAGTAATTATTCGAACTCATATTCACTCAGCGTTTTTTTTAATTCTATGACAGACACATACTATAGCGCCCTAACTCTGTTTTTTCATCCAGCCCTCGACGCCCGACAGAGTAATACCTATTCTTGCACTCTCTACGGCAGTATGGGGCTTAAAATGGCAAACAGTTGGATGCGATAGTTATTAGAGATCGTATTTCTAAGTTCTATAGTAGAAGTGTGCCTGCTCAGTTAGCAAATACAGACCCGCTATTGGTCGTGGGGATCATCAAAACCATACTAATGAAGGCGCTTCGCTTGTTGCGTTTACAACAACCGCTATGCTTATTTTTCCGGTCAGATTACACCTACCTCCTCACGTGTCAATACGTGTTTCCTCGGGTGCCCAGAGAGTCACTTTGACGGCCTCTCTCTACAATTAATGAAAGAGGGGGTTGATAAAAATAAGTTTAAAGTTTAAAAACTGATTAGGTACTTATCTCATTAGGAGAGTCGTTTCCGCTTTCCTTTACCTTTAGGTCCATCATACGCTACTTGTGCTGACTCTGCCGATTGAGACCCGGTAGGGTTTCTCAGCTAAATGACACTCTTATTACTTCCTAGAATCTTCATAGGAATTGAAGACAGACTTTTGTAGTTGTATTATTATGTTGGTTAAAGGAAAGACTGGCGTGATAGAAAAACTTTTGACCTAAAGAAATTAATACAATTATTCAGTATTTCTCCCAGAATTATTTTTAATAAATGTCATCTATATTTCTAAGTACCGTCATTATTAACAAGTTAGTTCAGGTGAAAAATGATATATTTTCACACCTGACGTATATGCAATATTCGACTGAATTATGAGACTTTTTGTTCTCAATTTGTTGTGAGGTTTTTTACGACTCAATTTCAAGGGAGATTTTAGGAATTTCTTTCATATTTCTTACATGTTATTCAGAGATTGGTCTGGCGGGAGCAGTGTTTTATCTAATTAGTACCTCAGTGATGTTCTGTTGTTATCTGAGTGATTTATCTAATTAGTACCTCAGTGATGTTCTGTTGTTATCTGTATCTTTTGGGTTACTGTAAATGTTTGCAAGAAGTTGATTATTCACATTTGCTCTAGTTAAGGGTATTGGTGATCTCTATCGGTTCATACTTGCCCATGGCACGTTATCATTCAGTCCTCGTACATCTGTGCCCAATCGATGCACCCATCTCTGTTCCTTTTCAAATAGTATACGTTCTGCATTGTGATCTCTTATCTGCAGTGTTTCAAGGATTAGCCACTGTATGTCATCCACTGTGTGGCCTTTTTCCAAGTAATGTGTGGCCATTTTCGTTGTCGTTTTTCTACATTTGATGTTGCTGCGATGTTCGCAGATCCTTTGTTTTGCCTTGCGGCACGTCATTCCTATGTAGTTCATACTGCAGGGACATGTGATCATGTAGATCACATGGCTTGTGTTGCAGTTTGTATGGGTCCGTATAGTCCACTTGAAATTTGGCAGAAGTTCCAACTCCTTAGTTGGTTTTGTTAATGGACATACTGAACAGGTCCCGCAGGGGAAATGCCCCATTATTGGGGGTAAATCCCAGAGGGTAGTCTGACTTCGTGGGCCTGCGGTTTGGGTCTTGTATGGACTAATTGATCTTTCAAGTTTGTTGTCCGTCTGTTGGCGAAACGGGGTTTGGGCCAGGTGATACTCGCAGAGGTCAAAATTCGCCAATGTTTGTTTATCATTTTCTTAACTTTATTTGCCACTGGGCTATATGTGGTGACACATGTGAGGCGATGTTCTCCTTCAGATCTTACTGTCTCTTCAAGGAGGTTCTCTCGGTTCTGATTTCTCGCTCTTTTTTTGCATTTCCTGATGGTTCTTTGCGGATAATCACGTGCTGCAAGGTTTGTGCACAGATCAGTGGCTTGGCTTTGGTAGTCTGATATTTTGCTACAATTCCTCCGCAGCCGTAGAAACTGACTATAAGGAAGATTTTCCCTTAGTGGGCGCGGGTGGTAACTGTTAAATGACAGAAGACTATTCTTAGCCGTTGGTTTGAAGAATGTTTTTGTCTGTAAATGGTTATCCTCAACTAATATTGTGATATCTAGAAAGTCAATACTTTTCTTCAAACCACTTAGCCAACTCCTCCATTAAATGGGAGGAGCACTTTAAAAAAAATTATGAACGTGGTTGTAGTGGTGAAGGTGTGGAGAGCCATGGAACATCATCTACAAGTCCAATTACAAGGTTGGGTGATCATGAGGAAGAGGATGGTGACATCCTCAGACAAAGCTGAACTCAGCAGTGCACCAGCAGAGTCACTTGCCTCAGTGACTTCACAATGGCACAAGAAACGCAGAGTCAGATGGCGACACCACAGCATACAGTGACTGCCCCACCACGACTCACACTGAGTCTACCACCACCTACGTCTCAAATGTCCTGTGTCAGTGGCCCCAGAAAAGAAGAAAATACAGGGTACTATTACGGGCATGTTTAGGCAGGAGAGACCATATGACCGCAACCACCCAACAGAACGTTTGTACAATGGGAAGCTGGCAAAAATGTTAGCGCTGGACCTCCTCCTTTTTTCTTTTGTGGAAGGAGTGGGATTCTTAGGATTTGTGGCAGCCATCTGCCCGAAATGGAAGGCTCCAAGTCAGACCTATTTTGCCAGAGTTGCTGTTCTAGTGCTGCAGCAGGATGTGGTACTGCAATTGGTTGGACAAGCTTTGCAGCAAAGTGTTATTCACGCCATCCACCGGACAAAAGACAAGTGGACCAGTTGTCGGGTGAGGTACATGTGCATCACTGCCCATTGGATCTCTTTTGCGGGGGTAAGGCAAAAGCTTTCTACAGGTGTTGGCCCTGATGAAAGTTTTAAGAGCATTCGGCAGTATGCAATAGTAGTCATGTTTGCCATGGATAATTCACATACAGCTGCAAACATCTTAGAAAGGTGTCTGAATGGCTGAGATCCAGAGGTCTCAGAATAGGATTTGTTGCCACGGTCAATGGCAGTAACATAGTCAAAGCCATTGTAGATGGCAGCTGTTTCAGGGTCCTGAGTTTGTCATATTGCATCAATCTGGTGGTGCAAGACTTTTTCAAAACAGAAGACATAGTCAGCAACATACTAATCACCTGCAGAAGAATCTGCACTCATTTCAGCCATTATTTTAAAGCCTGCAAGTAGTTATGGATTATTTAGTGTGTTAATAGAGTACCAGTTAAAGTCCTGCTACAGGAGGTGCCAACACGTTGGAACTCGACCTATTACATGTTGCAACGTATGTTGGAGCAGTACAAATAGTTCAATGACTATGTCCTTCCAAGAGGAGCGGATGCCATTCGTATAGCTAAGACCATGGATGCAGACAAATGGGGCCTAATCAATGTTAATCTCTTTTGAAGTTTTGACACAGGAAGTTAGCAATGAGGACAGTACGATGGGCCAAGCTATCTGTTGTTGCATCTGCTGCAGAACCAGCTAAAGAAGGTGTTTGAAAGGTTCGCACTCGCAGGTGTGACCGAAAACAAAGAAGAGTATGCCTTGGATGAGAGCTTACTCTTACGCTTGGCTTGTAATGGAAGGCTGCAAAATCCCATAATTTCTTCCATATAGTACATCTGTGCCATACTTCTTGATCCATGGTACGAAAAAACTGTGCACACTTTCATTCCTTTTTCTGAAGGGGATGTTTCAAAATACATGCCGTGGATTGTTAAGCAAGCTAGATCCCTGAAAGAAGAATATATATATATATATATATATATATTATAGCTGGAACTTAGAGTCTCACTCTGTAGTTCTGGGATGCCACCTTCAACTTTAAGAGAGGGCAGTCTTGTCTCTCAGCAGCCAACACCAGCAACAGAAGACCAGCAACAACATCAACAGAAGGATTGGACCTAACTCCTGCATTGGTTTGGTTTCAAATGGCAGGGATTAAGTCCACTGCAGAGGTGATGTCAAAAGAAGTCAAGCAAGTGGCCGCAGCCGTGACCATCCAGAGGATGTTTCAGAAGTATCTGAATGATCCTAAAAAGGTCTATGTGGATCAAAACCCATTGATGTAGTGGTATGTGAAAATCCACCAACGGACAGGGCTCAGTAGGCTGGCATTAAAGATCTGGCTTGTCCTGTAGCCAGTGTGTCCTCTGAGCATGTATTTTGTGCAGCTAGCGCAGTTGTTACAGTGAGTAGGACCAGTCTCTTGCCTCAAAATGTAGAGAGATTGACCATGATCAAAATGAGCCAACATTCCATACCACAAAATTACACGTTCCTGAAACAGAGGAGGAGTATGATTGGTCAGAATCAAGTTTGTTAGCTACCAACTTCTGGGTGAACCACCAAAGTTTGAGGACAAACTCTACTTCTCAGATTGAGTATGCCAGTGTCACAATAGAACTTTTTAATTATTTCTTGTTTAACTTAGTTCTTTGGAAAATAACGTAGCTAGTGGGACATTATTTTTGTGTCAGAATTATGCTACCTCACCATTTAAAAAAAAAAAATGTTTGCAGAGTTTTATATAGCGGGAACTAGACCCGAACTGAATCAGGTATCAGAGCGCTTTACATAGCACCAGTTACATGAGGACACGCATTCATTTTTTAGGTGCGGGGAGATTAAGTGATTTGCCCAGAATCACAGGAGGTTTTTGGCGTCATTACCGAGACTCGAACCCAGATCCCCAGGTCCGAGGTCGAGCGCCCTAGCCGTTAGGCCAACTCCTCTCCACTTTTTAGTCACATAGCCGGATTGCAGTTGGAGCAGTGTGCAGGGAAGAAGCCTCCGCAATTCCTTCATGATATTGGAGAAAATGCCTGCCTCCCTTGCAGGCCTATCCTTTTTTTGCATCACTTAGCAGGGCTGCGTAGAAGAGTGTTGATTTACAAGAGAGTCAATACCAAATTTCAATGTGTTGCCTGCGTCAGATATACAATTGTGTACCTACTACCTAACCTACCTGTCCTTGGATTGGAAGAGGTAACTACAACTATTGCAACAATGAGTGAGTGATTGTGAGTGATGATTGATGATTTATGTGGTGGTAGACATAGTAAGGGTGTTCAACTAATTTGTAAACTTGATTTTGATGGTTTGCAATATTTGGGGCCTGATGGATGATAATTTTTGCTCAAGGTGACTTGCCTTTACGAACGCACTTATCGAAAATTAACCTGTCCGGTCCACTCTTGTCATTCTGTTTTTTCATCATGTAGAAGGGCTGCCCCAGAAAATCCTTTGATTTACAAGACTGCCAAATTCCAATCTGTTGATTGCATCAAAGAGGAGATACAATTGTCTACCTACCACTGTGCTTGGATTGGAACAGGTAACTATTTCACCAATGAGTGATATATCATTAGTGTAAATGTGAGTGATGATTGATGATTCATGTGGTGGCAGACAGTGAGAGAGTGTGTTCAACTAATTGATAAATTTGATTCAGATGATTTGCAATGCTTGGGTCCTGATGAGTGATTATCTTTTCTGAAGGTGATTGTCCTTTACAAACTTACTTAGTGAAAATTAACCTGTACAGTCCACTCCTATCCTTCTTTTTTTATCACCTAGAAGGGCTGCCCCACAGGATCATTTGATTTACAAGACTGCCAAATTCCAATTCGTTGCATGCATCAAAAAGGAGATATAATTGTGTACCTACCACAGTGCTTGGATTGGAAAAGGTAACTATTGCACAAATGAGTGAAATAATATTGAGCGATTGTGAGTGATGATCCATGTGGTGGTAGACTGTGAGGGTGTCATGTAATTTCTACCAGTCAGTAGGAACTGCATGTTTGTGGACCAGATAAACTTAGGATGGTGCCAGACTGATTCCATGTACCCCCATAGGATATGTTGTCCCTTGAGCAGCTAGATTGCAATGCCACTGTTAGCCCCCCAAAATCTAAACAGGGAGAGAACAGCCCTGGCAACCACTAAACATGACAACTCTGGTCTCTCAGACACTGTGAAGACAGACTTCAAACTTTTACTCAGCCACTCGTGCTTTCTTTTGCTCAGGAAGATATACAAAGAACACAGATGGGCGTTTTCAATGTTTATTGAACCAGAGTGATTCTTGTATAGAATATATGGGCTGCAATTATTAATAGACAGAAGCAGATAAAAGTTATAATGAGTGTCAACACAGAGAATAAAACTAAGAGTTCCACCATCTTGCTGAGAGAGGTTATATATACGTACATATAAAAGATAATAACAATCAAGCATACCCATAAGATGCTAACTCTAACCTATTAGTTCAGGGTATGACTGAATGGTCTCCCACGAAAACCCCCGTCTGGATGATACAACCCCATTACCTGGTCGGTAAGAATGTACGATCCCATCTTGGTCACAAAGTGGATACCCCCTCAAGGAGATGTCAGTCAGCTGCTGGGCGAAAGCTCCAGCATGTAGGGACCTCTCGAGGTCAGCAGAATGTCTCCTTTGATTATGTTAGCAAACAAAAGGCTATATATAGAAAATGGTATCCTTGTCTTGGGCCAAGATTGTGATCGGGCAACCATTGTTTATGTTCTGCAGATAGCGGTGTTTTGTTTTTTGTTCTCATTTGCCTCTATCACACCATTTTGCTTTCATTACCAGCCAAAATGTTCATAACCTCATTTGCTAACATGCGTTACCAGAGGTGAAGTCACTATGAGGTGCCCTGAAATAATAACTCCCACCATCTAAAACCAAATACACACCAATACCAAGTGGAGGAAACCTACCACAATGGAAAAAGGTGCTATCAGCCGAGGCGGAGAAGGGTTTAATCATGGGACCACTGATCTGGTAGATTAAATAAAAAATAAAAAAGGAAATACCTCCATCAGTTCAGAATAGGTGCCCAAAATTCCTGCCTACAACGTCCCTTAGTTGACCTAACTAAATTTCCCACATTCTTTACAGATGATACCCAATCTTCATAACTTGGTAGGATCTGGGATACCCACAATTTGCAGATCTCTCTGTGGGCCAATACGATCGTATAAAATACCAAATTCACATGATTCTTATTGCTTACGTTTTCAAAGTCCAACAGTCCAAAAATAACTAGTGAAGCGCTTACCTTGACATGAATCTTCACGGCCATCCAAAAGGGCTGGATCTTTGGACAAAGTAAAAACATGTGGAGATCGTCTTCCTTCATGCTACCACACTTTGGGCACACCACATCTCCTCCTCGGCCACATTTCGATAACCTCTGGGGGGACCAGAAGGCCCTGTAAACGGTGAAAAGATGGTTCCTTCTCAGGTATGCAGGTTTAACTATTTTGTATAAAGTAAGCATAGATACTTGCCATTGATCTTCAAGCGTGGCTGACGGCAAGCATCTGCCCCATAGATCGCCTGGGAGGCTGAAGTTTCCATCCTCCATTTCCTGCAGATAGCGGTGTTGCCATATATATGAAATAATAAACACATTTGTATTTTGCATGTGAGAGGCCTTGCACTAATGTCAAGGCAGTATTATGACTTTCTCATGAAGTATTTCTTGTCAGCAAGGTCGGTGTTTCCTGAGAAAACAGTCCAAGAGTCATAAGTGCAAAATGTGTGCCAAATGTTTATGTGGCAAAGAGAAGGCAACTTTGGGGAAAGGATGTGTGTATATGATTTATACTAATTCCTACCAGGCCTAACTCGGGCACATGACACCCACTCCTCATACATATGTAGTTGAAAAGCTATTAAAAGCAAATTAATCGCATGTTATCATGAATCGCACGTTAGCATAAAGGAAGAACTGTGTATATAGGAAAATTGTTTACAAATCATAAAAAGAATAGGCACTCATGCTTTTCAGAGGCTCAAAGCATAAAGAAAGCTAACTGTATATTAAAATATAAAAACAATTAAAATGAAGACAATTTCAAAAACAAATTTGGAAGTAGAAATAGGTCAAATAAAATGTGCCAACCAGTCAGTTGTTTACATGTTCCAAGTGATACACGAAACATCAGCGTCCATAGACGATGTTCCCAGACGCAAAACTCAGAGCACATTAATAGAGTAAATATTTTCCCATCTAGCCCACACAGCAGCTGCTGAGGGAAGAAACACAGCCACCTGATGTTCCATTGAAACAGAGCTCGAATCAAACCACTAGGTGCAGAGGCAACCCAGGGAAGGTAATAAAACGCAGTCAGAAGCGGACGTATTTGCAGGGGACAACTGTACAGATGGACCTTCAGCAGGTCCATCAGCACATTTATGGTCCAAGGTTCAACCAACTGCAATCCCAAGCACAGGTCCAGGGCACAATCGTTAGTGCACAAGAGGCAGCAGAACACAGGCTGTACACAATGGAGCCATACAAGCCGGAAAACAGAAACCAATGCTCGTACAAATTTTGAAGCAGAGGTATGCCAAAGAAATGCACCATGCATTCACTGCACAACAGGATGTGAGGCAGTGCCAGATCAAGTTGTTCCTGAACTGGGACATCCATTGTGGAGAAAAAGTAATTAAAGCTGTAGCCCTGGAACTAGGATCATAATCAGGGGAAGACCTCCAAAAATGCTTCAGAGGACAGAGTGTCTGAAGGATGGAATAACTCCGAACATCCTCTGGAAAGTACTGACCAACCCAGAGCCTATGCTCTTCAAAACCCTACAATTCTAGACATATTAGACGTATTAAAAATACGATGTACAAGCTCCCAAAAATGAAGTGGGATGTTGTATCTCCGAAGTAGAAAGCACCCTCTGAAGGTCAAATGTCTCCTTGGCCGAAGTTAAGGCTACATCTTTTTGAAACAATAAGACTTTCAGTTTGCTCAGGACATCAAAGCACATGTTGTTAAGATTAACTGAAGGCCACAGCATGTCTTCCCTGATTACACAGATAGTAGGAAACAGGACTTGTGTGCAACATTTTACGAAGTTGGAAATGGTCTCCACATATGCAACCCCTGGCTTCATTCCACAACAGCTCTGATCACTGAACATCAGGTCACTCCCATTCGATGGCAGTCTGTAAGTCGGACTTACCACAGTCGCTGGAGATCCTCTTAAGTAGCAAGAAATATTCGCCACAAAGGCATTGCATGTCCCGTCCAATGAGGCATCCTTGCATACTAGGGACCCACTCAAAGTATTCTTGCAGTCCAAACCGCTGAGAAAACCTCCAGTGTCCTTATTCCTACACCTGAAAGTAAAAGGAAGTTCTGATTGTTCATGTATGAACCCTTCACCAAACGATTCATACCTGCCCACTTGATGGTGTTGTAGACAGTAATGAAACTGAAAAGTAGAGATCAGCAGTGTAATATACCCATGGATTGTCCAATCCGTGGATGCTATCTCTGCAATGGTAAAAGGTAATCTGTCCAGCTTCCCAATGTGAAACATTGTGTATTTTGCATATTTCCGTGCCATTATCTGTTGTTCGGAAAGATGGTAAGGTGAAAACAGGTATGTGACGTTAACGTTTAGCCAGAACGGAATGTTTGTCATGTCCAGCTCAACAATAGAATTGACCTAAGCGGGGACTGCCCATGTTGTTATGCAGACAAGTCTTGCTGAAGCACACCTATTGTGGATGGGACAAAGTTACCCAGGGAATACATTGTAGATAATAAGGTGGTCATCTTATTGTCTACCACTGCCAGAGCTTTTTCTAAGTTAGCCTTGCCAATCTCACGTAGCTTCCAGCAGCTTCTTGTTGAGATGTTTTCCATATCTTGTAATAGACAGTGTAAAGGGAGCGCTTTTGTTGTGGTTTCCGAGGACCCAAAAAAGTCTTGTAAATCCAGGATATCAGATAAAAAGGACATGTGCTGTTTTACCTAGGACAGTGTCTAGATTTTTAGCCAATCAAGGCACAACTTCCTAACACTGTAAGTGGTTACCCCCACCCCGAATCTTCACTCTGCACATATCGCATGTCAGGCCTATTTGCTGTAAATCCCTTGGTGTTGCCCAGGAATCTATCCTGACATTTGTAAGTGTCTATCGGCCACTCTATTCATTCCTTCCAATTGGGATCAAATGAGTTATGTCTACTCTTACGCAGCATAGTATCAATAGTGTGTTCATCGTATGGTATTATTCGCTGCCAGTTGTCTAATCATGTAAGAGTGGGAACATGTGGTGTGTTCACGTCTTTTATTTTGGCGAGGCCAAGGCACATAATGTGTTGCAGTTTTGATCAGGAAATTCACCGGTTGTGGTATAAAGCATGGCCTGAATAAGGCCTCAGTTCCCTTAACCTGCCAATCTTAAGCCCCCAGATAGGTTTTACTTCTACTGCATCCCTCCAAAAGTCGAAAACTTGTGCAGAGTTGCTTAGTGTCAGTTAACATATTTGTTTTTTGCAGGTGATGGTGCAAGCCTATAATAAAATGAGGTTTGATCATATGTGCAATAATCAGTAAAATAGTCAAACTTTTGTGCAAATGCTTTTAAACTACCCCTTGGTGGTATAGGGCAATGTTCCCATTGTGTAAAGTTAAACACTTTGGGCCTCATTTATGAGGTTTAGCCATTGGGCAGGCCTTCCTGCTGCGCTTCCCTACGGCAAAAGAAAAGGGCAGTAATGTGCCATATCTATAAGATACGGTGCATTCCTGTCCTTTTCCCTTGCACCGGGACACAATTGGCTGCTGTGCGCCAGCGCAGTCACCTTTGCCCCGTGGTGCAAGGGCGCCTGCGTTGCGGGGATGATTATTTTTTGTACAGGAAGGAAAACCTTTCTGTACAAAAATATTCACAAAGGCTTGCTGCAGAATGCAGCACACATAGAAAAAGGAAAAATGAGGAGAAATAAAGATATTTCTCGTTGTGCCTCCCTTATGCCTCCTCTGGGAGGCGTAAGCTTTTTGCGCTGCCTCAGATTTACGATTTCTCTTAAAACTGGGGCAGTGCCAAAGGCCATGGATGTTGCTTGGATCGCCCCCAGCAACACCGATTGCACGCCCCTTTAACACAGAACATTGTGTTAAAGGGACTAATATTCATCAGGCAGCATTAAGCCAAAAAAGCGCCTTAGTGGTGCCTGATACATATCACGCAGGCTCTGCACCACGAACCGTCACAAAAAGTGACGTTCCGGAGGCACAAGCAGTCTCATAAATGAGGCCCTTCATGAGGTGTGCTAGCTTTGTTCAGAAAATGATAACCATAATGTTGATAACAGAACATCTCATCAAAATTAGCTGTACTATCATAACTCTCACCAGAAGGAAACACAGTTGAATGTTCTAGATCTTCTAACATTTCATATACAGTATTAATGTCCCAAGCATTAGAAATGGTGCTGGGGTGATTATATAATTTAAGGACATTTTAAACAAATGTGGAATTTGTAATAGTTCAGTAGGACCATATACATCAAATGATACATTGTCCATATAATACCATCTTGAACAGGAACAGCTGAAATGTTCACCAGGGACAAGTCTCTTTGTTCACGGTGTGATGATGCATGTGGCCTTGGAACCAAATTCACATCGTGTACTGCAGAGCATTCGGGGACAAAGTGTCCATTTAGGATAATGAAGAACACAGTCACAAAACCAATCCAAAGGACTAGGAAAAGTAATGCAATTGTAATCCAAAGGTGTAACCATGGAGAAACAAGGTATTTTCTTTTCAGCCAACGATAGAAGACGCACACCTTTAGATCGAAAGGCAAGGTGGTGGGGGCAGTGGAACCGCCAATGCCTTGGAAGAGAAGTCATCAAAGTCGATGAAGTATCAAGGCACCATCCTGTCTGTCATGGGCAACTATGCAGGCTGTTTTGAATTAGAAGACTCAATCTTTGATCTGTTGATGTAGGTCTCTGGATTCCAAACTGAAATCTGTGTTTCTTTACTTGTATACTGCACAGTAGTCATTGTTTTTGAAACAGAAAGCATTGTTGTTCATAGTTGTCTCATGTTGAAGCAAACATGCTTCATTTGTAATTAAAGCTTCCATCTAAACTTTCTGAATGGCAGCAAGAGGAGATTGGTACCTACCCATGATTCCACGTGTTTACCATTGAGAATTAGCCACATAGTGTGGTTTGATCAGATCAATGGAGACAAACCTTTTTTCTCTGCGTCTGGCAAGGGGCAGAACAAGTACATTTTGTGTACCTTCAACAGCCAGGACAGGCACAGGCCCAAACTCTTTTTTGTCCACAATCTTTTCCCCGACCAGATCCGTGATCTTTGGGATCTAGCCGGTTCTTGCCGGAACAACCTTCACTTCTCCAGTGGCAGTACATTTTACTTGGACTTTGATTTGTTCATCCCGGAATTCATTCAATTCCTGTAAAACAGTCAAACGTTCATTAATGTCAAATCGTGTTTCTGCCGCCACTGTGCTGGCAACATTGAGGTCTGGGACCCACATCTTAACCCCAAACAGGATCTCATATGGAGTACGACCACCCAGAGACTTCCATGGCATGTTATTCAAAGCCCTCTGGAAGATATATAGGCGATGGACCCAACTGCAACCAGAGCCTAGAACCCTCGCTGTTAAAGACTGTTTTGAGTCTGGGTTGTTTCTCTCCATGACTGCATTTCCCTTGGGAGGGTCCAGAGATGAGAAGTGCAGGGTCACACCCAAACTTTCCATGGCCTCTTTGTAAGCTCGAGAGCTAACCGACCGACCCTGGTCAGAATTTAATGTGCCAACTGTGTACGTCCCGATAAATCTTGCAGATCCTTTTTAACTGTTTGGGCATCAGCCAACCACTGTGGCCATACCTGCAGGAATCCACTGCTACCAAGATGTACTTGTAAGACCCATCAGATGATAAGGGGCCTCACTGGGCCAAGTATACACAAGCCAAAGGCTTGTTTGAAATCAAAAGAGGTGTCTGGTGCAGGTGTGCTACTATGGAACCTTTCATCTGCTGACAGATGTCACATCTCAGGACAAAGTCCTTGGTCTCTTTGTAAAGAACCAGCCACCAATAGGGTTGCTGCAATAGAGAAATTGTAGCAGCGACCGCTGCATGTGCCGATGCTATACCCTCATGTGCAGCTAGCATTAGCTCCAGTCTGTGATCACTGTTTTGTATTGTTCTATCTCCCACTCCTGGAATTTGAGCATACGGTATGATTTGTGCATCTTATTTGTAGGAGTACTTGAGTGGAAAACTTTTTGGTAAGTATGTGTCATTCCACACAGCATTTACAGCCACCAAGATCTCTCTGTCTATTCTCATACTTAAATGATTTATCGCAGCAACCACGGTTGTGCAAACCATCACTTGTGCAGCTTAATCAGCCAATGAATTCTGTGCAACGTGGACGCTGACACGCTGATGACTCAGTGTATGTATAGCATGATGCCATGGCAAGCATTCTTTCAGCTTCACCACCTTTTCCCTAAGCATCTTGTGCTTCACAGTGCAGCCTTTGGAATCCCTGAATCCATTCTGGCTCCACTAATGAAGATATTCATTATATGACTGCATACAATAATACAAATCACACCCAATCAGTGTGGGGAATTCAGCATCAGTATTCGATAGTGCCAGTACTAGAGCTTTCAGTTCTGCCATAGTGATCTAGAGGCATTATTTCATTAGGTAGGGAATATTCTTGATTGTAGTGGAGGGATGCTTTTGTTTGTAATGTAGGGTCAAATCTGTAATCTATGTCTGTTGCAATGATTGAATCTGCCATTTGTATCCATATTGGATGTAGAGCTTTTGCGCATGTGATGAAGCAAAGCTTCGCATTTGCGACGTGCTGTATTCATGAACCTCGTCCATGTATAATCAAATAATAAGTTGTACGTCTTACTAACGTTTATTCTATGTTTAAGCGAGGTTTCCCGACGCTTGCCTATGTGTTTTACTAAATAATTAACTCGAGTCTTTTAAAATGGCCGCTGCTTGGAAGTAAGTGTTTGCGCATGCGTCAGTCACACTCACGTGTCCTGGTGTGTTCGCGGGTTTGGAGGGAAATAGTTGCGCATGCGTAATGCATAGCTTTGCCAGTAACGTGGTACTGCTCGTGCCACTGCTCTTGTGTACGTATACATGTAGCTAACATTTAGACTGCATAAGTATATTTTATAGTGATAAGTTGAAAGTACAAACCCTGTGATGTGTTTTCATAATGTTATTTCTATGTATTAATTTGTTCTCGCTTACTTTTCATGTACCGCGGGGAATGGGGGTCTGACTGAGCTGAATGCCATCTTGGAGTGCCTTTCTGCGCATGCTCCTACATCTGGGGAACTGACAACCTTGACTGGTGGAACTTGGCCAGCTGGCAGGGATGGGCAAGATGCTCCTGAGAACTGACCTGAAAACCCAGGAAAATGGAGCCATGTGTCCCTACTCTGCAACAATGTAAATTGTCATTGTATTTCCCTGCAGTTTCTCATGGGAACCCCAATCTTGCTAGGCGGTACCCAAAGATGCAAATTAGGCATCCAAATAGTGTGTTATGATTGGTGTGTTACCCAAATCCTACCTTAGGACCAATCCAAATTGAGGGATTCTGACACTTTGCAACATTGGGGGGTGGTACACCGTCCCCAAACTGTATATCTACCCTGGGTTCACCTAGGGAAATTGTCCGACTTGTTTGGTTTAGCTGACCTGTCACTGACCCATCGTACTCAATAGGTGACTGAAGATACAGAGCGCTGCGGAGCACTCTGTCCGAAATTGACCATAGACTAAGGTTCTACTGAACCTTAAAAGTGCTGGTAAAGCACTTTGCTGGGAGTTCGCTGATCCAATCGGGGTCTTGATCGATAGCTGCAGAGAGGGTGGAGCGCAGGCATTGCTTCCAAACTGCGGGTGTGGTCCTGTCCTGAGCGGTCCTGTCCTGAGGGTTTGCTGTCCTGTCCTGAGGGTCCTGTCCTGATTCCTAATCTGAGGGTATCCTGTCCTGTCCTGGGTGTCCATTCTGCACCTGCTGTCCATTGAGGGCTATCCTTCCTTGAGGGTTTCCTGTCCTTAACTGACCCGTGGCCAGGGTTTGGTTTTCACACCAGTCTAGGTAAATATTGCTCTAAAATTCTTTGAACTTGCACCTTTCTATTTTTCTGTCTTTTGCTTTAATAAAGACACACCTTTGCACATGTTGATTTTTCCATGCTTTTGCCGCAACTATTGAAACATAAAGTCAATTGCATATTTTCTTAACTTGATTCTATGTTATCCTACCTTTTAGAAATCATATTTTGCATTGCAGTTTGTCATTTTCTGATATGGTCTAGAACGGCCTTACTTAAACTGTCTAAAGAACTTTTACCATAAATGCATAGCGTTTCTTGTTGCATCTCATATTAGTATTTCCATGATTACCCTGACTTTATTTCTCTATAGTTATGTACTCTTCGTTATCTTGATTATTGATTGTCTCATTCTTGTAAACTTAATGCTCAACGAAAACGAACTTTAGATAAAGCTTTTAAAACTTCCAGTTGTCCGTGGTCATTTTACAACAGTATTGAATGTCATTTTGGGTTGGTATTTTGCTGCCTTTCCCTTTACAGCTAGCTCCCTGATCCGTTGAGGTCATAGGTACCCGTATCGGTGGATGGTAAGTCGGGTACGCTGAGTAATAACAGTAGGGAATTCACACAAATTGGTAGCAGCCCGTGAAGTCACCCTGTCAATGAATAGTGTGAATTGAAAGTACATGGGCCCGAAGCCGGAAACGGCGAAATTATTGGCTGGGTGACCTCGCGCGCTCTATCAGTTTTTCTGGCTAGCAGAGGATGGTTAGGGACTAGTTGAAGGTTAGGCAGGATTAGTCAGACTAGTTAAGTCGGTAGCTGCTAGTATATCAATGCTGCTACAAAAGCGGCCATTCCGAGGGAACCGATCACTCTCTTGAAAGGTGTTGCTTTTTGAAAATTCATGAATTGTTTTATCATTGTTATTCTTGTTCTTATATTGTTATATGTATTAATCCATGCGTTTGTAAACCGTATCGTTCGTTGTTGTCCGAACTCCCCGGGGAATTGAAAAGGCAAGTGGTGAATAGAATCCATTGCCTTGAGGTCACAGGCTTAAGGAAGGTTAGGTGCAGGTTAGGATAACCGGGAAGCACTAACTAGGGTTTTTTTCTGAATACGTGTGTGAATAAATGTCAGTAACAAGGTTCATTGGCAAAATTCCCATAGTGGCGTAACCTAGTAAGGGTCACATCGGAAGAGTAGCAGGTTCCTCGGAGCTTGGGTGAAAGCAGAGGGGTCCGCTGGGAAACCTTAGACTCGGATATATCCCGGAAGAGTGGATGAGCTTAGGGGAATAACAGGTTCACCGATGCTAGAGTGAAGGGTAGGCGGAAGAGATCTACCCGTAGCGTGTGAAAAGTAAATGGAAGTAGTTTACTTGCAGTAAAAGAAATCTTTCCTGTCTAGACACTTGAGCACTGTGGTGAATGTGTATGCGTTGTAAAATAACTAAGCACTAGCACTTTAGACAGAAAGAAAGTTTCCGTTACCTTGTGAAGGGAGGGAGTCAGCCGCGAAGCGTCTCTGACGTCACTCCGTGCCGCGCTGGGATTGGTAGAAGCAGCGGGCGGGTAGCGGGGCTGTAATTGTAAAGGAGGGGTGAAGCGCCGGAGCGTGAGGACAGTCTCACGAAGGGGCCGCGCACCCATTGGTCGAAACTATTTTTGAACGCGTGCACCCATTGGTCACACGGAATTGCAAGGCGCGTTCTGATTGGAGGTGACATTGTAAACAGAGTTAAGCGTAGAAATCGTATGTGGCACTCGTATTGTCCAGAGACTAGACCCGATCCAAGAAGCCAAGGGTTTGAAAGGGATCAGTGGAAAGCCAATAGATACGATATTATGTACGGGACTAAGAGAAAGATGTCCCTTGTAAATAGGGTAAAGAATTATTTCAAAACGGACAAACCGATTAAATCCAGAGAGGGCGTTATTGTCCCGCCCCCGAACACTCCCGCCTCGTTCATGATGTTTGACCGAGGGTACAATACCTGTGTGTGGTTAGAAAATTGGGTAAAGTACACAAAAGATGACGGAATATTGGCTTTTCCGTTAGACGGTACTTTCAATGGCAGGATTTTATTTAATTTGAGAACCCGAATGAATGAATTGCATCCCAGACCGAGACTAACGCAGTATGAGGCATTAGAGGAATGGGAGATTGAGGCTTTCGAAAGAGAGAAACCCCGAATGGACAAAGGTCTGACCAAGTGGTACCCAAGGCTGAAACAAGAGACCAGGGATAAAAAGATGAAACAGTGGAGACAGAGCATGATTGTTGAGGGTCTGTTTCCCATGATGCCAGCATGTAACCCTTCTGCGGGAGAGAAAAAGACAGAAAAGAGTAAGCATTGGGGAGCGCTTGGAGAGTCAGACGATGAATTGTTAGATGACATCTTTACGAGAAGTCCGCCCCCTTATGATGAGGGAGCCCGACTTTCCAGTACAGGAGGGAATCCCCAGCGTCCATCTATTAAGGAGGAGGACAGATCCCTAAGTAGGGGGGGAGGTGGTCTAGTACTGCCCTATTTTGAGAATCCTAGACCCGCGGAGGTACGAGATATATATCCTAGAGTGCCCGTGAGCTCGGAGGAAAAATATTCCCGTGAAAGAGCCTTTTTCCCCGGACCTCTTTATGAAAACGAAGAAAAGCCATTAAGTTCAGGAATGCCCTTTTTGCAGCCTCCATATGGGGAGGAGCGCAGGTCATTTGGCACAGGAACTTTGTTCCCAAAACCAAATTATGGTGGGGGACCAAGTGAAACGCATCCTACTGCCCCGAGTCTTACCCCTCACCTGACCCCACAGATGATACCTGACCGGACATTAGGAAGAGTACTAGATGAAAGGGAGCAAGAGGCCCTAGCTAGACAGAGGACAGAAATAATTCAGAAAATCTCCCAGATAAATACCAGTCCTGAGGCTTTGACTATTCCGGTAACAATCGGACCAGTGGTTCCATTGTATGGGAATAATCAAGGAAGTCCAAACCCTCCAGTTATGAACCCAATCATGGCCCCGCCGAGGCAGGAGCCCCTACTGATAGATGATCAGTCCAGTGAGTGCGAGTCCGAAGTTGTGTTTTTGGACCTGCCAAACAAACAGACCGGGAAGGGAGTGCAGAAGAGGCATAATCCTTTTAATGCGAAAGAAATTAAATTAGAATCAACGTCAGGTACTAGGAGTGTTTCTTTGGTAATTCCGGAGGAAATTGAGAATTGGAGTCGTGAATTAGAAAAACAGACTCCGCAAACTAAACCTTTAGACCTCTACAAGCTGAGGGTAGAAATAGAGGAATTGATGGCAGGAAATGTGGGATTAGACAGACTAAACACCTATTCTGAAGAAGAGTTGCTGTTTATGTGTAAAAGCCTTACCAGAAGTACCAGGGTGCTCCACGAAAAGTTGACAGACACTGCAGCTAGTATGGGGGTAGATATTTCAAGATCCAAGCCCTTGCAAAAACCTTACAGAGCTGAATTCTCAGACAAAGATATAGAGAACTTGAATGTGTCAGGGAAAAAGTTGCAGATTAAAGAGCTGCTAGCAATTTTGCAGAAATGGGGAGACGTGGAAAAATGGAAAAGCAGGTGGGCACGAAAGAAAGATGAGGCTCGATCCAGACAAGCGACCCCTGAGTTCCCTTTGAGAGAAGTAGACAAGCCTGAACAGTTATGCCCCATGCGTGAAGTACCAGGTGGGAGGTATGTGCACGTTCCATGGTCCAGACAGGATATTGTGTCCTTTACTAACGATTTCCCGAAATTGCGCGAAAAGCCAGTTGACTGGTACCGGCAAGTGGAAAGGTTCGTACAGGTGCAGAAAGGCCTGTGGAAAGACCTGGATGGATTTTTCGACATTGTGGTTCCGGTAGATCTATGGACCGAGTGTAAAATTGCTATAGGCTGGCCTAGTGAGGAGTACCCGAGGGACTCTAGCACAGGGGAGCCGTCGATTGAAGTAATGAAAAAATACGAACAAGTAATGCTGCATTTGAAAATTAAGGTGCCAGCAAAGGAAACTGATTGGACCAGGATAGATAGAACCACGCAGGAGAGAGACGAGACAGTGCACTCCTATTATGAAAGGCTGTTGCAGGTGTTTAAAACATACAGTGGTATAGATAACATCGAGATGAAGGATATGACACATTTCATTTACAGGTTTGTAAACGGTTTAAGGCCTGAAATTTGTCAGTGGATAAAGGATAACAAAATTTGTTGGCACTCCAAAAAGATAGACGAGGTCCTGCGGTACGCAAAGTACTGCGAGGACGAGATGGCAGAAAAGAAAAAGGCACTCAAGGAAAAGGTCATGTGGGCTCAGGTGAAGCTCGCAGAACAGCGGGAAAAACAGTTGAGTAATATGGTCAAAAACACTCAGAACCAAAGTCCTGGGGGTGGGGGAGGAGGTAAGCCCCGGCCCAAAATGAGCAGGGAGGAGGCTATGAAGAAATTTCCCTGTCACCAGTGTGGAGAAATTGGACACTGGCGTAACGAGTGTCCTTATTTGCCTGACGATAACCCCAAAACACCTGATTTAACTCCACAGACGCAGAAAGAAAGACCAAGAAAGACTCAACCACAGGTAAAAACGGTTCAGGTGCCCCGAGCTCCAAAGCAAGTACATAGGGGAAAAGCGACAGAGGGTGATGAGATAGAAGTCTGGGAAAGCAATGAGAACAGAAATGCAGCAACTTCGCAGTATCTGTTGAACGATACCTTCCTTTATGATGACCAGTACTGACGGGGCCTGAGAGGGGAGGACGAGGAGTGCGTACTTGGCGCCTCCTTGCCGGTAGACCAGTCCGGACCATACATTGAAGGAAAGGTTGACGGAAATGATGTCACTTTTCTGTTGGACACTGGCGCTACCCGTTCTACTGTGAGAACAGTGGACGTTCCAAACCTACCCCTCTCGGGAGAAGCCATCCAAGTAGTGGGTGTATCTAATCAATTGATTAGTACTCCTGTTACCAAGCCCATGGAGATCTCAATTGGAAACTTTAAGGAAATGCATAGATTTGTCATTTGTGACACCAGTCCAGTGAACTTACTGGGACGTGATTTGCTGTGCAAAATGAACTGTACCATCTTTTGCACACCAAAGGGTGTTGAAATTCAGACCCCAGACGAAGACGGCATTTATAAATTAATGTTAATCAGACCTGACTCAGAAATTAAACGAATGACCATGCAGGATTTGCCCCAAGAACTCCAAGAAGCAGTGAAGCCAGAGGTATGGGACTTTACTGGGAAAGATGTAGGGTTAATGAAAAACGTGGACCCCATACAGATAGCAATCAAGGACAATGCGGTATACCCCAATACTAAACCCTACAGAATGAATGCAGAAGTGAGAGCTGGTGTTACCCTGGAAATACAGAAATTGCTGGAAGGAAACATCATACAGGAAGTAATGAGTAGCCCATGCAACTCCCCGATTATGGGCATCAAGAAGCCTAGTGGCAAGTACAGAGTAGTGCAGGACCTACGAAAAGTCAACAAGATAGTGATCCCCTGCTGCCCTATTGTCCCGAACCCAGCAGTGATTCTGTATCAGATTCCCTGGGATGCTGAGTGGTTCACTGTGATAGACCTGTGTCATGCATTCTTTTCCATTCCCTTGCATCCAGATAGCAAATTTCTTTTCTCATTTGCCTTCAATGGTCACGTGTATGTCTGGAACAGGGTCCCTCAAGGGTACACAGAGAGCCCCTCTATCTTTAATCAGATCTTGAAAAAATGTTTGGAAACTTTGGTCTTACCTGGGAACTCTGTCCTGGTGCAATACATAGACGACCTCTTGGTGGCGTCTAAAAGTCATAGGGATTGTGTGATTGACACCATTGCCCTACTGAATCACCTGAGTGAAAAGGGACATAAAGTGGCCCCTGACAAATTACAGTTCTGTACAAAATCAGTGAAATATCTGGGGCACCAGATAGAGAAAGGCGTCAGGAAAGTAACATCAGAAAGAGTGAGAATAATTCAAAAGATGCAGTTACCCCGTACTCAGAAAGAGATCAGAATGTTCCTGGGAGTGATAGGATACTGCAGGCAGTGGATTCTGGGATTTGCAGTCCTGGCTAGGCCTTTGATAAAAATGACCAAGAGAGGAACACCAGAAATTGTAGAGTGGGATGAGGAAAGCTTAACAGCCTTCACCAAACTGCGAGATTGTCTGTGTACAGCCCCTGCATTAGGAATGCCAGACTATTCCAAAGAATTTGCCCTATTCTGTGACACTCGCGATAATTGCGCGTTGTCAGTCCTGACACAAGATGATGGCACAACGAGAAGGCCTGTGGCATATTTCTCTGCCACCCTGGATCCAGTGGCTGCTGGATTACCAGGTTGTCTGAAAGCAGTAGCTGCTACCTGCGCAAGTTTAGAGCAGAGTGAGTCCATTGTCATGGGACATCCAGTAACTGTGTATGTCCCACATGGAGTGGTAATTTTACTGACCAGAACAAAGACTCAGTATCTCACCCCTAGTCGGTTGACTAAATACGAGAGGATTCTTGTGGGTGCTGCAAATGTAAACATTGTTAGGTGCAGTATTTTGAACCCTGCCACTTTACTCCCCGACCCAATGGATATGGAAGGTGGGGTGGATGATGAGCATGATTGCATTGATTTAACAGAATTCAATACCAAGCCACGTCCAGACATTAAAGAAACTCCATTGCCTGTGCATGACAAGGAATTATTTGTGGATGGTTCATGTCTAAGACATGAACAAGGAGGCCTGAGTGCTGCCTATGCGGTAGTCTCCTTAACAAAAATTGAAGAAGCAGGTTATCTATTTGACATAAAGTCTGCACAAGTAGCCGAATTGATTGCTATGATAAAAGCTTGCAAAATTGGGAAAAACCTACGCATAACAGTGTATACTGACAGTCAGTACTGTTATGGGGTTGTGCATGACTTTGGCCAGTTGTGGCTACAGAGGGAGTTCCTGACTTCCTCAGGTACCCCAATTCGAAATGGAAAAGTCGTTCAAGACCTTTTAGAGGCAATCCAGTTACCAAAGGAACTGGCAGTGGTGAAGTGTGTTGCTCATAAGAAGAGTATGGACACTGTATCACTGGGAAATGATTTTGCTGATCGAGTGGCCCAATGGTGCGCCAGAGATCGGTATATCGTAAATCCAAAACGAGGGGGGCCAGGAACCAGCTGCCAACTTCAGGTGTTTGAAGAAGTGCCTACATGGGATGAAGTGAAAGAGTGGCAGCAGGCGTCACCTTGGCAAGAGAGAGAGAAGTGGAAGGAAGATGGGTGTAGACCAAGACGTGTGGATGGTGTCATCTTAGGTCCAACTGGTATGCCTGTGTTACCTAGACACTTACTTAGCACAATGGCGAGGTTGATACATGAAGGATCACACATTGGTAGGGACGCCATGATTCTAGTGTTCCAACAGACTTGGTACAGTAAAAAGTTCAGGAAAGTAGCAGAGTCCCTCTGCCAGAGGTGCCTGTCATGTCAGAAGATGAACCCAGGGAAGAAGACTGTGGTGGAACTGGGGAAAATTGGGAGGTCCGGGGGTCCCTTTGTGAGAATACAGGTTGATTTCATCACCATGCCCCGTTGTGAAGGGAAGCGATACGTCCTTGTCATGGTCTGTTTATTTTCAAAGTGGGTGGAAGCTTTCCCTACTCCCCAAAATGACGCAAAAACAGTAGCTAAGTGTTTACTAAAGGAACTGATACCTAGGTTCGGGGTTCCAGTCACTATTGAATCAGATCAAGGCTCACATTTTCAGAATGAGGTGATCGCCGAACTCTGTAAGGCCTTTGGAATATCTCAAAAGCTTCACTGTGCATACCGTCCAGAGGCTTCTGGAATAGTGGAACAAATAAATGGAACTATCAAAAACAGACTAGCAAAACTGTGTGATGCATCTAAGATGAACTGGGTGAAGGCCCTGCCCCTGGTCCTGATGGGACTCAGAAGTGTTCCTGACCGCAAGACAGGCCTAAGTCCCCATGAAATCATTATGGGAAGAGTGATGAGACAAGCATGGGTGCCAGGAAGCAAACTGTTGAGTATTACTGATGATTTGGTGCTTGAATACTGCAAGAGATTGGGTGACCAAGTACGTTCTATCTCTCGCCAGATCGGAGAAGACGCCATCCTCAATCCAACGACTCCCCTCCACAAACTGGTCCCGGGGGACTGGGTGAAGATAAAGAAACATACTCGGAAGAGCTGTCTGGAGCCAAGGTGGGGAGAGAAACGTCAGGTGATCCTGGTAACTACCACAGCAGTAAAGTGTGCAGGGGTTCCACGCTGGGTACACGCCAGCCACACCCAGAAGGTATTACCAGACGAGGAGCCTGAAGAAGAAGGGCGTCCAGCAGAGGACTCTGCAGGAGCCAGACCAGAAGTAGCTGACGACGTACAGCCCAGTACCAGTCGAGCTGCAGAATCAGCAGACGTTGGCCCAAGAATAGTTGAAAACGAACTACCAAGAGTCCAGCCTGCTGAAGGGGTCCAAGAAGCTGAGCCAGAAGTAGCTGAAGACGAGCTGCCGAGCATATGGCCAGAGGAGTGGATTCCATGGATTGATCTCACTGAAGATCCCATTCGAACGAGTGAGAGACTTTGGGAAGGTAGAGAGTGGACTAGAGAGGAAAAGCAAGGCACAGGCGAAGAACCTCAGAATCTTGAGATTCACATCAAAACTGAGGAAGGAGAAGGTCAGACAGGGACAGAACAAGTGATTGATACAGAACAAGTGATTGATACAGAACAAGTGAAGGATACAGAGCAAGTGATTGATACTCCTCCACTGACTCCTGATATCGGGAAGGGACAGACTAGACATAGCGTAATAGTTCGAGCAGAAGAAAGTCCAGAGATCGAAGTGCTTGAACAGGATCAGATAGGATTAGAAGAACGTGTTCAGGAAACAGAAACAGAGACATTTGAAAAGCAAAAACAAAATTCTCCTGAACAAGGCCAGATTAGTAACCAGGCAGAAGAAATAGATGCTAGCCCTGGAAATAGTCAGATAGAAGAGGAAGAAACTGAAACAGAATTGCCACAAACTAATGAAAACAAAAGGGCAAGAGAAGAAAACGAAGTCTCGGTACCAACCAAAAGACTTAAGAAAAGAAAGCACATTGAGCCTGGATACATAAAGAAATTGAGACTGAGAATAAAAACGGTAGAAGAAAAACGTGCAGAAGAAAGGAGAAGTGCTCGCATAGCAGGACAACCAGAAGACACTTCTAAAAGAAGGAGTGATCGAATAAAGAGACAAAACAAAAAGTACAAGTCACCTGAATGGACATTTGTGTTGGAAGAATTTGAAGATCTTGATCTAACTGACGAGAGCGACGGAGAACCCGTCCCTGAGTACTCTGCCGAAGAAGAAGACGAGCCACCGTGAATTTGCACAAAGTAAGCTACTGGTGTAAAGACACAAAGAGGGGTCGAGAAACTTCTTCTGAGCCAAAATGTCTGATTCAAACGTGAATGGTAGACCTAGTTGCAGTCGTTGCAAAACATGCTGCAAGGTATGTGTATGTAGTATAGTTATACTGATATTACTCTGGATAGGACTAACAATTTTCATTCCCTTTGCTGTAAGCAAAAATACTAATATTGTCCCTACTGAAATTGTAAATACTGACAGTGAGGAGCTGACAACACAGAGTGTAGCCAGACATGAGAGAGCACTGAGACAAACAAAACAAGACTTAGAAGCATCAGATGAGGGAGAACTACATTATCATGGAGTTAAGAACAGGACACACTTAAATGTTTTCGCAAACTTGTTAATACACTATGTAGAGACCATGGAAATTGAAGATTGCTATGTCTGCATGAAGCTACCTACTTCTGTAACTGAAGGCGTGACATACCATCACTTGCCGCTGACATATGGAATCTCCTGTAGCATTTTAGCTAGTTTATTTTACAAAAGAGGACCGTTACAGTACTATTACTCTAATAATGACGTGATCTTTTCTGAGCTTCCTATACGTGGGAACTTGAATCCTGTACATACCAAAAGCGACGTGATACGATATATGGGAGACTACTTTCTGACTATTGGTGATATTGACATAGGTGACGCACACAGAGATAACTTGACTTGTTCTTTGCGTGAGCAGGAAAAGATGTTCCTGAACATGACAGAGAAAAGGAGAATTAAAATACAAAAGAAAGCAAATGACGAAAGTCAGAAAAGACCAAGGTGGGCAGAGAACATGGAAGGCACCCCAACTGGTGGGGCGGGTCCTGCTCTGTTGCTGGATTTTGAAAAGAAAGGCAAGCTATGTCTTCACCGCGAGAAGACTAGCTATTATAATAACATTTTCATTGGTTCCAGTGAATGCGAACATAATTACAAGGTAATTGGAGGTTGGGGTTTCAAAAATGGGTCAGAGCCTGTGTTTCCTGGAATTTATTATATTTGTGGGGACAAGGCTTATTTCAAATTGCCGGATCACTGGTATGGAAGTTGCTATTTTGGCATTGTCTTCCCGAAAATATACCATGTGAATGGAGTTGCTGGAAGCAGTGAAAATACTAATGGCTTAGTGCGTAGTAAAAGAGAAAGTATAGGTGAAATAATGGGTAGTATTTTCAGTGCACTGATACCTGGAGTGGGAGTGGTTCTGAACACTCACAGAATTTGCAAATTGTCCACTATAGTGGATGCGTTGTCTACTGACACAGCTCATGGATTTCTGCTGGTCAATACCGAAATGGTTGCGATCAGATCAATGGTTTTGCAGAACAGACTTGCTCTTGATACCTTATTAGCAAAAGAGGGCGGAGTCTGCCGGATGTTGAAGGTGCAACATTGTTGCACTTATATTCCGGACAAAAGTGTGCAGCTTAAAAGATACGTGAAAAACATTACTAATTTGGCAAAGGAACTCAAACCACTCGAGGTTGACAGTGCCTGGAAGAGACTGGTAGATGGTCTCTCAAATGTAGGTCATTGGCTTGCTAGCGTAGGTAAAGGCTTAGGGGCAGATTTATGAGTTCTGGCGCATCTCTGCAAATCAGCAGGGATGCGCCAGAACTGATGCGTCACGCAATTCCCTCCTTGCGGCACCACAGATGCGCCGCATTTACAATGCGGCGCACCATGGTGCAAGGAAGGGCAGATGCGTGACGCATCTTGTGGTGTATGGGTGGCGCATTGCTTGAGTAGCGTCGCAAGTGCGACGCAACTCCTGCAATGTACAGAGGCCACCCATACAGAACGTGGTGCGTCACTCCTTACGCCTGCTTCAAGCAGGCGTTAGGATTTGACCCAGCAGCGTCGTAAAACTGACTCAGTGAAATCTTGTAGATTTCACTGCGTCAGTTTTACGGGGCTTTCCTACGAGGGAACGCCCACCCTGCGACAGAACGCCCACATGAAACCTGACGTAGGTTTCATGTGGCGCAGGGCTTTACAACGTGACGCATCTGCCTAGATGCGTCACGTTGTAAATAGGTCGCAGGGATGCGACACGCTTCTGCGCCGTTGCGTCACGCAACGGCGGCGTAAACGTGGCGCAAGTCCGACATAAATCTGCCCCTTATTGTTTAAGATACTGATGCCAATTGGAATTATAGGTCTTATCCTATTTTTCATATTTGCCTGTTGCAAATGTCGCAAGCACACCGGAAAGCATCAAGTGAATGCCAGAGGAGTGAAACGAAGTGTGGATGAGCTTGAATTGGAAGAAATGAATAATAAGATATACAAAAGGGTGAAGAATTCTCACCCTACTAAAGATGAGAAAGAAAAGTTGAGCAAATTGTTGGAAGAGATAGAGATGTATAAGGTGTGAGAAGTTGGCATCTGGTTCCATTTATTTTTGTGATGATAGTAAATATCATCAAAGAGGGGATTGATGAAGCAAAGCTTCGCATTTGCGACGTGCTGTATTCATGAACCTCGTCCATGTATAATCAAATAATAAGTTGTACGACTTACTAACGTTTATTCTATGTTTAAACGAGGTTTCCCGACGCTTGCCTATGTGTTTTACTAAATAATTAACTCGAGTCTTTTAAAATGGCCGCTGCTTGGAAGTAAGTGTCTGCGCATGCGTCAGTCACACTCACGTGTCCTGATGTGTTCGCGGGTTTGGAGGGAAATAGTTGCGCATGCGTAATGCATAGCTTTGCCAGTAACGTGGTACTGCTCGTGCCACTGCTCTTGTGTACGTATACATGTAGCTAACATTTAGACTGCATAAGTATATTTTATAGTGATAAGTTGAAAGTACAAACCCTGTGATGTGTTTTCATAATGTTATTTCTATGTATTAATTTGTTCTCGCTTACTTTTCATGTACCGCGGGGAATGGGGGTCTGACTGAGCTGAATGCCATCTTGGAGTGCCTTTCTGCGCATGCTCCTCCATCTGGGGAACTGACAACCTTGACTGGTGGAACTTGGCCAGCTGGCAGGGATGGGCAAGATGCTCCTGAGAACTGACCTGAAAACCCAGGAAAATGGAGCCATGTGTCCCTACTCTGCAACAATGTAAATTGTCATTGTATTTCCCTGCAGTTTCTCATGGGAACCCCAATCTTGCTAGGCGGTACCCAAAGATGCAAATTAGGCATCCAAATAGTGTGTTATGATTGGTGTGTTACCCAAATCCTACCTTAGGACCAATCCAAATTGAGGGATTCTGACACTTTGCAACATTGGGGGGTGGTACACCGTCCCCAAACTGTATATCTACCCTGGGTTCACCTAGGGAAATTGTCCGACTTGTTTGGTTCAGCTGACCTGTCACTGACCCATCGTACTCAATAGGTGACTGAAGATACAGAGCGCAGCGGAGCACTCTGTCCGAAATTGACCATAGACTAAGGTTCTACTGAACCTTAAAAGTGCTGGTAAAGCACTTTGCTGGGAGTTCGCTGATCCAATCGGGGTCTTGATCGATAGCTGCAGAGAGGGTGGAGCGCAGGCGTTGCTTCCAAACTGCGGGTGTGGTCCTGTCCTGAGCGGTCCTGTCCTGAGGGTTTGCTGTCCTGTCCTGAGGGTCCTGTCCTGATTCCTAATCTGAGGGTATCCTGTCCTGTCCTGGGTGTCCATTCTGCACCTGCTGTCCATTGAGGGGTATCCTTCCTTGAGGGTTTCCTGTCCTTAACTGACCCGTGGCCAGGGTTTGGTTTTCACACCAGTCTAGGTAAATATTGCTCTAAAATTCTTTGAACTTGCACCTTTCTATTTTTCTGTCTTTTGCTTTAATAAAGACACACCTTTGCACATGTTGATTTTTCCATGCTTTTGCCGCAACTATTGAAACATAAAGTCAATTGCATATTTTCTTAACTTGATTCTATGTTATCCTACCTTTTAGAAATCATATTTTGCATTGCAGTTTGTCATTTTCTGATATGTCTAGAACGGCCTTACTTAAACTGTCTAAAGAGCTTTTACCTTAAATGCATAGCGTTTCTTGTTGCATCTCATATTAGTATTTCCATGATTACCCTGACTTTATTTCTCTATAGTTATGTACTCTTCGTTATCTTGATTATTGATTGTCTCATTCTTGTAAACTTAATGCTCAACGAAAACGAACTTTAGATAAAGCTTTTAAAACTTCCAGTTGTCCGTGGTCATTTTACAACAGTATTGAATGTCATTTTGGGTTGGTATTTTGCTGCCTTTCCCTTTACAGCTAGCTCCCTGATCCGTTGAGGTCATAGGTACCCGTATCGGTGGATGGTAAGTCGGGTACGCTGAGTAATAACAGTAGGGAATGCACACAAATTGGTAGCAGCCCGTGAAGTCACCCTGTCAATGAATAGTGTGAATTGAAAGTATATGGGCCCGAAGCCGGAAACGGCGAAATTATTGGCTGGGTGACCTCGCGCGCTCTATCACATGGAACACTAGCTCTCGTAACCGCCTCTAAGGTCAGTACTAAAGTCACAACAATAATTCATTTTCTTGAGCCAGGGCATGCTCTCTCACTACAGCAGTCTGAACTGCTGTCAGAATCTTTTTAGTTGGTGCAAAACGCATTTCAGAATTTGTATAGAGATGCGATTTATATGGAATTGATACTGTCACCTCCATTGAACGTGACATATGTGTATCCCGATGTACCCACAATTACACAGATCACCAGGTTTGTAGTATTCACATGTGTATGTAAGTGTTTGGAAGCTATCAGCTCATACGAAACATAACATTTCTATTTGTTCTGGTGTCTAATGTGTACTCGAAAAATTGGGATGCATAAGGTCGTAGAATGGTTTTAACCATTCTGCGTAGTCATAAATGTATGTGCAGGCAAAATTTAGAATTCTAATATAGATTGTAATCTTTTCAGTCATTGGTGGTTCGAGTAAAGTAAATTTTTCTAAAAAATGCATTGCCAAGCTCTTGCCCTCACTTGACAACTTGTTTCCCAGAAACAGGACACTGAGTTGGTCTATTTTAGATTTTTTTTAAATTGAATCTGTAGCCCATGTTAGCAAACCTCAAGATTATATGGTCCACCCTAGTCAAGTGCTCCATCAGGTCACCATCCGTTAAGGTTAGAGGTGTAACTTTCAATAACACCTTGATATTCAATTTGTCTTAGGATTTCCCTAACTTGTTGTTTTGCTTCTTGTTTGATAAGGCATTGTCTTTTCGGTTGTGGGGTTGTCTTTAAGGGTTTGTCATGATAAGGTAAACCGTCATCCCACCCCACATGCTTGCGGTATAACGTTGAAGCTAGTGCTAATGCCCACTCCCTGGCGTATGAGTGTTTTACTGATTCTGGAACGAGGTCGGAAAAGGCTGGTAATATTACCATTTCCCCCTTTGGCCAATCAATTACGAAGTCATGTAGCCAATCTTTTTCGGCCAGCAAAATGTAATATCCTTGAGTGAGTTCCTACCAAAAGAGGACATTTATAACTCTCGGTACGTCCCCTTCCAATCGCAGTTGGACTTCGTATAACCGATGAGGGATACTTATCCTAGTATCAGGTGTTTCCACTGTGATATACTTAGTCTACTCAAACCGGACAATCCATCAGGTTCTGATGAACTATTGTGACTTCAGCTGCACTGTCCAGCATTGTCAATGCCCACTCCCCCTTCAGAAGCAGGGTCCTCAAAATACGGGGCATTCCTGACTTTTAGTCTGGCTACCTTCTTCTTTTTAACTCGAGATTTTGATATTTTTGGTTTATCTTCTTGCTTAATTATTTATTCAGACAGGCTGTAAACGGGAGCACTCACTAAACTCACATCATGCTCCCTCTACGGAATGGTGGATTGCTGACCCCTCCCCTCTTCCCTTTCTCCAGAACGACTGGAGCACCGACACTGAGCCGCTCTGGGGAAGACTGTCCGATGTGGAAGAGGAATGTTCCTTTAAGGGGGCGTGCCCGGACATCGAGGGGCCTCCCTGGCATGACGTCGCAGCCTGCAGATTGGTGAAGAGAGAGGAAATCCTGGAATTGGGGTGTGACGACACCGAGGAGGGCGCAAGAGCAGAGGAACCGAGACGAAGAACAGAGGAAGAAGGACACGAAGCTGAGAGAAGAACGGGAGACAAAGAAGGAGAGGTTACTCCTGGAGGCCAACGTTTCCACGAGTCGCCCAGCCACACTCATGGAGGAGTGTGGCTCTCCCAGGTACGACAACGGGTGTCGAACTGGGTCGGGAGGTGGGGCGGGTCCGAGAGAAGTTAAGGGTCCGCCTGTAAATAGACTCTGGTCATTCTCCCTTTGACCCGTGCACCCCTAATCCCCCTCCTACACTGATACCCTTCACAAGTGCATATAGGCGCACGCATAGATACCAGCACCGGTGTTTCCCTCACTCCCTGGGCTCCCTGTCCACAGTTATTCAGACGGAGGTCTGATTACCCTTCTGTTTTTCTTTGTTATTTTCCCTTGGTGCTGTGGCTCACATCCCGGAGAGAAGTCCGGCCGCATCCAGAGCTCCTGGCCCTACCATTACTACCGGCAGTAGCCATAAGAAGGAGGAACACCCATGTGTCTAGCGCCACCACGGACCCGGATAATCCCAGTCGTGAAAGACAGTTGGCAAAGAAAAAGAAATCATTTATCAAAATAAAGCCTTATATACCTCGCTCCATTCTCAGGCCCATTTCTCCATCCCCCAACCCCGCCACACAGCCGTTGTGAGTCTTTTCTTTGTTTCACATGCTCTTCTGATCTTTGTCCTGACTATTCTCCTCTCTCCAAGCATCAGTCGGATGTATCCTAAAAGGAACGAGAGGAACGTGTATCAGTATCCTGATAGCTTTCAGTTGGTTTAACATTATCACGGATACGTACGTTGTAACGTTTATCAGTAGATTCTTGTCTGTGTAGGACATCCACCCCTTGATTTCGTTTTTTCTTTATTTTTCTTGTTGTCCCACTTCTTTGTGGAAGAGTAGGGTGCTTGCTTACAGTTACCCTTTTCAGAATCACTCCCTACCTGTGGTTTCTCTGGCCTGACTCCCAAATTATCTCATCCCAGCGAAGCATAGATTTCTTTGATAATTTTAGTGTATTCGCACTCCTGTTGTGCAGGAGGCAAATCCCTCAGGTGTTGGCTTATAGCTAACGTGGCTGCTTCCCCTTTTATGTTACTCAAAATTATGCTATGTCAGATACTGCGGCAAAACTGCCCATCGTTTTCATCCTTAAATCCAGGGCCGGTGCTGCCCCCGTGCTCATTCGGTACCTGTTTAACACTTCAGGTAACACCGCCATTGAAGGGGCACCATGTGTTCTGTTATATACTGCAGCAAAGACTGTACCCCAAGTGGAACAGTCTTCTACCGGAGGAGCCAGCCCCATTGGCAAGCAAATTGTTAATATCCTATGCTTTTACTGTGGGCCCATATGGAGTAATACTGCTCCAAGCTGATTGTTTTTTGTGCAATCCAAAACAGAATTTCTTCCCTTTTGTTGGGTATTTTTTACCCTTACTACATTCAGTGTTTGAGGGCTAATGACTGGTGTAGCTAACTGTGGTGCTACAGCTCGATCAGCCTGCGCAAGAGCAAGTGGTAATATTTGTATTAGGAATTGTGTAAGACTTCTGTATATTGTTACTAGATTATTATATAATCCCGTATCTAGCTTGCAGTCAGACAGTTAACATTTGGATGCGGTGTGTATCTGGCTATGACTGGCCATGTTGCCCCCCTCATTGCTGAGTGGACCCAGTCTCACATTTTGTATACTATGGGGAAGAGCGCATTTAAACAAATTGGTATGTTCTTGGTAAATTAGAGGAATTTCTACCTACTCATAAGGACTGTTTACGCCCGCTATTTTACCTACTTCATCCACAGTAGAGTATTTAACCCATGAGTAAAATACCTCTGACCTAAATGCTTCGTGTGCCTCTACCACGAAGGTAACATCGCCACCATCTAGTGGAGGCCATGTTGAAGTAATTTTTGAGTGACTGCATGTCTGCTATTCTCAGAAATGTTTTGTGCCATGTTTTATGAAAACGAATTTACAGAATTCGGCTAACACAGTGGGAACTATATCCTTCAAATCTTGAATTTGCCAATACCTAGGCTATACCCACTCGGCTGAGGAGGATGTTTCCTACCGACAAGTATGTGTCCCATTTAAAAGGTATGTAGGGGTCTCTGAGGAATCATGATTGAGCTACGCAGTTGATCTATACAAAATAAGAAACCAACCAACATTGGTGGTGCCATTGGTGTAGTTTTTACCAATCAGCAGGAAGAGCGTGTTTGCGAACGACATAAACTTAGTATGGCGCCAGACTGATTCCATGCACTCCCATAGGATATGTTGTCCCTTGGACTAGCTAGCTCGCAGTGCCACTGTTAGCTCCGCTAAAACATAAACAGGAAGTGAACAGTTCAGGCAAGCACTGAACATGACAACTCTGTTCCATTTGGAACTGTGGTGACATACTTCAAACATTTGTTCAGTCACTCATGCTATTTTGCTCAGAGAGATATACAAAGAATACACAGAGGGGGCGTTTTCAATATTTACTGAACAAGCGTGATTCTTGCACAGAATATATGGGCTGCGATGATTAATAGACAGAAGCAGATAAAAGTTACAATCTGTGTCAACACAGAGAATAAAACAAAGAGTTTCACAATTTGGTTGAGAAAGGTTATATATGCGTACATATAAAATATTATGCAAATCGTGCGTACCCCTACGATGCTAACCCTAACCTATGTGTCTAGGGCATGAATGTATGGTCTCCCAGGAAAACGCCCATGTGGATGATCTAACCCCTTTACCTGGTGGGTAAGAATTTACAACCCCGTCTTGGTCACGATGTGGACACTCCTCACGGAGATGTCAGTCAGCTTCCAGGCGAAAGCTTCAGCATGCTGGGCCCCCCGAGATCAGCAGTAGTGTCTCCTCTGATTATGATAAGAAACAAAAAGCTATATATAGAAAATAGCATCCTTGTCTTGGGGCCGAGATTGTGATTCTTCAGATATCGGTGTTTGCATATATATGTCATAATAAACGCATTTGTATTACACACATGAGAGACCTTGCACTAAGGCCAAGACAGTATGATAATATTCTCATGAAGTGTCCTATGTCAGCAAGGCTGGTGATTATGCAAAACCGGTTCAAGAGTCATAAATGCAATTTTTTTGTCAAATGTTAATGTGGCAAAGAGAAGGCAATTTTACGAAAATGATTTGTGTAAATGCAAGAGTGATACTAATTCCTACTGGGCCTAACTCGGTCGCATGGCAAGGGAGGGTGTTCAACTAATTTGTAAACTTGATTTAGATGATTTGCAATGTTTGGGTCCTGATGGGTGATCATTTTTCCTGAAGGTGATTGGCTGTTTCATAGTTAGCCAGATTTACTTGCAGAGTCCACTCCTTTTTACTGGTTCTTCATAGACCAGACAAGTCACTTTAGTTAACAGACAAAAAAAATTACAAAATATTGCAATTCTGTTTCTCTACTTGTTCTTCAACAGCAGTACACTATACATCTATCATGCTCGGGTCAGGACTGGGAGGGAATTACTTGGAGTCAGGATGAGGATGGAAGGACTCAGGGTGGGAATACCTCATTAACAGCTAGAAGAGGGAAGTTATCGACTTCAAGGGGAAACCATGACTCTGAGATCTAGTACTCAGCTATATTGAAAGGAGAGAGGTGCGTTGATTTGAGAAATGCTGCTGAGTGTGTGTTGCACTAGTGGCAAAAGTGAAACTCCGAGTCTTCTTGTTTTTTGCTCTGCCTCTGAGTCTTCTTGCTGCACTCCTGATGAAGCTTACCTTTCTTCTGCCCTTCTCCTTGACTCTACAATACAGTTTCTTTTTTACAATCCACAGGCCTTCTCATCTCCTGCACAAATAAAAGGAGAAAGCTGAGCTCAACATTCCTGCTTACCTACTGGACCGGTCCAGACAAGCACACAAGAGTGACAGACATTCCTGAGGAAAATGCAGGTGCACCACCCAATTTTGCAATACTGTATCATTTTTCTTTTATCAATTATATTTTTAGAACTGGGTGGGTTCACTCCTCCATAATTTGATTTCAAATCTAGAATACAGCACATGTAGAAATCTGATAACTTGGGTCTCTGGGGCAGAAGGAGTGTTTGCAATACATTTAACAGTACTGTGTCATACTCAGTCCTTCGTTTCCTTCCACAACAGATTAATGATGATGACGTGCTTCTCATCGCCCAGATAAATATGTTCCTTGTGTAGTGTTTGTCTTTGTCACACCTTTCCCCAAATCCCCTTTATCCATTCATCAAACCCCTAAACCTCTTCCCCCGGGCTGTGTGATTTGTTGAGGTGTGACTTAATTTACACAATAAATGGATCACACACTTGGCAGGGTGGATGTGGTGAATGTGGCACCAACTCACTGCAGGATCTTTTATTAAAAACAATCGCCCTCAACTGCCCCATTTACTCACCCACACATAAAAGAGATCAGTATTTTAGATATAGAAGAAAATCAGTCGTCAGGATCATCATTCAGGCTGTGTTTTGTGTAAACGCTTAATCTTGTCCACTCCAGACGGCGAGTCCACTTTTCATGACTCGAGGTTACTATTGCTATTTTTTCTTATATTATCACTTGCAGGTATTCTTTGTTGTGTCATGTAGTAGTCTGGTCTCAATTCTTTGTAAAGCTATGATAGAATTATAATCCATTAACTATGGGGTATATTCTCAAGAACGTGCGATAATCATCGCCAAAATAGGTAAACACAATATTCTTATCGTGAGAAAATAACTCTGTGTCAATGTCACATTCTTAGCCCAGCGATAACATGCCATAGTTTCCCCATAATGTGTCAAATGTCCGCAATAAAAGTCCCTGGACGGCGATAAAAATCCAAACCCAAACACAATAAAAGTTGTGATGGGCACAACTGCGATAAAAAAGCAAAAAGCAGCGCCAGCCTGCAAGTCCCACAATTCAGACGGCCAAAATCACTATGAAAGCGGCAACCAAAAACACAAACAAGACCCAAACAACTGTGAAGCACCATGGAGGTAGCCGGAGCAAGTACAGAGGACAACCAGAACCCCACAAGCCCCACGGAGGGCCAGCCTGGGACCCAGGGATCAGGGAAGGGCAAGGAGAAGAAGAGGAAGATTAAGACGTGGTTTAGTCTGCTGGAAAACATGATCCCGATAACAGAGGTGACACTGCCACCATCTAATTGCCATTGGTGAAATTGTCAGCACTACAATGTTGCACTTACACTTGTCAGAGTGGTGTGCTAATGCAGAGGAGTGACATGCACACAGGGAATGTGTCTTGGAAAGAATTTATTTGCACATACTGTGCCTGTGGTCATATTGTCCTGTCCCATGATTCCTAAGGACAGTGCCAATGTGACGTGCTCATGTGAAGAAATTGTTAATGATAGTGTCCGTTTGGGCTATTCTTTCTGCTGCTTCACTGGGGTGTGGTTCACCTGCCTCATCCTCATCATCATCGTCCGGTGCATCTGGCAAATGGATCCATGGGGCATTGGTGCATGCACATATGTTGTGCAACCCACAACATGCAATGATCATCTTGCACACTATTGGCGGGCTGTACATGAGTCTTCCACCTGTGATATCCATGCCCCTGTAACGTGACTTCAACACGCCAAATGAGCGCTCCACAATACCCCTGGTGAGTTTGTGGGCTGCATTGTACTTCCTCTGGGCATGTGTGTTCGGGCCTCAGAGGGTGTCATCATCCACGGGCAGAGTGCATATCCTTGATCACCTGTGACGGGGAGAGAGATGTGTCAATCGGTAGTTCTGCATTCTGTGTTGGCAGGCTTATTAGTATATTGGTGTGTGATGTGTGGGATTCATGTTTGACATGTCTTGCATGTGGCAAATGAGCGGCATCCATGTGTATTACATTGCCTCACAGCTGATCCTCACTCCCCCAAGCCTATTTACTTGTAAGCGTTGCGCGGTTGCATCACTTGCACTCCTAAGACACACCATTGTCATGACTGTCTGTGCATGTCAACAAGCCGGACAACGACACTGTGATATTGGCCATTGAAGGTGGTCGGCCACATGTGTGTAGGCCTATGGTGAGGATATGACGGACACAGAGACACACGCAGTAGTTGCTTTGGTGTAACAAAGAACAATTGCCTCCTATATCATAAATTCTTCCAATTTTGATCAACTACAGAATACTTTCTTTATCTGCAGGAAAACTTCCTTCACTTATTTCATTTTATACATTTGATTTAGCAGTACCACTATTTTGAGCCCATCTCTTTATAACCACCAAAACTCACAAAATACATGTTAACCATATCATTGTTTTACTATTCATTTTCAATTATTTTCAAAGAAAACAAAGTTACACAGTCATTATTTTCACAGAAAACAAAGTTACATGGTCTCAATAGCAAATCCTCATGAAACATAACTCGAAGAGATATGTGCAATAAATCTATATACAGTGTTGCGAAAGCAAAACAAGGAAAACATTCACTTTCATCATGTTGTTTTTGATCTCTTATGCAGTCTTACTAAAATCGTGTAGTATGGGGTCTCTGAGATAGCTAAGAACTCTATACAAACTCATTTAGGGTCCAAAGTGAAGAGGTCAGGGAAGGCCTATGAAAAATCTACCCATCCAAGGCTGTTGAATTCCAGCCCATGTGTCTGTCCTTTTGCTGTCTTGGCTTCTTTGATGTAGGGGTTCCTTTGGCCTCTGTGTGGGGCTGCCGATGCGTTTCGACCTTCGTGTGTGGGACCGAGAGGATTTTCAGAAGGTCTTCCTCAGGGCTGGGTGTTTTGTGTGCAGGACTCTGTGCTGGGGGAAAAAAGACAACAGTCTTATGTGATAGTGGCTATTTTACATTGGGGTGACGTCGTGGCGTCACATGTTACTGATGGAGTTAATAGAGTTACCCATACATGGAATGTGTCGTCATTTTTCTAGAACCTGATTCATGGTCCTGGATGTATGGAGTAGTTGCTTTGGTGGCCATCCCAGAAGTGATCAAATAGAGAGTATGGGGTGCACACCTATAACTTTTCATCCTTTTCTGATTTTTTTTTTCTTAAGCTAACAATACTCATTGTTTGCGTGCTTGTCGGTATGGTGCCAAACCCAAATGGCACCTGTGACAAAATAGATAGAGGGGGGCAACATATGCTCCACACCGGCGGCACAGTTGCATAGCGCCTGTCTGGTAGGCAGTTTCTTTGCCTTAAAACTTTAACCAATATTTTTCACCGTAAACCATTCTTAATGTATTTATCAAAATATTCCACTTTTCCTTCAGTCCACACACAGGATATTATGCCATTTTCAAGTTTCGAGTGTAAATGCTGTGCCCATCCGGACTTCTTGCTTAAACACGACAAGTGCAGGGGTTCATCCAAAACAGCGTTTATTGTAAAAAGCAATCCATTTCGAGCATCAAGTGCTCTTCATCAGGGTAGGCTGGAATCAATCCAGGAACACATATTCATTATTATCATCGCAATACTTAGTATCTAACGTCTTCCCTCTGTATCAATACATAACACATAATATCTCATTTATTACCTGCCCCACATTTATTGCGATCTAAAAAACTTTTTTTTTAAATCGCTCTGAATGATCATCTTGAACTAATCTCTATTTGTAATGAATTGACAGCAACTGAACTTGGACCCCTTTTTTAAATGTGGTATATGCTTTAACATTTATCGTTGCTCTCCTCCTAATGTGTTTGCTCAAGGTTTCCACCTAATACATCATACAGTCCCTCTCCCTATTGACACCCCACCTTTGCCCTTACATTCTGTAATGTCCCCACCTTTGCCCTTACATTCTGTAATGTCCACCTAATACATCATACAGTCCCTCTCCCTATTGACACCCCACCTTTGCCCTTACATTCTGTAATGTCCCCACCTTTGCCCTTACATTCTGTAATCTTCCTTGACAGCAGCCCAGAAGGTGTTTCCATTTTTTAGGCTAGCAGTACTGGTGAGGGCATCCCATCGCTCGTTTAATAATTTTTCCTTCCTTCGGGAGATGGTTAGCTTATACTTCTGTCTAAGTGACTTAATTAGTGGATGACACCTTAGGTTGGTTGAGAGGGTCTTACGTAGCTGTCTATTAATCGCTGAGCACTCGCTGTTGAACCATCTGTGTCCATGCTGTGTGGCGGCGGTAGGTTTTAATTGCCTCACAGAGTTTAGTGAATGTGCTGATTACCTCAGGATTTGGGTCTTGTGTTGACAAACAGGTATCTAAGAGTCTCAAATTGTCTCCTGCCACCATATGAAACAAATCAGTGCTGTTAACCCCTCGCCATACCAATATTAGGTTATCTGTAGAGGTTGCTAGATTCCGAGCACCACATTTAATTTTAAATATTGGCCATGGGACAACCTCAGCACTATTTTAATCGGGTTGTGATCGCCCTGAACTGTGGGAATGACCTCTGCTTTCTATAAACAGTCCTCAAGGGCAGGGGAGATAAAAACATAATCAGTAGTGGAGGCACAGCCCGTTCCTCTAAATGTCGGATCAGGTGAATTGTTATTATTTGTTAAAGCAGCGATATCCATGACGTTGCTTAAGCCATGATTTCGCGGATGTTCTATTAGTTCCTCGCCCCTGTGGCAAATTTGCCCTCTGCTGCTAGGCCTTATGATAGCAGCATCTTTACTAGGCAGCTTGGCATTAAAATCGCCCCCCCCAGACAGATGCCAGCTATTTTATTGAAAACATTACAAAACTTTAAGGTGTTGACAAAATCAAAAAGATTGATAAAATATTTGTTGGGTGTGCTGTAAAAATCATTGTTATAGAAGTTGTAGGTAATAGGGCTTGAAATTTATCACTTTTAGTATGTAAAACCTTAACACTACCTCCTGCAGCAATATTCACCCAAATCGAAAAGCCACCGGACGGTCAACCATATAAGGGAGTTGGGGCTATAATATTAAAATATTCAAACCCTTCAATACATATATCTTTGGTGGCCCAGGATTTTTGGAACATGAGGATGTCCTGCTCTCTGACCAATTCTAGCCAATCTACTAAATGTATTTTTGACTGTAAACAGCAACGTTCCAACTGAGTATATTCAAGTCTAGGTAATCACTAATCAGAAGTCTTAATTTTGGCAGCGTGATTGGCCAACTTGGTTATATGTGAGGGGCATATAGATGTGTGCTCAATACCGTTGGTCCCAGGAAGCGGCAGTAGTCAGTCCTGGGTGTCCAAATCAGACAAAGCAGACTAATTTTTGGGGTGTCCAAAAGTTAATTTGTAAACATAGCCCAGAGGAAGAGACCAAATTTGTGATGGGTTGATGGTTGTAGACTCCTGGTTTCTCAACAATGATCTTACCATAGATGGTCTACGGAAATTAATGACAATACAGCCCCTGTCTATATTCTTAGCGAATCACCTACCTACCCCACTCTTTGTACCATAATGATCTCTTTAGTGCGTGACACATTAAACCTCCTATTTTTTGATAACCAATTGTGAAGAAGTACAGACAGGCAGGATAACAGCAAACAGATCTTATTTATTTTATGTTCAAGGTATAGCAACATCCTAGCCACAGGGCAGCCAGCAGCAACTGACTCTCAGTACTTGACAACCAGACTAAGCACTCTTTACATTCTAGAGTCCTAAGGGAAGTGTGTTCCATATGAGAGCAGCTGGCTAGCACTGGAACGCACAGGAGCAAGTCTACTAAAATTCCAAATACGCCCGTCATCAAGTTTAACGGCATTAAGAAATAGTTTAGTCACAGTACGAGGAGGGGAGGATTTTGCACTACCACATTTCTGGGGATGCATACCCTCACACGGTCACCCATGATAACCAAGGTGCGAGAAACCGCATGTCTGGTATCAAAGTTGGCCTTTTTCATGGCTGACTTGAGATCCTGACGAGCGGGCCATTGAGCATCTTCACAGGTGTCAATATCAGCACCTTTCCCTCTCAACCAAGTTTGAAACATGTAAGTATGAGAAGTGCACCCTCTAAACAACTCAAAAGGGAATTTCTCGGTGGTAGAATGTAGAGTTAAGCGGTATACCGTAACTCGCTCAACAATTACAGCCATCCAGACACGGTTTTGTTCTTTGGCCAGTTGGATTGATTCTTTCAGAACACGGTTAAATCTCTCTACCATTCCGTTACAACGCTTGTGGTCAATTCCTTTCTTGGCCAATAACTCCTCCATCTCTCTTGATACAAGATGTACACCATTGTCAGTCAGGAGTGATTCTGGAAGACCTTCCATGCAGAAAATATCCTCTAAGAACTTTATGACATCTTTAGTTTCTATGCCCTGTTGAACTTTGACCTGCGGCCATCTGGAGTACAAGTCAACTAGGACGAGAACATAAGATTGACCCGTCTTGGAGGAGACAGGCCCCAACAGATCTAAGGTTACATGCTGCCAAAAAGGTGCAGGAGCCTCGCGTATAATCAATGGTTGAACCCTAGTTTTGCTAATTTTATCACAGGCATTGCACTCCATGCAATCTCTTACCATTCGTTCTAAAAGAATATCAATGCCAGTGCACCAGAAGTGTAGACAAACCCTCTCCTTAGTTTTGGAGATGCCTTGGTGGCCCAGATGAGCCAAACTGACAATTTTCTCTCTGAGGGTATGTTCCAAAAGGGGTTATGAAGGCAGTCAAGTCCATGGACTTATCATCAATTTTGACCTGATGATATGCAGCACGGAGATTTAAAGTGGAGAAGATGCGTGCATCCTCAACTGGGCTAACATTTCAGTGATGTTTGGGAGAGGGTACCTGTCAGCGACTACCGCAAGGTTGAGAGCGCAAAGATCCACACGTAAGAGTACCTCGCCAGAGGCTTTGCGTGCTAGAACCACTGGAGCAAACCACTCACTAGCCTCTGTTTCAACAATGATACCTTCTTCCTTTAATTTCTCAAGCTGGGAGGGCATAGACTCCCTCATATCCAAATGTACACTGCGTACTTTACATGTGACGGGCTGCGAATCAGGCATTAGTATAGTCTTGTGCGTGTAACCCAATAGACAATCCAGCCTCTCACAGAAGACTTCTTTGAATTCAGAATGTAGAACACAGCTCGAATCACTCACACTAGAAATAACACTTGCACAGCTCTCACTTGGGACAAGTTGTGAAGGAACAGATTGTGAGGAGATGTCTCTGAGGATAATGCAGGGATCACCACCAGGAACTAAAGACACACCTTGGTCGGCCTGGTGAAACCAGCTGATTATGCTGTCAGCTCTGCATGAAACAGATCTTCCGTGCAGTTAGCCTATCTTTGTATTCAATTTTGCCCATGAAGTGGCCAAATAATTTTATAGGTTGACCACCACAGGCTAATGGTTTTATATCCGGCTTGTAAATCTTCACTTTCCCACGCAGTTTCAAGTCAAAGAACTCCTTAGGAATGAGAGAGATCTTTGCCCCAGAGTCAAAGAGCATCTTGATGTTGCAATCATTCATTAAGACCACATCAACAGGGCCCTTACTCTTACTTTTACCATTTGGTGTAATAACCTTCCCGCAGTGTAGTTCATTGTCATCAGAGTCACTCCACTCTCAACCAAAACCTGCTTGACATGCCTGCTTGACTTACTCTTTTTAGCTCTACAAGCTTTGGATAGATGCCCAACTTTTCCACAGTTATGACACTTAGAAGTGAGAGCAGAACATGACTTGTCGTTGGCAAGATGACCTAGCATGTCACAATGGTAGCATTTTATCTTTGTGTTACCCTTAAATTAGGAGTTAGAAGAGTGGGTAGGTTCACATTGTTTCCAAACCGGCTTTGAGGGTTTTTTTGTAACACTGTGAACCTTTTCTTCTAATACATCATTATCTTTTTTAATTACCTCTACACAAGCAAGAGAATGTTCTATTCTCTTTGCTATTACAACAATCTCATCAAGTTTTGGGTCATTCTTTTGCCAAAGCTCATCTTTAATTTTCTCAAAAGTGCAACCCAGCATAAACTGGTCACGTATGCGTTCCTCAAGAGAACAATTGAATTTACAGCTGGTACCCAATTTACGCAGAGTGGTAATGTATGCTTCAACAGTCTCATCAGATTTTTGTACTCGCTTTCCAAAATGGTAGCGTTCGAGGATGGTGCTTATCGAGTTTCTTAAGACAGATTTAAAACTCATTGAGACTATATGACTCATCATCAGTCAGGTTCGGAAGATGTTCAAACTCCTCTTGTCCTTTAGAACCTATACAGTGTAATAGTAATGCTGATTTTCTTTCAGCATTCAGAGATACTCCGCAAACCCATGCATAATTTAGGAAAATCTTTTTTCGTTTTGACCAAAGTAGAATTGGATCTCCAGGTTTAGATAGGAAGAACGGAGGAGGAGTTACATTTTGCATATTCTATTAAAAATAATTGCAAGATAAGTAAAATTGTAATTAAGGAGAAAAGTGTTTACACAAGTATAACAAAGGTAAGTAGGTAAGTACCCAAGGTATTTTGACCCTTTTTTTTTAACAATGGATAAAATTCAAGTTCAATGAAATCAAAGCTTGAATGTTCAGCAAGTAACTAATTAGTTTGTGTTTACCAGTGTAATGAAGAAGTAGTGAATATTCCAAGAAATGAAAGGTAGGCTGTGTGTGTATCAGCGCAGAGAGACACAAATCAGAAGTAGTATATTCACCAGCTGACACACAAATTCCACTTTGTAACGCTGTGTTTGTCAGCGTGAAGTTGTAGTTGCTGGTAAGTGGTTGTAGAAAGTACAAGACAAGCTGTGCACATCAGCGCTATATTTACCAAGTAGAACTTCAAAGTGTAGGCTGCACGTTGCAATAAACACCACCAAACTCTCAACATCATCTCCTACGCCGACGACACCCAGCTGATCATATCCCTCACTGAAGACCCCCACACCGCCAAAGCCAACCTTCACAGAGAAATGAAGGCCGTCGCTGACTGGATGAAGGAAGCAGACTAAATCTGAACTCAGACAAGATGGAGGTCCTCATCCTCGGACCCACCCCATCAGCCTGGGACGAATCCTGGTGGCCCACGTTGCTAGGCACAGCCCCGGAACCCACCGACCAAGCACGCAACCTGGGCATCATCCTAGACTCCACCCTCTCCATGACCAAGCAAGTCAATGCCGTCTCCGCATCCTGTTTCAACACCCTCCGGATGCTCCGCAGGATCTTCAAATGGATCCCTCCCGACACGAGAAAAAACGTCACCCAGGCCCTCATCACCTGCAGACTCGACTACGGGAACGCCCTCTACTCAGGAACAACAACCAAGCTCCTGAGAAGACTACAATGAATCCAGAACGCCTCAGCACGACTGATCCTCGACGTCCCCCGACGCAGCCACATCACACCCCACCTGAGAAGCCTACACTGGCTCTCCGTTAACAAGAGAATCACCTTCAAACTCCTCACCCACTCACACAAAGCACTACACAACACCGGACCACCATACCTCAACAACCGGCTCAGCTTCCACACCCCCTCCTGCAACCTCCGCTCTGCCACCCTCACCCTCACCACAGTACCTCGCATCCAGAAAACCACCGCCGGCGGCAGATCCTTTTCCTACCTCGCCGCCAAGACCTGGAACGCTCTCCCTACCAGCCTACGACAGACCCAGGAGCTGCCGGCCTTCAGAAGACTTCTCAAGACCTGGCTCTTCGATCAGTAGCAGGCCCCCCCCCCCCCACCCCCCCTTCCCCCATCGCCTTGGGACCCTCATGGGTATGTAGTGCGCTTTACAAATGCAGTGATTGATTGATTGACTCTGTGAAATGAACTTGTTTTTGCTGTGCGAGTCAGCAAAAGAAGTGCTGAGAAAGGCTGCATAGGAAATAGCTGTGCACGTCAGAGCTTTGTCAGGGAGGCAAGAGGCTCCGTGAGCAAAGATGGTTGTCAGGCAACAATGAAACAGTAGAGCATCGGAAGATGTGAGGCGTCACACTAAGGCAAGTTAGATGCTGGGCCACGATGATGCTGAGGAGCGTAGAGGAGCATGATGCGTCACACTGATTAAGACGTCACCGTCAGTCTTTGTGGAGGAAAGAAAGAATTCCAAGAAAATAGCGAGGCGTTCGGTGCAAGCAGGTATTCAAATAATGCTTGTGAAATGCTTAGTCTCTGGAAATGTCTCCCTTGCGAAGCACAATATCCAATTGTAAAATAATAAATACGCTGCAAAGAGGGTGCGTGAGGTGCATTGGGGGATGGCTTAAACGCAGCAAATAAGTCAAGGGAAATTCGAGAAAGATGAGAAGGGTGATGTCCAGGAATACAGCTTTTTATTTAAGAAAAAAGCAGTGCGCTCAGTACCGTATGATTTTTTAAGGTGACTCAGTTGTGTTAGGACGTATGCTGAAGAAAGACCGACCTTACAGGAGCTCTTTTTGATGATCTGAAGAGATGAAGTCGCTGAATTCAATCATCTTGTTTCTTGTCATTAAATTAATCTTGCTGTGTCCAATCTTCTTCACTCGTCGCCAGTGTGAAGAAGTACAGACAGGCAGGATAACAGCAATCCACACATTTGTTACGCAGTTGGTCCCAAGTTTCCCTCTGTTCCTTCTTAAGAGTTGGTACCCCTGCCAGCACCAGAACATAGGGGTAGTCTGCTGGAAGTAGCCCCAATACATCTGTTTTACACCCTTGAAGACTTCTACTCTGGATGTCAGGCATAGCCTGCTCGATCCATCCAGATTTGGTCGATCACCAACCAATCTGCTAAAAGGTTTCGTCATAAGAAAGTGGGGCACAGTTTGGTGGATCCACCCACAGTTGAAAGGCCATTGTTAAAAGAGAGAGGTTTTGGCGCTATGATTGCCTTTGAGAGGGGGACTCCCTAGGTTAAAATCATGTTTTACAATAGGTTCCGACTAAGGGGTCAGTTGGCAGGCACGCAATAGTAAGGGATGGATTAGTATTAGATGGGGCGCTAGATAGGGGCGTAGCCCCCCTTCGGGGCAGCAATAATCTAGATTGTCTCACGCCATTGGCTAAGTTTGTTCATAAAAGTATCCAAGTGGTCTAGATGCTTCTATAAAGATATGAGTTTCATTTCTATCATATCACTAATCCGAGAACAAACAATGCTAGGGAAAGTGTCCCCAAAGTCCCCCGAGACTGAGGCAACAAATGCCGCTTCTGTCTGAGTATATATAGAGGGACTGGACTTTCCGCCTAGCACTGGCTCTGAGATACTAATGCTAGATGATGATTGTATCCAGGTGGACAGACAGGTGTGGGGTGAAGTGGTGCAGGAGGCTTTTTCCTTTTGGTACAGGAAGCTGGAGGCGGGAGCTGGCTAGCTGAACTAGGGCCCGGGTAAAGGCAGCTACTTCCACCTCTTCATCCTCCAGGGCTACCAGCTGCTGGTTTTTGGACTGGATGATCTCCAGCCTCTGCCACTGAAGCAGGCCACTATCTTCTGCCTGGTGGTTGGTGCTGGTGGAACATCAGGAGTAGCAATATTGAGAAAAACAAAATGAAAAAAATTACAATTTGTAAACAATGATCAGTGCAACAACTTTTTTTTAATTAAGTAGTGATTGGCACAGTAGCAGTACATTGCTGGACCTCTTGGGCCATTGGAATTTGATGTGATCATGATTATGAGTCCCAGGGCCAATTTTATTTTTAACCCACACATGCCTCAAATAAACAAGCATTAAAAATGCAATAGGTCTCGGATTTATTTGAGTGAGAGGAAATGGCATTGTAAATGGCCATGTATTTTCGCCATGTGTTATGGAGTGTATGTATGTAGTGTGTAATGGAATTATGTGGTTTGGATTGGAATTGTAGCAATGGTGACATGCTGAGCTTTAGATGATTATGTTTAAAAGTAAAGTTTGCAATACTGCTATTGGTACAATAGTTAATTGTGGATTCGTTAACAATTGATGTGTGTAGTGATGGCTGTTGATGTCAACTGACGGGTGGTGGTGTGTGCTTGGTGAAAGCGTACACTGACGGCTGGTGGTGTGTGTATGCCTGGTGAAAGTGTGCACTGATGGTTGGTGGTGTGTGTGTGCGCCTGGTGAAAGCGTGCAGTGACGGCTGGTGGTGTGTGTGAGCTTGGTGAAAATTTGGAGGGTGGAGTTGGAGGGTGGACAGTATTATACCTCTACTTATACTTTGTTCGCTGTTGTAAGATGCACACATGTCACTTTTTCCTCCTGTATTGCACAGTTTGCTACCTCTTGTATTTTTGTTTGCACACAATTGTCACTTTTGCGCCTTGTAACTTAACGTTTGCTGTTGTACTTTGTTCACTTGTAGTTTTCTCCTCATGTATCATTACTGTTCCTATTGTTGGAGTTGGAGGGTGTAGTTGGAGGGTGTAGTTGGGGGGTGGATTTGGAGGGTGGATTTGGAGGGTGGACTTGGAGGGTGGACTTGGAGGGTGGACTTCGAGGGTGGAGTTTGAGTTTGAGTGTAGTCTTTGAGTTTGAGGGTAGACTGTGAGCTTGAGGGTAGACTTTGAGTTTGAGGGTAAAGTTGGAGTTTGAGGTTAGAGTTGGAGTTTGATGGTAGAGTTAGAGTTTGAAGGTAGAGTTTGAGTTTGAGGGTAGAGTTTGAGTTTGAGGGTAGCGTTGGAGTTTGAGGGTAGAGTTCGAGTTTGAGGGTAGAGTTGGAGTTTGAGGGTAGAGTTGGAGTTTGAGGGTGGAGGGAATTTGAGGGTGGAGTTTGAGGGTAAAGTTTGAGGGTAGAGTTGGAGTTTGAGGGTAGAGTTGGAGTTTGAGGGTAGAGTTTGCCTTGAGGGTAGAGTTTGAGTTTGATGGTAAAGTTGGAGTTTGAGGGTAGAGTTGGGGTTTGAGGGTAGAGTTGGAGTTTGAGGGTAGAGTTGGAGTTTGAGGGTAGAGTTGGAGTTTGAGGGAAGACTTTGAGTTTGAGGGTAGACTTTGAGTGTAGAGTTGAAGTTTGAGGGTAGAGGTGGAGTTTGAGGGTAGAGTTGGAGTTTGAGGGTAGAGTTGGAGTTTGAGGGTAGAGTTTGAGTTTGAGGGTAGAGTTTGAGTTTGAGGGTAGTGTTGGATTTTGAGGGTAGAGTTTGAGTTTGAGGGTAGAGTTGGATTTTGAGGATAGAGTTGGAGTTTGAGGGTAGAGTTGGAGGGCAGAGTTGGAGTTTGAGGGTAGAGTTTGAGTTTGAGGGTAGAGTTTGAGGGTAGAGTTTGAGTTTGAGGGTAGAGTTTGAGTTTGAGGGTAGAGTCGAGTTTGAGGGTAGAGTTGGAGTTTGAGGGTAGAGTTGGAGTTTGAGGGTAGAGTTGGAGTTGGAGGGTAGAGTTGGAGGGTGGAGGGTAGAGTTGGAGGGGGTGTGTGGTGTTGGGTTTGTGTGTGTGGGTTGTGTGTTTTAGTGTGTGTTGCAGATGTGTGTTGGGGTGTTGTGTGTGTGGTGTGTGTGTGTGTGTGTGTATGTTTGTGTGTGTGTATCATTACTGTTCCTATTGATGGAGTTGGAAGTTGGAGTTGGAGGGTGGAGTTGGAGGGTGGAGTTGGAGGGTGGAGTTGGAGGGTGGACTTGGAGGGTGGATTTGGAGGGTGGACTTGGAGGGTGGACTTGGAGGGTGGACTTGGAGGGTGGACTTGGAGGTTGGACTTGGAGGGTGGATTTGGAGGGCGGAGGGTGTAGTTCGAGTGTGAATTTGGAGGGTGGAGTTGGAAGGTGGAGAATATTATACCTCTACTTGTACTTTGTTCGCTGTTGTACCTGCACACATGTCACTTTTCCCTCCAGTATTGCAGTTTGCTACCTCTTGTATTTTTGTTTGCTCACAATTGTCACTTTTGCACCTTGTAAGTTAACGTTTGCTGTTGTACTTTGTTCACTTGTCATTTTCTCCTCATGTATCAATACTGTTCCTATTGTTTGAGTTGGAGGGTGGAGTTGCAGGGTGGAGTTGCAGGGTGGAGTTGCAGGGTGGAGTTGCAGGGTGGACTTGGAGGGTGGACTTGGAGGGTGGAGTTTGAGTTTGAGAGTAGACTTTGAGTTTGAGGGTAGAGTTGGAGTTTGAGGGTAGAGTTGGGGTTTGAGGGTAGACTTTGAGATTTAGGGTAAAGTTGGAGTTTGAGGGTAGAGTTGGAGTTTGAGTGTAGAGTTAGGGTTTGAGGGAAGAGTTTGAGTTTGAGGGTAGAGTTTGAGTTTGAGCGTAGACTTTGAGTTTGAGGTTAGAGTTGGAGTTTGAGGGTAGAGTTTGAGTTTGAGGGTAGAGTTTGAGTTTGAGGGTAGAGTCGAGTTTGAGGGTAGAGTTGGAGTTTGAGGGTAGAGTTGGATTTTGAGGGTAGAGTTGGAGTTTGAGGGTAGAGTTTGAGTGTAGAGTTTGAGGGTAGAGTTTGAGTTTGAGGGTAGAGTTGGAGTTTGATGGTAGAGTTGGAGTTTGAGGGTAGGGTGGAGTTGGAGTTGGAGGGGCTGTGTGGTGCTGGGTGTGTGTGTTGTGTGTGTTAGTGTGTGTTGCAGATGTGTGTTGGGGGGGTGTGTGTGTGGTGGTGTGTGTGTGTATGTTTGTGTGTGTGTATCATTACTGTTCCTATTGTTGGAGTTGGAAGTTGGAGTAGGAGGGTGGAGTTGGAGGGTGGAGTTGGAGGGTGGAGTTGGAGGGTGGAGTTGGAGGGTGGAGTTGGAGGGTGGAGTTGGAGAGTGGACTTGGAGGGTGGACTTGGAGGGTGGATTTGGAGGGCGGAGGGTGTAGTTGGAGTGTGAATTTGGAGGGTGGAGTTGGAGGGTGGACAGTATTATACCTCTACTTGTACTTTGTTCGCTGTTGTAACCTGCACACATGTCACTTTTTCCTCCTGTATTGCACAGTTTGCTACCTCTTGTCTTTTTGTTTGGTTACAATTGTCACTTTTGCGCCTTGTAACTTAACGTTTGCTGTTGTACTTTGTTCACTTGTAATTTTGTCCCCATGTATCATTACTGTTCCTATTGTTGGAGTTGGAGGGTGGAGTTGGAGGGTGTAGTTGGAGGGTGGTGTTGGAGGGTGGAGTTGGAGGGTATGGTTGGAGGGTGGAGTTGGAATTGGAGGGTGTGCTCACAATTGCCACTTTTGCGCCTTGTAACTTAATGTTTGCTGTTGTACTTTGTTCACTTGTAATTTTCTCCTAATATATCATTAATGTTCCTATTGTTGGAGTTGGAAGTTGGAGGGTGTAGTTGGAGGGTGGAGTTGGAGGGTGGAGTTGGAGGGCGGAGGGTGTAGTTGGATGGTGAATTTGGAGGGTGGAGTTGAAGGGTGGACAGTATTATACCTCTACTTGTACTTTGATCGCTGTTGTTACCTGCACACATGTCTCTCTTTCCTGCTGTATTGCACTGTCTGCTACCACTTGTATTTTTGTTTGCTCACAAGTGTCACTTTTGCGCCTTGTAACGTAACGTTTGCTGTTGTACTTTGTTCACTTGTAATTTTGTCCCCATGTATCATTACTGTTCCTATTGTTGGAGTTGGAGGGTGGAGTTGGAGGGTGTAGTTGGAGGGTGGTGTTGGAGGGTGGAGTTGGAGGGTATGGTTGGAGGGTGGAGTTGGAATTGGAGGGTGTGCTCACAATTGCCACTTTTGCGCCTTGTAACTTAATGTTTGCTGTTGTACTTTGTTCACTTGTAATTTTCTCCTCATATATCATTAATGTTCCTATTGTTGGAGTTGGAAGTTGGAGGGTGGAGTTGGAGGGTGGAGTTGGAGGGTGGAGTTGGAGGGCGGAGGGTGTAGTTGGATGGTGAATTTGGAGGGTGGAGTTGAAGGGTGGACAGTATTATACCTCTACTTGTACTTTGATCGCTGTTGTTACCTGCACACATGTCTCTCTTTCCTGCTGTATTGCACTGTCTGCTACCACTTGTATTTTTGTTTGCTCACAAGTGTCACTTTTGCGCCTTGTAACGTAACGTTTGCTGTTGTACTTTGTTCACTTGTAATTTTCTCCTAATGTATCATTACTGTTCCTATTGCTGGAGCTGGAAGTTAGAGTTGGAGGGTGTACATGGAGGGTGTAGTTGGAGGGTGTAGTTGGAGGGTGGAGTTGGATGGTGGAGTTGGAGGTTGGAGTTTGGAGGTTGGAGTTTGGAGGTTGGAATTGGAGGGTGGAGTTGGAATTTGGCGTTGTAGGGTGGAGTTGGAGCTAGACGGTGGAGCTGGAGGGTGGAGTTGGAGGGTGGACTTGGAGGATGGACTTGGATTTGAAGGGTGGAGTTTGAGTTGGAGGGTGGAGTTTGAGGGTAGACTTTGAGTTTGAGGGTAGAGTTTGAGTTTGAGGGTAGAGTTTGAGTTTGAGGGTAGAGTTTGAGTTGGAGGGTGGAGTTTGAGTTGGAGGGTGGAGTTTGAGTTGGAGGGTGGAGTTGGAGGGTGGAGTTGGAGTGTGGAATTGAAGTTGGAGGGTGTGCTCACAATTGTCACTTTTGCGCCTTGTAAATTAACGTTTGCTGTTGTACTTTCTTCACTTGTAATTTTCTCCTCATGTATTATTACTGTTCCTATTGTTGGAGTTGGAAGTTGGAGTTGGAGGGTGGAGTTGGAGGGTGGAGTTGGAGGTCGGAGGGTGTAGTTGGAGCATGAATTTGGAGGGTGGACAGTATTATACCTCTACTTGTACTTTGTTGGGTGTTGTAACCTGCACACATATCACTTTTTCCTCCTGTATTGCACCGTGTGCTACCTCTTGTATTTATGTTTGCTCACAATTATCACTTTTGCGCCTTGTAACTTAACGTTTGCTGTTGTACTTTGTTCACTTGTAATTTTCTCCTCATGTATCATTACTGCTCCTATTGTTGGAGTTGGAAGTTGGAGTTGGAGGGTGTAGTTGGAGGGTGTAGTTGGAGGGTGTAGTTGGAGGTGTAGTTGGAGGGTGGAGTTGGAGGGTCGAGCTGGAGGGTGGAGTTGGAGGCTGAAGTTGGAGGGTGGAGTTGGAGGATGGAGTTGGAGGGTGGAGTTGGAGTTTGAGGGTAGAGTTGGAGTTTGAGGGTAGAGTTTGAGTTTGAGGGTAGAATTGGAGTTGGAGGGTAGAGTTTGAGTTTGAGGGTAGAGTTTGAGTTTGAGGGTAGAGTTTGAGGGTAGAGTTTGAGTTTGAGGGTAGAGTTCGAGTTCGAGGGTAGAGTTTGAGGGTATAGTTTGAGTTTGATGGTAGAGTTTGAGTTTGAGGGTAGAGTTTGAGTTTGAGGGTAGAGGTGGAGTTGGAGGGTGCAGTTGGAGTTGGAGGGGTGTGTGGTGTTAGGTGTGTGTGGGTGGGTGTGTTTGTTGTGTGTGTTAGTGTGTGTTGCAGATGTGTGTTGGGGTGTTCCTGTACTGCTGGGACCAATGTTCCTGTGCTGCTGGAACCAGTGCTCCTGTACTGTTCCATGCTTCTGTGCTGCTGGGACCAGTGTTCCTGTACTGGTGGGACCAGTGTTCCTGTACTGTGGGTTCCATGCTTCTGTACTGCTGGGACCAGTGTTCCTGTACTGTGTGTTCCGTGCATCTGTACTGCCGGGACCAGTGCTCCTGTACTGCTGTGACAAGTGTTCATGTATTGTGTGTTCCGTGCTTCTGTACTGCTGGGACCAGTGGTCCTATACTGTGTGTTCTGTGCTTCTGTACTGCTGGGACTAGTGTTCCTGTACTGTGTGTTCCGTGCTTCTGTACTGCTGGGACCAGTGCTCCTGTACTGCTGTCACTCGCTCTGCTGCCATTCTCTCTGCTGTCACTCTCACTCTGCTGTGTCTCTCACTCTGCTGTGTCTCTCACTCTGCTGTGTCTATCACTCTGATGTGTCTTTCACTCTGCTGTCCCTCACTCTGCTGTCTCTCACTCTGCTGTCTCTCAATCTGCTGTCACTCTCACTCTGCTGTCACTCTCACTCTGCTGTCACTCTCACTCTGCTGTCACTCTCACTCTGCTGTGTCTCTCACTCTCACTTTCACTCTGCTGTCACTCTCACTCTGCTGTTACTCACACTCTGCTGTCACTCACACTCTGCTGTTACTCGCACTCTAGTAACTCTTACTCTGCACTCACTCTGCAGTCACACTCACTCTGCACTCACTCTGCACTCACTCTCACTCTGCACTCACTCTGCACTCACTCTCACTCTGCACTCATTCTGCACTCACTCTGCACTCACTCTGCACTCACTCTCACTCTGCACTCACTCAGCACTCACTCTGCACTCACTCTCACTCTGCACTCCCTCTGCACTCACACTCTGCATTCACTCTGCACTCACTCTGCACTCACACTCTGCACTCACACTGCACTCACACTCTGCACTCACTCTGTACTCACACTCACTCTGCACTCACTCTGCACTCACACTCACTCTGCACTCATGCTCACTCTGCACTCACACTCACTCTGCACTCACACTCTATACTCACTCTGCACTCACTCTCACTCGGCACTCACTCTCACTCACTCTCACTCTGCACTCACTCTGCACTCAGTCTGCTCTCACTCTGCACCCACTCTCATGCTGCACTCACTCTGACCTCACTCTCACTCTGTACTCACTCTCACTCTGCACTCACTCTGCACTCACTCTGCACTCTGCACTCACACTCTGTACTCACTCTGCACTCATACTCTGCACTCATTCTCACTCTGCACTCACTCTCACTTTGCACTCACTCTACACTCATACTCACTCCGCACTCACTCTGCACTCTGCACTCTCTCTGCACTCACTCTCACTCTGCACTCACTCTGCACTCACTCTCACTCTGCACTCACTCTGCCCTCTGCACTCACACTCTTCAGTCACTCTGCAGTCACTCTGCACTCACTCTCACTCTGCACTCACTCTCACTCTGCACTCACTCTGCACTCACTCTCACTCTGCACTCACACTCACTCTGCACTCACTCTGCACTCACACTGCACTCACTCTACACGCACTCTGCACTCACTCTGCACTCACTCTGCACTCACACTGCACTCACTCTACACGCACTCTGCACTCACTCTGCACTCACTCTGCACTCTGCACTCACTCTGCACTCACTCTGCACTCACTCTGCACTCACTCTGTACTCACTCTGCACTCACTCTCACTCTGCACACTGCACTCACTCTGCACTCACTCTGCACTCACACTCTGCACTCACTCTGCACTCACTCTGCACTCACACTGCAGTCACACTCACTCTGTACTCACTCTGCACTCTATCTCACTCTGCACTCTATTATCTCACTCTGCACTCACTCTGCACTCTGCACTCACTCTGCACTCACTCTGCACTCACAATCACTCTGCACTCACTCTGCACTCACTCTCAATCTGCACTCACTCTAAACTCACTCTCACTCTGCACTCACTCTCATTCTGCACTCACTCTCACTCTATACTCACTCTATACTCACTCTGCACTCACTCTGCACTCACTCTCACTCTGCACTCACTCTGCACTCACTCTTACTCTGCACTCACTCTCTGCATTCACTCTGCACTCACTCTCACTCTGCACTCACACTCTGCACTCACTCTGCACTCACAACCAGGAGGCAGGGAGTCCACGCCCCTGCTTCCATCACAGCCTTAACTCGTCCCTAAGCCCTGAAACATGCCCAGTGTCATGTCACCGCACTGACATCCCCACACGCACCCATCTCCCTCCCTTACCAGCACTTGTTTATTATTTTAATCAACGCGCCCCCGGACCCCTCCCAACCAACCCTGCTCCGAAAGCAAGCACACTCCCACTTCCTGAGGCACCTCGCCCTGCAGAACTTTAGTACCTTTAAAAAACAGTCTGGATAGCATATTCCCCCCTCTCGCAGCCCCCTCCCCAAACACATCATGGCGCCCGAAAAGCACTGTTAGGAACAGCGTGTAGAGACGGCCTGCCGGAGCACGGGTTCCCCGAGCTGTGCCAGGTTTGCTCTGCCAGGGAAGGCTGCTGTTTTACTCGACACGAGCATCACTCGCGGTACGACGTTAGAAGTTTCCACTTAAACACAGATGCCGAAAAGGGAAATGCAGACTCATACCACGTTGTTTAGAACATTTAATAACAAGCGATCGCTTTCGCGATTCTCTTGTGAAAAAAAAAAACTCGTGAGTGGCGCCCGCCACTGCGAGCATATGGCTTGAATTACCACGTCCGCGATAATTCAAGATATATGGCCTTGAGTGCGCGTAACAGACAGCAATAGGCCAAGGGTTATTGCCTGTTCTGTTTTAAAACTAAACGCACGCAAAGGCCATTGAGACTGGACCTTGGGAATCCACAAGTACGAGCGTTGTGGAATCCAAGGTCCATTTTCAAAAGCCCTGAGAAAAGGACTCTGGGCTACGCCCACACTGCTTACGCAGTGTAGGCTAGGCCCGAGACCTAAAAAGCAGTGATTATCTGGCAGAAAAAAATGAAGGCAGAATAACAACAGATAAAAAATAACAGTGATTTGAATTTTTACTTTTATAGGCTTTTCTAGTAACTAAACAGGCACTTTGAGTGGAAAAATAAATATGAATTACCTCTCATTAATGAGAAAGGCATTATGCACTATGGAGTACAAGTTGTTGTACTAAATTAATGGAGGCATACTAACCAGTGTGTCAGGTACTTTGCTACTGTCTGTAGCTGGAGCAGCTGTAGTTGACAATTATCTATCTTTAATTCCAATGGCCCTGCTCTTCCCCAAATTCCTTTCACTTTCTACCCTGACTCCAAGGAGGCAGATAAATATTAAATAAGATACTCTGTCACACACCTCACGTATAAAATGTGCATATTATTAACCTGTCTGCTGTAAGTAGACGGTGGGGAAAATGTTGCACTGCATCACTTGGAAACGAACGGGCTATATAGATTGTATTTGGCATGTTCGTCACTGAGTATCCCTTACTCCAAACGAAATCAAATCAGTCACTTAGTCCCACTTTACTCACTGGCTTCTCCCACCACCAGCAATTATTTCCAACAAATTCATTCACTGGGCGGTAACGATAGGAAATTAACTTACTCTAATGCTTGGTAATGTAGAGGGATTAGGCAGTTGGGTAGAGCTTTTGCTATAGAGTACAGGGTAGTCACTGATCATCGAATTGTCTTGTACCTAAGCTTTGGCTGATTCAGTCACTGTAATTGACGAAAGTCGAAAGGGAAAAACCTGAACAGGTTTAAAATGTATCTGTTATGGGAAACCATTAAATATTTTTGGGAATCTCTTTACAGGGTCAAAAAAGATAACATAGGACAAGAATGGATTTTTCAATTTTTTGGTAGGCTGGGACGTAAGAATTTAGAATGGAATAAAGGAGTGAAGTACTAAGAGATGACTGAGTGGGTGAAGGGAAACACACCATGTGTGTTCGGTTTGCAATGCATTGATAACTTTTTAATGGCACATTTACTGAAGCAGACACACATTGCACAGTTCACACTGCAGTCACGAAGAGATCCATACTGCACCTCGGTCATGGGAGGCGAAATGCCATGGTTAGGGAGGGGGTGATGAATGATGATGAGTGGGATACATATCTACTTCACTTAACAAATACAGTGGGGCATGGGATTAGATCAAAAATTAAAATACCCCCCACTTTGAACCATTGCTTGATGACCATAAAACAAAGTAAGCAAAGCCGGTGAGTGGCATGCCCCTCTCCAGAAGAACTTCCTTGATTATTCATCCAAGCAATTATTCATGTATACTTTTCTTAGTCTATAGTCACCCATAGCCACCATGATTTAAGCTTTACATTCTCTCAACCTGTCTTTCACCAACATTTACAATCCATTATCCATTGATTCAGTATCCAACCTACCTTTCAACCATACTTTCACAAACCCATCCATTTACCCAATACCTACCCACAAATCCTTTCACTCATATACCATTCACCCACCCTTTCTTTTAACCTTCTGTTCTTTCTCGTTTATCAAGCCATCATTTTTAGCGTTCATTTTGTGAGCTTTTGCTGAATTGCAGATAGAAGAGGCCATAACTCAACCACTGCTGTAGCTGGTAAAGCTGGGGGTTCATGATCACAAGTCACGACAACACCCTTGTAACTAGTGAGTATTATAGTAATTGTCAATAAGCCAGCAATGTAGCTTACCAATGCCCATCCCTGCCGCCCCTTCTACCCTCCAACCAAAACCCCTTCTCCTCCTGCAGCGGCACTTGAGCCGGCAGCAATCTGTGTGGCTAGAAAAAAACATTATACATTTTGTAGATGGCAGATACCCCTCCCCTTCATTTTTTTAAGCAAATAATTCAATACATCACTACAGTTTGGTTAGCATTGCAGTAACATCTATCAAAAATATCACTCTGAGCATTTTGTTGGTTCGCAAGGTTAGAAAAGCCTGGTATTCCAGCCAACCAAAAACGTTTTGTAATGGAGGGGCAGAGCTATAGACTATGATGATGATGATGATTCTGATTCATTGAAGGACAATGACGGGGTAGTATATTAATGGTCAATGAAAGACATTGTGTTGGTTGGCAGATGCAATGGAACCTCATACTTTCCAGCCATGCTGCACTGTCATGGGAACTGCTGGTATACGGTATAAATTAATTACACAGCACAACATTGGGGGTGGGGAGTGGTCATTGACCATGGCCACTCTCTTGTTAACTGTTAGAGCATAAGCAAGAAAAAAAAGCCTTCTCAACAAGCATACATGGTGAATATTATTTATAATACTAGCTTACTTGGGCCTGCAATCTTCACCGTGAACAGTAGAGTATCAAAAATCTGTTCTTAGTCTTACAGTGCCACAAGATAAATAGGGGAGAGAGAAAGATTACCAACAAAGCATAAGAAAACTACAGACTAGCACAGACCAGAAAAAGGAAGCTACCAAAATAAAACATGAACTAAGGGAAAAAAAGATAAGGCAGGGATAACAGGAATTAAACAAAAATTGGAGAGGGGAGTTGGGGAAAATAGGAGACTATAAAAAAATAAACAAGGCAAAATTAAAAGTAGTATAATAGTGGGCAGAGGTAAAAGTTAGGAAATTAATAATAACAAATAACAGGACTTATTGGGCTGAGCAGAGCCCTTAGCAGTGGCGCTTGTGGTTGGCGCCTCCTGCCCAGCTCTCCCCAGACCCGCCTGTGTGCTGCCCCTCTTCTTGTACTTGGGTGCTGATGTAAGAAATAAAGAAAATACAAACAAATATATAATTGATACGATTAAACTCCACAAAATTATTATGACAGACAAACGCAGTAACATTGTACTTATCTAAATCAGATCACTTGTAGTACTAGTATTGACTATCTTTGAGTTGGCCCTACTAATCCTAAAATCCCTATTCCAAATTTCCTTAAAAAAAACTACATTTGGAACAAATGCATTGCAATGAATTATTTTTGATTCTATTCTCATTTCTCAAGCCTCTTGATAGACCAACTCAAGGCCTAATTTAGATCTTGGTGGATGGGAATACTTTGTCACAAACGTAAGAGAGTTCCCATCCGCTTTATTATGAACCCATTATATCCTATGAAGATCATAATACGGTGGATGGAAAAACTGTTTTGTTTGTGACGGCGTATTCCATTCACCAAGATCGAAGTAAGGCCCTCAGTCTCCCTTTTTTGCAAAACATAGATGCATACTAGTACCACACATCACTGTGAAATTGCTTGGGACTGTACGAGCTACATAAAGAATGTCACAGAGAATCACTGATATTACTAATTCACATTGGTGACAGGAGGACAGAGGAGTCTGCATTGGTTTCTTAAATAATCAGCCGATGTGAGCGCTGACGAGTATGATTAGGTAGCATCTAGCACCTGCCTTGCTCAAATGGGATCACAAAATAATATTCTTAAGGCAAACAAAATATACTTACCTCTGAGTGTGAGCGGCATGCTAGTCGGAAACAAATGTTAGAATTGTAGAACACAAACACAACAAATAATGAATACTCAAGGTGTCACCAATCTCAACGCCTAGTAGGTCAATCAGGTCCTGCTCTCGGTCGAGGATATCCACCTAGCAGTGCATCAGCTGCCTGGCAGTGCACTGTACTTGGCTGGCACGCTGCACACACCTGTGCACCCACCCTCAAAGCAGCCAATGCCGCAGCAGGGGGCACCCACTGCCAGGCTTGCTGCCTGCTGCCAGCATGTTAGGGAGGTGGTGCTGCACGAAAAAACGAGTGCTACCATTGCTGCCTCACAAAAGATTGCCCGGGGCGGCACCCCTTGGCGGCGCTGCCATCTGCAAAGTAAATGGTTGCTGTGGCTCGCAGTTCAGTGGGGCCTGGCCCCACCGCTCCCCTGTTCCCCCTGCTCTCACATGGCACTGGATGAGGGAAAAAAAGAAAAAACAGGGGAAGGAAGAAAATGAAATACAAATAAGGAAGTAAAAAAAAAATTTTAAGTACAAAAACTCCAGAAATTTATTTTTTAAACGTACAATGCACAGACACACAAACACACAGTAATGCAATACATACAAATGAGGGGTAGATTAATTAGAAGGGTATAGGATTGAAAAGATTGAGAACAGAATCAAAAACAGGCCCATCACCATGAACAGAGTAAGAAAACAAGATGGCCGCGCTAATAAGAACCGCATGGAGTTGTTTGTGCACGATTTCCAATGCAAGGACGTATTCCTCTCTGCGTTTGATGAAGAAATGCAATGCAAATGGGTGTGCCGGGGAATCCCACCTGCCCGCGGAACTCTGCATAATGAGGCAGAGTTTTTGACCACTTTGCGGAGTTCCGCGTTGCGCGAATCCACAAACTCCATCCAGGCCTATTTTTTGTTGATGATAATTTCTTCTTCTGAAGAACTAGTTTCAGAACTCAAATTCCCACTAAATATCTTGTGCAATATTAAAACTGCCAGAGTACCAAAGTCTTGACCTGCAAGTATACATACAGCTCTGCCAGTACACTCCAAATCTGGCCGAGCAAAATCTGTGCATACAGGCCTCTATTCTCATCTACACATTAGATGTGCAAACTGAGCTTTCCCAAATTCTGACCTGCAGTTGCTATGTATGTGTACACACTGCTCTGAACGTCTATGAGCAGGACTATCTGGGGACCTAGGAGTGTGAAGGACCCTTAGGGTAGTGACTATGAGCACCATTCTAAGGGAATTGTTAGCAGAAGCCCTAGGGAACTGTGGATGAAGAGGAGCCACAAAGAACTATGGGTGATTAGGAGCTTCAGGGTCCTGAAGAGAAGCAAGGGCCTTGAGACATGAGTGTGATCTGAACCCCCTGGGACCTAAATTGAGCATGGGCCTTGCTATCAACCGGAGAATGAATGTGAGTCTGCAGAACCTGGAGGTGGGTGGAGTCTTAATCCCTCATTGTGAGTAATCGCCAAGAGTTCCTGATGGTGAACAGAAATATTCATACCTAAGGAGGTGTGCATGATCCTCAGCTCAGGGGGCCTCTATTGCAGTGAGAAGTAAGGATTCCTATGAATGAGCAAGAGAGTCAGGGTCTGATGGCCGTCAGGCCATTCTTAAATCTGAGGTTATTCACAGGACGTATACTGAAAAGCAGAATCAGGGACCTGAAGATAAGAGGGAACTTTATAGACTTGAAGCACAGCACCAGGAGACTCACAGGTGAGCTGTAGTAGAATAATAGTGTTTGCAGTCTTGACCAGTGTTTCTGCCCCCAAAATTAACATACTGATACTAACAATTAATTATTTTGCTAAAGCTCATGATCTGCAAATGTGGACCATTTTTTGGGTGCCCAGGCCTATTTTCGGTCCTAATCTGATCCTGGTTACCACCAATCTTGTAACAACGATGGGTCCAGTAACTCCTGGTAACTCCTTTAGTTACCAGCATTATCAAGATTTCCAGGGCACTTGGAATGAGGATTTAAGTGCTGTCAATAACAGGTGTTAGCATTGCCCAATTGAATGATTCTTAATTTAGTAACAATAGAAGGGTAGGTTGGCCTTGCCTTCAGTTTGTGCCCTGCAGATCACACTGATGCAAGTGGCAAGTCATTAACTCACTGAACCATCTTGCATGTCTAACCAGCATACAAGAAATGATCCAGGGAGCAGTCAATATTAATAATATTAATAATCAATGCACAGGAAGAGAGGCTCTAACCTGCATCTGACTTTGTCTTGTCTTCAATTCCTGTTAGTCCTAGTCTATGGAACAAACATTGGAAAAGCCAATAGGTCTGGCTTTGGAAAGCTGGTGCGATGGGTAAATCCTTCTTGGTACTAACTGATGTACTCTTTGCACATAGTGCGCACCTATTAACACAACTCTTCCATAGGCAGTGCTAGAGTATTTACGCACTTTCAGCAGGGAAACAGAATGAAATATTGGGGTGTAGAAAAGATAATGTAAGCTGTGCTGGGGCATTTTTGACCACAGAGATAAAAACATCTATCCAGAGGTCAATGGAAGAGAGAGTTGCCGGCTGAATTCTTCACTATTAGACTGGAACAGATATGCCTTATCTGGTAGCAAGTGAGAAGGTGAATGGGTAATGCATTTCCTCTGATGGCATGTGATAAATATCACAGACAAAATGCTTTGGAGCTAAGGTTGGTTTAAGTTCATGGTTGCTGGAGATTTCCTGCCTGTGTGTTGTCTGGCTGTTGATCTTTTTCCCTGTGATTATCACGGGGTTGGGCACCGAGTTCACATTATAGTTAAGCATCCCAACCCTGCACCGAGATGACAAAACAAGTGGAATGTATGGTCTGGCAAACACATGCAAGCAACACTTGTCTCTGATGAAGGAACATGTTTTCTGCCACAGCCTATGCTATATGATGCATTGTCATTTATGGGTGAAATGAGTGATATTTCAATTCGTTATTTTAAATATATCTTATTTGAATATCCTGAAAAGACGGACAACATGAGCTGGCAGAGTGAATCTGACCCGTACTTCGTAACACACATGAATTTAAAGCAAAAACATGTAAGGAGCCGACTCAGTTGTACAGACAACAATTTATGAGTGAATCAAACTGCACCAAACCCTAGCAAATGCAGTGACAGAATGTTTAGGACAGAAACTTTGAGCCTCGAGAAAGCTCTCAGGCATATGAGTCCAGAGTGAAACACGTGTCTGCTGATTCAAACAATCAGTAAATACTCTTAATATAAAGAAGCCATACTATCTTTTGATTCATGATAGAGGCGTGGGGACGTCGCCCCACTGCTTTCTCGCAGTGCGAGAAGGCAGACACAATAAATGGTAAAACTACCATTTTATGTTTCTGCCTTCTCGCATTGCGAGAATGCAGAAGTGCCTAGTTGTGGGAGGGAGGGTGGGCAGTCCCCCTCAAGGGTGGTGGGGGGGGTTGCTTGCCCACTGTTGTGGGTACTGACTGTAAGGTCGGCCCGGGCCAAACAAAGCAGTAATTCGCACTCTCGCCAGTCTAGTTAAACTCTGTTTAAGCCCCTAAAGTCTCGCTCCGCTCAATGCGCATGCGCATTGACAGGTCTCGCCTGTCAATGCGCATGCGCATTGAGCGGAGCGAGACTATAGGGGCTTAAACAGAGTTTAACTAGACTGGCGATTTGATGCAGTGCATGTGCGCTTTTAACTCAATGCGCAAGCGCAATGAGTTAAAATGCGCGTGCACTGCATAAAATCGTCAGCTTGGTGCCGCCAGCAGCTCTTCCTGCTCCGCCCCCTGCTGCATAAAAGGCTTTGCGCTCTGCCTCAGCCCAGCCATTCTCCTCCCCTAATTGCCCCTGCTGCATCAAAGGCTTTTTCACGGCCGGCCGTGCTTTCAGTTTCATGGCCGGCAGGCCGTGTCTCCTTTTCTTTTTTCATTAATTGCCATTTTGTACAAGGAATCTTTTTTCATTAATTGCCATTTTGTACAAGGAATGTTCTAAGCATGACCATTGATGTATTGATATGCTTTTTCAACTACCATCTAAACCAAAGTACATTTTACAGGTGCTGCCGCCCGTCAGTATGTCTTTACAATTTACTTAAATGTATTTATATCTACCTCAATCATTTGTTCACGGATACATTTTGTACTGTATATAACAACCGCAATGCTTACTTCTTTAACTTAGGACTCAGTCCACTGTTACCATTGTCATTCTGCCTAGGAACGCCCAGACTTGCCACCTTTTGTTCATTTGGCATATTTTTATGCACAATGAGCCTTATTAATTTGCTATTTGACATTTTGACCGTCTTGGCCTCTTGTTTTGACATAAGTCACAAGCCTGCTCTTTTAGTGCTCCCTTGTTGTAACCTGCACACACGTCAATTTTTCCCCTGTAATGTACCGTTTGCTACCTCCTGTACTCCGTTCGCCCACATCCGTCACCCCCGCCCCACACAACCCAACACCCGCCCCCGCAATCTGCCCGCCCGTATAACCCTCCTCATGCATCACTACTGTTCACTTGTAATCTTTTCCCCATGCACCACCACTGCAGCAACCGCAAAGCGCTCCGACACCCCCAGGCAAAGTCCGCGCCATCTAAAACGCTTAAATAAATTACAACTAAAAATTGGGGGCAAAATTCTGCAAAATCTGCATTTTTACCGTGACGCAACTGCAGAACAATACTTTTTCAAACAACATGAAGAAGGAAAACAGAACACTAAGTGAACCTGTCGCCTGCACCCAGCACTTAAACAAAGGAAGAAATTAACTAAATTGTTCGAGCTCTCAACTGAACCATTTGCATCGAACCGTGCCCATTTCACAGAAGAAAGTAAACTTAGTAGGGCCACGAAGGGTTGAGGCCCCTGCGGTGCACCACACTTGCACCCCCCTCTCTCTACCCGGTATTGAGCTCCGTGTTATTTCAGACCGGTGCCACTACGCCCCCGTGAGCAAATTACCCCAGCCATTGTCGCAAGTGACGCCCATACACTGTTCCTGGAAAACAACTCTTCATGCTTTTTTTTTTTATTACGCTCTCACTGCGGATACGAGGAGCCCAGCTCTAACACTCCTCCTTTTCGCTCCGCATCCCCCCGCCAACCAACCCCAGTATTTGCCACTCCTTGCCATGCCTTGTTGAGCAGCCCACCGCCCACCCCGTACCAACTCCTTTCGCCAGCGCACCCCATAGGCGGCTCTCCCTGCTCTCCTTATCTTATGAATTCCTATACTCTGACGATCCCCTTTCCCCTGTGACAAAACCCCCCCATGCTGTATCTTCCCTGGCTGCCTGCCTGCGTTGGTGCCCCATCCCCCCACTCCCCTTTGCCTCCCCCACCCCGTGCTCGCTTTGCACTGCACCATCCCCAGAGCCAGTCTACCACCAAAACCCCTGGCATCCCCCCCCCAGGTCCGTACCCCTCTATCGACACCCTTGCCCGCCATATAAACAATATGATGGTGCCATACATGTAATATGTCTTATCATTCTGTTCACAATTGTATCAGAGGCACATTGATTGGCATGGAAGGCAGGCTCCAGAGCGGCCCATGCGGCTGGGCGGGGGTCAGCCTCATGGCAGCCTTTAGGAAGAGCCCGTCAGATGCGATGCAGATGTTCACATCTGACATTACTTAGCCGATTTTACTTTTTCCTTGCAGTAATAGGAGTATGCATGTGTGTTCGTTTCTACACTTGTTGCAAAGAAGATGTTTTTATTGGCCGTCATGTATTCACCCTATGGTGACATAAAGATATGTGTGTATTGGCTGCAGTCAAGACCGTGCGCTGACATCTGTAAACGTCGCCTCCTCATAGCTCACATCACTAGTACCGGGGATTAGGACACCGCTTCTGAGGCAGCCGATCGCAAGATACTGGTCCTATGCGATCTATTATATATTGTTTAGTCTGGAGGTGTCATCTTTCATTTTAGAATTAATCACTCAGCGCCCTGACACTTGATATGACCATATTTTACGGGTGCTTGCTATATTTCTCATATTTCCTTTTGTGCGCTCTTGACCTTTTTTAATAATTTCTTTTTTTTCATTTTCGTATTCATAGATTTGTATTTCAATAAATTACTCTGTGAATTCAACTTAAGGTAAAGGAAATAAGTAGACTTGAATTTAATCTACTTTACCCTCCTAGTGCTCGTTTTTACAAGTCAATTCGTAGAAATGTCTAGACTCCACCACCACATTATCACTCAGCACCACCACATTATCACTCAGCACCACCACAGCACCACTCTGCACCACCACAGCATCATTCAGCACCACCACAGTACCACTCTGCACCACCACAGCATAATTCAGCACCACCACAGCACCACTCAGCACCACCACAGCACCACCACATTATCACTCAGCACCACCACATTATCCCTCAGCACCACCACATCACCACTCAGCACCACCACAGCACCACTCAGCACCACCACAGCACCACTCAGCACCACCACAGCACCACCACAGCACCACTCTGCACCACCACAGCACCACTACAACACCACTACAGCACCACCACATTATCACTCAGCACACCACATTATCACTCAGCACCACCACATTATACCTCAGCACCACCACAGCACCACTCAGCACCACCACAGCACCACTCAGCACCGCCACAGCACCACTCAGCACCACCACAGCACTACTCAGCACCACCACAGCACCACCACAGCACCACTCAGAACCACCACAGCACCACTCTGCACCACCACAGCACCACTCTGCACCACCACAGCACCACTCTGCACCACCACAGCATCACTCAGCGCTACCCCAGCATCACTCAGCACCACCACATTATCACTCAGCAGCACCACATTATCACTCAGCGCCACCCCAGCATCACTCAGTGCCACCCCAGCATCACTCAGCACCACCACAGCATCACTCAGCGCAACCACAGCATCACTCAGCGCAACCACATCATCACTCAGCGCAACCACAGCATCACTCAGCGCAACCACAGCATCTCTCAGCACAACCACAGCATCACTCAGCACCACCACAGCATCACTGGTTCAAATATGTTCTTTCAATGTTTCAAGCTGTTTTCAAGCTTTCAAGCTTTATTACAAATCACAAAAAGATGTTAATATTTCACTTCTGTTCTTGGATTTTCGTCACAATAAAAAACACTGAACATAATCTTCACAAAAGTTATTTACAAAAGTTTAAGCTATTGACATTACAAATTAAATAAATTATTTAAGTATTAATTATTTAAAAAAATTAAAAGCCATTGTTATTTGTAATATCAATACATCTAAGTCACGTAAATACAAAACATGTTGCATTACAAATGCTATAGGTGTCACATTTGCAAAAGTTATAACTATTGGCATTGTAAATGACAAAGCTATTAATGTAGCTTTTTTTTTAAAAACAACACATAAATAAAATAAATGTCATTTATAAGACCAATAGCTCAAACTTTCCTAATGCGAGACCTATTGCATTTCCAATGCTTGTTCTCTATGTAGGCTGCTGCATGCAGCCTACGTATAGAAAATGGCCCAGCTGGGGCGCTTTCCGCTGCGCCTCACCAATCACAACACTGCCATTGCAGGGCTGTGATTGGCTTAGGGCCGGCCTGAGAAGGAGGTTGCCTGCTGGCTGCTTCATTATCCTGCACGCGGGACCCGGCTGCACTATCACACCGGCCAGGAGCAGAGGTGGCGCCGGATGTAAGGTAGGTTTCAGTCAAGCGCCTACATTCCTCACCAAGATATGGTGTACTGTTTAGTGCAGCTGATGTTACAGACTGTGAATGAAGGAATGAGCATTTAAATACAGCATTGTAAAGTGCCTGAAGCGCCATCGCAGTGTGTTGAGGGCGGGGCGGTGGGAGAGGGCGAGGGGTTGAGTGGAGGGATGCAGACAGTAAAATAAAGGTTAGGCCCCCAGGCCCCGTGTCGCGGTGCTGTGTCGTGTTGGCCATACGAGAAACTTAAATCACTTTTTGTTCACTTACATCCCCAATGCCAGCATTTGTAGTGAAAAACAAACTTTAAATAAACAATATTATGCTGTTCTATTTACTTGGTTTGGTTGTTATTGAACACATCAGTTTTGAGTTTCTGTTAGCGGATGAACGAATTCTGAATCTGCTTGGCCGTTTCTTATCTGTTCCTGGGAGACAGATTTATGTGCAACGAGAAAAGGGGGTACGCGGTTTGATTACTAGCACTGCCTTTTCTGTAGGACCACCTTTTGTGAGTGAGTTTGAAGCTACATTTCTTTATGAACATGTATTGTTTACTGTTCTGTAAAATTGTGTGTGTAGAAAGAATGCTGGTGTGGTGTAGTAAATACGTTCATGGTTCGTGTAGTAAAATCCCTGCTTCCCAACTTTTACATACTGTTTGATCCTGGGCAAATGAATGTATCCACATGTGCCTAAGCACGCACTCCCGCTCCTATATCTGAAATGCTTAGAAATCTGTACTGTGAAATGACATTTACATAACCTAACATTACCACTTCTACAGCTTGTTAACAGTATCATCGGGCCAACATATGAGTGGTATGGCATCATGTAAGAAGGGTCTCAGCGAAATGAAGAGGCTGAGACTTCAGGTTTGTAAAAAAGAACAGGAAACTTTATTACAGTTGCAGAGATCCACGACAGCTCCAGTTGGAAGAGAGGTAGAGAATGAATAATGCATAACCAGAGTTCAAGATCACAGAGTGCAGTGAGCTAACACATTCTTATTAACTCACTTTTGAGTTATATACGACTTTATCGATGCAAGCACATATCAAAGCACATAAGAGCAACTGATATACACCTCTCAACACCCCCCTTTCTATAATAATAAAAAACAAAACAAAATGAAAGCAAAATAAAACAATTAATAATACACAAAATCATTAGAACAAAAAGGAGCAAGTCTGATACGAGAACTGCTCCTCAATTGTCTGCTATCACCAGATCCACTAGTGATTTTTAGATTAGCATTTTCATCCATGTTACTAGGACAAGAAGTAGAACCACCATCACCAATGTCCCCATAAGAACTAGAAGAACAAGCCATGTTCTCATCTAACTTGCGCACAAGAGTGAGATCACCAAGATCAACCCAATCAGTATCTGATTGAGTTTTAACTCAGTTATAGATTATTTTGGCTTGTTCATCAGTTAATTTTATTAAAGCATTTCGATTCCACCATCCACAATCCTGTAATAAAACAGCCATTTTAGAAACTCATCCAACCTATTAGCCATAGCTGTTTGTACACCTTCATTCAACAACTTGTTTTTGCTCTCTCAACAAGACCATAAGAAACTGGACTATATAAAGGTACCAGAACATGTCTAACAGAGACTTCTCCCAGAAAATTTTCAAATTCATTAGAGGTAAAATGAGTACCATTGTCAGTAACAATTTATTTAGGCAGTCCTTCAATTAAAAATAAACGTTGTAAAAATGAAATGACCGGCATCGATTCTGAACTCCTCAAAAAAGAAAAGTACAGCCACTTGGAAAAGTAATCAATTATTACAATCAGAAATCTACTATCACTGCCAAGCAGGTTAAAGGGACCGGAAAAGTCCAATCCTAACTTCTGCCAGGGATCTTAGGCCATTCAACTGGGTATAACAGAGTAGTGAATGTGCTCCAATGTTTATCCGAACATAAACACTCAGGACATTTGTCCACAAAGGATTTAACTATACCATCAATACCGGGCCACCAGTATGTTTCTTTAATCTTGCGAACAGTGCTAGAAGTTCCTAAATGTCCCTCATGAGCAAGGGAAATAATCTTGCTTTGCTGACCCTCAGGTGGAACAAATGTGTTCTTTCAAACCAAAATATCATTTACAATGGATAATTCTGCAGCAACTTCGAAAAACATCTGTCTTGAATAGACATACTTCTATCACGTGGACTAAAAATCTCTGCACTCTTTCCAGACAAAGATCCTTTCTACAACTTTCAAACCATTCATTTTCAGACAATGTGACATCTTGCATTGTCACTCACAGTGGAAACAACATCACAATCATTGTCCTTGAAAGGATTATCCACATCACAACATTCCAGCGGCATACGTGACAAACAGTCTGCCCTGACATTCTTACCACCAGGAATATATTTAATATAAAAGTTAAATTATTGTAACCTAGCCAGAAGTCTAATAAGTCTAGAAGAAGCTTTGTTTGAACATCTGTCACCAAGCATGTACATTGACGGTTTGTGGTCAGTAAAATGTTTAAATCTAGAGCCCAAAATATACATCTTACATTTCTCAGCCGCCCATGAACATGCTAAAGCCTCCCTTTCGATAGTGCTATAGTTAACTTAAGCATTACTCAAGGTTCTAGAAGCAAAAGCTACAGTATACTCCTGACCATCAATCACTTGACTTAACACAGCACCTAATCCCTTGAAACTTGCGTCCACAGTTACAATACTCATCTGCCCATGCGTAAAAGCTCTGATGGCTGGTGCTTCCAAAATACATTTTTTTACAGAATCAAATGACTGTTGAGTTTCTTCAGTCCAAATGTACTTTGCATTTTTTTTAACAAACATTTCTGAGTGGTTGCACAATAACGGCATAGCTCTGTACAAAGCAAGCATAATATTCGCTAAGACCTAAGAATGCCCTTAACAAATCTTTGTCTTGCGGTTTAGGTGCATCCTTGATAGAATTTAGTAACGGCAACTTAGGTTTTATACCTTTGACAGAAATGTTGTGGCCTAAATAATCAACATCTTGAGTAATGAACTTGCATTTATTCTTATTCACGGTCATGCCCACAGCTTCCAGTTTCTGTAAAACGTTTTCAAGGAGAGTAAAATGTGAGTCTAATGAGCCGTATGGATTAAAATGTCATCCTGGAATGCTTGGATCCCATTAACATGTGTAAACAATTGGTCCATTAACCTTTGAAAAACACGTGCCGCGGATGCTAAGCCAAAAGGCATCCGCTAGTTCATGTAGACTTCAAAGGGAGTAACAAATGTGGTAAGAGACTGAGAATCTTTTGAGAGGGGAATCTGATGATATGCTGATCCTAGATCAATAGTGATAAAATACTTGCTACTTCCAAGATTGGCAAGCATTTCTTGAATTCTGGGCAGGGGATGGCAGTCTACCACTATATTACGATTAAGCACTCTCAAATCCGCACTCAGACGAATATCACCTGAGCTTTTAAGTGTGACAACAGCAGCAGAAACCCATTCAGCAGATTCTACAGGTGTTATAATGTCTTGTAAGCACATATCATCTAACATTTTTTTTTAAATCAACCCTGGCTGACAAAGGAACAAGTCTGCATTTCTGAACCACTGGAATGGCATTCTTTTTTAGTTTAATGATGTGTTGGAAGCCTTTGACCAAGCCTACCTTGTCATTAAATACACCAGAATATTTGGTAAATAAATTACCCACATTGGAATCATTACAAGGTTGGATAATACTTGTTGGTTCCTGTTCAACAGATAAAATGGGTAGGTCTCCTAACACCACAGGCTCAGGATGACCAGGTCTCAAAATGATGCCTAAATTCGCTTGGTCTTGCCACCCTAGAATATCACGACCACTAATGGCTACATAAATTTTGGTATAAATCTCTCTACCTTTAAATTTGATGGAATACGAAAAATAACCAGACATGATAATATCATATTCCCCAAATGCTTTGGGATTGACATCAGTAGGATTGAGCAGAACTTTTGACCAACATTTTTTTAAAGGTCTTTTCATCTAGTATCATTATAGGAGAGCCATAATCAGCCATAGCATTGATATCAAGTGGTCCTATTAACACATTACACATGGGCCCTTTACACCTTTTGATATCATTGCGTAAAGTATTAATTTCAAAAGTGGACAACATATTGCTCATAGGCTCACAAAGAGCATCCTCTTCAACATTAGGAAAATTAACTTTGCCCTTTTATTTAGCTGATCTACAGACCATGTAAAAATGTCAGATTTTCTTTACAAGTGTTACAGCTCTTACCTTGTGCAGGACAATTCACATTGTTGCCAATATGATGATTGGATCCACATCTGTAACAAGAAACTTTTCTGTCAATACTAATATGTGCTTTAGGTTTGGTAGAAACAACGTTTACATCAACATCATTTGCATTACCAGTCAAAGTGATATCGATAACTTGAGAACTATCAGGAAATTGACTAGCAGAATCTTGAATTACATTTTTTGAAGATACTACAGAATGTTCAATGCTTCGTTGTTGAACATCCTTTCGTCTCTCCTTTCGTCTCCTCCCTCACCCTCCCTCTATTTATGTCTCTCCTTCTCTCCTCTCTCAATGTACTGAGACTGAACTATTTTGTCTGATGCTCGATGGAGCTACCTTGTTTAGCTATAGGGGAGATGGGCTGTGGATTCCCTCCTTGGTCGTCACCTACCCAGTTGGCCTTTAGACAGACTGCCTTTCGTCTCTCCTTGTTGTCTCTTCCCTTATCCTCCCTTTCTCACCGCTCCCTCCACTACTTCTCTCTCTCCTTTCTCTCCTCTCCTAATTGTATTGCCTATTTTTTTTATGTATTCTGTAATTGTTTAACTTTTTCTGTTACATTGTTGATTCTCATTTAAAGCGCTCTGATACCTTCGGGTCTAGCCAGCGCTATAAAAAACTCTTTAAATAAACAAACAAATAAATAAAAGTTTGTATACAGACACTAGCAAAAGGTCTCAAATAACGCACAATACTCCCAAAACACAACAGTACCTTTAAACTGTGGCACAAAGTCAGCCTCAGAGGTGACTCGCCATCAGAAAGGATCAAAGAAAAATAGGTGCCAACTCTCGAAGAAATGATCCTTAATCCATAAATAGGTAGACGGTAGCAAGAGATGCAGGGTGGAGTGTCTTTCAAAATTCTGTTTAATAATCCAAAGTGAATACATAGCGAAAGACAGTTGGTCGGTGGGGCCTCTGATAAACTCCAAATCGTCGCCAAAAAATGTAAGAAGGGTCTCAGCGAAATGAAGAGTCTGAGGCTTCAGGTTTGTAATAAAGAACAGGAAACTTTATTAACAGTTGCAGAGACCCACAACAGCTCCAGTTGGACGAGAGGTAGAGAATGAATAATGCATAACCAGAGTTCTATATTACAGAGTGCAGTGAGCTTACACATTCTTATTACCTCACTTTTGAGTTACATACTAATTTATTGACACAAGCACATATTAAAGGACATAAGAGCAAGGATATACATCTCTCTACACATCCCCCCCTCCACACTCACTCCCTGAACTGGTGTAAAGCACTCCTCTGAATATCCACTTGGCAAAAGTAAATCATTATTCATGTCCGCCTAGCATTTGGTCTAATTTGCTCTGCCTGTGAAGAACAGAGTGGGTTATTTTGCCTGCTGTAAAACTCTGTGCCAGTGACCGAATCTCAACTGAGCCGAGGTCGCCCTCCATTTCTCATAAGGGCAATGCCTGATACTTAATGTTTAAACATTTTTATTATCTTGATAACTCTTTGAGGGTAAAAAAGAGTCAAGATTAGTTTGTAAGGCCGACTTTTGTGAGAGCGCAACATTACCAGGTCAAATGAAAATGAAAACAAACCTAATGCTGATTTTAAATTCTCCTAAGAAATGCCCACTCGCCACCGACGAACTATTTTGGATTTTTATATTTTGTAATCTGTAAATATAAATAAACTATCAAACCACATCACTTTTGCGTTTGAATTGCATATTTTGACTCCTTTGAAATTCAACCTTTTCTTTTTGAGAACTGTATCGTCCATTTAAATGCTTCATTTATTGTAGGTATTTTTTTTATATTAGTTAGTGTCGCGTTATCTTGGTTGCCCTGCATGCTGCCTAGTAGGCTGTTGGTACCGCATGGTACATTTTATAGGGAAGGTTGACACTGACAAGCTCCCCAGATTACACATTTTCAGGTTGTGCTTCTTCTTTGCTTATCAGTGTGTGAAAAGTGAAGAGGCCCAGTCAAGTGCCATCTCCAACACGTGTGCTATACCTAACACCATTGACAGTTGTGTAATGATAGACTTTTTATATCATGTTCACTGCAACCTGGAAATTCAGGAGTACCCGACTCTGACAGTGTAACCCTCTGTTTGGCTCTAATTATTACATCCAATTCCCTGTCACCTGATTTGAAGTTTCACTCCTTGTGTAACTATAGCTGTCTGTGTCCAGCAGCAGCAGAGTGGTAACTTGATCACTTGCAGAATATGTCATTTGGTTCAGCTGAAGCCTCTTACATAAATGTGGCCCACACAGTTTCTTTAGAGTTTATGCTGGAAACTGCACCATTTCACACTAAGGCTTAAAATATCCTAAGCATGAGAAGCCCACTTGAACCCAGTTGAAAAGCCCAGCTCACTCGCTGCGCTTGCTCACCAAATTTCATTAGTTGGTCCTACGACTCACTACTTTCAGACTCCACCAGCCGCCACTGTTCATGAACCTACTGTTTTCTTTTGGGTATTCAATGAGAACTGGAAGCAATAATCCCAAGAATACCAGGCTACTCTGTGACTGATATTACTGCCAGGTCTGTCCCTTTTCCAGCTCTGAGTGAAGGCATTTGTAAAACACACAAGTCAAGAAATGCAAATTATGTGGCTGTACAAAACTAACTACTCTGTGTAGCAGTGGCAGAATATATGTTGGCTTTTGTTGCATAATAAAACAGAATGAAAGGAAACAAGATCCTTATTTAAATGTCCCCGAGGAATGGGTGTATTGAACATTTACATTGTTTAAGGTTTTAACATCCATAAAGAACATTCATATGAATTCTAATATGTACTCTTTGGAAGCAAATTGTCAAGGCTGGATCCAACGGTAATGCGTTGTTGTCTCTTCTTTCTTGACAGAGGAAAGAGCAGTAGTCTCGGTGCCAACTTGAGCTTTTGAACCAATGTCAAAGGTGTTAGGTTAAGAAGAATCCTAGTAAGAGGATAGAGCCCACAATGTCAAAAGTGTTAGGCTAAGAAGAATCCGAGTAAGAGGATAGAGCCCACAGGGAACAAAAACCACCTAGGCAAATCAAATGATGAAGAATCTTTAAGAAGTAGTGTGGGTTAGACTAAAACAGGCTACATGCTCCCTGGATTGAGCCAAGTATACTAATCACTACCTGTAGAGATAAGAACTTTATTGTTTGATTAATAAAAATCATTACAATGGTAAACATGCATCAGTGATAATAAAAACGTGTATCAGTATTACTAAAGTATTTACACATGGTGCAAAAGACACGTGTCTATTCTCAAAAAATTAATATTTTCCTTTAAAAAAAAGAAGAAATCTTCCTATGAATGTCTGTTTTAGTCCGTTTGTATCATCACAGTGAATTAAAAAATAAAGTTAATCTCAAAATAATTAAAAAGGACCTAGCAATCTATTTTTGTTAGCAAAAAAATGTACTTTGTCTAATCTGTACAACTTCGTGATGAGTACTTAGAAAAACAGTTGGGGGCCGTCGTTGTCCCTTGTGGTTTAACATCTGGTAAGGTCACAGAACAAAACCATAGTCATTGAGAATAAATGGTTAATAATACTGGGGGCGCGGGTCCATTAACATAGTGGAGACCCTACAAATGATGGTTTAATGGACCTGGGACACACAAGAGGCCAAGAGATTGTTTCTGTAAAGAAAGAGGCCATGGTCAACAGCAATTTGATGGAACAGAGGGGTTGGTCCTCCCTTTTATTGTTGACCTTTTTTTACTTGCTGGCTCTCTCTGATTGTGAATCTTCTTGCTGATCTTGTCATGAACCGGATATTGAGCATTGGGTTGTCCGGATTCATTGATGCAAGGATGGCTTGTCTGCACGTGCGAACGCCGAGTTTGTTCCATTCGCTCTTTAACATGGTCTTTCGGTCGTCGAGTAGTGCAGGGCAAAGACATGCCAAATGCTCAATCGATTCCTTGCTACTCCCACACCCCCTGCACGTTACGTTGGTATTTACATGTTGCCAGCTCGGCAGGTGATACAGGAATGGCCATTCGCCCATTCTGAGGTCCATGAATCTTCTTTTTCACAGCACAGAGTAGGTACGTGACAGGTATGGGGCCATAATCCCTGGCTTGAACCATGATACAATTGTCCAGGCGTGCTTACGTTGGGCCAGTTGGGCTCTGTCCAAATGAAAGGACCAGAGGCAGACGTTCCTTTTGATGTGAATTTTGAGTGCCTGCTGCGATGGGTTCAAGTTCCAGATTTCTTCTGAATCCAGGAGTTTTAGGCAGTCTTGTAGGTAGAGCCAATATGATCTACCAAGTTGACTGATATTTCCTGCCACGGGAGGGGCTCCAGGCTTCCTTTTCTGGAGCTGCACAACTTATTACACAGCCTGATGAATGATCCAACCCCTACTGCTTGATGATCTAGAAGGCCAAACTCGAGACGTATTTGAGCAGAGGATGAAGATTTCGGAAGGCTCAACACTTGTTTGAATATTCTTGTTGTTATTTTATTCACAAGACTGTTGTCCTTCCCTTGCATGATCTCCTGGCTATAGGTGAGAAAGTTGGTAATTTTTGCATTCATGACAGTTATAAGTGGGGTCATGCATGGCCCAGAAAGTTGTCTGGCGAGGGTCTTAAAAGCCACCTGGATTGTCAGAGCTTTGGCTTCTACCTCATCTCTGTGTTTAGAGAAAGAGCCCCTTCTGTCCATGTGGCCCCCAGGTACTTGTAAGAGATGGCTTCATCTACACTTTTACCGTTGTATAACCAACCGCCACCTCTGTATTTCCTAGACCCGAAGGTGATTGCCCTTGTCTTTGTTAGGTTCAATTCCAGTTTGTTTCCGATGGTATAAATGAACAATTGATCAAAGAGTCTCTGCAAGCCAACCCTGGTATGGCTTAGAAGTACTAAATCGTCCGCATACAATAGATTGCTAACTCTGACCCCGGCGAGTTTTGGTGGATGAGAATTAACTTTGTCGAGTGACTCTGACAAATCGGAGATGACGAGGTTGAAAAGAAGGGGCACTAACAGACAGCCTTGTTTCATTCCGTATGGCGCCACGCCATGATTCTGGTAATTCTGAATTAGTCCAGCAGTAGGAAAAGAGGGGTGCCAATTGATGGGCCCAGAATTATGTGTCTTGTTTAAACAGCGCCTGTGGTAGGCCATTCGGCCCTGGAGCTCCGTCCGAGCGACCCTCGGTTATGGTTCGGACTGTTTTATCCATGGTAATTCCCAGGTTTGTAAATGCATGTTGGGGTGGTTCTAAGGGCTGGGGCGAGGGTTTAGTATTGGTTGCCAGTGGCGTCCTGGTGTTCAATTCAACTTTTTTCTTTGATGAGCGTACATCCATTGTGCCCAGTGTTTGGCAGCAATTGAGTTGTTGAGCCATTGCCGAAGAATTGTCAGGTGGACCAGCTTCTTTGTCTTGTTCTTCAAAATGAGTTTTTACATAAAATACTCATTCTGCTTCAGAGATATTAGCGCTACTTTGTCCTCCTTGCTTGTGTATTTTGGAGTTGACAAAGGACCAGAAAGCTTTTGGGTTGTGACTTCTATTTGCATGTATCAGTTTTAACCAAAACTGTTCGGAGCGTTTGTTTTTTTCATGAAATATAGCTTGTCGAAGTGCTTTCTGGGCAACCTTGTATTTGTTGAATTTATGATCTTCCCCTGGGTGCCTGCGGACTTGTCTTAACATACTATTACGTATTGATTTTAATTTCTTGATTTCAACTGTTATTGTTGCTTGATTGCATTTTTTGGTATTTCCTGTGGTACAGGAAAAGTTTTTAAGAAGTTCCCGGGAGAAGCGGTCCCATGCCGTAACTGGCGATGATTTGTTGTTGTTCCTTTGGTCTTGCAAAACTCTGGATTTACTCATTATTGCTTGTATGATTGGCTCTGACCATTTCAACCTTTTGAGGTTTTCTGTATAATCTCCTCCTGAGGTTTGGCTTGTCAAGGCTTGATGTACTAAGTTAGATGACATAGTGATCACTTGAGGACGGTGATCGCTGTCACCTCGAGCAGCTATGGTATAATTCTTGATCAGAGGGAGGATTTCCTTGTTACAATGGTGTAGTCTAGGAAGGAATGAATATGATCGTTTGACCTTGTCCAGTTTGGTGGGTTATCCTTAGAGAAATGACCATTCAAGATTGTGTAGCCCAGGGCACTCAATTGAGGCGTCATGTATTCACCAATTTTGCGGTGTTTGGTGACGATGGGTTTTGTTTGTTTGAGAATGTCTGGCCACGGGGCCACATATTCTTCTGGGAGTTCTTGAAAAAGAATAGTGTTATAGTCGCCGGATACTAGACAGGCTGGTCTGTTGGTAGATCTTAGTGTTGAAAGTGATGATGGTCCTGGTTGATCTAATAAGGCTGGAGGTTTTGCGAGAACTGATGGGTACTGTTGTTCAACTTGTTGGACTATTTTTATTCCCACCTGTTAAGTAAATCAGACATTTGTAAAACTTGCTCCTTGATTACTACAGTTGAAAAAGTGATTAATGTTGGTTCGGTGAATTGGCTGCTTCCAAAAGGTTTGAATTCGATCAAAATTATGTCATTGGATTTGATATGGCGAAGGTCAGGGATGTTTTTAAAGAGTTTTTAAATGTTCCCTCTATTCAGGATGTCATGTGGTCCTTGGGTGTCATATTCAGGGATAAATAACAATTACATTTTTGGGTTTATTGTTGTGAAAACCTGGCCGGGGGTCTTATGATTCTTTTTATCTATTGTATGAGGTAATTCGTTTCTCCTTTGAGTGTGGAGTGACTGTTGCTTATGTCCCGCTTGTTCTTCTTAGGATTGGGGGCCTCAATCCTGAAGGGATGTTTGCCCGTTTGTATTGTGTCCAAACTGTTGAATAGTGTTATTTGGAAGTTCTGCTTGCGTCTTGACCTCTGCTCATCCTCATGCTGGTCTATCATTTCCTTGTTTTTGTTTTCCCTTGGTAAATTGGCCGTATTTGTTGAAGCTATCGGGTCTTCTGGTCTAATCTTAGCCGTATGAGGCAATGTTTCTGACTTGATATCTCTTCCTGGATCATCTAGAGCCGGATGGCATAGAGACTTTACTAAGACCTCGTCCCTAGCCGCAGATGGATCCTTATGGTTTTTACTGTGGACGGGTGGGGATAACGTCTTATTGATTGACTCTATGGTTACTTGCGGTGATGAATTTTGTGATGGTGAGAAAATGCTATCCGAACTAGCAGAGTTGATTGAACTGCGTCTCATAATGTCCTTTTCGACATAGGGGGGGACACTAGTCGTATTTACGACCACTGTGCTGCATTTATTGCGTTTTTTCCTTAATCTCTTCCTTTCTCTTTTGCTTAAATGTTGGTTTTGAGGGCATTTAATCATTGGTCTCGACCTCGGGTCCGCGTCTTGGGTGTCAGTATCTTGCTTCATCTTGGTTGTAGACGGTATTTCTGTTTTTAGCGTGATGTTGTTTTTATTATTAAATTTGGTGGTTTGAAAGATACTGAACTCCTTAGGAACCACTTGCTTATCTGGGGACGTTATGCTGCTAGGACGTAGGTCGGTTGGGTGTCGGTTTTTTGCTGGAAAGGCCTTGTTACGATAGTTTTTTTTTTTTTCGTTTATGGTTTGGTCATTGTCTTTCTGAGTAGTTACATTATTTGTGGGCGCGCATTCGTGATGTAGGGTGTCATGTGGACCTGATGGTAGTTTCCTTATTTCTGTCAGAACCAGGGCAAGGAACTGGGGAAGTGTTGACAGGCTATCGATAATTGGTGAGCAGCAGCAGATTGCTTGAGCCAGATTGACTTTGGATTGTGCTTTTGTAATTAGGGCATTCAAGCCTTCCAGTTTGTTGTCAATCCCTGCTGTGTATACAGCTAGTGTATTTAGAAGGTCAACTTGTAAGTCGAGTTTATCTAAATGGTAGTTTAATGCCAATACTGTAGATTGTAAGGTTTGTAAAAGCTGGGGCCAGATGGCAGTGGGTTCAAACACTTTAAAGTTGTGACCTTCAGTCTCAATTTATGTTGTATTTGATTCTGTTTTAAAAAAAGATATGTCCAAGAGGGAGCAATCATTAGGTTCTCCTTGCTTTGCTTCAGGTGATCCCTGATGGTCCAAGACGGGTGGTGTCATTGGTGTTAACGGTTTGATAGTACCCGGAGTGGTCCTGGTCCACTGTGCTGCTTGTGGTGTGAATTGTATTCTATTTCCGGTAGAAATTGAGTTATCTCCATGAGGGTTGATTTCCTGCTGCAGGGGTAGTCTAGTATTGAGAGGAGTATCGTCGCTTGAGATTGATATTGGCGATGAACATTGATCCTTATTTGGTTTGTGAACTTGTTGGAAAGTGAGAGACATATCTCCAGACTGAGTGGCTGATCTTAGCCCCTTTTTTTCTGGCTTTCGGAGTTCGTCCCTTGAGGGATGACTGTCTGGGGGTGTGATGGTAACCTGGTTATGAAGCGGTTCATGGATCAGGGCCTGCACTTCAAGCTGAACTGGATCAATGTTGGAGGGAGTTTGAGAGGACTGAGCTAATGAGGACGATGTTTCGTTGGGGTTAGTTGAGGTTTGGACTTTGGATCCATATTTCTTAATAATCTCTGAGTGTCCTCTTTTTTGCATCATTAGTTGTTTCGTCCTGCGTATTATGATGTTTGGTGGGGGGCACTGGAGAGATTGTTATTTCCGTCTTGATAGTATGGCCTGAGGGGCCGGGTTCGTAGTTATGATGCTGTGAAGAAGGTGTTGATAGCTCCTGGGGGGGGGGTGATTGCACCATCTCCTGTTCCCCGGGTGGTTCTATGAGGTCTTTGTTCGTCTTCTTGCGGGTTTTTGGTGTTTCTTTTTTAAGCCTTCCAGACCGCATTGTGATGTAATTGAAACTTAGGGTGGCTGGATGCCCTTCTTTGAAGTTTTTTTTTTGTCTTCCTTGTGGTGTAGGGGGTCTCACCGAGGCTCTTTAGATTGCAAGTTTTGGCTTCAGCTGGCTACTCCCGGACTCCACTCGTTTTTTTTGGTTGGTTGATATGGGGGTACCAAGGGTGGGGGAGCAGGAGTGCGGGGGTGCACTGACCTATGCACTGGGCTCTGCTCAACCCCTCTTCTCGACCCCCTCTGCTCTTCCAACCCCACCCCCTTTGAGAGGTGGCACACGCTCTGATCGCGGCTGGCCGCAGCTCTGCCCTGGGTCTGCTCTCCTCTCGCGGCGGCTCTCTGCGAGGTGCGGTGGCGGTGGTGGCGGCGGCGGCGGCGGTTTGCACTCTGGTCTGCTCCGCTCCGGTCTGCGTTCGGCTCCACTAACTCGGTTCTTTAAAGTGCTGAGGAAAGGTTTTCCTGAGTAAGATGAGGAATGTCCAGTGCTCACCTCACCACACACCTCAGCACTTCAGTTATCACATAGGGTGTCCTGGTTGGAGCTCTGGTAGGGATTCTCAAAATTAGTCTTTCAGTCTACCTGTCTGACTGCCTTGATTCCTGATGGTTGTGCCACCTGGCTGGCGGAGCAAGATGGCGGAGCAAAGTGGCTAGGGAAGGCTGCCTCACAGCTCCCCAGCTCCACAACTCCTCACAGCTCCTCTCTCCAAGGGTGCAAACCAAAAGGGGGGCAGAGGCAGAGATTTCCTGTCTGCTGTTTGTTCACTCCTGCTACCTCCAGTTGCCCCCCGTCATCGCTCACCTCAGTTCACTATGCGGTGTGGGGCAGGGGACAGCAGGCTGGGGGTACTGCTGCAGCCGCTAGGACCCTCGTTGTCCTCACTGCGGCTACTGCGGCTGCTGAAAACTCATCAAATTCCGGGCGCCGCCGCCGCTGCGGCGGGTGCTACACAACACTGTGATGTTTTATGGCAAGCTCACCTGCACCCGGGACCGGGATCCTAGGCCGATGTCACAGGCAGCGGGCTCAAAGATGGGAGCAGGAGCGCCAAGTGTCCGGAGCGGCCAAAGCGGCCCTAGGGAAGCCCACGGCCCGAGCACGCCCAGCTGCGCTCACTTGAGTTCGGTCCGCTGGCTGGGCACAGCTACGGGCTGGACCGGACCGCAATCCAGCTGCCACCGGTGAAGGAGTCCGATGCTGGAGTGAAAAGTGAGGCTGGAGCCGGGCGTGAGCACGATCGCCGCGACGTCCTCGGCGTCTCCTTGCTCACTCGCGGCAATTGGCAAACGAGGAACTAAATCACACCCAGGAATCAATACCAATAATGTAAGGACCAAAGGTATAAACAGAATTCTTTGTTGTTGCCCATGGATTGCATTTGGGTACCAGATGGGTTCGGGATGCGGGTGTCTGGAACAACACTGCTACACAGAATCGGATTGATACACAGAAACAACTGGAATTTATATATATATATATATATATATATATATATATATATATATATATATATATATATATATATATATATTCACTGAAAAAACCATAGGTTATAGGGTTATAGACCATATATAGTTAGGAATTAGCATTTACAAAACCTTGAAAATTCACTGAAAAAACCATAGGTTATAGACCATATATAGTTAGGAATTAGCATTTAAAAAACCTTATTTTACTCACACAAAACCATTGAAATTCCATATATAGTTAGTTGCACTAACTATATATCGTGCACCCGCAATCCACTGCTGATGATGTCACATATTACATCATTCATGACATGGTCAGTGACATCACTGATGACATCACTGATGACAACATCCAGTGATTATGTGTTTCTGTAAAGTTTAAATATGTTTTACATATTGAAGAATGAGTGGATGTATAAGTGTCTGAATGAAGGTTTTAGTAGGTGCGTGATTGACTGTATGAGTGAGTGATTAAATGCGTCTTACTGAATGCACGGGTTAGTGACTAAACTGTCTGAAAGTGTGCATCAGTATGTCTGTTGTTGTGCAAGCTGCTGCATGTGTTGATCAGTAGCTATATAAGTAGCTATATGGGTTATTGATTGGTTGCACAAGTATTTGTATGGGAGACTGAGTGTGTGTATGGCTGGCTGGGAGGTGTGTGACTCTGTGCAGATCAATGTGTACTTGTATCAGTGATTCTATAAGAGAGTAACTATGTGTTAGTATATGTTTCAAAAATGTAAGGTGTTCTGTGTTTAACTGTATAGATGAGAAAATGGAAGTGTGATTGATTCTTTTCAGGACTGACTAGGTGTGTGAGTAACTCCATGGATGAGTGGCAGAGTGTGAGTGTCTGTATAGGTGTATGAGTGCATATGATAGTGTTGTAAAGATGAGTGATTGTATGTATGAATGATTGTATGAGTGAATGTGTGTGTAGACATAGGAATCAGTGAGTGCGTATGTAGTAACTAGTATTGGTGTGTCAATGGTTTCAAAAATGATACTCTCTATTTAACACTGGGTGTAACGGAGGTTATATTAGAGTGTGAGGAGATGCATTGTATTATCACATGAATGATATCATCAGTGATGTGATCATTGATGTCAAGTGAGATGTCATCAGTGATGTCATTTGAGATGTCATCAGTGATGTCATCAGTGATGTCACTGACCATGTCATGAATGATGTAATATGTGACATCATCAGCAGTGGATTGCGGGTGCGCGATATATAGTTAGTGCAACTAACTATATATGGAATTTCAATGGTTTTGTGTGAGTAAAATAAGGTTTTTTAAATGCTAATTCCTAACTATATATGGTCTATAACCTATGGTTTTTTCAGTGAATTTTCAAGGTTTTGTAAATGCTAATTCCTAACTATATATGGTCTATAACCTATGGTTTTTTCAGTGAATTTCATTGGTTTTTTAACAGCTAATATCTGTAGCTGTAACATGTATTCTTCTTTAAATCCCAAAATATATTTTATATGTTTATTAATAACTTTTTTTTTTAATATTTTTTTTTCTTCGTTCCCGCTTCGCGAATCGGGAAGCTTCCCGTTAGCTGACCTTGATGCCGCGAAATAGACCGCGAGCCGGTAAACGTTTCTTTACCGCAACTGCCGCGTTAGAAAACAACATCGTGACGCCTCCCGTCCGCATGACGTTTCGCGTTGTCGCGTGATACGTCATATGACGTGCTACGTTAGCAAACTGGTACGCTTACCGAGTCGCAAAGCGCAGGTTTCTGGAAGCAAACCGGGAGGCCCTGCAAAGCGCGTAACGTAAACACAGCAGGTCATGTGACTTGGTAATAACACTTTTCATTGGTTCATTTCACTTTTAGTTTCCTAATGATGTAAGACTAGGTCATATAATCTAAAATGAACACTTTTCATTGGTTGAGAACTATTGTTTTTCCCAAATGATGAAAATCCCTCCTTCTTTCCTCACTCTGACTTTCATCATTGTGAGAGAAAGACCCTTTGTTACCAGTGAGCAATGGCTTCTTTAGTAGCTTCAGCTGGTGCTTCCCCACCACCTCCACCACATCCAAGGAAGAGTGGACCACCTGCTAAAGTTATAATTCAGCAAGAAGAGGAAGAAGAGGAACAGGACAACGAGCACGAAGAGAGGCACTTTTTGCCTGAGGAGCCCAGGACGTCTCACCGGAAAGAAAACTTCATTTGGCAATTTTTTAAAATTCCCAAAGGTCAGAAAAAAGTAAATGCAAGATACGTAACTTGCCTTATATGTCAAGATAGACTGTCCAGAGGGACCGACAAAAAATACAGTTTCGGAAACTACACAATGCATCGCCATATGACTAGGTGGCATCCTAACAACTACAGTGCTGCACAGTTTCGTAACGACCTAGATAATCTCCCTATTATGGCCAGAAGATCTGTTGTACCGGAAGTATCGGGACCAGAGGGCAGGGAGATGGTGCCAAATATACAAACGAGATTTCGTGAAGTAAAACAAGTCTGCGTACATTGCAGTGGATTCATTTGCTACGGAGAAAGTAGCATCACTCTGATCAACAGAGCTATTGACAATCATGCTCATGTTTGTCCGAAACGCCCCAAACAATAAATTCTTTTTTTTGTTTTGTTGCTCCTGTTGAGCCCTTTACAATGAATCGTTTTCGTTGCCCCCTCCGAAAAAAAACAAAAAAAAATATAAAACTGTTCAGAAAAATTCAAAAAAAGTAAAAAAATGTTCAGAAAAATAATAAAAAAAATATAAAACAACAAAAACAATAAAATAAAAGTTCTTTTCAGAACTACCTCCCCGTTATTAAAAAATTGGTACAATATTTGGAACTGTGCCAACCTCTATTTCTCTTAGTTCGCTTCCCAGTTCGCTCCCCGGTACGCGAACCGGAAGCGAACCAAAACATTTTTTTTTAAAAAAAAGAACAGTAAGTATAAGGGAAGGAAACAGACAGTTATGTTAAAAGAAAGACAGCTATAGGGGAGTAAACTAGAGATACTATTACCCGTAATCCACTGCTGATGATGTCACATATTACATCATTCATGACATGCTCAGTGACATCATCAGCAGAGGATTGCGGGTAACAGTATCCCTAGTTTATTCCCTATAGCTGTGTTTCTTTTAACATAACTGTCTGTTTCCTTCCCTTATACTTACTGTTCTTTTTAAAAAAATTTTTTTAGATCAGTCAGAAACAGTGAAAGTAATGAAATATAAAAGACTACGTAGAATATGAGCACTGTATGCAACAACTTTGACACTTACAGAAGCCTCACCTTCTCCATGCCTCCTACACAGTTCTACATGTACATCATAAATGCAAACAGAACAGAATTAATTATACATGTTAAATGGTTTATTTTTGCTGTTCTCAGAATGTATCAAATTTCACTAAAACAGTGACTTGAATGTATTCATCATATAACAGCGGGGAAAAAAAAACACAATCAAAATGATTGTGTTTAAAAAACCCATACAACATAACAAATCAGAATTCAGAACTCCTTAAAGTTAACTTACTTTCCATGACGGCCAAGGATGTCCTATGAACAGCTTACACTCTGTTGTGCTGTTATTACTTTCAACCCGCCACTTTCTGAAAGAAAACCTCCATCGTTTTCAAAAACATGTTACATACAATAAATGACTTCTCGCTCTCTACCACACGTTTCCACAAGGCCAAATCGTGTCTGAGCCATTTATAACTCTTAGAATTCTTTTAGGCCAATCCCGTCATGTTGTATTTCCGCAACTTTCACAATTAAAATGTTGAAGATCATTTTCACAATCCTGGACTAGTAATATCTTCCCCTTCTTGCTCAATCATGTTCTACATTTCCTATCACACTGATACTGCTTACTATGAAGCAGACTTACACTACCTTTATGACTAGTACAATTATTTAATTCTCTACATCACTTTTAATGACAAAGCAATGTAAAACAGTAGACAGCATTGCAGACTTACATTCCCTCTACTCCATGTTTTGATTGGCTGCTTCAATTAGCTTATAAAAAGAAACAGTTTTTCTGAACTCATTCAAAGTGCACGTATTTCTCCATGACGTCCAGTGTTATGGTAAGAAGTTATGTCTCTGTACTACACTTATCCTCAAGGCCAAATCGTGTAGGAGCCATTAGAACTTCTTGAAATTCCTCAGAGCACATCCCGAGATTCTTTCCCTAAAATTTTGGTTTTAAAAACACCAGGTAAGAGTTTTTAAGGTCATACGGCAATTTTTTTTTGAAAATTAAAACAGAATCATTGCAGAATGACCAGCCATTTCTACACTTTAAATAAGCTGTATAATGTCCTGATGTTATTGAAGGACCATCATGATATATAATTGCTACAGTTACAAAAGTCCTTCCTGATATTGACAACTGTGAAGCCACAAAATTTTTAATTAAAGTTGTCAATTTTGTTCCATCAGGCCTACATCGTTGGAACATTAAAATGACATACTGGCCATATGTTCGTATAAATAATGTGGACATCATTTCAGATTTACATTGGCTACACTCCATGTTGTGATCAGCTGCTTTTACTAGCTTATTAAAAGAGACTGATTTACTGTCTGGCAAAGTTAAATATATAAATCTTTCTGAGTCTACACTAGTAGTACTTGATACCCTACAGTTCTCGCAGTCATGCTGCCATTGATAAGAAAGCCCAAACAGGTGATCTACATCTACACCTTCATCATGCAATACATCAAGCATATACATTAAAAACTCCTGACAATCTTGCTGACTATTTTGAGAGAATTGTGTTTGGCCTGAACATCTATCTAACAGATTTCGAATTTCAGACACACTTTCTATGTTTGTTCTATCAGTGCTACATTTCTCTAACACAGAATTTAACAAACTGCAAAATCTTTGATCAGAATTGACCACAATCTCTTCTTTTACATTTTCTAGAGAAAACAAAACATTAACCACTACATTAGCATAGCAGTTGACACCAGAACTGTTTTCAAATTGAAAACCAACAACATCTTCAACAGAATCCTTTTTGTTTCTGCTTATAATTTCAGGTTCATCAACTTTTCGTCTTTTTGCTACAACCTCCCCAGTATTGGTCACATTTCTTCGTTTCCGGCCTACCACACGTTTCTCAAACAAAGGATACTGAGGCAAATGTGGCGCATACTCTCTTCTTAACCTATTGTATTCCTTAACACAATCTAGATCCGCACAAATGTTTGTGACATCACACTCAATCAAGTACAATCCCGATAAAGTTCTAACTCGTGACAATGCCACATATGCCATACCCTCCTTGAACACAGAACTGCCAATATTCACCAATGCACAGTCTACACTTAAACCTTGCGATTTATGGATTGTCACCGCATATGCCAAGCAAACAGGAAACTGCTTACGACGAACATATAAGTCTTTTACAAGCAAAAATCTAGCAGAACAACGAGCAATTAGCTGTACTTCCTCAATGCCATCAAATTTAATTTTTAAAAATTCAATTCCATCTCTATTTCTGTATTTCACAAAATCAACAACATTACCCATTGATCCATTTACCAGACCTCTTTCAACATGTAAATTCCTTCTTAAAATTATACGGCAGTTCAAGCACACATTCAGAGTCTTTTCAAAACCCGCAGTTTTAGATATACTCTTCTCTAATGAATCCAATTTTGTTTTCAGATTCTCAGACAAAATAATTGTTGATCCCATATGCTCTACTCTGTCAATAGCTTCCAGTTTCACAATCTCTTGCTTTTCTAAATGCAACATTTTGTTGTTGAATTTGGCACATTCTGCAAGAGTTGGCATCAAACATATTCCAGATTTTTTCTCAGTAACTTTCTGAAAAATATTCTCAGGCACAACATCTTCGTCTGGATATAAATTTGTCAGTAATCGTGCATGTAAAGCTTCTTTCCCATGCTCGGTCACTTTTCCAATTCTAACATCTTGTAGAATAGTCTTGTAAACTTCATCCTTTGCCTGACGCATATTTTCATGCAGTTCAGCATAATTGAAGTTTAACCATATATTGACGTTGCCAATGCTCCCTAAGCACTTCCTGGTATCTTCATGCGTGAGCATTTTGAACACAGGTTGCCCTTTCACTGGTGTCAGCTGCAGAAGATCTCCGAAAACAATGATGTGTTTGCCACCAAATAACACATCATACTCTGTTTTGAGAACTTCTTGCATTCTCAAATGCACAAAGGCAAGCATGACATTGGAAACCATGCTTACTTCGTCAATGATAAGAAGTTTCATTTTCCTCAAGACTCTTGAAACTTCAAAACAAGCATCTCCAGATAGCTTGTGATATTCTAATTTGTTGTCATGCTCCACTGGCAGCATCAGTAAACGATGTAAAGTAATCCCTTTAATGTTATGTGCTGCCAGTCCAGTTGGAGCGGTGACAACACAAGACAGCGATGACTCTGTCCTTTCCTGCAAATAACATGAAATTGCTTTAATAAGGAAACTTTTTCCAGTTCCCGCTTCTCCACTCACATACAGTCGGACAGGCTTCAACGACGTACATGAGCACTCTTTCTTGTCATGACTTAATCCATGATCAATTTGCATGGTAAGTTCGTCATATATTTTCCTCTGCTCAACGTTGAGTTGTCTTTCCAACTCTTCTAAGTTAACCGCATCCTCCTGAGCATGTGCCATGGCTCTTTCCACTTCATTCATAGCAGTGGCAGCTTCATTTTCGATAAGAGGTCCTCCTAGTGGATCCTGACTCAATGAAGCAGAACTCTGACTGTCCTGAGAACTGTCTCTGGCAATCTCGGCTGCAATCGTTGCTTCCTGCTCAATTTCCACATTCAACATTTCTACATATTTGGGAAAAGCAGGACATTCTATGGTCTCCTTGGCAGCATTGAATGAGTCTTCGTAACAAAGGAAATCTCCAAGCAGTTCCTCTTCTGCACACCAAGGCTTAAAAAGTTGCAAAAGTGCTAAATAGGAAAACTCCTTTTTTTCAGGAGATTCGCCACTCAATTTTCGATGGTTTATCAAGTGGCATTTTCTTTGCTTGACCAGACATCCCTCACTTCCTATTACAGCATACACTCCTTTCTCAGTATCTTCTTTGATGTTCCTCTTGAATATGTAATTTTGCAGAACCTCATACAGACAAACATTCTCGAGGTGACTGCTTCGATTTGGATAATATGTATCCAACATGTTGCTCTTCAAAATGTCGGTACTGTTTGGCTCCTTTTCCGCCAAATACTCAATTTCCCGCACAGGTTTCAGAACTCGATTACGCGTTGCAGCAAGACCAACACTCGCCCAAACGATACTCCTGGACTTGGCATAGAGACTTGCTGAAGACAACCGGTCAGAACATTCGTAAGCTCCGATTTCTCGATGCGACAACATCTTCAGACTGAAACTGTACAACTTCTTGCTGAGGCTCTTTTCATGGGAAATGTCCTCCCACATATCCTTCAATTCTGTCTTCTCTTTTTTGGTGATGTAAGATGTCACATACCGAGCCACAGCCATACAGTTATCAGCCACAAACTGTATATCCATGTTAGCAATCCACATGGACAAAATCACCGGGTTGTAGTCGTTGATGTACTTAGACTCTTCGTTCCTCTTCAAATTGTATGTGTTTTTAGGTGATTTCTTCATCACATTATGTCGCAGCGAAGACATCAAACTGTTCACTCTTCCTTTAGAAATCACCGGTTGTGGAAAGCCGAAACGACATTTGGTGTAGAACTTGTCTTTGTTCCGGAATTTACGACGACAGTACTTTCCACATCGATGGCTTTGGAAACGTAGAACTTTTTCTCTTAGGCTTTTTTTCTCCTTTGCGTTTGGAACAGCACACGTAGAATACTGTTGTATGAAACTCATCACTAAGTCTTCTGGATCTGTTCCAAATTTAGGTGCATCCTTGATCCAAAGCAACATATGTATATGAGGAGCACCTCTTGCTTGGTACTCCTTCCTCCAGAAGAAATCCAACACCTCTCCAAGAGGTGGATTCTTCTTATTCATGATGAAAGACATCATACCTTCAAATCTATGATTGAAGTACCTACATACATTGACTGGATCCAAAGAGCACAGTTCTCCGGGTGTCTTGAATTCGATGTTTTCTACGTTAGCATTTGCCTCTCGTAGAAATTCAAGTAAGTCTTCCCAGCCATACTCAGCACAGCTCGAAGTGAGGAACCATGTGGGAGTTCCTAAGTTCCTCAGCATACATTTTAAATCACCATGACGACGGTACCAGTACTCATTAGTACCACGCTGACACGCCATGAGATTAATCAGGTGAGAATCCAAAATACTGTCTTGGACATTGACTTTATCCATAAAGTCACTTGCCGAGATGTTTTGCATGTGTATACCACTTTTCAAGATGTGGTTCACTGCATATGACAGTCCAGACAGATCGCTTTCAAACAGGAGATGAAACAAATAAGGAATGCATTGTCGAAACCTAGGATCTCCTGCATACAATCGCAAAGTCCGGTATTCAGAAGCAGGAATTTGATGAGGTCGCTCATCATATCTTCCTCCCTGACCTGTTGGAAAAAGCTGTGGAAAACACTGAGCTTCCAAACTTTCCTCCCAAACACTAATGGGACTCCCTTTCGCTTGTTTCATTTGAAACAACTCAATAGCATTCCCCATGACTTCCTTGGAATGCAAAGGATGAACACTATAATGTTCATATATTTCTTCACTAGTACAGGGTTCTACTTTCTCAATTTGACCAGCACACAAATCGCTATCCTCTTCCTCACTTACTTCCTCTTCTGCAACATATACATTTTTATAGTATTTATTATATTTTTTCAAATACAATGTTGCCCTTTTGACTTTCCTAACATCTACTAAATCTTGCCATATTTTCTTATTCTTTGTCGGAACCCCATTAACTAAGATAACAAGAGGTTCCTCTTCCACTTTTTCTACTCCAATTGTGTTAATGTTTTTCTTCAAATCTAGAGGCAAATAAACAACTCTTCCCTTTAATCCTCTCTGTAAATCTGATGGAGGCAATTTCCCTGTCTTTGGCTCCATTCTTACAATAGCCTGAAAGGGATGGATACTTTGAATCAAAATAGATTCATAAGTATTTAAATCCTTCAATTCAGAAGGAATCTCAACCAATTCCAGATTATTATGAACTGCTCTAGCAGGCATCTGGTTTTGATTTAATTTGTTACAACAATAAGTACACACACGTTGATCCAATCCCAAATCAAAACAATTTTCTACCATCAAGTATGTTGTAAAATCCTTCCATTCACTATTATTTTCCCTTTCACTTTTTCCATATAAATCCACTAACTTAGTCTGATTCTTATAATAAGTGCGTCGACAACACACACAAGTGAAATTTGGCCTCTCACTTGATTTCACCTCAAACGTCGCAATTTCCCTCTGGAAATTATCTGTACTGGAAACCTGTACACTATCTTCCACATTACTCTCTTCTTCTTGGTCAATTTCAACATTCTCCTCTTTACTTCCAAAGTAACAAAACTCAATTTCTTCACATCTATTTCAGAACCATGCAAAAGAGCAGCGCATAATTGTTTAAGCATAATTGCTGGACTCTTAGCATAATACAACATTCTAACTAATTTCCTCACTTTATTATGATGCACTGCTAGCATCCTGAAATGATGAAAAACACTCTGGCATACTCTCCTGGAAAGACAAGCCAGTGAATGACCATGCAAACCTATCACTTCTCTCACTCTGCAAGGATCTAATTCTTGCAACAACTTCATTTTCTGCTTCAAACTTTTCTTATTAAATGACCGTATAAAATCACAAAGCAAATTGATGGAATCCTGTCGTACACTGCAAATACTACTACACTTCCAGGTGTACACAGGACCCTTAGGACGTCTCCCTAAAACCTCATTACCTAACACCTCTTCTATCTCTGTTGTCACAAGTTTTTCTTTTTCAACTGGACAACCATCTTTCACTTCATAAGCTCGACCACTGGTGTCAACTGCATGCACCAAATCATTATCCTGGAAATAACTCTCCTCATTAAAAAATGCCTCATGCTTGAACTATGCATCCATTCTCCAGAAAAAACTTCACAAAAATTACTACGATTAACTATTCTCTTCCATCTACTATTTCTTTTGAAATCATAAATTGCCTTGTTTAGCTTCCTAATTCTATTGATTGTCAAAATAAATAACTTACGTTTAATTTCAAATGCCTGATCAATAACTTTCTCAACTATTTTTTTTCTCTTATAAAAAACCACTTTCTGTTGACCTTTCTTAATATTTTTTAACAAATTGCCAATTATCCTGTTGCGGAACATTCGTTTACGAATGTCCCTAAACTGTTGTTTCCTTCTACTTTCATGCATAGAGTTATCTCTTACTCTAGCAGTAACATTTCTCATTGGCCTTTCCTTACCGTTTGAATTGCTTCTCCTTTTCTGGACTGAAACATTTTCTGTAGTAATATTTTTTTTACTAGAGATATTTCTTATGAATGTTTTTGTACTCTTACCCGGTGCTTTCTTGGTGACTTGACAAATCTTTTTGTTAGAGGACTGCTGCTTTTTTTCATTCACCTACTGTCATTGACGTTTTGCAGCCTTTCTCACTCTTTCTTTGCTTGGCATCCTAAAATCTTGAAATAATCTGCAGTTGAATCTGTGGTAAAATATAATAAAAAATGTTATTAACCACTATTACCCAACAGTAAATTAATAACAGTCATCAAAAACTTAACACACTACTTAACATTTTTACATAGAAGAATTTTTTGTACATGGCAAATTTAGAATACAGAAATAGCAGAAAAGAAATGGAATTTATATTCATTTTACCTGTGCTGTTTTATATATGAATCTGATCTAATTTTATGACCATATTTTAATATTTTATTGAAGACACTACACATAACCTGTTTTTGAAGGTGTCTTTATTTTTAAATTAAACGGTTTACATATTTACTTTTTATTTATTATAAATTTATAAAATAAATGTTTATAGTTCCATAGGCTCAAGCACGTCAGCTTCCCATCCTATGTCATACAATTCTGACAAATCTGCATCCTCATCACGTTCTTCTTCATCCTCAGGATTGAAATCATCCAAGGGATCAACATCCACTGATGTTTCAATTACAAGTTCAATGATGAGGTCGAAATCAACTGATTGCTGATTGTCGCTCATGTTGATGTTGTCTTTATCTTTAAAGAAAGATAACAACAATGAGATGTTGCACAGTAAGAGACAAATCTCAGAGATTATAATAGTAAAATTGTTTAACAAGAGTAACATTTTGCAGCTATTATTTAACCATGTCCAACGATGCTGAGGAGCAGAGGAGGTGAAGCCTATCTCCAATTTTTCACTGAACAGGACTCATCTCTTCTTAACCTTGGATAAACCTCACCGACTCTGTGTCCCCTGGACATAATTAAATGTAAAGGGGCAGATTTATATTAACTAGCACATCCCCACGGATGCACCAGTTAACGTGCACCGCTGCTCTGCCACCCACGGTGTGCCGCATTTACAATCAAATAGGACAAAGCTGCATCAAAACCCTGCGCCTGCTTGAAGCAGGCATAGATCTTGACGCAGGTAGGCTGAAAGCTAAAGCAACAACTAAGTGTCGTGTGCAGAAGTTGCAAAAAAGGAAAAATGGCGTTTAAACCAGTAATGAGCCCATGCTAACTTAACACAGTGTAAAGATATCCAGGATCTACATCAGTTTGGGGTTCACGAACCTGGCAGGTACAAGGCACTGAGGCTTTGCACCGTGCATGTCTCATCCCAAATCATATGTTGTTTGTGAATGAAACAATTTCCCAGACCAAATGCTTTGGATTGGCTACTTCTAAAAAATTAAACACCCCTACTATCCCGGAGTTAGAGGAATATGATGGTTGGAGTAATTTTACTCGGTTGTCCATTAAAGATTTACAGGCCCTACTCCGTAATTCTTCCTTTAACATTTCCGGTATAAATCCAAAAGGTTGGCTGCTTTGGCAACGTGCCTTATCCACGGTTTAATAACGCTGCCTTTTTGCTTTATATAAGTTTTCAAATTGTATGAAATATATACCAATAGGTCGTTATGAACCTTTAGGTAGTGGTTTTCTTCATGAGGTCTGGTCGCTTCCATACACATACAGATTTTCAAAGATGATCAAGAAGTTTATCTGAATGGAGAGGAATGCACTGAGACGCCAGATCATTCACTAATGTGTACGCACATACAGTTACACGGTTCATGCAACAAACACCGACCAAATATGGCTTGCGTGTTGCAAGGCACGCCAGTTCCTGCTATCATCCCCACGTTCAAGTTGTTGGAAAATGGTAGTTATTTGATGCTCAATAATGAAGATTGTTCTGGGTTAATTAAAAGTATTCCTTTTATCGTAACAGTAAGTGAACGGGTTATTTGCTGCAGAAATGTTCTATTTCCTCCCACACATGAACATAGGGAGTTTTCAATCTGGCCACAAATACCAACCTTGGGAGCACATTTCAACGGCATGGCAAGAATAAGAGCTCTTTTGTCTCAGAGAGAGGTGGCCTTGAGTTCGGCCCGTGAAACTTTCGTGCTTCACATAGCGAACACCCGTACAGAGGTGCAGACCCTTTTAAATACTGATTCGCCTTTGCATTTCAACGACATGGTTCGGACTATCTTTAACGCGTCCTCCACAAAGGGCCTGGCGCACTTTTTTAAAGTTGTTACCAGTGGTCTCGTGACTTCATTTGAGAAAATCTTTGGAGTCATCCCTGCTTTCTTTCATTCTATTTTTTCCACTGTGCTTGGTGGATTCCCATTTTTACTTGCATTACCAACGGACGCTCTTGTGCTTTTTTACATTTTTAAATATGGATGTCCCTCCTGTGCAAGCTCCCGCCCTGCAGCTGCTGACGCTGTTCCGCAATCGCATGCTTGAATATTATGGCACAATGCCGTTGGCGATATTAAGCACGGCATATGGATTATCTTTTCGATTCTCCTACTTCACCTGTGTCCAGCCTGTATTTCACTGCCTGACCTGTGATTTCGATTGGGCCATTGATTTGTGTCTCTGCGGACCGGTTTCTCCTGACGTCTACTTTAATCAGCTGATGAGTCCTATCATTACTCACGAGTTGGTTTGTCCTGGCGAAAGGATTATGGCTGTGGCATTGATGCATGGACTAATTGGTCCCTGGAATTTACTGGCGGCAACACAGTCTTTCTTGGAACAGAGCTTTCTTGAAAACCCACCGAGCTGTCCTCTGATGGTGATAGAGGATCCGGTGCTGGGAGAGCACGTATGTTCTTTTCCGCTTTTAAATTGGATGGCTGAACTCTTTTCGGATGAAGACGGTGACTTCCTATTAGAGGCTGTTGCAGCTTATTTTGCATACACAGTTATGTCATAGACCTTTTTCATGTTTGATATGCTGAGTACTAGCATTTCATTGACAATTCATTGACTTATTTGTCAAGTTTTTATTATTTAGCTTGCCAATTGGCTTAAGCCTCGATAAAGTAGTCGGCTGTTTTATTTTTCTTTAGCATTACATTTTGCTAGTTTTTAATGTTTTACCTTGTGGACCGTGCACATATAAAGTTGCAATCTGCTCTCATGAGATGGCACTTCTATTATCTTATTCAGTTCGTTTCCGTATCATGGGGAGGTGTCATGTAGATCCTGGATATCTTTACACCGTCTTAAGTTAGCATGGGCTCATTACCGGTTTAAACGCCATTTTTCCTTTTTTGCAACTTCTGCACACGACACTTAGTTGTTGCTTTAGCTTTCAACCTAATAGTTCATCGTGATTTACATGAGAATAATATGTTATTGCTCTACTATCTGCTTTACTTGTTAAACTATATCTGTACAGCGAGTGCTGAAGTTTCAAGAACAACACGATACAGAATTGTTATGAGGTCTGATCTCCACGACTTCATACTCATAACATAAGTGCAGCTTCTGCCAATTCTGGGCATGAGGCGGGTTTTATATTGCTTTGCCGAACACACATACACAACACTTGATGCGGTTCACATGAAGAGAGAGCTGGTGTATGCTGATGTGATTCCTTCAAATCTAAGACACTAAAGTATGGGCACGCCCTAAACCAACACAAAGAGACCTTCTTAGCAAATAATATAATATGTGTATTAGGGAGGGTGAGATATAAGCAGCCGCGGGCCGTGGAGGGAGTTACGGTGGGGCAGGGAGGCGGGGAGGGGGAGGGGCAGGGTGGAGCCCTCTCCACCCTGCCCCTCCCCCTCCCCGCCTCCCTGCCCCACCGTAACTCCCTCCACGGCCCGCGGCTGCTTATAAGTGTTGCTAACTCTTATTCATTTACAGCATGTTAACATACTGTCACCATTCGCTTCTTATGTACTAGTAACTATGCTGGTAATTTTGCTACTGATAATATGTGTACTTGTATTATCTAAGATACTACGCCTGAGAAGACGGCATTAGTAAATAAACATTTCAAATACACATGTGTTCTTCTTAACTCCATGTTCTGGTTTCTAAGAAATATATAACGACAACTTTTCATGAGTTCCACGTATCCTGAGGTACTATAAGTTCATATTCTGGATTGTCTAAACATTGAGAGTTTGTTATATCCAATGTGACACTGTACCTAGCTTGCTAAGGGGTTTTTGATTACTAAGGTGAGTTTTGGGGCACCCTAATTCGCCGAGGTTCCAATCCTCTGTCCACAGTTCTGTGTGAGAACAGAAACCCTGCGACAGGGGCACCCCTGAGCCTTGCTGGAGCTTCATCACACTTGCGATACAACTCCAGCAATGCGCCACCTTTACGGCACAGATACGTCACGCATCTGTGCTGTTTTTGCCCCATGATGCGCCGCATTGTAAATGCAGCACACCATAGGTGACGGAACAGCGGCACAGAATGACTAACACATCCCTGGTGATGCGCCAGTCATCATAAATCTATCCCTATGCTTCTTATCTTGTTAGAGATGAACTGCCATATGTATCATCAAAGTTTTTTGCATTTCCTAAATAGCGAACTTTAAGGAATAAATAGCGATTCTTTACCATTCCTAGTTTGCGATGAGCTATTTGCTAATTACAAATTACCCATTCATTTCCATGCAGCAGGAGGCCCATAGGAATGAAGGTGCAATTTTCGATTAGCAATTACCTCATCGCAAATTACGAATTTTTCCGAGGGTGCAGGGGTGTCTCAAGAACACCCTGCTGCACCCCTGAAAAAGAAATTTGGGGGCATATGGCGCACATAAATTTTGAAAACATTCCTTTACCTCAAAAACGATTTTCAACTCATAATTTGAAAACACTGCACATGGGGAAATGACTTAAAATGTCCTTAAGACACATAAAAGCGTTTTTTGATTGCCTTTGCAGCATGTTTCAGTCACCTTTAACATGCCTATGTAACGCAAACATTCAAAATCTAAATTTGCCATGCACAGGTGGGAGCATATTTACAAGCAATTTGCTCCACAGACAAACTTCTTACATTGAAATGGGAAAAATAACATCAGAGACTCTCAATTACCTTATAAAGAAGCAGACACCATTATGTCCTTGTCATCAATATTAAAACCATTGCTTTTTCTCAAAAACGATTTACAAGTCATAATTTGAAAACACTCCACAGCTCCTATGCACATAAAAACCCTGTCAGTACTAATACTTCACATTTTCTCCAATTACAATTTCTCAAAGAAACAAAATCTATTTGTAAAACACTTGAGACAAAGCAACATTTGAAAAACACAACTTTCTTCATAATTTTCTCCTTAAAGCACACTATTTTCTATCTAAATTAAAGAAATCTTTTCTCACCTTAGCAAATACTTTGAGTTTCAAAACAGTCTCAGAAACACACCAATTTGTCTTCAGCAGAGCAAAAGGTATGCACTCCAGAGTCTGCAGCTATCAAAAGCACAGAAATGCTGTAATTCTTCACACATATCTCTCATGTCACCCAATCAAAACTCTTCCCTCACTTTTTTTCAAATCAAAACCCTTCCCCCCTCTGCCCCCTCTCTGCTTTTTCTGCATAGCAACCACCTCTTGCAAGACCTCTGGTGTTTCCAAGTTCACACAACAATGTTGCAATTGAACTCTGAACTCTCAGTGCACCTGCATATCCAGTGCAATCTTTCATTTAATGATTTTTTCTTCGCCACTCAAAATACATCTTTCAACGAACTCATCCATGCACCCTAACTTTCTGTTTTCAGCAATCAAAATCCACCAATCACTCTTACTGCTTCATTAACACAGAAACTCCTCAGTTTTTTTCATTTTACACTCTCATTTTTTCAACTGCCATTTCATTGCCACACTTCATCTGACTGCAGGAGAACCTTCTCTCACCATGTTTTCTGTCTGGATTGTTGGACATAGTTACATCTATTGGGCTCAGAGGTACGCTGAAAACAGGAATTTACCTAACCTCAATTTACAAGATGTGGAAATTAAGTGGTTTGGCCACAGAGGATTAAAATGTCACCAATTGATACCATTGGTGAAAACCTTTATGCATTTGCCAAAACCTGACCTGTTAATTGTGCACTGTGGAGGTAATGATTTGGGCACTTTGACTGGGGTAGGTCTGGAAATGCTTTTAAAGGACACCTTTGAGCAATTGATGGCACTTTTTCCTCAGACTGCCTTGGTATATTCAAATATATGCCAAAGACAAAAATGGAGGTGGTCGAACCAATTTTGTCCACAAATTGAGAAATCGAGGAAGCATGTAAACAAATCTGTTTCAGCTTACATGAGAGACCATGGAATGGGCTCCCTGTACAACAATAACTTGCGTTACTACATGCAAGATATCTACAGAGGAGATGGAGTTCACTTCTCAGATGAGGGCAACAGAATTTTCATTCTGAATTTAAGAATGTGCATTGGTACCTACTTATAAGTACCTAAATGTACCATAAACCCAAAAGCTCTTCTCAGAGCTACCCTACATCTGATCACTCACAATTATTATTTTACTCTAACTTTTTTCACTAATTTTCAAGAAAGTACGCTCCCTGGGGCGCTTCCCGGTTCGCGAACCGGGCGCACTCCACGCAAAAAACTAAAAAAACGATATATATTTTTTTTGCCCTACGAGACCCTTTTAAAGCCTCCACATCAAACCTAGGGGGTCAGGGAGGATCTACTATGCCCCCTTATGGTCATTTGCCCCTTCGCTTTGGCCTTCTCTTGTCTCTCGATCCTACCGAGAGACAAGATGGCGGCCGCTACGGACTGTTTGGAATGTTTACAGACGCCGAAGAACCAATCAGCTTCGCAAAGCTCCGTAACGCGAAAAGTACACGAAGCGGAGCGCTGTTACAGATATATATCTTTTTTTGAACGTTAATTTCTCAAAATCCACTGGAGCACATATATTGAGACCTAGCAAAGGCACATCGGGCTACCAGTCCCTACAATTTTGCCAAGTTTCGTGCAAATCCATTCAGCCGTTCGATTATTATTATTTTTTATTTTTTTTGCCCCGCGGGGCCCTTTTAAAACCTCCACATCAAACCTAGGGGGTCAGCGAGAATCTACTATGCCCCCTTATGGTCATTTGCCCCTTCGCTTTGGCCTCCTCTTGTCTCTCGATCCTACCGAGAGACAAGATGGCGGCCGCTACGGACTGTTTGGAATGTTTACAGACGCCGGAGAACCAATCAGCTTCGCTTCACAAAGCTCCGTTGCGCGAAAAGTACGCGAACCGGAGCGCTGCCCGGTCCGCTGTTACAGATATATATCTTTTTTTAAACGTTAATTTCTCAAAATCCACTGGAGCACATATATTGAGACCTACAAAAGGCACATCGGGCTACCAGTCCCTACAATTTTGCCAAGTTTCGTGCAAATCCATTCAGCCGTTCGGGCTAAAAGTGAGGCCAACCGCCCTATGGAAAACTCAATGTTAAAAACACGTTTTGGGACCCCCCTTTTTTCTCGACCCCCCCTGGACGAACCCCCCCCTAATTTTTAGGGGCTGCTCAGAAACAAAATGTTCAATTTTCCTGAAAATTTCAGCCAATTCCGTCCACAAACGCCAAAGTTATTAGACATAGAATTTTCAAAAATCCCATAGAGAAAAAATCCTAACTATATATACCTACTGGCGACCGCCAGTAGTTAATATATATATTATCTACTGGCGGTCGCCAGTAGGTATATATAGTTAGGATTTTTTCTCTATGGGATTTTTGAAAATTCTATGTCGAATAACTTTGGCATTTGAGGACGGAATTGGCTGAAATCTTCAGGAAAATGGAACATTTTGTTTCTGAGCAGCCCCTGAAAATTTGGGGGGGTTTCGTCAAGGGGGGGCCGAGAAAAAAGGGGGGTCCCAAAACGCGTTTTTCCCATGCAATTTTCCATAGGGCGGTTGGACTCACTTTTAGCTCGAACGGCTGAATTGATTTCCACGAAACTTGGCAAAATTGTAGGGACTGGTAGCCGGATGTGCCTTTGCTAGGTCTCAATACATGTGCTCCAGTGGATTTTGAGAAATTAACGTTCAAAAAAATATATATATCTGTAAGCGCGCTCCGGGCAGCGCCCCGGTTCGCATACCTGACGCGTAACGGAACTTCGCGAAGCGAAGCTGATTGGCTCTCCGGTGTCTGTCAACATTCTAAACAGTCCGGAGTGGCCGCCATCTTGTCTCTCGGTAGGATCGAGAGACAAGAGGAGGCCAAAAAAAAGGGGTAAATGACCATAAGGGGGCATAGCAGATCCTCCCTGACCCCCTAGGTTTGATGTGGAGGCTTTAAAAGGGCCCCGCGGGGAAAAAAAGAAAAAATTCGGTTTTTTTTGCGTGGGAAGCGCCCGGTACGTGCACCGGGAAGCGGTCTGGGGAGCGTACTATAAGGAACAAAGAATGATAGACTTTTTAAATATTGTATGTTTATTGATTGTTCATTTTGTTGTTTTTTTTTTGTTGCTTTTTTTTATTAAATATAAATTTATTTTTGTGATTCTTTTTCCAAATTTAACAGAACATTTAACAACACATTGTCGGAAATGTCCTCATTTTCAAACAGCGAATCTACTGCATCTACACATTGAACTAATTCATGGTCCCGTGATTCATCCATGAAATCTGAGTCATCATTTTCCTCAATATCTTTTTCTGTGTTGTTCTCCAGAACAATTTTGAAGGAAATATTCTGCTCTCCTTCCATTTTCTTGCTGTAATTTGCATAAAAAATAAATATATCAGAAGAGATAGGGCACTGTTGGGTTTAAGTTCAGACAGGTACTTGTGAGTTTATAACAGAGAAGTAATCTATGGGCACTGTATGGTTTTAGGCGTGAAGTAGTACTATTAAAAAGTGCCTGTGAAGAAGCCTAAGTAAATTCATAATTATACCACAGAAACCTAAATCAATCCATAATTATAATAAACAAGCCTTTCTCAATGTCTAACTCTTACAGAGGGACAGTATATAACTATCTGAAAATGTTTTCCCAAATTAATTTAAAGTGCATGACATAGGTCTCCTTTCAAATTTACAAAATAACATCTTACCTTTTAAAAACAAGTTTAAGTTGTCAGTGAAAATGCTCTTGGAATGTACTTCAGGAAGTAGTATTCAAAATGGCTGTGTTTCTCTCTCTTTCTTTATATATATTCAGGTACATAACCAATCAAATGTCAGGTAAAAAAAGTAGAAAATGAAAGTAACATTTTAATTGGTTGTCAATTCCAACACTTCAGATGTGTTTTGTGAAGTAATTTACCTCAGGGTATTTAGAGAGGTCTACAGGCTAAATGGCTAAATGGAATTCCAACCAAATTTGTGAAAATGGTAGGGATTGGTATGTAGTATGAGCTAATCTATATTTGGTGAAAGTGTCTCCAGTGGTTTTTCTGTATATTACTTTCCCACCTTTTTTGAGCGAGCCCTTCCGGTGCGCGCCCCGGTACGCGAACCGGCAGCGTTACGGGAGTCCTCCATTTTGTGTTTCGGTAGAATTGAGATACAAGATGGAGGGCAAATAATGTTGAGAATGGGTAGAAGGGGGCACGGTAGACGTATCCTGACCCCCTAGGTTTTCTGAGGGTGGCTGAGGAGGCCCATATGTGTGAAAAAAAAACATTTTTTTTCAAATTTTCGCGCGGTTAGCGTCCGGTGCGCGTACCGGGTAGCGCTCCGGGGAGCGTACTTTGGTGAAAATTAGTGAAAAAAGTTAGAGTAAAATAATAATTGTGAGTGATCAGATGTAGGGTAGCTCTGAAAAGAGCTTTTGGGTCCTGTGGCTGATTTAGGTACCTACAAGTAGGTACCAAAATTCAGGATGAAAATTCTGTTCCCCTCATCTGAGAAGTGAACTCCATCTGCTCTGTAGATATCTTGCATGTAGTAACGCAAGTTATTGTTGTAGATGGAGCCCATTCCATGGTCTCTCATGTAAGCTGAAACAGACTTATTTACATGCTTCCTCGATTTCTCAATTTGTGGACAAAATTGGTTGGACCACCTCCATTTCTGTCTGTGGCATATATTTGAATATACCAAGGCAGTTTGAGGAAAAAGTGCCATCAATTGGTCAAAGGTGTCTTTTAAAAGCATTTCCAGACCTACCCCAGTCAAAGTGCCCAAGTCATTTCCTCCACAGTGCACAATTAACAGGTCAGGTTTTGGCAAATGCAAAAAGGTTTTCACCAATGGTATCAATTGGTGACATCTTAATCCTCTGTGGCCAATCCAGTTGATTTCCACATTTTGTAAATTGAGGTTGTGTAAATTTCTGTTATCAGCATACCTTTGAGCCCAGTGGATGTAACTATGTCCAATAATCCAGACAGAAAACATGGTGAGAGGAGGTTCTGCTGCAGTCAGATGAAGTGTGGGAATGAAATGGCAGTTGGAACAGTAGGAGTATGTAATGAAAAAAACTGTGGAGTTTCTGTGGTAATTAATGAGTAGCAGTGATTGGTGGATTTTGATTGCTGAAAACAGAAAGTTAGAGTGCATGGATGAGTTCTTTGAAAGATGTAATTTGAATGGTCAAGAAAAAATCATTTTATGAAAGATTACACTGGATACGCAGGTGTACTGAGAGTTCAGAGTTCAATTGAAACATTGTTGTGTGAACTTGCAAACATGAGAGGTCTTTCAGGAGGTGGTTGCTATGGAAAAAAGGCAGAAGGGCAGAAGGGGGAAGGGTGTTGATTTGAAAAAAGTGAGGGAAGAGTTTTGATTGGGTGACATGAGAGATATGTGTGATGAATTACAGCATTTCTGTGCCATTGTTGGTTGCAGCCTCTGGAGTGCATACCCTTTGCTCTGCTGAAGACAAATTGGTGTGTGTCTGAGACTGTTTTGAAACTCAAAAAGTATTTGCTAAGGTGAGAAAAGATTCATTTAATTTAGATAGAGAATAGTATGCTTTAGGGAGAAAATTATGAAGAAAGTTGTGTATTTAAAATGTTGCTTTGTTTCATAGGTTGCTTGGGGCATATTTACAAGGCCTTTGAGTCCCTTTGATGTTATTTTTCCCTTTTAATTTAAGACATTTCCCCGTGGTGCAAGGTCCTTGTAAATACGCCCCCATGTGTGCTTGGCAAATTTAGATTTTGTTTCTTTGAGTTACATAGCCATGTTAAAAGTGATGCAAAAATGGTGCAAGGGCCTTCAAAATACGCTTTCATGTGTGTTAGGGCATTTTAAGTCACTTCCCCTTGAATGTAGTTGAATAACTGCTTTACTTGATGTGTTTAAAAACGTTTATTGAAGTCATTTAAGTTTCTTGATATGTACTGCTAGAGTTTCATAGGCTGCTTGGGGCATATTTACAAGGCCTTTGAGTCTCTTTGATGTTATTTTCCCCATTTTAATTTAAGTCATTACCCCGTGGTGCAAGGTCCTTGTAAATACGCCCCCATGTGTGCTTGGCAAATTTAGATTTTGTTTCTTTGAGTTACATAGCCATGTTAAAAGTGATGGAAAAATGGTGCAAGGGCCTTCAAAATACGCTTTCATGTGTGTAGGGCATTTTAAGTCACTTCCCCTTGAATGTAGTTGAATAACTGCTTTACTTGATGTGTTTAAAAACGTTTATTGAAGTCATTTAAGTTTCTTGATATGTACTGCTAGAGTTTAATAGGCTGCTTGGGGCATATTTACAAGGCCTTTGAGTCCCTTTGATGTTATCTTCCCCATTTTAATTTAAGTTATTTCCCCGCCCCCATGTGTGCTTGGCTAATTTAAGTACTGATAGGGTGTGCTTCTACATAGGACCTGTGTTGTGTTTTCAAATTATGACCAGAAAATCGTTTTTTTTTAAAAACAAACGCTTTTCACATTTATGAGAAGGTCATATTGGTGTCTGCTTCTTTAAATAAATATTGAACTGAGAAATATTAAACTGAGGCTTCTGTAAGTGTCAAAGGAGGTGAGTAATGTACATTGCTCTGTTGCATACAGTCCTCATCCTCTGCGTACTCTTGGATATGCTAGACTAAATCTGCTTAATGAGATAACTAAGCTGAGGAAACACAGGTGATGTGATTGTGAATTGAGCATAAATATTTGCACGTTTTTCAATTACATCACCTGTGTTTCCTAACATTACGAATCACATTGTGCAGATGAGGTTTAGGCCTGTCCAGGGAGATAGAGGAGGTCTGGCCTTTGTTCAAGAGTGCAGTGGACATGACTCACTTCATTGGTAGGCCTGCACATGTATTATCTCCTCTGTACTCTTCAACAAGCCTAAATTTCATCTGCAACCCTGAGTAGGCCTCACCTCAAACAAACCTCTGGATGGGCCACACCTTATCGTCATCCTGAATCAATCATTTAAAATGTTAGGGGCAGATTTATGATGGCCGTGCGCCTCTTTTGTGCCGCTGTTGCGTCACTTTTGTGATGCAGCAGTGATGCAAAAGATGCACCATGTTGCAAGATAGGCCTCACTTCATCTCCAACTAGATACTGTCAGTTTAAACTGTAAACATTTAGGACTGTGTAGGGGGCATGGAGAAGCTGAATCTTCTGTAAATGTCAAAATTGTTGCATACAGTGCTCAACTTCTGCGTACTCTTTGCTATGCTAGACTCCATCTGCACAATGAGATACCTAAGCAAAGGAAACACAGGTGATGTGATTGTGAAATGAGGAAAAGAAATTCCACATTTTTCAATTACATCACCTGTGTTTCCTAACATTACTAATCACATTGTGCAGATGAGGTTTAGGCCTGTCCAGGGACACAGAAGAGGTCTGACCTTTGTTCAAGAGTGCAGTGGACATGATTCACTTCATTGGTAGGCCTGCACATGTATTATCTCCTCTGTACTCTTCAACAAGCCTAAATTTCATCTGCAACCCTGAGTAGGCCTCACCTCAAACAAACCTCTGGATAGGCCACACCTTATTGTCATCCTGAATCAATCATTTAAAATGTTAGGGACAGATTTATGATAGCCGTGTGCCTCTTTTGCGCCGCTGTGCGTCACTTTTGTGACGCAGCGGCGGTGCAAAAGATTTGCTATGTTGCGACATATTTACAACTTGATGCATCTAGGCAGATGTGTCATGCTGTAAAGTCCTGTGCCACATGAAACCTGCGTCAGATTTCATGTGAGCGTTTTGTTGTAGGGTGGGCAGTCATTTGCATGAAAGCCCTGTAAAACTAACACAGTAAAATTAAGAAGATTTCACTGAGTCACATTTATGGCATTGCTGAATCAAATCCTTACGCCTGTTTGAAACAGGCATAAGGAGTGATGCACCATGCAATGTGTGGCTTGCCCCTGTGCATTGCAGTAGATATGTCGCGCTTACGACGTGATTCCTGCAATGCGCTGTTTTTGTGGAACAGATGCGTGACGCATCTGTGCTGTTTTTGCTCAATGGTGTTCTGCATTGTAAATGCGGCACATCATGGGTGGCAGAACAGTGGCGCACGTTAACTGGTGCATCCCTGGGGATGCGCCAGTTAACATAAATCTGCTCCTTTAAATTTAAGTATTAGCAGGGGACACAGTGTTGGTGAGGCTTATCCAAGGTTAAGAAGAGATGAGTCCTGTTCACTGAAAAATTGGACATAGGCCTCACCTCCTCAGCATCGCTGGACATGGTTAAATAATATCTGCAAAATGTTACTCTTGTTAAACAATTTTACAATTATAGTCTCTGAGATTTGTCTCTTACTCTGCAACATCTCATTGTTGTTCTCTTTCTTTAAAGATAACAACAACATCAAGCATGAGTGATAAAGAGCAATCTGTTGATCTCGATCTTATCATTGAACTTGTGATTGAAACGTCAGTGGAAGTAGATCCCTTGGATGATTTATATCCTGTGGATGAGGAAGAATATGATGAGGATGCCGATTTGTCAGAATTGTATGACATAGGGTGGGAAGCTGACCTGCTCGAGCCTATTGAATTATAAAGACTTTTAAAAATAAATTTAAGTTCCTGGAAATGAAAAGTAACCATGTAAACCGTTTCATTTAAAATTAAATACAACTTCAAAAACAGCTTGTGTGTAGTGTCTTTAATAAAATAGTCAAATATGCTCATAAAATTAGTTCAGATTCACATATAAAAGAGCACAGGTCAAATGTAGAAGCATTCAATTTCTTTGCTACTATTTGTGAGTTTTAAATTTGTAAATGCACTAAAAATTATTGTATGTAGAATTGACAACTAGTGTGTTAATTTTTTGACGACTGTTATTGATTTACTGTTTGGTAATAGTGGTTAATAACATTTTTTATTATATTTTACCACAGATTCAACTGCAGATCATTTCAAAAGTACAATATGCCATCTAAAGAAAGAAGCCGAAAGGCTACAAAACGTCAAAGACAGCAGATTACTAAATGCTTGCAGCAGTCCTCTACAATAAAAACTCGTCAAGTCACCAAGAAAGCTCCGGGTAAGACAACGAAATCATTCCTAAGAAACATTTGCAGAAAAAAAGTATCACTACAGAACATGTTTTAGTCCAGAAAAAGAGAGCCAATTTAAACGGAAAGGAAAGGCCAATCAAAAATGTTACTGCTAGAGCAGGAGATAACTCTGTGCATGGTAGTAGAAGGAAAAATCAGTTTAGGGACATTCGTAGACGAATGTTCCGCAACAGGATAATTGGCAATTTGTTAAAAAATATTAAGAAAGGTCAACAGAAAGTGGTTTTTTATAAGAGAAAAAAAAAAAGTTGAGAAAATGATTGATCAGGCATTCGAAATTAAGAGAAAGTTATTTATTTTGATAATCAATAGAATTAGGAAACTAAACAAGGCAATTTATGATTTCAAAACAAATAGTAGATGGAAGAGAACAGTTAATCGTAGTAATTTTTGTGAAGTTTTTTCAGGAGAATGGATGCATAGTTCAAGTTGTGAGGCATTTTTTAATGAGGAGAGTTATTTCCAGGATAATGATTTGGTGCATGCAGTTGACACCAGTGGTCGAGCTTATGAGGTGAAAGATGGTTGTCCAGTTGAAAAAGAAAAACTTGTGACAACAGAGGCAGAAGAGGTGTTAGGTAATGAGGTTTAAGGAAGACGTCCTAAGGGACCAGTGTATACCTGGAAGTGTAGTAGTATTTGCAGTGTGCGACAGGATTCCATCAATTTGCTTTGTGATTTTGTACGGACATTTAATAAGAAAAGTTTAAAACAGAAAATGAAGTTGTTGCAAGAATTAGATCCTTGCAGAGTGAGAGAAGTGACAGGTTTGCATGGTCATTCACTGGCTTGTCTTTCCAGGAGAGTATGCCAGAGTGTTTTTCATCATTTCAGGATGCTAGCAGTGCATCATAATAAAGTGAGGAAATTAGTTAGAATGTTGTATTATGCTAAGAGTCCAGCAATTATGCTTAAACAATTATGCACTGCTCTTTTCCATGGTTCTGAAGTAGATGTGAAGAATGTTTGTGAAGAAATTGAGTTTTGTTACTTTGCAAGTAAAGAGGAGAATGTTGAAATTGACCCAGAAGAAGGTAATGTGGAAGATAGTGTACAGGTTTCCAGTACAGATAATTTTCAGAAAGAAATTGCCATGTTTCAGGTGAAATCAAGTGAGAGGCCTAATTTCACTTGTGTGTGTTGTCGACGCACTTATTATAAGAATCAGACTAAGTTAGTGGATTTATATGCGAAAAGTGAAAGGGAAAATAATAGTGAATGGAAGGATTTTGCAACATACTTGATGGTAGAAAATTGTTTTGATTTGGGATCGGATCAACGTGTGTGTACTTATTGTTGTAACAAATTAAATCAAAACCGGATGCCTGCTAGAGCGGTTCATAATAATCTGGAATTGGTTGAGATTCCTTCTGAATTGAAGGATTTAAATACTTATGAATCTATTTTGATTCAAAGTATCCATCCCTTTCAAGCTATTGTACGAATGGAGCCAAAGACAGGGAAATTGCCTCCATCAGATTTACAGAGAGGATTAAAGGGAAGAGTTGTTTATTTGCCTCTAAATTTGAAGAAAAACATTAATACAATTGGAGTAGAGAAAGTGGAAGAGGAACCTCTGGTTATCTTAGTTAATGGGGTTCCGACAAAGAGTAAGAAAATCTGGCAAGATTTAGTGGATGTTAGGAAAGTCAAAAAGGCAACATTGTATTTGAAGAAAAACAATAAGTACTATAAGAATGTATATGTTGCAGAAGAGGAAGTAAGTGAAGAAGAGGATAGCGATTTGTGTGCTGGTCAAATTGAGAAAGTAGAAGCCTCTAAAAATGAAGAAATATATGAACATTATAGTGTTCATCCTTTGCATTCCAAGGAAGTCATGGGGAATGCTATTGAGTTGTTTCAAATGAAACAAGCCAAAGGAAGTCCCATTAGTGTTTGGGAGGAAAGTTTGGAAGCTCGGTGTTTCCCACAGCTATTTCCAACAGGTCAAGGAGGAAGATATGATGAGCAACCTGATCAAATTCCTGCTTCTGAATACCGGACTTTACGATTGTATGCAGAAGATCCTAGGTTTCGTCAATGCATTCCCTATTTGTTTCATCTACTGTTTGAAAGCGATCTGTCTGGACTGTCATATGCAGTGAACCACATCTTGAAAAGTGGTGTACAGATGCAAAATATCTCGGCAAGGGACTTTATGGATAAAGTCAATGTGCAAGACAGTATTTTGGATTCTCACCTGATTAATCTCATGGCGTGTCAGCGTGGTACTAATGAGTACTGGTACCGTCGTCATGGTGATTTAAAATGTATGCTGAGGAACTTAGGAACTCCCACATGGTTCCTCACTCTCAGCTGTGCCGAGTATGGCTGGGAAGACTTACTTGAATTTCTACGAGAGGCAAATGGAAACATTGAAAATATCGAATTCAAGACACCCGGAGAACTGTGCTCTTTGGATCCAGTGAATGTATGCAGGTACTTCAATCATAGATTTGAAGCTATGATGTCTTTCATCATGAACAAGAAAAATCCACCTCTTGGAGAGGTGTTGGATTTCTTCTGGAGAAAGGAGTACCAAGCAAGAGGTGCTCCTCATATACATATGCTGCTGTGGATCAAAGATGCACCCAAATTTGGAACAGATCCGGATGACTTAGTGATGAGTTTCATAGAAGAGTATTCTACATGTGCTGTTCCAAAGGCAAAGGAAGACAAAAGCCTAAGAGAACAAGTTTTACGCTTCCAAAGCCATCGTTGTGGAAAGTACTGTCGTCGTAAACTCAGAAACAAGGACAAGTTCTACACAAAATGTCGTTTCGCCTTTCCACGACCGGTGATTTCTAAAGGAAGAGTGAACAGTTTGATGTCTTCGCTGCGACATAATGTGATGAAGAAATCACCCAAAAATACCTACAATTTGAAAAGGAACGAAGAGTCCAAGTACATCAACGACTACAACCCAGTGATTTGGTCCATGTGGAATGCTAACATGGATATACAGTTTGTGGCTGATAACTGTATGGCTGTGGCTCGGTATGTAACATCTTACATCACCAAAAAAGAAAAGACAGAATTGAAGAATATGTGGGAGGACATTTCCCATGAAAAGAGCCGCAGTAAGAAGTTGTACAGTTTCAGTCTGAAGATGTTGTCGCATCGAGAAATCGGAGCTTACGAATGTTCTGACCGGTTGTCTTCAGCAAGTCTCTATGCCAAATCCAGGAGTATCATTTGGGCGAGTCTTGGTCTTGCTGCAACGCGTAATCGAGTTCTGAAACCTGTACGGGAAATTGAGTATTTGGCGGAAAAGGAACCAAACAGTACAGATATTTTGAAGACCAACATGTTGGATACATATTATCCAAATAGAAGCAGTCACCTCGAGAATGTTTCTCTGTATGAGGTTCTACAAAATTACATATTCAAGAGGAACATCAAAGAAGATATTGATAAAGGAGTGTATGCTGTAATTGGAAGTGAGGGATGTCTGGTCAAGCAAAGAAAATGCCAATTGGTAAACCATCGAAAATTGAGTGGCGAATCTCCTGAAAGAAAAGATTTTTTCTATTTAGCACTTTTGCAACTTTTCAAGCCTTGGCGTGCAGAAGAGGAACTGCTTGGAGATTTCATCTGTTACAAAGATTCTTTCAATGCCGCCAAGGAGACCATAGAATATCCTGTTTTTCCCAAATATCTAGAAATGTTGAATGCGGAAATCGAGCAGGAAGCAACGATTGCAGCCGAGATTGCTAGAGACAGTTCTCAGGACAGTCAGAGTTCTGTTTCATTGAGTCAGGATCCACTAGGAGGACCAGTTATCGAAAATGAAGCTGCCACTGCCATGATTGAAGTGGAAAGAGCCATGGCACATGCTCAGGAGGATGCGATTAACTTAGAAGACTTGGAAAGACAACTCAACGTTGAGCAGAGGAAAATATATGACGAAGTTACCAACCAAAAAGATCATGGATTAAGTCATGAGAAGAAAGAGTGTTCATGTACGTCGTTGAAGCCTGTCCGACTGAGTGAGTGGAGAAGCGGGAACTGGAAAAAGTTTCCTCATTAAAGCAATTTCATGTTATTTGCAGAAAAGGACTGAGTCATCGCTATCTTGTGTTGTCACCGCTCCAACTGGACTGGCAGCACATAACATTAAAGGTATTACTTTGCATCGTCTACTGATGCTGCCAGTGGAGCATGATAACAAATTACAATACCACAAGTTATCTGGAGATGCTTGTTGTGAAGTTTCAAGAGTCTTGAGGAAAATGAAACTTCTTATCATTGACGAAGTAAGCATGGTTTCCAATGTCATGCTTGCCTTTGTGCATTTGAGAATGCAAGAAGTTCTCAAAACAGAGTATGATGTGTTATTTGGTGGCAAACACATCATTGTTTTCGGTGATCTTCTGCAGCTGACACCAGTGAAAGGACAACCGGTGTTCAAAATGCTCACGCATGAAGATACCAGGAAGTGCCTAGGGAGCATTGGCAACGTTAATATATGGTTAAACTTCAATTATGCTGAACTGCGTGAAAATATGCGTCAAGCGAAGGATGAAGATTATAAGAATATTCTACAAGATGTTAGAATCGGAAAAGTGACCGAGCATGGCAAAGAAGCTTTACATGCATGATTACTATCAAATTTGTATCCAGAAGAAGACGTTGTGCCTGAGAATATTTTTGGGAAAATTACTGAGAAGAAATCTGGAATATGTTTGATGCCAACTCTTGCAGAATGTGCCATCTTCAACAACAAAATGTTGAATTTAAAAAACCAAGAGATTGTGAAACTGGAAGCTATTGACAGAATAGAGCATATGGGAGCAACAATTATTTTGTCTGAGAATTTGAAATCAAAATTGGATTCATTAGAGAAGACTATATCTAAAACTCCTGGTTTTGAAAAGACTCTGAATGTGTGCTTAAATTGCCGTATAATTTTAAGAAGGAATTTACATGTTGAAAGAGGTCTGGTAAATGGATCAATGGGTAATGTTGTTGATTTTGAGAAATACAGAAATAGAGATGGAATTGAATTTTTAAAAATTAAATTTGATGGCATTGAGGAAGTACAGCTAATTGGTTGTTGCTCTGCTAGGTTTTTGCTTGTAAAAGACTTATATGTTCGCCGTAAGCAGTTTCCTGTTTGCTTGGCATATGCGGTGACAATCCATAAATCGCAAGGTTTAAGTGTAGACAGTGCATTGGTGAATATTGGCAGTTCTGTGTTCAAGGAGGGTATGGTATTTGTGGCATTGTCACGAGTTAGAACTTTATCGGGATTGTACTTGATTGAGTGTGATGTCACAAACATTTGTGCGGATCTAGATTGTGTTAAGGAATACAATAGGTTAAGAAGAGAGTATGCGCCACATTTGCCTCAATATCCTTTGTTTGAGAAACGTGTGGTAGGCCGGAAACGAAGAAATGTGACCAATAGTAGGGAGGTTGTAGCAAAAAGACGAAAAGTCGATGAACCCGAAATTATAAGCAGAAAAAAAATGGATTCTGTTGAAGATGTTGGTTTTCAATTTGAAAATAGTTCTGGTGTCAACTGCTATGCTAATGTTGTGGTTAATGTTGTCTTTTCTCTAGAAACTTTAAAAGAAGAGATTGTGGTCAATTCGGATCAAAGATTTTGCAGTTTGTTGAATTCAGTGTTAGAGAAATGTAGCACTGATAGAACAAAAATAGAAAGTGTGTCTGAAATTCGAAATCTGTTAGACAAATGTTCAGGTCAAACGCAATTCTCTCAAAATATTCAGCAAGATTGTCAGGAGTTTTTAATGTATATGCTTGATGTATTGCAAGATGAAGGTGTAGATGTAGATCACCTGTTTGGCCTTTCTTATCAATGGCAGCATGACTGCGAGAACTGTAGGGTATTAAGTACTACTAGTGTAGACTCAGAAAAATTTATATATTTAACTATGCCAGACAGTAAATCAGTGTCCTTTAGTAAGCTAGTAAAAGCAGCTGATCACAACATGGAGTGTAGCCAATGTAAGTCTGAAATGTTGTCCACATTATTTATACGAACATATGGCCAGTATGTCATTTTAATGTTCCAAGGATGTAGGCCTGATGGAACAAAATTGACAACTTTAATTAAAAATTTTGTGGCTTCGCAGTTGTCAATATTAGGAATGACTTTTGTAACTGCAGCAATTATATATCATGACGGTCCTTTAACAACATCAGGACATTACACAGCTTATTTGAAGTCTAGAAATGGCTGGTCATTCTGCAATGATTCTGCTTTAACTTAAAAAAAAAAAATCCTTTTGACCTTAAAAATTCTTACCTGGTGTTTTTACAACCAAAATTTTAGGGAAAGAATCTCGAGATTTGCTCTGAGGAATTTCAAGAGGTTCTAATGGCTCCTACACTATTTGGCCTTGAGGATAAGTGTAGTACAGAGTCAAAAGTTATTTTTGAGTTTTAAGTAGTTCCTGAAAAAATAGAAGGTTTTCTTACAGAAAGTGGTGGGCACGGATTAGGTAAAGGACAACAGAGTATTTCCTAAAGCAAGCGGTGTTCTTACCATAACACTTGACGTCATGGAAAAATAACTGCACTTTGAATGAGTTCAGAAAAACTGTTTCTTTTAATAAGCTAATTCAAGCAGCCAATCAAAACATGGAGTAGAGGTAATGTAAGTCTGCAATGCTGTCGACATATTTTGAACAAACTTTTGGTTATAATGTCATTTAAAAATTCCAACTATATAAACCTGATGAAAATAAGTTTTCAACTTTAATTACAAATGTTGTGGCTACACAGTCGTTGATTTTAGGAAGAACATTTCTAACTGCAGCTATTATATGACATGATGGTCCTTTGACAACATCCACTTATTACACATCTTATTCAAAATGTAAAAAAAGCTGATGTTCCGGAAATAATTCACATTTCACTATGAAACAATGTTGCCTTTTTATTTAAAAATATTCTTACTTTCTGTTTTCAGAAGAAAGAATTTAGGGTAGGTAACTGGCCTATAATGATTCTAGGAGTTGATATAATTTTATGTACTGTTTTAAATTGCTTTGTGATTAAAAGTGATGTAGAGAATTAAATAATTGTAGTAGTCATAGAGGTAGTGTAAGTCTGCTTCATAGTAAGCAGTATCAGTGTCATAGGAAATGTGGAACATGAGTGAGCAAGAAGGGTGAGATATTACTAGTACAGGATTGCGAAAGTGATCTTGAACGTTTTCTTTCTGAAAGTTGCGGAAAAAGAAAATGACGGGATTTGCTTAGACACGCCCACGAGGAAAATGGCGGCGGGCTGAGAGCCGGTCGCGGCAGCACCGAGGCGTCTCCTGATGACCGAAAGGAATGCAGTGCGGTAGCGAGAGATCGCAAGTTTCCCCCTGTCCAGGTGAGCGGTAGAGGCACTTCTTTCTTGTAATTACCGAACGTTAGGCTAAGCCGGCTCCTTTGTTTCTTCTATCCGAGGATTAACGGCCGTCCTAGGAGGTGCAGTAGCAGGCGGCGCTAGGACCTGCGCTAAGGACCAGCGCATACCGAGTCTCAGATCCAGGAACGCCTTCATCGGGTGAACGCCATCGGCGGAGGCTACGGAGGTGCCGGCCAGGTCAAGCATCTTTATAAACCCTATTTGAGCTTTTTGAGATCAGCGAGCGGTGAAATTAAGAACGCTCAAGCAGGAGTAGCAATCAGCAACCAGCGATGGTTAAGGCCGGTCTGACTACTGGAGCACGCACAGAAAAGAGATAGCGCTAGGGCCACCACGGACCTGCGTTTATTAGCATTCACGCTGGAAGAACGCCGACGATGCCTATGGAGCAGATTTCGCTCCGCATTATTTAAACTTAAATTTGGAAGTTTGGTAACACACACAATTGAGCAACAGCCAGCCAAAACGGACCCTGTGAGAAAGAAGCTCTACTCTCTGCTGGTAAGGTGTGAGGAGAGGGGGAGTAAGGTGGTAGCGACCCACGGATCTATTACTGGGAGGTGGGGTGGCATGGATCAAACGCAGCTTGGTCTCCCAGTATATAAGAACACTGAAGTTCCAGCACAAGAGCCGGCTGTGTTGAAATGCTCTGAGTCAGGAGGGCAAAAATTGACGGAAGCTGCTATACCTAAGAATACCAAGTCAGTTAATGTTGAGATTAGCTCAATACATGTAAAACAGGGAGATATCCTTCCAATAAGAAGAAACAGGTACCAGCTGAGATCAAGGGTGGAGTTAAGAGAGAAAGGGGCTCTAGAATTTGAAGAGAGGGAGCGACCTATGCCATTAACCCCCTGCAAAAGCAAAAAGAAAAGGACCACATTAGTTAAAAAACTTAAAGGAGCATCTCACGAGGGCCAAGCGGTGAAAAGTACTCCATCCCTAAAATCTTTTTTTAAGGTCTTAGATCAGGCTAAGCGTTCTTCAGTGCCGCTGGAGGGCAACATTGGCACTACACCCTTAAAAAACCGCTACGAGGTTCTAGAAAATTTGGGAAACATGGAAAATGCAGAGGAGGGAATAGAAACGCTAAACCCAGTGGGTTTTGGGCAGCATAAGGCTCAACTGAATCTTCCCGATACAGAAAGTGTATTATGTGCTTCTGCTAATTTAAATAAAGCACCCCCTGCAGACAAAGTAGGGGGAAAACTAGACACTAGACCCAAGAGTCAGGCTGCAACGGCTAAACCTGTACAAAGCAGCTCTAAGGAGCCGGGTGAGGAGACTAGGAGTGTGGATGCAAGTGTGGATGCAAGCAAAGATAATCATTCAGATTCTGCTCAAATAAATTCAGGAACAAGGAGGAGTTCTGAAGACTCAAGTGAGCGTGAGAGTGACCGGCTAGGGGATCTTTTTCGATCCTTGAGAGGCGATATGATGTTGAAATTCGAGATATCGGAAACTAACCAAAAAACAATAAAGGACAGATTTGATGTGTTAGAATCCAAACTAGAAGAGGTCACTCTGCGTACAGGGAATCTTGAAATAGAAGCTGCTGTTCTGAACAAAACTGTACATGGGAATCAAAAGGATATAGAACATCTTAAAGCCCAGAACAGATCATTGGCTATGGACATTGAACGGCTGGAGACTCAAGCTAGGAGGAATAACTTAAGGATTCTGAAAATACCAGAAGGGGAAGAGTTGGAGGACTTAAAGGGATTTGTCTGTAAACTCCTGAGAGACTGTGTTTTAAAGGATCGTCCGGATATAGATTTGGAGGCAGAAATTCAAAGGGTGCACAGAGACCCTTATAAGAGGCGTACGGACAGGAAAACACCTAGGAAAATACTTGTAAACTTCCAGACATACAATGTCAAGGAGCTCATTCTAGGGAGATCCCTCGCGAAAACAGACTTACGTTATAAATCCAGTCCTTACCTCATTAGGTCTGACATTGGCGCAAGAACCGCACAAAGACAATGGGAACTGGGCACTAGAATGCCGGATCTAAGGTCACTGGGAGCACATGTCCAGATGAGATTCCCAGCTATGCTCAGGATCATGTGGAAGAACAAGACATATAGTTTCACACAGCCAGAAGAGGTCGATAATCTCTTAGATCGAATAAAGAGCGAGCAGGAGGAATAGAACTGGGCAGATAAGATGATTACTTCAAGGAAGAAAATAATAAAATGAAACAATAAAAAGGGGAACGGTAGAGGGGAATTTGAGAAAGTAAATCTTTGTATATGCATGACAAAACAGGGGGGACACGATGATTTATTTGTGATTTAATTTGTCTCGCTAGAATACAGTTAACCGGTCATGGGCACCACTTGGCTGCTCCGAAAGGCGAAGTCATCGCCAGGTATGTTGGGGGGGTTCCTCAGGGGGGAGGGGTTCAATGGGGGGGGGAGTCAGGGAAAAAAAAAAATCCTCATATATAAATAAATGTTTGATGCATAAAGGTATGGATGGGTATGAGCATATATTAGACTCATGATTAATTCGTATAAGCTTAGGGTCCTGTCATGGAACATTAATGGTATAGGGGAAAAAATAAAACAGAATAGAATTTGTGAATTTCTAAGAAACTCAGACGCTCAAATCATAATGTTACAAGAAACACATTTGGAGGCAGCACTATGCGATTCTCTCTTTAAGAAGTCTAGGTGGGTTCAAGACATAATTAGCTCCAGGCAATTAGGCGTCACAAGGGGAGTTTCCATCATAATTCGAGCGAACAGAGGGATAAGTCTGAGAAGTTTTGAGACAGATCAATCGGGAAGATGGCTAATCGCAGAAGTATACATTCAAACCATCCCCTATACAATTGCAGTATACTATGGCCCAAATGAGGACAATCCAGTTCCGTTGTCCAAACTTGAATTAGCATTATTCACGACAACTGGTCCTCTAATTTTGGGTGGTGATTTTAATCTGGTCTTTGATCCAAAATTAGATAGAACCTCTAGGGCTAAATACCATGCTCCCTCAAAATCACTTGTCATTTTAGATGCCTTAATGAAAGACTTTACCCTAGTAGATGTCTGGAGGAAAAAGTATAGATCTCAACCAGGCTTCACTTTTTATAGCAAAAAATACAAGAACTATTCTAGAATAGATCACTTTTTAGTTGATCAACACCTTCTCAAGGATATCAACTACCTTTCCTTTACGCCTACAGGATTATCGGACCACGCGGTTCTGGAACTGGTAATCAAACTAAATATTACTCCATTAAAACCAAGGTGGACACTGGAGAGATCACTTTTATTAGATAATCAGATAAAAGTAGAAGTTAAAGATAAAACACTAGAATTCTTTATAACAAACTTAGGATCCTCCTCCTCCCAGGTAGTATGGGAATCTTATAAGGCTTACTTGAGGGGTGTTTTAAGCTCTCTAATGCACTATAAGAGAAAGAGTATAAAAATAAAAAGAAGGGAAGACCTGGCAGCAATAACAAGAAAGGATCTTGAACTACAAAATGCTATCTTAACGAACTCCAGTAGAGTACATTTGCTAGAGAAGGAACTTTTTGATTTACAGCTTCAGTTAAAAGTTTTGGATGAGAGAACTCTCAAAGAAAAATGGGAGTCTAGTAGATTAAAAAACTTTGAGTATGGAGAAAAGTGTGGAGCCCTCCTCGCCTGGAAAGCTAGAGAAGAGAGAACGAGAAATAACATCAAAGTCCTATTACAAAGACAGACAGGAGATCTGATAGAAACAGATGCAGAGATAAGAGAAGAAGCAAGGTCCTTTATGAGGAGTCTTTATACGGAAGACAAAGATCCTAAGGGGGAGGATTTAGAATCTTGGCTGGGAACAAAACATCTGCCGCAAATGTCTGAAACGGATAAAGTATATCTGGAAAGTGAGATAACAGACGGGGAAATTTTAGGTCAATTGAAGAAAATGAAAAAAGGGAAAGCTGCAGGGTCAGATGGGTTGCCAGTGGAGATTTATTCGGATAACAATGACCAATTAATAGCTCCATTAAGGGAACTCTTTAATCTTTTATTGATTCATGGCTATTCCACACCTCCCTCATGGGGAGAAGCCATTATAACGCTTATACCAAAACCAAATAAAGATTTAAAAAGAATAGAGTCTTATAGACCCATCTCATTGCTGAATACAGATATGAAGATTTACTCTGGTATTCTAGCCACTAGACTATCGAAGGTCATAAAATCCATAATTCACCCTGACCAGAGAGGCTTTATCCCAGGGAGACAGTTAAACGAATTAACATTTCAAGCAATAGGGGCCATAGACTACGCTAACGCTAAAAATCTCCCACTGGCCCTGGTTGCCATAGATGCGGCTAAGGCCTTCGACCAGGTAAATTGGAAGTATCTATGGGCCACAATGGCGGCTTTTGGGTTCCCTCAAATCTTCATAGAGGCGGTTAGATCCTTATACCACAATCCAAAGGCAAAGGTCTTAGTCAACGGAACTTTATCTGAGTGGTTCGATATATCGCGAGGTACTAGGCAGGGTTGTCCTTTGTCTCCCCTTTTGTTTGACGTTTATATGGAGCCTTTTGTTTGTGGGATTAGAGAGGACAATACTATTCAACCATTTCAGCTCGGAAATCTGCCACTGAAGGTGGCGTTATACGCAGATGACCTTCTCTTCGGATCACTCGGTAGCCATTCCAAGGCTATTTTCCTTATCGGAAGAATTTGGGAAACTGTCTGGTTACCAGATAAATAAGGAGAAAATGGAGATTATGGGATGGAATAATAACACACATATATCGGGCGCAAAACAAAACATGAGGTACCTGGGAATTTACCTTACTCAATCAATAAAAGATATTACATCACTCAGTTGGCAAAAGGTGGTTAAAGATATTAATAAAACCTTAATAAGATGGGGGAATTTGCCATTAAACATATACGGTCGGGTCAACCTCATTAAAATGACAATCCTTCCAAAATTGACTTTTCTATTTAACTGCATCCCCTTATCATTTTCATTGAAAGACATCAATATTTTACAGGGTAAAATTGGATCTTTCATATGGGCCTGTAAGTCAACAGGAATTGCATGGAAGAAATTGAGGAGGGGCTTAAAAATAGGAGGGCTCGCCCTCCCTGATCTTTTGTCATACTGTCATGCATTTCACTTCAAAAACTTTAGGCTTCTTGCAAATAAGTTAGATGCATCATCACAGGGCCGCTTGTTTCAAGCTCTATTAACTGATTTACCTCATGACCATGATTACTTTATATTTAAGTTTGGAGACCAGAATTTTTTTTTTTAAATTCGTCTTAAAATATTACAGACTGCACTAAAAAATTGGGGGTTCATTAGGAAGACATTTGATACTCCTTATTACCATACACATTCCCCAATATGGGACTCTCCTGGCACTCCTCAATGCCTCCAGGACCAACTGTCACTACCCTTGAAAACAGCTGGGTTAAAAAAATGGGGGGATCTCTGGGCAGATTCGGGCCTAGTAAGATCTCCGCCAAAGAGCCCCTCTTTGAGGTGTTGCCCGTTGGGTATTGCACCGCCGACCCAACGAGGAGCAAGCCCAGATGATGAAGCATGACACCTGAAAGGGTGTGTGAGGGCATTAAATCCAACACAATGGATTCCCAGGGTGAACCTCTGACCACCCTCCCATAATCCATTTACATCACTGACTGTATCAATCCTCCCATTAGTTAGGAACAGCACGACAATCCTTAATTTAAATATACGTTCAGGGCACGTCGTGTCTGGACCTTCTGTTCTCTGTAGAACAGTAATTGCCCTTTACTCCTTGATCTTGATATCTATTTCTCTGCACGGCTAAAACCCGTAGGAGTTTGTATACCGGCGGGTAAGATCAGTTCTGTCCCCCTCCTCAAACACCACTACCTCAACCATATATTGGCCAGGTTTGGTTCTCGAAACTTCATCGCCACTCCTCACTCTCCTGCTCAAAATGGAAGGGCAGGGCCTGAGTTTTAGTGAAGATGATGCTGCAGCTATCCTCAGAACTCCCTCGATTTTAAACATAGACAATGACTCCGCAACGGGCAGTAGCACAGCTGACTAGAAGACACTTTCTGATCTCAAAAGAGAGTGGATTAGAATCAGCTTACATGGCGCCTTAATGGCGGAATATTTTAAAGCTAAAATCGCTCCAAATGGTTTGATTGTAAAAAACTTCCCAAGGATATTCTGGGAAGACGGGCAATTTAAGGTCGAGTGGTCCCAGATATCTTGGAAATGTACACACAACTTATTGATACTGATCGTCAATACATCCAAACGCCTGGCTGATGCCTTGTTGGAAAAGATACAGGCATTAGAGGCAACACTAAAGAACACGGTCACTAACCCAGGCTTTAAAACAAAACTGGCAGAAATTAACAAAGAGATCAGTGAACATAAAGACTATCTGATGAAACAGAAAGTCAATAAATTACAAAAAGACATTGATCGCTTTGACAAGGAGAAAGTATATCCGTACCTCAAAAAGGATTACACGCCGTCAAACACAGGATACCTCTCTGACTCGAGCAACAACTCGTCGAGAAGAGGGTCCGATAGTGATAATAACTCAAGTGGGGATGAATGGCAACCCCGCCAACGACGTGGTGGAAGAGGGGGAAGATGGGGGCAATATCAATACCCCATACCACAGGTACCTTTCCCGGGACATCCAATGTGGCAATACCCACCATATCCACCACCACAATTTGGACCTCAGTACCCACCCCAATTTGCCCCCCAAAGTAACCAGCCTTTTTTAGAAAGAGGCCGGGGCAGAGGGCGAGGGCGAAAGAGAGGGAACGTAACAGACAAACGGGTCCAATGGGAAGACAAGACACCCCAAGGAATGGACACTCGGAGCAAAACGACCAAAAAATAAGCCTGGTGGTCAACCTCTCTTCACATCAACTGACCAATGAAGAAGAGAGGGTATTACAAAGGGGCCTTGGGTTTGTCCCTACTCCCAGAATCGACAGTTTTCTCCAAACCGTCGAATTGCAGAAATTTTTCAGGAAGGTCAGATTACATGCCTTCTTTGCTGACAAACCACATGAACCCCTTGAAGACTCCGGCTTGCACAATGCATCCACATTCACCCCCCATAGTGGTGTAACACCAAGCGAAGTACTTGCCTTTCAACAAGCTGTATTAAGAGACACCAACAGTTTACCAAACCACCCGACATTCAATAACTTGTCCAAGGAAGAAAAAAACATCCTCGACACTCTGGCCAACAACCCTTCCTTAACCATTAAACAAGCTGACAAAGGGGGTGCAACTGTACTAATGGATACAGTGGATTACGAGACAGAGTGCCTTAGACAATTGGATAATACGAGATACTATAAGGCAGTCACACAGAACCCTACAGAACGCCTTACTCTATCCATCAAGAGTATGGTAGAGTCAGCAGAATGTCAAGGTTGGGTCAGCAAAAAGGAGGCAGACTTCCTAGTGAACAAGAACCCCAGGGTACCGTATTTCTATACGCTGCATAAAATACACAAAGGTGTTACCCCAGTCCCGGGCCGACCCATTGTCTCCGGGATAGACTCAGTACTGGAACCCTTGTCCAAATTTTGTGACCACTTCCTGCAACCCCTGGTAAAACTAATACCATTGTATATTCAGGACACAACAGACCTATTACGTCTGCTACAAGACTATAGTGAGACAGAGAATATCGACTATCTCATAACCCTAGATGTTGAGGCCCTATATACAAACATCCCACAGAGGGCCTCCCTAGATGTTATGGAGTCGGCACTACAAAAAATCGAATGGACATCAGCAACACCAATTCCATTCATCATGGAATGTGCCAAAAAGGTGCTTACTGAGAACTTCTTCGAATTCAAGGGCACATACTACCACCAGATACAGGGCACTTGCATGGGAAGCACAGTAGCCCCAAGCATAGCGCACCTGTACATGGCCGACTTCGAGGAAAACCACATATCCTCACTGTCAAATCCCTATCACGAAAATATCAGATTGTGGCGACGCTACATAGATGATATCCTGATTTTTTGGTCAGGAAACTTAGACTCATATAACGAGTTCTTTGAGTGGATCAATAGTCTAAATCCCTATCTAGCGTTCACTATCACAGCCTCCGACAACCAGATAGCATTTCTGGATCTAACAATAAAAATTGAAGGGGGATCGCTCAATACTACTCTATTCAAGAAAAGTACAGACCGCAACAGCCTGTTGCATTATACCAGCCACCACCCAAAGACCTTGCGATCCAACCTGCCTTTTGTACAATTTCTAAGGATACGACGCAATTGTAGCACTATGACTAATTACAAGACGGAGTCTGCTATACTATCCAGAAACTTAAGAGAAAGAGGGTATCCGACCAGAGACATAAAAAGAAGTATGAAAAGGGCACAAAATAACAACAGGGAGAGTGTGATAGAAGTAAGAGAGAGAAAACCCACAACTTCCCAACCAATGACTTGTGTGACCACATTTACTCCAAAATCCAATCAGATAAGAAAAATAGTGAAACGCCACTGGTCCATACTTAATACTGGTACCCTAAACATGGACCAACCAAGGTTTGCCTTCAAAAGGTCGAAAAATATAAAAGATATCTTGGTCCACACTAGACCCAAGACAAGCAATGAACCAATCAATCAATCAATCAATCAATCAAAGCATTTGTATAGCACGCTACTCATCCGGAGGGTCTCAAGGCGCTTGGGGAGGGGGTGTCCGCTACTGCTCGAACAGCCAGGTCTTGAGCTGCTTCCTGAAGGCGAGGTGGTCCTGGGTCAGGCGGAGGTGGGTCGGGAGGGAGTTCCAGGTCTTGGCGGCGAGGTAGGAGAAGGACCTTTCCCCTGTGGTGACTCTTCGGATGCGGGGGACGGCGGCGAGAGCGTGGCCGGTCGATCGGAGCTGGCGTTTGGGAGCGTAGAAATTGAGGCGGCTGTTGAGGTATCCTGGTCCTTGGTTGTGCAGGGCTTTGTGTGCGTGGGTGAGGAGACAGAAGGTGATTCTCTTGTTGACCGGGAGCCAGTGCAGGTCTCGCAGGTGTCCGGAGATGTGGTTGCGACGGGGGATGTCCAGGATGAGCCTTGCTGAGGCGTTCTGGATCCGCTGGAGTCTCTTCTGGAGTTTGGCGGTGGTTCCGGCGTAGAGGGCGTTGCCGTAGTCCAGTCGGCTGGTGATGAGGGCCTGGGTGACCGTCTTCCTGGTCTCGGTGGGGATCCACCGGAAGATCTTGCGTAGCATGCGTAGGATGTTGAAGCATGACTAGGAGACGGCGTTGACTTGTCTGGTCATGGAGAGGGATGAGTCCAGGATGAAGCCCAGGTTGCGTGCGTGGTCTGTTGGTTTGGGTGCGCTGCCCAGGGCGGGGGGCCACCAGGAGTCGTCCCAGGCGGAGGGTGAGGATCCCATGATGAGGACTTCCGTCTTGTCCGAGTTCAGTTTCAGGCGGCTGTTCTTCATCCATTCGGCTACCTCCTTCATCCCTTCGTGTAGGTTGGCTCTGGCGGTGGCGGGGTCGTTGGTGAGGGAGAGGATCAGCTGGGTGTCGTCGGCGTAGGAGATGATGTTGAGGTTGTGCTGTCGTGCGATGGCTGCGAGGGGACTCATGTAGACGTTGAAGAGGGTTGGGCTGAGCAAGGAGCCTTGAGGAACGCCGCAGATGACTTCGGTGGCTTCTGATCTGAACGGTGGGAGGCGGACTCTCTGTGTCCTTCCGGCGAGGAAGGAGATGGTCCACTGCAGCGCCTTCTCCCGGATTCCGACGTTGCTGAGGCGCTGTACTAGGGTACGGTGGCAGACGGTGTCGAAGGCCGCGGAGAGGTCTAGGAGGATGAGGGCCGCTGTTTCTCCGTTGTCGAGCAGGGCTCGGATGTCATCGGTGGCTGCGATCAGGGCGGTCTCGGTGCTGTGGTTGGTCCTGAAGCCAGACTGCGAGAGGTCGAGGGATCCGTTCGTCTCGAGGAAGGCGGCCAGCTGCTTGTTGATGGTCTTCTCGATGACTTTTGCGGGGAACGGGAGCAGCGAGATGGGTCGGCAGTTCTTGAGGTCGGAGGGGTCGGCTGATGGCTTCTTTAGTAGGGCGCTGAGTTCGGCGTGCTTCCAGCTCTCCGGGAAGGTAGCGGTGTCGAAGGAGGTGTTGATGATGTCCCGCAGGTGGGGTGCGATGACAGCGTCGGCCTTGTTGAAGACGTGGTGAGGGCAGGGGTCTGTCGGAGATCCGGAGTGGATGGTGTTCATCGTGCGCATGGTGTCTTCGGTGCTGATCGGGGTCCAGGCGCGGAGGGTGGTGGTGGGGGGCGGTGGTTCGGTCGTGGCGAGCGTCGGTTGAGTGCTGAAGCTGTTGTGTATGTCCGTGATCTTGTCGTGGAAGTATGAGGCGAGGGAGTTGCAGAGGTCTTGCGAAGGGGTGATGTCGTTGTTTACGGCGTTGGGGTTGGAGAGCTCTTTGACGATGTTGAAGAGTTCCTTGCTGTTGTGTGCGTTGTTGTCCAGTCGTTCCTTGAATGCAGTTTTCTTGGTGGTGTGGATCAGTTGGTGGTGTTTTCGGGTGGCGAGCTTGAGGGTAGTCATGTTGTCCGATGTTGGTTCTCTGCGCCAGGCTTTCTCAAGGGCTCTGCAGTTCTTCTTCGAGTTCTTGAGTTCGTCGGTGAACCATGGGGCTTTTTTGCTGCCGGGTCTGTTAGGCGGGGTCCTCAGAGGGGCGAGGTCGTCTGCGCAGTCGCTGATCCACATCGTGAGGTTGGCGGCCGCTTGGCTGGGGTTCGCTGCGCTGGTGGGTGGGTTCCTGCTCAGGGAAGTTGCGAGTTGATCGGCTGTGATCTTGTTCCAGCTTCTGCGTGCAACCTGTTGCTGGTGGTGGTGGATCGTGGTTCTTTTGAAGCTGAAGTGGACGCAGCTGTGGTCCGTCCAGTGGAGTCCGGTGGCGTGGCTGAAGGCGATGTCCTTGCTGGAGGAGAAGACGGGGTCGAGAGTGTGTCTCTATGGAATTTACCACCCGTAACTGGCCACTATCCTTGTGGCACATGCGCAGCATGCCCTTTTACTAAAAAGTACAAATGCATCACCTTAACTGATTCATTTAAATGGGAACTTAGAAGCCATACAAACTGTAATAGTACGAACTGCATCTATTTGATTATATGCCCATGCAATTTGTACTACATTGGCATGACGACACGCAATGTGAAAACCAGAATTTCTGAACATCGCAGTAACTTTAGATGCAAAAAGGACAATACGAAAATGTGCAAACACTTTCTAGAAAGGAATCACACCCCAGACTCAATCCAATGGCTCGTTCTGGAAACATGCCCAAATATCTCGAAAGAAGGGTTATTCCACAAGGAACAACGATGGGTCCATAGGTTATCAAGTGACAGTAATGGTATGAACGAAGACATACCTTGGAGTTCCCTCTGAGTGATATCCCACCTTGGACCACTCCTTTACTGAACCTCCAGTAGCACCTTACCCCCATGCCGCAACCTTACTAGAGACTAAAAAAATGAGAATAAAATACTGAGAATAAGAGACCCAAAGATATTGTTAAGAGAAGTGGTTTAATTTATTTTATTTTATTTCATTTTATTTTATTCAATGATGATAGCCACCTCCTTCTGTTACCTACATTTGGAGGATCTCTTTTACATCGACTTTACCATTTCAAAATGGCCGACACCTTGTCACTCCCCTGATTAGAGGGTCCAACAGCTATAGCACCGCCACGATGTTTGCCATATAATTCTAAACCTCCGACAGAGTAATAATGATATGCATAGACTCGATGTCCTAAATACCGACCCACGATTCCCCGACATATACACATGTTGTCTAGTGTATTTAAATTACTACACTATTATTGTAACTAGCTCCACATACACTGCAAAGGATCAGAACGGTTGAATAAATGGCCCAAAGTCGCCCTAGACTAATTTGGTATATTAACCGCTATACTCCCTATAATAACAATACCAGACCTCAACTTTATAATTACTATGCATTTAGTCTGTATTGCCTCATAAATGCTAAGATGGCCGCCACCTTCGAGTAACCAATGAGAGGCGCGCTCACTTTAACATAATTACAGGAAATGCGACTCCATCAACCATCCACCCGGTTCCAGCGGCGATGGGTAGGTGAGAGACGCAGCTCAGGACAATACCAAGTAAGTGAGCTACACTAGTAAATCGTTTGTTAGTAGGACAGTTAATCCCCTTGTCTCTAAGTTCATACCGGAATAACCGGCAGCTAAGTACATAATTTTGGCGACACGAACAACCGGCTTACATTTTCCCAGCGCGTTAACTCAGCGCTCGAATAACATAGCATTCAGACAACCACAATGATTATATGCCCATACCAGAGAATGGTTTGTGAACAGGACATTTAAGTTCTGAGTTTCTACATATATATCAGGATAACCGACTGAAATGTGCATAACTTTGGCAATGCTAGCAACCGGTTTATATTTCACCAGAGCGATAACTGAGCGATAACTGAGCGCTCGAGAGATTAAATGACCCCGGCCATTATATGCTTTCACAGCAATTATTTACTCTCACGGCTACAAACCCCAACTTTTCAGTTTTATAATTTTACAATACTAATTGGTACTCCTTGGTGACAATACTGAGAGTCCACCAGGAACAAGACCTCACATAATTCCGGATGGGACGAATAGAAAGAGGCACCACTTAGTTCATCCACCCCCTTTCGTAGCAAAAGGTTAGGTATACATTTTCCACGTATCATGATAGATACATCACTGAATAAAAACACCCTAGTTCACCGTTACCCTTGCTTACAATCCTTGGAAGCAATAGTGAAAGTGAAGTTCAAATTGTTTAACCTGACCATGTAAATAATGAAAGCAGGTTCACTAAAAGGATAATCCTTACCAATGAATGTATATAAACCAGCAGTTTTTAAGATGTTCCTCCCATACATACAGCCTTATGGTGGAAGATCTCCCTGAAGCTTTACCCGCTGGACACTGTCGTTGCTCGATTGTTTTTAACACTAGGTGAGTTTTGAATAGTTGCAAGATCCCACAATGGTATCCCGCATCCTTTTAATCTGATTGTATATTCACTAGTCACTCTCACAAAACTACCACGAATGAGAGTGCCTGTTACACTTGTACAATGGTGTTGTGACACTGGCATGTAAAGTGCACCAATGTGACAGTCAATGATGTATTTCTCGAACAACAGCTCGTTGTGATATGCTTGTGCCTTTCTCCCAACAGGTATTGACAATCGCAACGCAAGAAGGGTAATATAATAGTATAATCCTTCCTGAATACACACATTATGGTAGCCATAGGAGCATATATACACCACACCTTATAGAAATCAGCGTAGACAGTTTCCCTCACACTTAGATATTTGCTAACATAGTCAATTGTGGTCCTGAAGAATCGCTAGATATATTCCATATAGCGTGAAACATGTTGACCTGACTACAACAACCTTTGGAGCAGAGTTGGAAACATTAATTTCCATCACTCCCCTCCAGGGTTATCTCTTTTTTAACCAAAGCAGTGGCCCTCTGAATAAAGTACCCTAGGTACCACTAGCTTTATTTTAAACTCACCAATAACCCACGTCTACCACTCGTATCTGGCCCCATACCCGCACTTCATCTATACGGCAGTTGGAAAAAGATCTCCGCCAAAGAGCCCCTCTTTGAGGTGTTGCCCATTGGGTATTGCACCGCCGACCCAACGAGGAGCAAGCCCAGATGATGAAGCATGACACCTGAAAGGGTGTGTGAGGGCATTAAATCCAACACAATGGATTCCCAGGGTGAACCTCTGACCACCCTCCCATAATCCATTCACATCACTGACTGTATCAATCCTCCCATTAGTTAGGAACAGCACGACAATCCTTAATTTAAATGTCATTTAAGATGTCATCAGTGATGTCATCAGTAATGTCATTTGAGATGTCATCAGTGATGTCATCAGTGATGTCACTGACCATGTCATGAATGATGTAATATGTGACATGATCAGCAGTGGATTGCGGGTGCGCGATATATAGTTAGTGCAACTAACTATATATGCGAATTTCAATGGTTTTGTGTGAGTAAAATAAGGTTTTGTAAATGCTAATTCCTAACTATATATGGTCTATAACCTATGGTTTTTTCAGTGAATTTTCAAGGTTTTGTAAATGCTAATTCCTAACTATATATGGTCTATAACCTATTGTATTTTTAAATGAATTTCAATGGTTTTTTAATAGCAAATATCAAAAGCTTTAAAATGTATTATTCTTTAAATCGAAAAATATATTTTATATGTTTTTAATATAATTTTTTTATGTATATATTTTTTTTGAATTTTTTTTTGTTTCGCTACCGGTCCGCGCACCGGGTAGCTTCCCTTTAGCTTAATTTGGTGCCGCGACCCGGTCCGCGAACCGGTAAACGTTCCGTTTGCGCAACTGCCGCGTTAGAAAACAACATCGTGACGCGTCGCGTAAGCGCGACGTATCGCGTTGCCGTGTAATGAGTCTTATGACGCGCCGCGTTAGCGCACCCGGAAGTGCTCCAGAGCGCGAACCGAGGCGCGAAGCGCAGCTCCCCGGAAGCGATCCGAGGCGCGGCGCGGAGCACGTAACGTAAGCGTAACAGGTCATGTGACTTGTTAATAAAACTTTCTATTGGTTCATTTCACTTTTGGTTTCCTAATGATGTAAGGCTAGGTCATGTGACCTAAAAATAACACTTTTCATTGGTTTAGAACATTTTTTTTCCCAAATGATGAAAGCCCCCACCTTCTTTCCTCACTCTGACTTTCATCTTTGTGAGAGGAAGACCTGTTTTTGCTTATTAAAATGATGGCATCTGTAGTAGCTGCAGCTGGTGGACCCCCACCACCACCACAACCACCTAGGAAGGAAGGACCACCTCCACAGTTCCTTCCCAACCCAGAGGAGGAAGAGGAAGAAGAAGAGGAAGAGGAAGTAGAGAGGAGGCAGTTATTACGTGAAGAGCCCCGGAAATCCCACCACAAAGACAGTTTTATTTGGCAGTTTTATTCTTTTCCTCGAGGCCAAAAAAAAGTGAATGCCCGACATGTGACATGCCTCATTTGTAAAGATGTTTTATCTAGAGGTACAGACAAAAAGTATAGTTATGGTAACTATACTATGCACCGTCAAATGCAGAGGTGGCATCCACTGAATTACAGCGTTGCAGAGATGCGTCACCTCCAAGACAACCCACCAACTCCTGTGGCCAGTACATCGGCACAGGTAACTCTGTCGGGACCAGAGGCGAGGGAAACGGTCCCAAACATCCAACAGAATTTTGTGCACATGAAGATAGTGTGCCTTTATTGTGGTGACCTACTCTCATGTGCAAATATGAGTATCAATTTGATAAACAGAGCATTTGAAAACCACAAGTGCTCAAAACGCCCCAAAAAATAAAAACATTTTTTTGCTCCTGTTGAGCCCTTTCTAATGCCTGTTTTTCGTTGTTCCCCCTCAAAAAAAAAAAAAAACATTTAAAATCGTTCAAAAAATACAAAAAAAGTAAAAAAATGTTCAGAAAAATAATAAAAAAAATATAAAACAACAAAAATAATTTAAAAAAAAGTTCTTTTCAGAACTACCTCCCCTTTATAAAAAATTGCTAGAATGTTTAGCACTCTGGCAACCTCTATTTCTTTTGATTCGCTTCCCGGTTCGCGCACCGGTACGCGAACCGGAAGCGAACCAGAAAAAAAAAAAAAAAAAAAAGAAGAGTAAGTATAAGGGAAGGAAACATTAATTTCCATCACTCCCCTCCAGGGTTATCTCTTTTTTAACCAAAGCAGTGGCCCTCTGAATAAAGTACCCTAGGTACCACTAGCTTTATTTTAAACTCACCAATAACCCACGTCTACCACTCGTATCTGGCCCCATACCCGCACTTCATCTAAACGGCAGTTGGAAAAAGATCTCCGCCAAAGAGCCCCTCTTTGAGGTGTTGCCCGTTGGGTATTGCACCGCCGACCCAACGAGGAGCAAGCCCAGATGATGAAGCATGACACCTGAAAGGGTGTGTGAGGGCATTAAATCCAACACAATGGATTCCCAGGGTGAACCTCTGACCACCCTCCCATAATCCATTTACATCACTGACTATCAATCCTCCCATTAGTTAGGAACAGCACGACAATCCTTAATTTAAATATACGTTCAGGGCACGTCGTGTCTGGACCTTCTGTTCTCTGTAGAACAGTAATTGCCCTTTACTCCTTGATCTTGATATCTATCTTAAATGACATCACTGATGACATCACTGATGACATCTCAAATGACATCACTGATGACATCACTGATGACATCTCAAATGACATCACTGATGACATCTCATTTGACATTACTGATCACATCACTGATGACATCATTCATGTGATAATACGATGAACCTCTTCAGACTATAACCTTAGATACACTCAGTGTAGACAGACACTCACAGACTGTCACTCATCCATGGAGTTACTCACACACCTAGTCAGTCATGCAAAGAATCAATCACACCTCCATTTCCTCAACTATACAGTTATACACACCTTACTTATTCAAACATGTAACTAACTGTATGAGTGAATGATTAAATGTGTCTTACTGAATGCATAGGTTAGTGACTAAACTGTCTGAATGTGTGCATCATTATGTCTGTTGTTGTGTAAGCTGCTGCATGTGTTGATTAGTAGCTATATGACTGACTATATGGGTTATTGATTGGTTGCCCAAGTATTTGTATGTGAGGCTGAGTGTGTGTGGGAATGGCTGGGAGGTGTGTGACTCTGTGCATAGATGTGTGAGCAGTTGATTCACTTGGTGTATGGGTTCAAGAGTACATGTGGAAACAGCTGTATGTGCGGTTGACTGTGTGCATGGGTGTGTTGGTGAGTGAATGGATGTCTCAGTGCTACATGTCCAAGTAAGTACATATGTAAAAAACAGTGCATGTGACAGTTGGCATATATCAATGACTATACATGAGAGCCTGTGATTGCATAAGTGACTGTATGGATGAATGTGTACTTGTATCAGTGATTGTAAAAGAGAGTAAGTATGTGTTAGTATATGTTTGAATAAGTAAGGTTATGTGTGTATAACTGTATAGATGAGGAAATGGGAGTGTGATTGATTCTTTTCATTACTGAGTAGATTAGAGAGTAACTCCATGGATGACTGGCACTGTGTGAATGTCTGTATAGGTGTATGAGTGCATATGATAGCGTTCTAATGATGAGTGACTGTATGTATGAGTGATTGTATGGATGAATGAGTGGATGTGTGTGTAGACTTATGAATCAGTGAGTGTGTATGTAGTAAGTGGTATTGCTGTGTCAATGGTTTCAGGAATGGTAGTCTGTATTCAACACTGGATGTATAAAAGGTTAGATTAGAGTGTGAGGAGGTGCATTATATTATCACATGGATGATGTCATCAGTGATGTCATTTGAGATGTCATCAGTGATGTCATCAGTGATGTCACTGACCATGTCATGAATGATGTAATATGTGACATCATCAGCAGTGGATTGCGGGCGCGCGAGTTATAGTGAGTCCAACTAACTATAACGTGGGAATTTCAATGGTTTTGTATGAGTAAAATGTTCAGCTAACTATAACTGGTGTGAAACCTATGGTTTTTTCAGTAAATTTCAAAGGTTTTTTAAATGCTAATTCCTAACTATAACGATTGTGAAACCTATGGTTTTTTCAGTGAATTTCAAAGGTTTTTTAAATGCTAATTTCTTACTATAACGTTTGTGAAACCTATGGTTTTTTCAGTGAATTTCATAGTTTTTTTAAAAGTTAATTCCTTTGTATATCGACTTTGTAACCTACGATTTTTTTTAACTATTAATTATAATTATTATTATTTTTTTTAAATTATTTGTTCACTGTATTTTTCTTTTTTTTAATAATTTTTTTCCTGGTGCGCTCAGGGTGCGCGCACTGGTAAGCTTACCCGTACCATTTTGTCTTGGAGCACTCAGGGTGCGCGCACCGGTGAGCTCTCCCGAGAGCGCAGCGAGAGCGCTATTTCTGCGTTCGTAAAAAAAAAATATGTATGAAAACTAAATAATAATGCAAGATATTCAGTACCATACTTATAAAAGTAGTATTTTTGATTTTCCGAATGAAAATGATTTTGCATTTCCGTAAAGCTACCAAAACGTCACTAAGGCGCGCCGCGTAAGCGCCCCCGGAAGCGCCTAAGTTCGCGCCGCATAAGCGCCCCCGGAAGTGCTCCGGTGCGCGCAGCGTAAGCGTGTCAAGTCATGTGACCTTAAAATAACTCTTTTCATTGGTTGTTAACAGTTTTTTTTTACAACTAATGAAAACCCCACCCTTTTCCTTCACTTCTTCTTTCACTTTGGTGAGAGCAAGACCTCTTTTTTTCTGTGCTAACAATTTGTGGATAGAATGGATGCCAGAGCATCCAGCAGCAGTGAGGAGTCAGATGGTTTCATTGATGAAGAGCCTCCTCAGCCGAAGGTGAAAGAACATTTTATTTGGAAAAATAATTCTATACCTGAGGGACTTAAAAAAGTAAATGCTCCAAAGGTGGAGTGTAAGATCTGCCATACTGTACTTTCCCGAAGAGACCCCAGAAGGAAGTACAGTTTTGGTAATTCAACTATGATTCGGCACGTCCAGAGGAGGCACCCCCAGAACTATGCCCCGGAGAGTGTCAGGGCTCTGGCACGAGAGGCTCCAAGGGATGGTGCTTCTACTTCAACAGGAGGAGCAACTGTATCGGTGAGGGTCGACCAGAACAGCTGATCCCAAATATTCAGCCTGTTTTTAATGAAGCCACAATCAAATGCAAACATTGTGATGAACTACTTTGTTATGGTGAACAAAGTATTATGAACATTGTTCGAACAATAGAGAACCACCGCTGCCGTCCCCAGCCCTAATTTTGATTTTTTTTTTGCTCCTGTTGAGCAGTTTGCCAATCCCTGTTTTTGTTTTTGTTGAGAAAAAAACGAAAAAAGAAGAAAAAAAAGTTCTTTTAAGAACTACCTCCAATTCTCAAAAAAGAGCTGTATTCTTAAAACAATGAAAAAGAGTAACTGAAGTGGAGTGCAGTGAGAGAGGAGAGTAAAATGAGTGAGAAAGCAAAGAAAGGGACGAGAGGGGAAGGGAAGTGAAGTAGGGGGACTGAAAGAAGGTGAGTGTGGGGAAGGAGAGTGAGGAGAAGGAGAGTGAACATGGGGAATTAGGATAAGTGAAGAAAATGTAGTAAAGGAACGGGGGTGTGGAAGGGTAAGAAAAGAGCAGTGAAGTTTAGGAAAGAGTGGAGATACATACTGGATAAAGGCAAGTGAGTGTGAGACAAGGTGAGTAAGGAACTGAAGAGACAGAGAAAGTGAAAGAAAAATCGAAAGTAGAAGACTGAGGGTCTCATTTATGAGGCCATGCGTCACTTTTACACCGCCGGTGCGTCACTTTTTGTGACGCACCAGTGGTGTAAAAAATGCGCCTTGTTGAGTCATATTTACAAAGTGACGCATCTAGGTAGATGCGTCACTTTGTAAACCCCTGTGCCACATTATACCTGCGCCAGGTATAATGTATGCAAAGGGGGCGTATTGACGCAAGGAAGGGTCGTAGAAGTGACGCAGTGAAATCTATGAGATTTCACTGCGTCACTTTTAGGACGCCGTTGCGTCAAAATCTTGCGCCTGCCTCACAGCAGGCGTGAGACTGATGCAGGCCCTTTCACATGGGGCTTGCCCCATGTGATAGGATGCATTGCTGGAGTTGCGTCACTTTTGTGACACACTCCAGCAATGCGTCACTTTTGCGCTTACAGATACGTCAGAAATACTGACGTATCTGTAACTCCTTGCGACATGATGCGTCATACATTAAATATGACGCATCAGGAATGTAGCAAGGAGAGCGCACTGAGAAGTGACGCATCGCTGCTTTCACGCAGCGATGCGTCATTTCTCATAAATGAGGCCCTGAGTGAGGGAGGAAAGAAACATAAGTGAGGGAGTGTGGCTGTGTTATAGGGAGTGAGCGTGATAGAAGAGGAGTGACAGACTAAGGGGTCAGAGAGAATGAGGCTAACAGAGAGAGAAAGAGGGAAGGGGAGTGTAGAACTAAGAGGACAGAGGGAGTAAAAGAAGGAGTTAGTGAAGTGGAGTAAGGAGAGTAAGGGAAGTAAGCATGGGCGTAAAATCCGCTCCGCTCGCGGATTTTTCGGATTTTCGGCAAATCCGCAATCCGCGAACGCTCGCGAATTTGTCGAAAATCCGTGAATCCGCTCGCGGCGGATTTTTTGCTTGGTTGCGGCGCGCGGCGTGGTGCACGGCGTTCACTTTCCGTCATATTAGCGTTTGCCGAGTTGTTTTTCTTTGCGAGTGACGCGCCATTTTAGATCTTGCTGCGTGTTCCCGCGGGAGTTTGTCGCCCGCGAATACGTACTCGCGGCTTGCCACCTTGCACAGCACACCTCGCGAGAGTTCGCAATTGCGAACACGTAGTTGCGGCGGAAAGGAACAATCTCGCACTTGCGAAATAGAGATTTTGCAATTTCGCACAAGAAAATCACCAGCAAACAGGATAAACCTTCAGAAAATTATGATTTTTATCAGAATCACTCCTCAGGTTGACATTTGCATGGCCTTTTTTTTTGCAAGGAGTCCATTTTGGGGGGGGGGGGAGTAAGGAAGTGCCCCACAGTCTCCAACTTCCTGTTCCTGTCCAGCAGGCTCCTCCCAGTGCTTTGTCCATCTCCTGGTCACTTTCATTTGGATCTGGAGCTGGAAGGATTACTTTTTGTGGGTGCTGCTGGATATTTGGATTTGAGGCCTTTTTGACTGTCTTTGGATCACTTTTGGATTAGAAATCAACTTTCACAAGTAAGTTTGTTTGGGGCATTACAGTTGCTGCAAGTACAATTTTTGAACTTTTTCAGAAAATTAAATAAATTATATTGTGGGTAGCCACAGTATCCAGTAGGACCAGGGTTGGTTATGGGTGCATGATACAACTGTTTTGTTGAATTTAAACACCATTGAGGCCATGGATGGGCTGGGATTGTGCTTATTTTATTGTTTTTTGTCGTTTTTGGGGGGCTGCTGGTGTGGCCTTTTGCTTGCCCAGGGGTGGTGGTGGTGCATGGACTGAGTGTGCCTGTGGTGTGGTCTCACTCTCTTTGATGTAAACATCATGGATGGCATTGGATTGTGGTGATTTCTGGCTGTTTTTCTGTTTTTTGGGGGTGTACTGTTGATGTGGACTGGCCATGTGGGTGGTGGTGGTGGCCATCTTGAGTGCTGGCTGGTACAGGCAACATGTGCTTGGGGTGTAAGGGGGCCATTTTGAGGAGAGGCAGTGTCTGAGGCCTGCACTTATTTTGCCTACTTTTCATCCCTTATGCCCAGGGGTAGTGAGTGTTGCATGGGCCTAGTGTTTCTGAGGGGTGTCTTCTTGAATTTAAACACCATTGAGGCCATGGATGGGCTGGGATTGTGCAGATTTTATTGTTTTTTGTCGTTTTTTTGGGCCTGCTGGTGTGGCCCTTTGCCCAGGGGTGGTGAGTGTTGCATGGGCCTAGTCTTTCTGTGGGGTGTCTTCTTGAATTTAAACATAATTGAGGCCATGGATGGGCTGGGATTGTGCTTATTTTATTGTTTTTTGTCGTTTTTGGGGGGCTGCTGGTGTGGCCTTTTGCTTGCCCAGGGGTGGTGGTGGTGCATGGACTGAGTGTGCCTGTGGTGTGGTCTCACTCTCTTTGATGTAAACATCATGGATGGCATTGGATTGTGGTGATTTCTGGCTGTTTTTCTGTTTTTTGGGGGTGTACTGTTGATGTGGACTGGCCATGTGGGTGGTGGTGGTGGCCATCTTGAGTGCTGGCTGGTACAGGCAACATGTGCTTGGGGTGTAAGGGGGCCATTTTGAGGAGAGGCAGTGTCTGAGGCCTGCACTTATTTTGCCTACTTTTCATCCCTTATGCCCAGGGGTAGTGAGTGTTGCATGGGCCTAGTGTTTCTGAGGGGTGTCTTCTTGAATTTAAACTCTATTGAGGCCATGGATGGGCTGGGATTGTGCAGATTTTATTGTTTTTTATCGTTTTTTTGGGCCTGCTGGTGTGGCCCTTTGCCCAGGGGTGGTGAGTGTTGCATGGGCCTAGTCTTTCTGTGGGGTGTCTTCTTGAATTTAAACATAATTGAGGCCATGGATGGGCTGGGATTGTGCTTATTTTATTGTTTTTTGTCGTTTTTGGGGGGCTGCTGGTGTGGCCTTTTGCTTGCCCAGGGGTGGTGGTGGTGCATGGACTGAGTGTGCCTGTGGTGTGGTCTCACTCTCTTTGATGTAAACATCATGGATGGCATTGGATTGTGGTGATTTCTGGCTGTTTTTCTGTTTTTTGGGGGTGTACTGTTGATGTGGACTGGCCATGTGGGTGGTGGTGGTGGCCATCTTGAGTGCTGGCTGGTACAGGCAACATGTGCTTGGGGTGTAAGGGGGCCATTTTGAGGAGAGGCAGTGTCTGAGGCCTGCACTTATTTTGCCTACTTTTCATCCCTTATGCCCAGGGGTAGTGAGTGTTGCATGGGCCTAGTGTTTCTGAGGGGTGTCTTCTTGAATTTAAACTCTATTGAGGCCATGGATGGGCTGGGATTGTGCAGATTTTATTGTTTTTTATCGTTTTTTTGGGCCTGCTGGTGTGGCCCTTTGCCCAGGGGTGGTGAGTGTTGCATGGGCCTAGTCTTTCTGTGGGGTGTCTTCTTGAATTTAAACATAATTGAGGCCATGGATGGGCTGGGATTGTGCTTATTTTATTGTTTTTTGTCGTTTTTGGGGGGCTGCTGGTGTGGCCTTTTGCTTGCCCAGGGGTGGTGGTGGTGCATGGACTGAGTGTGCCTGTGGTGTGGTCTCACTCTCTTTGATGTAAACATCATGGATGGCATTGGATTGTGGTGATTTCTGGCTGTTTTTCTGTTTTTTGGGGGTGTACTGTTGATGTGGACTGGCCATGTGGGTGGTGGTGGTGGCCATCTTGAGTGCTGGCTGGTACAGGCAACATGTGCTTGGGGTGTAAGGGGGCCATTTTGAGGAGAGGCAGTGTCTGAGGCCTGCACTTATTTTGCCTATTTTTCATCCCTTATGCCCAGGGGTAGTGAGTGTTGCATGGGCCTAGTGTTTCTGAGGGGTGTCTTCTTGAATTTAAACTCTATTGAGGCCATGGATGGGCTGGGATTGTGCAGATTTTATTGTTTTTTATCGTTTTTTTGGGCCTGCTGGTGTGGCCCTTTGCCCAGGGGTGGTGAGTGTTGCATGGGCCTAGTCTTTCTGTGGGGTGTCTTCTTGAATTTAAACATAATTGAGGCCATGGATGGGCTGGGATTGTGCTTATTTTATTGTTTTTTGTCGTTTTTGGGGGGCTGCTGGTGTGGCCTTTTGCTTGCCCAGGGGTGGTGGTGGTGCATGGACTGAGTGTGCCTGTGGTGTGGTCTCACTCTCTTTGATGTAAACATCATGGATGGCATTGGATTGTGGTGATTTCTGGCTGTTTTTCTGTTTTTTGGGGGTGTACTGTTGATGTGGACTGGCCATGTGGGTGGTGGTGGTGGCCATCTTGAGTGCTGGCTGGTACAGGCAACATGTGCTTGGGGTGTAAGGGGGCCATTTTGAGGAGAGGCAGTGTCTGAGGCCTGCACTTATTTTGCCTATTTTTCATCCCTTATGCCCAGGGGTAGTGAGTGTTGCATGGGCCTAGTGTTTCTGAGGGGTGTCTTCTTGAATTTAAACTCTATTGAGGCCATGGATGGGCTGGGATTGTGCAGATTTTATTGTTTTTTGTCGTTTTTTTGGGCCTGCTGGTGTGGCCCTTTGCCCAGGGGTGGTGGTGAGAGTTGCATGGGCCTAGTCTTTCTGTGTGGTGTCTTCTTGAATTTAAACATAATTGAGGCCATGGATGGGCTGGGATTGTGCTTATTTTATTGTTTTTTGTCGTTTTTGGGGGGCTGCTGGTGTGGCCTTTTGCTTGCCCAGGGGTGGTGGTGGTGCATGGACTGAGTGTGCCTGTGGTGTGGTCTCACTCTCTTTGATGTAAACATCATGGATGGCATTGGATTGTGGTGATTTCTGGCTGTTTTTCTGTTTTTTGGGGGTGTACTGTTGATGTGGACTGGCCATGTGGGTGGTGGTGGTGGCCATCTTGAGTTGGCTGGTACAGGCAACATGTGCTTGGGGTGTAAGTGGGCCATTTTGAGGAGAGGCAGTGTCTGAGGCCTGCACTTATTTTGCCTACTTTTCATCCATTATGCCCAGGGGTAGTGAGTGTTGCATACTTGCATGTCCGTAGTCTTTCTGTGGGGTGTCTTCAATGTAAACATCAAGGAGGGCATGTGCTCATTTTTCTGTGTTTTGTCGATTTTTTGGGGTGTATAACTGAACTGATGTTCCTCTGTCTTCCATTGCTTTTAGGTGCACAAGAAGACTCAAGAGAACCACCAGTGCCAGGAAGAAGTCCTGCAGCGGTGTGTGCAGCATAACGTCACGCGACGTCACGTCTGGACACAGAACCCTCTGCAACTCGTGCAACTGCTGCCTGCTGACCTGCTCTGAAGAGGATGGCCCCAAAAAAAGTAACCCGTAGCTCCTCTAGCAAGAAAGGTGCCAGTAAGGAGCAGAAGAAGCAAGTTACCAAGGAGACTGGTGTGCCGCCCGCCCCTTTTTTTGGGAGTAAAAAAAAAAGTATGCCTGCAGCAGCAGCAGCGGGATCTGCTGGGGACCAAGCTGGCAGCAGCACCCCCGCTCCATTGGGCTCAGTGCCACCACCACCACCACGCCAACTTAAGTCCAAGCCCTTGAGTGCTGCAGAGGCAGCCAGTATAGTTGTTCAATCACCATCGACCAGTGATGTTGGCTCATCGCAAGAAAGCAGCAGCAATGTCCCTCAATCAACACAGGTTGTTGTAGCTCATCTGACGAGTGTTGAACAACCACAGCCGCAACAACAATCACATGTGCAAGTACAAGCCCAAGTACATGTGGAAGGAGAGGCAGCGCAAGGAGATGCGCAAGCAGAGGTGCATGGAGGGTCACAAGTGCCCACAATAGTTGTTCCTCCCGAAGTAGGGGCACATCAGGAAATCGACAATCAAGGCGAGGTATCATTTGAGGAAGCCACTCCTCCTGCTGATCCTTCATTGTCTTCCACAACCCTAGCAAGGAAGAGATCAAGGGTGGTGTCTACATCCTCTTCAAGCACACCTCCTTCTGATGATACGGATCAAACTTGGGAACCAGCACCACAGCCGTCTGAGAGTGAGGCACACCATGATCCAACAAAGGTACTTAAGCGTAAAAGGAAGCTCGTCCAAAGTCTCAGACTTATGGAGTGTGATGAGGCTCAACAAGAAGTGGCGGATACTGCTGCTGATGAAGACTCTGCCAACGACGACCCAGTCATCATAAAGGTCACTGCAGCCCCAGCGGGCATGCAGCAAACAGACATTTTGACCCTAGCCCGAAGAGCTGCTGCGCGTGATGATGATGATGATGATGTTGTCGATGAGGAGGCAGTGGAAACACCACAATCATTGGAGTTAAGTAGTACACCAACTCGTCCCGCTTCCATATTTCTTTCTGGCAAGAAGAGACCTGCGTCAACCTCGACCTTAATTAGTGGCGGTGAAAGTGGAAAACGTACAAAAGTTGGGCAATCCAGATCCTCCACTTCATCTGGCATTAGCTTCATGACCACCACCACCAGTATCGCCGCCTCCTCCAGGTCCCACAGACACTTCAAGTCCCCAGTTTGGGACTTCTTTACTGTTTGTCCCAAAAATCCAAAGTTTGCCATTTGTACCCTTTGTAAGCTTGCAGTTAGTCGTGGTAAGTCAGGTACCAACTATGGTACCGGCGGCCAGAGTGGTCATCTTGAGAGAAAGCACGCTGTCCAATGGTTTGCGCACCTAGCTGCGATCAAGAAAGGCCAAAATCAAGGAAACGTTGATGTTTCATCTGATGTTGACGAGCAGGAAGAAGACGTGTCAAACACTTCCCTTACACCCAGTACCCCTGTCAGCAGCACACCCAATGTGAGGCACACTAAGAGTGTTGGAGCGAGTGAGACACCAACGCACAAAAGTTCACCAGCGAGCAAAATTGGGTCAACAAAGTCATTATCAGCCCGTAAATGCTTGGTCCAGGCCAACATTAGAACAATGCTTACTTCAGACGTGCCATATGAACGCAACCACCCACTGACGCGTCTGTATAACACTAAGCTGGCTAAAATGCTAGCTGTGGACCTTCTACCTTTTTCTTTTGTAGAAGCGGTAGGTTTTCTTGAATTAGTTGCAACGCTCTGCCCTAAATGGAAGGTTCCGAGCCGGTTCTATTTTGCCAGAGTTGCGGTTCCAGCACTACATGAAGATGTGCTGCAGGCGATTGGGGCAGCTTTGCAGAAGAGTGCTGTTCACACAATACATCTGACAACAGACATGTGGACCAGTGGCCCAGGCGATGATTACATGTGCATCACTGCACACTGGGTCTCTTTTTCAGGTGTTATAGCAAAGCTAAACGCAGGTGTTGACCCGGACCAAGTTTTCAAAGCTGCTCGGAAACATGCAACACTAGCCATGTTTGCCTTGGAGAAAAGTCACACAGCAGAAAACCTTTTGGAAGAGTTTAACAAAAAGGTCTTGACAATGCTATCCCCCCTAAAACGCAAGATTGGTTATGTTTCCACGGATAATGGCGCCAATGTAGTTAAGGCCATGTTCATGGGTGACCATGTTAGAGTGCCGTGTTTGGCGCACTGTATCAACCTGGTAGTTCAAAAATTCTTGAGTGATAAAGAGAGTCCAGCGTTCGAGGTAATGGCCACCTGCCGCAAAATGTGCAACCATTTCAGCCATTCTTTTAAGGCCCGGAAGCATCTGCGGAGACTGCTACTTCAACGTGGAATGCCAGTGAAAGCACTCATCCAGGAGGTGGCAACACGTTGGAACTCAACCTTCTACATGCTTGAGCGTCTGCATGAGCAGTATACGGTACTCGATCACTATTTCTTGACAGAGGCTACATCTCAGAAGGAGGACCTGCGGATGAGTAAGGCGCAATGGGCCATAGTTAAAAGCCTGACAGACATGCTTCGTCCTTTTGAGTTCTTCACGCGTGCAGTCAGCCAGGAGGACTGTAATTTGGGAAAAGCTATCCCATTGTTGTGCATACTGGAGCACCAACTGATGGCGGTTTCTTCTGAGTTTGAAAAAGATGAAAAAAAAAAAAACCATTTCATTTTGTCTGAGAAATTATTACATCGCCTACGTGGTGATGAACGTCTTAAAAACATCAACTCAGATCAGCATTACATTTGTGCTACTATTCTGGATCCACGCTACAAAAAGGCGCTGGCAGACAACGCATTCTTTCCTTTCGCTGATGCAGATGTTCAAAAGTACAAACATTGGTTAGCCTGGTCAGCCAAGAGGTTTGAAAAAGAACGGCAGGTTATTGAAGGAGAAGCCAGTACATCAGCATCAGCATCAGCAGGCCATCCGCAGTCACAAGAATCCACTTCTGCACCTGTGGCTGGGGCACAAGTGACCTCTCAGCCGTTAAAGACACCGGCAACTGGATCATCTGCACCACACACAATGACAACACTAACAGTGGCTGGGGAGGAGGATTGGCTAAGTTTGATGGGGTATGGTTCTCGAAAAAATGTCACAGGCACAGCTAAAAGTAAGCAAAGTGGAGGAACAGTTGATGACCTTGAGTCGATGGTGCAGGACTATCTGAATGACTCAACAGTGGTCTTTCTTAATGAGGAGCCATTGCAGTATTGGCATGGCAAAAAACAATTGTGGCCACAGCTCTACAACCTGGCTATAAACTATTTGTCTTGCCCACTCGCTAGTGTGTCTTCTGAACGTGTTTTCAGTGCTGCTGGTGGCATTGTAACTGCCAAACGGAGCCGCCTATCGCCCAAAAATGTGGAGCGGCTGACAATGATCAAGATGAATCAGCACCTCATACCACCAGATTACAAAGTGCGAGAAAGCACGCCACATGAAGACGATGAGGACAGCAACGTAGATGAGGGGATTTTTTCTCTGTTCGGTGCCACTGACCTCATCCAGCCTGAATTCGCAGAGTATGATGACGAAATCTTGTTCTTATTCCCTGACACCGAGCCCTGAAAATGAGACAATCAATCAAGAACTTTCTTTTTCGTCCTTATTCACTTTTATTCCTGTGTGCTTTGTGTCTCTCTTTCTTTGTTTTGCACAGTTAATTTAATTCAAACTTTAATCACCTAATCCCAAAAACAAGACCATCATCAGAACTGTCTTCACTTGTTTGCTTATTGATTTGAAGGTGCCGCAGTCTACATTCCTCAGGTTCACAAGTTCTGAAGAACATGCTCCTCTATCCTCCTCCTCCAGACTGCGATTTCCCTCCAAGCAGAGTGCTGGATTACGCACAATGAAGAAAGACTCAGCACTTGTGGGGGTGTTGTACTTCTTTGCGGGTGAGTTGACGGTTTTGGGCCAATTGCTGTGAAGCTCTAATAATGGACAAAAGTGTTTTGGACCAAATATGAGGTGGAAATTTCTTGCCGTTTTTGCTGACTTGCTTGCCTTTGAGGTGCTCTTTGGCGGGGTTCCGGGGGTTTGTGTGTAATTTTTGGTGTCTGTCGAAGCACTGCTGCGACAGTCTAATCTTGATTGCATTTGCTTTTCAGGAAATCCGTGGTGGAAAACAGGAGTTATGATGATTGATGATGATGACCTAGCTGAACAGCGCGGCATTTGGAACGAAGGCCGAGAGATATTGTAAGTATGAGATTTCGCTTTTTCGCTGTTTGGGGGTGTTGTCGCGTGTTTTTTTGCGGGTGGGTGCCGCGGGTCTTGGCTGGGGCATTCCTGGGAAGGTCTAATGCCGGATAGAAGTGTTTTGGACAAAATCCTTAAGGAAAAGCCTTTTTTTTGCCATTTCTTCAGACATCTTGCTCAATGTAGCGTTTTGGGGGGCTTCCTGCTGTTCGTGGGTGGGTTGCGGCCGGGGTCTCTGTCGAAGCACTGCTGCGACAGTCTAATCTTGATTGCATTTGCTTTTCAGGAAATCCGTGGTGGAAAACAGGAGTTATGATGATTGATGATGACCTAGCTGCACAGCGCGTTACTTTGGACCGAAGGCCGAGAGATAAGTATGAGATTTAGCTTTTTCGCTGTTTGGGGGTGTTGTCGCGTGTTTTTTTGCGGGTGGGTTGGCGGGTCTTGGCTGGGGCATTCCTGGGAAGGTCTAATGCCGGATAGAAGTGTTTTGGACAAAATCCTTAAGGAAAAGCCTTTTTTTTGCCATTTCTTCAGACATCTTGCTCAATGTAGCGTTTTGGGGGGCTTCCTGCTGTTCGTGGGTGGGTTGCGGCCGGGGTCTCTGTCGAAGCACTGCTGCGACAGTCTAATCTTGATTGCATTTGCTTTTCAGGAAATCCGTGGTGGAAAACAGGAGTTATGATGATTGATGATGATGACGACCTAGCTGCACAGCGCCGCGTTTGGACCGAAGGCCGAGAGACATTGTAAGTATGAGATTTAGCTTTTTCGCTGTTTGGTGGTGTTGTGTCGCGTGTTTTTTTGCGGGTGGGTTGGCGGGTCTTGCCTGGGGCATTCCTGGGAAGGTCTAATACCGGCTAGAAGTTTGTTGGACAAAATCCATAAGGAAACACCAGTTTTTGCACTTTTTGTAAGTTAGGGTTCGTTAGGGTTAGCCCTAGCAGCAGGATTGCATGTGTTTAGGGGGGTTCTATTGCAACGCGGTTCTGTTGTTGTAGAGCACTGTTGGAGCGATGCTGGCTATGGATACTTTTGCTTGCAGGCAAGTGGTTTGAATACAATCCACGGTCTGTATTTGGGTCTACTGTTACTTTCAAAGTACGTTTTGTAACCATTTTTCTGCTAGGCATCGTTTTTGGAGATATGATTGGGTTCTTCTACATTTTTGCGACTGGCTTTAGTAAGGGTCTTGGTGGGAGCATTGCTGGGAAGGTCAAATTTTGTTCTAAAACACAGTAGTACACCCACCTTGAGGGGAAAGATCCGCTATAATATTTTGGCCATACTTATTGATCCTTAAAAAGGTGACTCAGACAGAGCACGCAATTTCAAAAATATTGTACTGTCTATTAGGGAAATCAAAGTGTCACTTTTTGAACCACACAGCGTACATACCTTTTATTTATTTATCAGTGGTATTGTAATAGCACTTCCTGTTTTCCGTTCAATAATTACAGGCCGGGTTTCAGTCAACATCCGCCAGGCAGGCAGTGGACAGGGTGTCTCTTCTGTCAGTGGTCACCACCACATTGATGGACGAAGCGTCAGCTGGAATGGAGGAGTGCCGCCAATAAGAGGAATTGTTTGCTGCATGCAACTTACTTACCAATTTCAACAGGACAACTCCAACAACATACGCAATACAGATACAGTATCCATTGTTGTCTTTTATTCTATGAGTGTGACTGCATGTGCTTACCTTTACTTTGTAACCAAAGATTGTCTGTAAACTCTGTATCTTCAATTATTGTTTGTCCATGCTCTGCTTTTTTTTTCTTCTCTCAACAAAACCTACCCAAAAAGAAACCCCCATTCCCATCCATTTTACAAACCCTAACCCTCTTCCCCCGGGCTGTGTTGTTTTGCTTGATGTCTGACTAAAATGACATCAATAATTCCACACACTTGCTGGGGAGGATAAGGTGATAGCAGCAACAGGCTGGTGAAGGAATACGAGGATATCTTCTAGACTTACTCAGCTTCAGTACTATATCTTCTAGTAGTAGTAGCCAATGTCAAATAAATTCAACGCAAGTACTAGTTATACTTGCAATACTTTACCATTTGTTAGGCTACATTATGGCACTGTTCTAGTGTACTGTCACCTGCTATTTTCTCGATCGTACCGTAACCGTTGTAATGCTACAGTAAGGAGTACAAACAAGGTTTCGTTTTCTTTTTTTCCATAGGCATGCAACTGCCACTGTGTCACACCACTAGTAACACCGCAATGAGGAAATGTCACCCGCCCAGGAATGACAACGTTAATCCCCATTTCACCTGGAGCCAGCCCTGGGCCTAGCCCTAATTTCTAACACAAATTACAGGTAAGATAAGCGTTTGGTGGGAGGTAGTATAATGGAGTATTATTTCGGAGAAGACAAGAGATTGACGGTTGTACTACTAAAGTCCTACGACTGTTCAGGAAAACAAAGTTACTGTTACACTCCCGCCCCCCACCCACCAGACTGAAAAGCAGTAAAAAACAGGTATGGTCAGATAAAGTTGAAAAATATATTTATTTATCCCTAACAAAATAATCTCCCTCACCCACCCTAACCCCAACGATTGTCTCTGAAACGTCCCAAAACGATCCCAACTCCCAAATCCCACCCCCCAAAAGTCTATAAAAAAAGGGCAAGGGACACTCCACTACTGGAGGGTGCTGGTGCTGGTGCATGATGCGGCATGGGCATCATACTCCTTGCGGAGGGTGGCAAGCTCGGAGCGGAGGCCCTTAACCAAGGTCTTATACCTCAGGACCTCCTGCTCCAGGTTGGACATGCGGACTCGTAGGCGGCGTTGGCGTTCCTTGCAGCTCCTGTGGGGGGCAGCTGGTATTTCGGGTGCTTGGCGGTGGCGGTCGGCTTTCTTAGCCCGGCTCGGTCCCGCTGGTTTAGTCACGGAGGAGGATGCAGTGGTCACAGTCGAAGATGTTGCCCCGCTCGACTGCGTGTCCTCCTCCTCCTCCAGGGCCACCAGCCGCCGATACTCGGCGACTGTGGCCTCCAGCCTCCGTTGCCGGGCCAATCTAGCCTGCTCCCTCCTTGTTGTTGATTTGGAAGGAGCAACTATATGAAGAAAGAAAGACATAGTCTGTAACCAATGCTCCTTATTAATAACACAAAGTGATTGAGCCGAAAGTTGGGTCACAGAGTACAAGTAGCAAATTGAAAGCACAGTACATAACTATTGAGGACAGTATCTATGTAACCTCCCACTTCTGCATCCTTGCTCTAACAGTAGTGGTAGTTTAATGAACTAATTCTACGACCACTATGGACTTCCATTACAGTCGACTATGACAGTACACCAGTCTTATTCTTCTTCTTCTCTCTTGTTTAGGGAAATGGGTACGTTATCTTATGCAAGCAGGCAGAATGACATGGACACAGCACAGTGAAGTTGCACCCGAGAAAAAAAGTTGCACACCATGATGATGGAGACAGACTTGCGTTACTGTACCGGTCCAGTACATGCAGGTGGTGAAGCTATTACTTTTCTATTACGGGTGGCACTGAGAATACTCTGTTACAAGGGCTACTGCTTAATTAATTTACCTTTCACCCTACAGTGCAAATGAGTACTAGAAAAGGAAACTGAAGAAGCTAACTAATTTGATTATCTATCACTTCACATGGGACGTATTTAATGACAGATGAGATGACTTTAGGTGCTTTGCTTAATATTGAGTGAACACAGTGATACACCCACACATGAATGACGTACTACAAGTAAACTAAAGTTATTAAGAGAGGTACGGAGTGTCCACCGTAATAACCAGATATATGCTGTGAATGCAAACGCAATACAAAGTACTGCTACTATTCATGGTAGTATTGGACACATTTACAATTTCTTTTCCTTGCCTTCCCTGCACTGGGACGGACGTGCGGGTGCGGTGGTACATGCTCTTCAAGGTAACACTTACTTCACCTGGCGACCATCTACTCTCTCTAGATACACATTTGCTATGTAAGAGTCAGAGAATACCATGCTCCAGGCATCCATTCATTCAAAGTATACGCACACATAGAGTTTCTGTTTCACCCACCCAGGCTGCTGTCCTTCCACCCATCCTTGCTTCATCATTGACCCAGCCATGCACCATACCATATTCTTTCCTTCCCAGCCACCTCTGGGTCCAAGCAAACACATATCGTTCTTCTTTGCCAGCCATCATACAAGTTCGCGTCCCACTTACTTACACCCTTCTTTCGCTTTTCGTTCATCCCACCATCACGTTCGTCTAAGAACTTATTGGGATTCTTCTCACCAAAAACTTCACAGCTAAGTCGAAGTACATTTCGAGGAGGCTAAAACCTGGTTGATTTGTAATTGTAATACACCCGTGCAGAAAGCACACTATGCAGTCTTCAATCTCAATAAGTAAGGAATATATAGCTTACCTGTTTCCGCCACCACCGTTTGATCCCCCACAGGAACGGCCACCAGCTCTTCTAACGCCGCATCCTCCCCAGAGGCCTCCGAGTCCAAGTCCAACACAGCCACCTCCGCGCTGGCCCCGTCACCAGATGTTACACCTACAAAGTACATTTAAGAAAGTTAGAATACACCACTCACTACTATATAATATTTGGTCTAGGAGAAATGTTAAAAAAACAGAATACAATGTAATAATTTGTGACTGTCTACTCCATAGTAAAAATGTCCCATTTTCCAGGGAAGGCTGTTGTCTTGCTGCACTTTTATGCACAACTGATTAATGCTTGCTTTTGATTTTTAACACGCACCACTTTTTCTCCTAACAGACAGAAGCTTGACTCCTGAGTCCTAAGAACACGACCAGGATCAAGTTCAAAGTAGGTGAGAGTTCGGCTCGACCACAAGAAATGTGTCCAATTAATCGTCAGCACTAACCACTTTTCCGTTTACAGTTAAATAGTTTTATGACAAAGTAGATTTTAATAAATGTGTTTACTTTTAATAAAGCTTTTACACTTAAATAGACTCTGTGGTTTTTGTTCCTCTAGACTAGAGTGGATGAGCTAAAGGTTTTGGAATTTTTGCAAGCATGAGTGCCTCTGACACTTCTTGACTGTGCTGTGACTCCGTACTACTCTCTTGTCCTGCGTACGATAATCTAGAGATCATTGGGGATCTATAATCGGTGACTTCGGGAGCTGAATGACTCTGCCACACTATCTAGTCAGTAAGGAGACAGTGCATAGAGGTATTGCTGAATATAATGGGAGTCCAATGGAATTGCCAAATGTCCAATCTTAGTTAGCTACACAGACAGACTAATAAGAATAGTCTAGTAATACCACAGGGAGTCATATTCGAGGCAGGATAAGAATTTATATCCAGTCTACAAGAAGATCAAAGACGATTTAGAAAAAATCGAATGAGGAACGCTAGGAAAAAATAGGTACTGTTTAGTAAAATGTAAACTTACTGGGGCCAGCAAAGGAGCCCTCGCCTGCCCGATCCTGGCCTGCATCCTCAGCACCCTCCTCCTGTGTCCTCTTGCCCTTGGGGGGAGCTGATGTACAACATGAAAGAAAGAAAAACCATAAAACATGGATGAGATTTTTCAACCAAATCAAACATTTCAAAAGAACAATAACAACATATTTTGGAAAAATAGCAAATAGATAGACAACTATTCCACGGGATCTATCTCATGTGGTATACTACGTTATTCGTATTGCCTGATTTGCGGAACGTTGACTTAGAAAGTTCCTATGTAACTCAATAAACAGACTACTAAAGAGGTTTGCCTAGGCCTGGCACTGCAGGCAGTAGTGCGCAACACGTGACAGACAAAGTCCATCCTGCTTGCAGATCAGTGAATACTCAAACTATCAATCCACCCGCCACCACCGCCACTATTTCTTCTGATAGCCATGTGACTGTCTAAAGGAAGGACACTGGACTTCAGTCTGTTGGGGCTGATTTATAAGTCCCTTGCGGAAGTTGCGGCTGATTTTCCTCCATTGTTGCGTGCCTTTTCTGACGCAGCGGCAGAACAAAAGACTCGCCATGGTGTTGGTGCGGCGTATATATTAAAAAAAAAAACACATATGGGCATATGGGCGATGCATCACGTTGTAAAGCCCTGCGCCATCAGGGGGCGTTCCGGCGCAAGGGAGGGCGTACCTGCGCAGGAACGAATCCTAAAAGTGGCTGAGGGAAATCTACAAGATGTCAATCAGTCATTTTTAGGACAATGATGCATGACTCAAACCCTGCGCGCTTGAAGCCGACGTACGGCTTGATGCAGCATTGGGGAGATAGGGTACCCCAGAGCATTGCTGGAGCTGCGCCATCGTTGGCACGCAACTCCAGCAATGCGCTGCCTTTACGGCACAGATGCGTAAGGCTTCTGTGACGTTTTGGGCCAATGGGTGGTGGTGGCATGGCACACAATTACTGCCGCATCCCTGCTACTTTGCAGGGAATCTGCGCCGGTAATTGAAAATATGACCCTTACTGTCTAGCATTACGCAGTTCTTTTCTTTACAGTACACTGATACATAATTTCTCAGGCCAATGAAATGCTTCTGAACACAACATACAAAACAAAGAAGCATAGTAGCAAGCAAGGCTACTGAGAAGGAGAGCAGTGCACCTGAAAATGAAATGCATAGAAGATTTTGAAATATAATTTACCTCAATGTAATCGGCAGCATTATTGCTCTTGGTAAAGAACAAAGATTTGCAAATAACAGAGCAGGATAAAACAGAGTAGTAAATGTACTACTACAACTACTCACCAAGCCCGGGGACCTCTACGCCGAGCGCGTCCAGCAAGTCCCGCTCCCGGTCCATGACATCGGTCCAGCGGTGGGTGGCCTGGTTATATGTGCGCCGGACCCCAGAGATCTTGTACATGGCCCGGCACACCTTCTCCCACCGCTGGCGGCGCTCCCGGATGCCATAGCCGGTCGCGATCTTGCCGCCTCCCAGGATCGTCTTGGGGAGGCGGCGCTGGACATGGAAGATCAGTGCCGCCACTTCCTCCGCGCTGAAGATCTCCCTCGGGACCACTTGCTCCCCCCTTAAACGCCCGCACGGGAGCCGGGCACGGGGTGCGGGACCCTTCCCCTTCTCAGGGTGCTTCCCGGCTCCCTTTACCATGGTCTGGGCAGAAATAAACTTAAATGATAAAGAAGAAATAGAATAGTGAAGAAGAAAAGAAAAGAGTTTAAAAAAGTAGTTTAAAAGTAAATAAAAGCTGCAGAAAACACAAAAATATAGAGCTAGAAAAATAGAGGGTTAGATAATAAGTAAAATTAGATCAAAAAAACTTCAAACAAGCAAAGGATGGCAGAGATTGAGAGAGGATACAGAAAGCATGCCCAGAACCATAGCAATGAATGAGAAACAAGATGGCCGCGCCAGTTCACGACCGCGTGGGTAAGTTCGCGCGAGATTTTCCTTGCGAGTACGCGCGAAATTGTACTCGCGAGCAGCACACTTTGCGAGATTACACATAGCGGCCGGAAACGGAATTACGTCACGCCAACAAGATGGCCGCGCCCGTGTACGACCGATAGGGTAACTTGGCAAACGAATAGCTAGAAGCGCCTCGCGAACACGCGCAAGATCACGCGAACATACACGTCGCAACAAAAACAATTTTGTATTCGCACGTATTCGCGGCTTCCGAAATCGATCTCGCACGGATTCGCGCCCCAAATAACGCGCGAAATTGCAAAAAAAACGATTTTAGCTAAAATGAAAGCAATGAGCAGGTGCAAAAGTTCAAACTTAACATTAGTAACATTCAAGGTAGTGCTTCCTGATGGGCCCCTCCAGAGTTTGCAACAATTCTATGACCCTGCTATGACCCAAACAGCAGGCTCATAGAATAGCACCATAAAGGTCCTGTAAAAAAAAAATTTCACTGCAACAAAAAGCAAATTACAGATAAGGAAGGAAGCAGGTGCCAGCCAGACTGGAACTTTCAAAATTACTGACACATTAATGAAACACAAATTAATTGATGGCAGTTGAAGAAGGGCAGGTGTGCTAGCTTTTTTCAACCACCATAATCTACAGTAATAAATAAACCTAATAGGTGCCTGTGAGGATGTACTAGAGGGTGGCATGGGTGTCCCAGAGGGTGGCAGTGGTGAAACAGAGGGTGCTGTGAACCTGTGATGATAAACCAGACGTAGAAACAACATAGTCGCGGCCGTTGCAAGCCGAAAAGTAAGTTCGCAATTGCGAACTTGTCCCAAAATCGGCGCGAACACGCGCCAACACAAAAAACGGAAAAATCCGCAAGTCCGCTAGAGTTCGCGGATCTTCGCGGATTGCGAATCCGTAAATACGCAAGTTCGCGGATTGCCAATCCGCAAAATCCCCCCATGCTTAAAGGGAAGAGAAAAGAGTGAAGGAGCAAAAGAAGGAAAGAGACAGGAAGGCAAGTAAAGGTTAAGGTCTGAAAGAAGGTGAGTGTGGGAGTATGGCTGAGTTGTAGGGAGTGAGCGTGACAGAAGAGGAGTGAGAGACTAAAGGGACGGAGACAATGAGGCTAACAGAGAGAGAATGAGGGAAGGGGTGTGTAGAAGTAAGAGGACAGACGGAGTAAGATAAGGAATTAGTGAAGTGGAGTAAGGAGAGTAAGGTAAGGGAAAACAGAGAAGGTGTAAAGAAAGAGAAGTGAGAGGAAGGAAAGTGAAGGAGAAGGTCTGAAAGAAGGTGAGTGTGGGAGTATGGCTCAGATATAGGGAGTGAGCGTGATAGAAAAGGAGTGAGAGACTAAGAGGACGGAGAGAATGTGGTTAACAGAGAGAGAGTGAGAAAAGGGGAGTGAGTAAGTTAGAGGACAGAGGGATTGAGAGAAGGAGTTACTGAAGTGGAGTAAGGGGAGTAAGAGAAGGGAAAAGAGTGAAGGAGCAAAGGATGGGAAGAGAGAGGAAGGGAAATAAGGGAGAAGGTTTCAAAGAAGGTGAGTGTGGGAGTATGGCTGAGTTATAGGGAGTGAGCGTGACAGAAGAGGAGTGAGAGACTAAAGGGACGGAGAGAATGAGGCTAACAGAGAGAGAATGAGGTAAGGGGAGTGTAGAAGTAAGAGGACAGACGGAGTAAGAGAAGGAGTTAATGAAGTGGAGTAAGGAGAGTAAGGGAAGGGAAAACAGTGAAGGAGTGAAGGAAGGGAAGAGAGAGGGAAGAAAGTAAAGGAGAAGGTCTGAAAGAAGGTGAGTGTGGGAGTATGGCTCAGTTATAGGGAGTGAGCGTGATAGAAGAGGAGTGAGAGACTAAGAGGACAGAGAGAATGTGGGTAACAGGGAGAGAGTGAGAAAAGGGGAGTGAGTAAGTTAGAGGACAGAGGGATTGAGAGAAGGAGTTACTGAAATGGAATAAGGGGAGTAAGGGAAGGGAAAAGAGTGAAGGAGCGAAGGATGGGAAGACAGAGGAAGGAAAGTAAAGGAAAAGGTCTGAAAGAAGGTGAGTGTAGGAGTATGGCTGAGTTATAGGGAGTGAGCGTGATAGAAAAGGAGTGAAAGACCAAGGGGACGGAGAGAATGAGGCTAACAGAGAGAGAATGAGGGAAGGGGAGTGTAGAAGTAAGAGGACAGAAGGAGTAAGAGAAGGAGTTAATGAAGTGGAGTAAGAAACTGCACATTTTAATTGGTTGTACTTTTGAACACTTTGAAAGTCACATAACATTCACCCATCCCCCCAGTGCTCATTCCCCTGTTACCATGGTAACTCCCTCCTCACCCAGCACACAGTTCAGAAGTTCATCATACTATGTTGCAAAACAAAAAGCAGCAAGCGTGTTTGACCACTCAATGTACCAGCTAATCATGTGCAATGTTTCTTGAAATGACTTTTCCTCAACCATTGAAATGACTTCTTTCAAAAAACAAAAGCATGCACCCTAGTTTTCAGTGGAGAATGTTAAGAAAGCACCAATCATTTTTTGTTTTTCAAGTGCACTGAATCTCAACCACTTTTTTACATAACTCCTACTTTCAAACTGCCATTTCATTTCCACAACTTGTCTGAATACAAGCACATCTACCTTCAAGATGCCAAAAGTGTGGTTTGTGGGTCATAGCTTTGTCCACTGGAGGCAAAACTACGCAGCTAACAGAGGTATTTACAACCTTGATTTACCAAATGTGGACAATGTATGGATTGGACAGAGAGGATTGAGAAGTCACCAATTGATACCATTGGTAAAATCCTTTATGCATCTACCACACCCTGACCTCATAATTGTGCACTGTGGTGGCAATGACCTGGGCACTTTGACTTGGGTAGGTCTGGAAATGCTTTTAAAGGACATCTTTGGGCAATTGATGTCACTTTTTCCAAAAACTGCCTTGGTATTTTCTAATATATGCCAAAGGCAAAAATGGAACTGGTCCAACCAATTTTGTCCACAAGCAAGGGAAACATGTGAATAAATCTGTATCTGCTTTCCTCAGAGACTATGGTATGGGTTCCATTTACCACAACAACTTGCGTTACAACAGGCAAGACATCTATAGGAGAGATGGTGTGCATTTTACAGATGAGGGTAATAGAGTTTTCCTCTTGAATATAAGACTCTGCATTGGTACCTACTTGTAGGTACAAAAAACACCCACATAACTCAACAGCTCTTTTCAGAGCTCCCCTACCTCTAAGCACTCTAAATAATTCTTTTACTATAATTTTTACACTGTTTTTCCCTGTGGTGCGCTCAGGGTGCGCGTACCGGAGCGCGCACCTGGGAACGCACCCAGCGCTTACTCGTGAAAATTTCAAAAAAAGAAAAAAAATGTTTTGCCCTTCAGGGTCCTTCTAGGTCCCCCTCAGAAAACCTAGGGGGTCAGGATGTGTCTCCTCTGCCCCCTTTTAATTATATCCCCTTTTCTTTTTCACCTCTGTTTAGAATGTTGACAGACACCCGACAGCCAATCAGCTTTCCGCTCGCGCACTCCCGTAGCGCGCCGGGTGTGCTCCCCGGTACGCGCACCTGTGAGCGCTCGGAGAACGCTTATAGATACATATGTGTTTTTGAAGTTAATTTTCAAAAAAAACACTGGAGCAATTTTCACCAAATATAGCAAAGGCACATCTGCGTACCAGTCCCTACAATTTTGCCAAGTTTGGCGTAATTCCGTTCAGCGGTTCCGGCTGTAGACTTGTCAGACCGTCCTATGGAAATTAACATAGGGAAAACACGTTTTGGGACCCCCCTTTCTTCTCAGCCCCCTCTTCACAAATCCCCCCGAAACTTCCAGGGAAGGAGCGGAGCAGAGCTGGCCAAAATTTTGGAAAATTACACACAAATTCCTCAAGCGGCGCCAGAGTTATTCCCAATAGAATGTTGCGGATTTCCTATGGTAGCCAATCCTAACTATAACTACCTACTGGCGACCGCCAGTAGGTAATATATGTATATATATATATATATATATATATATATATATATATATATAGTGACGATATGGGTGTTTCTGATTGTGAGGGTCTCTAGTTGGTTATGTTTTTTTAACCAGGCTTTTATTGAGATTTATACTGCATATGAGAATAGCTCTGTATGAGCACACAATAGAATTGTGATAGGCTCTGTATAATATGTGCTGTACTACAAGAAGAACGCTATTATACGGTATGTAATACACAAATTTACAAAAAACATTATTATTAAAAAAAAGGAATAGGGCTGGTGGTAGAGTGCAGGAATAGAGCTGAAAAGAGGCAAGCTACTTAGCTCCAAACGGAGAGAAAACAGCTACACCCAGTTAGAACATCCAGTTTTCAATTAGGAGAACAATTCTGAAACAGGAAAGAAAAAATCAAATTAAAATAAATCACAAGGGGTGCAAAAGTCTGTGAAAAGTCAGTTGAAAACGATTGCAATGGGTTGAAAGCAGCCCACCCCAACAAAGGGAATGAGTGTAAATGATAACTTTTGGGAGAGAATCACAATCTTGGTTTGGGAGTAAGGATGGAAATAAGGTATGCCCTCGTAGCCATCTTGGTTGGGACGAATGTTGGTGGAGGAGGCCTGGCCTCTCTTCCGTGTGTGCAGCAGTGTTGGAGGACTTCTTGGCATGTATGAACTCCAAGGCATGGTGCTTGGGAGGTAAATGAATTGTGTAGCATTCTCTTTCTTAATGTCTAGGCCCTTTGTCTCCTAATGTTGCTGGTACCCACGATTCACCTATCATGATAGAAATCGGGAAAGCAGGAGCAACCTTGGAATCTGTCAGGCATGGAGCCCATTACCAGCACCGCAGGTTGCAGACCAGGGAAGGAGGGGCTAGAAGATCTGCAGTTGAGTCACGATGACCCAGAGTGGCTGGGTTCTCTGTACAGGGCACAGACCTCTGCAGAAAGAGCCCTGAGGACAAACTTCTCCCCAGGAAGTGCATGCTTCATGAATCCATGGAGCTGCAAAATTCGAGGTGCTTGAGTTGCCTGGATTGCCATGTGTGGTGACAGTAATTGGGTCAGGTCACAACAGAAGCTATTTCCTTAATTCTATTATTATTATTATTAATAATAAATTGATTCTTGGTATAGTGCATGGCTACCCTTCGGCATCCCAGAGCTGGTTGAGTCCAAAAACACATTCCTATTTTACTGCAGTTTCTGGAAAAGCCATGTTTTTAGTTGTTTCCTGAAAGAGAGGTGGTGGGATGTGGATCTAAGCTGGATCTAAGCTATAACTTTTCATTTTTTAGTTTTGCTGTAATAATCTAATTGAAACATTTGCTATGTCATTCTCAGGATGTTATTTATGTTTGACTTTCATTTACTTCCCTAAAAACATGTAAAGGGAAGAGGTAGTGAATACAGTTAGCGCTGTATTTGTTATAAAGCACCAGATGCTCCATTGCCTCCCTATTGAATTCATGCTAGAGGCAAAAGCTAGATGTTGTACCTCCACCTTCACCTGCACAGTATAGGCATGGTGTACCCCTAAAATCCTAAAAGAGGAAAGTGTATTGTGGACAACATACACTAAACAGTTTTCACTATAACTCAAACACAAATTCAAAAACTGGTTTTCAATTGGTAATTTGATTTATTTCCAATATTCTGTGATTGCCGATTGGCAACAGTTGAATCACACCGATTCATAAATAGTAAAGCCCTGAGGGGGAGAAAGGGAGGGAGGTGGTGCTCAGGGGAGTGTTAGAGTAGAAAAGAATGACACAGTATCAAAAAAGGGGTAATACCAAATTCAAACATAGATCACATACAATTATAAAACAAGAGCCATCATACAGGCAAAATTCGAGAGAAGTTCATATGAGAAAATTCAACGGTCACAGCTAATTATTAGATCAATCGTGGGTGTGCCGGATTTTCAACAACAAGGAAACAAGTCGACGTTTCGACCCCTAATAGTAGGCAAATAAACCAAAAAATGAACTGGGAGTGTTAACTTGTTTCAAAAACCATTTGAACATTTAATCATCACGTAACATTCAATGGGATTTCTACATTCAAAAATGAATAAATTTCTACATTCAAAAATGAATATTGATATTGGTGTAGAATCACAAAAACAATCAAATTCTTGTCTTTCGTGATGTGCCGCAGCCGACGCGTTTCGTCCTACAGACAGGACGTCATCAGGGCTTGTATAATTATAGATTTTATTTGCTGTCTTTGCCTTCGAATATTGAACCTTGAGTCAGGGGAGTATCCTACATGAGGCCCGAATCATTCACCATGTATCAATATTAGTCTAGAACTTGCACACACTAAGTCAGCGACGTTTCTCCAATCGATTAATCTCTTTATTTCCTTTAATCGAGAGTTCTTTAAAAACTGATATGCCCAAGTGGTCGGGATTTATCGCACCCGGGTCGGTGAGAGGAGCGTGAGGCCACCTATTGAACGACTGAATTAAACATGAGGAATATGGATAACATTGATTACTAGAAGACGGCAATTTTAGATGGTCCATCATCATATTGATTGGGGCATTATATCTCTTGGGCATATCAGTTTTTAAAGAACTCTCGATTAAAGGAAATAAAGAGATTAATCGATTGGAGAAACGTCGCTGACTTAGTGTGTGCAAGTTCTAGACTAATATTGATACATGGTGAACGATTCGGGCCTCATGTAGGATACTCCCCTGACTCAAGGTTCAATATTCGAAGGCAAAGACAGCAAATAAAATCTATAATTATACAAGCCCTGATGACGTCCTGTCTGTAGGACGAAACGCGTCGGCTGCGGCACATCACGAAAGACAAGAATTTGATTGTTTTTGTGATTCTACACCAATATCAATATTCATTTTTGAATGTAGAAATTTATTCATTTTTGAATGTAGAAATCCCATTGAATGTTACGTGATGATTAAATGTTCAAATGGTTTTTGAAACAAGTTAACACTCCCAGTTCATTTTTTGGTTTATTTGCATGTTCAGTCTGGGGTTGGGACGATGCCCTAGTAGCTGGTAGAGTGTAAATTTATACTATCAGGTAATTACCCCTAATAGTGCACCCTAATATACCCTACGTCGTCTTTAAGCCTTGTTGTATAATCCCTAATAGTAGGCCAATTAAAGTCCTTTCACGGGGTCTTCATCAGGTCGTCACAGAGGGAAAGGGAAGGGTGGGGCAATTCTGTGTGAGAAAATGTAAGGAAATTATACTTTAGTGTATATCAAACTAATGACAAGAAAAACCAAATTATTTCTCAATAAGTAATTTCTCAAATTGCATTTACCATGGAGTACGGCCCAGCCGGGCTCTGTACATGGAGAGACAGGCCACGCTAGCTGTCGTGGTCAAATCTAAAAAGTGGAAACCTCAAACAGAGAGGAGAAGGAGTAATCAATAGGGTTCTTAATGAATCAAAAGATAAACTGGTTGTAACTTCACTTACATACTACACTAGTAGATACCATGAGTTATCCAAAATTATACTACAAGATTTAACAACCACTGTCGTCAATACCATTAAAAACATGAAAAACATGAATAATCATGGCGGTGTTAGAGAGCAACAACAGATTATGTCAGTTTATAGAATGTACCTTTAGGTCAATAGGACTCAGAACATCAGGGGTCCAAAGCGTTTTAACAATAATAAGGCAGAGACGGAGTCTGACTAGGGAAATGTCCTCCTACGTTAAACAAAGTGGAGAGAGGTTGTTTACCAAACACTCTTATCAATACCATCCACATCATGAATAGTCATGGCGGTGATTAGGAACGACTTCAGAGTATGTTAAAAGATACCTTTTGAGTCAATAGTACTCGGAACGTCTGGGGTCCAAAGGTTTGACAATTCAACCGATACAGGGTTCTGGTTGTGAATTTAGCCTCCTATGGTAAGCAGAATGGGGATTGTTTACCAACCAGTGTAAGGCAAAACAGTTCTCCAAATGGGGTTTTATCAAATGTGTGCTACCGATTACTTACATCAATTGTAGCAAACACGCGCAGTCTACTTCAGGCGTTTAGGCAGCCTTAATGGCACAAGTCCGCCGGATAAAAAGTTCGTCAACCGACTCGGAGCGGGAATTTACTTCGAGTGCCTGTCCGACTGTTAGTTCTTATACTAGAAGGAAGGAGGGAAAGAATGAATTGTTTGGCCGAAGTTTGGATTACTAAAAATGCACCGCACATTGGTTTACTCACAGAAAAAGGCAAGCGGGCAGCCAGCGTCTGCACACATCCTTACGCGAACTCCGCTGTGTCAACAACGCGGAGTTGGGGGGCGGGGCCAGGTATTGTGCAAGAATGATAGAGACAGAAAAGTGACTTACAATTCGATGACAGATTAAGCACCCGCACTTTACGTAAATATTAGTTTGCTATTTCGGTTCCAGCTCAGAGTTGGTTTGAAGAAAAGTATTTTAAAGAATTAAATACAATAAACCAAACAAGCATTGGTGCAACTCTCACACAGGAGGTTGAAACCAAACCCAGGGCCTTGCAGCTTGCTCTTCAAAAAACGGCATCAATGAGACCAATGTGAATTATAATTTGTAAATTCTTCGTTATTCCTATGGATTGATTGAAAACACAAATGTATTTCGAAAATTAGTACAATTAAACATTGGAAACTTTTACATCTTGGGCCAAGATTAAACAGTCAACATTATCATAAATGTTTAAACAGGCTTTTAACAGAACAGTTAGACCTTTTTCATCATACCCCAGGAAGTTGCAAAAAATCCTCATCAGATCGAGACCAGAAGACTCGTGCACTTCTCCAACATGAGAGTGTAACGAGTGGTTTAGAACAGTTACTACACAGTAAATATTAGCCCAATGTTGCCAGTTGGGCAAGGCTGCTGTCCTGCTCATTTAACCCATTCTTAATGGAGTCCAGAAGGGACATCCATTTGGACTCACGTGTATTCAAAATTAGGGGGAGATTCCCGCCCCTTCTGCCCAGGGTTACCTTTTCAATGACAAGCCAACGTAGATCTGTAACAGTGTGGCCTGCTTGCAGCCAGTGGTCTACCAAGGGCGCCCCTGTCACTTTGCATCTAAGTCTACTCGAGTGGGACGAAATCCTGGATTTTATTTTCTGTTGGGTTTGTCCCACATATACCTGACTACAAGGGCACCGAATGATATAGATGACCCCAGTAGAATTACAATTTGTGTAATGTCTTAAGTTGTAGGTTCTGCCACTATGGGCAAAACTTTTTGTCTGAATCGTTGTATCGCATGCAGTGCAAGACCCACACCGGTAATGGCCAATTACTGGGGGGAGGTTCCAAAGGGATGTAAGAGTTGGTTGGCTTTCTGACTCTAAGTAGGAATGTACCACCATGTCCCTTATATTTTTAGCTCTCTTAAAGGAGTGCAGGGGCAGATCAGTTTGTTCAATGACGTCTGCGACCAAAGGCCAGTTTTGATTGATGATTTTCTTGATATCATTGCTGCGTGTCGACTCAATTTGAGTAAGATGGAGAAAAAGGCTTTGACAGACTTATGCAACAACAAAGAAGTAGTCATCAAGCCCGCGGACAAAGGCGGTGCCATTGTGGTGCAGGACCTCACGGATTATAAGGCAGAAGTCTACAGACAATTGTCGGATGGGATTAGCTACCGCCTTTTACCCAGCGACCCTTCACGAGAATTGGCCAGTACTATTTTGAACATCACTCGAAAAGGCTTTGACGCAGGTTTCCTGAGCAAACAGGAATTTGAGTTTCTGAACCAGAAATTTCCAAGACTAGCGACTATTTATACGCTACCAAAGGTACACAAGAACGTCAACACCCCCCCTGGACGCCCGATCGTATCCGGGTGCGGATCGCTGCTTGAGCCTTTGTGCCAATATGTGGATTTTTTCCTTAAACCCATTGCCCTTAATACAAGGGCTTACTTACGAGATACGACTCAGGTTATTAACATGATGGATGAGAGACCGTTTAATTCAGAACATTCACTACTAGGTACCTGCGACATAGTATCGCTTTACACAAGCATCCCCCAACTGGATGCTTTGAAAGTAATGAGAGAAGCCCTTGATAACAGAACTGCGCCAGTCCAAGTCCCTACTGATTTCATAATTGAACTATTACAGATTGCTATGATGCATAATTATTTCATCTTCCAGGAAGAATTCTTCTTGCAGACTAAGGGTGTGGCGATGGGGGCCACCTTTGCTCCAAATCTGGCGATCATATACATGGACCATTTTGAACATCAGTACATTTTCACAGAGACTAATCCCTTCAACACCAATCTGACCGTGTGGGTCAGATATATCGATGACATTCTGTGCATCTGGGAAGGAAATCGAGAGCAGCTCAAAGTCTTTCATGAATGGCTTAATTCCTGCAACCCGCATATACAATTCACCATGGAATCTAGTAATGAAAGTATACCTTTCCTGGATATCTCCATCTATGTGGAAGCAGACCACCTACACACAACGTTGTTCAGGAAACCCACAGAACGTAATTCCCTACTACAATATCAGAGCCATCATCCGAGGGGCCTCAAGGATAACCTACCAGTCGGGCAATTCCTCCGGCTCAGGAGGAATTGTTTAACAAGAGCAAACTATCTGAAGGAGTCCGAGGTCCTGACTGAACGCCTTATCGTGCGAGGATATCCATCGAGAATGGTGAAAAGAGCAAGAAAACGGGCGTGGTACAATCCACGTGAGACCCTACTCAATCCGAAGAATTCATCTAGGACCACCCAAAACCGCATCGTCTGTGTCACAACCTTTTCGACACGCAGCAATGATATCAAGAAAATCATCAATCAAAACTGGCCTTTGGTCGCAGACGTCATTGAACAAACTGATCTGCCCCTGCACTCCTTTAAGAGAGCTAAAAATATAAGGGACATGGTGGTACATTCCTACTTAGAGTCAGAAAGCCAACCAACTCTTACATCCCTTTGGAACCTCCCCCCAGTAATTGGCCATTACCGGTGTGGGTCTTGCACTGCATGCGATACAACGATTCAGACAAAAAGTTTTGCCCATAGTGGCAGAACCTACAACTTAAGACATTACACAAATTGTAATTCTACTGGGGTCATCTATATCATTCGGTGCCCATGTAGTCAGGTATATGTGGGACAAACCCAACAGGAAATAAAATCCAGGATTTCGTCCCATTTGAGTAGACTTAGATGCAAAGTGACAGGGGCGCCCTTGGTAGACCACTGGCTGCAAGCAGGCCACACTGTTACAGATCTACGTTGGCTTGTCATTGAAAAGGTAACCCTGGGCAGAAGGGGCGGGAATCTCCCCCTAATTTTGAATACACGTGAGTCCAAATGGATGTCCCTTCTGGACTCCATTAAGAATGGGTTAAATGAGCAGGACAGCAGCCTTGCCCAACTGGCAACATTGGGCTAATATTTACTGTGTAGTAACTGTTCTAAACCACTCGTTACACTCTCATGTTGGAGAAGTGCACGAGTCTTCTGGTCTCGATCTGATGAGGATTTTTTGCAACTTCCTGGGGTATGATGAAAAAGGTCTAACTGTTCTGTTAAAAGCCTGTTTAAACATTTATGATAATGTTGACTGTTTAATCTTGGCCCAAGATGTAAAAGTTTCCAATGTTTAATTGTACTAATTTTCGAAATACATTTGTGTTTTCAATCAATCCATAGGAATAACGAAGAATTTACAAATTATAATTCACATTGGTCTCATTGATGCCGTTTTTTGAAGAGCAAGCTGCAAGGCCCTGGGTTTGGTTTCAACCTCCTGTGTGAGAGTTGCACCAATGCTTGTTTGGTTTATTGTATTTAATTCTTTAAAATACTTTTCTTCAAACCAACTCTGAGCTGGAACCGAAATAGCAAACTAATATTTACATAAAGTGCGGGTGCTTAATCTGTCATCGAATTGTAAGTCACTTTTCTGTCTCTATCATTCTTGCACAATACCTGGCCCCGCCCCCCAACTCCGCGTTGTTGACACAGCGGAGTTCGCGTAAGGATGTGTGCAGACGCTGGCTGCCCGCTTGCCTTTTTCTGTGAGTAAACCAATGTGCGGTGCATTTTTAGTAATCCAAACTTCGGCCAAACAATTTATTCTTTCCCTCCTTCCTTCTAGTATAAGAACTAACAGTCGGACAGGCACTCGAAGTAAATTCCCGCTCCGAGTCGGTTGACGAACTTTTTATCCGGCGGACTTGTGCCATTAAGGCTGCCTAAACGCCTGAAGTAGACTGCGCGTGTTTGCTACAATTGATGTAAGTAATCGGTAGCACACATTTGATAAAACCCCATTTGGAGAACTGTTTTGCCTTACACTGGTTGGTAAACAATCCCCATTCTGCTTACCATAGGAGGCTAAATTCACAACCAGAACCCTGTATCGGTTGAATTGTCAAACCTTTGGACCCCAGATGTTCCGAGTACTATTGACTCAAAAGGTATCTTTTAACATACTCTGAAGTCGTTCCTAATCACCGCCATGACTATTCATGATGTGGATGGTATTGATAAGAGTGTTTGGTAAACAACCTCTCTCCACTTTGTTTAACGTAGGAGGACATTTCCCTAGTCAGACTCCGTCTCTGCCTTATTATTGTTAAAACGCTTTGGACCCCTGATGTTCTGAGTCCTATTGACCTAAAGGTACATTCTATAAACTGACATAATCTGTTGTTGCTCTCTAACACCGCCATGATTATTCATGTTTTTCATGTTTTTAATGGTATTGACGACAGTGGTTGTTAAATCTTGTAGTATAATTTTGGATAACTCATGGTATCTACTAGTGTGGAGAAGTGTGGCTCAGGGGTTAGAGGCAGCAGACCCGGAAGCTGAGATTGGTCCTGGACCAGGGTTCAATTCCCCGCCTCGGCGGGGTCTTGGGCTAAAAATTCCACGGACTCGATAATTCTCGCCCCGGTGCCTCCTCGACTCACGGGTTCACACTCTGCGACTCTGGGCAATAGCTTGCTTAATCTCCACAACGGCCCCTCGCGGCGGGATGCCTGACTTTCACCTTGTGGATACCCTGCTATCTCACAGGGGAATACCAGGAAGGGTTCCCTAAGCAAGCGCCGGGAAACCCACTGCAGGTAGCTGTGCGCTATATAAGCTCAACTACATTTACATTTACATAGTGTAGTATGTAAGTGAAGTTACAACCAGTTTATCTTTTGATTCATTAAGAACCCTATTGATTACTCCTTCTCCTCTCTGTTTGAGGTTTCCACTTTTTAGATTTGACCACGACAGCTAGCGTGGCCTGTCTCTCCATGTACAGAGCCCGGCTGGGCCGTACTCCATGGTAAATGCAATTTGAGAAATTACTTATTGAGAAATAATTTGGTTTTTCTTGTCATTAGTTTGATATACACTAAAGTATAATTTCCCTTACATTTTCTCACACAGAATTGCCCCACCCTTCCCTTTCCCTCTGTGACGTCCTGATGAAGACCCCGTGAAAGGACTTTAATTGGCCTACTATTAGGGGTCGAAACGTCGACTTGTTTCCTTGTTGTTGAAAATCCGGCACACCCACGATTGATCTAATAATTAGCTGTGACCGTTGAATTTTGTCATATGAACTTCTCTCGAATTTTGCCTGTATGATGGCTCTTGTTTTATAATTGTATGTGATCTATGTTTGAATTTGGTATTACCCCTTTTTTGATACTGTGTCATTCTTTTCTACTCTAACACTCCCCTGAGCACCACCTCCCTCCCTTTCTCCCCCTCGGGGCTTTACTATTTATGAATCGGTGTGATTCAACTGTTGCCAATCGGCAATCACAGAATATTGGAAATAAATCAAATTACCAATCGAAAACCAGTTTTTGAATTTGTGTTTGAGTTATAGTGAAAACTGTTTAGTGTATGTTGTCCACAATACACTTTCCTCTTTTACGGGGACCCCTTTACTAATGTATCACTTAGCACCCAGGTCCCCGTGACTATATGGGTTTAACCCCCTTTGTGTAACGCCCCCTAAAATCCTAGACCTCAAAAAGCACTTCAACAGCACACTCAGATGGGTGGACTGGAACAGTGTTAAACCGCAACTTCATGAGACAATGTGTTGAAAGATAAAATACAAATCAGCATATTAAAAAAAGTCAAATAAGAAAGGATTGACTCAATAAGTGAGTTTTGGGGGAATTAGAAAATTTAGAAAGATTTATTACTACCCTTTTTAAGATACCATACATATATTGTAAAGTGCAGATGCATACATTCATTGCCTTGAGACAATACAGAATAGTAGGTAAAATAAAAAATTATCTAAGTTGCAAATGAGAAACAAAATCAGAAAGAAATCAGGCAGTATGTCTAGTAGCATAGAAAAGTCATCATAAGAGTTCTGGCTTAGTCCCAAATGTAATGTTTTACATAGGAAATCTCATATACAAACATTTAAAGTGCAGATTAATCATGGTGTGAGCAAAATAATTACAATTTCAGCAAATCAGAGCATTGAAATAAAGAGCGTCATACGGACTTACCTCTGGGCCCTATCCCACTACATTAAAATTGATTCTGCCCCTCTATGCTAATGCCACCCAGAGATGTCATAACAAATTAGTTACAGAACAACAGCAAACCATTGTGAATCAATGCAATACTGGGGGTAGGCGGAAGAACCTTGAAGGATAGTTATATTACTGAGAGAGTCTTCTTTGAGAATAATGTAATTTGGAAATAAACAGACAAGACTTGCTTGAATACATGTAGCAGAAACAACAAACGGGGAATGTGAGATTATGAAACATCCATATTGAACAATATGGCGTTGAGGTCTAGCTGAGGTCTAACTAGTATAAGCCAAGAAAATTTGCTTTGACAAGTCATATCAAAATTATTTCAAAGGAAATAGCATCAAATAAGTATACACATGTAAATTCAAGTGTAGATTACTATTCTGCTTGTTATTAATAATGCACAATTATATTAATAAAAACTTCAACAACAGTATGGAACAAGCTGTATTACAAGGCAGGCGTACGAATGGCCGTCGTTCTTCAAGAAGCAGTGAGTGGTAAGTCAATATGGGTGAGACTTGAGGCAAAGCAGGCGTTTTGACTCCAACAGCCTTCCACCCCCCACCCCCAAATGTAAGACTCTGTGGGTTTTGCCACCACAAAACACGCCCTAAGAACAGGAGTTCCGCTAGTCTGATGTAAATTAGGGCAAAAACAGAGTTGGAATTTTGAGTTGAATGAACAGTATTTATCCAGCAGTGGTATAGGTTTTTCTCATTCAAATACCTTTTCCATGGCTCATGCTCTAAAGAATCTCCTTGGAGCGAGGAAGAAAGAAAAGGTTTTTGGACTGCATGCAGACAGCTACCTGTCTGAAACAGAAGGACAAAGGAATCTGCAAGCTGATTGGACGGTGTGGCCTCCTAGAGCCTGTTAAAGGTAGCTACTGCCTGCAAGAATACAGAGGGCTTTTGGTCTGAAGTGTCCCTGAGATCCTGTCTGGCCTACAGGGGCTCCTTGCCTGTTGACTGGAGAGTGCTGGACACAGCCTCACGGACTGCTGCAGGGAGAGGACCTAGCCATATTTAATGAATTAGTGAGTGTCGGAGACAGATCTAATAATTTGAATTAACTTACAAATACGATAAAGCTTTTTATCAAATCATCTTAATCACCTGGAAGACCTGAAGCCTCAGTGTAAACTTGAGCCTATGCACTTGTTATGATGGTAAGAGGTGCAGGTACGCTCCCAAACGCCAGCTTCGATCGACCAACCACGCCCTCGCCGCCGTCCCCCGCATCCGAAGAGCCACCACAGGAGGAAGGTCCTTCTCCTACCTGGCCGCCAAGACTTGGAACTCCCTTCCGACCCACCTCCGCCTGACCCAGGACCACCTCGCCTTCAGGAAGCAGCTCAAGACCTGGCTGTTCGAGCAGTAGCGGACCCCCTCCCCCCAGCGCCTTGAGACCCTCCGGGTGAGTAGTGCGCTATATAAATGCTCTGATTGATTGATTGATTGATTGAGGTAGGCCCATGCAGATTCGTCTGCTTGGCGATTGCCAAAGGTTTTGACGCAGATCGAGAGCTTCCAGGAAGGATTCATTCACTTTAACAGTTTTTATCAGCAGCCCACGTTCTTCCTCAACAGAAAACTGACTATTCAGCAAGGTTGGCAGAGTGAGCAATTTGAATATGTGTTCGGTAATGATTGAAGGTGGCTTTTCTTTTACCTATTTACTGTTTCCCTTGCTTTAATCACATTTCTAGTTTTAGTTTATTTGGGGCAGTTTTTTGCTAGTTAATATCTGTAGATTTTCTGAATAATCAATAATTAATTATATATTTTTTAACTAAAATTGTATTGGACCTTGAAGTTATTTTTTTTATGGCTGTTCAAATGGGTAAGTTCAGACACGCACACCCTTACTTTTAGACTGTAGCCTTGGTGCTAAACCCACAGTTTTACAGATAAACCAAGGATACCATTCATCTGTTAAGGCAAGACTTTGAGATGTAGCCTAATGCGCAGATTCGTGAAATGTGCTTTTACACCCTATGCCAGAGAGCGCGTGAACAGTTCCAATGGTGTGCACCTTAAGCCCAATTAGCGAGCCAGTAACACTTTGCTATGGCCTGCCCAGCAAAGTGAAAATGCAAAAAAGGCCAACCCCTGAAATGATCAACAAAGAAATAAAACAGGAAATTACTAAACTGGATGCATGTGACACCTGCCATCACCATTAATCACACAAGACCCCATACACGGGCTTGCTATGAAGTTGACAGTGTTTCACTTGAGCTTAACTTTCCTCTTGTTTTCCTGTTCTGAAGGAGAGTTCAACATCCATGAGGCATGTAGGAGGGCATCACTGTTAGACAAAGCAGGTCATCACTGATACACATGGTATGTCACAGGAACCAAAACGGGTATTAATATTTAATAATCGATTTTAATTTACTGCAATGTCACGTACAAAATTATGTGTTGGGTTATGGTCACTTCCCTCGCAGGTCATATATCAGTTTTCTTTCTACAAACACCACCCACTGAATTCATTGCATCATAATTGAAAATGTGTACAGAAATTGAAATACTTGTTAAATTAATTAAATGAATTAACAAATAAATATATTACTCATTTCAGCTGTATTGAGTATAATGTAATAGAACCAGTAGACTACTTTCTTTAAGAATATTTGTGTTGTGAAAATTACATTGTGGCACACACTGTCACATTGTTTTTTTTTTTTTTTTTTTAAACATATTTTATTGGTTTTTCTTCCCCCCTCCCCATTTTCTTTATAACATTAACAGGGCACATTAGTTACGATCCATTTACAGCAAAGAGTTATGCATAATATTACAGACAGTGAACAAAATCAAATAATAAACAAACTATTCCCTCCCCCCCTGAGGACCTAGGCCTAGCTTCCATCGGATGAAGGGTTCCCAAATTTGTATTCCCATTTTCTTACCATTTTTCCCCCTTCTGGCATATATAGCTGTTTCTAACTTTTGTATAGACATTACTTTGCCTAACCATTGATGATATGTTGGAGGGTTGGGATCTAGCCAAGCCGATGCCACAATCAACCTCAAAATCGCCATTGCAACAAACAAAAAATATTTACAGGTCGGTTGCTCACCAATACTTATCCCCAATAACATAACAGCTGGTGTTAATTCTATATTCGAGGTCATAGCAATCTGAAAAAAATTCATAATATCTTGTTTCAACTTATCCAATTGGGGGCAACTTACAAAAATATGTGTAAGATCTGCATCTACATTTCCACATCTAAAACAGGTATTTCCAGTCATACCACCCCACTGAGCAATCTTAGCAGGCGTGTAATACAAATTATATAATATCTTATATTGCTGAGCTTGAAGAGACAATGAACACAATGCTGTCCTACCCATTTCCATTGATTCAGTAAAAATGTCTCTACCCGCATCTGTATCCAAATTTAAATCCATGGACCATTTATCTCCCCATTTCTCTAAATCGTCCTTCTTTATTTTCGTCATCTCTAAATAAAATCTTTTAATCGTGCAATCAATACCTTTTTCCATAAGATCCATTATTGCATTTCTTTCGAAGCCCGATGCGCCCCCTTGCTTATTTATGAGACAGCTTCTTATTTGAAGATATTTAAAAAAATGTTTAGTATCCAAATTAAAGCTCTTTTGCAATTCGGCGAATTGTAATATGCCATATCCCCCGCCTGTCCCATTCTTGGAATACATTATCCGAGAAGACCTCACTAGAGAGCGAAGGGTTATTTTTTAATCTGGTATAGAAACTATACTTCCCAATTCCCACCTTTTTAGATATTCCTTTCCAAATATTATGTGCAGCAATTACTGTCTTGAAACGTGTTCTTTTAAAATAACTACCCTCAGAGAATCTCAAAAAAAAATTTCAGCATTCATACCGAGAGCCAAACCATAAATAACGAGCGATCCAAAATCATGCCAGCCCTCCTTTTCTGCTCCTCCAATCAAACCCACCATACATTGTAATGCCGCTGCCCAATAATAGAGTTTTAAATCAGGCAGAGACCAACCCCCTCTTTCCCGCGGGAGCGACATAAACCTCAGGGCCCTCCGCGTCTTGCCTCTTGCCCAAACAAAGCGGTTAATCATTTGTTCGCAGATTTTGAACCACTTGTTGTCAAAAAATAGTGGAATTGCTCTAAAAATATATAAAAATTTAGGCAAAACAACATTTTAATGATATTCACACGTCCTACTAATGATAAGTGCAGATTTTCGTAACGGTCTAAATCTTTCTTAACTTTGCCTATATGTTTTTTTCCACTAAATTATCCAAATCTGCTGAGATGTTAATTCCTAAATAGAGCCCTTCATGTACAACACGATTATCATTACAGATAGCCATAGAGTTCTTGATAATCTGGGTCTTTAAGGTATTCAACGCATAACCAGATACCTGTCCAAACTTACGGGCCTCCCCCTCTATCGTAACAATTGCCTCTGTGGGGTTTGGTGTTATCACCGCCACATCATCGACATACGCAAGTATCTTACAGGATCCCAACATTGTATTCAATGGAGTAATGTCTGGGCATAGCTCTATCCTGCGGATTAGAGGATCCATATACATGGCAAACAAAAGGGGGGAGCAAGGGCACCCCTGCCTTGTACCTCTCTTAATTGAAAATTGATCCGTAGTGCCCCCGTTAACTCTTAAAGCTGCGACCAGATCCCTATACAAAGTTTTTAGGGCTTTAACAAATCCCTCCTTCATCCCAGCTCTTATTAAGATATGCCACAAGAAGTCCCAGGAGACCCGATCAAATGCCTTTTCAGCATCGAGCAACATTACAGCCATCGGGTCCCCTGTAACTTCTGCGGTGTCAAACATGGTTATGACTTTCCGGGTATGATGTGTCGTCCCTCTACCAGGAATAAAACCATGTTGGTTACTACTAACCAAAGGAGATATAATAGCTGCAAATCTTGTTGCCAATGCTTTTGAGTATATTTTAGTATCACTATTCATCAGCGTGATTGGTCTGTAAGACCCTGGCTCAGTTTCTATCTTCCCTTTTTTTAATATTAGAACAATATCTGCGCCACTCCAGGATTTAGGGATAGATTCCCCAGATTGTGCAGTTTGTATAGTCCTAACTAGGTCTTGCCCTAGACTCTCCCAAAAGATCTTATAGAACTCTAGAGGCAATTGGTCCGGGCCAGCAGCCTTACCGGAGGGCAAGTTAACCATGGCTTCTTTAACTTCATTAGGCTCCAACACTTTCGCGAGATCTTCTGCATCCTCACTAGGTACCCTGACCACCGGAACGCCCTGAAGATATTCCCTCATCTCCACAATATTACTAGGATATTGCTCATCGTACAGTATCTGATAATATTTCCTAAATACCTGCCTAATTTCCTGTGAGTCTGAGTGTATTTTCCCGAACTCATCCCTAATCTCCCTGACTATCCCCGTTGCTGCTATCTGTCTGGTGCGCATGGCAAGTACATGTCCAACCTTTTCGCTAAACTCATAGCATCTCTCCCTTTTGGTAATGAAATTCTGAGCTGCCTTGTTTGCCATATCTTCTTCCGCTTCACTTTTTACTTTCATTAATTCTATACTAGCCTCTTCAATCAATTCACCCCTTATTAAAGATTCATAGAAATGTTCCTCCGCCTCTAAAACAGCCCTCTCTATATCGCTGTCCCTGATTCGTGCTACTTTCCTTTTATGAGCGCTAAAGCTGCATGTCTCCCCCCGCGCTCCAGCCTCCCAAACTACTCCTACTGGGGCACTTCCTCTGTTGTTCTCAAAAAACTCGCAAATCCATTTGGACATATGCTTTATATAATTTTTATCCAGGAGAAGTCCTCTTTCAAAGGTCCAAATCCTATTTACTTTACTTCTCCCTCCCAACTTCATTGTTAATATTAAAGGGTTATGGTCACTTAAAATACGAGGAAGCCTATCAATTTCTAGCCTATTCAGTAGGTCTGTTGAAACCAAAAAGTAATCTAATCGGACACAAAGATGATGAGGTGCTGAGTAATATGTAAATCCTGTTTGACCTGATTTAATACTACCCCAAACATCTTGCAGAAGGTTATTCTTCAAGAGATTGATAAGGGCTTTGTATACTCTTTTCTTCCTCCCTTGTTGACCCTACCCCCAACCCATCTGCCCCATTAATATTTAAGTCACCTCCTATAATTATTTGAGGTGGCCAGCCCACTAATTCTGTATCCAGGAATTGCAGGATTTCTGGGTCGTCCTGAGTTGAGCCATATACTGCTACTAAGGTTGTCCATACACCGTCTATTAATGTCTCAGCCATGGCCCATCTACCCCATTGATCCTCTAATTTTCTACCGATCACCACATTTCTACTCCGTGAGAGGATGGCTACCCCTCTATTTTTAGCCCCTAATTTAGATCTTGCTATCAGGTGAAATCCTAATTGGTTAAGACAGAACTCCTGAGTATTCATTACATGTGTCTCCTGTAAAAATACATAGTCTACATTCATCTGCCGGAGACGGACTGCTATCTTTTGTCTCTTTTTTGGGTCATTCAAACCACAAACGTTCCAAGTTACAAATCTAACTGCCATATCTGAATGTTAAAAGAACAGCCTGCTGACTGCATACTGCTAACACTCAAGTTAGGTGGTCTATTCTTTCCAACTTTTATCTCCAAGTCTAACTTAACACATTTATACCTTTCATTACATAATCTATAATGACAGTTCCTGTCTGAATCATCTTCTTCCTCTTCAATGCTCTTGTGCCCTGCCCCTTCCCCATCCCTCCCCCTCCCCTGACCACCCTCCCACAGGTTCCCACCCCCCCTACAGGCAAATAGGTCAACCTGACCTATATCTGACCTACGGTGCCGACGGGATGTCGCCCCCTCACCCCCCCGATGCTCATATTGAACTCAACAAGTGTTACCCCCTCTGATATTGCCACTCACTCTCACCTTAACCACCCCTCAAATCTTCCCAACCCAGAAAGAGAGAAATACGAAAACCCCCTGAACCAGTGTATATCCACCCCTATTCCCTAATCTGCAGTTATACAGCAGATCCTATTCATGATCTTGAAAATTTATAATGAAATATTAAAGTGAAATATGATAGGGTAAGCATCACATCACATCTAGCATTACATTTCTGCCTCTCTGCTCTAAACATTTTTACTATTATTGTCTTTTTGTTTCTACTTCTTCCGAGAAAAATCTCTAACAGCTACCAGCTGTGATCCATGCTCTTCAAGTTCCCTTTGTTGAACCTTCTGTTTGCCTCTAGATTCACGTAAAAAACTTAGGTACTCTTGTGCCATAATTTCAGAGTGGAAGATCTTAAAGTTTCCATTCAACCCAACTTTCAGTCTTGCTGGGAAAAGAAGATAAATTTCGCAACCAATGTTCTGAAAAGGGGTGATCATTTGCCGCATCCGCCAACGCCTCTCCACGGTGACATGGCAAAAATCAGGGCGAGCAAAAAATACTACGTCCTTATAAGTACACTTCGCATGTGGCTTTGCCTTGCTAATTATTTCTTCGCGAAATAGATAATTGCCCACATAGATCAATATTGCGCGAGGTTTGCCCTGAGTCTCTTTCCCCCCCTCCTTTCCTTCCTGTACTCCAAGTAATCTAACGTTATTGCGTCTTTGCCTATTTTCTGTCTCTTCCAGTTTCCAAAGCATATAATTTGTGGTCTTCTCCTGATCCCTCTTATTGTCCTGCAATTTTACCACGTCCTCCTCTAACTTGCCTGTTCTTTCCTCCACCTCAGTGATTCTCCCGACCACCTCTTCATACATTTTACTAATTTTATGAAGTGAGGATTGGATTTTTTTATTAGCGTGCCTAGCTCTTCTCTTAGCGTTTTGACTCTCAATACGGGCCTCATCCTGCATTTGCTTTAAAGTGGATAGTAAGACTTCAAAGTTAGAAGGATTCACATCCACGTCCACATCCTGTGTGTTAGCTTGCGGAATATCAGCGTTTATATTATCAGGATCTCCTGTAGACATCACTCGACTTTCCAAAGTGTTCTCCCACTCAAGTCTTTTGGCAACTGATTTCACTGGAGTCTCGTGTCTATGTCTAGGGCTACGCCTTTTACTCTTACTTTTAGTCTTACTCTTACTCTTACTCTTACTTTTACCCTTGGCTTTGTTTTCTAGTGCAGGTTTGCTCTTTTCAGTGGGGACGGAATTAAACACTCTCTTGGGGCCTTTCTGTACTGTATCATGCTGTATGGCAATAAGTTCTGCCTCGCTATCCTTAGAGGTTGAGGTGCTGTCATATTCCAACTCTTTATCATTATCTGATCCAGTATCAGATACCGACCCAACAGAAGTTTCCAGTTCTGATTCCGACAGTGGGTCTGGGTCCGGGTCACTGTCCTCACTCTCGTCCTCATCGTCTGCCTCATCATTTCCGGTAAAAAAGACATCCTCAGCGGGTGAGGCTAGAACTGATACGGACATACCGAGAACATCTCTATTAGCCATATTCTCAGAAACTATATTGCTTGCCACTGTGTTCACTGCCCCCAAAACCACAATCTTACCCTCACTCCCTTGGGGTAAGTCCAGAAGCGTTGTGTCTGCACCGTCTGATATATACACCTCCTTATGAGCTCCATCCTGGGGTTGCAAGGTGCCAACTGCATTATCTGCAATATCTATTATCAGCGCTAACTCTGCACCTTTAACTGCAGACTTACTCCGGCTGTTCTCGTTGCTTTCAGCCATAGGATCCGCCTCTGTGTTAGCTCCGCCCCCTACTCCGCCTCCTGCTGAATCCACTGAAAACCCCAGCTGTTGTACGGGCTCTGTAACTTCAGCACGGTCATTCACCAAGTCTGCTCGGTAAGTGACGCTCTTCGTTGCGCTCCTCTCCTGCTGCTCCGCCAGGCATCTCTCCCGCTTCTCTACCGCGCTGCACAGAGCTCTGAGCGACGGAATGAAAAAACCTCGAGCAGGCTGCTGAACTTGTTGGGGGCATGGTATAAGGGAAAACGTCTCCACAATAGTAGTTTGCCGCAATGGGGTCTCTCTTGCTGTTGTCTCACCATCAGCAATCTGCGCATCATTACGTTTTACTGCCAGCATCTTTTTCTTTGCCTCAGTTTCCTTCTCACGGACCTTGCGCAGCTTGCTTTCTTTGGCTGCCTCTCGTCTCTGTTGTGCCTTCATTCGTGCTTTCCCTCTCAAATTGGAGGCAGGGACCCCAGGACTATCCGAATACACATCATCATTGTCGCCTTCGTCACCCCATTTGCCTTGTGGCTCCCTGTGTTTTTTGGGTGATCTCACTATCTTAGGTGCCATCTTGCTTAACAGACTCCTCCAGTCAATCGGCCCAAACTGCGTCAGGCGTGCCAAAAAGGAAAAACCGGCTATAGAAGAGATTTTTGATTTAGCCTGTAAAATAACATCAAGTCGTAAAGGCCATAAGAAAGAGGCTCCGAGCATTGCCTCCGTCAGCTACGCCTTGCGTTCTCTCCAATGATAGTTGTGTTCACTACCAAATAAAGCAGTAGTAAAAGCGAGAGGCAATTCGTATAAAATAATATGCTCCAAAGCCAGTCCATTAACCCAGTCTGTTAATCCATTAAATTTCAATTCCATAGAGGGTATCCGTCATCGTCGTGACAAGAATACATCATAGCATCGGGAGGAAGGTCTGGTGCGACTGACCCCTACAGCCTCTCGGCGGCCATCTTGCCTCCAACACATTCATTTCAGCTGTATTGAGTATAATGTAATAGAACCAGTAGACTACTTTCTTTAAGAATATTTGTGTTGTGAAAATTACATTGTGGCACACACTGTCACATTGTTATATGTTTTTCTCTTCCTGACTAAACCAACACAGAATAATATTTTGTGATGAAATTAGATTGTTTTCAAAGTGAGTTCAATGTGAACACTTGCTGCAAGCTACTGCTTAATTCCCAGTTCACATGGAGATATGGGTCGCTCTTGTTTTTTTGAACCAATATTTTGCTAGCATGATATTAAAGACTCGATATTCTGGTACCATACCAAAAGTGGGACATCTATGCAAGGAGAAAAAGATGCAGTCTAATTAAACTCAATAGCTAAGAAAGTCCATTATCCAATGATATTAAGTGCTTTTTCAGTTACCGTGTTTTATTGTATAAGGATAACAAAACCATTTTTATAGGGCTTCTTTTGTCTGTAGCTTTTATTAGAACAACCTACATCAGGTTGAGTAACGCTTGCTGTGCATAAGCCTGTCACTAATAAAACATGTACATTGCAGTGTCTATAGGTCTCAAGTTAAGTGCTCCTGCTTGCTACCAGCCAAAGACTATCCACAACCAATATCTGACCTATCTTAATGTAATTGACTTATTCAGTTTGGTAACATGGATCCTAATACTGCCATTGTTGGTTGACTCCGGATCTGTAAGGGTTACAAAAGAAGGGATCACTGAAACAATATCGATGACACAAATATAGAACTACTAAAATATTGAGTAAAAAATATAGAATGCAAAAATATCGACTTCCTATCTTCAAACAGGTAAGTACAAAAATATTGAATCAAAAATATCATTGTAACAAATATAGATAGTCAAAATATCGATTTTTTTAATGCTTTAAAGTAATTAAAAGTTAATGAAATAATAAATATAATTAACTTAAACATACTTAAAATACGTAAATAACCTTAAAATTAATAAATAATTAATGTAAGTAAATAAAAACCATACAAATTGATTTATACTATACATATATAAATGGACGTAATATTAATAATACATATAAAATATTTTTACCGTAGGATAGCGGAAAGGATAAAATTTACTATGACCACTCCAGTGAGTGCAACAGTAGAGAAAGCGTTGGATAGCGGGAGGGTAAAAATGACTATTCCCACTCCAGAGAGTGCAACAGTAGGGAAAGCGTTGTATAGCGTAGGGGTAAAAATTACTATTCCCACTCTAGAGAGTGCAACAGTAGGAAAAGTGTTGGATAGCGTAGGGGTAAAAATTACTATTCCCACTCCAGAGAGTGCAACAGTAGGGAAAGCGTTGGATAGCGGGAGGGTAAAAATTATTATTCCCACTCCAAAGAGTGCAACAGTAGGGAAAGCGTTGGATAGCATAGGGGTAAAAATTACTATTCCCACTCCAGAGAGTGCAACAGTAGGGAAAGCGTTGGATAGCGTAGGGGTCAAAATTACTATTCCCACTCCAATGAGTGCAACAGTAGGGAAAGCGTTGGATAGCGTAGGGGTCAAAATTACTATTCCCACTCCAGTGAGTGCAACAGTAGGGAAAGCGTTGGATAGCGTTGGGGTCAAAATTACTATTCCCACTCCAGAGAATGCAACAGTAGGGAAGGCATAGGATTGTGGGAGGGTAAAAATAACTATTACCACTCCAGTGAGTGCAACAGTAGGGAAAGCTTTGGATAGCGTAGGGGTAAAAATTACTATTCCCACTCTAGAGAGTGCAACAGTAGGGAAAGCGTTGAATAGTGTAGGGGTAAAAATTACTATTCCCACTCCAGAGAGTGCAACAGTAGAGAAAGCGTAGGATAGCGTAGGGGTAAAAATTACTATTCCCACTCCAGTGAGTGCAACAGTAGGGAAAGCAAATACTTCACATATTAATATAAAAAATATATATATTAATACCAATTGCAAATTAATTACAAATAATCACAAATTTAATATAATATAATAATTAATCAAATAAAAATACAAATAAAAAATATTTACTAAAAATCATTACCTATTAATACAAATTAACTAACAATTTACATTTAATTAATTAGCAAATGAAAAATAATTAACAATTAATTAAAAATAAATACCAATAAATAAATTTAAAACTTTAATTCATAACAATTAAATTACTTCCCACCCTATTTGCCTATAAACCCACAACCCGCTACAGTAAATAGATTAATAAAATTAACATAATTATCAATTAATCAATTAATACAAATTAATTATCAATTATAATTTAATTAATTACCAATTAAAAAATAATTAACAATTAATTCAAGCTAAATACCAATAAATAAATTAAAACATTTAATCAATAATAATTAAATTACTTCCCACCCTATTCCCCTATAAACCCACAACCCGCTACAGAAAATAAATTAATAATACAATTAACATTATTATACATGAATCAATTAATAAAAATTAATTACCATTATAATTTAATTAATTACCAATTAAAAATTAATTAAAAATTAATTAACAATTAATTCAAGATAAATACCAATGAATACCAATAAATAAATTAAAACATTTAATCAATTATAATTAAATTACTTCCCACCCTATTCCCCTATAACACCTTGGACGCTCATGACGAGCTGAGCTCGTCATGAGCCAGGGCGCTCCGGTGCTCATGACGAGCTCAGCTCGTCATGGCCCGTGGAACGCTCAGGTGCGGGGAGAATTCCCCCGCTGTGCTGAGCGTTCCACGGGAGGCAATACACCTGTGACGAGCTGAGCTCGTCATGAGCACAGGAGCGCCGTAGCTCATGACGAGCGAAGGGGATAAACCCACAACCCGCTACAGAAAATAAATTAATAAAATTGTCCATTAATCAATTAATAAAAATTACTTACCATTTATAATTTAATTAATTACCAATTAAAAATTAAATAACAACTAATTCAAGATAAATACCAATAAATAAATTAAAACATTTAATCAATTATAATTAATTTACTATCCACCCTATTCCCCTATAAACCCACAACCTGCTACAGAATTAAATTACGCACAAATTAAATACCATAAAATTCATTAGTTAAAATAAATTATAAAATAAATATACACTTTTCACACATATACTAACATAAAAAAACACTAACAAATGCAATATTATAAAAAAATCAATATATTTAACATCTATATTATATACTTCGATATTTTGACATTCGCAAATTTATATAAATCGATATTAATTTACCTCAAATTCGATATTTTTGTTGTCTATATTCTGTCCATTCGATATTTTGTCCATTACATTCGATATTTTGTTGTCTATATTCTGTCCATTCTATATTTTTAAATCGATATTAATGTAATTCTATATTTTTCACTCGATATTTTGAATGTATACCCAAAATAAGATAGGCTGGTTCTAGTCAATTCTAACAAATGTATGTAGCCACGTGTGCATTTAAATACAATGGCAACCTTATCCACATGACTGTTGGAGTAATGCACGTAATGACAGAACTTTCTATGTGCAAATTGGGAATTTCTGCATTTACCAGCTATTGGATAATACTAATATTTTAATAACAAACATTGTAGCTACATCAAATGTAGATAAGAATGTTTCACATGTGGTACTACCTTGTGGAAGACACTTTGCAAAAGTTAAATTGACACCTTTGAGCGATTGATTTCTGTATTCAGGCATATGCAGGAGTGTCAACTTCACCCAGGTGATTGACAGATCTGAAATTGGTGATCTGGGATGGGGTTTTTCCTGAAGCATTAAACAAAAAGATTACATTAGTAAGTATGCCAAATCCCCTACCCCCACTGAGCACCACCAAACACAGAGTAGGCAGGATTGGGCGGCAGGCACTGTACCCATCCCGATGTCTTGCGCCATATGTTTTCCATGTCTTTATGTCCCTACCTCCTGTGCCCTGGCGTCAGACACCTGGCTGCCAGAAAGGTAGGTGCAGGCTTTGGGTTGAATCCCAGATGCTGTGTACAGGAGCTGTTGGAAAACAAGTATATTATAAAAAAACAGACATTCATTGATTAAACCACATTAAAAAACTGAGTTATGGTTCTGGGTCAAACATTGAAAACTATTGACATTTACCAGCTATGGTATGCAATGCACGCAAGGGACTCCATAATTAATTACGACCGCCATACTCAACACACCAGTTTACAAATGGCACTGAAATAAAAGATAGAAGTAATCTTTATTGTCTCAGGTTTACAAATGTAAGTTATACAATAAAAACACAAGTCATAAAATGCAATAACCTAAGATTTCTCTTTTAAAAATCTAATAAAAACACACAAGCACCAAACGATACAATACAGAGTTTCAAGTGCTCACGCTATGTACAAAAGTACAACAGTCGTCTGCACTGGGGTGTGTGATGCAACTAAAAGTGCTAGTGCATCCTACTCCCGTCTATTGTGCAAATATGCTAATGTGAAAGTTCTTAAGTTGTGTCTTTGGGTTGTTGTGAAGGGTTGCCCCAGGCTGAAGGTGCATAATGTAAGTTTTAAAGCCTCTTAAGCCCCACTACTCACGTAGGCGCTAACCTGTAGCCAGAACATGGTAAAATAGTGCTATCTTTTGGTGCAGTTCTGCTGGCCCTCAGGTTGAAGTAAAATAACAAACTTCTTAGAAGCAATGGGACTTATTTACAAGCCCCTTGCGCCACAGGCGCATCACTTTTTTTGGCGCACCGGCAGGGCCAGACTGGCTACCGGGCAGTTTGGAATGCTGCCAAGCTGGGGGCTGATTTAGTTGATGGGGACCTGTGTGTACTAAACGAAATTCGTTTTGCTTTCATTATTTCAAAGCACGCGCAGGTCTCCATGAACGAAATCAGCCCCCACTGCAATTAAATCAGCCCCCCAGCTCGGCAGCATTCCAAACTGCCCGGTAGTCAGTCCGGCCATGCGCACCGGAGGCACAGTGTGCTGGCCCATAATTACAAGGCCACCAAAGACACCCTGCATGGCTTTTCATGGCCTTGTAAATACGGCCCCTTTTCATGCCGCACTTTGCGTGAAAGGGGCATGCCATGGGTGTTGCTGTAGGTGTTCCCACGCAACACCCATAGATTCTGCCAGATTCATAGATTTAAAACTTTTTGTAAACCTGTGAATGAGTCAGAATCCTACAGCGTAAGGTGGCACAACAAGGAGAAATACTTTTATTTCTCTTTGTTTTTTTACTTTTTCTATGCCTGCTGTATTCTGCAGCATGCATAGAAAAACACTATTAATGATTGTTTTTGTGCAGGAAGTTGTCCCTTCCTGCACAACAATCATCCCCGCAAAGCAGGCACCCTGGCATCATGGTGCCAGGGTGCCTGCATTGGTGCATGGCAGACAATTGTGCACCAGTGCTGAGGAAACCACAGGGATGTGTGGTATTGTTGAAAATATGGCACATCCTAATGATGCAGCTCGGCTCAATAAAATGGCTTGCAGGGCTACACTGCACCATTTTGTTGAAAATGGGGCCCACAGTTGTGTCGTTTTCCACGTAGCGTTGATGTATGATGTCACGGGGATAAAGCATTCCTCAGAATCAGGTCAAAGGCAAAGGGACATTGCATCCCTGCAGTATCTTATTGTTATATTTGTAGGAAAAGGGACAAAGGTAACCTCCTTGTCTGCAAGCACTTAGTGCAGAGTGACACTAAATATACACGTTTAATCACTTCCTTGTTTGCAATTACCCGCAGCTGAGAGTGAAGCCGTTTGTTAGTAGAAGTCAATATTGTCGGTGTGCCTATTCTTAACCTTATGTAGAATATTCTTTTTATCTCTGGATGTCACTGGCCCAAGTACCATTCATATGATGCACAGGGTTTTAATTTCCTGAAAGTGTGTTATTAATTTGCCACCTCACTGTTCGTTATTATAGGCCTAACATTTTCCCTTGATTTTTTGCTCACTTGAGGGGGTCAATGACTTTAGGTAGTTTGAGTGAGTCACTGCTTTGCCAAATTTCATGCAGGTTTTTTTAGGTAGATGGTAAACTTGGGTTTAGTCCATATCCGGATTCAATATAGGACCAGTTTAAGTGCTATATGGTCTTCATCAGAAGACATGCCCAATGCCAGTCGTACTCTGGACCTGGGAGTCCCAGGACCTAGATGTAACAAACGTCATAGGAATTGGTTCTTAGCCTTCATCAGTCCAGTGGCCTTTTTGTACCCCCAAAGCTCTGTTGCATAGGTACCCGCACCTAAGGCTTCCATTTGGTATACGCACAGGGCAGGTTCAACTGATCTTCCGCCGCATTTGTTGGAGAACTGTAAAACAGCGCTTGCATATTGACTCATAATTGCTTTGCTTTTTACTAGCTGCTTGGACCAGAGCAAATTCCCATTGAATCTAATCCGCAGATAGTTGTAATAATCAACACGATCTAGGTCCCTGCATAGATTTGCATCGTTGATGAAAAGTTAAATAAGGCCGGTGCTAAGACAAAACCTTGATTTACACCAGAGTTAATTTCAAAGCGAAGCATTCATTCTTCTGTTTCCATATCTTACTGAGGCTGAATTGCCTTGGTGAAGTAGCTTTAAGGCAGTCACAAGCTTCTCTGGAATACCTAGATGTAATAAACTCTGCCTCAGAAATGACCTTTCAACCGAGTCGAATGCTGTTTTTAGGTCAATGAAAGCCATAAGCAGCTTTGATCTTTTTATACACATATATTTTAGTCTTATGCTATAAAGTCCCATATCCTGATCAATTGTACATTGTGCTTTTCCGAAACCAGCTTGTAACGATGATATGATATTATTTGATCCTATTATTTTCGACCAATGCTCCTAGGTGATTCAATAGTTTGCTATAGATCTTCCCAACTCCATCAAGTAAATAAATTGGGCGATAGTTTGGTGGATCACTTTGAGAGTCTTTCTTGTGGACAGAGGACGATAACTGCTGCTCTGCAGGATGCATGAACCTCCTCTTGTTCCCAAACTCCACTGTACACCATTGTTAGAAATGGAACCCAGATTGACTGATTTCTTCGGTAAACATCTGAAGGAACTCAGTCAAGGCCAGCAGCTTTCATCAGCTTTTTGCTGAGAATAGCTTCAGAGATTTATTTTTCAGTGAACTCGGAATGGGGCTCTGCAGTTATTCCTGTACTGCATCAGTCGTCGGCCTAGAGTACAAAACTTTCTCGATGCAGTTTTGGTAATAGACCTCCTGGACATTTTTGCCCACTGGCCAAATTGACTTATATATCAAAGAGAAATGATTTACTCAAGCAGGTGATATGATGACTGATTCAAGATTTTTTGCCGGTCTTTCACAGCCCATTTGACAAGATCTCAAAAGTTCCTTGTATTTTTAGGTCTTAAAGCCTGATTGAGTCAATCACGCTTTTATATGGGCATGCTTCTTCTTGTACTTGTTGAGGCGCTTGTATTTCTGTCCCAACAGTTTTAAACCCACTTTCCCCTCTGGGGAGGAATGCCAATGACTGAGTGCATTTACTAGTGCTGCTTCAGTTTTAGGCATTATATGTTGAACCATTTAAGCTCAACTTCTCTAGAAACAGGAGCATGGCCATTACTAGCCTTGATAAGATGTTTGCCTGATCTTTATGTTAGCTTTAAAAGAGATTCCAGCTTCTGAATGCCATCTGTGCTTGGAGAATTTCTAGTTTTAGTAATTCTCTATATTTATTCCATCATAGAGTGCAGGCCTCTTATTTGTGGTGTCTGCTATCGGGGGAGCTGCTCCAGATGATGTTTTTCCTGTTTGGCTATAGTCTAAGATTTGTGGGGCCCAGGTCGAAAATTGCCCTTTGGGCAAAACGAGGTAAAATGATTTCTAAAAGGAAATCTGAGATTTACTACAAGTGGATTATAGTTGCTTTCTCTAATGATTTTCATGTCAGTGACCAATGTTTCTAGGCTAATGAGTACATAATCAATTATGCTCTCTCAGGTTCTACAACAAAAAGATGGTTGTGTGAGAAAATCTGATTGAATATGGCCATTGAGTGTACATAGGTCGGTCTTCATCATAAAAACACCTAGTTTTTCCCCACACCTGGATTACCCAATAGTGTAGATATGGAGTTGCAGGAGAGTGCGTATAGTCTCTTCACCCTGCAACTCTAGATCTAAGATCGTCATGTCAGGTTTGGTGTTAAAGTCTCCACAAGCAAGGATAAAATGGAGGTTTCCTTTTTATCTATTAGCCAACCTATGACATGAAGGATTGTGTTGGACTTTATTAATGCACTTCTCTAGCATGTCTAGATGAAACTATAAAATCTTTGAAATTACCAGCTGAGAAATAGATATAAAATAGATCAACAACCAATGTGTCACTAGTTAACCTTAGCTGTTGGATATTATTGCGGACTATAGAGTTTCCTGTACAGAAGTGTGAATTCTGGTTGTGAGCCAAATTGTTTGACCTCCTTTTGGTCTCCTTTGTTTCTCTGATAGCATGGGTAGTTAACCCATCCATCTCAATTTCATCTAGGGGCCAGATCTTGGAACCAACAGACAACATAGTATTTGATAAAATAGACTAATTCTTTGTCCTCGTGCTTTGATTTCAAACCTACCAAAGTGAGAAGGATTAAATTCCTATGAGGTATAGTTGGGATGTTTTGTGTAATGGCCCTGTATGCTTGAGGGTAGCTGCAGACAGTTATTCAAAGTAGTTGTAGAATGTATGTTTTTGTTGAGTGGGCTTCTTTGTGCAACGGGATCTGACAGAACCTTGCCTCTGGCTGGTTGGATTTTTATTCTTACGTTTTGCTCATTACTTCCTGGATTATTGCTGGTGGATCCGCAAGCATGGAGAAAAAGAGATGCTGTCCCTATACCTGGGGTGAGTGAGAATCAAACGCTGGGTCACGGATGCTTGGATACGGTGCGGGTATCCCTTCTGAGGCCAGTATTCCCAAATTGGCTAGCTTACCACCTTGTGATAAAATTGATTCAGCAAGATTTTTGTTTGACCACCAGGTTACAGTGATATCCTTTTTGTCATTTCTGGGAAGGTAAATAAAGGCAAAACAAACTAAATCAAGGGAAGACACCCTGTCATTACCATGAAAATTCGGGGCATCATAGAAGGAGATCACTCTGTCTCCTTGCACTCAAGTGACACTAGTGTTCAAGCTTGGGGACTTCAGTAGAGGTTGGGGCAGGGTTACAGTAACATTGCTCTGTGGACATGGTGAAGAATGGTCATATGGGGGTGGGCTATGTGTTTTATTTCCAAATAAATTTTGAGGTGGGTCTATTTGGTAATGCAGCACCTGGTTAGATATGGAAATGTTCGGACTTACCCAACTTAGTTGTCGGGTAACAGACTGGTAATTTCGTTGCTAGACCAGTATTCATTAGGCTCGAATAATAGCCTATAGTGTGCTTCTTCTCGAAGATCCACATATGCATCAGAATTATCAACAAGGTTTTATTGAGGGCTATCTTGGTATTACAACAAATTGTTTGCCCTTGTTGATATGGTAGAGGTCTTGCAGGAGCCTTCTTTCTTGAGGCTGATAGAGGGATGGAAGACATTGCCAAGTCAATTGGCGTGGGAGGCGAGGAAAATGGTTGCGATCGTGGGCCTGTTGGGATTCTTTGAATATGATTGTACACCTGGCATGACTGCTGACACTTAAGCCTCTGAACTAGATTTACAGGTGATTTCTTAGCCTATTCAGGATTTGTTACATGTTGGGTGTTGAAGCTGACTTGGAAACCTTGTTATTTGATATTTTGGAAATGTTATACATGCGTTTGTTTGGGTCCTTTCTTCTTTTCGAGAGCACATGCAGTATGCAGATCATGTGTTCTGGTCTTGTTCTCTAAGGTTTAATTGGTATTGCTGGCAGTTGCCAGTCTCGGGGGAGGGCCACAGTGGTCTGCGGCACACCCTAGGTCTGACCCATTCTGATTTGGTTTGTAGCTTTATATGATTCCATCCATTTTTATTCTGTATGTCAAGTGTGCAGGGCCCTTTGTTTTTTTAGACTATTTTTGCAATCTGCTAAAATTAAGTGGTTGAGCAGTTGCGTGGCTCACTGAACATAGGTCTTACCTTTAATGAGTTCATTACTGCTTCCTCTATCACTCAAATTCTCCCATCACTTGTTATGATGTTAGTTGATGTTTCATACAAGACCATAATTTGGTCGTCTAATTTCATCATCTGGGAGCTTATCACTCCAGCTACGGTATATAAAGTCCTGCACATTGGTCTCATGATGGCAAGGATTAACTGTGCAGGAGGGGTGTCCGCTATAATGTAATTTGGGTTGATTATGTCTAAATTGGGTGGTGGCATGTTTGAATGAATGGTACCCTTCAAAATATTTTTTTAACAGTTAGTCGATATAACAGAACATTAGTCAGCGAGTAGTAGGTATCCAGCAGATCGAGGACTCATTGTCGAAGTCAAATGAGTCATGCTCTTCCTTCTTTCTGCATTGATTTAGTGTCTTAGTCAATACGGCATGGGGATGTTGGTAGAGTGGCTACTCCCATCAAACAAGCAGTATGTACTGCTGTTCATTAGATCAGCAGGTAGGGATTGTTCCCTGAGTTCAGGATCCTTGTCAATTTCTGCGGCAACTGTGGGAATGTTATTTTTCGATATGATAGAGTTGGGGGATTTAAGTCGACAACCTTGTGTACTAGTCTTAATTTCTGGATCACAATAGTCCTCTGTTACTTCACTGGTGCATTGACAGTTATCTTCTCTCGGGGTTGGACCTGCTAACATCACAATGGCTGATACCACCAGCGAATGTCCTACTATTGCCCTTGTGTTTAATTAACCTAGGGAATGACTGCTCATGGTTTAGTGAGCTAGAGTGCGAACATGCTCTAGGCTGCATATCGTGAGCTTTGTTCTTAACAAAGTAGTTTGTCACTGAGGCTGCTGACTTGTTTCTGGGCTTTCAAATTATACACATGGACTCTTGTGACAGCTGCAAGCAGTGTAGCTCTTCTTTCAGAGAGGCAGAGCAGACACGTATGATCTTGGACACTAGGAGATCTGCAGTGGTTTCTTTTTTGAGGAAAACTTTCTTTCTTAGACTCTGCCATTCTCTGCTCTTTCTTTGCTGCACTCTGGACTTGGACAATTCCATAAATAAGGATTTTGCAGCTTGCAATTATTTGTTGACTTTCCCACAATCAATTATTTGGCTCATGGTGTCCTCTAGTTCACATACAGCAGTAGTTTGTTTAGCTTGGGGGCTTGATTTTAGATTCTGTCTGGTAACTCATTGTTTTATTGTTCTATTAGTGGGACCGGCTGGTCCTGGCTTCCTTACTTGCTTCTTATAAAATATTGCTGAACGGCCGAGTGAGATTCATGCTATAACATACTGTAATAAACTGCAGATTTATCATGTTTGAGGCTATTTGTTTCTTCGAGCTGTCATTGGGCTAGGTTGCCTGGGACAACTTGAACAGTTAGAAAAGGTCAAACAAACCAATAAAGAGACCTTCCTACTTTAATGAAAAGGGCCCCACAGCCTAGTTTTGACAGGCTACAAGCCACACCAGGGCTCTCGTCCCCAGGGTGCTTACCACCTACCTGCACCAGCCGGCCGGTAACTTCCTCTACCCCCATCCTGACTATCCCCGGGGCCAGCTTCCTGGGTTGGGTAGGTGAGAGGCTTGGGGCAGGAAATAAACCACACAAAGCACAGTGATGTGCTCCTCCCTTTCTGCATGCTGGGTAGGCGGCGCCATATTGCGGAAAGTATTTTAACCTCAGGTAGGTGATAGGTCTGTGGTGCAGGTGAACTACTTATGTGTAAGGAAGGGGATGTGAAGACGAACGAGGAGGTAATGTGTCAAACCAAAAAAAACGAGTAAGAACTTGACCTGGGATGCTTTGTCTACTTCTTTCCTTCCTTACAGTTCATATGTTGCAGCTGAAAGGCTCCTGGAGGTTACCAAGGGCATTCGAAAAGATCACTAGGCTTTAGACAGATTCCTAGTCCCTGTAAGGCCTGGAGAGTTGCTTTCAAAACATCAAAGTACTGCAGCTGTCAGAACTCTCTTGGGCCTCCTCTTCTTACTTCCTCTTTGCTGCCTCCTACAAGCGGTCTGCTTGGAAATACCACTGCTCCCACCTTGTAAGGAAAGAAAAGGGGGAGAAGCGCCACCTGCACTCCCCTGCCCTGCAACTACCTTACCAGGTGTGGTAGTTTAACCCCTTGGGTGCTAAGGGCATAACGGTTCCATCCTCAGCTATGGCGCTCGCATGCTGATGACCTAAACGTTACATCCTGGCACCCACACTTGGGGGAAGCGCTGGCTCTCCCACTGTGGGCCTTCGATCTACAAGCCCCCACTGGGGGTAGCAGGGGATGTGCTTCCGCTGCCACCCCTGACGCCCCCTTGGCAATCTGATGACGTCGATGTGCATGGAGCCCGCTGACCAGTAGCGGTCTGTGGTGGGAGTGCTGCCAGGCGCTAACGTGGGGCGGGGGAGAGGCAGGGTGGGGGTTAGTAAATCCTGGAATACAGCTACACAGAGGTAAGTACACATACAAATAAATAAAACAAATTTCGTTGTACACGCTGCATCGCCAAAAGCGATGCAGCGCGCGCAACAACATTTGTTTTATTTATTTGTATGTGTACTTACCTCCGTGCGGCTGTTTTCCAGAGTTTATTACCCTCCACCCCGCCCCTCCTCCATCCCATGTCAGTGCCCGGCAGCACTCCCACACGGGCCACTACTGATGCTGACAACATTAAACTATGCTGAGAAGCTCTGATAGCTGTTTACTTTCAGTGCGTTTAGAGAAGAAGTGAGTTTATTCTCTGGGGGAGGGTTCAGTGTATGCTCAGAGGCACTAGGGGGAAGGAAAGAGCTTTTCCTTTCCTCTGGTGGCTCTTTGCAGTGTAATCCTGCTGCACAATTGTGGGTGGGGCCGCGATCGTGCAGTAGGAATGCACCCACTAGTCCACAAGGGATTTGTGGGGGGTATTGGGAGCTGCCCTTTGGGCATGGGCTGCTCCTTTTCGTCTATTGGCAATATTTGGCCACTTCTGCCCCCTTTAGGGGCAGATCAGCCATATTTTTAGGATGATCTGCCCCCAAGTGGAGCAGAAACCCACTAAACACCAGGGATATTGCTATTTGGCATTTGGGGGAGCTGCCCCTTGGGCAAGGGAATTCCCCCTTTTTTTAACCTTATTTTGGCCGTGGTCATATTTTAGTATGATCTGCTTCCATGGGGCAGAAGCCCACTAAATACCAGGGATATTGTAATTTGGCATGTGGGGGAGCAGACCCTTAGGCAGGAATGCTCTCTCTTTTCTTGTGTATTATTTTGGCCCTTTGGCAGATCAGCCGTATTTTTAAGCCGATTTACCCACAAGAGGGGGCAGAAACCCACTAAACACCAGGGATACTTATTATACTATTATAATAAGGGGAGTGTCCCCTTTGGCAAGGTTTGCTGCACTTATATTTTCACACATATTCCGTCCATTTCTGCCCCACTTGGAGGCTTATTGGCAATATTTTTAGGCCCGTCTGCCCCAAAGGGGAGCAGAAAGCTACTAGACACCAGGGAGTTTTATATTTACAAGTCGGCCAGCGGCAAGGGTTGCTCCCCTTTACTGGAGCAATATTTTGGCCATTTTCTACCTCCCCTGTGGGGGAAGTATGGCCTTATTTTTATACCTTATCTCCTCCCAAGGGGGACAGAAAACTACTAGATACCAGGGAAGGTTTATGTGTGTGTGTGAACCCGAGTTTGGCTAACAGTCTGCGTGAACTGGCATTTGGAAGGCGGTGCATGTAGACTGGCGCTTTGCTGGCGGTGCGTGTGGACTGCCATGTGGCTGGCAGTGCATGTGGACTGGCGCTTGGCTGGCAGTGTGTGTAGACTGGCACTTGGCTGACAGTGCCTATAGACATGTGTTTGGCTGACTGTGTGTGTAGACTGGAGCTTGATTGGCAGTGTGTTTGGACTGGTGGTGTGTTGATGGCTGGTAGCCAGTATTATATTGACTTGCTTGAGTTGTGTTTGTCAGTTGTCTGATGTTTGGTGCTTGGTGATGTGATTGGCGTGGTAGTCCTGTTGGCATATGAGAGTGATGGGCCCTTGAATGGCGCTGTTTGTAAATGTAAGTGTTGTATTGTGTAGGACCCCAGCTGACAGTGTGAATGGTTTTCTGTGTCTGATGCATGAAAGGCATGTGAATGGACTGTAAAGCAGTTGGTGCCTTGAAGTGGCTTTCCGGCTCACAAGCAGTAAGTCAGTGGTTCTTGGATCCAATGTTGAAATTATTAACAATTACTTTTGTAGATTTTATTTTGTAAAGTCATTGGTGAATAAAGTTTTTTTATGAACCATTGACAAGTGGATGGGTGTGCAACAATGTTTTATTTTTTTTCCATCAATGCATACTCTCTCTGCAGTGAACATCTTTTGCCTTCACAACTAATCACTAAGGGAGTAATATGTGGCGTGTTTTGGGTGGATCCCAAAAGGTTTATGTACCCAGAAGCACTTGTAAATTTGATTCACTGGCAAAAACATATTGTTTCCTCATATTTCTATGTTGGAAAGTTTTGGGATCACCGGGCCGGCAAAAATGTCCTACCATAAGGCGTTTCTCCAGGTCTCTCGGTAATAATGCTACCTCATTTGTGTGGGTGGGCCAAGTGCCCGTGACAGAGAAGGGTCCAAAACATAATGTGGAGGCATCAAATTTATCGATCACAAAACTATCTGGTTTTGCGAGTCGGTCACCTGCGTTTTTGATTCCGTGCTCGGCGGCAAGCTAGCGAAACCTACGAAACAGACAATTCTGAAAACTTGACTCCCGGGGTAGTCCGGGGAGGTGTGGCTTGCACGGATCCCAAAACTTTTCTTACCCAGAATCCCCTGCAAACCTCCAATATAGCTAAAACACCACATTTTCCTCACATTTTTGTGTTGGATCACTGCGCCAGTACAAATTTCCTACCACCCAGCATTCCCCTTGGTATCCTGACTAAAATGATACCTCACTAGTGTGGGTGCCCAAAGTAGAGTCAGCCTAAAATGGATACAAATTGTGCTTATCAAACTTGCTGTGATATCCCCTCAATCTCTACACATTTTTGGCCATTCCCTGTTACAGGCAATTGACCCACCCACAAAAGTAAAGCATCATTTTACTTGACCGAGGGCAACACTGGGTGGTAGGAAATCAGTGCCGGTGCCGTGATTCCAAACAGAAACGTGAGGAAAATTAGATTTTTTAGCTAAATTTGAGATTTGCAGGGGCTTCTGGGTAAGAAAACATTGGGGGATCCATGCAAGCCACACCTTCCTGGACTCCCCCGGGTGTGTAGGTTTCAGAAATGTCTGGGTTTTGTAGGTTTCAGTAGATGACCGCCGAGCCCGGGACCAAAAACGCAGATGACCTCCTTGCAAAACCAGGCCATTTTTTGATCGATAATTTTGATGCCTTCACAATATGTTTTGGGCCATTCCCTGTCGCAGGCACTTGGACCACGAACACAAGTGAGGTAGTATTTTTAGCGAGAGACCTGGGGAACGCTGGGTGGTAGGAAATCTGTGCCAGCCCGGTGATCCCACAAATTTTCCACACAGAAATATGAGTAAAATGTGATTTGTTTAGCTAAATGTGAGGTTTGCAGGGAATTCTAAGTAAGAAAAAATTAGGGAATCCACACAAGCAACATACTCCTTGGATTCCCCGGGGTAGGCTTCCCTAGATGGGTGCCGAGCTCGAGACCAAAAACGCAGATGATCTCCTTAAAAAACCAGGTAGTTTTTTGATCAATAATTTTAATGCCTCCACAATATGTTTTGGCCCAATCCCTGTCGCAGGCACCTGGCCCACCCACACAAGTGAGGTTGCATTTTTATCATGAGACCTGGGGGAACGCTGGGTGGTAGGAAATTTGTGCCGGCCTGGTGATCCCATAACTTTCCCACACAGAAATGTGAGGAAAACGTGATTTTTCTAGCTAACTTTGGGGTTTGCAGGGGATTCTGGGTATGAAAATGTTGGGGGATCCATGCAAGACACACCTCCCTGGACTACCCTGGGTGTCTAGTTTTCAGAAATATGTAGGTTTACCTAGATGGTTGCCGAGCCTGATACCAACAACAAAGGTGACCCCCTTGCAAAACCAGGTGGTTTTGTGATCGATAATTTTGGTGCCTCCACATTATGTTTTGGGCCCTTTCCTGTCACGGGCACTTAGCTCACCCACACAAGTGAGGTAGTATTTTTATTTTGATACCAGAGGGACCACTGGTTGGTTGGAAATGTGTGCCAGCCCTGTGATCTTTCGACTTTCCCACACAGAAATGTAGGAAAATGTGATTTTTGTTAGCTAAATTTGAGGGTTGCAGGGGCTTCTGAGTAAGAAAATGTTGGAGATTTTACGCAAGCTACACTGGTCTGGTCTCGCCTGGGTGTCTAGTTTTCAGAAATGTCTGGCTTTGACATGTTTCCCTAGATGACAGCTCAGCCCAGGACCAAAAACGCAGGTTACCCCCTTGTAAAACCAAGTTGTTTTGTGATAGCTCATTTTGATGTCTCCATACATTTTAAGCCATTTCCTGTTAAAGCCACCTACACAAGTGAGGTACCATTTTTATTGGGAGACTTGGAGGAATGCTCGCAGGAAGGAAGTGTGTGGCTTGTCTCAGATTACAGAGCTTTCCATCACAATAATTTGAGGACAATTTGTTTTTTAAGACATATTTTGAGGTTTGCAAGGGATTCTGAATAACAGACCCTGGTGAGAGTCACACAAGTCACCCAATGTTAGATTCCTCTGTATTTCTAGTTTTTACAAATATACAGGTTTGCTAGGTTTCCCTAGGTGTCGGCTGAGCTAGGGCCCAAAATCCACAGCTAGGCACATTAAAAAAAGAGTCAGTTTTGGCTGGAAAATGTGATGTGTCCATGTTCCGTTCTGGGCCATTTCCTGTTGCGGGCACTAGGCCTACCCAGACAAGCGAGGCACCATTTACTGAGAGACTTGACGAAATGCTGGGTGGGTGGAAGTTTATGGCTCCCCACAGATTCCAGAACTTTCATCACAAAAATGTGAGGAAAGTATGGTTTTTTTTGCAAAATGTGAAGTTTACAAGGGATTCTGGGTAACGGAACCTGGTGAGAGCCACACAAGTTACCCCATGCTGGATTCCCCTTGGTGTCTACTTTTCCACAAATTACAGGTTTGCTAGGTTCCCCTAGGTAACAAAAAAAGGAGGGGTGCCCAAACCTTATATGTTAATAAAACAATTATTTCAATTAGACCAAATACGAATTACTTAGACCTGGTCAGGTACTTTTATTTATACCAATTATTCATGTTATTATTTATATCCTTTTTTTTTAAACTTATTTTCATAGGCGAAAAAGAATATACATTTAAGACAGATATAACATAACACTACAAGCTGAACATTTAGCAAAAACTAGACATAATCAAAAAAATCTACAGTGCATCCAATTGACACTAAACATTACACATTACAAAAAACATTTTACATTCATATTTACAAATCAATTTCTTACTAAAGACAAGCTAAACGACATTTGATCACAAGAGAAAAATAGTGTATAGTTATTTTTATATCACTCGATGAAATAATTAACTCTTGTTGGTATGCCAACCAACAAGAGTTAATTATATCATCGAGTGATATAAAAATAACTATACACTATTTTTCTTTTGTGATCAAATGTCGTTTAGCTTGTCTTAAATAAGAAATTGATTTGTAAATATGAATGTAAAATGTTTTTTGTAATGCTATTTGTAATGTGTAATGTTTAGTGTCAATTGGATGCACTGTAGATTTTTTGATTATGTCTAGTTTTTGCTAAATGTTCAGTTTGTAGTGTTATGTTATATCGGTCTTAAATGTATATTCTTTTTCGCCTATGAAAATAAGTTAAAAACAAAAAAAAAAGGATATAAATGATAACATGAGTAATTGGTATAAATAAAAGTACCTGACCAGGTCTAAGTAATTCGTATTTGGTCTAATTGAAATAATTGTTTTATTAAGATATAAGGTTTGGGCACCCCTCCTTTTTTTGTTTCTCAGTATAACGGTCCAGCCCACCCTTAGTCCCGCCAAGGACCTAACTCCTTCATGTACCAGGTTCCCCTAGGTGGCGGCTGAGCTAGGGCCCAAATCCACTGCTAGGCACATTGCAGAAAAAGGATCAGTTTTCAGTGGCAAACTGTGACATGTTCATTTTGCGCTTTGGTCGGTTTCCTGTCGTGGGCACAAGGCCTACCCACACAATTGAGGTATCATTTTTATCAGGAGACTTGGGGGAATGCTTGGTGGGTGGAAGTTTGTTGCTTCCCAAAGATTCCAGAACTTCCTATCACAGAAATAGGAGGACAATCTTTTATTTTTTTTTACAGAGTTTAAGGTTTGAAATTGATTCTGGGTAACAGAACCTACTGTTGCCACACAAGTAACCCCATACTGGAGTCCACTGCTTGTCTAGTTTTACAAAATGTACAGATTTTGTAGGTTTCCATGGTGCCAGCTGATCTAGGGCCCAAAATCCACAGCTAGGCACATCGCAAAAAAGGGTCAGTTTTATATGAAAAAATGTGATGTGTCCACGTTGCGTTCTGGGCCATTTCCTGTTGTGGGCACTAGGCCTACCCACACAAGTGAGGTACCATTTGTATCGAGAGACTTAGGAGTATGCTGGGTGCTGGAAGTTTGTGGCTCCCTGCAGATTGTAGACTTTCCATCACATAAATGTGAGGAAAATGTGTTTTTCTTTTTACAAACTTTCAGGTTTACAAGGGATTCTGGATAACAGAACCTGGTGAGAGCCACACAAGTCACCCCATCCTGCATTTCCTGATTTTCTAGTTTTCAAAACAGTACAGGTTTGCTGGGTTTCCCTTAGTGCCAGCTGAGCTACTGACCAAAATGCCGCTCGAGGCTTTGGATTGTGGTGAAGCTGTTTCCTGACTCCGGGGCTTCCCTCCAGAATCGTGACGAGGGGCTGAAGAGTGTTGCTGCAAACAGGACTGCGAGGGCCAGGCTGCTTAGCGGCGAGTCATCAGCCGCACCTGGCTCCTCTTCCCGCCCCGCCTCTCTCCATTTCCACTCCTACTTAGCTACACCCTCCCACGCGCACGCGGGATGCGCGCGGGACGCGCGCGGGACGGCGCCGGGCGAAGCCTGGGCCAAGGACGGGCCCGTTTGTGCCCGTTCGTGACCAGGAGTGCCCGGACCGGACCACCTCCCTTACTTTGATCTTAACCCACCTGTACGTTTCATTGGACTCTATGGCTGCCCGGGAAACACGGAGTAAGTCCTCGCTTGCTGGAGGATCTATAGCTGGAGGTATGGACAAATTCCTCATCAGGGCAAGTACTATCATTGACACTGAAATTAATTCTCTTGAGAAACGTTTGTCCAAGGAACTGTTGTCTATTAAAAGATCCTCCTTGGGGTCATTAGCTAATGCAAAAACACCTGAAAGACCAATTGATACCGTCACCACTTTAGTGGCAAACCAACCCCCCCTTCCTGAAGTGGTTAATCAGGCTTCAGCGGACCTTGATATCATGGTGAACGAAACTCTGCCTGAAATTGACCTAGTTCTAGATACTAATAATATTTCCTTTGTTTCTGTACCCGAAGATACTCTTAATAATTCTATGTCCCAGGGGGTGAAGGAAGGGGCTACTACCAAACAAAAAAGACCTTATAACAAGAAAACTGGTAGGAATTCGAAAATAGCAAAGACCCAACACGATCCCACCCCTCTCCCCACGTCTTTTCCACCAGTTTCCTCTATTAGAGACGTATCTATCGAAAGCTTGGCCACTTTAATTAAATCAATTCTATTCCCTCTTGAGGCTAAAATAGAAAGGATAGAACTTAGATTGTCTAACATCGAGAAAACCACTGCTTCTATCCTAGCCAATGTTAACAAACCTAGTAGCTCCAATACCTTACAAATCACTCCCACCATCCCTGCTATTCTACAAACTAATGTTGCCCAACACTCTACCTGTCCTCCTATAGGTCCCTCAGTAGTACATCAAGATTCCAACCAGTGTAATAATGTCCCCCCACAACCACTCCCTGGACCCCAACCCTGTAATTCCTGTCCACCCGGACCAAAGACTGACGGTACAGACGGGTCTCTAATTAAAGCACCTAGAGCCCGTAAACCTCGCCTGCCTGATCATCCCCCGGAAGCAAATCACTATATGGTGGTTTTGGCTGGAGCCCCTGCCCTGGAAACAGGAGAAACTGAAACCTATAGCTCCCTGAAAGGTAGAGTCGTTAAGTGGCTTAACTGGAACAGACCCCTCCCGGCCCATCTCCATAATGAGATTATTATGGTAAGGAGGGTACCCTGGTTAGGTAAGAGGGCCAAGTCCATTAATGGGGATTGTATTACGGTTAGCTTCAGAGACCCTAGAACGGTATCCCATATTTGTGCCGGATTAAACAGGTTTTTTGACTCCACCATTCAAACCCTCCCAGTGTCTTTCTTTTTTCTACCTAACTATGTAATCCATGGTAGAGGAGGGCCTGATTGGTCAAGGGTTGAACGAAGGGGAAGACCTAGAAGCTACGATATAAGACCGGCCATATCGTCCCAGTATACCCCCCAGTACAATCCCTTTTTTGATTGTAATCGGTATAGCTGTCTAGATGGTATAGAGGGGGTGGATTGACTACTGTCAACATGTGAGTCAAGGTCCTCCCAATCTGCGTTGGGTAATGGTTTAGTGGACAATGAAGTTGTGGTCAATGAATTGTGTCCAGCTGAATGTTTGTTGCCTCCTTTAACACCTATAATGTCGCCAATTGTTCCACCTCTGCAAACTGTGATAGCGGATTTCCATCAGCCGACTTATGCCCTGGGTACGTCAGAGGTGTTGTTAACTATTCCGGCTTCCCCAACTAACCTTGTGTTGACTGAGCCAGCATTGGTAACTAACCCCCCTGGTTGTAAAATCGTAAGTTGGAATATCGCCGGTTGGCGGCAGAGGATGTCAGCCCTGGGTTGGAAGGAGTCTATCTCCGGGTTTGACATCCTCTGTTTCCAGGAGACCTGGTCCACGACTGATATTCATCATGATGGTTTTGTCTCTTATAATTGCCCTGCGCAAGAATCTTCCATGGGTAGGGAAAAAGGTGGATTGTTGATTTTAGTGTCTGTGCACTTCCCAGTACGGGTGAGATCCCACTCCACCGTAGGCTCACACTCTCAAATACTTAGGCTGGAACATAAAGGGGGCCGGAACACCTTGCTGATTAATCATTATAACAATTCATTTGACCCCGCGAGTACCCTTGTTGTAGATGAACTAGAGTCAGCTATAAATAAAATCTGCAATGATACCCACAAGCCATATGACATTATCTGGGGGGGGACTTCAATATCAGAACTTGTCCCTACTCATATACTAATGTATGTGGGTATGATGGGGACAATGGGGAGAACCGGGCTCATTTCACCCATACCATTTATGGCGACTCCCTTAATACCCTCTTGTTAAAACTCGATTTGGTTATGCATCAACCTGCTCTGGATAATGAGGGTAATATTGTTCTGACTTTTACATGGAGAAATTCTGCATCTGTTATCGACCACTTGTTGATATCAACACAGATGGTCCCCCTTTGTACGGTCCCCATTATTGTGGATTTTGGAATTAGTGACCACAATGCCATTACTTTGTAAATTCTCATCTGGGGTCCTATGACCCGTCGTGACGGTAGAATTGTTGATGAGATTATACCATGTAGGCAAAATGGCATCCGGATTAAATGGTGTGGAAATAATTCCGATAAATTACTAAGGAAACTTGTGGGCGCAGGTCACGAAGTGCTACTTCGTTGTCTTGAAGATGATGCTGCCCCAAGTTGTATTATAGCCGACTTCGAAGAACTCGGTGACATAATTAAAAAAGTCTCTCACCATCACCAAGGGTATAACCAAGCGGGCCACGCTAGGCTGGTTCGATAAAGCCTGTACTTCTGCGCTAAAAGACCTTAAAAGGGCTCTATCTAATCTTCTGAGAGACAGGGATGTTGTAGTAGGGCTACTTATAAACACGAGCTGAAGCGTAGGAAACAGGAACTAAGAGAACAAGCCTGGCAGGATCTGACCAAGGCGGCAGCGCTACGGGATTGTAAGCTATTCTGGAGCACTGTCAATAGCCCTTTCCTCCAGAAGGAGGAGTTCCCAGTTTTAACCGCCGAAGTTAGCGAGGATAGCTGGGTCCAATATTTTACCGGGATCTTTGACCCAACTTGTAAGGCCCCGGATAGCTCTAGTGTAAACTTTACCATATCCAATCAATCATTGGGGATTACCCTTCAAGAAGTCGACATGGCAATTCGAAATAGTAAAGGAGGGAAAGCCCCAGGACCGGATGGGGTGCCGGTCGATCTATACAAAACAGGTCTGGCCCTGTGGAGCCCCCTATTGACCCAAGTGTTTAATGCCGCAGTGAACGCTACCACCACTCCTACCAGGAGCGAATCCATAATCCTGCCAATTTATAAAAAGGGAGATAGAGGAGAGGCTAAGAACTACCGCCCTATCTCCCTCCTGGATTCCTCGTTATAGATCATGAAACCAATAATATCCTTGCAGTTTCCCAATATGGTCTTAGGAAGGACCTCGGCACTATTGAGCAGTGTATCAACCTAGACCTTATAATAGGAAAATACACCAGAGCAAAACAGGGTTCTTTGTTCCTTTGTTTTGCGGACCTCTCTAGTGCCTTCGATCTGGTTGACCACACTTTGCTGTGGACAACCTTACTCGAAATGGGTGCTCCGGCAGCGATAATCCATTTTTTGGCAAGACTTTATAATAATCTATCAGCCCAGATTCGCTATGGTCAAGAGGGTGAGTGCACGAGGAAGATCAGGGTAAAATCCGGCATTAGACAGGGTTGTGTCCTGGCTCCGCTACTTTTTTCCTTGTTTATAAACTCGATGGAGTATGAACTGAAAAATGTGCAAGCTGATGCCCCGCAAGTCGAGGGACAACCAATCCCGGTGCTGCTTTACGCAGACGATACTGTCTTACTCTCGAGAACCCCCATAGGCCTCCAGAAACTTATGAATAGTTTTTATGATTTTATACAGGGGAAGAAATTAATAATTCTAAAACCTACATCATGGCATGTGGGAAAAAGGTGAACAATCTTAAATCATTCTATTTTAAGGAAAACCGTATTGAGGTTGTGAATAACTTTTGCTATTTGGGCATTACTTTTAATAATGGCGGATCTTGGGCCCTAGAACAACATAATGTTAAAGCTAGGATGGGCAAGGCTTCCCTAAGTGTATTTCGTTTTGCTGCCAAATTAGGAAGCCGCCGCATACCAGATATGTTGAATGTTTATCGACATAGGTGCGCATCTATTGCCCTTTACGGCTCAGGGGATTGGGGACACAGGCCTCAAAGGGATTTGCAAATATTGGAAAATGTATTTCTTAAGAGACTCCTTTGCCTTCCATCTTCGGCATCCATTGAACTGACCCATAAAGAACTAGGGTTGGATTATATAACTGACTTAACCGGATTGAGGCCCTTAATGGCCTGGAGGTCTATCTGGACAAAGGATGAAACTGGCTTCACCAGGGGAATAATTCAAGACTGTTTACGTCTGGACAATGTCCATCGGATTCCGTGGCTAAAATATGTAATTTCATCTTTTAAGGAACTTTTTGATCTGGATGTTCATGATGACCCCAGGTGTGCTACTGTTTTACCGAAGCTTGAGGTTAAAGGAGTTTTTGTGAGGCATAAAAATAACAGACGTAAAGGACAATCTAGTGATTATTCTACCCATGCTTTCTATTTTTCAAACAAGGAAGAAGGGGCTGGGATTCCTATGTACCTAAAAATTATCACTAGACAGCCTCACCAATATGTATTAACGAGGCTGAGATTAGGTATTGTGCATAATCTGGTGGCATTTCCGAAGATGAAAATATACTCTGCCACCCATCGTCCGTGTGACGGAATTACTAAACAAAGCACGTTGCACTTCATGCTAATATGCCCTTTGTATAAATCTTTGCGTATTTTCTACCTCAAACCATTGTTTAAGAAAAATTCAGTGTCCACAACTGCTAATGCAATGAGATTTTTATTTGCACTTGCCACCCCGGATATCTGTTTTTTTATCGCAACCTTTATTCTAAAATCAGTATGGGCCAGAAAAAGCATGGTTTTTTAGTGTTGGTCCAAATCCTTGCTACTAGTCCATGTTCTTACTTATCTGAGTACTATTATGTATTGTATTCCTCGATTTTGTACTAACTCATAAGTGCTTCTTTTTTATTCTGTATACTTTTATGATGTTTTTATGAACAATCGAATAAAGTTTATAACTTGAACTACTGACCAAAATCCTCAGCCAAGCACATTGCAAAAAAAGGGTCAGTTTTCAGAAGAAGAGCGTGATGTGTCCATGTTGCATTTTGGGCCATTTCCTTTCGCGGGCACTAGGCCTACCAACACAAGGGAGATACCATTTTATCGGGAGACTTAGGAGAACACAGAATAGTAGAACAAGTGACCTTCTATGCACTTCTGCCTTTGAAATGTAGGACAGTATGTAAAAAAGAAGCCATTTTGAAAAATGCCCTCTAAATCACATGCTAGTATCGGTTTCCAAAATTTTAGAGATGTGCAAATAACCACTGCTTCTAAACTCTATATCTTGTTTCCATTTCCAAAATACATAGGTTTCATTTATACCTATTTTTCATTCTTTATATTTTACCAAAAGAATTGCTGTATACCCGGTACAAAATGAAAAACCATTGCAAGATGCAGTTCAGTTATTGGCTCTGGGTACCTCGGGTTCTTGGTAAACCTGCAAGCCCTTAATATCCCCGCAACCAGAAGAGTCCAGCAGATGTAACGGTATGTTGCTTTAAAAAATCTGCCATAGCTAGAAGAAGTTACAGGTGAAAAACCTAGGCACAAATGGCTGTTTTTTTTAACTCAATTTCAATATAATTTTATTTCAACTGTTATTTTCTTTTGGAAAATCTTGAAGGATCCACACAAATGACCCCTTGCTGAATTTAAAATTGTGCCTACTTTAGAAAAATGTATAGCTTTCCAGGATCCATTATTGGTTTCACACCCATATCTACCACTAACTGGAAGGAGGTTGAAAGCACAAAACAATAGGAAAAATCGGAAAAGTCCCAGTAAAATTCCAAAACTGTGTAGAAAATGTTGGTTTTCTGACAAACCTCTGCCTGTTCCTGAAAACTGGAAAGATGGTGATTTTAGCACTGCAAACCCTTTGTTGATATAATTTGCAGGGAAATAAATAGATGCTTTCTTCTGTAGCACTTTTTCCCCCTTTTTGCCACAAAAACAAAATTGTGCTGTATTTTGGCTAATTGCTCAGTCCCCTCCAGAGAAATCCACAAAACATGGGTACCTTTAAAATTATCAGGATGTTGGAAAAAAGGACGCATGCTTGGCGTGGATACCTTATGTGGACAAAAAAGTTATGGGGGCCTAAACCCAAACTACCCCAAATAGCCAAAAAAAGGCTTAGCATGTGGGGGTGGGGGATAGGCCTAGCAGCAAAGGGGATACGAAAAAGAATTTGGTTTGTCCACATTTATGTGCTCGCAGCAGGCATGCGGGCAGGTGGCAGGGGATTTCCTCACAGGCCTGACTGGGGCCAGAACCTCTGTTCTTGTCAATTTCCCCGGTCCTTTAGGTACCCATAGCTTATCTGCAGAAGACAGAAAGTTGCAGCCACAGGATTCAGCTGTAGGAATCAGAGCAGGGCCAGGATTCAGGAGCAGGAGTGAGTAGCACGGCAGAGAGACTGCAAGCCAGAATCTGGAAGTAGGAGGGAGTGGCATATGTGAGCTGTCTTCCAGTTGTACTGTCAAGTGTCCCTTTAGAAGGTGGTCAAGCAAGAGTTAAACATGGTGGACCTTGTGAATTACGAGTTGTGTTTGTTTTTTGCATCAGATACCATAATTTGTGAATTTCAGTTGTTTTCTGCATTCAAGCCAGCACAATAATTCAGTTTTTAACTTTATTTTTGCAGTGAACATATAATTATGTTGTGTTGGGCTGTTTCTTGATGGAAAGAAGTACTCCTGGGGACCCTAGTGGATGTCCAAAAAATAAATCTGAAACTATAGACAAGTGTTAACCCCTTTGCAGGGGTTCCTCCCGGTGGCCAACACGTTTACTCTCTCCCGAATTCATCCGTCAGTCAGTGACTGACGCAGGGGAGGGGTGAAACAGAACCACCGGAGGTTTACTTTCCCAAAATTTGGTTTAAATTTATGTTTTTCTACTAGATGCACTGACATTACAAACCCCCACCAGACATGGAGGAATGGGCAGGTGAGCACTCTCTTGTGCGCCAGTGATGTTTTAAGGGATTATGATGCCTCTACAGATTTGAGGGAGACATCAATGGATCCACAAGCAGGACGCCACTAGACACTAGAGACATCTGTGTTTCAGGCCGACGCTCACCATGCATATGGGCTGATCCCAGGAGGCCAATTATCTTTTAATACAGGTGTGTTTTCCCCTAGGGTGCGCAATCATGCCCCTCAAGTGGAAATTATATGGCGGTCAGATGTTGTGGGTGCCGGGGCTCCCAAGATAAGGGCCAACCGACTGGGGACAATTCAATTTATTATAAATGTATGTAAATGTATGCTTTCTGCTTGCCGGGGTGGATGAGTTCGCCCCTACCAGAGGAAAAAATTTGACACATAATATCAACAGGAAAACATGCCCATAAGATGGGGGTCAACCCTTATGTTGAAATGGCGGACACCCTTATTACAGGCATGTTTTCCCGCAGATTTCCCTGATATTACCATAAATACAGCAAGCACAAATGCATGCAGTCTTCTGTACCATGCACAGCACCTATATATACAGCAAGTTCTAAATAGTGTTGAAATGTGGGCTACTTTTTGTGTCTAGTATTAACAGTGACCTTTTGATTTTGCTGTATACAATAACATTTTGCCAAATCAATAACAAAACAAGCACTGACAAAGCCAAAAGGCTGGCAGCGCATGCCAAATCTACTGGCCTTCTAAATGGTTGTTTAGCTACATGATTTGCTAATGGGGGACACTATTATTGTAGTGCTCTGGCCTAGGTTTGGTCCATGTCTGACAATGATATGGCTTTTTCTTAGATGTCACTAACTTAAAATTGTCTCCTCTGCATGTGAGTGCCATAATAAATGAACGGTGATTAGAGTGGGTTCACCCATTGTATCTTGCAGAAAGCTGTGGTATTGGGTATCTGGCAAGTTGAAGTAATAGTTTGTCCTTTTTTGTTACTTTTAGTGTCTTTGGAGATATTTTTCAGATGAGGTTTTCGGCTCACAGCATTCCAAAGCAAAGTGCTTTTTTTCTTTTCCACTTAGACATAACACACACACACCCACCACATGCACGCACACACATAAACACACATCCCTCCCCTCACTGCATACTTCTGCCTTCAATGTAGGACACAGTATTTCAGAAGGAAGATTTTAGATCATTTTAGACAGTCAAAGTAGATGTGGTATCTGTAGATGACTGCTGCCCAGGCCCAGGCCCAAACTCGAGTTAATGAGGGCAACTCTGATACAGGATCAGATACGGAGCAGCTCCTGGAAGCAAGTTTTTAGTCAGTGGAGTTCCATCCAATAACTCGTCTTCCAGTCATTCTGAGGTACATGGTTATGCCAGTCATGATGTACCTTCGTAAGTAAAATCTGTGCAGTGGAGAGACAGTAGCAGGGCAGACCAACCTAGAGAGCAGGCATGTGCAACAGCAAGCACAGACAGAGTTTTCTTTTGGCACCCGCCCAATTTAGTGCAGACACAAATTTCCCCATTGATTGTACACGCTGGATGTAAAGTAGATGCAGCAAGTTTTTTGCTGATTGACTACGTCCATCTTTTGTGGATGTTGACTTCCATGAGGAAATTGTGCATTAAACAAATTTGGTGCCAAATTGTTTCTGAAGGAGCAAGGAGGCTCCCTTGGGACTCATTCTAGAGCACAGCGGTGGACTTCCACTTCACTTGGGGAGTTGAAGACATTTCTGTGCCCTACCCTCAAAATGGGGTTAGTACTAAACCCAAGCACAGATTCCTTCTGGTCTATTCACATGGTTTGAGTTACATTCAGTTTTTCACCCGTCATGAGCAGAGATCGTTTTTTGATGTTGCACGATATGCTGCATTTCAATGAAAAGTCTGCTCTTTTGCCCTAGGACCATCCAAACCATGACAAGATGTTTAAAATTTGGTCTGTCATGGAACATTTGCCTATTCAGACAACAAGGATCTGGCTATCGGGGCACTCTTTTCTCTTTTTAGTAAGACCGAAGTCAGGGGGTGAGAAAGTTGCCGATGATAATGAATACGTGGGCTAGCTGGTGAGAACCTGCCAGGAGCTCCTCTGGTGGTGCGCATGTGAGGCACTTTCTCTTTTTCACACACATTTTCTGGGTGGGACACATATTCTAATGTTAAGTGGATGTGTTGTTGTGAATGGTCTGACATACACCTGTTTTGTGATTCCTTTTTAAGTTAACCTATTCCTCCGGGCATAGAGGACCCTATTAGACTGTATAATTTTTTTAACAGTTGTTGGGTTGAGGTGAACACCCCCCTGACTTCGGTCTTAGTAAAAAGAGTAAAGAGTGCCCCGATAGCCAGATCCTTGTTGTCTGAATAGTTGATGGGTGGAGGGTGATGTGGCTTGAAATTGTCCTTCTATAGCTCCTTGTTGTTTAGATGGAACATTTTTTTGCCAGGTTTCCAGAGATTTCTACTCCTGGGAAGAATATAGCCATGGAAGAGTCCTTGATCAGTACAAAGGGCGCCTGCTGTTCTGTGCAAAAGAGCTTGTTATGGCATAAAGATGTACATGCTATGTGAAAGCTCTCAGTGGCGGCTGCCTCGGAACAGGGGTGGTGAGGTGGGGGGTAGAAAAATAAAAATTAAACGTACCTTCTTGGCCACTGTCGCATACCTCTCCTCTGTCCTCACACTGCTGGCAGCACCAGAAGCTCCCAGGCCCCTGGACTCTCCCAGCCAATCACGACGCTGCACAAGCAGTGTCGTGATTGATCTGATTTGGCCCTGAGGTAGTACGTGGGTGGCTCGGCATGTTCTCTACCAGGCTGTGCAACACAGCCCAGTGGAGAACATGCTAAGTGCACATGATGGTTTGGCCTACCCCAGAGGGCCGGCAAAGCTGTCATGCACACCTAGGGAGTGCAAAGCACTCCTGCTCCCTCTGATGGCGGGGAGCCCAGCCCCGCACCTAACAAGGCTTTCAGTGGCACAGAGAAATATTATTATTATTATTCTGAGTTTTGTATAGCGCCTGGTTACCATTAGGCATCCCAGCGCTCACCAGAGAATGAAACTACCAGAATAGTGCGGACGTTAAGCAGAGAACAAAAAAGTTTTTAAAAGTTTGCGGAACCGAAGAAGGCTAGCTTCCGAACGTAGATGTAGGGGAAGAGAGTTCCACAGGGTGGCCACGTTTATAGAAAACCTTCTGCCACCAGTTCTTGCCTTCTTCACCCTCCCTACCTGCAGAAGATGTTGATGGTCGGATCGGAGAGAGCGAGGGGCCTTATAAGGCTGAACCATCTCCCCCAGAATAGGTGGACCTACCCCCTGCAGGACTTTATGAGCGATACAGAGTGACTTAAACTTCACCCTGTCCCTCACAGGGAGCCAATAACTTCTTGTATTATCATTTTATTTTTATTTTGCACTGCTAAATGAGCAGTGGGGCGATGCTCCTCCGCTTTAGTGGAGGAGTCGCCACTGAAAGCTCTACTGCTTATGTATACAGCCTGAGAGTGTATGCAGAGAAGGACTCCGCTCTAGACTCTGTAGGTTGCCCTTACACGCTAAGAATCATGGCAAAGATTGTATGTGAACTTTTCCAATCACTCCTTCCTAATGGTTATAACCTTTATGTGGACAACTTCTATATAGGATTAGAGCTGTTTAGCAAGTTTAGCAAAGCTGGCACTGTGGCATGTGGTACAGTTCAATGTCGCCACAATAGATTCCCACAGGAGCTTGTTTGTAAGATGCTTCAAAAATCCCAGAGCACTGTTTTGAGTTCCAACAAACTGCTCACAGTAAAACTTTCCAATAGGGAGGATGTGTACATGTTCACTACAATCCCTAATGAGAGTACTTACCAAGTCATAGTTTATGGTCAGTTGGCAGAAGTTCATTTGACCACCTTTATATACCGGAGTATAATAGGTACATTGTCAGAGTGGATAAAAATATCCAAGTACTTCAGCTATACTACGTGAGTTGTAAAACTCAGACATGGTATAAGAAGCTGTTTACCCACTGATTCCATTAGCAACTTGCAATACATGTTTTTTTATGTATATTTCTTTTTTTTTTTTTTTTTTTTTGTTCCTCATCTCAACCATGGCTGAACCATCAGAGCCGTGGGCTCGAAAGAGTGTGACTTGGAAGACTAAAATGCTGTCTCAGTACATGACTGGTAGGGGTCGGTCGTTTAAGAGGGAGCGCCAAGACCCTACAGCTAGATTAGCTTAACGCTAAGTCACAACCCCTTTAACAATATAAGATGGAACTTGCCATTAGCCAAATTACACCACCGCCTATGCCACAATTGACCTTAGGTATGAAGGACAGATGTGAATAAGCAAAAAGGAGTTCGACATGGCTTCGTAATCATAGGAACTGGGAAAAAAAAAAAAAAAAAAAAAAAAAAAAACCCAGTTTCTACTCATTGAGACCAATCGAGTTTCAACCAAAATGCTCTTTTTTCTGGTTTACCTCCTCTAGATAAATCTAGTTTCGATATAGAAAGCATGGAGGAACTCCAATCTTGTAGTGTCGGTGGGGAGGCCTCTTTCCAACGCTTACAAATCTCTCGTCGAGCCACCAAAATTGAGTAGAACAAAAGGTTATTATTTGCACTACGCTTTTTGTCTTTTACTCCAAAGATTACAAGGCCTAAATCTATATTCACCATGGTACCTATAGAAGATGTTAGTCTGTTGCTTATTGATTGCCAGTAAACTGTTAGATGTGGGCAATCGTGAAACATATGTGCATCTGAGGCTTCGACTTGTCCACACCGAGGGCAGGCCACTGGTGTACCAGATGAAAATTTGGACAACCTCTGAGGCGAATAATAAGCCCTATGGAGGGTAAAGAGGTGGTTTCTTCGCAGCCACGCTGGTTTTACAATATCCCATAACACGGTAAAGGATATTTCCCAAAGTTCATACAGATTAGTTATCGGCAATAGACGACCCCAAAGATGATCTGGAAGGTGGAATATTCCGTCTATTTCCTCTAAGATTAAATTATAGAAATGGGAAACCTCTTTGGTTTTTAGGGCATTGTCAAGTAGGGAGGATTCTAGTTGGCTGATATCACCCAATAAAGGGATTAGTTGGCGAGTGGAGTCAGATTTTTGTGCTGCCGCCCAACTGGAGATCTGGAGAAATTTCAGTCTTGATAAGTTTGAGCCTACCCTACTCACTAGATGTTCCCAGGAATACATTTCCCCTTCAAAAAAGAGATCACCCCAAGTCAAAATCCCAGCTTCTTTTAGCGGGCTTATCAATGCATCTTTAGTCCATTCAGGTGGAGCTGGAAGATCCCATATAGGAGAACCGTTGGAATAGTAGCCTATTTTGGTAGTAGTTCTAAGGTTGTACCAGGTTCTTGCCAGACCCTGTAGTATCTTCAACTTAATTTTCTTAAAAAATTTTGGATCTCCAAACTTAAATAAAAATCCTGTTTGATTTAAGCCTTCACATTTTAGTAGTGTAGAAAACATAAGGCCTATGCCCTGATCTTTTGGAGTTTTAAATAGGATTCGAGCATGTGCCAACTGGAATGCCCAAGCATAGATTTGGATATCGGGGCCAGCCAGACCCCCCTTCTCCCTACGGCGCCTTAGTTTATTCCAAGCGATTCTTACAGACTTATTCCTCCATATAAATGAAGTAATGTCACTTTGCATCTTTGCTATCATTTTCTTCTCAAAGTAAAGTGGTAAACTGTTGAAAATAAAGGTCAATTTAGGCAGAATGGACATCTTGACCAGATTCGAGCGGCCTAAGAGCGTCAATGGGAGATGTCTCCAAGAATTCATTAAGTTCCTGCAGTCTTTGGCTACCTGGGTAAAATTTATGTGGGCAATCTGGTTGATATCATTTAAAATTTTAATACCTAAATATCTCATATTGTCACAGGGTTGTACTGGTAATGTCGTATTAGTAATGTTCCATACCATTACCTCGGTTTTTGTGGCGTTGATTTCATAGCCGGAAATTTTGCCGAATTTTTGTGCCAGATTAATTACTAATGGGAATGCTGTGTTGATGTCAGATGTTAAGATCATAAGATCATCCGCGTATAGAGACACTTTTTTTTCCCAATTTCTGTGACTAAATGGAGTGATGTTAATTTCTTCACGAATCAATTGGGCGAAAGGCTCCATATAGATATCAAAAAGTAAGGGCGAGAGCGGGCAACCCTGCCGGGTGCCTCTTGTAATGGTAAAGGGTTCCGACAGCCCACCATTGACCAAGACCGAGGCTGAAGGTTCATGGTATAATAGTTCCACCGTTCTACGAAAAGCTCGGCCCACCCCAAATTTTTCCAAGGCCCCCGACAGGTATTTCCAATTGACCCTGTCGAAGGCCTTGGCAGCGTCTAAAGCAAGAATGGCCAAGGGCAGTGATGAAGTAGTTGCCATATCAATTGCACCTATAAGGTCGTAAATTAATTCGTAGAGTTGGCGACCCTTAACAAAACCCTTCTGGTTAGAGTGTAAAATTAAGGGGGCTACCTGTCCCATTCGTATAGCTAGTATAGACGCGAAAATCTTATAGTCAGCGTTGAGGACTGAAATTGGGCGATATGAGCCACAGGCTGTAGCTACTTTGCCTGGTTTCAAGATAAGCGTAATGGAAGCTTTGTTCCATGATGGAGGGGGGAAGTCTCCCTCAACCAGTATCAGATTAAATAAATTGGTAAGAAAAGGGGCGATATCGGCTACAATATGCTTATAAATCTCTACCGGAAGACCATCCGGGCCTGCCGCCTTCCCATTTTTACTGTTTAATATGGCTGATGTTACCTCCTCTAACATAATTGGGTGGTCTAATAGGTTCGCCTGCTCTTTAGAGAGAGTCGGTAGGGTGATTTTGTTAAGCCAGTTTTCTATCTGAATTGGGGTGATATTATTGTCCTCCCTATAGATAGCTTGAAAAAAGTCTTTAAAAGCTAATCTTATTTCTGGGTCTGAAGTCGCTGTACCAGAATTCGTTATTATGGAAATGATATTATTACGTTTTTGATCTGTTCTGGACTTCCAGGCTAACAGTTTGCCTGCCCCTTCGCCAAATTCGAAATTAGCTAATTTACTAGCTTCCCACCTCTGCAGGATTCGCTGATTTAGTACAGAAGCCATTTGTCCTTTAAGTTTCGTGAGCTCCTCCTGTTTGGTCTGTATAGCATAGTCTGAGCTGTTGTTTGTATTTTCTAAATATGATTCAGCTTTTAGTATATTGGCCTCTATCTGTGAAACCTCTTGAGTATATTGCTTCTTACGGTATGAAGTTTTGTTCTTGACAATCCCTCTCAAAGAACATTTGAATGCATCCCATACTAAACTGTGTGACGCCGAGCCAATGTTGGTTTTAAAAAATTCTTGCGTCTCGACCTTAACATAGTCCAGATCCTCAGGGGATGTAAGGAACGATCTGTCAATTGTCCAAGACCTTGTCACGGTGTGAGACTGTAGTTCAAGGTCTAAACATACTGCCGAATGGTCGGACAGGTGTGATGGTAAATAAGTTATATCCCTTACTGACTTTTCCAAGCACTTGTTAACCAATATGAAATCGATCCTTGATCTGTGTCGATACTTATAATTTCGAAAAGAGAAGCCAGATTTCGAGCCCGATCTTACCCTCCAAATATCAATAAGTCCGTATTGGTGCATATTTTTAATTAGAAAATCTCTTGATTTGGAATGTAGCTGTTGTCTGGTAGAAGTGGACTTATCCAACTTCGGATCAAGGACGATGTTAAAGTCACCCGCTATTATCATTGGTTCTGGAAAATGTAACAGCTCGGAAAACAACGTGGCCAGAATAGATGGGTCATCTCGATTAGGCCCATAATAGCCTACTAATGTAATGCTTGACCCCCCAATCATTACTGTCGCGATTGCCCATCTGCCATGCGGATCGACCTTTTGTTTCAAGAGTTTTGTAGTGATGTTTTTTTTAAAAAGAATGACAACCCCTTTTGTGTTAACTATCTGAGAAGTAGAGACTGTTAAATCTATCCATCTATTCTTTTTTACCAAGTCTAAAATGTCATCTTCAACCAAATGTGTCTCCTGGAGGATAATGACCTGGGCACCAAAATCCCGAATATATTGTACTATTGTGTTGGCTCTAGGTTTGGTGCGCAGGCCATTAACGTTCCAGGAGAGAATCTTAATGGTGCTCATACTTGGCATGTCTACTGATATTTATTGAAAGTCCTGCCGATACATTTCCCTTAATATTGCTAAGATAAGAAAAGCTAGCCCATTTTTTATTTATGTAATTATCGACCGCCATTTTAGAAATGAGAAACATTTTATTTTTTATTCCCCTAACCCCTTCCCTCGTGTTGATTTCCCCCCCACCCCTGAGGAACCCTAGATTATCCAACCGGAAGGGATCCGGTTTGTGATACCCCTAAAGCTCTATCTAGGCTCAGGCGGAACGTTCTTAAATTAAGGTAGTAGAGGACCTAATATAAGTGATGTGTCTAACTCAAGTGGAACCTATGGTGAAAATATAATTCAATAGCTTAAAGTAGTATCTATAAGTGGGTTTAAAAGTGCTCTTTATTGATTTATTGATTTAATTTTGTCACCCACAGAACATTCCAAAGTTCATCTAAATACTAATTTCAGTATCGATTTTCAATGCAAAAAAATGTCCATGCAAGAAGGGGCCTGGCATGGGCGAATTACGATGGCAGTAATTTGTTTCGACATCTGATAGCACCTGTAATGTAGCTCGCCACCCCAAAACAGACCACCGCGGACCCAAGCATTTGTAGATAGGTCAGAGCCGGTCTAACTTGCTCGAAATTACAGCCCCTTAGTAGTGGCACAACACATTTCTTACGATGCAATACATAAAACTTACAAAAAAAGATCATATAGAGCATATTTTGCTCAGAATAATTATCACATGGGCAAGGCCCCAAAGTCCCACTTTTAGCAAAACCTTTCGGAAAAGATAACAACCATGGAAGCATGTTATGCTTAAACCTTAATAGCACAAACAGATGGAACGGCTTATTTATGTAAGTTAAGTACGGCTGGGTGTCTCTCCCCATACTTAGCATTACAAAATTTCTCACTGAAGGTTTTACCAAATTCCTCCCTGTCCCTCTGTAGCTTTAACCTGTTCAGGAACTGGGACTTTACGGCCTTAATGGCCATTTTACTTAAGGCCCTAGGTTTCGTGAACAGGTCAGGACTACCCATTGAATCCATTTGGGTTTTGATATAACGGATCCAGGGGATAGCAAAGGCCTTATCTAAGGACAAACAATCTTGAATGATTAATTGATTTAAATTCGGAGCTTGCTGCGCCCATATTCTCAGCCACCCCAGCAACAAGGCCACGGCGATCTGATCTGAGATATAGCCAGCCCCTAAGTCTTCATGTACATTAAAAGTAGCTACAGTTTGGGGAAGCGACAACACTTTTCTAAAAAAGAAGTTTTCTATAATTTGGATCTCACTCACATCAGTATAACCCCACACCTCACTCCCATATAACACCATGGGTACACATTTAGCATTATAGATTTTCATAAGAGCCGGTAGTGGCTTACAGCCCAGTCGTTTGGCAAAACCTAGCAGGGCACCTGAGGCCCTCGCTAATGTGTTCTTTTTCAATGCGTGTTGCGTGACCCATGACCTTCTGTCATCAAAGACAATCCCCAAATACGGGAAGGTAGGTAGTTTGGTGAGCTCCTGCCCTTTACAGAAAAAAGATGCCTTTTAGCGCCCGCCCTCTACCTACTGACATAGCATGTGATTTTTTAAAATTGGTTATCAAATCTAAAGAGTCCATAAAATTAAAAAAACAATCTAAAAGAGATTGTAAACCTCTTGCCGTTCTCGCCACTAAGACAGCGTCGTCCGCATATAATAAAGCCGGGATCTTTTTTTGACCAACTCTCGGGATATCTTTACATGCTAAAATTAATGCATCCCCCAGATTGTTTATGTAGAGCGTAAACAGCAGGGGCGCTAAAATGCACCCTTGCCTTACCCCTCGCTTTACTGGCCATGCATCAGTCAGATATGATAACTCACTTGTGTGAGTGGCCCTTGTAGCCATGACAGAAAAATGCCCAAAATGCAACATAAACAGATTAGATTTTTCCCACCAGAAACCAACTGACACAGAAGGCCCTGAAACGCTATGTGGAAAGATCAGCAAAAGGGGTAGCTGCAATCTTTGCATCCAGGTTCTTCCGCCACCCATTATACCTACCAATCACAGACTTTTTAAAATATCTAACAATGTCCCAATCTAGAGATCTGCACACTGGTCATGCCAGTTTGCCAATAGGTTCTGCGTCTGAGTGCGCAGACAGCCTAAGAAAGCAACTGACATCAGCGGACATGAGAGGAGGTAATAAGCAGCTCCATTCGTCAGTTCCGGAGAGAAGCTGCGTTGGTGTGGAGCCATACAACACAACTTACCGCCATGCAGAATTACTACTTTGAAATTTTGGGATCCAGTCTGGTGCCTGGGTAAGATTTACAAGATGAGGAATCATTGGTTAGAGTATCCCACATGAAGAGCGTATTGAAGGTAAGTAACTTGATCATTAATTCAATGTAACAAAGCCTTGTGTAATGCTGTTTTGTGTGGACTGTTATTGTTTTAATACTGTTGTTTACACTTTTCTGCTTCACTCAGGTGTGACCAAGTTAAAAATAAAAAAGGCTAAAAAATAAAGCTGAAACAATTATAAATAACTTCTGCCCAAAGCACACAGCTTTTAAAAAATAGATCGAAAATTGAATTACATGCGCTACCAAGGCTCCCATAGAGTTTGCAGCATTTTGCAGAAAAGAAAGCAGATATTGGCAGACTGACGTTCTCCCATGCTCTTTCTGTTAGACAGAAAGGAAATGCGGGTGCTGCTGTCTCAAGACCCAGAAAACGAGCCCGCAGATCTTGATGTGGTGGAGTGCTGCATCAGGTCAGAGTGGAGCTGTCACAAACATGAGTAGGCTGCTTGCCTAGTGAAGTAGGGGCCCATGAAGGTATGTATACATGCACAGCCTTTGAAAGGTATATACTAGGGCAGCTCCACTTCAGTTGATTTCCCAGTGCCTAACTTTTGTATGGTACAACGGAAAGCAAGTTCGAAAACATAGGCCTGGCTCACATGGGCCCTGGGGACAGTAACAATGAGTCTCCCACCTCTTTCCTTGCTTGGAGCAAACTCTGTCATGACAGCATAGTGCCTTTATTGCTGTGGCAAGAATGCTTTCAGCAAAGTGTCGAACCTCCAGCCTTGCCACGTCCTCCACAGCAGATGAAGTGGAGGCCACTGCTTCTGCAGCAATAAGACTTTCAATGATGGTCAACTGAAAGTCAAGGACAGACATCTTGTGGTGGATTGATGGTAAATAACACATGTATTGCATGGAATGGAACAGGCTGGGAGTTCGGACCTGTAGACATGCCACTATTGCTGCTCTGTCCTTAGAGAACACTGTTTTAAATATAAAATTGGCCAAATTCATTCAGCAAGTGTATAGTCTTTTCGAAAAACTGGACAATTGTGCAGACAAACATGTACTTTAACCTCATGGGCATAGTGCGGAAGTGCTAATTTCTAAATTGATACGCTGCAGTAAGCACTGATAAGAAGGCCAAATTTTATTCTGTTTTTATATTTCCTTTTTTTTTTTTATTTCTTTTAATCTATAAAATTGTGATGATGTGCTGGAAGAATCTTTTAAAGATATGTTTTATATATCTAAATAAAGAAATATACATAAAAAAACATGTATTGCAAGTTGCTAATGGAATCAGTGGGTAAACAGCTTCTTATACCATGTCTGAGTTTTACAACTCACGTAGTATAGCTGAAGTACTTGGATATTTTTATCCACTCTGACAATGTACCTATTATACTCCGGTATATAAAGGTGGTCAAATGAACTTCTGCCAACTGACCATAAACTATGACTTGGTAAGTACTCTCATTAGGGATTGTAGTGAACATGTACACATCCTCCCTATTGGAAAGTTTTACTGTGAGCAGTTTGTTGGAACTCAAAACAGTGCTCTGGGATTTTTGAAGCATCTTACAAACAAGCTCCTGTGGGAATCTATTGTGGCGACATTGAACTGTACCACATGCCACAGTGCCAGCTTTGCTAAACTTGCTAAACAGCTCTAATCCTATATAGAAGTTGTCCACATAAAGGTTATAACCATTAGGAAGGAGTGATTGGAAAAGTTCACATACAATCTTTGCCATGATTCTTAGCGTGTAAGGGCAACCTACAGAGTCTAGAGCGGAGTCCTTCTCTGCATACACTCTCAGGCTGTATACATAAGCAGTAGAGCTTTCAGTGGCGACTCCTCCACTAAAGCGGAGGAGCATCGCCCCACTGCTCATTTAGCAGTGCAAAATAAAAATAAAATGATAATACAAGAAGTTATTGGCTCCCTGTGAGGGACAGGGTGAAGTTTAAGTCACTCTGTATCGCTCATAAAGTCCTGCAGGGGGTAGGTCCACCTATTCTGGGGGAGATGGTTCAGCCTTATAAGGCCCCTCGCTCTCTCCGATCCGACCATCAACATCTTCTGCAGGTAGGGAGGGTGAAGAAGGCAAGAACTGGTGGCAGAAGGTTTTCTATAAACGTGGCCACCCTGTGGAACTCTCTTCCCCTACATCTACGTTCGGAAGCTAGCCTTCTTCGGTTCCGCAAACTTTTAAAAACTTTTTTGTTCTCTGCTTAACGTCCGCACTATTCTGGTAGTTTCATTCTCTGGTGAGCGCTGGGATGCCTAATGGTAACCAGGCGCTATACAAAACTCAGAATAATAATAATAATATTTCTCTGTGCCACTGAAAGCCTTGTTAGGTGCGGGGCTGGGCTCCCCGCCATCAGAGGGAGCAGGAGTGCTTTGCACTCCCTAGGTGTGCATGACAGCTTTGCCGGCCCTCTGGGGTAGGCCAAACCATCATGTGCACTTAGCTTGAGCTCGGCCCGTGAAACTTTCGTGCTTCACATTGCTAACACCCGCACGGAGGTTCAGGCTCTTTTAAACACTGATTTGCCCTTGCATTTCGGAGCCATGGTCCGTTCTATCTTTAACGCATCCTCCACAACGGGCCTAGCACATTTTTTTAACGTTGTTAGCGGTGGTCTCGTGACTTCCTTTGAGAAGATTTTTGGAGTCATCCCTGCTTTCTTCCATTCTATTTTTTCATCCTTATTTGGAGGGTTCCCGTTTTTACTTGCTTTAGCGGCTGGCGCTTTGGTGGTTTTCTGCCTTTTTAAATATGGATGCCCTTCCTGTGCAAGTCCACGCACAGCTACTACTGACGCGGTTTCGCAACCGCATGCTTGATTATTATGGCACACTGCCGTTGGCGACTCTAAGCACGGCGTTTGGATTATCTTTTCGGTTCTCCTATTTCACCTGTGTCCAGCCTGTATTTCGCTGCCTGACCTGTGATTTCCTTTGGGCCATTGATTTGTGTCTCTGCGGACCAGCATCTTCTGACGTCGATTTTGATCAACTGATGAGTCCTATCATTGCTCACGAGTTGGTTTGTTCTGACGAAAGAATTATGGCCTTGGCGGTGGCACATGGACTAATGGGTCCCTGGGATGTGTTGTCGGCAGCGCGAAATTTCTTGGAACAAAGTTTTCTTGAAAACCCACCGAGCTGTCCTCTGATGGTTATAGAGGATCCGGTGCTGGAAGATCACGTATGTTCCTTTCATCTTTTAAACTGGATGGCTGAACTGTTTTCGGATGAGGACAGTGACTTCCTCCTTGAGGCTGTTGCAGCTTACTTTTCATATACGGTCTTATCATAGACACTGCCTCAGATTGGCATGCTGATTGATAGCATTTCCTTGATTTTATTGACTTTTAGTCAAGACATTTTATTTTTGCTTGCCTATTGGCTTGTGCCACATTATATTTGTGGGCTATTTTTTAGCATTAGTTTTTATAATTGAATTTTTATTCATGCTCGTTTATAAATGGATTCTGCTCTCATGTGATGGCACTTCTGTTACCTTATTTAGTCCGTTCTCGGATCATGGGGGGGTGTTGTATAGCTCCTATATATCCATATTTCGTGTTAAGTTAGCATAGGTACATTTCAGATTTAAACGCCATTTTTCCTTTCTTGCAACTTCTGCACACGACCCTCATTTGTTGACTTAGCTTTCAACCTAGTAGTTTGCCGTGGTGAATGTGAGAATAATATGTTATTGCTCTGATATCTGCTTTGTTTAATAAAACATGTCTGCACGGAGAGTGCTGAAGTTTCAGGAGCAACACGATATGGAATTGTTATGAGGTCTGATCTCCACGCCTTCATAGTCATAACACAAGTGCAGCCTTTGCCAACTTGGGCTTGAGGCGGGATTGATATTGCTTTGCACGAGAATTGTTAACACACTTGATGCGGTGCACATGCAGAGAGAGCTGGTGTATGCTGATGTGATTCCTTCATGCTAGGACACTAAGGTATGGGCCCGCCCTAAAACAACCCAAAGAGACCTTCTTAGATAATAATATAATATATGTGTTAGGGAGGGTGAGATATAAGTGTTGTTAACTCTTATTCATTACAGCATGTTAACATGCTGTCACCATTCGCTTTTTATGTCTTAGTAACTATGCTGATAATTCTGCTACTGATAATAAGTATACTTGTATTATCAAAGATACTGCGCCTGAGAAGACGGCATTAGTAAATAAACATTTCAAATGCACATGTGTCTTCTTTACTCCATGTTCTGGTTTGTAATGATAATATAACGAAAGAGTGTTCATGAGTCCCACGTACCCTGAGGTACTGTAAGTTCATGTTCTGGTTTGTCTAAACATTGGGTGTTTGATATGTCCAATGAGACACTGTAGCTAGCTCGGTAAGGGGTGAGTTGGTTGCTAAGGTAAGTTTTGGGACATCCTAATTTGCCGAGGTTCCACTCCTCTGTGCACAGTTCTGTGTGAGTACAGAAACCCTGCAAACTGTTTTTATTTTATGTATTTCTTGTGTAGCCAATTGTTTAGTATTGCTACATTGTAACGTATTTAGTGGTGTAAGTTGTTTGTATGTAATTATGTAATCATGATTAATTGCGGAATAAAATACTGTTCTGTGCTTTGATGGTTTTAAATTTTTTAACCGAATAAAGCAAAACTTTTGACTTGACTTGAGTTATCATTTTTATCAGAAGACCTGAGTGAAAGATAAGTGGTAAAACAATTGTGGATTCCCACAGACTCCTAAACTTTCCCTCACAGAAATGTGAGGAAAATGTGTCTTTTAAGGCACAGTTTGAGGTTTGCACTAGCATCTAGTTAAAAACCCCTCTTTAGAACCACAGAAGTCACACCTTCCTGGATACCCCAGTGTGTCTAATTTTCAGTAATGTCTGGGTACTGTAGATTTTCCTGGGTGATGGCTGAGCTAGAGCCCGAATTCCACATCTAGCCACAAAGTAAATAAAGCATGGATTCTGCTGGGTATAATCTGATGTTTCCACTTCACATTTTGGGGTGTATTGTGTTTCGAGTGCTAATACCAACCACGCAGTTGGATACCACTTGAATCATGAGATGTGTGGGAACAGAGAATAGTGGAATATTTGTTAATACCAATTGGATTTCTCTGCATTTTGTACCTTCCAAATGGAGGTCAGTGTATATGAAATAAGACATTTTGCAAAATGCCCTTTGAATCTCATGCGAGTGTAGGTACCCACAGATTCTGAGATGTACAAGTAACCACTACTCCAAAATTCAGCATCCGGTGTAAATTTAAAAAATAGATAGGTTTCCTAAATATCCCTTTATTCACTCTTTATATAGTACAAAATGAAAATCCATTGTAAGGTGCAGCTAAATTGTTGGCTCTGGGTACCTCAGGTTCATGGGGAACCTACAAATCTATACTACTATTATAAAGAGAGAACTGGGAACCTTTGAGGCGGGTAAACTCGGGAACCTCAGCGCCAATCAACACACCCAATACATCATTGGAAACGTCAGGGTAAGCAGATGGACAGGCTATATACCATTAAAAAATATACCTTAGAAGGGCAAAGTACGTTCTTTCACAAAGTAGTCCCTTGGAAGTAGCGCCATGTCTGAGGTGGGTGTGTGCGTTTTATGCGTGCTGACATCACAATCACGGGTCCGCCATTTTAGTAAAGTAGTAAAGTGGTCGGCGAGGAGCCAAGAGTGGACAGGAGCGTGGCCAGAAGCGGGCAGGACAGGAGCACCGAACCGACAGCCTCCGGAGTCCGACATGCCAAGAGCGTACATGAGCGTGGGCAGAAGCGGCGGACAGAAGCGTGGCCAGAAGCGGGCAGGACAGGAGCATGGGCAGAAGCGGCGGACAGGAGCGTGGGCAGAAGCGGGCAGGACAGGAGCGTGGGCAGAAGCGGGGGACAGGAGCGTGGGCAGAAGCGGCAGACAGGAGCGTGGGCAGAAGCGGCGGACAGGAGCGTGGGCAGAAGCGGCGGCAGAAGCGGCGGACAGGAGCGTGGCCAGAAGCGGGCAGGACAGGAGCGTGGGCAGAAGTGGCAGACAGGAGCGTGGGCAGAAGCGGGCAGGACAGGGGCATGGGCAGAAGCGGCGGACAGGAGCGCGGCCAGAAGCGGGCAGGACAGGAGCGTGGGCAGAAGCGGCGGACAGGAGCGTGGGCAGAAGCGGGCAAGAAAGGAGCGTGGGCAGAACGGCGGACAGGAGCGTGGGCAGAAGCGGCGGACAGGAGCGTGGGCAGAAGTGGCGGACAGGAGCGTGGGCAGAAGCAGCGGACAGGAGCGTGGGCAGAAGCGGCGGCAGAAGCGGCGGACAGGAGCGTGGCCAGAAGCGGGCAGGACAGGAGCGCCAAACCGACAGCTTCCGGAGTCCGACATGCCAAGAGCGGACAGGAGCGTGGGCAGAAGCGGCCAGGAGCAAGGAAACAACACCCTGTGCACGTGATGCTGGTGAGTACGCTCTGCTGCTCCTGCTGCTGGCCGCTCTGCTGCGCGTCTCCTGCAGCGGTGCTGCCCCCAGCCCCCTTCTGCCCCGGACAACGTCGGGCCGGGCTGCTAGTCCTATATATCCTTGCAACCAAAAGGGTCTTGCAAGCGCACTGGTGTATTGCTTTTATAAATTGGCCATTGTGGCAAGAAGTTACAGATGAAAACATTGACTTGAATGGCTGTTTTTGAACATATAGCATTCTAGCATCACCCATGAGTTCCAGACATATTTTCACCACAAACTGGTAGTAGTTTGAAAGCCCAAAAATTTGGAAAAATGGGCTACCTCTTAGAAAAATGCTAAAAGTGTGGTTAAAAAATGTTTTTGATACAGCTCTGCATGTTCCTGAAAGCTGGGAAGATTGCGATTTTAGCACAGCCAACCCTTTGTTGATGATGTTTAGGTAAAAAAAAGAATTACACTTTTTGGGGAGCACATTTTTCCCCAAAAAACACTAAATTTAGCTATATTTTGGCTATTTTCTCAGTTCTTTCTGGGGATATCCACTAACCCTGGGTGCTTTTAGAATCTCCATGATGTTGGGGAAAAAAGGAGAAAAATTTGGGATGGATAGCTTGGTCCTCCTTTACTAGTTTTTGATGCAGGTTAACATACCAAGTAACTCTGCTGCGCTGCCCTGCATCAAAAGAAAAAAGTAGGACTGTGCTGTATCCATGAAATACGGCACATACCTGTCTTCTTCCACTGTGCTGGCGCACTATTGGCTTCCTTCCGCCAATTAAGTCACCTGTGCACTATGTTGTAAGGGTGTCTGCATTGTAGGAATCATTGTTTTCGTGAAGGAAGGGGGATCTTCCTGCACAAAAACAACCAATGGAGGCATTTTCCTCTTTCTATATGCGCTGCAGAATGCAGCACACATAGGAAGAGGAAAAAACAAGGAGAAATAAAGTTATTTCTCCTCGTTACACCTCTCCTGGGAGGCGTAGGCTTTTGACGCATTCACCGCTTTACAAGTCCTTGTAAATCTGGGAATGCGTCAAAATCAATGGGTGTTAAGTGGAAACACTCACTGCAACGCCTATGGAATGTCTCATTGACGCAGAGTACAGAAACGTAGCGACTTGCAAGGCTTCGTAGATATAAGTCTGCACTCTGCGCCGCCTGTGCTTCAAAAAAGTGGCGCCCCAGTGGCGCAATGGGCTTGTAAATAAGCCCCCTTATGTGGAAAAAAGTTAGGGGGCCTAAGCCCAAAGTACCCCAAATAGCCAAAAAAGGGCTGAGCACGGCCTCAACGGGAAACATCTTTTACACCGCGGATGTTTCAACGCGGTGCTGTTACGACGCGTCCTTTACAACGCAAGTCGTAACCACGACTTGCGCTGGAGGGCGCTACAGGATTAAGAATAGTTTATTTACTATTCCAACACCTTCCCTAGTGTCCACGGGGACTGGTGTTAGAATAGTAAATTAAACTATTCTCGATCCGCACCCCCCCCAACGCAAGTCGTTGCCACGACTTGCGTTGTAAAAAACGCGTTGTAACAGCACGCGTTGTGGCGGTACGCGTCGTATCGTCATACATCCGCCTCAACAGCTAAGAGGTTAAAACATAACGAAAACACGTACGTTTATTATTGGTTTCTGCTGAAAACAATGTGTATTGTTTACTCAAATTATTTCTCTATGGAAGGACGGGGTAAAGATAACAGCATTCATGTGCTTCCACACCCGCCAACATCATTAGTTGTTGCTAAATAACATGTTGATTACGGTCTATTATTTGAGTGTAGTTTTCTTTCTTTAGAAATCTATGTGTGCATAAAGCACTGGGAACCCTTTTTTATAACTGTGTATCAGTATGCCAAAGCAGCTACATAATTATGCCACAGGACGTGCAGCATAATTTGCCTTTCCATTGTGCATAATTTAGCTTTGCTTCTCTGCATAAATTAGTGAACATATGCATATTTGGATCCTCCACTGACGCATGATTCAAGTGGCCCTGTCTGTGCATCGTAATCACAGCAGATGTAGACATGGGTAAAACATCAGTAATTATACTTGGTATCTAAATAATGTTTCCAAAAGAACGTTTGATTACATTTTATAATAAGAAGATTTTTGTGCAACCTCAGCGATGTGCATAATCGCCAAGGTTTCTGAAATACCTGCTCTTGGGCACTTCTCTCATATCAACCCATCACACCCAATTCCCCATGTTTGTGCTAAATGTACAAAACATAGCTTTGCAATGTGGGTTAATTAAGTTTATAACAGCTGGGAGAGACTATTCTCACCATGAAACCCTTTCAATTAATTTCTTAATACAGACTCGCTAATAATAAGAAATACACTTCACTGTAATAAACTATTACAAGTGAGTAGTGAGTCAATTCCGCTTCATCCTCTGCAGAAATGATACAGGAGCACAGACGTGTTTGGGAATGAAGGACAAATGTGTCCAGTTAGCATGTAAGCAGTAGGGAGATCTCCCGTCACAATCTCCCTCTCTCCTCCTTATGACAACAGACGAAAACGAGCCAGGAACATAGGCAGTGTAGTGCCAGTCAACAGCAGGATCAGGCCTCTCTAGGCTTACTTGGCCCAAAACACATCTAATGAGCCGTCATTTCAGCACCAACAGAAATCTTTTCTTTTTCCACAGGTAAACGTCTTTGAGATAGTTATGTTCCTATGTTTTGCCCTTGCCTGCTGAAAAAGGTGAGATGCAAGAAGCTTCATGTCGTCTGCATTCACTTTAAACAGTACAGGTATTACATTTTGCACACTTGGCATACTGGGGCGTGTGTTTTTCATTTATTCCATTTCAGCAAACTTTACTTCGGTCATAAAAGGCCATAAAAAGTAAAAAAATACATACACAAGTATAACATTGTTAAGACAAATCTTGAGAATTCATTAATAGCAAATTACAAAGCATAGCCAAAGGAGCATTGTAGTTTGTCCAATATCTTTGCACTAGTTAAAAACGTGAATGATTAAAACCAGATAAGAAATATTTCAATTTTAAGACTAAAAGTGACAAGAGTGCCGGGGACATTTTTTTTACAGTTGCTGAGATGTGTTAAAAAAAAGCCCTACACCTGTGCCACATAGAATTGAGGAATCGGGACACAGCAAAGACTATGGGGGGGGGGGGGGTGATTTTAAATTCTATATGCCTCCAAACACTGTGTAAAGGCCATGTTTCTGCATAATGGTATGAGTCAACGCCGTCTGGCAGATTTATAGCCAGGGCAAAAAAAAAAAAAAAGAACATGAATGTCAGTCTCATCAGGGCTGTTGCAGGTGGGACACCCAACAGAGTTATCTTTTGATCATTTGTTCGTAAAAGCATTAACCGGGAGGGTCCCTGTTCTAAACTGGATATACAGGAAGGCTGTACATCATCCAGAAAAGGCTCAAAGAAATACTCTGCTTTTATGTTAAGAAATTCAGTCATTAAGTGCCCGAGTTTGGTGTTCGCCTGCAGTTGACTAGTTTGAGTGGTCTATAAGCTCTTACAAGTTGTAGTCGAAATATTATTGGGGACACTTCCTCGGGATTGCTCCACTGGTTAGGCATACCTATTCTGGCGCATGCTTCTTTGATGTACTTGAACCATGGCAATTTTCCCACCCCCGGAAGTCCCAGGACTCCCTTGAGTTCAGTTTGGTAGGATGCTAGTTCAAGGGTCGCCCACAGTCTGCGTCAAAAGGTCAGTGGTCTTAGTCCAATCTCTTCTACAATGGGTTTAATTTCTAAATCGAGGCCCAGGGGGATGAGGGGAGTGCTAGGCGGTAAGCCCTAGAGCTTTCTTATGAATAGGTTTTCTATTTTGCCAATCTGCCATTGGGGCGGTGACCCCATAGTTCTGCCCCGTACATTACAGCACTCTTTACTTACACTTTATATATTTCAGCAACCGGGTCAGGAGGTTTGTGTAGGGAATTCCTAAATGTTTTAGTGATTCCCCCCACCATCTGCGCTAGCCTCAACCCTGCCTTGTCTAGTTGTGGGCCCCATTTGAACGTTTCCAACAACGTAACACCAAGGTAATCAAAGACAGTCACCCTATCTAAGAAGGTGCCATTTAGGGAGGGGTTTGGGGCGAGATGTTTTGGCTGGGTTAAAGACCATGAATTTTGTCTTTGTTGTGTTGATCTCCAGCCCTCGATTTTTGCAAAATAAAGAGAAACTGTCTAGGATCCTTTGAATGCCCATGGCAGACTTAGACAACAGCAATGTGTCATCCGCAAACATCATTGCTGGCACCCTGCCTTGCACCAGCTTTGGGGCATCACTGTCCGCTACTTCGTTTAGTTGGGCCACCAGGGCGTTAATAAAAAGACAAAACAGGGTGAGGGCCAGCACACATCCCTGTCTCACTCCTCTGTTAACTGGGAAGCGGGGGTCAGTTCTCCGGATTTCCGATACCTGACTTGAGCAAAGTTGCCTGTGTGTAATCGCTTAATCAGTGACAACAGGTAGGGCGGGATACCCAGCTGCTCAAGAACGTCTCACAGTTTGGCTTGGGGGACCAGATCGAAGGCTGATTTGAGGTCAACGAATATCAAAGAGAGGCTGCCACCCTCTATTGACACCGTTTTCCAGTATAAAAGTTGGAGACTGAAGAGCTGGTTGATGGTGGAAGTATTCTTCCTAAACCCAGCCTGATACGCACTAAGAATTTTTCACGCTCTTCCATCCAAGAGTGGAGTCGCTCAAGGAGGATCCGGGCAAACAATTTCTGGGTGACATCTATGAGGTTGTTCGGCCTTTAATTGGAGGGCAAGAGGGGTGAGCCTTTCTTGAAGACTGGGAAGATTTCAGCCCCTAGCCACGAATCCAGGATCTTCATACCTAACAAGATAGCATTAAATATTGCCCAGAGGAGGAGCCAAGCTCGCGTCCGAGATGGCCGCGTTTTAGCTCGGCTCCGTTCACTCTCCTGTCTGCAACAAATATCCTGTACTTTATCCTGCCCCGGGAAGTATTCCACGATGTGCAGTGGAACGACGATAACTCACAGGCACTTACCATTTGCTCCGGTGATTCCTGGGTGTCACGGATCCTGAGTTACGCCCCTGTCTGCTTCGGGGCCTCCGGAGCGGCCGGGCCTGGCAATCCTTGGCGGCGCCCGGGCTGGACGGGGCGCGGTGGCCGGCTCTTGGTGGTGGTGTGGAGTCGGTCGGAAGGGCCGATGTGCTAATAGACCGATTGCGGCCTCCCGGGCCTGGTCCGGCGGTCCTACGGCATGGTGTTGGGGAGCTGACTTCCATGGACGGGGTTAACCGTACATCTGGCTCGTCTCCCCTTTGTTCTCCGGCCCGGCCATTTTGAGTTCCTCCGCCCGGACTCGGAGAACGGTGCCGGCGGCGTGTGGGGTGCCGGCGCATCGCCTTCTTCTGGTGGCTCTCCTTCCTGCCCTGGTGGCACCTCCGCTGGTGGTTGCCGGTATCCTGTTCTGCCCCGCTGATATCCGGGCGGGGGTCGGTGTTCGCAGCGGCCCCGCCGGGCTTCTAAGATGGCGGCCGGCCCCGTGACTCTCGGCCTTGCGGGGACCGGCGATGCGGGTCCGCCGCGCGGCACGTTTGCTGAATACTGTAAAGGTGAGCATACGCTTGGTGACATCCTCGCCGCCCTGCGCTCCTGGGGTCATGGGTGTAAATGTATGTACATTTACATACATACATACATTTACACCCATGACCGCACCGACCGCTATCCTGGAGAGGGGTCCCTTTGTTGGGCCTGCCGGGCCCCCCTCGGTTTGTGCGGCTTCATCTCTGTTGTGTGCTGCTGGAACTTTCCTTGGGGTCGTGGACCTGGAGGCAGCTGTTGGTGTGGATGTACGGGGGTCCGCTGCCCTTCCTCGTCCTGTGCCTCCTTCTACTCCGGAGGTTCCCCGGCTGGATCCCGTCTGGACCGACCTCGATGGGTCTCTTTTTCCTCTTTTGCCTCCCATGGCCGAACGAAGATCCTGTGACGGCGCCGCTGGACCGGCTTTCTCCGTATTCTCATCGGAACTTTGCCTGCTTTGCCTGAAGTGGTTACTGTACTTTCTGGATCATCTGGGTCGCGATCGCTACAACTTGAGTGTATTTTTGATTCGACTCCCTGTTATTCACCTCCGGTTCCATGTGATCTGGTTCCTGGTGCGTTGGACGACTACAGTTTGCGAAAAACGTGGACATGGTTGAGCTGATCTTGCCTCTGTGGACTGTTATTTTGTGGTATGGTTGGGTGATCCGTACATAATTGTATGCTTATGTTTGATATGTCTTTACGTTCCTGGAGCTTATCCGTGTGTTTACTATCTTCCCGTGGGCTTTGAGTATTTTCGGGCGGGGGGGTGGGAGCTGAAGGGGTTTTGATTCTGTGGCTCCTCTCCCGCTGTTTTTCCCTGCTTTTCCTTCCCCCCCCTTTTTAATCTAAGTGATTCTTTCTTTCTTATATTTCTCTATATTTCGGGTTCTAATTAGGGCAACAGGCACGCTGCTGGGGGGTAGGCCATAGCCTTCTGCAGGTGTGCAGGGTGGGCTGTGCGGGGTGGTGGGGGGGTCTGTTTATTGTATCTTTCCCTGTTCCTCTTTTTGGTTCTATGGCTCTTATGTATCCCCTACTTTCGTGGCGCGGTGTCAGCGCGTGGCCCCCCGGGGTGTTTGTGCTGGCATGGCCCTTTTGGTAAGTCTGCTGTTACGGTTTACTACGCATTCATTTCTCCTTTTGCCACTAGTTCCATGTGCCGAATTAGTATTGGGTGCTTTGTTAGCCGTGGGGGGCGTGCGCTGACGCTGCGCCCTCACTTTCCCCCTCCTTTTTTTGATGTCCTCTTCCTCCCCTTTTTTTTTCCCTTTCCCCCCCCCATTTTCTTTTCCTCCCTTGGGTTGTTGTAACGGAGGGCTTTTTAGTTTTGTAAGCGTATTTTTCGCTGTTTTATTATTATGTGCCCTGGTAGTGGTGGGTGGGTGCTGAGCAGCGATTGTGATTGTTCTTGATGTGGGACTCACGTTCTGCCTTTGCCAAAATGTACTGTTCTTTTGGTCTTTTCCTGTATTCGAGACTTCGGCTTGCTCACGGCCCACCACGGCCCTCTGGACTTTACAGATTGTCATTATCCTGTGACACCCTTTTTTCTATTATAAAATTAACCTACCTTTATCCTGTCCGTGTTGGCGACTCAAGACTTGTTGCCTTTGCCTTTCATATGAGCTATTTAGAAATCCTGTTGTCTCTCCTGTATTGCTTCGTATATCTCTTTATTGTGGTGGCCGGCCCGGTGGGTTGTAGGCCCGTATCTGTGAGCGCCTTCTGTACAATAAAGGTTTAAAAAAAAAAAAATATATTGCCCAGAGATAGGGTCCCCATATGTTAGGCTCCTCCCTGAATAAGTCCCCAGGTATTTTGTCGAAGCCTGAGGCCTTTCCTAGGGGGAGCTTCCTAATTGCGTTTGAGACTTCTTTTAGGGTAATCTATTGGGGGTCTTCATTGGGATCCCATATGATTGCTAAAAACTTTGCATCTTTGGGCTCTGTGGGTTTCTCAGTAGAATAGAGAGCTGGGAAGTGCTGCTTCCATGCGGCTGCAGCAATGTTTGGCTCTGTCACTGAGTTCTTTATACTGCCGTCTGCGCTCACTAAAGATCAGGACTTCTTCATGTCTCTATTATAAAGTGCTGCCTTGATGTCATCCCACCTTTCAAGCTCCCAGTTCTTCATGGCCATCTTGATACTATCACTGTACTGGTCCCTGCTTGATTTGATTAAGAATCTATCCTTGAGTTTAATAGCATCTATAAGGGCGCCCTTTGTCTTGACGCAATAATTGTTAAACCAAGTGTGCTTGGCACCCTTGTTGGGCTTAAAATGTGTCATAGGGTTAAAGATGTTGGTCAGGCTTGTTGACAGTTCTTCATGCAGTACCTCTAATCTCCTGATGGTTTGTGGAGTATTGAGTGTTGCAGCAGCCAGCTCCATTCCCAATAAGGGCGAGATGATTAGAGAATAGAATGCGGCTTCCTTATCGGGTGACTGCTTACATTTTCCCTACCTTATTTTCCTTTTATTGTTGGTGAGTATTAAGTTGGCACCTGTAGGGGTGGCTAAAGGTGTGGGATTGTAGATTCCTGGTAGTTCGAGCTCCAGTATCAGGGCGTTACGATCACTGTCAAGTCTTGGCATGACAGCAAAGTTGACCACCCACCGCCAAATGCTTGTCTCGACTCAAATATAAGCCAGCAGGGAAGATTGTCCTGTTCTGTTAAAGGTTAGCTTTCCTGGCTGGTCAGACTTGGTACAGCCATTACACGCCCTCAAGGAGTGGGTTAGGGTTACTGCATTTATCTGGCATGCCAGAGGAGCCCAGGCCATTACCAGTGGTATTTGAGGATCGGGGATTAGCCAAAGACTGTCCTCTTTGCATGAGGGGGCATCTGTGGGGGCAGCCAGGGGCTCAAATTGGCTGTTAAGTCTCCCCCAATAATCAATCAAGCATTTGGGGGTGCTGTGTCGATGAAGGTGTTAAGAAGGTCTATGGTCGGGGACTCCTGGGTGATGTTTACAGGACGGAAATAGATGTTAATAAAAGCAAGTTTTAGGCTGGAGGGGAAAGTGAGTACAATACTCTGGATGTCGTTGGATGCGGTATTCAACTGAACTGCAGTACAATCCAGGTGGGTAGCAACCCAGGTGCATAAGCCCCCCGAGAATCTGCCTCTTCCCCCTGAAGTAGCCTGCACATTGAAGGTTGCATTACCTCCCCTCACTATATCCTCTCTAGACCAAGTCTCCTGAAACATACACACATCATGGGTGCCCACAAACTGTCCCCAATCTGGGCTGTGGAGTTTATTTTTTATTCCATCGATATTCGAGGATAAAATCCTTAACTTGTGGCCGGCGGAAGGACTGCCACCATGTGTATAATGACAGTTGTTACTAGGGCTTCGGATGACAACTGGCTGAGCCATAGAAATTACTTTAGCTTCCTCCGTTGTAGGTGCACTCCTAGCTGGGCTGGGGGTTACATGATCCAAAGGAGTTAAAGATGAATTATCATGCATGACTAATCCTACCCCATCATGATCAAAGGCTCCCCTGGGAGGTGAGGGTTGTTGATCCCCTGTACTGTGTCCTTTGCCCACTAGTATTCACCCCTGCTGCCCTCTTGTACCCCCCCATCCCAATGTTAGGGTTGAGGCCGCCTTGCAACCCGAGTCAATTCACCTCCTCAAGGGGCCCATATCTGTTTGCCACTGGAATGTTAAAAAGAGGTCTATGGGGTTGGACTGTTATTCGATAGTGTTGGAATCTATTTGTTGGGGCCCTGTGTACTGTAATCCAGGGTGGGATGTAATTGCACGGATAAAAAAGTCAAGAGTATGAGCTCGGACCTCAGTGCGCGGTGTGTGGGTGCTAGCAAACTGGCCTGAAATCGTTTGTACGGTCAGGGGGTTTCCAACATTGATGACTATGCCATCTCCTTGGGTTGTTTTTGGATTATTACCCACCCATCCCACTATTTGAACCATTAAATTTCCCCAGCCCTGTCATTGGTAAACTGCTTGTGCCTACTTAACCAAAAAAGACGCTTGTTCCTTAGATCAAGCTATGATTCTTTCTGCTCACTATTGATCTCAGGGACCTCTGTTAATATGATGACATAAGGGAGTGAGGCTGGGGGTAGGTTTATAATCGGTGTCATCAGTAGCACTAGTCCTGTATCCTCGGCCTCTGCTGGATATAGCCTTTCCCTGCCTTCCCTCTGCTCTAAATGGATAGGCCCTCTTCTATGTGGGGCCTCCCTAGGAGGAGCAGGGCCGGAGGTTGACCTACGATCATGGGATGAATAAATACAAGGTGTTTCAGAGTGTGTCGAGAAGTTATCAACCAGACTGCCACTAAGAACTTCTGCCCTTCCGTCACTTATTTGGGCAGCGTAGATTGAAACCGTTGCGGACCCCTTCTTACCAGTGGAAGATTGGGTTATGCTATCTGGAGCTACAGTCTTTCCTCTTCCCCGGGACAAGGGTGGTGCTACCAGGTGAGTGCCCTTGCTGCTCAGCCCAGTCAGTTGCCCTTCGTCTATGTGCTTGAATATGAGCGCAAGCTCTTCCTTTACAATAGCTCTCATCTGGTTCTCCAGCTCCACTATTAGGTTCCTCACCCAAGGAGGACAATCAGAAGCAGTTAGGGCGTTGGTGGGAGACTCGGTCATTCTTACACTGCTGGCTATTTCAGCTATGCTGTTTGTTATAACTGGATTTTTTCCTTCCCTTAGTTCCTGCCCCATTTCCAGGCTTGCGTTTAGTGGGCTTAAGAAAGGAAGTGAAGGTGCCACCTTTACGGGTTGTTGACTTCACTGGGAGTTGTTGAGGTGATGGTGAGTATGACTCTATTGTTCTAGACAGGGATTCTGTTGGTCTCAGTGGGGAACCAGAGGGGATTGGTTGAGGAATGAGTGATTAAGGCCCTGGTCTAAATAAGTCTGGAGTTAGAGACAGGTCAGTTCTATTTCGGTTGAGACCACCCCAATAGCCCTCTGGAGCATCCTGTCTATTGAGGTTTAGGGCAAGGGGCCGGAATGGGGGCCTGAGGTCCTTTTTTTGCTGCACATATGCGCCTACCCATGTTTAATTCAAGGAAAAGTCACCCCAAGTACAAGCCTATAAGGCATTGGGCCAACGAAGGCACAGAACTAAGATTAGAATTAAAAACAGGAGATATTTGCTACACGAGCTAAAGGCCAGAACAGACACTCTAAGATTGGAAGCTAAAAATGATAAGGGATCAAAAGGTACATATGAAATAAGTCACAATTGATGAACAACTAGATATGGAGCAGTTCCGCTAATTGTTCTTTTGGGACAGTGAGTTACAGGTACCCTAGATCCGCCACAAGGTCCAACTAGAGGATGCGAGGCACGGACCAACGCACCTGCGAGATAAATTAGGTGTGCCGGGTAAATGAAACAGCTGGATTAAGAGTTCCAGAACAGTCTTATGGTGTCGCTGAAACAAAGATTCAAAAGCCAATTGGGATGGCCCAGCCCTGCCTCTTCCTGGCACTGATGGGCAAGGACGGGCCTGCCCTGGGGAGCAAAGCGGCGCTTTGAGCGCGATGGTAGCTCCTCCCCCTCGTTAGTGGGAGAAGGAGTCCTTTGCACCCTGGACTTGTGGTCTCCCAGGGTGTGATGCAGGTTGGCGGAAATGCGGGTAGCAGTAGGCAGTGCTCCCTGGGACTTCGGTCCCACCAGGGTGTTGCTGGAAATGCCTCAAATCACAGTCCCGGCATACAAAACACAGTGGCAGCATCCCGCACAGTGGGGAGTGAAGCAGCACTTTGAGTGCAATGGTAGCTACTCCCCCTTGTTAGTGGCAGCGGGAGAAGGAATCCGTTGCACCCTGGAGTTGTGGTCCCCCAATGTGTGGTGCAGGTTGGCAGGAATGCGGGCAGTGACAGGCAGTGCTCCCTGGGACTTTGATCCCACTAAGGTGTTGCTGGAAATGCTCCCAATCACAGTCCCGGCATACAATACACAGTGGCAACGTGTGTTTTTGAATTCTGCAATTTCATTATTGCTGTTGGTCTACAAATCCCGAATGCAAAAGGCTGATTTCTTCAAAGTAAGGACTGGGTAATTTTTTCACTCCAACATGACAGCCTTTGGCACCAATCACAACTATAAGGCATAAAATACCCCCACGTGCACACTGAAAAGGCTATTGCAAGACACCTGACCAGTGCCATGATCTCATAACAGTACAAAAGGAGCTGGTGATGGACGGAGCATCTGAACCAATCAAACACTCACACCCAGTCAACAGATCTGGGTTTAATCCATCACCATTCTTCAGCCCACTCTGCCACCCCAGTTCAGACTAAAACCCAGATCTGTTGACTGGGTGTGAGTGTTTGATTGGTTCAGATGCTCGTTTTTTTGTACCGCTTTGTTCGCCATAAGTTGGCAGGGTATGCTCAGATGTGAGTCCCTTGCTCACTTTGCCACTGGATTCAAGCAAGCCTGGCTGAAGACGGCTGAAATGCCAGAAACCGGTCCTAGGAAGCTTGTTTCCGGTCCAGGGAAGACATAGCTTGGCAGTTCGGGCTGGACTGTTCCCATGAGGCACAGGGTGAGACTGATTTGCATATGGCCATGTCTGCACTGGGGTGGCAGAGTGGGCTAAAGAACGGTGATGGATTAAACCCAGATCTGTTGACTGGGTGTGAGTGTTTGATTGGTTCAGATGCTCCGTCCATCACCACCCCCTTTTGTACTTCTTTGTTCGCCATAAGTTGGCAGGGTATGCTCAGACGTGAGTCCCATGCTCACTTTGCCACTGGATTCAAGCAAGCCTGCCTGAAGACGGCTGAAATGCCAGAAACCGGTCCTAGGAAGCTTGTTTCCGGTCCAGGGAAGGCATGGCTTGGTAGTTAGGGCTGGACTGTTCCCATGAGGCACAGGGTCAGACTGATTTGCATATGCCATGTCTGAACTGGGGTGGCAGAGTGGGCTAAAGAACGGTGATGGATTAAACCCAGATCTGTTGACTGGGTGTGAGTGTTTGATTGGTTCAGATGCTCCGTCCATCACCACCCCCTTTTGTACTGCTTTGTTCGCCATAAGTTGGCAGGGTATGCTCAGACGTGAGTCCCATGCTCACTTTGCCACTGGATTCAAGCAAGCCTGCCTGAAGACGGCTGAAATGCCAGAAACCGGTCCTAGGAAGCTTGTTTCCGGACCAGGGAAGGCATGGCTTGGTAGTTAGGGCTGGACTGATCCCATGAGGCACAGGGTCAGACTGATTTGCATATGCCATGTCTGAACTGGGGTGGCAGAGTGGGCTAAAGAACGGTGATGGATTAAACCCAGATCTGTTGACTGGGTGTGAGTGTTTGATTGGTTCAGATGCTCCGTCCATCACCACCCCCTTTTGTACTGCTATGATCTCATAACAGCACTCCGCCTGTGGCTTCTTGCCACCATGTGGTCACAGTAGTCCTTCTAATGTACGATTGGATTATATTTTATCCCATGTTTTGTGAGAGAAGAAAAGCTATTGTGAACGAACAACAAATGATCCCCTCATCGTGAATGCAAGAGCCAGTTCCCCTGAGCAGTAGGTAAAACTCTTGCAGCAGAACACTTTCAACAAACCAAGCAGCTGCAGAGAAAGGTGGTAACGTTGAGAAAACCCTTATACAGCATTCTAGTTAAGGAGTAAGGTGCACAGGAGAACTTCAGAGGCCACCTCTCTCAAGGTTTGGTCATGGCTTTCTGATGTAAAAGTTGTGGGTCAGGGCACAGGCCTGATGTAGATGCCATTGACAGTGTATGACTGGCCTTTTGGACAGTCGGCTGGGCTTGAAAGGGCCAGTATGTGGGCCCAAGAGACCAAAACAAATGAGCGACACACTGGCCCTTCCAAGCTGGCCCATCTAGCAGTGCAGTGCCCGAAAGGCCATTCCAGAACTGGCCATTGGTTAGTTAAGAAGCAGGAAACTTTCACAAAGCAAGTATCCAATCTTGCATATATAATGCCAAGAGGTGTGCCGTTTAAAATGTACCAGGACTTGTTTCCTGCTTGATAACTTTAGGATTGTGTACCAGGGGAGTGGAAGACAGCACTGTGATCATCCCCAGGTCCATGTGATCACAGAGACATGTAAGATCTGCATACACCTTGCTGTGAACATAGGTGAGGTATCTGGAGGGTTCCTCTATAGGGCGTCTGTGATCAAGATGACATTCTGAGGCCCTCCTGCACTCTGGCTAATTTTATACACTTTCACGTTGTCATTTATGAATTGGCACTAAAGGTGTTAAAAAACCAAGGTCTTCAGGTTCCAAAGTAAGTTTGCCAGAACCCTAAATTGGATCACAGAGTTTCTTAACGGAGGGAGTTCACTGCATGAATCCTGAAAAGTGAAACCTGGCATGTCAGATATTTGTGCGCGTCTATTTGCAGAGACACCACACTTTTTAGAGTGGAGGTGATGGGTGGGTGGGGGGGTGTTAAGGAAACACACAGCTCCAGTAGCTATCTGTGTGTTTCTCATCTAGTGGTTTTCGGCCGTTAACTGCTTCGTCATAAATAATAAACAGGTTTTGCTTTAAAATCTAGCAATAGATTCTGCAGCAAAGGAATACCCTGAAAAACCGAGGGGCCTGGGAAATAACGCCCCCCCCACCACCATGATCCCTCCCTCCATGCCTGACAGTCCTGACTATACATGTTCTGCTCAACAACTCTTTATGCTCAGAACAGTTTACACTCCACAAGGAATCCTGGCCAGTAGCTGGACACCCACTTTAGATAGCCGAATGCAGACGTGAGTCAAGCTCCGGGCTCCACAGCAAAAGAACCGAGCAACAAGAACCACAACATTGCAGCAACCATTAGCCATCAAAAGTGATTTTCTTATGAAGGGAGAGATTGTTCTGCATTGCAGGGTCGCTGCAAGCATAGTCACGGTCGATGATCATGGCAAGCTCATAAGAGGCAATTTTCACTCGATGTCTGTTTCAAAATCCCAAGGTACATTTGACACTGGACACATCTAGTCTTACAAAACCTACTGAAAAGACCCAAAATTATACCTTAACTGTTCTGCACTTTGTATAACCCTACACATGTTAATGGGCCTCGGTTAGATTATGTGTTAACTGAATCACCTATTGAATATTAATTAGGACATTTTAATACTTTCTGATTTTTTTTTTTTTTACTGATTTCACTTTCCAACTTCTTAAGTTAATAATGAGTTTTACTTTTTTAAATAAATGGTCCTACTTGAACCATAACTTCTTAACTTCACGAATGAATAACAATTGTTTGTTGAGCTGAGTGTAATTTTTAGAGCTCAACATCTAAAATGAAAGTCAAGGGATCTCACGATGAAGCTTTTTGCTAGCCTCCTTGAGCTGTTGGAGGTGGACATAGCTGGACATTTTCTAAGGATGTAAGACTCTAAATACACTCTCACCCAACAGTCATCTTCTCAAGCTGTGTACACTGTAAATGCTTTTGCCTGCTGTATTACTGTTGTCTCTGCATTTTTTTAAAGTTCAGAAATGTGTTATTGAAAATAATAGAGATTTCATCATACAATAGAAAGTATTACATTCCTGTCATTACATTACAAGTCTACCCCAGAAAGATTACATAGTTTGTACCTATTAATAGATAGAGAAAAAGCAAAACAATATGAGTAAGGTATGAAAAATATTAAAATATAAATAGTTTCGGGAAAAATTGGGGAAATCAAGGTGGTTTAAGGACCTCCTGTTGGAATGGTTGTGGCAAGGTGTGTTGTTTGGCGCTTGCATCAATATACATTTTAACGGATGACCACAGATTTAAACGTTTTGTTACCAAAAGTATAGGATAAACAAAAGATTTATCTAATCTATGGTTATGACACACAGCATACCACGAAGCCTTAAATGTTTGTAAAGTCTTTCCAATTTGTGGTAATTTGCTGAAAAGCAACCGCAATTAACAGATCAATAATTTTGATATTCAACGTAATGTTTTCCCAAATATGTGACAAACTTCCTAAAAAAAACATGGCTAAAGAAAAAAGTAAACTTAGTACCAAAAATACGGTTGATTTGGGACCAAACTTGTTGCCAGAAAGTATAAACACAAGGACAATAGAATAATATGTGGAATAAATCAGCATTTGGAGACGAACATGTCCAACAGGTATCTGGTACAGTTGAAAAAGGTTTACTTAAAGTGGCGGGTGTTAATAGAAGCCTATTGTATACAAAAAACAATGTTTGTGTTGTGTTGGCTGCTCTGGAAGATTTACGTATTTTGATCCATATGTTCGTCCAGAGTGATATCGGCCATGATGTCATGAGATCGCGCTCCCACAACTCTTCCGTTTTGGATTTCGATCTGTCTGAGTATGTGCCTTATAAGTAGGTATAAATAGTGGAAGCTTTAGGCAGGGATTGTAACAGAATGTGAAGGCATGAGGGGGTATCTGGAATACTGGAAGTATCAGCTGTAGGAGAAAGTTGGATATATGTATCTATCACTGCTTTCCTAAGTAGGTTATATTTGTGGATAAATGAGGCGGGGAGGTTAAATGATTTGCTAAGTGAGGTGAAGGGTAAAAAATCTGGCCCTGAGAATAATTGATGAACCCATGATAGTCCCCTGTGCCTCCAGGTCTTCCAATAGAAAGGTTTGTTATGGATGAGCAGGTTTTTATTGTGCCAGATTGGTGAATTAAAGAAGGAATCTGAAGTATTATTAGTGAAATTAAAAGTTGACTCAAGGAGTTTGTAGGTGAGCTTAATTATGGGAGTAGAGAGAGACTGAGGTTTGCGTGAAAAGGGAAGATATTCACGAAAGGAGAAAGGAGATAAAAATAGATCTTCAAGTGAAATCCAAAGAGGGCAATCCTCTTTGGGGTCAAGTAACCAAAAGGAGGTTTGATGCAAAAGGAACGCTTTCTGATATGCCGGAAAGTCTGGGATGTTAACTCCACCTTCTGATTTAGGTTGGGTTAATTTTAATAAATACATTCCAGATTTCTTATTATTCCACAGAAAGGAGGAAAGGATGGAATTAATTTTCTTAAATAAGTTAGCGGGTATATGAACTGGGATGTTAGAGATAGTATATAAGACTATGGGTGATAGCATCATCTTTATGGTGTTTAAGAGTCCCCACTAGGATAAGTAGAGGGGGTGCAATTTAGTAGTCAACTCTGTGATTTTTTGAATACACTTGATCATGCACAATATAACCATGTCCGATATTGAAGAGGTGAAGTGTAACCCTAAATACTTGATATGTTCAGGACTCCACATGAAATTAGATGCGCTAAAGTCTGACTTAAAGGTGTACTTAGTTAAGGGCAAGATCTCGCATTTGTCGTTGTTCAATTTTGTAGCCGGATATTAGGGAATAAGACTTCACTTCCGCTAAAAAAGCAGGAATTGAATCTTCAGGTTTTAACATAAAAAGCAAAATATCATCACCATAAGCTGCAAGTTTATTGTGGGAGTGAGGTCTTTGGAAACCATGCAAATTTGGGTTTTGGCGTAATTTGCAAAGAAATGGTTCAAGAGCTAAATTGAACAGAAAAGGAGAGACAGGGCAACCTTGACCCCTCTACCTAAATTAAAGAAAGGGGAAATTAGACCATTAGCACATACTGCAGCTCGAGAGTTGGAATAAAGGAAGGATATCTAAGATGTAAATTTAGGTCCACAACCAAACCATTTGAGAGCATAAAACAAGTAAGTCCATTCAACTCTATCAAACGACTTTTCTGCGTCTAATGCTATAGCTGCAAGGGGTTGTTTTAGATGGGATGATTTAGATAGAACATTAAAGAAAAGTCGCGTGTTATCTGTTATTACCTGTCCTTTAACAAAACCAGATTGTTTTTTACCCAATAAGTTTGGTAAATAGGAGTCTAATCGTATGGCTAGCGCTTTAGAATTTTTTTTGTAAGCGATGTTGACCAGGGAGATAGGCCTATCATTTTTACAGTGTTGAGAGTCTTTTCCCTCCTTAGGTAGGAGACAAATATGCACTTCTGAAAAAGAGCCAGAAGAGTTATTTAGTGAACAAAATGAGTTTACCAGGACATATAATTTGGGCATTAAGAGTTTGGAAAAGTGAACATAAAATTCAACAGTGAAACCATCTGGACCAGGTGCTTTGTCTTTTTTAAGGTGTTGGAGAGCTTTAAGGAGTTTTTGCTGTGTTAGGTCTACTTCCAGAGAGGATAAATCGACAGTAGTGCGTTGAGTTTCTTGGATATTGGAAAAAAAGTGTGATAGTGATTGGTCTGTAGGTTGTGCTTTGGATGTGTATAAGGATTTATAAAAGAGAGAAAACTCATTCAATATCTCAGCATCTTTAAATTTTAACAGAATGTTTGTCATATATGGATTCCAAGTTCAATTTGTTGTGACAAATTTTTAAATAATTAGCCAATATTTTCCCTGCCTTGTTTTTACCTCTGTAGAGTTTTGCACTGGATTTTAAAAGATTTGGGGCCAGATGTAGGTAAATACTATTTACCTATTCTTAAATACCGAATCATACCGATTCGGTATTTAGGAATAGGTAAATAGTATGTAGGTAATTTTTCGGTAAATTTGACCGAATCTGTAAACTTTGGTATTTACCGAATCGGTATTTACCGATTTGGTAATTGCCATTCATTCCTATAGGCCTAGAGGCCCATAGGAATGAATGTCAATTACCAAATTGGTAAATACCAATTTGGTAAAAGGGGGAAAACATTGAAGGGAGGCAGGGCGTCACTTTGACACCCTGTTGCACCCCTCAATTGTGTATGGGTGCACATGTTGCAGACATACATGCCCTAAGGGCATGTATGTCTGCAACATGGCACTGTTGGGAAAGCAAAAAAAATGCTTTTTCAAAGGTTTTCATTAAATCACGAATCCTTAACTGAGGAATGCACTAACTTGAGTGGTCCCTACATCCTGGATTCGGTAATTTACCGAATCGGTTTGTTAAGAATTCTGTATTTTACCGAATCCTTAAATTACCGATTCGGTAAAATACCGAATCCTACAAAAATGCCACCTACAGCTAAAAAGCCCAATACCGGCCGGTAACTGCCGAAATTCGGTAATTTCGGCCGTTACCGACCGGTATTGGGCGACCTACATCTGGCCCATAATGAGGCATTGTCTGTGGATTTTTTGTTGAATTGCAATTTGGCATGTATGAGATCCGTTAAACATTCCTTCTAGTGTGATGTGTAATACATATGTTCTAGTCCCTTAGGGCCATATGTATCATTCCAAATTACGATCGCAAATGCTGAAATTTGCTGAATTTCGGCATTTGCGATCGCAATTTGGCTCAGTGGTATGTATGAAAGCAAAACTGCCTAGCAAAATAAGGAATAGCAAAATTTGCGATTCCTTATTTTACAATTGCATTTAAGGAATCGCAAATTGCTATTCCTTAAATGCAATGTAAGAAGCACAGAAAAAGTGCAATTTGCCTTAAGAAATCGCAAATTACCACCAACTTCCAGTTGGTGGTAATTTGTGATTTCTTTGAAAAATGCACTTTTTTGTATTTTTCAAAGTGCCATGTGGCGCACATACATGCCCTTAGGGCATGTATGTCTGCCACATGTGCACACATGCACATTTCAGGGGTGCAACAGGGTGTCCTTTTGACACCCTGACACCCTTGAAATTGCATTCTCAATTTGCGATTCTCTAATTGAGAATCGCAAATTGAGAATGTCTTCCCATTCATTCCTATGGGCCTCTAGGCCCATAGGAATGAATGGGGAGGTATTCCTTAATTGCGAATTGCAATTTGCGATTCGCAATTAAGGAATATGTAGGATTCGCAAAATTATTTGCAAATCCTACATAGATAGCATTTTGCGATTCTCAAATAGCGATTCTCTGAAAATCGCTATTTGAGAATCGCAAAACCTAAGTTTCATACATATGGGCCTTAATGTCAAGAAGGAGATCATTTGTAAGTGTGCGTGCTTTTTTTAGTTTCTGAGCTACATATCCAATGATAAAAGCCCTTGCTGAGGCTTTAAAAGTATCCCAAACAGTTGAGAATGACAAGGATTCACTATGATTTATAGCAAAGTACTCATTGAAAAGGGTGACAAAAGAAGTTGTGAAAATTGGATCTGAAAGGAGAGAGTTATTGAAACTCCACCTTCTAGGTGCATTAATTTTAGGTAATATGTTGAGTCCAATTGAGATAGGGGCATGATCTGACAATAGAATAGAGACAATTTCTGCATGTGTGAGAGTTTGCGAGATATTATGTGAGACAAATATATAGTCTATTTGTGACTGGGTTTGATGGGCTGGTGAATAAAAAGTGTATTCTCTGGTAACCGGATTACACAAACACCATGCGTCAAGGAGCTTATGCTGAGTGATTGTGTGAACAAAAGATTTGTGAGGCTTATTGGGGACAAAAAAAACCTTGGAACATCTGTCTACAAATGGGTCATAAATCTGTTTGCAGTCACCCGCCAATATAAAATTATCTTCAATGCAATGAGTAATTTGCTTAGCTAGGGTATGACAAAAAATAGTGTAACCTCCAGTGGGGGCATACACATTAAGAAGAGAGACAGGAACACCTTTAAGAGACAATTTGACATTTAACCATCTACCCTCAGCATCCGAGTCTTGTGATATAAGATTAACCGGGAGTGATTTTCGACAGAGTATCATGACTCCATTACGTTGACCAACCCCTTGAGAAAATAAAATTTCCCCCACCCAGCCTCTTCTTAATTTTAAAGATTCGACCTCTGTAAGATGCGTTTCTTGTAAAAAGACTACATCAGAATCTAATTTAACCAGATGAGTTAAGACTCGTTGCCTTTTGATAGGAGAATTTAATCCCCTAACGTTCCACGAAATTAAGTTTAAAGACATAAGATTTCAGAAAAAACAGGCATAAGAAATATGACACATAAGTCTGATTCGTTAAGGCTATCATAGTAATTATATAGAGAGAAGGGAATAAGAAAAATAGTCAACTCAGACACAAGAGAAAGGGGAAAAGGAGAGCCTGATGATCGAAGCCAAGAAAAAAGATAAACAGTGATAATACAAAGGAAAAGGAATATACTAGTTAAGTAGTGTAAAAATAAAGATATAAGAAAGTGAAGATATGTAATGTCAAATATATTAATAGAAATAGACGTGTAGAGAAAAGTGGAGATATTAGAGACACCAAAAGAGAAGATAACAAGAAAATGCATGACACAAAGAATAACACAGAACAAAACGAATAACATACCTACAAAAAGGGAACATTGATGCGGGGGTGGGTGGAACCACATGGAGCAGACTGACGTCTAGGGATGACTTGACGAGACTGGGGGAAGATCATATCTTGACTTAGAGACAACTGTGAAGCGAAGAATAACATTTTAACTTTAATCTATAGAATGAAATATAAATAAGAAAACAATAAAACACGATAACAAGAGCTCAAGGCTATCCAAAACAGCAGAAAAGTAAAACCATACTGCAACTGAGGAGAAATTATCAGCATATACCTAAAACAAACATCAAAAAAGCCCCAGACATATGGGTAAAGGCACCCTACACATACAGTTCAAATACATCATATAATATGAGAAGAGGAAGAGCCTGAGGTATCCATATGGCCTGTCATGTGAGAATTGATGAAGCTTTGCAGACAAACTGGATCTTCGTAGGATGTTGTTCTGTTGTTTTAAGTTACCTTTAAAAGACAAGGGTGGAACAGACCATATTAGCTCCCATGGAACGGAGGTCAGGTCTCATGTTGAGAAAGGCTTTACGTCTGGGTGCTGTAGCTTTAGAGTAGTCTTGCGCAAAAAACAGCGCAGAGCCGGACCACGAAATCCATTGGATAGCTTTAGATGAAGTTGTAGTAGGAATTCGTCCCAACTTGTGGGCACGTTGTATATTCAACACAGTATCTTCTGGCATTTTTAGAATTTTAGGAAGGAATGATTTAAAGAATGTGAGAGGGTCTGTACCTTCTGTCCCCTCCACCACACCATGAATACGTATGTTATTTCACCTATTACGATTTTCAAGGTCCTCGACCTGCTTTTGAAGTGATGAGACTTGAGGCTGCAGAAACGTGACACTCTTAGTAGTGTCATTGAAGGAAGAGACATTATGTTCCACTTCTGTAAGTCTGGTATCTAGTTGTGACCAGTTGTCAGAAAGGATTTGTAGTTTAGAGTTGGTCTTTTCCATAAAGGGTCTAAGAGCTCATATCCCCTGCAGTAATAGTTCCATTGAGACTGGAGATGCTGGTTTAGGTAGTGACGGGGATCTTTTTTCAAAGGTTTAACATTGGATTTTCCGGTAACGCTTGTGAAGGTTCCATTATTGTGTTGACGTTCTCTAGTTCAATTAATCCTGAGTCTTCCAGTTTGGAGAGTTCCCGAAAAAAGTGTAGAATTTTTAATAAAGGAGTGTGGTGGCTTTGGTGCGTTGGGAAGAGACCCCTTTGTTCTACCCATGAACTTGGAAGGCAGGGAAGGCAAAAAGTCCTGAAGTTAGATTCAAGGGGAATTTAGCAGAATAGTTAAGCAACGAGGAAGCAACTTCAGCCTCGGATGTACAGCCCCTCAAATAAATTTTTTTTTAAAAAAAACCCAAAGAAAACTGAGCAGCCAGGTGTAGCAATGTTGTGTACAAAGGGCTATGTAATAGTTGCAGTATTCAAAGGGAAAAGACTACTCCAACCACTGTTGCAAAAATAATTTTTATGTTCCTTAAAATGCAGTTTTCCCCCTCCTAATATACGACCTGTAGGCTGGTGCTTAACCGTTTAACCGTGGCAGCAATTCCGCCGCGGTGCTGCGGTTTAGCGCAGTGGGCAGGGCCGCGTCGGCCAACGGATGTGCACAGCACTACGAAGGTAGTGCGCGGGACGGCCGTTGGCCAATGCCAGCAGAGAAGGGGCTATAGCATGGGATTATAAGATGAAAGGATATTATAAGCGGAGATACATGAGGAAGCCTACATAGGTCAAATAATTGCTTAAAATATCACCGCATTACATTTGTAGAAAATTCCTCAAAATGGCGGTCGTGCTTTCATCTCCTCACCAGCTGTGGAGATACTGAAATTGTATTGGGAGAACGTACTGCCTGAACTGCCCCTATATAGGAGCAATAGAGTCATTAGATTCCAAAAAGGCAAAATGGCATGCTGAAGTACTTCATTTGCGGTTCTGTTAGGTAATGAAATGCTTGTGACTCGAGCCAGAAATCCAAAATGGCGTCCGCGATTTCGCGCTGTAACTTTTTACCTTATAAAATACCATTCTGCTGGTTTGAAGAGCTTCATACAGTAGCGCATCCTTGTGCCCCTTGCATCATGGAGGCATTCACCCGTACGGCTTTACTTGATGATTAGTTTACACTGGAATCTGCCGCGCCGATGCCGGGAGCCTCACGGAAATGCCGCCATGCTCTCCGGGTGCCTAGCCACACCCCATTGTCTCTGCTTTTAACAGCACCACCTCAGTCTGCTGTATGGATACTGTCTTTTTCTGCAATTTTTGCCTACTCTACGGCTGACTGAACTATGACTACTATTACAGTCTGCTATATGGCTGTCTGCCCTGCGACCGCGTAACCCGGCTACGCGAAGCCACTTGCTGTGGTGTTTGCCAATATAGAGTTTTTGCAGCCTGTGCTGCACCTTTTTGTTCCCTGATCAGTGGTTGCATGCTCTATAACTGCCTTCTTGGAGAATAGCAGTTCAAGTAGTGCAACTGCTCCTTACGGTGTGATTACCTGTTTCTGCCTGTTCTTTGTTTTGCTATGCCAGGCTACTCGGTCTGACTACTAATTGCCTATCTGGTCTTGGACTGCTGTGTCTGCATGCTCTGCATACATCCCTACAATTTAAAAGAGAAAAGGAAGTGGGAGAGTTCTAAAAAATAATCTAATCGGGAGAATGTATTTCCCCTATTGATTTCTATTGAGGCCTAGATCAGGTTTTTGTCATATATGGGACTTGCAGGTGTGCCACATCAGGATCGCATATTAGAACTGAAAAATTACTTTTTTCATCCATCACTGTCAAAAGAATGGAGAAAGTGCTATAGCAGGCAGCGAGAGCGTGAAAAAAACGTGTGCACTGGACTGCAGGAGCAGGTTACTGGCACTGCATACTCCTACTCACACAAAACCAGTCACTGTCAGTTGAAGTCGGCAGAGAAATTGGGTTTTTGCGTGCAGGAATTCATCAGGGTGGGAGACTAGTCTTGAAATCGGTAGTCTCCCGTCTGATTTGGGAGGGTTGGCATGTATGGCTCTGTTGGCTTCTCAGGGAAAGCTCCATGCCCTGTCAGTGTGTGACTGTTTTGTTTGCATATTTGTTGTCTGCTCACTTTGTCTGCTCTGTGTTTGTTTGCTTTCTTCTTACTGTGCCTACATTCTACGTAACTGCTTGCTCAGTGGCTGGAGTAATGTGTTCATGTTGGATAAGGACCTGGGTCGAATGGGAGATAGTCGTCATAGAGTTACTGGTACTGCAAAACAGTTCCTTACAAAACAACGGAGGCAGGCTATACCTCAACACCCCATTGGAAATAATGTAAATATGGTCAATATATATATGTATGTGTGTATATATATGTATATATGTGTCTCTCTCTCTCTCTCTCTCTCTATATATATATATATATATATATATATATATATATATATATTCACTGAAAAAACTATAGGTTTCAGGCACGTTATAGTTAGGAATTAGCATTTAAAATACCTTAGAAATTCACTGAAAGAACCATAGGTTTCAGGGGCATTATAGTTAGCTGGACATTTCACTCGTACAAAATCATGGAAATTTCCCTCGTTATAGTTAGTTCAGCTAACTATAACTTGCGCGCCCGCAATGCACTGCTGAGGACATCACTCATGACATCTCAAATGACATCACTGATGACATCATCCAGTGAATGTGTGTCTTTCTGCAAATTAAATATTTTTTATGTATGTATATCTCAAGGTCAATGTAAGAATAAATGGGTAAATAAGTGTCTAAATTGATGGTTTTTTTGTAAAATTGATTGTATAACTGACTGATTAAGTGTTTCTTAGTGAATACATGGGTTAGCGAAAAAATGTTAAAATATGTAAATATCTGTACCAGTCTCTTACTTTGTGTATAAGTGACTGCATGGGTTGGTGAGTAGCTACATGAGTGTCTATATGGGTTATTAGTTGTTTTTTTGAGTATCAGTATGAGTTTCTGATTATCTGTATGGTTCGTTGGGGGGTATTTCTTAGTGCATAGATGCATGAATGAGTGACTCACTGTTTGTATGTGTTGAAGACAGCATTTGTGCAGGATTGTATGGGTGGATGAGTGTGTGTATGGGTGTGTTAGTGAGTGAATGACTGTCTCAATAGTGTCTTTATGAGTAACCACATATGATTTAAACTAGTATATATGAGTATTGATGTATATAATTGAGTATATGTGAGAGTGAGAGATTGGAAGAGTTCCTGTATAAATAAGTATTCGTTTCTATAAGTGATTGTTTAAGAGAGTAAGTATGTGTGCGTTTCTGTAAACTGTATGTGTAAGTAAATGGATGTTTGATTCTTTATTAGCATGAGTGACTATGTGTGTGAGTAACTCTATGAATGAGTGGCCGTGTGTAACAGGATGTATAGGTGTATGAGTACATATGATGAGTGAGTACATGTATGAGTGAGTATATAGAACTGTTGGTGAATGAGTGGATGTGTATGTCGATCTTGGAAATACTGAATAGGTTGTTGTAACTGGTATTGGTATGTCCATTTTTTTTTTTTTTAAATGTTAGTTTCTATTTTTGAATGTGTGTATCAAAGGTTATATTAGGGTGAGAGGAGGTCTGCCACTCTATCACAAGGATGATGTAATCAGTGATGTCATTTGAGATGTCATCAGTGATGTCATGAGTGATGTCACTGACCATGTCATGAGTGATGTAATATGTGACATCATCAGCAGTGTATTGCGGGCGCGCGAGTTATAGTTAGCTGAACTAACTATAACTGGGGAATTTCTATGGCTTTGTACGAGTGAAAGGCCCAGCTAACTATAACGCCCCTGAAACCTATGTTTTTTTCAGTGAATTTCTAAGGTTTTTTTAAATGATGATTCCTAACTATAATGTGCCTGAAACCTATGTTTTTTTTTGTGAATTTCAAAGTTTTTTAAATGCTAATTTCTAACTATGCCTACAGAGGTAGGACATGTGAAGAAAGAAGAAAAACGCACAGAAAGAAAAATAAGAAATGCAGAAAGAAGCAACGGAAGTCAACAAAGACGAAGAAAAGTGCAGGAAGAAGGAAAAGGTGCAGAAAGAACAAACAGAAGAGCAGAAAGATGCCTAGACTCCTCCCTCTCCACAAACCGCCAAATCAACGCCATCTCATCCACCTGTTTCAACTGCCTAAGGACTCTACGGACGACCTTCAAATGGATTCCCCCCGATTGCAGAAAGACAGTCACCCACGCTCTCATCACAAGCAGGCTAGACTACGGAAACGCCCCCTACCAGGAATCAACAAATCTATACTACGCAAACTCCAAACGATCCAGAACGCAGCCGCCAGGCTAATCTTAGAGACACCTCGCCATGATCACATAACCCCTCACCTGCGAGAACTCCACTGGTACCCGTCGAGAAGAGGGTTACCTACAAACTACTCACACACGCCTACAAAGCTCTCAACCTCGGACCCAGCTACCTCAACGACAGAATATGTTTCCACGCACCCACAAGGAACCTCCGTTCAGCTGACCTCGCCCTGGCAGAGGTCTCCCTCTGATTAGCATGACCTCCTCTGTAAGTCCCTGGTATATAATAGGGCAGGGGGAGTAAAACTACCTCTTATTATGCGCCACAGGGTGTGATTGCACACGTCACCTCAGGCCCCGTCCCCTCCCTTCACCTCTGTGCAAACACGCTCTGTGGCCGTTTTAGGTTGGGAGATTAAGTCCCCTTCAATCCTGAGGGTCCCTAGGGTCTAACTTCCCACTAGGTACCTTCAGTAAGCACCACAGAGCTGAGTTGCAGAGAGATGTAAAAAGGGCCATGGCCTAGTCCACCTCTCTACAACGCAGAGCTAGTTGTCCCCCAGGGGCCCTCAGGATTGAAGAGGAATTATTTCCCCAATCTAAAACGCGCCAGAGGGCATTTTTGCACACGTCACCTCAGGCCCCGTCCCCTCCCTTCAACTCTGTGTAAACACGTCCTGTGGCCAATTTAACTTGAGAGATTACGTTCATTTGAAACCTGAGGGTCCCTAGGGTCCAACTAGCCCACTAGGTACCTCCAGTAAGCACCACAGAGTTGTGTTGCAGAGAGGTGTAAAATGTGGAACGGCATGGACCACTTCTCTGCAATGCAGCGCAGTGGCACTGACTGAAAGCACCTGGTGGGCTAGTTAGGCCCCAGGGTCACTCAGGATTGAAGGGGAATTATTTCCCCAACTTAAAACGCGCCATAGGGCGTGTTTGCACATGTCACCTCAGCCCCCTTCCCCTCCCTTCGCCACTGTGTAAACACGCCCTGTGGCCATTTTAATTTGGGAGATTAAGTCCCCTTGAATCCTGAGGGTCCCTTGGGGTAAATTAGCCCACTAGGTACGTCCAGTAAGCGCCATTGCAGAGAGGTGTAAAAAGGGGCACAGCCTGCACCACCTCTCTGCAACGCAGCACATTGGCGCTTACTGTGAGCACCTGGTAGGCTAGTTGGCCCCCAGGGTCCCTCTTCATTGAAGGGGAATTATTTCCCCAACTTAAAAAGCGCCACAGGGCGTGTTTGCACACGTCACCTCAGGCCCCGTCCCCTCCCTTCACCACTGTGTAAACGCGCCCTGTGGCCCTTCTAAGTTGAGAGATTAAGTCCCCTTGAATCCTAAGGGTCCCTACGGTCAAACTAGCCCAATAGGTACCTCCAGTAAGTGCCACAGAGCCACGTTGCCCAACTTACACCGCACCACAAGGTGTGTTTGCACACATGTCAACTCAGGCCCTGCCCCCTCCCTTCACCACTATGCAAATGCGCTCCGTGGCACGTTTTAAGTTGGGGGATTAACTCTCCTTGAATCCTGGAGATCCCTGGGGTGCAACTAGCCCACTAGCTACCTCCACTACGCTCCACAGAGCTGCCTTGCAGAGAGGTGTAAAAAGGGGCGTGGCCTCAGAACACCTCTTTGCAACGCAGCCCCCTGGCACATACTGGAGGTTCCTGGTGGGCAAGTTGATCCCCCCGGGACCCCCAGTATTCAAGGGGAATTTATTCCCCATCTTTTTCTAATTTTTGGGCCCTGGGATCACATCCCCCAGGGCCTGTCCCCTAATTCTTTTTAAAAATACCCAAAATTCGGGAAGGGGCCAACTGGCCCCCCTTCTGTAGCCATAATCTACCCCGGGGACCCCATCCCCCAGAGCATGGCCCTTTTATTTTGTAAATATTCTTTTTGGAGGGGGGCAAGGCAGCCCCCCCCCAAAAAGAATATTTACAATTAGACCCGGCCTTTGTATTTTTTTTTATTTTGGGAAGGGGGGCCGCGTGGCCTCCTCCTGGGCTACTTGTAGCCGCGGGGACCCCATCCCCCGCCGGCTCCCCTCCTGCGGGAGCCGGCATTGCTTTTCCACACGGGGAGCTCCTAAGATGCAGCTCCCTCTGTGGAAAAGCAATTGGCTTTGGTTTTTGGAAGAGAGAGCAGGTTTCCTGCTCTCTCTTCCAAAAACCAAAGCAGTTTGCTGTTGGGCACTGCAGGAGCCGACCCTGTGGGGTGGCGGTCCCCAGGGCCATTGAGGGCTCCAGGAAGGGGGCCACACGGCCCCCCTCCCACCATGTACAAAGCCACGGGGGTGGTGGTCCCCGGGACTTGGGGGTATGTCACTGTCCCCCCAATATTTTTATTTAGTGCCCCGGGGGGTGGCAGTCCCCGGGGCTGCGGGGATGCCATGAGTCCCCCGCAAATGTGTTTGAAAAGCCCCAGGGGGGGGGCGGTCCCCAGGGCTTTGGGGGGCCTTTGAGCCCCTCACCCACTCTTTTTCGAAGCCCCGGGGGGCGGTCCCCGGGGCTGGGGGGGCTGTGAGCCCCCCTCCACCTATATAGAAAAAGCCCAGGGGGTGGCGGTCCCCAGGGCTTGGGGGGGCCTTGCGCCCCTCAAACCATTTATGTTAGAAGCCCTGGTGGTGGCTTTATCCTTTATCAATAGAATTGCAATATCCATCTAGCGAGGGCCAAGATAATGAGTGGGGGGGTCCCGAAACATTGATTTCCCCTTTTAATTTAATGGGCAACTTTGCTGTCCAATACAGAATAAGACAGTTGAATGGAATTAGACTAAATGTGGCAGAAAGTTATTCATAAAGCATTCATTTCATTATTTGTTATAAATTAGTTCGGTACTTTTCAATAAATTAGCATTTAAAAGGTACTTGGGTTAGGGATGAAGGGGCTAACCACCAGGAAAACCTAGTGATATTTGAACCATTGATGCTCTGAGTGGTCAGTACAAAGGAGATTGGCCAGTCCAGATTGCCTAGCCACAACATGAACAGTATATTGGGGCAGCCATTCTAGGACTCAGGGACATGGTTCCTGTGTCTTGAAAATGAATGGGAAAAACATATAAAGGAGGCAGCCTGAACACACCCGACTCTCAGGGCCATGTGGGAAATCCTAAGGGGACCCACCAGATTGGCTGGCCACAACATGACAACATGTTTCAGAATTTCAGGAGTTGAAGGCATGATCCCCAGTGAAATGCATTGTACCGAAAGCCTGTTTTTGAGGGTAAAAAAAAAGAACGCATACAAAGGGTGATAACAGATGTTAGTTACAATGTTAATTATTTGTTGGTGGTGCCACACTAATTTTAGGAATATTAGTGTGTTCTAAGGTGATTTTCTCTAATGATTTCCTCACAGAGGTTATGGAAGGTGCTCCAAAAGCTAAAATGAGAAAACATTTGATATAACTCCACACTATCTTCCTCAGCCAAGTCTGGTATGCTGAGTGAAACATGTACGGTGTAGAAGTGTGGCTCAGGGGTTAGAGGCAGCAGACCCGGAAGCTGAGATCGGTCCTGGACCAGGGTTCAATTCCCCGCCTCGGCGGGGTCTTGGGCTAAAAATTCCACGGACTCGATAATTCTCGCCCCGGTGCCTCCTCGACTCACGGGTTCACACTCTGCGACTCTGGGCAATAGCTTGCTTAATCTCCACAACGGCCCCTCGCGGCGGGATGCCTGACTTTCACCTTGTGGATACCCTGCTATCTCACAGGGGAATACCAGGAAGGGTTCCCTAAGCAAGCGCCGGGAAACCCACTGCGGGAAGCTGTGCGCTATATAAGCTTAACTACATCTACATTTACTTCCAACACCATCATCATCCATTCAGTTGGTTCCCCAGTGTTCTGCTGCAGCTTCACTACAGAGTTCTAATGAACAACTAGAGATCTAACGTTCTGTTTTCATGAAAAAAGTGTGGTACACCTGAACTCCATCTTGATGGAATCAAAGCTGCAAAACTGAAAGCATTTCCTACAGATGATACTGAGCTAATTGAAACAATTAGAGGTTTCTTTTTGTCAAAGAAATTATAGTTAGTGTTCTGGAAAACTAAAATCAGGACACATTTTCCATGAGTTCGCAAATATCTTCCTCATTCATGTCAGTAAAACATTCACACATGCAGAGTAAAACATGTACTTTCAACACCAGCAGCAGCCCATCAGCTAACTCGCTATTGATCAACTGCAGCTTCACCACAGAGTTCTAAAAAACAACTAGAGTGCTAACATTGTACATTCAATACAAAAGTGAGGCACTCTTGAACCCCATTTTGTTGGAATAGGAGCAGTTAAATTGAAAGCCTTTCCTGAGGAGCAGGCTGAAGTAAATGATCATTGAGATGTTGATGCGGGTATGAAACCAGCAGGTTAAAAATGGGAGGGTGAGGTATGAATTTTGTTATGAAGGTATGATATATTTTTTAAGTGGCTAAAAACAGTTAAAGAGGGAGATGTCTGCATAAGTGTAGCACCCCATTTCCATATCTGTTTACTAACACAATGCAACTTTTTAGTCGCTTAACAGCTCCCTAATTTTAAAATGGTGCAACTTTTGGTAGAGAATCTTTGTGTGCAGAGATGGTTGGGCAGCCGCAGAAGACCGTCCTCTTACGAATGGGAACAGGCCCAGTGGCCAAACCATGCTGTGCACTACCAGAGGCTGTACACGTTGGGGGTTGGCCAGCCTGCTGACGGTTCAGTGGAGGTCCTGGCCATCAGGCCAGGCCCTGTAACAAACCTCCACTGCGCATGCCAAGGCGATGCCCATTGCGGGTTGGGCACGAGCAGAGGGTTAGGCACAGGGTTTAAGGCATTGTGCAGTGAGAGTTGGATGCTTGTGGAGGGGTAGACAGCTGGGCAATGTAGAATATGATCAAAAAAGCCCAGAAATAAACCAAACATTAAAGTGACTAATAGTGGAAATAAGAGAAGAACCTATGTTAAATAACCCAATATTGTGGAAATATACCCGTTATAGTTTTGTCAAATAACTATACCTTGCACTGCCATCATGCACTGTTTATGACTGCACATATCATTATTATTATTATTATGGAAATTTCTAAAGCGCCTGGTTACGCCCACCGGCGTGTCCCCGCGCTGTGGTGAGGGGCAGCGAGTACAACCATAATCCATTAATCTAGTGTAGAACAAAATAGATGGGTTTTTAGAGCTCTCCGGAACTTAGCCTTCGAAGGTTCAAGACGCAATTCCATAGGGAGCCTGTTCCAGCTCTTAGCTGCAAGATGTCTAAAGGATCTGCCTCCCATGCACGTTTTCTTGATTTTGGGAACAGCTACCAGGCCAACACCGGTAGATCTAAGTACCCGACTAGGTTTATACGGTGTGATGAGGCTCAGCAAGGGGGTGGGCGCTTTGCCCCCAATAATGCGATGACATATGCATAGCGCCTTAAAGGCAATCCTCTCCCTGATGGGAAGCCAGTGGAGAGCCTCTAAGGCGGCTTTGGAGGCTGTTCTTTTAGGGAGCCTCAGGACGAGCCGTGCTGTGGCATTCTGTAACACCTGCAGGCGACTTAGACCTTTAACCGTAGTCCCCAGATAGAGAAGGTTGGCATAGTCTAGCCGTGAGGTCACCAGTGCATGCACCAACGTACGTCTCGCACCAACCGGAAGCAGATCAAGAGTCTTCCGCAGGTTTTTGAGAAGCCCAACACATGTCCCAACCACACGACCAATCTGGGGAGTAAATGAAAGGTCCGAGTCAAACATTACCCCAAGATTTTTAGCCTGCTGGCAGGGTACAGGAGTATTGTCAAGGCATGCCGGCCACCACGCCGATGTCCACACAGACGGGTCGCCCCCCACCACGAGCACCTCAGTTTTGGCACCATTCAGCTTCAGGCAGTTGTTGGACATCCAGGAAGCAAGCTCCTTCATGCAAGCACTGAAGCTGGATGCCGCCACCTCAGGCGCCCGCGACAGCGAGATGACCAGTTGAGTGTCATCGGCGTATGACACAATTTGCAGGCCATGACTCTCCACAATGTTCGCTACAGGGGCCACATAAAGGTTGAACAGGGTTGGACTCAAGGCAGAGCCCTGCGGGACTCCTTGGTCCAAGTTGATCATACGGGAGTAGTACTCCCCCTGCCTAACCTGAAATCCCCTATTAGACAGAAAAGATTGGATCCACTTCAGCGCAGTCCCCACGACTCCACCTTTGTTCAGACACTGTAGCAGAGTGGAATGAGCTACAGTGTCGAACGCTGCACTCAAGTCGAGTAAGATAAGGGCCATCGTGTGCCCCTCATCCGCTCCTTGTCTGATGGATTCAGTGGCCATCAACAGTGCTGACTCAGTGGAGTGACGGGAGCGAAAGCCAAACTGAGTTGGATGAAGCAGGCTAGTCTTCTCCACATGAGCCATCAACTGAAGATTAGCCACCTTCTCTGCCACTTTGGCCAGATAGGGCAACAGAGAAATTGGGCGAAGGTTATCCAATTTTTCCCAGCTCACGTTTGGCTTTTTTTGAAGTGGGAGTACCACTGCTTGCTTCCATCTTTCAGGTACAGTATGAGAACTAAACGAAAGATCAAGTACATCTCTAATATAGGGCTCTAGGATCTCAATACTTCCCACGAGTAGCTTGGGTGAGGCCGGATCAAGGGGGGATCCTGACTTGATGGATCGACATATCTGTATCAGGCTTTCATACGATGGCGTAAGAAAGCGCATGAGCCTATTTTCCTTCATAACATCCAATTCTGTCTCTTTAAAATCAGAGCCCCTTCTATCACCACCCGAGAAGGCAGAGTATATAGCAGCCAATTTATCGGAGAAAAAGGTGGCGATGCGATTGCAGGATTCCTCTGAAACACTAGCTGGATCAACACGTGGCCCCAGGAAGGAAATTTCTTTGTAGATTTTGACATGTTAAAGGACATCATTAATAACATGAATCATTAGATTTAAAGAACAATGCAGTACGGATTACTAATGAATACTGTATTCCCACAGGTAATTTGTGTTAAAACTTATGTTTGAGTCTGGGTATGAACATTATATTACAGTGTCTCAGGTGTTCCAGACAGACACACATATTACCATAGTTGTTAGCCTGGGTAAATATTTACTTGCTGTCTGATTTATTAGAAAGAGGCCGGGGCACTCATTCTAATTATAAGCAGCAACCAATTTTCACACACACACGCACACACGCATGCCCACACACACACATTATATATATATATATATATATATATATATATATATATATATATATATATATATATTGCGCTCGAGACTCTTCTCAAATCCAAAGAAAGAGGCAGCACTCACAAACCACAGAGGTGTCCAGATTCTTTAATCTTCGGGAACAGAAAAGCACAGACGCGTTTCGGCGTTAGCCTTCGTCAGTGTGTCACTTGTCAGTTACATACATCCCATGTAATTATAGAAATCTGTAGACATTGACATAAACATAGGACAATATCCCTACGTGCCTCTAAGGGCGCCATATTGGAAAGGTGTTCTGTCCATATTGGGGTCTGTTTCAATTCTTTCATTGATTCTCTGAGTGAAATAAAGCCGTGGATCGGCTAGTGTCCTATGATAAAATGCGCAATGTCATATTTACAGGTTAACAGTGCAAAAACAATAAACATATAAAGGAAACGTTCAAAGTTATATATATATAGAGAGAGAGAGAGAGAGAGAGAGAGAGAGAGAGACAGAGAGAGACAGAGAGAGAATGGCACGGAGCACTCACGAGAACACATCCTCCTCCTTTATTCAGCATTAACAGACGCATTTAGGCAGTTATACCATCTAGAGTGGTGTAGAGTGGATTAGTGGGGAAGAGTGAAATACCATGTCAGAGTAGAGTGGATTAAAGTAGGGTGCAGTGACATCAAAAATGAGTTGTGTACAGTGTTGTATAGTGGACTAGAGTATTGTAGAGTAGAGTGTTGTACAGTGGCATACAGTATAGTAAAGTGTTGTACAATGGAGTGAAGAGATATAGACAGGAGTAACGTGCCAGAGAGTGGCATACAGTGTAGTAGAGCATTGTAGACTGGAGTTGCATAGAGTACAGAAGTGTTTGAAACAGTGGAGGTACTTCAGTGGATTGCTGTATAGTAGCATAGAGTGAAGTAAAGTCTTGTACAGTGTAGTAGAGTCGAGTGGAGTGGTGTAAAGTACTGGGAGTGGTGTAAAGTACTGTGGAGTCAAGTACAATAGCCTGCATTTGTGTGTCATAGAGTACAGTGAAATGGAATAGAGTGTACTGCCGTAGCATAGCTAGTAAAGTGTTATACATTGGAGTGGGGTCTCTAACAGTAGAGTAGAGTCCTGTGTCAAATAGAAAAGTGTTAAATAGTGGAATAAAATGTTGTACATTGGAGTCCCCCAGCTGCCCTGAACGCTTCCTCGCTGCCTTGCCCTGCCACTTCCTAACAGTCCCAGAGGACTGCAACGACCATCTTAGCGCCAGGGACTCCAGCTCCCAAATTCCCCAGCGGCGCCAGCAGTAAGCGTCACTACTTCGCACCAGGAGGCGCTTAAATCAGGACCAGGGCTCCCGCAGCGCGGGATGCGCGCAGGCATGCCTGGGCGCTGCCCGGGCGAAGCCCAGGCCAAGGGCGGGCCCGTCCGCGCCCGTCAAAGCCCAGAAAAAACCAGGCCGGGCTATATCTCTTGGCTTTGCTGTTTAATTCATCGTATGGACTTCTTCTATATTTCCGGTAAGACTGAATTGATATAAGCCCCTGTATAGGGAAGGACATAATTGGACTGCTTATATACCTCAATGATGGAAACTGAAAGCGCGTTTTTTTCTGTTGTGTAAGCATCTGTGATTCACTTTTTAAATATATATTCTTATTTTATTTGAAATTTGTTTTCTCCTATAACTTGACTTAATTATGGGAGGAGCATTTGTTATTATTAATATTGTATTTGCACAAATGATGTAATTCTGAACTGGATAGTTGTTTTTGCATCCTGATATTTTAATTATATCCCCTTCCATATCCCCACTTTATTCACATAGCTGAGCCAGTTCTCTTTTGCACACTTGAGTAGGCGAAAATGGGGAAAAGGAAAGCAGCTGAATTGATCACAGGGAGGAAAAAGATAGCAAAAATACAAAAGCCTGCGAAATCAGCGGCAGAGAACTGTACCCTTGATGCTATTGACGAACTAATCGAGGAGGTAGAAAGCATGCTAACATCAGAGAAAGCAAACAATGCTAAAGGAAAGGGTAAAATCTCCTCTTATTATATTGCGAAAGAAAAGGCTGGCAGGTTAAGGCCAACTACTCCTCCAGTTATTGTGCACCAATCCCATAGGGAAGCGTTAAGCCAAACCCCATATGTGTCCCCATTAAAGAATCGCCTGGGTACAGGCACAACTCCCTTGCCTGCTACAAGTAATTGCGGAAGTATGGGAAGGGACCGGAATAGCTTACATGGTAATGAGGTAATAACTATAGAGTGCTCTAATAGATACCTCCCACTAGAGGTTGATGAGGGGGTAACCCATGTAGACTGCCCAGTAAGCAAAGTTGTGACGGGTCCTACTGGTTTGTCTGTTTTAAATGAAGCCTTGCAGGGTGCTATAAATCCTACCCACAATCTGGTGCAGGCCCTTTTTGAAAGACTCAAAACTGTTCAGGATGAGGTCATCGCAATTAAAAGAATGATTGAGGCACTTATGTCCCGCTTACCACCAGCCCAAGTAATACCTCTTGCTGAACACGGGGGGAAAATCCTCATAGGGAAGAAATCCGATCCCCCTAATATAGGGAAGCGGGCACTTAATCCATCTGTCAGAACTATTGAACATCATCATACTAGTAAGACTGCCAATGAAAGCTCTCAGCTAGCGCAAAGATTGAATAAGAGACCTTCTGAAAATGGGGGGCTCCTTGAAAGACCGAATCTTCCAGAACCCTCTCACTCCTTACATAGAGTGACCCAAATGAGGCCATTAGTTACTGGGGACCAAAACAGACATGCAAATAGGTACCTGGATACCCAATATCCATTGGCTCCAGGAATGGGGTCATTATACGTGGGAAGGCAGCCTGGTGCCAATGAGGGAAATCGAAGATTGAATTATACCCGCTTTAGTCCATATAGTGATGAGCAGAATCTGCATAGTGTATTTTTAACCAATGTACCAAGACTAGCCCCTAGTCATAGAGAAGACAGGGAGTCCCTTGTGAATAAAGTTACACACTGGCTCAGGAAGGAAAGGCAATGTCGGTCATTCATTACATCAGATATAAAAAATGTGGCAAGGATTCCTCAGGAATCAGGCAATTTAGATGATATAATGGTATCTTTCTGGTCCAAAGATATACCTGAGAATCTAATTATAATGAATTTAAGATCCCATTTCCTTTTCAAATCAAAAATTAGTATCCGACAGTGTAGAACAGGGGGAAACACTGATTCTAACTGATTTATTGACAGACAGTGTTATAGCGATTTAGAAGCAATTGATTGACTATTAAAAGCCCTAAGTACAAGACCTGAAGCGAATGAAATAGTCGAATCTTCCCCAAAACCAAAATGCTATTTACCATCCATTGATTATCCCAAAGTGCCTCTACTTTGTGAAGATAACCGGACAGAGAGCAATCTAATGACTGTTGGCGAGTCCTTGGAGGGGTCAATAATTTCCACTAGTATCTGCCCCAAAATCGAACTATGCAGCGACTTCTTTACCAACCAAAATAGATTTGATCCTCTAGCATACAATTTATCCCAATATAGTCTTAAGATGATATCCTGGAATATAGCAAGACTTGCAAGGAAAATGCATGATCCAGATTGGCAGACATATATTGACCTTTTTGATATCTGCCTTTTCCAAGAATCATGGGCCAGGTAACCTCTTTTCAAAAGTGGCTACAGGACTTTCAGCCTAGAGACGCGCCAATCCACCAGAGGGAGACCCTCTGGATGCCTAATAGTCTGGATAAAAAATGACATTAATGTATCTGTAGGTATTGTTCCCATTGGTTCTGATGATATCCTGGGTCTTAGTCTTAAATTTCCAAACATGTACAGGATGTATTTGTTTAATATATATATAAGGCAGAGGGAATCCTCGCAGGAGTCAAGAATTGTCACCCTATTAGGGGATGTTCTTGATACTCTTTACCCTAAAGATCTTGTTATACCTGGAGGTGACTTCAATTGTTGCTATGAGCCATTGCAGGGAGTAAGTATGATTACTGAAGAACAGGACTCGGCAATGGGTATCCCTTTATTGGAGACAGATGAAATGTTGAGACCTTCTGCTTCTGCACTCCAACTGTTCAATTTTGCCATTGAGTGGGGACTAAAATCATGCAATGGCAGATGCCAATTAGGCTCCAAATGCTCACACACCTTTTTAAGAGGGTTATGCTCCTCACAAATCGATTACATTATGATAAGTATTGGCTATTGGGACCTTATCCAGGGATTTAAGGTAGATTGTAGTCGGAAGGATAGTGACCACTTCCCTCTGTGCTTGGATTTAATGGGGAGCTCATTTATGTTTTATGCTCCCCCAACTGGCTAGGGCTCCAGATGTGATCCAACCTCAGGTCTCTAATAATAGGAGGGCATTAAAGTGGCCTTCTATTCTGGGTAATATCGACCTTTTAACACGTCTATAACATCTTTGCTGACTTAGTAACACACTTTTTAGAAAGACGCTCGAGTGGCCAAATGATAACTCAAACTCACCAAATTTTGATGGAGGGTATAAAGCCCCACTTAACTAAACCTGTAGTTGAAAACACCAAATTGAAAACCAAACTGGAGCACTCCAATTCTTGGTTTGATTCTGATTGTGCCCTTGCAAAACGAAACCTATCATAAGCTCTGGATACAAAAAATATTGTTTTGATTAGGGAAGCGAGGAGTGCATATAATAATGCCCAGAAAGCTGCACGCAGGAGATGGGATGATGATAACTGGGAGGAATTGCTATTAGCTTCCAAAAGAAATGACCAATTCTTGTTTTGGAAAATTATAGCGAATGGCACTAAGGCAAACATCCCGGCCCAAGATTATAACCTGGATCCGAAGTCCTGGCATATCCATTTCGCCCGCCTTTATGCTGTTTCAATCGAAACAAATGAGGCGCCCTTAGCTACTGTTGATACATCTATGCTACTTAACCAGACTCCCGCCTCCAATTTAGTAGGGCAGAGACATTGAGGGCAATTGCTGCTATAAAACCATCAAAAGCACCCGGTCCTGACAAGATCCCGGGGGATCTATTTAAGCATGAGGTATTAGATTCCTTACCTTAGAATATCCCCAGGCGTCAGACTGGATCCGGAAATTTTTGCGTAGCAGTACCCTTGCACGTCGGTAGGCGTCGTCTGCGGCTCCGCGTCCTTCGTCGGCGTCGTGGGTGCCGTGATGACGTCATCGGAGTACTTAGACTCTGCCTCTGCGTGCTGACGTCAGTTCTTCTTTTTTCCGCGCCAGCGCAGATCCGTAAAAAGTGGTACCTTAGTCAATTTTTGACTAAACGATCTCTTTTGATCATCTTTTCGAGTCTTCGACTCCGAACTGTGCCAATAGGGATGCCAGGTTTTAAACCCTGTGAGGACTGTGACCGACTGATGGCGGCCACCGACCCTCAACGCCGGTGTCTACACTGTCTCGGCGTCGACCACGACGACAAGACCTGCTCCGACTCCCGGGCCCTGACTTGGAAAGCTAGGCAGGAGCGATCCCGCAAGCGGCTCGAACTCCAGCAGTCGGCCCCACGCCGTGAGAGGTCCCGGTCCAGACGGAGGTCGAGGGACCGGTCGCGGAGATGGAGCCATCATAGCTCCGGGAGTCAACATCACTCCTCAGGTTCGAAGTCGTCAGGTAAGCACAAGAAGTCGAAGAGACGTCATCGCTCTTCGGACTCCCCCCGACGCTCGCGCCGCGCGGCCGAGGGTTCGGGTGACACCGCCCACGCAGCTCCGTCGGAGTCGCAGGCGTCGCGGCCTGCCCCACACCCTCCGGTCCCTGGGCAGCACGCGACGCCGGAGGAGATCGAGCGCTTCCTCATGGCCATGAGGTCCCTCACTCCTCCTGCGGGCTCCGCGGCGCCTTCAGGCCCAGCGGACCCGTCTGGGGGCCCTAGCGGGTCGGGGGCTTCGGCCCCGACGCCGCCGACGCCTTCGGGCTCGGCGCCGCAGGGCCCCACTGGATCCGCTTCTGGATCCAGGTCGTTGCCGGTTGACTTGACGACCTCACCGGCGACGCCGTCCCCGATGCCTCCCTCGATCCGGTTGCGGCGCCGCTCTCGACGCCGTTCGGAGAATTTTACTTTAATGAACCGGCCCCATCATTTGACAACCCTGAGTATCAGGAGATGGGTGATGAGGAGAATTGGGAGGGGTCTGAGGACCCTCTGACACAAGAGTGTCAGTCCCAGGAGGACTGGACAGGTGGACTTGGGGATGCCAGTGTTCTGGACACCTCGTCAGACACTGGTTTTGTCTCACCTCCTACCGTGGCTACGGAGGAGAGGGCAACCTACAGTGTGGTGTTGACGCGGGCGGCCAAGGCCTTGGGCCTTGAGCTCCCTGTCGCGGCCGTGAGGACTAACATCCTCACTGGGGTCCTTAAACCGCAGTCAAGCTCGGCTGAGCCTCTGCTGCCGTTTATTGAAGCCTTGACCGACGTTCTTTTGGGCACTTGGTCCATGCCCGCTACAGGTTCGCCTGTACATAGGAATGTGGCCAGACGCCACCGCCCGGCCCCGGGCGACCCTTGTTTCCTGTCCACCCACCCCACCCCCGAAAGCCTGGTTATCCAGGCTTCTTATTCCCAGGCCGCATTCCCATCGGCTCCGCCTGACAGGGAATCCAAGAGGTATGAGCAGTACGGCAAAAAGGTATTCTCCTCCCTGAGTCTGGGACTGCGGTCTTACAACACCGCATGCCTCTTGGGCCACTACACCCACTCTCTGTGGGATACGGTCGCGGACGTGCTGCCAGAATGTCCGTTGGAGGTATGGGCTAAACTCGGCCAGGCCCTTGTGGAAGGACCAGATGCAGCACGGTATTCTATCCGGTGTGGGCTGGATACCACCGACTCACTGGGCAGAGCGATGGCAACGACGGTGGCGATTTGTCACCATGCCTGGTTGAGGTCCGCCAACTTCTCGGCCGATGTCTAGAATACACTCATGGACATGCCGTTTCATGGCCGTCGCCTTTTTGGCGACAAGGCAGACCATGCGCTTGAGCGCTTTAAGGACTCCAGGGCTACGGCCAGGTCCTTGGGCCTCTCTGCCCCGCGCCAGCAAATTGGTGCCTTTCGCTCCTTTCGTGGCCAAGGAAGGGGCGCCCCCACACGTGCTGCCAGCCACGCACCGCAGAGTAATATCCAACGCGGTGGCGGCCGTGGAAACCGCTGTGGCGGCGGTCGGGGACAACGGCGAGGACAGTCCACACCTTTCCCCGCAGCATCCGCCTCAAAACCCTCCTAGTCCGTGCTTTCAGGCCCATGTCACGCCAGTGGGGGGCAGGGTTTGCCATCACCTCCTCCACTGGCGCACTGTCACATCGGACAGGTGGGTGCTGCAAATCGTCCGAAGGGGCTACTCCCTCCCCTTCGAGGCGACCCCTCCAGCCATGCCGCCGCAATACCACTGCGTATCGGGGCATCATTTGCGACTTCTGCAGGAGGAAGTTACGGCCCTCTTGGCCAAGGGGGCCATCGAGCGCGTTCCTGGGCCAGAAGTAGTGTGTGGTTGCTACTCCCACTACTTTCTGGTACCCAAGAAGGGCAAAGGGGGCCTACACCCTATCTTGGATCTACTGAACGTCAACGGCTTCCTCCGGAAGGAGAAGTTCAAAATGCTGACACTGGCTCAGGTCTTGGCTGCCCTGGACCCAGGAGACTGGATGGTAGCGTTGGACTTGCAGGACACTTATTTCCACATCCCCGTCCTGCCGGCCCACCGACGCTACCTGCGGTTCATGGTTGGCCACAAGCACTTTCAGTTTACCGTACTCTCCTTCGGCCTTACCAGCGCCCCACGGGTGTTCACAAAGGTGATGGCGGTGGTCGCAGCTCATCTGCGCAGGTTAGGGGTTTCAGTCTTCCCCTACCTCGACGACTGGTTGCTGAAGGCGGGCTTGCCCCAGACAGTCGTCAGCCACCTCCAGACGACGGCAGACCTCCTGTACCAGCTGGGGTTTTCCATCAATGTGCCGAAGTCACACCTGTGCCCCTCTCAGAAGCTCCTCTTCATAGGAGCGGTTCTCGACTCGGCGTAGTTTCGGGTTTATCCTCCCGAACAGCGGGTTTGGGACATTCAGGCTCTGATTTCACTCTTTCAGCCTTTGTCCCAGGTCTCGGTCAGGTTGACGCTGCGGCTTCTGGGGCTGATGGCCTCCTGCATCCTTCTGGTGCATCACGCCCGGTGGCGGATGCGGGCTCTGCAGTGGGACCTGAAGTTTCAGTGGGCCCAGCATCAGGGCAACCTATCCGACCATGTCCTGATCTCGGAGGGCACTGCGAGACAGCTGCAGTGGTGGCTCACGGACCACGATTGGGTCAGCGGCAGATCCCTCTCCCTTCCCCAACCGGAGCAAGTAGTTGTGACGGACGCGTCCCTCCAGGGCTGGGGAGGCCACATGGGAGAGGCGGAGATCAGAGGCCTCTGGTCTCCGGCGGAGTCCCGGCTCCATAACTAAGCATGGGCGTAAAATCCGCTCCGCTCGCGGATTTTTCGGATTTTCGGCAAATCCGCAATCCGCGAACGCTCGCGAATTTGTCGAAAATCCGTGAATCCGCTCGCGGCGGATTTTTTGCTTGGTTGCGGCGCGCGGCGTGGTGCACGGCGTTCACTTTCCGTCATTTTAGCGTTTGCCGAGTTGTTTTTCTTTGCGAGTGACGCGCCATTTTAGATCTTGCTGCGTGTTCCCGCGGGAGTTTGTCGCCCGCGAATACGTACTCGCGGCTTGCCACCTTGCACAGCACACCTCGCGAGAGTTCGCAATTGCGAACATGTAGTTGCGGCGGAAAGGAACAATCTCGCACTTGCGAAATAGAGATTTTGCAATTTCGCACAAGAAAATCACCAGCAAACAGGATAAACCTTCAGAAAATTATGATTTTTATCAGAATCACTCCTCAGGTTGACATTTGCATGGCCTTTTTTTTTGCAAGGAGTCCATTTTGGGGGGGGGGGGGAGGAAGGAAGTGCCCCACAGTCTCCAACTTCCTGTTCCTGTCCAGCAGGCTCCTCCCAGTGCTTTGTCCATCTCCTGGTCACTTTCATTTGGATCTGGAGCTGGAAGGATTACTTTTTGTGGGTGCTGCTGGATATTTGGATTTGAGGCCTTTTTGACTGTCTTTGGATCACTTTTGGATTAGAAATCAACTTTCACAAGTAAGTTTGTTTGGGGCATTACAGTTGCTGCAAGTACAATTTTGGAACTTTTTCAGAAAATTAAATAAATTATATTGTGGGTAGCCACAGTATCCAGTAGGACCAGGGTTGGTTATGGGTGCATGATACAACTGTTTTGTTGAATTTAAACACCATTGAGGCCATGGATGGGCTGGGATTGTGCAGATTTTATTGTTTTTTGTCGTTTTTTTTGGGCCTGCTGGTGTGGCCCTTTGCCCAGGGGTGGTGAGTGTTGCATGGGCCTAGTCTTTCTGTGGGGTGTCTTCTTGAATTTAAACATAATTGAGGCCATGGATGGGCTGGGATTGTGCTTATTTTATTGTTTTTTGTCGTTTTTGGGGGGCTGCTGGTGTGGCCTTTTGCTTGCCCAGGGGTGGTGGTGGTGCATGGACTGAGTGTGCCTGTGGTGTTGTCTCACTCTCTTTGATGTAAACATCATGGATGGCATTGGATTGTGGTGATTTCTGGCTGTTTTTCTGTTTTATGGGGGTGTACTGTTGATGTGGTCTGGCCATGTGGGTGGTGGTGGTGGCCATCTTGAGTGCTGGCTGGTACAGGCAACATGTGCTTGGGGTGTAAGGGGGCCATTTTGAGGAGAGGCAGTGTCTGAGGCCTGCACTTATTTTGCCTACTTTTCATCCCTTATGCCCAGGGGTAGTGAGTGTTGCATGGGCCTAGTGTTTCTGAGGGGTGTCTTCTTGAATTTAAACACCATTGAGGCCATGGATGGGCTGGGATTGTGCAGATTTTATTGTTTTTTGTCGTTTTTTTGGGCCTGCTGGTGTGGCCCTTTGCCCAGGGGTGGTGAGTGTTGCATGGGCCTAGTCTTTCTGTGGGGTGTCTTCTTGAATTTAAACACCATTGAGGCCATGGATGGGCTGGGATTGTGCAGATTTTATTGTTTTTTGTCGTTTTTTTGGGCCTGCTGGTGTGGCCCTTTGCCCAGGGGTGGTGAGTGTTGCATGGGCCTAGTCTTTCTGTGGGGTGTCTTCTTGAATTTAAACATAATTGAGGCCATGGATGGGCTGGGATTGTGCTTATTTTATTGTTTTTTGTCGTTTTTGGGGGGCTGCTGGTGTGGCCTTTTGCTTGCCCAGGGGTGGTGGTGGTGCATGGACTGAGTGTGCCTGTGGTGTTGTCTCACTCTCTTTGATGTAAACATCATGGATGGCATTGGATTGTGGTGATTTCTGGCTGTTTTTCTGTTTTTTGGGGGTGTACTGTTGATGTGGACTGGCCATGTGGGTGGTGGTGGTGGCCATCTTGAGTGCTGGCTGGTACAGGCAACATGTGCTTGGGGTGTAAGGGGGCCATTTTGAGGAGAGGCAGTGTCTGAGGCCTGCACTTATTTTGCCTACTTTTCAACCCTTATGCCCAGGGGTAGTGAGTGTTGCATGGGCCTAGTGTTTCTGAGGGGTGTCTTCTTGAATTTAAACACCATTGAGGCCATGGATGGGCTGGGATTGTGCAGATTTTATTGTTTTTTGTCGTTTTTTTGGGCCTGCTGGTGTGGCCCTTTGCCCAGGGGTGGTGAGTGTTGCATGGGCCTAGTCTTTCTGTGGGGTGTCTTCTTGAATTTAAACATAATTGAGGCCATGGATGGGCTGGGATTGTGCTTATTTTATTGTTTTTTGTCGTTTTTGGGGGGCTGGTGGTGTGGCCTTTTGCTTGCCCAGGGGTGGTGGTGGTGCATGGACTGAGTGTGCCTGTGGTGTTGTCTCACTCTTTTTGATGTAAACATCATGGATGGCATTGGATTGTGGTGATTTCTGGCAGTTTTTCTGTTTTTTGGGGGTGTACTGTTGATGTGGACTGGCCATGTGGGTGGTGGTGGTGGCCATCTTGAGTGCTGGCTGGTACAGGCAACATGTGCTTGGGGTGTAAGGGGGCCATTTTGAGGAGAGGCAGTGTCTGAGGCCTGCACTTATTTTGCCTACTTTTCATCCCTTATGCCCAGGGGTAGTGAGTGTTGCATGGGCCTAGTGTTTCTGAGGGGTGTCTTCTTGAATTTAAACACCATTGAGGTCATGGATGGACTGGGAATGTGCAGATTTTATTGGTTTTTGTCGTTTTTTTGGGCCTGCTGGTGTGGCCCTTTGCCCAGGGGTGGTGAGTGTTGCATGGGCCTAGTCTTTCTGTGGGGTGTCTTCTTGAATTTAAACACCATTGAGGCCATGGATGGGCTGGGATTGTGCAGATTTTATTGTTTTTTGTCGTTTTTTTGGGCCTGCTGGTGTGGCCCTTTGCCCAGGGGTGGTGAGTGTTGCATGGGCCTAGTCTTTCTGTGGGGTGTCTTCTTGAATTTAAACATAATTGAGGCCATGGATGGGCTGGGATTGTGCTTATTTTATTGTTTTTTGTCGTTTTTGGGGGGCTGCTGGTGTGGCCTTTTGCTTGCCCAGGGGTGGTGGTGGTGCATGGACTGAGTGTGCCTGTGGTGTTGTCTCACTCTCTTTGATGTAAACATCATGGATGGCATTGGATTGTGGTGATTTCTGGCTGTTTTTCGGTGGTGTACTGTTGATGTGGACTGGCCATGTGGGTGGTGGTGGTGGCCATCTTGAGTGCTGGCTGGTACAGGCAACATGTGCTTGGGGTGTAAGGGGGCCATTTTGAGGAGAGGCAGTGTCTGAGGCCTGCACTTATTTTGCCTACTTTTCATCCCTTATGCCCAGGGGTAGTGAGTGTTGCATACTTGCATGTCCCTAGTCTTTCTGTGGGGTGTCTTCAATGTAAACATCATGGATGGCATGGGATTGTGCTCATTTTTCTGTGTTTTGTCGATTTTTTGGGGTGTATAACTGAACTGATGTTCCTCTGTCTTCCATTGCTTTTAGGTGCACAAGAAGACTCAATAGAACCACCAGTGCCAGGAAGAAGTCCTGCAGCGGTGTGTGCAGCATAACGTCACGCGACGTCACGTCTGGACACAGAACCCTCTGCAACTCGTGCAACTGCTGCCTGCTGACCTGCTCTGAAGAAGATGGCCCCAAAAAAAGTAACCCGTAGCTCCTCTAGCAAGAAAGGTGCCAGTAAGGAGCAGAAGAAGCAAGTTACCAAGGACACTGGTGTGCCGCCCGCCCCTTTTTTTGTGAGTAAAAAAAAAAGTATGCCTGCAGCAGCTGCAGCGGGATCTGCTGGGGACCAAGCTGGCAGCAGCACCCCCGCTCCATTGGGCTCAGTGCCACCACCACCACCACGCCAACTTAAGTCCAAGCCCTTGAGTGCTGCAGAGGCAGCCAGTATACTTCTTCAATCACCATCGACCAGTGATGTTGGCTCATCGCAAGAAAGCAGCAGCAATGTCCCTCAATCAACACAGGTTGTTGTAGCTCATCTGACGAGTGTTGAACAACCACAGCGGCAACAACAATCACATGTGCAAGTACAAGCCCAAGTACATGTGGAAGGAGAGGCAGCGCAAGGAGATGCGCATGCAGAGGTGCATGGAGGGTCACAACAAGTGCCCACAATAGTTGTTCCTCCCGAAGTAGGGGCACATCAGGAAATCGACAATCAAGGCGAGGTATCATTTGAGGAAGCCACTCCTCCTGATGATCCTTCATTGTCTTCCACAACCCTAGCAAGGAAGAGATCAAGGGTGGTGTCTACATCCTCTTCAAGCACACCTCCTTCTGATGATACGGATCAAACTTGGGAACCAGCACCACAGCCGTCTGAGAGTGAGGCACACCATGATCCAACAAAGGTACTTAAGCGTAAAAGGAAGCTCGTCCAAAGTCTCAGACTTATGGAGTGTGATGAGGCTCAACAAGAAGTGGCGGATACTGCTGCTGATGAAGACTCTGCCAACGACGACCCAGTCATCATAAAGGTCACTGCAGCCCCAGCGGGCATGCAGCAAACAGACATTTTGACCCTAGCCCGAAGAGCTGCTGCGCGTGATGATGATGATGATGATGTTGTCGATGAGGAGGCAGTGGAAACACCACAATCATTGGAGTTAAGTAGTACACCAACTCGTCCCGCTTCCATATTTCTTTCTGGCAAGAAGAGACCTGCGTCAACCTCGACCTTAATTAGTGGCGGTGAAAGTGGAAAACGTACAAAAGTTGGCCAATCCAGATCCTCCACTTCATCTGGCATTAGCTTCATGACCACCACCACCACCAGTATCGCCGCCTCCTCCAGGTCCCACAGACACTTCAAGTCCCCAGTTTGGGACTTCTTTACTGTTTGTCCCAAAAATCCAAGGTTTGCCATTTGTACCCTTTGTAAGCTTGCAGTTAGTCGTGGTAAGCCAGGTAGCAACTATGGTACCGGCGGCCAGAGTGGTCATCTTGACAGAAAGCACGGTGTCCAATGGTTTGCGCACCTAGCTGCGATCAAGAAAGGCCAAAATCAAGGAAACGTTGATGTTTCATCTGATGTTGACGAGCAGGAAGAAGACGTGTCAAACACTTCCCTTACACCCAGTACCCCTCTCAGCAGCACACCCAATGTGAGGCACACTAAGAGGGTTGGAGCGAGTGAGACACCAACGCACAAAAGTTCACCAGCGAGCAAAATTGGGTCAACGAAGTCATTATCAGCCCGTAAATGCTTGGTCCAGGCCAACATTAGAACAATGCTTACTTCAGACGTGCCATATGAACGCAACCACCCACTGACGCGTCTGTATAACACTAAGCTGGCTAAAATGCTAGCTGTGGACCTTCTACCTTTTTCTTTTGTAGAAGCGGTAGGTTTTCTTGAATTAGTTGCAACGCTCTGCCCTAAATGGAAGGTTCCGAGCCGGTTCTATTTTGCCAGAGTTGCGGTTCCAGCACTACATGAAGATGTGCTGCAGGCGATTGGGGCAGCTTTGCAGAAGAGTGCTGTTCACACAATACATCTGACAACAGACATGTGGACCAGTGGCCCAGGCGATGATTACATGTGCATCACTGCACACTGGGTCTCTTTTTCAGGTGTTATAGCAAAGCTAAACGCAGGTGTTGACCCGGACCAAGTTTTCAAAGCTGCTCGGAAACATGCAACACTAGCCATGTTTGCCTTGGAGAAAAGTCACACAGCAGAAAACCTTTTGGAAGAGTTTGACAAAAAGGTGTTGTCAATGCTATCCCCCCTAAAACGCAAGATTGGTTATGTTTCCACGGATAATGGCGCCAATGTAGTTAAGGCCATGTCACAGGGTCACCATGTTAGAGTGCCGTGTTTGGCGCACTGTATCAACCTGGTAGTTCAAAAATTCTTGAGTGATAAAGAGAGTCCAGCGTTCGAGGTAATGGCCACCTGCCGCAAAATGTGCAACCATTTCAGCCATTCTTTTAAGGCCCGGAAGCATCTGCGGAGACTGCTACTTCAACGTGGAATGCCAGTGAAAGCACTCATCCAGGAGGTGGCAACACGTTGGAACTCAACCTTCTACATGCTTGAGCGTCTGCATGAGCAGTATACGGTACTCGATCACTATTTCTTGACAGAGGCTACATCTCAGAAGGAGGACCTGCGGATGAGTAAGGCGCAATGGGCCATAGTTAAAAGCCTGACAGACATGCTTCGTCCTTTTGAGTTCTTCACGCGTGCAGTCAGCCAGGAGGACTGTAATTTGGGAAAAGCTATCCCATTGTTGTGCATACTGGAGCACCAACTGATGGCGGTTTCTTCTGAGTTTGAAAAAGATGAAAAAAAAAAAAACCATTTAATTTTGTCTGAGAAATTATTACATCGCCTACGTGGTGATGAACGTCTTAAAAACATCAACTCAGATCAGCATTACATTTGTGCTACTATTCTGGATCCACGCTACAAAAAGGCGCTGGCAGACAACGCATTCTTTCCTTTCGCTGATGCAGATGTTCAAAAGTACAAACATTGGTTAGCCTGGTCAGCCAAGAGGTTTGAAAAAGAACGGCAGGTTATTGAAGGAGAAGCCAGTACATCAGCATCAGCATCAGCAGGCCATCCGCAGTCACAAGAATCCACTTCTGCACCTGTGGCTGGGGCACAAGTGACCTCTCAGCCGTTAAAGACACCGGCAACTGGATCATCTGCACCACACACAATGACAACACTAACAGTGGCTGGGGAGGAGGATTGGCTAAGTTTGATGGGGTATGGTTCTCTAAAAAATGTCACAGGCACAGCAAAAAGTAAGCAAAGTGGAGGAACAGTTGATGACCTTGAGTCGATGGTGCAGGACTATCTGAATGACTCAACAGTGGTCTTTCTTAATGAGGAGCCATTGCAGTATTGGCATGGCAAAAAACAATTGTGGCCACAGCTCTACAACCTGGCTATAAACTATTTGTCTTGCCCACTCGCAAGTGTGTCTTCTGAACGTGTTTTCAGTGCTGCTGGTGGCATTGTAACTGCCAAACGGAGCCGCCTATCGCCCAAAAATGTGGAGCGGCTGACAATGATCAAGATGAATCAGCACCTCATACCACCAGATTACAAAGTGCGAGAAAGCACGCCACATGAAGACGATGAGGACAGCAACGTAGATGAGGGGATTTTTTCTCTGTTCGGTGCCACTGACCTCATCCAGCCTGAATTCGCAGAGTATGATGACGAAATCTTGTTCTTATTCCCTGACACCGAGCCCTGAAAATGAGACAATCAATCAAGAACTTTCTTTTTCGTCCTTATTCACTTTTATTCCTGTGTGCTTTGTGTCTCTCTTTCTTTGTTTTGCACAGTTAATTTAATTCAAACTTTAATCACCTAATCCCAAAAACAAGACCATCATCAGAACTGTCTTCACTTGTTTGCTTATTGATTTGAAGGTGCCGCAGTCTACATTCCTCAGGTTCACAAGTTCTGAAGAACATGCTCCTCTATCCTCCTCCTCCAGACTGCGATTTCCCTCCAAGCAGAGTGCTGGATTACGCACAATGAAGAAAGACTCAGCACTTGTGGGGGTGTTGTACTTCTTTGCGGGTGAGTTGACGGTTTTGGGCCCATTGCTGTGAAGCTCTAATAATGGACAAAAGTGTTTTGGACCAAATATGAGGTGGAAATTTCTTGCCGTTTTTGCTGACTTGCTTGCCTTTGAGGTGCTCTTTGGCGGGGTTCCGGGGGTTTGTGTGTAATTTTTGGTGTCTGTCGAAGCACTGCTGCGACAGTCTAATCTTGATTGCATTTGCTTTTCAGGAAATCCGTGGTGGAAAACAGGAGTTATGATGATTGATGATGACCTAGCTGCACAGCGCGTTACTTTGGACCGAAGGCCGAGAGATATTGTAAGTATGAGATTTAGCTTTTTCGCTGTTTGGGGGTGTTGTCGGGTGTTTTTTTGCGGGTGGGTTGGCGCCGGCGGGTCTTGCCTGGGGCATTCCTGGGAAGGTCTAATACCGGATACAAGTGTTTTGGACAAAATCCATAAGGAACAGCCTTTTTTTTGCCATTTCTTCAGACATCTTGCTCAATGTAGCCTTTTGGGGGGCTTCCTGCTGTTCGTGGGTGGGTTGCGGCCGGGGTCTCTGTCGAAGCACTGTTGCGACAGTCTAATCTTGATTGCATTTGCTTTTCAGGAAATCCGTGGTGGAAAACAGGAGTTATGATGATTGATGATGATGACGACCTAGCTGCACAGCGCCGCGTTTGGACCGAAGGCCGAGAGACATTGTAAGTATGAGATTTAGCTTTTTCGCTGTTTGGTGGTGTTGTGTCGCGTGTTTTTTTGCGGGTGGGTTGGCGCCGGCGGGTCTTGCCTGGGGCATTCCTGGGAAGGTCTAATACCGGATACAAGTGTTTTGGACAAAATCCATAAGGAACAGCCTTTTTTTTGCCATTTCTTCAGACATCTTGCTCAATGTAGCCTTTTGGGGGGCTTCCTGCTGTTCGTGGGTGGGTTGCGGCCGGGGTCTCTGTCGAAGCACTGCTGCGACAGTCTAATCTTGATTGCATTTGCTTTTCAGGAAATCCGTGGTGGAAAACAGGAGTTATGATGATTGATGATGATGACGACCTAGCTGCACAGCGCCGCGTTTGGACCGAAGGCCGAGAGACATTGTAAGTATGAGATTTAGCTTTTGCGCTGTTTGGTGGTGTTGTGTCGCGTGTTTTTTTGCGGGTGGGTTGGCGGGTCTTGCCTGGGGCATTCCTGGGAAGGTCTAATACCGGCTAGAAGTTAGTTGGACAAAATCCATAAGGAAACACCAGTTTTGGCACTTTTTGTAAGTTAGGGTTCGTTAGGGTTAGCCCTAGCAGCAGGATTGCATGTGTTTAGGGGGGTTCTATTGCAACGCGGTTCTGTTGTTGTAGAGCACTGTTGGAGCGATGCTGGCTATGGATACTTTTGCTTGCAGGCAAGTGGTTTGAATACAATCCACGGTCTGTATTTGGGTCTACTGTTACTTTCAAAGTACGTTTTGTAACCATTTTTCTGCTAGGCATCGTTTTTGGAGATATGATTGGGTTCTTCTACATTTTTGCGACTGGCTTTAGTAAGGGTCTTGGTGGGAGCATTGCTGGGAAGGTCAAATTTTGTTCTAAAACACAGTAGTACACCCACCTTGAGGGGAAAGATCCGCTATAATATTTTGGCCATACTTATTGATCCTTAAAAAGGTGACTCAGACAGAGCACGCAATTTCAAAAATATTGTACTGTCTATTAGGGAAATCAAAGTGTGACTTTTTGAACCACACAGCGTACATACCTTTTATTTATTTATCAGTGGTATTGTAATAGCACTTCCTGTTTTCCGTTCAATAATTACAGGCCGGGTTTCAGTCAACATCCGCCAGGCAGGCAGTGGACAGGGTGTCTCTTCTGTCAGTGGTCACCACCACATTGATGGACGAAGCGTCAGCTGGAATGGAGGAGTGCCGCCAATAAGAGGAATTGTTTGCTGCATGCAACTTACTTACCAATTTCAACAGGACAACTCCAACAACATACGCAATACAGATACAGTATCCATTGTTGTCTTTTATTCTATGAGTGTGACTGCATGTGCTTACCTTTACTTTGTAACCAAAGATTGTCTGTAAACTCTGTATCTTCAATTATTGTTTGTCCATGCTCTGCTTTTTTTTTCTTCTCTCAACAAAACCTACCCAAAAAGAGACCCCATTCCCATCCATTTTACAAACCCTAACCCTCTTCCCCCGGGCTGTGTTGTTTTGCTTGATGTCTGACTAAAATGACATCAATAATTCCACACACTTGCTGGAGAGGATAAGGTGATAGCAGCAACAGGCTGGTGAAGGAATACGAGGATATCTTCTAGACTTACTCAGCTTCAGTACTATATCTTCTAGTAGTAGTAGCCAATGTCAAATAAATTCAACGCAAGTACTAGTTATACTTGCAATACTTTACCATTTGTTAGGCTACATTATGGCACTGTTCTAGTGTACTGTCACCTGCTATTTTCTCGATCGTACCGTAACCGTTGTAATGCTACAGTAAGGAGTACAAACAAGGTTTCGTTTTCTTTTTTTCCATAGGCATGCAACTGCCACTGTGTCACACCACTAGTAACACCGCAATGAGGAAATGTCACCCGCCCAGGAATGACAACGTTAATCCCCATTTCACCTGGAGCCAGCCCTGGGCCTAGCCCTAATTTCTAACACAAATTACAGGTAAGATAAGCGTTTGGTGGGAGGTAGTATAATGGAGTATTATTTCGGAGTAGACAAGAGTTTGACGGTTGTACTACTAAAGTCCTACGACTGTTCAGGAAAACAAAGTTACTGTTACACCCCCGCCCCCCACCCACCAGACTGAAAAGCAGTAAAAAACAGGTATGGTCAGATAAAGTAGTTGAAAAATATATTTATTTATCCCTAACAAAATAATCTCCCTCACCCACCCTAACCCCAACGATTGTCTCTGAAACGTCCCAAAACGATCCCAACTCCCAAATCCCACCCCCCAAAAGTCTATAAAAAAAGGGCAAGGGACACTCCACTACTGGAGGGTGCTGGTGCTGGTGCATGATGCGGCATGGGCATCATACTCCTTGCGGAGGGTGGCAAGCTCGGAGCGGAGGCCCTTAACCAAGGTCTTATACCTCAGGACCTCCTGCTCCAGGTTGGACATGCGGACTCGTAGGCGGTGTTGGCGTTCCTTGCAGCTCCTGTGGGGGGCAGCTGGTGTTTCGGGTGCTTGGCGGTGGCGGTCGGCTTTCTTAGCCCGGCTCGGTCCCGCTGGTTTAGTCACGGAGGAGGATGCAGTGGTCACAGTCGAAGATGTTGCCCCGCTCGACTGCGTGTCCTCCTCCTCCTCCAGGGCCACCAGCCGCCGATACTCGGCGACTGTGGCCTCCAGCCTCCGTTGCCGGGCCAATCTAGCCTGCTCCCTCCTTGTTGTTGATTTGGAAGGAGCAACTATATGAAGAAAGAAAGACATAGTCTGTAACCAATGCTCCTTATTAATAACACAAAGTGATTGAGCCGAAAGTTGGGTCACAGAGTACAAGTAGCAAATTGAAAGCACAGTACATAACTATTGAGGACAGTATCTATGTAACCCTCCCACTTCTGCATCCTTGCTCTAACAGTAGTGGTAGTTTAATGAACTAATTCTACGACCACTATGGACTTCCATTACAGTCGACTATGACAGTACACCAGTCTTATTCTTCTTCTTCTCTCTTGTTTAGGGAAATGGGTACGTTATCTTATGCAAGCCGGCAGAATGACATGGACACAGCACAGTGAAGTTGCACCCGAGAAAAAAAGTTGCACACCATGATGATGGAGACAGACTTGCGTTACTGTACCGGTCCAGTACATGCAGGTGGTGAAGCTATTACTTTTCTATTACGGGTGGCACTGAGAATACTCTGTTACAAGGGCTACTGCTTAATTAATTTACCTTTCACCCTACAGTGCAAATGAGTACTAGAAAAGGAAACTGAAGAAGCTAACTAATTTGATTATCTATCACTTCACATGGGACGTATTTAATGACAGATGAGATGACTTTAGGTGCTTTGCTTAATATTGAGTGAACACAGTGATACACCCACACATGAATGACGTACTACAAGTAAACTAAAGTTATTAAGAGAGGTACGGAGTGTCCACCGTAATAACCAGATATATGCTGTGAATGCAAACGCAATACAAAGTACTGCTACTATTCATGGTAGTATTGGACACATTTACAATTTCTTTTCCTTGCCTTCCCTGCACTGGGACGGACGTGCGGGTGCGGTGGTACATGCTCTTCAAGGTAACACTTACTTCACCTGGCGACCATCTACTCTCTCTAGATACACATTTGCTATGTAAGAGTCAGAGAATACCATGCTCCAGGCATCCATTCATTCAAAGTATACGCACACATACAGTTTCTGTTTCACCCACCCAGGCTGCTGTCCTTCCACCCATCCTTGCTTCATCATTGACCCAGCCATGCACCATACCATATTCTTTCCTTCCCAGCCACCTCTGGGTCCAAGCAAACACATATCGTTCTTCTTTGCCAGCCATCATACAAGTTCGCGTCCCACTTACTTACACCCTTCTTTCGCTTTTCGTTCATCCCATCCATCACGTTCGTCTAAGAACTTATTGGGATTCTTCTCACCAAAAACTTCACAGCTAAGTCGAAGTACATTTCGAGGAGGCTACTACCTGGTTGATTTGTAATTGTAATACACCCGTGCAGAAAGCACACTATGCAGTCTTCAATCTCAATAAGTAAGGAATATATAGCTTACCTGTTTCCGCCACCACCGTTTGATCCCCCACAGGAACGGCCACCAGCTCTTCTACCGCCGCATCCTCCCCAGAGGCCTCCGAGTCCAAGTCCAACACATCAGCCACCTCCGCGCTGGCCCCGTCACCAGATGTTACACCTACAAAGTACATTTAAGAAAGTTAGAATACACCACTCACTACTATATAATATTTGGTCTAGGAGAAATGTTAAAAAAACAGAATACAATGTAATAATTTGTGACTGTCTACTCCATAGTAAAAATGTCCCATTTTCCAGGGAAGGCTGTTGTCTTGCTGCACTTTTATGCACAACTGATGAATGCTTGCTTTTGATTTTTAACACGCACCACTTTTTCTCCTAACAGACAGAAGCTTGACTCCTGAGTCCTAAGAACACGACCAGGATCAAGTTCAAAGTAGGTGAGAGTTCGGCTCGACCACAAGAAATGTGTCCAATTAATCGTCAGCACTAACCACTTTTCCGTTTACAGTTAAATAGTTTTATGACAAAGTAGATTTCAATAAATGTGTTTACTTTTAATAAAGCTTTTACACTTAAATAGACTCTGTGGTTTTTGTTCCTCTAGACTAGAGTGGATGAGCTAAAGGTTTTGGAATTTTTGCAAGCATGAGTGCCTCTGACACTTCTTGACTGTGCTGTGACTCCGTACTACTCTCTTGTCCTGCGTACGATAATCTAGAGATCATTGGGGATCTATAATCGGTGACTTCGGGAGCTGAATGACTCTGCCACACTATCTAGTCAGTAAGGAGACAGTGCATAGAGGTATTGCTGAATATAATGGGAGTCCAATGGAATTGCCAAATGTCCAATCTTAGTTAGCTACACAGACAGACTAATAAGAATAGTCTAGTAATACCACAGGGAGTCATCATATTCGAGGCAGGATAAGAATTTATATCCAGTCTACAAGAAGATCAAAGACGATTTAGAAAAAATCGAATGAGGAACGCTAGGAAAAAATAGGTACTGTTTAGTAAAATGTAAACTTACTGGGGCCAGCAAAGGAGCCCTCGCCTGCCCGATCCTGGCCTGCATCCTCAGCACCCTCCTCCTGTGTCCTCTTGCCCTTGGGGGGAGCTGATGTACAACATGAAAGAAAGAAAAACCATAAAACATGGATGAGATTTTTCAACCAAATCAAACATTTCAAAAGAACAATAACAACATATTTTGGAAAAATAGCAAATAGATAGACAACTATTCCACGGGATCTATCTCATGTGGTATACTACGTTATTCGTATTGCCTGATTTGCGGAACGTTGACTTAGAAAGTTCCTATGTAACTCAATAAACAGACTACTAAAGAGGTTTGCCTAGGCCTGGCACTGCAGGCAGTAGTGCACAACACGTGACAGACAAAGTCCATCCTGCTTGCAGATCAGTGAATACTCAAACTATCAATCCACCCGCCACCACCGCCACTATTTCTTCTGATAGCCATGGGACTGTCTAAAGGAAGGACACTGGACTTCAGTCTGTTGGGGCTGATTTATAAGTCCCTTGCGGAAGTTGCGGCTGATTTTCCTCCATTGTTGCGTGCCTTTTCTGACGCAGCGGCAGAACAAAAGACTCGCCATGGTGTTGGTGCGGCGTATATATTAAAAAAAAAACCACATATGGGCATATGGGCGATGCATCACGTTGTAAAGCCCTGCGCCATCAGGGGGCGTTCCGGCGCAAGGGAGGGCGTACCTGCGCAGGAACGAATCCTAAAAGTGGCTGAGGGAAATCTACAAGATGTCAATCAGTCATTTTTATGACAATGATGCATGACTCAAACCCTGCGCGCTTGAAGCCGACGTACGGCTTGATGCAGCATTGGGGAGATAGGGTACCCCAGAGCATTGCTGGAGCTGCGCCATCGTTGGCACGCAACTCCAGCAATGCGCTGCCTTTACGGCACAGATGCGTAAGGCTTCTGTGACGTTTTGGGCCAATGGGTGGTGGTGGCATGGCACACAATTACTGCCGCATCCCTGCTACTTTGCAGGGATGCGCCGGTAATTGAAAATATGACCCTTACTGTCTAGCATTACGCAGTTCTTTTCTTTACAGTACACTGATACATAATTTCTCAGGCCAATGAAATGCTTCTGAACACAACATACAAAACAAAGAAGCATAGTAGCAAGCAAGGCTACTGAGAAGGAGAGCAGTGCACCTGAAAATGAAATGCATAGAAGATTTTGAAATATAATTTACCTCAATGTAATCGGCAGCATTATTGCTCTTGGTAAAGAACAAAGATTTGCAAATAACAGAGCAGGATAAAACAGAGTAGTAAATGTACTACTACTACTACTCACCAAGCCCGGGGACCTCTACGCCGAGCGCGTCCAGCAAGTCCCGCTCCCGGTCCATGACATCGGTCCAGCGGTGGGTGGCCTGGTTATATGTGCGCCGGACCCCAGAGATCTTGTACATGGCCCGGCACACCTTCTCCCACCGCTGGCGGCGCTCCCGGATGCCATAGCCGGTCGCGATCTTGCCGCCTCCCAGGATCGTCTTGGGGAGGCGGCGCTGGACATGGAAGATCAGTGCCGCCACTTCCTCCGCGCTAAAGATCTCCCTCGGGACCACTTGCTCCCCCCTTAAACGCCCGCACGGGAGCCGGGCACGGGGTGCGGGACCCTTCCCCTTCTCAGGGTGCTTCCCGGCTCCCTTTACCATGGTCTGGGCAGAAATAAACTTAAATGATAAAGAAGAAATAGAATAGTGAAGAAGAAAATAAAAGAGTTTAAAAAAGTAGTTTAAAAGTAACTAAAAGCTGCAGAAAACACAAAAATATAGAGCTAGAAAAATAGAGGGTTAGATAATAAGTAAAATTAGATCAAAAAAACTTCAAACAAGCAAAGGATGGCAGAGATTGAGAGAGGATAGAGAAAGCATGCCCAGAACCATAGCAATGAATGAGAAACAAGATGGCCGCGCCCGTTCACGACCGCGTGGGTAAGTTCGCGCGAGATTTTCCTTGCGAGTACGCGCGAACTTGTACTCGCGAGCAGCACACTTTGCGAGATTACACATAGCGGGCGGAAACGGAATTACGTCACGCCAACAAGATGGCCGCGCCCGTGTACGACCGATAGGGTAACTTGGCAAACGAATAGCTAGAAGCGCCTCGCGAACACGCGCAAGATCACGCGAACATACACGTCGCAACAAAAACAATTTTGTATTCGCACGTATTCGCGGCTTCCGAAATCGATCTCGCACGGATTCGCGCCCCAAATAACGCGCGAAATTGCAAAAAAAACGATTTTAGCTAAAATGAAAGCAATGAGCAGGTGCAAAAGTTCAAACTTAACATTAGTAACATTCAAGGTAGTGCTTCCTGATGGGCCCCTCCAGAGTTTGCAACAATTCTATGACCCTGCTATGACCCAAACAGCAGGCTCATAGAATAGCACCATAAAGGTCCTGTAAAAAAAAAATTTCACTGCAACAAAAAGCAAATTACAGATAAGGAAGGAAGCAGGTGCCAGCCAGACTGGAACTTTCAAAATTACTGACACATTAATGAAACACAAATTAATTGATGGCAGTTGAAGAAGGGCAGGTGTGCTAGCTTTTTTCAACCACCATAATCTACAGTAATAAATAAACCTAATAGGTGCCTGTGAGGATGTACTAGAGGGTGGCATGGGTGTCCCAGAGGGTGGCAGTGGTGAAACAGAGGGTGCTGTGAACCTGTGATGATAAACCAGACGTAGAAACAACATAGTCGCGGCCGTTGCAAGCCGAAAAGTAAGTTCGCAATTGCGAACTTGTCCCAAAATCGGCGCGAACACGCGCCAACACAAAAAACGGAAAAATCCGCAAGTCCGCTAGAGTTCGCGGATCTTCGCGGATTGCGAATCCGTAAATACGCAAGTTCGCGGATTGCCAATCCGCAAAATCCGCCCATGCTTATCCATAACAACCTTTTGGAGCTGCGGGAGTTTCGTCTAGCACTGAAGGCATTCCTCCCCTCTGTCCAGGGGAGTGTAGTGCAGTGGTTCAAGGACAACACCACCGCCATGTGGTACTGCAACAAACAGGGCGATGTGGGGTCGTGGACCCTATGCCAGGAGGCTCTGCGCCTCTGGCAGTGGTTGGAACATCAGGGCGCGACCCTGGTGGTTCAACACCTGGCAGTTTCTCTGAAGGCCAGGGCGGACAAGCTCAGCCGTCGGTGCATGATGGATCACGAATGGCGTCTGAATTCGGACGTGGCGCAAGGCCTCTTTCAGCAGTGGGGAGAGCCTTGGTTAGATCAATTCGCCACTGAAGAGAACACGCAATGTCATCAGTTCTGCGCATTGGAATTTCCAAGGCGGCACTCGCTCGGAGACGCTTTTCGTCACGAGTGGAGTTGCGCTCTGTTGTACGCCTTTCCGCCTATACCACTTCTGCCCAGAGTGCTGAAGAAGATCAAACGCGACCGGGCCCAAGTCATCCTTGTGGCTCCGGACTGGGCACGAAGGTACTGGTATCCAGAGCTACTCAGTATGTCAGTCGATCCCCCGGTTCGTCTGCTTCTTCAGGAGGACCTTCTGTCGCAGCAGCAGGGGACGGTCCTCCACCCGACCCTGTACAGTCTCCACCTCCATGCTTGGAGATTGAGCGGCGACAGTTGAGGCCATTTGACTTGCCTCCTGAAGTCTGTAATGTCATTCTGGCAGTCAGGCGTCCCTCCACAAAATCGGTATACGCCTGCAGGTGAAATAAATTTGTGGCATGGTGCACAGCAAAGGCTGTGGATCCACTTTCTGCCCCTCTTTCTGAGGTTCTTCTTGCCTTCTTTCTCTTGCCCAGCAGGGCTCTGCTCTGGGCACTATCAAGGGCTACCTTTCTGCCCTTTCAGCCTTTCTCAGGCTGCCTGATCCACCTTCTTTGTTCAAGTACCCTATTGTAACTCGTTTCCTGAAGAGCATCACATACATGTTCCCGCCTGTTCCGTTTGTGATGCCTCAGTGGGACTTGAACCTTGTTCTTACCTTTCTGATGTGCGCTCCCTTTGAGCCACTTCAAAACTGTCCTCTCCGCCTTCTTACTCTGAACTCTGCTTTCCTGGTTGCCATCACCTCTGCCAGGGGAGTGAGTGAGCTCCAGGCTCTTTCATCCAAACCTCCTTTCCTTTCTGTCCATCCGGACAAGGTTGGGTTGCGGACTAGGCCATCTTTCCTGCTCAAGGTTGTCACGGCCTTCCATATCGGGCAGTCTATCACCTTGCCCACCTTCTTTCCGCCACCGCATCCCTCTAAAGAGGAAGAGCGGCTCCACCGTCTGGACCCAAAACGTGCGCTCTCGTTCTATTTGGATCGCACACGCCAGTTCCGGGTGGATGACCAACTCTTTGTTGGTTACGTGGGCGCTAAGAAGGGACGGCGGTGCACAAGAGGACCATCTTTCGGTGGGTCGTCTTGTGTATCAAGGCATGTTACTCCTTGGCAAGGAAGGAGCCTCCTGTTGGGCTGAGTGCCCATTCCACTCGGGCCACGGCGGCTAGCACTGCCCTGGGCCGGGGAGTCCCCTTGCAGGACATCTGCCAGGCAGCTATGTGGGCATCCCTACACACGTTTGCAAGACACTACTGCCTGGATAGCCAAGTCTGGAGGGATGGCTTCTTTGGCCGTTCCGTCCTCCAGGACTTTCTGGTGTGATTATTGGTTCGCAGACCCACCACCGGGGTTGGTATTGCTGGGGTATCTATTCTAAGGTAAGGAATCTAATACTAACCTGTTTCTTTCAGATGAACAAGTTACTTACCTTCGGTAACGATATATCTGTAAGAAACAGTAGTTAGTATTAGATTCCTTACCGCCCCACCCATCCTCCCCGTTTTGCGAACTGATATCTAGGGTTAAGGTCATCCCCTTTCAGGGCCCTAGTTTCAATGGCACCAGTGTTGGTTTTTAACATGGCTCTGCGTCTCTGGCGCGGAAAAGCTGTGTCTAAGAACTGATGTCAGCACGCGGAGGCGGCGTCTAAGTACTCCTACGACGTCATCACGGCGCCCACGACGCCGACGACGGATGCGTAGCCGCAGACGACGCCTACCGACGCGCAAGGGTACTGCTACGCAAAAATTTCCGGATCCAGTCTGACGCCTGGGGATATTCTAAGGTAAGGAATCTAATACTAACTACTGTTTCTTACAGATATATCGTTACTGAAGGTAAGTAACTTGTTCGTTGGGGCTCCTTACATAAATCTCCTCTGTAATGGTATTGCCACTGGTCAGCCCATCCCTGACTCATGGAAAGGAGCGGAGATTGTCCCAATTTACAAGAAAGGTTCTAGGGACGATCCCGCAAATTATCGACCTATCAGCCTTTTACATATACTACAAAAGGTTTACGCAAAACACATTCTAGATAGGCTAAATGACTGGATTATGGATAACAATGTGCTCTCTTCCTGCCAAGCAGACTTCAGGAAGAAAATAAGCACCATAGACCAAGTTCTGAAGTTAATAATCATCTCATTGAAGTACACAAAGTTGCGTGATGGTCACTTGTGTGTAGCCTTCACAGATTTGAAGGCAGCATTTGATTCTATTCCTAGAGATCGACTTTGGGCCAATCTCCTACACTAAGGGGTTCCGACTAACCTTTTATGCCAGTTAGTCAGGTTACCCGAGAACACATATGCTAAAGTAAGATGGGGGAAAGCGGGAGAACTAACAGAAGAGATTCCCATAAATAGGGGTGTGCGCCAGGGTTTTGTCCTGGCGCCAACCCTGTTCCTCCTGTGCGTCAATGATATGGTTAAGGCTGTTAAAAAATGCAACCATGATTCCCCGAAATTGGGCGGCGAACACATCTGCGAGCCAACCTTTGCAGATGATACCATCCTTCTTTCTCAAACCCTAAGGGGTCTCCAAAATCTCTTAAATGCGTTGGACAGGTATTGTAGTCAAAAGGGGCTGGAAATTAACCCAATAAAAACAAAGTACATGACCATCAGACCCCACAAATGTTATAAAAATAAGATGCAGTTAAATGGAGTCAGCCTGGAGCGTGTTTCAAATTTTGTATATTTGGGGGTGACCATTAACTCTAAATTTTTGTGGAATCCTCAGATTACGAAATCAAAATCCATCCTTAGTCAAAAAGCAGCTCCAATCGTAAAAAAACTATTTTCAACAACATCAAAGGCGAACACTCCTGCATTATTAGTCTATAAATCTGGGTCCAATCAGCTGCATTATACGGCTCTGAGCTATGGGGAGGGGGGGCTCTCTCACCTCTAATTCTAGGGGAGAATAAAATTATGAGGAGACTTACTGCCCTTCCACAAAATACTCCGGTGATCCCTTTGATGTTGGATTTAGGCATTAAGCGGATTGAGCATAGGGCCATATGGATATCTCTTTCATATTGGATTAGAATATGGACAACGGAAGAGTTACATACATATAAGCAGGCACTAAGAGAATTTATTGCCCTAGATACTTTCGTTACAGTCCCATGGCTGATCCACATCCGTAGGTGGTTTCTGAGCCTGGGTTTGACCAGATATTGGGAACACCCGGATCAGCTTACCCCTGACTCAAAACAGGAATGTAAGACCATTTTCTGGAACTTCATTGACCAGAATGTTGTTCTAAGCCTTAGACATGGTTCACTGATTAGCCAGTTCTTAAGTTTTAAAACAAGCCCCTCCTTTGAACCATTTATGGATGAGATTGAGCCCCTAGTAGCCAAAACACTCTACCTAAAATTTAGATTTGGCACGTTACAAATAAAGAAATTTACATCTAGGTGGGGTAAAAAGGCTGGTGAGGGCAATTCCTGGTTGGAGCCGAGACGATCGAAGGACCCTTTCCGGACCCGAACTACTATATCCGGGTCGTTACCTTTTTCAAATCGACCATTCTATGAATAAATATGATGTCCTAACCACATGAATAAAGGACGAAAAGTGAAACTTAACAATCAGCAACCGTGAATATATAAAGGGTCACTGACTAGAAAATTCTCTTCTTCAATAGATTGTTATCGTCAAGGATTTACAAGATACTATCAACCAGAACTCATAAGAAATTGACAACTAGTGTAGATCATACGAATTGTTCAAGCCCTGAAGAAGTCCCTGGATGGGACGAAACGCGTTGGCGGTTCCAAAAGTGATGCTGTCCAAAAGCTTTTAAAAGATTGAACAATAAAGAATTACTGAAAACTGAAAACATCGACTTTTTCGTGAAATTGAAAAAAACTGTTTTTTGATTTATCCATTTGTAACAAATTGTTTTCAAAGTGTGCTGGGCTAATATGTATTGTTGAATTGTTGAGGGTTTGGTTCTTTGAATCTGCCCTTAACTTGAGGGAGTATAGGGAATTGTACTCTCAGCCCTCTTGCACCTTTTTTATTTATCAATACTGATAGGGAATTTTTTAGACTGGTGCTGACATTCCATGCTTCGATTCCCTTTTTTGCTTGTGTCTTGGTTAGGAATTGCTATTTTATTTAACTGTACTTGTATACAACCCAACTGGTTGAGTTTTCGTTTTGTTTAGGGATGTCACTAAAATATTATTTCTTCTTCATTTTGCTTTTTTTCAGTTTTGTGGTCTCTTTCTAAAGATGCAGGGTTTAGAAGCATGTTTTAGGTCTTATTTCATTATTTTATAACCTGTAGAATCAAGAAATATCAAAATCATATTTTATATTTTGGCTATGCTGGATTCTTTCACTGATAGGTAAAATGGCTGCTTTCATAACAATCTTTCCCAATATGTACCATCACATTTACCCACAGTCATAAAATGGGTGAAGCCCTTCAATTCATCAGCCCCTTTTTCTGGCGAGTCACTATCAATAGTAAGTAAATTGCCAAACACCCCAGGCTTCAAACATGCAAACCAAGGTTTAGTGACAGGTATATGTGAAAAGAGTACTTTCACCAAGCATCTGAGATAGTGGTGAAAACATGACACCAGACTTTTGGAAAACATGAAAAGCAGTGTCATTTGGAATGCTGCTGCAAAAAAGTTCTTACTAAGTTCAACAAAGATTAGAGTGATATTGTTTGTATTTGCAATGATTCAACTACATTTCTGAAAAAGTTGTGCGATGACCTGTCAAAATCGATACCTGAGGTGAAGTGCTTCCCTGTAAGAGATCCTTGGCACTTGCTAGGAGGTATGCTAAAAGCATCTTTATCATCTTCAGTTAATGAATGCTATCGACTTTGCAGTTCATTCTGGTGCACTGTTTCGTTATGTGCATGAACTAAAACGTAAAGATTTATCATTTTGTGCTTAGTGTGGCATCAAAGAAAGTCTCATCCCAACTGTCTCATTTAGCTGGTGGTTCTCAGTCCTCAAGGCCGTGAGTGCTATATTATCCATGTGGCGACTGTTTACAGAATTTTTACTTAACCCCTTCAGTGCTGCGCGAATTCCTCTGCGGTGCTGAAGGTTCTAAAGAACCTATGGACTCATGACGGAACGGTTCCGTCATGAGCACAGGCCAACCGACGCTCATGACGGAACCGTTCCGTCATGAGCACCGAAGGGGTTAATGATGATGCCAAAGGCAAGAAATGTGAGGATCTTCAGTCGCATATTGATAGTGATGTAGAAAAAAGTACACTCTACTGTATTCTTAGATGTTTACAGGAAAACATGACTGCTATAGTGGACATAAAAAAAACTAGAGTCTAAAGAACACCCATGTTTACCAGGTCAGCATAATTGGTGTAGATGTGAAACGTCTCCTTGAGAGTGGGCTGGGCGACACTTTTAGTGACTTTGGCACTGCAACATGTTCCATGGTAAAATGCTTGCCACTTGATAAGCAAAGAAATATTGAGGAACAATTCAGGAAATTTTATTTTACAATGCATGAGAAATGGCTTGCAATGATGCATAGAAATGTCCATTCACCAACCATGGCATTTTAAGTCAATGAAGCCTCACTGTGGAACTCTGCACAAGCTCTTGATCCCTTCCGTAAAGTAGAAGAGTGGAGTGGCATAGAGTGCAATAGCAGAGAGTGGAGTGGTGTACAGTGGAGTGGCGTTGAGTGCAGTAGAGCACAGTGGATTAGCTTAGAGTGTGGTGTCATACATTGAAGTAGCTTAGCGTAGAGTTGAGGAAACTATCAATTTGGAGTGGCTTCTCGTAGTACAGTAGTACAATGTTGGAAACTGTTGTAGAGTGGAGTAGAGAGATATACAGTACAGTGTATGGTCATACAGTTGAGTGCAAATTTGGACAGTGGAGTGTATAAAGATAGAGTGGAGTAGAGTCTCGTAGAGTGGCATAGAGTGCACTAGAGTTTTGTAGAGTGGAGTTTTAATAAAGTGGAGGAGAGTACACTGGAGTGGCGTAGAGTGGAATGGCATAAAGTGGAATAGCGTTGAGTGGAGTAGCATAGAGTGGAATAGCATATACTGGAGTAGCGTATAGCAGAGTGTAATAGCATATAGTGTAGTAGCGCACAGTGGAGCGGTGTAACTTGTAATACAGTGTAGTGTAGTAGCATACAGTGGAGTGGCATACACTGAAGTGGTGTAGACTGGAGTGGTGTATTTTGGGGTGGGGTAGAGTGTAATAGCATCCAGTGGAGTGGGATCCAGTGGAGTGGGTAGAGTGAAATACCATACAACAGAGGGGCAAAGATTGAAATTGCATACAGTGTAATAGCGTAGAGTGGAGTGGTGTACGGTTAAATAGTGTACAGTGGAGCTGCGTAGAGATGAATAGCTTAGAGTAGACTAGTGTACATTGGAGTGGCGCACAGTGGAGTGGTGTAGACTGGAGTGGTGTACAGTGGAGTGGGGTAGAGTGAAATAGCCTATAGTGGAGTGGCCTAGAGTGAAGTGGCATACAATGGACAAGCATAGAATGGAGTGGTGTAGAGTAGAGTTGTGTACACCGGAGGGGCATAGAGTGGAGTAGTATATAGTAGAGTAGCATATTCTGGAAACGCTTATAATGGTGTAGCGTACAGTGAAATAGTGGAGATTGGAGAGGCATACAATGGAATGGGGTGGAGTGTAATAGCATACACCGGAGTGGCGTACAGTGTAGTGGTGTCCAATGGAATAGCAGAGAATGGAGTGGAGTAGAATGGATTGGCATAGAGTGGAGTAGCATGCAGTGGAAAAGCATGAAGTGGAGTGGCAAACAGTGGAAAAGCATAGAGTGGTGTGGCATACAGTGTTAATGGCATAGAGTGGAATAGCATATACTGGAGTAGCGTATAGCAGAGTGGCATGCCGTGGAGTGGCGTACATTGAAGAGTCGTAGAGTGGAGTTGTCTAAAGTGTAATAGCGTAGAATGGACTGGCATACAATGGAATGGGGTGGAGTGTAATAGCATACACAGGAGTGGCGTACAGTGGAGTGGTGTCCAATGGAATAGCAGAGAATGGAGTGGGGTAGAATGGATTGGCATAGAGTGGAGTAGCATGCAGTGGAGTGGCATACAGTGGAATATCATAGAGTACAGTGGCATACAGTGGAAAAGCATGAAGTGGAGTGGCATACAGTGGAAAAGCATAGAGTGGTGTGGCATACAGTGTTAATGGCATAGAGTGGAATAGCATATACTGGAGTAGCGTATAGCAGAGTGGCATGCCGTGGAGTGGCGTACATTGAAGAGTCGTAGAGTGGAGTTGTGTAAAGTGTAATAGTGTAGAATGGACTGGCATAGAGTGAAGTTGTGTACAGTGTAATAAAGTAGAGTTGAGTGGTGTAGAGCAGAGGATTGTACAGTGAATTGTCATGGAGTGTAACGGTGTATAGTGGAGTAGCGTACAGTGGAGTGTCGCATAATGAAGTGGTGTAGAGTAGACTGGAGTGGCGTACAGTGGTGTGGGGTAGAGTGTAATAGAATGCAGTGTAGCGGCGTACATTGGAGTGTCATCCAAATGAACAGCACAGAATGAAATGGTGTGGAGTGGTGTAGAGTGAAGTGCCATACTGTGGAGTGGTGTAGAGTGGAGTAGCGTACTGTGGAGTGGCATACAGTGGAATTGCGTACAGTAGAGTGTTGTAGAATGCAGTGGCATACAGTGGAATAGAATAGAGTGGAGTGGGTTTGAGTCGAATGGCTTAGAGTGGAATAGTGTATAGTGGAGTAGTGTCCAGTGGAGTTGCGTACAGTGGAGTGTAGAGTAAAGGTGCGTGCAGTGTAAGCCTATGGAGTGTAGTGGAGAAAAGTGGCGTTGCGTGCAATGTAATCACATAGAGTGTAGTAGCATAAAGTGAAGTCTCTTACAGAGGAGAGGCATAGAGGGGAGTGACGTAGAGTGGAATAGCACATATTGGAGTGACTACAGTTGCATGGCATACGAATGTATGTGAAATTTTGCAGCAGTGTTGATTATCGTGTGCAGAGTAATGCAAAGCAGTAAATGGTGCTGCCTTAAGCTTCTCCAGATTTACCAACCAAACCAGGGCCAAGAATGATGACCTTGCGTTGCTTTGTAAATTTGACTTAAGTATCATGCTGTCCAGACAACACCATTTGTGACCTTAGTGTACCACAATCAAAAAATACAGCTAGGACTTAGTTATTTTCTTGGGCCATGGTATACCGTAATAACTTTGCAGTATACCGTGGTACATGGGGATGACAAGTCAGTATATAATTTGGTAATGGCTGTTCTTAGAGACTGAAAAGGCAGCCATATTGTTTTTACTACACTTTGGTTGTGTTAAGTGTTAGGGCTTTAAATATAGGTAAGTAGTAGATCTCTATTATTTTTATATATTTTTAAATAAGTTTACATACGTGTACCGCAGTAGTTTCACAAACATTTGTGACATTTTGCAAAACTATAGTGGTGACAGAGATCACTAAGTTTAAATGCTTTATAACTTAAAAAATACTTACCCTACTTATCTGCATACATTGGAGTGCAGTACCCAAAAGCATAATCTCTGCACCATAATGTATAATTCTGCCAAATTTCATGTAAATTCATTCAACCGTTTTTGAATTATGTCAAATTCAATAGTCTATGGAAAATGCATGTTGGGACCCCCTTTTATCTTTGCACCACCTTTACGATTCACCACAAAAATGTACATCAAGATGTAGAAAATGCTACAGGTCTGGAAAGTTTTTGGGAGATTCGTCAAATGGGTGTAAAGTTGTTAGGGAGCTAATATCCAAGGAATTCCTATCTTTGGGAATACAAACTATAACTACAGTGGTAATCCGACTTAATGTGATTTCTTTCTTTTTATCTATTGTATTTGTATAATCATGTGACCATAAATGTGTCTTTTAGTTGTTTATATAGCAATTCTGAAACTTTACATCTGCAATGTAGGTTATTTTTTGGGCTTCCTTGCTACTTTTAGTAGGATTGTGCTACATATGAAGCCAGAAGTTAATGAAAGCCAATCATTGTTGTTAGAAAAAATTAAGATGTATTTTTTCTAATGGCCAATCAGCAAGTTCTCTTTATAGTAGTTTGTGTAGTTCACTGCTAGGTCAGTTTTCCATTTTGTTGCATAGGAATGTAGTGTCTTGTATATATTTGTATAGCTGGACCCTTCTGGTCCCCTAGGGACTCCATATGGGGTGTTTCTGGGTTTGGTTAAATAAAGTTTGTGATGATGTATTGTGAATCGCGGTTGCACTCTGAAGAATATAGAGGTGCACCACAGAGCTCTGGACTGGGCTGGACGCTACAACTGGCGAGGACTCAGGGGATATGTATTCCGAAGATCCAAGCGTGCTCTCCCAGAGAGTTTGCAGAGATCCAGCAAACTTCATGTGCGTGCCACTGTGCCTTAATTGAAGTGAAAATAGAGGATTGGCATATATGAAGTCAAAGTGCCACTCCAGCTAGTGCAACATTTTTGAAGGAGGCAGAGGCCTTACGGAAACTTTGGTCACAGTCTGCAAAGAACCAGCTGGTACCGAAGGAAGAGGTATTGCGCCAACACAAAACATCAAACTTTCCAGCGTACATAACGAGGAGTGCAGAAGGCAGGGAGAGCCAGGTGTGAAAGTGTGCCAAAAGAAGAAGCACACAGTCGCCAAAAAACGCTAGAGGCAGTGAAGACCAGGTACAATGCACAGGGTTGAGAGCAGCAATGAAGATATGCAAGATATAAACCCGACACTCGACAAAGATGAAAAGGAGGCCATACGACATCATGGTGGTTGCGACAATACTGGTGCAAGCATGCGGATGGGGCCTAGAGATGGTATAAATGGAGCATGTCCTAGCAGCAGCAGACGGCTCTCAACAGCAGGAAGTTCCACAGGTCATCATGATGCCGCCGCCTTCCTGAAACCGCTGCTTCCATTCGACATTGCTAAAAAGTTAAATATTGGTGCCAGATGGACTACCTGGATTGAGAAGTTTGATATTTCATCGACGTGCTAGAAGAAAGAGATGAGTAGAAGATCATCAAATATTTAAATAACCGTGCATGTGATGGAGTGAAAGAAGCACTAAAGAAAATACCACAAGCTGAATACTACTAAGAATACTACTTTGCAACTTTTGCACATACTGCATACAGATCAGATAAAACACAGACAGATATGATAACTATTTTTTAGATCTAATTGTTCAAGAATATAATATTACCAATTTTATGCGATTAACTAAAACTCCCCAAAAAGTCTGGTATAAGGTTTTACAATGGAATGCAAAACGGAGGCAGGATTTTTTTTAGCTATTATGACATCCCGATATTCAATGCGACAGCCCGCTTATCAGATATACATGTCGGGGAAGTTCCCCTAGTAAATAGGAATGGTGTGTCCAGTTGGTTGAGTAATGGATATGAAAAATACTGGATTTTCTGGATGAGAGTTGAAAAAAGTGGAATGAAATAGAACCCAGCATCCAGCATTATACAGCATCTTTATAATGGTCATTTATTAAAATTATGGAACTTCCTACTGGATCTAAATAACGTACAGATTGTGACGTCATCAGAACTTATTGAAGATCTGATAGAATCCAACACCCGAAGGTCAATTAGCTATTGGGTTTCAATGTTGCATAAGTATGGGGCGTCTAAACTTCATGAGAAAGCGCTAGCTAAACGGCAGGCTAAAGAACAGCTCCAGATATCAGTGTCAGCATGGGATAAGATAAACAAGTTACATTTTTTAATATTAAAGGGTGCAAATGTGTGTCACATGCAATTTTACACCAAATGATTGCTATATAGAAGCCCCGCCCTCCTCCACAAGATTAGGCAACAGATTCCGGTCAACTGTTTTAGATGTGAGGGCGAGGAAGGGGGCAATTGGACACATATGGTATGGACCTGTCCAAAGCTCAGTAAGTTCTGGGATGAGATCAGTCAATTTTGCAGTCACACATTGCAGCTGTCACATCCATTAGACACCCTGACAGCCGTTTTTGGGTATTCACCCGAGTTAAAAGACGATTTGCTATTGAAAAAACAACTGTACATTGCGACTTTATAAGCTAGATCCTTAATCTTTCAAAAATGATCGTCAGAGGAAATTTCTACTTTCCAACATTTTAGATTAAAAATAAATAGGATGAAGGAGCTGTAAAAAAGATATGCATTAAGATCTAAGAAACTGTGGAAAATATTTGACTAAGAAGGGGTTTTATGGAGTAAAGTGCTGATAAATTTAAATTAGTTAGAAACTTTAAAAGTAATCATGTGAATGACAGTTTAAAATGATCATACTTTGTCATGCCCTGTCGCTATATTTTAAACTTTAAAAGATGCTTTGCGCAGTGAGATTGTGTTAAACTTTACTGACCTTGCTGGTGATATGTCAATGAAATGTATATATTGATGAACTCCGCTAATAAAAAAAAATATTGTGTAAAAAAATATATATATTTCTGTGCCCAATAAGACTGCGAGAGCCCAAATAGACTTAATCTTCAGGATTGGCTCCCCATTTTATGACACAGATAAAACAGCCATTTTAACGCGGTCATAACCACACATGACCGCTTCTATGCATTTTTTACAATGAATATGCCTTTACCACGCATGTCCATTACCACGTGAAATCAGACATTCGTGGTAATGGCATGTTTGTTGTAATGGATGGGTGGCAATGGTCATGGACCGTGTTGTACACCCATGGGGTGTAGGGGGGCATTAGTGGATGGGTTTAGGAACTTAGGTGCAGGGGGGCTAGGAGAAGGGTTTAGGAACTCAGGGCCGGGCAGGATCTTAGGTTTCAGGGCCAAGAAAAGGGGCAGACTTAGGGTTCAGGGCTGCCGCAGGGGGGCAGTGTTAGGGAATTCATAGGTTCCCACTTGCTGCTGTTATATATTTTATAAACAGAAATATTAAAATTTTATATATTTTTTTACTTGCACAGAGTTACACTCAACTCTGCCTCCAAGACCCTTCAGGCTCTCGACGAGGAAATAGCTATAATAATAATAATAAGGGTAGCTTATAGAGCGCTTGGTTACGCCAAAGCGTGTCCCCGCGCTGCAACTGAGTTATGAGATTAACATTGGCCCTCAGTGACTCACTACAGCTGTGTGTGGTATGTCTACACTTTGTAATTTTGGGAGAAGTCTGGGACATCAGGTGCCAAACGTTATTATTTGCTGTATGTACATTCTCTTTGATGAATTTAAGCCCACTTTCTGTGTATAGTTTTTAATTGCACTTTTTTACATATGTTCTATGTTCATATAGGGTTGAGGCCCCCACCTTGGCACGGAAAGATCAACTAATCCTTTCCTGTCTGAATATCACTGCAATAAGGTAATATTTCATCTTTGCGCCCATTGAGTCCAGAGACACGAGCTGAGACAAAAGAGATAAGATATCACTCTTCTAATATATATATATATATATATATATATATATATATATATATATATATATATATATATATATATATATATATATATATATATACACATATTACCTACTGGCGGTCGCCAGTAGGTATATATAGTTAGGATTTTTTCTCTATGGGATTTTTGAAAATTCTATGTCTAATAACTTTGGCGTTTGTGGACGGAATTGGCTGAAATTTTCAGGAAAATGGAACATTTTGTTTCTGAGCAGCCCCTGAAAATTTGGGGGGGTTCGTCAAGGGGGGGCCGAGAAAAAAGGGGGGTCCCAAAACGCGTTTTTCCCATGTTAATTTCCATAGGGCGGTTGGCCTCACTTTTAACCCGAACGGCTGAATGGATTTGCACGAAACTTGGCAAAATTGTAGGGACTGGTAGCCCGATGTGCCTTTGCTAGGTCTCAATATATGTGCTCCAGTGGATTTTGAGAAATTAACGTTAAAAAAAATATATATATCTGTGACAGCGTCCCGGGTAGCGCTCCGTTTCGCGTACTTTTCGCGTTACGGAGCTTTGCGAAGCGAAGCTGATTGGCTCTCCGGTGTCTGTAAACATTCCAAACAGTACGGAGCGGCCGCCATCTTGTCTCTCGGTAGGATCGAGAGACAAGAGGAGGCCAAAGCGAAGGGGCAAATGATCATAAGGGGGCATAGTAGATCCTCCCTGACCCCCTAGGTTTGATGTGGAGGTTTTAAAAGGGCCCCGCGGGGCAAAAAAAAATCGAACGGCTGAATGGATTTGCATGAAACTTGGCAAAATTGTAGGGACCGGTAGCCCGATGTGCCTTTGCTGGGTCTCAATATATGTGCTCCAGTGGATTTTGAGAAATTAACGTTTAAAAAAATATATATATCTGTGACAGCGTCCCGGGTAGCGCTCCGTTTCGCGTACTTTTCGCGTTACGGAGCTTTGCGAAGCGAAGCTGATTGGCTCTCCGGTGTCTGTAAACATTCCAAACAGTACGGAGCGGCCGCCATCTTGTCTCTCGGTAGAATCGAGAGACAAGAGGAGGCCAAAGCGAAGGGGCAAATGATCATAAGGGGGCATAGTAGATCCTCCCTGACCCCCTAGGTTTGATGTGGAGGTTTTAAAAGGGCCCCGCGGGGCAAAAAAAAATCGGTTTTTTTTCGTGGGGTGCGCCCGGTTCGCGTAACGGGAAGCGGACTGGGGAGCGTACTACAAGGAAACAAGAATGATTGACTTTTAACTTATTGTATGATTATAGACTTTTTTTTTTCTTTTTTTTCTGCTGAGTGACGTCTCGGCCTATCTCCACGGGATGCAGTCCCTACCATCTCGGCGTTTAAGCCGAGGGGGACCGGTAGTGTGGGAGAGATAACGTCTGTTAACGTTCGATTCGATGGAAATCAGGAAGTGTTGATAAACATTGTCTGCGCCATCTTGCCTTTTTTCAAATGCCGCACTTTTGTCGTGCACTGCAGCCATTTTAGATGCCTTGACCAGACCCACTCTCTGCACGCTGTCGATCCTTAGCATGGCTCCCCACCCTCGCAAGCATCTCCCCCAGGCACTGGTCACCCCCGCTCTCTGTCTTATGCATGGGCAATAAACCTCCCCCCATCTGCGCTGCTCTTCCCTGAGAATCACACCCTGTGCCCGCCCGACACCTCCCTTTCGCCCTATTCACTACCGCACCCTCTGAAACTCCTCTTCCTCTGTGTCCAATTGTCCAGGCCGGTCCCAGGCTATCACCTAGCCCTGCAGATGTAGTTTATGGCCCCAGCTGTAAAGAATCACCCCTCTTCAAAGGACTTACAGTAGATCAAGGCCCCCACCCGATGAGATCCGTCACACCACACGCGTTCCTACTATCTGAAAACCATCCTGTATTGTGATTGGGGAGGGGACCGAGCCTGAAGCGAAAGATTCGAGGGATGCCTCTTTGTACATCAAAGTTTTTACAATTATGTGTCACATTAAAAATATATAGCACTCCAACAAAGTAGTAGGATTATAAAACTTTAATAACTTATAAATATATACAACGCAACAAAAACAGTAAAAACATTTAAACATTTTTAGGAAAAAAGAAGCAACAATGGTCAGTAGCTGTGTTTTGTGCGAATAGTCCCAAGGCAGCACAACGTGCTGAGTTCTGGACGGCACCCAGGTGATGTTGCCTGGGTGCCGCACTGGTTTTGGGTATCCTACAATGCAGCTCCGAAAAACGGCGTGGGGCGTCCCGGGGGGTGGCCTCGTCAGTAGCGGTCTGTTGTGCGAATAGTCCCAAGGCAGCAGAACGCGCTGAGATGTGGATGGCACCCAGGTGATGTCCAGTAAGTTGCCGCACTGGTTTTGGTATCCTACAATGCTGCTCCGAATAACGGCGTGGGGCGTCCCGGGGGGTGGCTCGTCAGTAGCGGTCTGTTGTGCGAATAGTCCCAAGGCAGCAGAACACGCTGAGATGTGGATGGCACCCATGTGATGTCAAGTAAGTTGCCGCACTGGTTTTGGTATCCTACAATGCTGCTCCGAATAACGGCGTGGGGCGCCCTGGGGGGGGGGTGAGGCGGCGTGAACGGGCCTCCCCAGGTGGAGGCTCGTCTGCTGTAGTGGGGCGCCCCTTTACCGTTTCAGTTGCCATTCCGCCCGCTTTTGGTACACTGTGCCAAAATCCGCCATTCAGCTGAGTTGCGCCCACTCTTGCGGTGCAGCGATAGGCGGCTGCCACAGGACTCTCAAAATGGCGGCAGGCTCTTTCCTTTTTGGGCCTGGTCCACTGAAATGGCCCTGGGACACCTTGGAAATCGGACGCTTGTCTGCTAGGTCTTGGACCCCATTCTCGAAAGCGTCCCCTCAGCCTTGAAGATTCTACAAAAGTCTTGGGGGCCCCCGACTCCTGCAGGCTTCCGGTGGGGAGCGGCTGCCATGATTGCTCGCGGAATGACCACGACGGAGCCACGAGATGGTGGTGCGTTCATGCTGACGCCAGCTTCAGTCTGAAACATCCAGAAACAAGGTGGGGCTTTCATCGTTTGGGAAAAAAAAAAAGTTTTCATCCAATGAAAAGTGTTATTTTTAGGTCATATGATCAAGCCTTCCATCATTAGGAAACCAAAAGTAAAATGAACCAATGAAAAGTTTTATAAACAAGTCACATGACCTGTTATGCGGCATAGGGTATAAAAAGCATAGAAAATCCGTTGGCACGTGAGGCGGCGTCAGTAGCGGCGGACCGATGTGCGAATAGGGCGAAGGCAGCACAACGCGCCAAGATCCGGATGGCACCGAGGTGGGGTCCAGCAAGTTGCCGCACTGGTGTGACCATCCTACAATGCTGCGCCGAAAGTGGGCGTGGGGCGCTCCGTTGGCCTGTGAGGCGGCGTCAGTCAGTGGGGGCTGTTTGAGGATCTGACTGCATTGGAAAGCAATGTGATGCTGTGCGTCGCCCCCAAGATGAAGGTTCCTCGGCTGCAGTGGGGCGCCCCTTGGTGTTTCACTCGCTATGCAGCTGAGTTGCGTGCGCACTTGCGGCGAATAGGCCGAAGGCAGCACAACAATATTTTCGGAATGGAAGACACCACAAGGCGCTGAGATTCCGTTGGCACCGAGGTGGTGTCTAGCAAGTTGCCGCACTGGTGTGGCCATCCTACAATGCTGCTCCGAATAACGGCGTGGGGTGCCCAAAGTGGGGGGGGGGAGGCGGCGTGAACGGGCCTCCCCAGGTGGAGGCTCGTCTGCTGTAGTGGGGCGCCCCTTTACCGTTTCAGTTGCCATTCAGCTGAGTTTCGGCCGCTCTTGATGCTACAGCGACAGGCGGCTGCAACAGGACTCTCAAAATGGCGGCCTGTTCTTTGGATTTGGGCCTGGTCCACTAAAATGGCCCTGGGACACCTTAGAACTAAGACGCTCAAATTTTTTTTCCTTTCCTCTACATGCAAAAAAGCTAAATGCCCGGTACGTTACCTGCCTCATCTGCCACGATGTACTCTCCAGAGGAACCGAAAAAAAATATAGTTATGGTAATTATACCATGCATCGTCATATGGAGAGGTGGCACCGATTAATTATAGTGCTGCACAAAAGAGAGATTTGGAGGAGAACCCCCGATCTGCCAGTACATTCACCAAAGAAGTGGCACTGACAGCATCAGAGGCAAGGGAAACGGTCCCAAATATTTAGAAGAACTTTGGAAAGATTAAAATGACATGTTTAGATTGTGGCAAATTAATTTCATGTGGACAGATGAGTGTTACTCTAATAAATACAGCATATGAACATCATCATAGTCGATGGTTGGTGGAGACATTTTGACTATATCCTGGACCTGCCCGTCCTCGCCCAAAATGGCGCCGGAATAAATGGGACTCGTAACTCCTTGTTGTGTACTGGTTGCACAACCTTGATATCACGAGATACGTATGCAGTTTTGAAGCACATGGCGGGCGGGGACGAGAATTGATTGAATATTTCGACATCCCTATTGATATTAAGTTCTGATGTGTTATTGATTACTGTACTATTGAAAGTTCGAATTAACGTCACCCATGGTACTTGCCCGCAAATGTATATCTAGATAATTTTATTGTAACTGGCCCTGTCGTATTTTAATTATAAAATGTACGTCCACCGATTCCGCAACTGTTAGACACCTTAGTTCTTGCAACCTAATGGCCCGCCCGTTACGTTCCTCTACAGTGTAAATGTCTACTCATCATATACGATTACAGTTTGCTCCGTGGCCGGCCCACGTGGTTATAGGCCCGTATTTGTATACTGACATTTTCACAATAAAGGTTTTTAAAAGAAAACATGGTAGTAGTATTTACATTGGTAAAGTTTTTAATAATAGTCACTGTTTTAGAATCAGTAAAAGGCAAGTGAAATAAAGCAGTCCAATTACATGAAGGCTAAAAGGTATAATACGCAGGAACGCAGTAAAGATAAATGGTCAAGGGCTGTTGTGTTTTCTACTCCAGCAACATAAAGTGATCGATAAGAATCTGATATTCAGGCGTATCGGCGACTAAGACAGCAGGCGAGCCTCTTTTGCTCAACGGCTCCGTCATGGGACGAAGAAACGCCCTTTTTCTCGAAAAAGGAATATATTTTACTTGCAGAACAGTTGTAAATTTTCCGGGAAAGTACATTAGCCTGGAACATTATAACATATGTTTAAGAAAAAATAATGTTCGAAAGTAATAAAAAGCGTAATTTTTAGGTCATATGACCAAGCCTTTCATCATTAGAATAAGAAAAGTAAATGAACCAGTGAAAAGTTTTATTAACAAGTCACATGACCTGTTATGCTTACGTTACGCGCTGCGCGCCGCGCCCCGGATCGCTTCCGGGAAGCTGCGCTTCGCGCACCGGAGCACTTCCGGATGCACTAACGCGGCGCGTCATATGACGCATTACGCGACAACGCAGGTCCAGAATATAGTCAAAATGTCTCCACCAACCAGCGTTCGGAACACAACCCCTTTCAGCAGGCTAAATAGTTCTGTTAAATGACAACAGAAGGGACAGGCAACAAGAACCATCAGTCAAAGAGGGGAGGGCAAGTTCTTCTCTACCGGGTCACGTTGGGGCGCTACCGGAACTGATCGAATTGGTAGTCTACAGTGTTTCTGGATGTTTCAGACTGAAGCTGGCGTCAGCATGAGAGCACCACCATCTCGTAGCTCCGTCGTGGCCATTCCACGAGCAATCATGGCAGCCGCTCCCCACCAGAAGCCTGCGGGAGTCGGGGGCCCCCAAGACTTTTGTAGAATCTTCAAGGCTGAGGGGACGCTTTCGAGAATGGAGCCCAAGCCCTAGCAGACAAGCGTCCGAGTTCCAAGGTGTCGCAGGGCCATTTTAGTGGACCACGCCCAAATCTGAAGAGCCGGCCGCCATTTTGAGAGTCCTGTGGCAGCCGCCTATCGCTGCACCGCAAGAGCGGGAGCAACTCAACTACATGATGAGCGAGACGCTGTAGTCGAAAGAGCGGGCGGTAAACAGCTGAATAGCGGAAGAGGCACAGTGTAGCAAAAGCGGGCGGAATGTCAACTGAAACGGTAAAGGGGCGCCCCACTACAGCGTGTCTTTAGGTGAAACGGATTGTGGGACAAGGTCAAGAATGGAAGAGTCACCAAAAGGCAAAAAGTTCCGCTTGACCCCGGGAGCCGGCCACCTATGTCAGGGGCGATCTCCGGCCACACCAGGGCAACACGACTTGGGGAGGGGGCCGGAGCCAAGCGCCCCCTCCGAGTCCGCGCCATCACACCGTCCCTCGGGGGCCTCCGTCAAGCGGTTCAGGGTGGCACCGCATCACATTGTTTTCAAATGCAGTCACGTCCTCAAACAGCCCCCACTTACATTGAGAATAGTGAAGCTGTAGCACGTGCAAATAAGCTTCAGACAGTGTTACAAGCACTCCTCAAAACTTTGAACTATCAGAGTGCATGAGTTTCATGCTCGATCGATTGAGCTAGCCGGATCGGGCACCAAAAAGTATAAAATAGTTATGTAAATAGTTATTTAATAAAATGTTTTACCCTGTTACTTTGCTGGTGTGTTGTATATATTTGTAATATTTGCATAGAGTTTATCGTTATTTTGGGCGGGGTGGGTGGCGGAGCCGAGCTGTCTTGCAGCCATCATGGTGTGGAGCTCAGTTCATCTCACTAGTTTCGTATTTCTCATGAGGGGTTGTTCCTAATGTTTCTATTTTAGCGAGGTCAAAAAGAGATCCCATTAGTGGCCTACTGATTTTGCTCGATTCCTTTTGTTTTTTTACACGATTTTTCACTATCTGCAAAGAGTAAACAGAGTATTGCGACTCTGTGCTTGTTTGTAAATAGAGAATGAACCAAAGAGAACCAATTCTAAAACAGTAAATGCTTGGATAACAATCAATCAAATGGAGAGAGAAGCAGGCATGACGGATTACAACGGGGGCAAAGGCCTGCGTTAACTACCCTTCACTATCTGAAAAGAGAGAGTACTCCTAATAGAAATGAGGGGGAGGGGGGGGCAGCATTCAAAGCAGATCAGTGTGAATAAACACGAAAATGTTTTTACTTACCATGTACTTGACATTCGACAGCTTATGATATTTGCTATTAAAAAAACATTGAAATTCACTGAAAAAACCATAGGTTAGAGACCATATATAGTTAGGAATTAGCATTTAAAAAACCTTGAAAATTCACTGAAAAAACCATAGGTTATAGACCATATATAGTTAGGAATTAGCATTTAAAAAACCTTATTTTACTCACACAAAACCATTGAAATTCCATATATAGTTAGTTGCACTAACTATATATCGCGCACCCGCAATTCACTGCTGATGATGTCACATATTACATCATTCATGACATGGTCAGTGACATCACTGATGACATCACTGATGACATCTCAAATGACATCACTGATGACATCTCAAATGACATCACTGATGACATCACTGATGACATCTCATTTGACATCATTGGTCACATCACTGATGATATCATTCATGTGACAATACAATGCATCTCCTCACACTTTCATATAACCTCTGTTACACCCAGTGTTAAATACAGAGTATAATTTTTTAAACCATTGACACACCAATACTAGTTACTACATACGCACTCACTGATTCCTATGTTTACACAAACACTCACTCATTCACCCATACAATCATTCATACATACAATCACTCATCTTTACAACACTATCATATGCACTCATACACCTATACAGACACTCACACTCTGCCACTCATCCATGGAGTTACTCACACACCTAGTCAGTCCTGTAAAGAATCAATCACACTTCCATTTTCTAATCTATACAGTTAAACATAGAGCACCTTACATTTTCAAACATATACTAACACATACTTACTCTCTTATACAATCATTTATACAAGTACACATTGATCTGCACAGAGTCACACACCTCCCAGCCAGCCACACACACACTCAGTCTCCCATACAAATACTTGGGCAATCAATCAATAACCCATATAGTTACTCATACAGCTACTGATCAACACATGCAGCAGTTTACAGAACAAAAGACATAATGATGCACAAATTAAGACAGTTTAGTCACTAACCCATGCACTCAGTGAGACACATTTAATCACTCACTTATACATTCAGTCATGCACCTATTAAATCCTTCGTCCAGACACTTATACATCTACTCATTCTTCAATATGTAAGACATATTTTAACTTTACAGAAACATACAGTCACTGGATGTTGTCATCAGTGATGTCATCAGTGATGTCATTTGAGATGTCATCAGTGATGTCATCAGTGATGTCACTGACCATGTCATGAATGATGTAATATGTGACATCATCAGCAGTGAATTGCGGGTGCGCGATATATAGTTAGTGCAACTAACTATATATGGAATTTCAATGGTTTTGTGTGAGTAAAATAAGGTTTTTTAAATGCTAATTCCTAACTATATATGGTCTATAACCTATGGTTTTTTCAGTGAATATATATATATATATATATATTCAAGTTCACAGTTTGCCAGGCAAACCGGCGTCTGCAGCTACCCGACGCGTTTCGGGCCAACGCCCTTCTTCTGAGGTTTGCTGCTGCCAAAAGAAATACCAGCATGCTAGGCTTCCAGTGTTCACCCTTTATTAATTACTAGCAATGCAACTCAGGTAAGTAACAACACAGTCCATTATGGGACTGGAAGTCCTAGTTTTCAATAACTCCCACGTGGGCTGCTGGCAACTTGCGGCAAATGTTCAATTAAATATCCTCGGTAAGCCCCCAGCACCTTTCCACATTCAGCCACTTGCCTGTTCGGTCTGCTCCGCCATCCAACGAACAGCAGCGGAACCGCTCCCATAAGCGGTGGTGCGCCTCTCGGCCGGGCCGGCCGTCTTAATTCAAGTTCACAGTTTGCCCACAAAGGGGAGGCGCACTCCCAGTCGGCGTATATAGGGTCAGGAAAGGTGTCAGGCAAACCGGTGTCTGCAGCTACCTGATGCGTTTCGGGCCAACGCCCTTCTTCTGAGGTTTGCTGCTGCCAAAAGAAATACCAGCATGCTAGGCTTCCAATGTTCACCCTTTATTAATTACTAGCAATGTAACTCAGGTGAGTAACAACACAGTGCATTATGGGACTGGAAGTCTTAGTTTTCAATAACTCCCACGTGGGCTGCTGGCAACTTGCGGCAAATGTCCAATTAAATATCCTCGGTGAGCCCCCAGCACCTTTCCACATTCAGCAGCTCGCCTGTTCGGTCCGCTCCGCCATCCAACGAACAGCAGCGGAACCGCTCCCATAAGCGGCGGTGCGCCTCTCGGCCAGGCTGGCCGTCTTAATTCAAGTTCACAGTTTGCCCACAAAGGCGAGGTGCACTCCCAGTCGGCGTATATAGGGTCAGGAAAGGTGTCAGGCAAACCGGCGTCTGCAGCTACCTGACGCGTTTCGGGCCAACGCCCTTCTTCTGAGGTTTGCTGCTGCCAAAAGAAATACCAGCATGCTAGGCTTCCAGTGTTCACCCTTTATATATATATATATAGCCTTTCATATATATTTTTCTTCTATTTTCTCTATCTATTTGATGATCTTCTTCCAGGTATTATATTTGGTTATCTGGATATATGTGGGGGTTATATTGCTTTGATGGATTGTATTAAATTGTATGATGTTGTTTTTATCATATTTTATTTATCTGCTATCTTGTATTTGCGTGTTTTATGGTCCCCCCCATCCCAAAATAAATGTTCTAGAATGAATGAATGAATTTCAGTGGTTTGGGGTTATTTTTTCCAAAGACTACACATATTTTTACATATATTTAAAATTTTCAAAATTAAACTTAAGTATGAGTAATGTTGTTTTTAAAATGGTATACTGCATTGTAAACAAATGAAATGCTATTTTTAACTTTCTTTAAAAGTCAAAAAAAGATTACTAATATTTACAAGCATATATTATAACTAAGGCTCAAAGTTTTTGCGTTTTTACAGATTTTTACAGATAAATACAGACAGAAAACAATCTGTATTTATTTTTAAAGGCAGAAAATACATAAATTGTGCTCCTTGTGAGGGACTCTCCGTGCTATCCTTCATGAATTCCAGGCCAACAGCTGAGCAGATACAAAGCATGGGGAGTTAAATAAAGACACAGGATGAGATTTCCGTAAATACAGGCTTTAGTTAACATATATTTGTATGTAATGCTATATGGATGTGGGTATAGTGTTTTATTATATTTGGCTGCTGAATTTGCTAAAACTCAACAGGCATCAAAGTATGAGTGCATGTTTATCATTTAAATAAACATGGAAATATATAATTTTACGACTGTTTATTCTCAAAACACAAAATAAATATGGATAAATACCAATAAGATGGGCAAAATATAAACATGGATAAATTCAGATGGAAATGTTACAAAAATAAATACTATAAAACCGGGAGCCCTAATCATAACCGTGTTTGTAACCGTCAGTGAGAGTGGGTGATCTTAGGTTTAGAGCATTGTTTAAAGAATAAATAATATTTAAAAATGATTAATGCATTTAAAATGGTTTTATTATTTAATACAAAGATAGTGTAATGAGGTATTGTGTTGTATCCTATTCTTTAAGTAGTACTATGTTCATAAAACTTGTTAAAAGTATTTTACATTTTTTATTTTACATTATCGCAATTATATTTCTTTTTTTTACTTTATTTAATTTCCCTATAGTGGCTGAGATTCCACAAACAGGGGAAAATTACTAATAATAACTTTACACTCAAAAGTACAGATGAAAGAATCTCTAACCTCTTATTTGAGTTGCCATGCAGATATAAATCTCTACTCGCAAATGACGACTAGTAAAAAAGGTTGAAGTTTACACATAAATGTAGGATTAGATCTACATGCAAGTAGATCTACACATAGAAACGTAGCATTGTGATTCATGCTCTCAGATTGCAAAGCTTTTGGAAAAGCGAAAACGGTTCAAGAGAAATTAAAACTGAAGTATGACCAAAGAAGGAAGGTAAAATAAACACAAGTTTATTGATTTGAGTAGTTTAGGTTAAATGGTCCCATTGGATGGACATACCAAACTCCATAGTCTTTAAGAGAATCCATTAGGTGAGAGAAATTGATGTAAAGGAGATTGGTTAAGATTGGTGTAATTTGGAAGGAGTGGTTAAATTAGTGTGTACCATAGGTTCCAAGAAAAGGTATGTGTAGGTGGGCATCTTGATAAACAGAGAGCTGATACATAATAGTAGAATAGGAAAGCTCAGGCTGCAAGGAGAAGCATTGCTGTTATGTGTATTTGATTGGTCAGTTTCATGCTTTGTATGTAAATGTCTTGTTGGTGGTGCATATCTGATCTGTGTGGTGGGTATGTCTCATATAGGTGTGTCCTGTGGTGCTGTTGGAGAAAAGGAGAGTTGTTTGATTTCTTGATGTTAGAACTCTTGGGAGTTATTTGTTCTATGGAGACACTTTCATGGTCCAGAATGTTAGGATGTTTTTAATTAGTTCTTACTGAGTGTTCTTAGGAGTTCAGTTAGAAATCCTACTGTTAGTTGGCAGATTGTGCAGTCCATACTTGCGAATGACGGCTTTATTCATCAAGCAAGTGTTTGCTCAAACTTTAGACTGCCTTTTGCCAGTTTTGTGTGTGAATTTCCAGCCAGCTGTAAACCTATCAACTGTATACCTGCTAGCTGTGTATCTACTTACTTTGTGCTGAATACCTGAGTGTGCTCTGTGGGTGCAGCTGTCCATCATCCTACTCCATTGAAGTCTGCATGGTGTCTGTTCGGTCTGTGTCTTGCAACTAAATGTATTAATTTTCATCAGCTACCCGCTCACAGAGCTCCTCATTCAGCCTTTTCTGAAACTGCCTCAATATCTAATACGGTAGTGCCATACTTACTTGCTCTGTGGCAACGGGCTACGTCTCAACTTATTTTTAGTACTTTGTGTATCTTACGTGTGCCTATCCTCTGTAAATCTGCCTTCTTTCTCTACACTTGTTTGTTCTATTGATGCCTGCTCCATGCCTTTCTATTTTGTGACTGTCTGCATTGTTTTTGTATGCATGCTCTATGACTCAGGTGTTCGTATGATTGTTCTGAACTTGCTTTCTTTCTTCTCTTGCTCTTTATCAATTGAATTAAATTAATCTTTATTCGATTCACACACAGTGTACCATAAAAGAATACATAAACATTGCAATTCATTAAAAAAACGAATATAGTAATATAAAACAAGTAAAGTGAAATACAAAACACACTTTAGCATACAGCAGGTAAAGACTTTCTTCTCGTTAGTGTAGCCCTAAGAAATCTTGCAAGAACCACGCATCCATAAAGGTTTGAAAGAAATTGCAGATATAAAAATGCCGACCTACATTGTTTAAAATTGAAAGATTTCATTGAGGGTACAATAAAAGATCTCCTCAGGTCTGAATAGAATTTACAGAAGAACACTGAATGTATGGTTGATTGTTTAGACATATTATCACAAGGGCAAAGGATTAAATCATTTGACCGATTGTTTACATTAGTGCAATTTATCAGGCAGTGGAATATATCTAATCTAAAACGCGTTAAAACTAATCTGTGCTGAGCATTGAGAACATTAAAAAGGTATGGTTGAATTGAAAAGGTAGTCAAAACCATTTGATTATGTTGAACAGTTGGTTTGGCCGATTCCACACACAAGCTCAATTCCTTCGATACATTTAAACACTCTATCCTTAGTGCTTTCCTCAAAATGTGTCTCAAAGTTTCAGGTTGGTCATAAAATTCCAGGCGACTAATATCTGACATAACATTCTTAATAAACTTTAACATGGGATTTTTAGAGCAAAGTCCATGTAGTACGAGGTCCATATTTTGTGCCAAAGAAGGACTGGCTGAATATTGATCAAATCTATTAGATAGTCAGCGCCCAGTTCAGAGTGACATAGAAAGTTTGAGCCACTGGAATGGAGTGCTAAAAGATTTTTTTTAAAAAGGCATTTTCCACCACCTGTAGTGATTCAACATTTGTGTATCCCCGTAATTCAGAGCCATATATTGCAATAGTTCTACATTTTGCATTGTAGATGATTAACCTTTCTTTCGGCTGCTTACTCCCCACTTTCCTTGCAAAATTACGCAGAGCCAAAATAGCTCTAACAAATTTCAGCCTTTTCGAATTAATAGCACTTTTCCAGTTCCCTTCACAGTCAAATAGGATACCCAAATATGAGAAGGACGGGGTTAGAGGTAAAATAGATTTTCCTACAAAGATGTTACGACATCCAGGAAGAAGGGAACCCCACACTCTGGCAGGATCTAAAAACATGGGTGAGAATGGGGCCCCAAAGATCAATGTTAGCCTTAAACAGGTTAATCAGGACCCAATCTGGTCCTGGAGCTTTATTTCCCTTACTTGAACTAATTGCAAGGGTAACTTCTTCCAGGGTGAAATTAAGAGCAGACTAATCTAGGGTGGGAGTAAACATTGAGGGGGCTAGCATAGGAACTAGAAAAGGATGATTATTATCACATTTTGTAGTAGCTACATATGTGCTACCCAGTCCTTTTTAGTCACAGCAACTTCTAATTTCAGCTTATCATCTTTGCAAAAAAATATAGAATTAATAACACGCCATAATGCAGTAGTGTCGTTACTACGGGCAGCCTCTTACAAATTCTCCCAGGCCTCCTCTTGTATGGTTTTTTACAATTTTGTTTATAGTGAGCCTGTATAGCCACCTCCAATGCTGAACCTTCTTATTGTTCCTAGGTTTATTTTTCAGAGCTCTATTATAAATTTTTGATGGGCCTCGCTACATGCCTGGTCAAACCTGCCCTTCCTCTTTGCCACTCCTGTCTTCTGTTTAGTTGTTAATCCCACTTTAATTGCCCTAATAATTTGGCCAAAGGACTCCATGATGACAGAGGCTTCCTCCGAGGTATCTAGACAAACATCAAAGGCGTTCCTTTGTTGCTGGATTAGTTGATTAGTTGCTCTAGGAATCTAGTCGGGTCAATCATGGACCATCGTAAAGTGTAGCCATTCAATCGAGAGAGCTCTAAGTTCTCCACAGCTAAAGTATGAGGACAGGCCCTTTGATCTTGTGCTAACCCAGAATTCAGTGCTAGACTCTGAGGATAATAGTCACTCATTGCAAAGTCGTGTAATATAAAATTAGTGACTAAGGCCGATTAACAATTGGGCGAAAAACAGAAAATCAATGAGACTTTTACCCATTCCCCTTAGAAAATATAGATTCCAAATCAGTATCAAGTAATCCCATAACAACCAGTATGTCTGTATTACATGCCTTGTTATAAAAATTAACTAAAATCAGCGCAATGGGACAGAAAACTCAACAGTAACAATTTGATACAAAAAATGCTAGGTGACTTAATGTTTATAGTAGAGGAGGATAGTTTATTTGACACATAGATGCAAGACCGCCATTGGGTCTACCATGCCTTGATGGAATAGCTGGGGAGTTAAATGTTTTGAAACCGTTGAGGTGACATGGTTCAATGACCCAAGTCACCTGTAAACAAATAATAGTAAAATTAATTGTAAATTCAAGCCATTCTGGTGAACTAAGCTTACTTAGTAGCCCCGCTACATTCCAGGATAAGACTATGATGTTGTTTAGGTCTGGGGTTGTAGAATCCCCATTTATCTCCTTACTCAACGCGGATTGTGCCGCAACTGTTAAGACATTTAAACGCGCCTCTGGCTGTATATTATTGTCAGGGGTTGGAGTTGTAAGAGCTGGATTTTGCAATGTGGTTCCCACCAATGATTCATCCTTCAGTCAATCTACCCCAGTAAGTCTGGAATGGCAATCAAACCTGTTGGATGTTGTGATAGGCTACAAGAGGGGATTTACATGGTTTGGATTTATAGGTGGTTGCTGCAGTGTACATTGTATTTGAGGGAATCGTTGTGTCAAAGCATTCGATTGAATAAACAGTTGTCTGGGTGGCTTATAACAGTAACCAAGCTGGAGCACTGAAATTTGGTTCGGTGTTAGGAACATTGACTTTGCCCGACCCAATATTTCGTTAACCAGATCTGGAGTTTTGAAATAGAGCACCACAGAGTCACCCTGAAACACTTTGGTACCTCTTCCAACCCACCTAACCCGTCTGGCCATCTTGAAATCTGCAAAAAGTGCTCCCCCAACTCCCCTTCAGAATTTAGCCAATTGAGAGATTTATTTTGCAGTGAATCCCATGTTTCATGGTGCGGAGAATCTATGGGCGGGAAGTTTGCCAAAATGACCATGTACGGGGTAACAGCGGGAGGGAGGTCTAGTTGAGCCGTGGTAGGTGGAGGGGGTGTGTAAGGGCAATAGGTATTTAACTTGGAAATTGGTGATGCCCCCTTGTAATGAGCCTTTACTGCATTCATAACAGACACGTATTAGGACTTCAATGCTGTACTTAGCACTGGTTGATGGGGTTGTAGGGGTACCTCACAATCCCTGGAGCAAGTTGTTGTACTGGAGGGATTACGGACGTTCCAGGGACAGCACCATCACTATTACAGTAATCATTTGACCCTTCTCTACCATGCTCAGATGGCACATTGGCTGGGCCTAAACTTTCTGCACAGGTTAACACAGCACATTCAACAGCTTTAAGTAGGTCTGTAAGACTACATACAGAGGATTTAATAAGATCTATCAACGCTTCAACTGAGGTTACTAGTTAAAAATAGTCCAAAGAAGCAGAATATACAAAGGGTGGTGATTTGCTAATGTCTCCCTGGGGTTTAGAGTTTGAAGCCAGTTTCAACACAGAAGCCCATTTGAAACCCTTAATTTTCCCATCGCTTGATACTGCAATGGTATTAGCGTTTTTTGTTTTTTTTAGGCCATTTAAATGGGGGAATAGAGCCCTGGTGAAGTGAGGGTACAGTTATATACAGTCTCCTCTTTATCTTTGTTCGCTATATCTGAACTCGTGGGCTGCAATTCAGGCAGTTGGACAGTATTTAAGGAAGTTGTTCATATGTCAGATGGTTCGATGCCACTCTCAGAACAGATAGTTAGAGTTTCCACCACACTTAGGATTTGCTACTCGATGGCCCCCCGGTGCACAGACATAATATCAACTCCAAAATATCGTTTGGACAGAATATCGAGTTTTAAATATCGTTTGGACAAAATATCGACAGGACAGAATATCGACAGTCAAAATATCGTTTTTAAGGTAAGTGAAGTAATATCGACTGTAAATAATATAGAAAGTGAAAATATCCAAGTATATAATCTAGATAGTAAAAAATATCGTTTTTTAAATAATATTTAATTATTTATAGTGTTTTTATGTTATAATATGTGTGAAAAGTGTCATTTTATGTTATAATTATTTTTAATTAATGATTTTTTTTTTATTATTGTGTAATTTTATTCTGTAGCGGGTTGTGGGTTTATAGGGGAATAGGGTGGGAAGTAATTTAATTATAATTAATTAAATATGTAAATGTATTAATTGGTAGTAATATTTAATTAATTGGTAATTAAATAATATTTGTTAATTATTTAAAATGTAATTGGTAATTAATTTAATTTAATTGATTAATTGCTAATTATGTTAAATTAAAGGGGTATTTTTAGGGTTCAGGGTCAGTTTTTGGTTTTTGGGTAAAGGGGTATTTTTTGGGTTCAGGGTCAGTTTTTAGTTTTTGGGTAAAGGGGTATTTTTAGGGTTCAGGGTCAGTTTTTAGTTTTTGGGTAAAGGGGTATTTTTAGGGTTCAGGGTCAGTTTTGGGGTTTTGGGTAAAGGTTTTTTTTTAGGGTTCAGGGTCAGTTTTGGGTTTTTGGGGTACAGGGGTACAGTGTAAAAATAAAGTAAAATTAAATTTACATTAATTTAATTTAATGAAATGAAATTAAATTAAATTATATTAAATTAATTTTAAATAATTTAAATTATAAAAATTATTATATACTTACCAATACTTACGTTGTAATGGTAGTGCATTGTAAAAGTTGCGTTGTAACGTCATATATCCACTGTTGCACTCCTTGGAGTGGGAATAGTAATTTTAACCCCTACGCTATCCAACGCTTTCCCTACTGTTGCACCCACTGGAGTAGGAATAGTAATTTTTACTCTATTGTATTTGTACGTTAATAATATTGGCTATTATTTAATTAAATTTTGTTACTATATATATATATGTTTTAAGAAATATGATTAAAAAATATTATTTTTTTACTTTCATTAATTATTTAATTATTAAAAGTTATTTTAAGTATTGTTAAGTATATTTTAGTAATTAATTTTTTATATTAATGTAATTAAACATTGTTTTTATTAAAGTCGATATTTTTTACAACTATATTTTTGTAAACGATATTTTTAACTCGATATTTTTGTACTTACCTGTTTGTAGATAGAAACTCGATATTTTGTCTCTCGATATTTTGTCAACGATATTTTTGTTGGTCGATATTCTGTCCCTCGATATTATTTCAGTGATCCGGCCCCCCATTGCCCCTGTTATATAATTCTTGATGGACTGCCTCATTTTTGGAGGTGATTTTGCTAGGGCAAAACTCAAATGTTTCCTTTTCCCCATGTTCGTAAAAAACACCACTAATTTAAAAACAGAACCTACGCACGTTAACGATAAGGCAGCGTAGATATAACGCTAACAGCAAACAGAAAAGATCAAATTTACAGTACAGTCGGAGGACCGGAAGGCAATAACTGTTGCCAGACCATGAATCCAAGAGGGAGGGCCCAGCCCTACTGCTGACGGACACAGATGTGGTCGGCCTTTAAAAAAAAAAAAATAATTCAAAACCTTTATTGAGGAAATTCAAATCAGACACATTACATTGTGCTACATAGTAGATCGAGTAATACAATATAGTTCAAGTCAAGCATTAGGGAATGTAAATCAACTGTACTCTGCTAGAAACAGGAACATATTTGAGGCTGCAATCACATCATCAGCTCGCGGGGGGGTCCCCTCCCCCAAGGGGATCACAGACTCGGCTGCAACGCGAGTAGTGCGTATCGCTAGACTGGGGTAGCGAAAGGAGGGGGGGCGATCGCTGACCAGCACTGGCGGCCGCCAGGGGCGGGGTGCCGGCGGGGAGTGTGGGAGAGGCAGCGCCGCTGGGGGAGCACGGGCGTGAAGATAAGACACCAAAGGACCCCAGATGTCAGCTGGACGGGACTTAGCAGGTAATAGATCCCAGAATTCCTATAGCAAAGTCTGGCATCTAGTGGAGTCCTCAAGCCAGCTCTCGACCCTAGGTGAGGCCTTCGAACCCAGCCCATGGCCACCCTACGCCTGGCCCAGCAACATCGCAGTCAGGCGGCGAGAAGCATATGGACAGAATTTAACAAAACCTAGAAGACACAGGGGGGTGGGGCGGGGTGCACCATGGTGCTAGTGATGTCAGAGATGGCAGAACATACCGCCTGCCAGACCTTGGAAACCTTAGGGCATAGCAATGCTAGATGCGCAAAGTCAGCGGCGGGGGCAGCGCAACGCATGCACGTGTCACTGGGTATGAGCCCTAACCTGTGGAGCTGAACTGGAGTGCGGTACAGTCGGTGCAAATACTTAAAATGTATCAGTCGAAGCCAATAATTTTGTGACAGTTTCTTCATTTGATTGCAGCAGTATAGCCAGTCAGCCTGCGCTATGTCCATACCAAGGTCCGCGCCCCACGCCTCACGCGCCCGGCCTGTGGAAATGGAGGTGGACGTTAGAGTAAAGGCGTATAGTTTGATGACTAATTTGTGTGGGGTAGGGGATGTGTAAATTAAATCAAGAGCCGGCATAGTGGGCGGGGGCTGGGGGAATAGTAGAGTGTAGTTTCCGACAAATGGCACGCAGCTGATACAAAAGGGGGGGGCCAAGGGGGTCCGAGGAGTCTGGAAGGTAGTAGAAAGTGTTACCTGGATATAGATCTGCCACTGCCCGCAAACCTAAGCGCGCTGCTAGTCTGTGCATGCCGGAAGGCTGGAGTGGGGGGAAATCAGGGTGATGTACTATCGGCATAGCGTTAGCAGAGAGTAAGGGAAGATTGGAGAGCCGGTGCAGGCCGGACCATGCCCAGCGCAGAGTCTCGACTGTATCCATCTCCGCCCACAGGCGCACCGCCGGCGCAAACAATGCCGTGGACAGAGGCCAGGGGGATGCTATATCCGTTTCAACGGCAACGTGTGGCTGGTAAGGAGTGGGATGGATCCAGAAGTGAAGAAAACTGGCCTAGGCGCATATGGCGTAAATCTTGAAGTCAGGGGCGCCCATACCGACATGGGAGAGTGAGGATGTTGTATGCGACTCTTGGCTGTTTACCAGCCCAAATGAGTGAAATGAGTAAAGAGCGCAATTTACGAAAAAAGTGAGTAGTAAGAGGGATAGGGATGTTTAAACATAGACAAAGAAACTTCGGCAGGACCGCCATTTTGGCGATTGCGATCCGACCGGCCAGGGATATCGGAAGACGACTCCAAGTCGGAATCCTGGACTCCAGCCAATCCACTGCACGTCCGAAGTTAGATCTCCACAGTTCGTCCAGGTCCCTACTTAAACAGATGCCAAGATAGCGCGTGGGGCCAGAGGCCCACACAAACGGAAAGTCCGGTGTGAACGGCGTGGTAGCATCCGTCAGGGGGAAGAACACCGACGTACTCCAGTTTACCTGAATACCAGAAAGACCGCCAAAGCATATGATTTCCCGGACCAGGGGGCTTAGATGTACCTGAGGATGGCGGACATACAGGGTTACATCATCCGCATACATGGAGACGAGGAGGGCGCGGGCCAAAAAACCGATTCCCCTGTGAGTGTGGTGCTGCCGGAGTCTGGCAGCCAGGGACTCCATCGCTATAGCGAAGAGCATGGGTGAAAGGGAGTACCCCTGCCGCGTACCGCGCTTGAAGTGGATGGGATCAGAGATCTGTCCGTTGATACGGAGGCGTGCTGAAGGGTTGGTGTAAAGGAGCATGATCTTGCTTGCATATAAAGATGTCACTGAAGCCCATGCAGGGTAGGAGGTAGAATAAGAAGGGCCACTCAAGCGTGTCAAACGCCTTTGTAGCGTCCAGCAGGGCAGCCACCGCAGGAAGATTGGGGTTGATTTGGTGTAGAACTGAAACAATTGTGCACAGGTTGTGCGAGGTAGATCTGCCAGGAATGAAGCCAGATTGGTCCAGAAGAGCAATGAGGGGCATGAGCAGCAGAAGACGGGAGGAGATTAGTTTGGCAAAAATGTTATTGTCAATGTTTAATAATGAAAGAGGGCGGTAGGAATCGCGACGGTCGGCTGGCTTGTCGGGCTTGAGGAGCAGAGTTATCATGGCCTCACAGAGAGACTGGGGGAAGAGGCCATTATCGAAAGATTCATTATACATGGCAGCCAAGTGGGGTTCTAGAAGATCTGCATATGTTTTGTAGAATGAGGCCAGCAGGCCGTCAAGTCCTGGGGCTTTGTCCCCGGGCAAGCCACTTATGGCGGCGAGTATCTCCTCCCTAGTTAATGGCTCATCTAAAAATTCTTGATGGTAGTCCTCAAGCCAGACCAGCGCAATAGTCTCAAAGTATTGATCGAAGGTCTCCCGTGACGGGGGAGCCAGCAGAGTAAAGCTGTGAATAAAGGTATAGGAAGCGGGACTTAATTTCTTCCGGGGAGGTAGTCCTAGCTGAACCCCTGCCAGAAAGGGCCGTGATGTAGGAAGTGGCACGGGGCGGGTGAGGGAGGTTTGCTAGAGTTCTGCCCAGTCGGTCACCCTCGCCGAAGCGACGAGCCCGTCCCTCCCTACCCAAGAAGGAGAGTTCGCTTTTTCAGAGAATTCAGTGTGTTTTTGGCGTATTAGTACCAGAGTCTCAGGCCTGGGGTGGGCCGTCTGGGCGGCATCCAGATCTTTTATTTACGCCTTGAGCTTAGCAAGAGTGGTACGGATTAAGCGGAGGACGCCGGCCTGTTTGGAGATACACTCGCCCGGATGACAGTCTTCAACCCTTCCCAGAGTACCGAAGCCGAGTCAACAGACCCCGTGTTTAGGTCAAAATAGGTGGTAATAGCAGTGTGAATGTCTGCACAGAAGACAGTATTCCGGAGGGCGTTTGGAGGAAGCCGCCAGGTGAAGGCTCGCTGCGGGGAGTGGGGGAGGCGAAGACGAAGCTGGACCGGTGCATGATCAGAAAAGGTACGCGCCAAGTGGGTCGCGTCTGTTAGCCAGGTCAGAACATCTGGGGAGGTCAGCCAAAAATCTATACGCAACCAGCAGCCTCTCGCGCCAGTGACACAGGTCCCCTCTCGGACCTCCGGCCGCAAGTGGCTCAAAGCATCATAAAGAGAGTTATCAGTTATTATATACATCAGGGTCGCAGTGGCTCTTGGGTGGGACATGTATGGACCAGACCGATCAAGGGCCGTCAAGAGAGTGACCTTGAAGTCCCCTCCCGAAGATGACAGCCGCAGGGCCGCCAGGAGATACGAGGTGCCATATGTGATTGAAGAAGTTTGGGTCGTCCGAGTTGGGGCCATAGACCTCAGCAATCGTCACGGGCTGGGCCAATAGGGAACCATGCAGGATTACATACCTGCCCTCGAGATCAGTCAGTGCCTGAGCAGTGTGCCAGGGGAGACCCCTACGTATTAGAATGGAAACCCCCCTGCCATATGACGAGTAGGTGGAAGAATGTGATTCCCCCCCAGTAGCGCGCCTGGAGTCTGGAGAGGGATCCCAACATCAAGTGCGTCTCTTGTAAGAGAAAGATGTCCACCCTATGGCGTTGCAAGTGTGAGTGGATCAGTCTGGCCTTACGGTGGCCGTTCAGACCACGGACGTTCCAGGTCCAGCAGACTGTGTCAGGCATGAGACGGTAGTCATAGTGATGAGTGTACGCTGTGCAGGTGGGAAGTGCTACGAGCAGACACCGGCGGAGCGGCGCAAAGCAGGGGTGTCAGCTGGCAGCGCGGCAGGGGGACCACCCACCGGCGAAGAAATTACGAGAAAGCAGCAGAGTTGCGGAGCTTGTCGGAGGAAAGGAAGAACACCCCGTGCACAAAGAACAGGCAACTGCAGCAAGCAGGCGGGGAGCCGGGCCAGAGGAGCAGTATGTAAATGGAAAAAGGACAACCGTTGACTTGAGGCAAAGGGAAGTTGGAAGCACAATGTGGTGTCTAAAGCTAGACATGTTAGAACAATGCAAAAAGACCAAACAATGGCATAATGAAAGCACATCCCCAGAAGGAAAATGAAAAACCCCGAATACCCCCATCCCACTACACCCCAGCCACCCCCGACACAGCAATGAGGATATTACCCTCCCTCCCAGCCAGACAAACACCCCCCCAACTTCCATGACTAAGCAGGAGAGAAAGAAAGACCCCCAACCCCACACCCACTCCAACCACCCAATCAGACTGAGGTTCCAACCCACACCACCCCGGGGACCCGCAACTATGAGGGGGGAAAAAAACAGCGCAATAGGGAATTATCCTGTGAAGGCATGGCAGGGCTAGGCATACACCCCTGCAGTAAATCAGAGTGTCTAAGCTAGAGTGAAGTCAGGCATCATTTGAAAAAAAAGGGAAAACAGTAGGCAATGTATGGCACTTCAGTCATTGTCACTTAGGCGGTCGCTGCTTCAGACAAGGATTTAGATAACGGTGAGCGGGATGATTTCTCGAGCTTCTTGGCGAATGCCAGGGCCGTCCTAGGGTCAGGGAAGATGAGGGTTTTTGCACCCTGGCAGACTCTCAGCTTCACCGGATAGGCCAGGGAGTATGAAACTTCATGTTTCTGTAGGATTCGTTTGGCAGGTAGAAATTTCCCCCGGGCTGCCTAAACTTTGAGGGTGTAGTCTGGGTAAAAAGAGAGGGTATTACCCTGGTGAGTGATGGTGCCTCTGTCTCGTATAGCTCAGAGTATAGCGTCCCGATCCCGGTAATTGAGCAATTTAGCATTGATAGTACATGAGGGCAGATCAGGACCAGGACGAGGGCCAAGTGAGAGGTGTGCGCGTTCCACAATGAACACCGAGGAGAGGACGTCGCCAAAAAGTTCCTTGACCAGAGACTCAACATAGTCCTCCATGCGGGAGATGTTGGTCGATTCCGGAAGGCCTGTTATACGGAAGTTGCTCCGGCGGGAGCGTGCTTCCAAATCCTCGTTTTTCTCCTGGATGACAGCCAGAATCTTGTCCATTTGAAGCAATTTTTGACGGCCTTGTGTGGCAGCATCTTCGGCATCGGACACCTTGGACTCACCATGCAGTAGACGATTGTCATGAGTATCCACACGGGCCTTCACTGAATCCAGATGGGCTGGGAGTTTGTCCAGCTGGGTGGCGATGCCGGTAACCGTCAACTTTACATCCAACATGATTGCTTTCAAGTCGTCGTTCCAGGAGGAGGGCGCATCCAGAGTGGCCGCAGGCTCACCTCCCTCAGAACTGGAGCCATCTTGACGGGAGGACCTGCGGAGATCGAAGGCAATCTTGGGCTGCTTCGGGTCAGTCTTCCACATGGTGAGTGAGGTACCCGGCTGACTGGCACCCCAGGACAGTCCGACTCACCCGGGGGCGTGATGGCTGGATATGCGCCATTGGAATGGAGAACCACCCGTGCTATTACGGTGAGGATTAGCAGTCGTGCAGCCAAGGTACCTCAGAGGTGAGATGGAGGACAAGGCAGATCCGCAGCAATGTTGAGGCTGGGCGAACAGAGTCACATCAGGATGGTAACCCACGTGGTAGCCGGGAAAAAGAAAATGTTCAGCAGGGTAGTGGCAGGTGTCAGTCCAGCCCTGGGGGGTCAGCACAGATCACTAGATCCGAACGCGCAGCCAGCGGGCCCCAGTAAGGGTCGCCTCTTCCACGGGCCCACCGAGGAGATGAAGGAGGGGGGCGCCGGACCCTAACGCAGGCCCCAAAAGGGCGGCCCACTGTGCGCGGGCGGTCCCACTTGGCAAAAGATGCAGAAATGGAGAGGCTGCGTGAGGGCAACCCCAGGCCGACGGCGCCTGAAGTGCGCAGTGAAGGCGAGTCCCAGGCAAGGACACTAGGTGCAGGTGAGTCCCACAAGCAGGCCGCACCCCCAGGGTTCACTCGAGTCTGCTCACCACCAGCAGGAGCGATGGGGCGCTCAGCGCAGGGGAGCCCCCATGGATGCCGCAGCGGCCGACGGCAGTAGACATAAGCCGGATACAGGGCCCACCTGGGAGTCTTCAAAGGCGAGGCCCCACCTGTTGCATTGTCGGGACTGCTCCGCTTATGTTAGGTGCCAGGTCACTCTGTACTGTGTTCGGGGGGAGCTCGGGCCTGAAGGCGAGGAGAGACTGCAGCAGTGTACAGGTGGGCCGCCTGGGAGAGCAGGCGGAGAGGAGGCAGCAAATCGGAGGCTCCAGCCCGGCCGGGCAGTACGGAGGACAGGGGCATGTGACACTGAGGGGCAACCCCGGCGAGGAGGCATGGGGGTCCGCCGCCCCCGTCACCGGGTCTGGGCGCTAGCGGCCACTGCCAGAAACAGCCAGGGGGAGATGGAAAGTGGCAGCGGCGTCTATGCCGCGGCGCCCCCGGCCAGAAGGTTCAGCCCGCAGACCCCCCAACCCCACCAGCAATTTATTTATTTATTTATTTTAAGGTTTTATAGAGCGCGTAGTAACCCTAGAGCATCCCAGCGCTTGAACCTGAACTCAGGAGGGGTCAGCATCGGAAGGGGTTAAGGGTCAAGGAAAAAGAAGGGTCTTCAGTGCCTTCCTGAACTGAAGAAGATTAGGTTCAGTTCTCAGTCTCCGGGGGAGGTTGTTCCAGTGTTTGGCTGTGTGGACCGAGAAGCGGCGTCCTCCGGACCGGGCTTTTTTAACTCTGGGGACGGTGATGAAGTTCTCTCCGCTTGAACGGAGGGCCCTACTCGCTTTGTAAGGGATGATGAAATCCTTGAGGAGGGGTGGGCCTTTGTTATGGAGAGTCTTATGGGCCAGGCAAAGGGCCTTGAAAGCAACCCTTTCTCTGGCTGGGAGCCAATGAAGGAGCTTCAAGGCTGGCTTTGCCGAGGATCTGGCGGGGGTGTCGGTAAGTAGGCGGGCCGCGGCATTTTGAATTTTCTGCAGGGTATTGAGTGTAGCTTCGGGGGCACCCAGGTAGATTGCGTTGCTGTAGTCAAGTCTCGCCAGGATGAGGCCCTGAATCAGAAGTTTCTTGGAGGTGGCGGGAAGCAGGGGGAAGACCTTTCTGCAGGCCCTGAGAAGTCCGAAGCAGATTCCTGCCGTCTTTTTGGCCTGTGTTCTAACGCTCAGGTCCTTTTCGAGCCATACGCCCAGGCTCTTGACCTCCTCCTTGGGTGCAGGGGGGTCACCTAGACAGTCGGGCCAGATGTAAGGCGGCAGGGAGGGCCCTTTATGTCCGAGCAGCAGAATCTCGGTCTTGGACCCATTCAATTTCAGTGCTGAGGAGTTCATCCAGCTGTGGATTTCAGTGAGACAGCTGTGAAGGTCAGAGGGAGATTGGTGCGGATGTGAGAGGGTTACCACCAGCTGGGTATCGTCGGCGTAATTGAGGATCGAGACGCCGAACGGGTTGACCAGTTTCTCCAGCGGGGACATATAAACGTTGAATAACGTAGGGCTAAGAGATGAGCCCTGCGGTACTCCACAACGGAGGGGGATTGCGGGGGAGTGGCTGTCGTTCTCCCAGACTTGAAAGGAGCGACCATCTAGAAAAGATTTTAGCCACTTCAAGGCCGTGCCCCTTACTCCGATGTCTCCCAGTCGTTGGATTAGGGTGTGGTGGCTCACAGTGTCGAAGGCCGCACTGAGGTCCAGGAGGATCACTGCCACTGATCCTCCTGTGTCCAGAATGCTTCTGGCCTTCTCCACTGCTGCCAGGAGGGCGGTGTCGGTGCCCTGGCCTGGACGAAACCCTGTCTGGGAGATCCCGAGTAAGTTGTTGCTCTCAAGGAATAGTGATAGTTTTTATTCACTAGCTTCTCCGTGATCTTACTGTTTCCTGGTAGGAGGGAGATAGGTCTGTAGTTGGCTAGGTTCTGGGGGTCTAGAGAGGGTTTCTTTAGAAGGCCTTTAACCACTGCCGCTTTCCAGCTAGGAGGGACTAGACCCTGCGAAAGGGAGGAATTGATGAAGGACGTAAGGGGGGGGATGATGGTGCTGGACACTTTTTTCAGAAAACGGAGAGGGGCGGGATCGCGAGGGGAGCCACTTTTAATTGTAGCCAACGTCGCGGCTACCTCTTCCGTAGACACTGGGCCAAAGGTGTCAAGAGAGGGTGAGGGGCCATCGGGGGAGTGAGAGCGGTGAAGGGGAGAGTTAAGAGGATCCCCACCCATGTGGCCGGTAGCGATGGGGGGTAGGGCCGCGAGAATTTTTTGAATTTTCTCGTCGAAGAAGGTGGCAAGTTTAATACATTTGCTTTCCGCTGCTTTGGGATCCAAAGGTTTTGCTGGGGGGTCTAGGGCCTGGAGGAGTTCTTTAAGAACGGCAAAGGTTTCATGGGCCGAGCAGGAGGCATTTTTGATTCTATCTTCGTAGAAAGCGCTTTTGGTATTGAGGAGTTCCGTTTTATAAGATTTTAAGGAGGCCCGAAATATGTCTTTCTTGTCTGCCGTTTTATCTTTCCTCCATAAGCGTTCGTTTCTCTTGCATTCCTTTCGTAATAGATTTAATTCGGGGGTGTACCAAGGGGAAGGGTTGACTCTCTTGATAGGTTTAAGGGTGCTGGATTTCGGGAGGATGTCATCCAGAGAATGGGTGACCCATGTATTGAATTCGGTGTCAGCAGTGATAGTGTCTTGAGAGGGGGAAGGGGTATCTTCACTTAGTTTGGCTGCCCATTCATCTGGGACCAGTTTGTGCCAGCGTCTGATAAGGGTTCTGAATTTGGGAGGTTGAGGTGGAGGGATGTTGATGTGCCATTCGAAGGGGACCAGGAAGTGGTCGGTCCAAGGGAGGGGGACGTGAGGGCGAGTATTCAGATCTTGGATGTTAGTAAATATGGGATCGAGTAGCTGTCCTCTGTCGTGGGTAGCCTGTGGGTTTTTTAGGCCGAGGCCAGTGGAGGCGATATCTTGTAGGAGTTCTACAGCCTGCTTGTCGACCGGGTCCAGAAAGTGGATATTGAGGTCCCCCAGTAAGAGATAGTTGGAGGAAGTCGTGCATTCAATGGTGATATGGTCTATAAGTTTACTATGAAATTCGGCGAGTAGGCCGGGGGGGGCGATATACAAGCAGTCCCGACAAAGATGTTACTGGGGAGATTTGGATGGAGAAGTGGCAGCTTTCACAGCCTTTGATGTTGCCATCAGAGATTCTGCAGGTGAAGACGTCCTTGAATATTATGGCTAGGCCGCCTCCTCTGCCATCTGCTCTATTCAGTGAGCAGATTTGATAGCCAGGAGGGAGTGCGAGGACTATGTCAGGGCCATTGTTGTGAGTGAGCCATGTTTCAGTAAGAAACAGAATATCCATAGCGTGGTTTAGGATCAGGAGGTTAATTTCATGCGCGTGTTTAACGAGCGACCTGCAGTTAAGGAGGCCTAGTTGAGGTCCACCAGTTACCGAGTCTGTGCCAGGGGGATTGCAGAGACTGCAGCCGGTAAAAGGGATGTCGCCCGTATGGGTGTAATTGCAGAAGGGGTGGTTTTGTGTGTTTAGGGCCAGAAGCCTATCCCGGGTGTAGGTCGGGCATTTCGTGACAGAAATGGGCAGAGTAACTGGGCCTGGGTCCGGCTGGGCCCGGACGGGCCCAGACGGGCTTGCCTTTGGCGCGCCTTCGGCGCGCTGACGGCGCGCCCGCTGCGCCCGTCCGCTGCGCTGCCTGAACTGACACATGATTTATGGAAGGAGTTCGGGGCGTTGGAGGGGTGGGCGTGGCCAACAGGGGTGGGCGTGTCCCGTGGCTCCTCGAGGCTGGTGATGGCGGCGTGCGAGCGATTCCTGCCCCGGACAGCGTTTAGCTCGGCTGTTTGGGGAGTATCAGGTAGGTGCTGGGGAGTGGGCGCTAAGTGATTTTAAAAGCAATTTTCACACAAATTAAAAGCAGTAAATATCAATTTTGTCTAGCGTGACTCCCGGCTTTCCGCCTCAGGAGGTTCAAGTACAATGCAGCTCTAGTGATCAGAGCGTGGTTTTATACTTGGCGAGGGGTGGACGTGGCCAACAGGGGTGGGCGTGTCCCGTGGCTCCTCGAGGCTGGTGATGGCGGCGTGCGAGCGTTCCTGCCCCTGACAGCGTTTAGCTCGGCTGTTTGGGGAGTATCAGGTAGGTGCTGGGGAGTGGGCGCTAAGTGATTTTAAAAGCAATTTTCACACAAATTAAAAGCAGTAAATATCAATTTTGTCTAGCGTGACTCCCGGCTTTCCGCCTCAGGAGGTTCAAGTACAATGCAGCTCTAGTGATCAGAGCGTGGTTTTATACTTGGCGAGGGGTGGGCGTGGCCAACAGGGGTGGGCGTGTCCCGTGGCTCCTCGAGGCTGGTGATGGCGGTGTGCGAGCGATTCCTGCCCCTGACAGCGTTTATCTCGGCTGTTTGGGGAGTATCAGGTAGGTGCTGGGGAGTGGGCGCTAAGTGATTTTAAAAGCAATTTTCACACAAATTAAAAGCAGTAAATATCAATTTTGTCTAGCGTGACTCACGGCTTTCCGCCTCAGGAGGTTCAAGTACAATGCCATCTGGTCTATTCAGTGAGCAGATTTGATAGCCAGGAGGGAGTGCGAGGACTATGTCAGGGCCATTGTTGTGAGTGAGCCATGTTTCAGTAAGAAACAGAATATCCATAGCGTGGTTAAGGATCAGGAGGTTAATTTCATGCGCGTGTTTAACGAGCGTCCTGCAGTTAAGGAGGCCTAGTTGAGGTCCACCAGTTACCGAGTCTGTGCCAGGGGGATTGCAGAGACTGCAGCCGGTAAAAGGGATGTCGCCCGTATGGGTGTAATTGCAGAAGGGGTGGTTTTGTGTGTTTAATTGCACCCAAGGCAGCGCGATGTCAGGACTCCCGATCCCTCATCCACAGTGTGTGGCTCCAGGAGCCCGTGCAGCTCTGGAGGGAGTTGTTGCGGCCCTCACGGGGGTGGCGCGCAGGCCAGGCGATGGCTTCCGACGATGCAACTCAGCCACCAAGCCTTGCTACAAAGTGCAGATAAGATGCGACAGCCTGCAGGATTATGTCGGATAGTTGAACTTGACCGGCATAGCCCACTCAGAGTGCGGCCATCTTGCAGCTGGCCAAGCCATGCCCCGATGTGCCCGGCCGTGGCCCAGACGCGGCCTGGGCCTGCCCGCAAGCATCCGCGCTCCGGAAGCCCGAGACTGCCTTTATTCGCCTCCGGCACAGAGAAGAATGTGTTGTCACCTCCTGGCTGACGGGGGATGGAGACCCCAGGACAAAGTGCAGCGTGCTGGCACTGGTTGGTAAGGTGCCTTTATGCGCCTCCGGTGCAGAGAATAACGCGTTGGCGCCTCCTGGCGCTGTGGCAGTGGGGGATGTAGTCCCCAGGACAAAGTGCAGAGTGCTGGCACTGGTCGGTAAGGGCTTATGCAGCGGGCACCTCTGATGCAGAGAAGAACTTGTTGGCACCTCCTGGCGCTGTGGCTGACGGGAATGTAGTCCCCAGGACAAAGTGCAGAGTGCTGGCGCTGGTCGGTAAGAACTCTTTATCTGCATGTGGTGTGTCTGCCTGCTATTGCTTGCCTATTTTCTTGACGCCTGTGTCTGGATTGAGTCTGCATGCTTTGTGAGTGCCTGCTCAGTTTGTTCTGTTTATACCAGCCCTTTGAATGCCTACATATGTTGGTGCCATGCTTCTCTGCTGTGAGAAAGTGCCTCTTGATTGGTTAGGCCCTCACTTTTTAACCTGGAAATTGATGTGGTTTTGATTGTGGTGCACAGGGTCACAGCCAACCAGGTTCCCTGTGCCAGTGCTTCTACCTATAACTGTTCCACAATTGGCCCTTCAGACCCCCTGTAAGTCCCTAGTAAAGGGTACCTTGGTACCTAGGGCATTCGGACTGAAGAGGGTCCCCTAGGGACACCTCACCTAGGCCAAGCAGACTATCACTGCAGCATGCATGACCTGGTGCAGACAAAACAACAAAGTTGACATGGTACACTGCCTGAGTTTTATGCCAACTATTACTGCCCAAGGTAGAGGTAAGTTACCCCTCTAGCAGGCCTTTGCAGCCCTAAGGCAGAGTGCACTGTATCACAGGTGTGGGCATATCTGAGCAGATGTGCCCGTATAATATTTCAGCCTATTCTTCCTTATTGTGAGTGCCAAAGGAGCCATAGACTGTACATGGACTGGAAACTCGACAAGTCGAGTTCCACAGCACCATTATGACTTCTTTGAACACAGGAATGTTTGGTACCAAACTACTCCTCTCAATAAACCCACACTGATGCCAATGTGGGGTTTCTTGAAACATGTACCCAGAGGGCACCTCTGAGGTGCCCCCTGATAACATGCCAACCTTGGTGTGGTCACAGAGTGGCTTTCGGCAGCCTGTCACCAGCAGACATGTTTCTGGAACCCAGGGTTGAGAGCCCCCGCTCTCTGAGACCAGAAACAAAGCACATCCAGGGCAGAGGTGTCACACCTCCTCCCTCAGGATGGGCACAGTGTTCGAGAAGGGAGCTTCAAAGGCCTGATACAATTGTAATGGGAGCCCCGGCCTCTGCTGCTAGCAGCGGATGGCAGCCCCCGGTTTAGACCCTCATCTTTGGGTGGAAAAACGACCACCTCTGCTCACCTCTGCCAACCCCACCCCTAAGGTTTACGAGGTGAGGTGAAGCACATATTTCAGTCCCTGACATCCTGAAGATGGGGCACTCCTGTAATCAGGGCTGGGGCTATGCCCCCCCCACAGAAGGGTGGCATAATTGAGGGTGTAGACACCCAGGTAAGGTGCCCATTGGTACAACCTGTCACTTCTTTAAAACACCTCTAAATCTAGTATCTAGGTGGCTCCCCCAGAACCTGAAACTAGTTTCTGCCAATCTAAAAAGAAAAAGGATGAAGAAGATGCCGTGCAGAGAAAATTGTCAAAGCCCACTAACTTGGCCCCAGCCCTCCTGGACTGTCTGCAGCCCTGGTAGAGCCTATAAAGAAACAAGACCTGTCCTGCAGTGACCTCTTCACTAACCCTGGGATGACTGCTTGTCTTTGAAGAAGAGCATAACTCCTCTGTCCAAAAGAAAGCAACTAAAAGGACTCCGGTGCCCTCCGGATCCGCTGTCTGTGACCACTCTGCAATCGACACCTCCGGCCTGCGTCCAGGTGGCCCACCGATCCAGAAAAGATTCCCCAGTGATCCTGAGTCCAAGTCCAGCATTGGTTGACCCCCTCCTGGACTCCACAACAGCGCCTGCAGTGTGACTCCAAAGGATTCCCCCCGACCGCAACAGGCTCCGGTAAGAGAAACCTGACGTAAAAGGACACCCCTGCACCCGAGCCCCCTGAGGATTGAGGAGCTCGATAGATGGTGATCCTATGACCTACAGCATCCCAACTTACCTCTGCTGTTGCCGGTTTCCTTCGTGCAGCCTCCAGTTTTCCGCCTGCAGCTTGTTTTCCAAACTGAGTATCTCCATTGAATTGCATTGCGCGCCGGCACCGTGTTTTCACCCTGCACACGGCCCCCCTGTGCCTCTGGTGGTGTATGTTTGGTGGTGCTTTATGGCCCCCCCATGCTTGTTTTAACCTCCAAAGTTTGAGCCCTGCAACCGATCAACTTAACTACAAGCAGTGGGATTTCAAACACTCCCAGTCTCCATTGGGTAACATTGAGCCTGATCTTAAACTTTGACCTTTGCACCCTGCTGCCCCTGTGCCGCTGGTGGTGCAGTGTTTGTGCTTACCTTGGCCTCTGCTGACCCTGCAGCCCAAAGACTGGTTTTGAAAGTTGGTTACTTGCCTGTAAAACCGCATTGTTGTTTTCCTCCATAGGTCAACATTGCAAAGACTGAAAATTGCAATTAGTGTCCACTTTTGAAACTAAAAAGAATTTCTATTTATATCGTACTTAACTTTTTGCGTAGATCATGCTCCTAAAATAAAACTTGAGCAAAGCTTATTTTTATAAAATTGGTGTGGATCTCCTTTTTGAGTAGTGTGTTGATTATTTGTTATTGTGTGCACAACAAATGTCTTACACTCCTCTGTGTTAGGTCTAAGGCTGCTCACCCACACAACAACAAATGGAGTACTTCAGGCTTGCATTGAGCCCTGAACACTTTGGGCCGAATCTCTGAATTCTGTGCACGGTACTACCACTTAGTGGTATACCATACACAGAGCCAGCTTCCTGCATCTGACATGCGTTGCTACCTTCCTTCTGCCAGCATGAAATATGTCTGACTACCCCGAGTTCTATAAATAGTGCCTGGATGCTGTGTGCCTCTTATATTATTCCTATGAGCCTCTCGGTGCATGTTCTGTGCCTTCTATCTCCCTCTTTTGTTTCCGCCATCTGCTCCTCTTTGCTGATTATCTGTCACCTGTGCTTCAGTCAAGTGCTTACCCAGGTCTGACATTCCTCTTTTTGTTCCTTTCAGTTTCCTGATCTTTGTCTCAAATATATCAAGTATCCAAACAACGACTTTTGATGAACGTATACTGCTCAAATATCTAAATTAAAAAAATCGGATTACAAAAACTGGAAATTACAAAATATTCAGTGTTAAAACATAGACAACTAGAATATGGAGGCCGACAAATCATAATGCAAACAAACAAAACATTGACACTTAAAATACTGTGTTCCGTGATATTAATGAAATAAAACAAAAAACCTTAAATGTTATACAACCCAATCCCAATATAAAAACATTATTTAAAAAACGATTTTGTTCGCATTGCACTTAAATTAGCATTGATTGTTTAGGAAAAGTAAAAAAACAAAAACGAAAAGAATAACAATAAAACAAACTACGTTCAATCAATCAAAGAAAATGTATTTGATTATAAAATAAGTACCCATAAAAGTACAGTCTAAAGGCAATAAAAACAGCAAAGCAAATCAAGGCTTGAATAACTAATCATTCATCGAACTACGACAACGAAGAATGCATTTTATGAATGACCCGTCTCATCCTCAAAGTAACTTTAAACATTGTAGGGCAGGGATGCATCTTCTAAATTTCCTTTATATATATATTTTTTTTCTTATCATAAAATTTGCAAAGGAGCATAAGATGAAGGAGCGTTTGTTCAGAAAAATTGTCACAAGGGCGCTGCCAAACTGGCCTGCAGGAAGCAAAACAAATTCTGGATAAATCTAAATAGTAATGCCTTCTCCCATGACTGTTGTTGCTCAACAGATGTGGTTCAGTAGAGGATGTGGTCTGCAACAACATGTAATGGCGTATACTGGGCTTACTTAATAAGCCCATAATTTGTTCTGTTCACACATAAATGTAGAATTATCAGACAACTCTTATATCCCTAGAGTTACACGTCTGGTTAACCACTTGGATGCTAAGGCATGTTTCATGATTTACACTAAATTTCCATTGAAGTCAATGGAAACTCCATGACGAGCTGGGCTCGTCATGAGCGTCGAAGGGGTTAAGGTAACAAAACCACAGGATATCAAGCCCTTTGTCACACTGCAAACAATCTATGACGGCATCACGATTAAAGATGGCGCGTTCACTGCTAAAGATTGATATCCAGAGCAACAAAGGGGCAAGTCTGATAATGTCCTCAACATGTAGTGGGCTCAAGCCTTCATGGCACACAGTGTGGTAACGATTGTAAGCACCCACAAAATCGGTGATATTCGAGTGAAATGTTGCTGTATCCCCCAAATCCCAGCACCATATATAGCAGTTGAGAGACACTGGGGTTTATACATAGCAAGGAAAGGCAAAACGGCCTTGCCTCTTAGGGCAGGAATCAGGTTGGAAAAGGCCCCAAAAGTTTGAGACAGTTTTTAGCTCTTAATAGTCAAATTAGTGTGCCAATGCTCAATTGACTCAAATAATATACCTACGAATTGAAAACTATCAACCCTGGTGAGTCTGTTCTTTATTGATCATGATAGTACGCATCTTCAGCATTTCGTCCCACATTTCATGGTTTTAGACTCAGGGTTAATAACCAAATCAAGATCGGCCACAAAAATATCAAAGACTTCCACCAAAAGTTTCAGACTGTTGGGAACATGTACCAATAGCACAGCATCATCTGCATACTGGAGTGCCAGGATGTCTGAGAAGTTATTTGAAGGCATGTCCTGAGACCACTCTACCAGGAAAGTATTCGGTTTATTGATATGCAAAATAAACAAAAAAGGTGCCAGGATACAATCCTGACACACCCCACACTCTAGGGTGAAAACATTGCTGTACTATCCATTGGGACCAAACCTGACTCTAGCTGACAGATTGCGATGCAGTACGGAAAGAACATGGCCCAATGTCACATCCTGTCCCATACTCGAAGCACTGGGCACAGTTTTACCACTGACCCAATCAAAAGCACTTGACTGAATAATAATGGCAAGGTAGTATGGGCAGTGCCTGGCTAAAGTATGTTTGCCTCTAGTTAGGGGGAGATTTAAGCACTGCTTCCTCGTATTGAGGCCTTCCCTGAATTTGTATTGAAAGAGGATCAGAACCCCATGTTGACTGGCGTATAGCCTAATTATGTTGAAGGGGACTCTTCTTAAAACCTTTACGGTAGAGTCAATTAGGGAAATAGGCCAGTACCATCATGAGTCCATTTTTGAAAATGGGTACGATGATGGAGTTTAAGCAGGAGTTAGGCAGATGGGTCTCACTTAAATTGTTAAAAACATTACCAAGCAGAGGGTCCCATAAACTGATGTTACATTTAAAATAATCAACAGGTACGCCATTGGTTATGGGAGCCTTGTTCAGAGGGCATTCACACAGGGTAATTTCTACTTCCGTAAATTCCACCTTGAGCTTTTATTTTTTATTTGATGAGTTTTATATGGTGCTGGCTAGATCCAGAGGTATCAGAGCGCTTTACATGAGGTTCCTCAATGTTACAAAATTACATCAGTTACAAGTTACATTTGTTGCAAAAAAACATTTAAAGAGAATAGAAGCCAAGATAAAAGGAGTGTAGAAGGGTAGGGGAGTAAGGTAAAAGGGTATGAGGGAGATAAGGCAGAGAGACAAAGGAAGGTCTATCCAAAGTCCAGCTGGGTAGGTGTGGGCCAAGGGGGAAGCCCACAGCCCATCTCCTCTATAGCTATCAAGGTAGCTCCACTGGGCATCGGCCAAACTACTAGGTCTCAACGGTCGGTGGCAAGTTCACAGATTCAATGTCTTGATGGGTGAGCCGGATGGGGGATATGCTTGAGGACTGGTCGATGTCCAATAGAAGTAGCACTATGTGGTAAAGGACCACTGTGGCAGCCATCTTGGGGTCAGGGAAGGGATTCTGCCCCTGGTGTTTCATTCTGCCGGTCCCCATTTTTATCATTCCTCCATGTACTCTCAGGGACCCCAAGGGTATTCGTGCAGCTTCTTCAGGTGCATTAAACATAGTGCAGAAGCTGACTGACTGATATTGCCACACTTGTCCCATCAGGCACCAGGGAGAGAACACCCTTTCACCTGCGTGCATGCCCTGCGACAATCCCTTCCAGCTATAGAGTAAATGACCAATCTCGCACACCTCGAGGTCCAGTGCTGCTTGTCGCTCACAAAAGCAGTGCCACAGGAAGAGCACACCTTCGGCTATGCATTAATTTAATCCGCCTGAAAAAGAGGGTCGAGCACGTTCCACTCACAGCACAATGTAAGATCTTGCCGCCTGAGCAGATGCGTCGTCTCCCCACTCGCAGCGCTACCGCGCCACACCCTCAATGCTAGGGCACATGGGGACAGCACGTCGCAGCACTCTGGTTCAAGGATACCAATATCCCCGCCGCAACACTGTCTAGCGATCGCGACCTCATGCTGTTCCGGTCATTTGCAGACATTAGGCAGGCATACGCGCATTCGGCTCACAAGCGGTTGCCCAAATGAGGATCCCGCTATTAGGGGCAGCACCGCTACTGGCACACTGCACTCACCACTGTCCTCCGGTCCCGAGGCTATGAGGGCCCGGCCGAGCCACCATCTTGCGTGCACTCGAGGTCGCGGGGAGGGAACACAAATGCTGTGTGGTTGTATATAGGCTGCATAATCAGCCCTGCTGCACTCCGGGTGATTCCGAGACGGCTCCGCTTTAAAACTTTACCATTTGTGGGGGTTGAAGATTGGTGGATCTGCAGATATTTTAGCGGATCTTAAGCCCGGCCGCCAGAGCCACACGACCGTGCGGCCATCTTGCCTAGGGCTCGCTCCGCCCTTCGTTAATGGAGAACGATGATGGATAAAATCCAGAAATACATGTGTCTAGAGATGTACAGCACTAACCTGCACCAACTTTGGTGGAACACTCCATCAAAATACCAAGTAAGCGTGCACTACAAACTGCATAAACCATAATGCAAAGGTGTGAACTGTTCTGGGAGGTCAGCAGTGTGCTCCCACCCCTTCTTGTTTGAAAAGGCTCCCTTGAGCAATTGAGCTGACAAGCTTGTGGAGATGCACCTGTGAGAGGTACTTAGACCTGTAAGAATTGTGGCAGCCTGCTCAGCCACCCCAGATGAAATTCGTTTTTTGATCTCTATTGATGACGGATAAAATCCAGAAACACATGTGTCTAGAGATGTACAGCACTAACCTGCACCAACTTTGGTGGAATACTCCAGCAAAATACTAAGTAAGCATGCACTAAAAACTGCATTTACCATAATGCTAAGGAGCAAACTGTGCTGGGAGGTCAGCAGTGTTCTCCCACCCCTTCCTGAGAGAAATGGGATCTATCTAACTGGGTGCCCACTTTTTCACAATTTAGAAATGATTAAATACTTTAAAAAATGCAGGATCCATTCTTTTGCAGGAATACAAGAGCTAACACGTGTTATGTGGCTGTAACTGGTTTTAATCGAGTTAACAATATACCAAATTACCTGTGAGCTGTTAGACTTAGCAGCCATCATGAACAACTGGCAACTGGTATTATTGATCTCTTTACGCCTAACACTTAGGACTCAAGTATATTTGTCACTTCAAGAGGCTACTAAACTACTAAACTTGAATCCCTCGTGTTAGCAGACAGAGCACTTCTCAGTCACCTGTTCATTGCTGAACAAGCTGTGTTAAACAACCAAGGAGTGGGAACTATTCCTAATTTAATAGGTTTGAGTAAAAGACATTTGGTTGCTGTACACAATTCATCAAAGACAGACATAATGTCCCTGCTTTTTTGTTCATAGACCAGTTAGCCAAGCTCAGTCCTTTGTTGATTGTGGGTAGCTGGAACAGTAGGTGAAAGCTGTTGAGAGGGCAGATATGCGATAAATTAGTTTCAGTATTGGCGTTAATCTAATTTAGTGCTGAAAAGGGAAATTTAGTCAAAATCATCAATGAGTCAGTAATATTGGATACGTTGCAGGATTTAGTAACACTGGAATAGTTAAAGTCATTGTTATAAAAATGTATACAAAAAACTTAAGTCGTTTGCAACAGTCTAAAAAAAAGCCTGGATCCCATTATTCTCAACATCTATAGTAGTAATATTCAAATCCAGAGCAAGTTTGAACTATACTGAAAGTCCTCAGTTGGCTGGACCTGAATTGGATTTAACAGCAGTAACTGAAAGCCAGATATATATGCCCAGCAACATACCATATTACTTGCAATACAACAATATAATATCCATTAAAAAAGACATCAGTTCATTGTTACAGATTTTGGAGGCCAGCCCTGCAATGTTCCAACTAACTACCCGTAATATAGAAACAGAATCATGAATGAGGAGTCCGCGTGGGAGCAACTCCAAAGCATCCGCCTGATCCCAAGGCAGACGAAGAGAAATGTACCAAACTGGCCAAATTTTTCGAGGAGAAGATTCAGAATATCCTTGTCTCCCTCCCGGCCATTGACTACAGTACGGCTGAAGAAATTGGTACGAGCTTAAACCACACCACTCCCCACTTAAGCTCCCTTGGGCCAGTCAGCATTGAAGAGGTGTTAGCCACGTTGGATTCCATCAAAAGCGGGTCTCCTTGGGACCCGGTCCCTCTACGCATTTTGAAAAAAGTGGCCCTCACCATTGCCCCCCCCCTCACGCACCTCATCAATACCTCACTGCTTCAAGGGAAAGTCCCTACAGGCTGGAAAGCGGCAGTTGTGAAGGCATTAATGAAAAAACCTTCCTTGGACCCTTCGGAGTTGGCCAATTACAGGCCAATCTCTCTTCTCCCCGGCACCAGCAAAATAGCGGAAAAGCTAGTGAATAAAAAACTGTCGCAATATCTGGAAACCAACAACTTGCTCAGATGTTCACAAACTGGATTCCGCCCAGGGCAGGGCACCGACATCGCCCTGCTCGCAGTAGTGGAGGAGGCCAGAGCCCTGTTAGATGCAGGGGGATCAGTGGCAGTGATCCTCCTGGACCTCAGCGCGGCCTTTGATACTGTCAACCATCAGGTGCTGATCGAGCGACTTAAGAACATCGGTGTTGAGGGCATGGCTCTGAACTGGTTCAAATCATTCCTCGACCACCGTTCCTTTCAGGTCTGGGAGAATGACGCCCGCTCCCCCGAAACCCTCCTCCAATGTGGTGTGCCCCAGGGCTCATCATTAAGCCCGACATTATTTAATATCTACATGTCGCCGTTGGAGGAGGTTGTTACACCATTCGGGGTGAGAATCATCAGCTATGCTGATGATACACAATTAGTGGTGTCCCTATCTCACCCGAACCAGGAACCATCAGACCTTTACAACTGTCTGGTAGAAATTCAAGGCTGGATGAATAGGTCATCTTTGAAACTTAACAGTTCAAAGACGGACATTCTCCTACTTGGCCAGAAAGGGCTCTCTCTTCCGCAGAACATCTGGCCCCCGGTTTTAGGCGTAACCCCTACTCCTAAGTCTGAGGTTAAAAGTCTGGGAATATGGATTGAAAAAGATCAGACCTTCGCGACACAAGCCACAAAAATCGCCGGGACCTGCTTTGGGCTCCTTAAAGCGATCAGAAAAATTCTTCCCCTGCTCCCTCCCATTTCCCAGAAATTAATAATCCAAGGCCTTATTATATCAAGGCTGGATTTTAGTAATGCCATTTATCTTGGCGCTCCCGAGGCAACTTTCAACAAACTGCAGAGAATCCAGAACACTGCAGCAAGGATTCTCACCAACACCCCGGCGAGATCCTCTGCTAAACCAGCATTGAAGCAGCTCCACTGGCTCCCAGTGAGAGAGAGAGTGGCTTTCAAGGCTCTTTGCCTGTCACATAAAATCTTACAGGACAAAGGACCCCCTATTCTAAAAAAATTCATCAGGCCCTATAAAGCCTTGAGAGCCCTTCGCTCGGACCATGAAAACCTAGTCACTATCCCTAGAGTGAAGAAGGTGCGTACGGGTGGACGGCGTTTCTCCGTCAATACGGGCCGTCTATGGAACTCCCTCCCCCGGGACCTTAGGATGGAACCTGACTACCTCCGTTTCAGGAAACGGCTCAAGACACACTTGTTTCCCTGATCTCCCTCCCTCCCCCTCCCCCACCCTCCTGAGCCTCCCTCTGGTTAGATCGGATCTTAGCGCTGGGATACTTACGGGTGACTACGCGCTCTATAAAATCTAATAATAATAATAATAATAATACCTGACCACACTTGGCCTGATTACGAGTTTGGCCGCGTGGCACCAGGTCCACCCTGCCGCCACCCCGCCAAAGCTGTGGTCGGGCTGCCCGCCAGATTAGGAGTTTCCTCCTGTCTGGCGGGCTTTCTGTTGGCGTTCCCACAGCGGTGTCTCTAAAAATGGGCACTGTAATGGGAACGCTAAAAACAGTTCCTGCACCGCATGGACTGTTACGTCCATGCCGTGCTGGAACTGGTGTGCATGCACAAAGGGCAACACATGTTGTGCCCCCTGTGTGGATTCACAAGGCATGAGGAACCAGGGCCCCACAGGGCCCCCTTTGTTTCATCTCTGCCATGGTTTTCATGGAGGAGGAACCACCATGAAAACCATGGAGGAGAGGTAACTTGTAATATGCTTGGTAGGACTGCGGTGGTCATGCCAAGCATATTATTGCTACACTGCTGGGTAACTACCGCTCCCTGGCAGCTGCGACAGGACAATGGCGAATTGTAATAGGGAGGTCAGGACACCGACACCACCAAGCCCCCTCGAGTCTGGCAGTCCATGGACTGCTAGACTCGTAATCAAGCCCAGTGCAAAGGTAAAATCCTATTGTGGAGCGGTAAAAGATTAGTGAACCTGAAGAGGGGTACATTTGGAGTATTCAGAAAAACGATTTATTAATCACAATGCACTACTAATAAACAAAGTACTCTAAAAATTAATAACACCAATCGCACAATGTGACCGCACATAAGTACTTACCTCTTTTTCAATTAATAACCAACACAAAAAGAAGCCCTCCTCAAAAAATTATTTAATAAAAATATTGAAAAAATGAGAATCTGTTTTATTAGATTGTGTTTAATTTATTTTAAAATATTTCGATAAATGATTCAAAGAAGCAGCCCCTCTAAAATAATCATATAATTATCGAAACTCCCATAAGACCTCAAAACAAATAATGTAACAACATTAAAAATGATATTACATTATTTAATTACATTAAAAAAGTGGATTTTCCAAAATTAACCTAAACAAAATTAAAATAGCTGCAAGGCAAAAACCACATGCCTAAAAACAATGAAAAATCCACCATTAAACATTACAATATAATGAAACATTACATTCAAAAGAAAGTGTTACAAATCAATCCGTAGCATTGTGACACAAAAATATAAAATTATGGTTTCTTCCAAAATCCTCTACTGCCAATAATCCACAAATAGAAAGACTAATCAGTACGCAATCTGCATTCAAAAAGTCCAAATGAAATTAAGTCTGCACATTTCCTAATAGGAAGGGATTAACATCTGGAAAATCCCCTTGCCCCCTTAGTAGGCTATCGTTTATGAGACATTTTGTCGACCTAAATGGTCCTTAGAGCCTGCCCTTTGCTTATGCTTGGTTGGCTTCATCATCACTCTCATTTCCTTGCTTCTCTTTTGTCATCAAGTGCAGGCTTCACTTCCTCTTCATGCGTTGTTCCCTCTCATGGAGCATGGTGTAAGTACTGCTTCTTTGCAGCACCTAGTATCCTTCTCTGCTCATCCGCTTTTGGAGGTACTGTCTCCTCCCCTCCCGTTCTACTCTGCACTGTTGTTTGCCCTTTTCCCTCTCCTGTGTTATATGAAAAGAACATGGGGAAAAAGTCATTGATTTGACTCTACGTAGTCTAATCCCATTTTACCTAAATCAAGCATATAATGTAATGTTGTCATTGTTAGAGTCAGACAGAAGAGGAACACTTACGGTTATGGTAACGCTCCCTGACATCACTAAGGTGAAAATGAGCAGGACCCTCTTTCTGAGGGAACAATGTGTTGAGGAGGAGGAGCAGGTATATATATCTATCTCAATATAACTAATTTTTATATTATTTATTCTTTTACATAGCAAATCTTTCATTAGCAGGGACTCACTGTGCTTTATATCTCATCATTCAAATATTACGTAGGAATTACATAATCTACAAACAGTTATGTATACTAGGTGGCCTTATTTCAATATATCCGTTTGCCTGTTTAAAATTATATTTCATGTATTTTTTAGAAAAATATTGCTGGGATGATATTTGTTTGGGAAAACAGTGATTCATAAAAATCTAAACAAAGTCTCTCACATATGCCAGCTCAGACACACACAAACACACACCAAATGCAAACACCACTTACAGCCACCACCACCATCCTACCACCACCTCCACTCTACCACTGCGCCACCACCACCTGACCACAACCACCCTAATCATTACCACCCTATCCACTGCCCCAGCCACCACACTACCCTAACTAACACCACTGCCACCCTACCCTAACCACAACCACCTCCCTTTTCTAACTTCCACCACCTTATCTTCCACTACCCTAACCACTACCACTACCCTCTCTTACCACCACCACTATACGACCCTGACCAACACCTTGCCACTACCCTAACCACTACCGCCACCCTAACCAGCCTTTCACCACCCTACCACTGCTGTATAATGTTACAAAGCATGGCAATAAAATGCATGCCCTTCCCACATGTAATACCAATATACAAAGCCAGACATTTTACAGTCCCTAAAATACTTAGGGCCTGATTATGAGTCTGGTGGTCCATGGACTACCAGCCTCACGATGGCGCGACGGTGGTGGTCCGGCCACCGCCGCAGCAGCGGTCTGACTTCCCTATTACAAGTAGGGCGGTCAGACTGCCATTGCACCACTGCAACTGCCAGGGTTCAGAGATCCCTTGCGGTAACCTTGGAGTTACTATTCTAACTCCAGTCTTAATCAAATTGGGGAAAGGTTTACCAGGGGTGAGGTCAAAATAACTTTTCTAATTCCAAATCCACTATCAGTAGGGAAAGCGCATAGCCTGAGGGGACGTCAGATTTACTATCCTACATCCAACTTACTTATGTTAAGTAAAATGTATAAATTGGGGGCGGGGGGTACGGAACCAGATCTAGTATTCTAACTCTAGTCTTACTAACAGTGGGTAAAGTGTGGAAAATGAGGGGTAAGATTTACTATTCTAACTCCAGTCTCACTAACATTGGGGAAAGGTCAGAAATGGTGGCAATATTAGAATTATTATTATAAATTCAAACCCACTACCACTGGGAAAAGCACATGTATTAATGTGAGGCTTAATTTCTGTTCAAGCTCTAGTCTTACTAACACTGGGGAAAGGGCATACATTGATAGGATGTCAGATATAATATCCTAACTCCCAACCCACTAACAATGTGGAAACTGCACACATTTGGGGGCAGGAGGAAACCAGATTTATCATTTTAACTCTAGTTTTACTAACATTGTGGAAAGTGCATATATTTGAGCTTGTCAGGTTTATTATTCTAACTGCCCTCTTACTAACATTGGGAAAAGAATATTATTTGAGGAGAGGTCATATTTACTATTCTAACTCCAGTCTAACTAACATTGGCATGAATTATAGGGAAGTCAGATTTACCTTTCTAACTCCACTCTTACAAATATTGGGAAAACAACATAAATTAGGGGAGGTCCGATTTACCATTCTACCTTATCTCCAGTCTTGCTAACATTGGTAAAAGGCACAAATAGATGGGATATCAGAATTCCTATTCTAACTCCAAAGACACTAACACTGGGGTTTACTATTGTAACTCCAGTCTTACTAACATTGAGTAAAGGGCATAAATTGCTGGCAGGGAAGGGTCAGCTGTTCTATTTTAAATTAAAACCCAAAATATTATGGCAAATAGCATATGTCAGAGAAAATTGTATTTTGTAGTCTAGCCCCCAACTTACTAACATTGAGTAACTGGTTTTAATTGAGGAGCGTGATCAGTATTAGTATTCTAACTCCAATCTTAGTAATATTGAGAAAAAATACATTTGGGGAGATCAGGTTTAACATCAAAGCACGAACTGCAACATCATTAGAGAAATGTTACCTTTATCCCTATTTTACAGAAATAATGTGTAATATTTTTACAATAATAATATTCTGCTTTATAAATAATGTATCATTATAAATCATGTATTTGAATAAGTAAATATTCATTTTAAAATAATTTTCTTTTATTCTGAAAAAATATAAAATGATTTTAGTTTTCATTTATTATTTTTAATGTTTAGTTAAATTTCACCACAAATAAAAAAATAGCACTGCAATAACAAATACTGAGTGATTTGAATTCCCATTATTATTATTATTATATAATTTGTTTAAATAACTTCAGTTTAAATTGTAATTTAAAATTAGTTTTCACTTTGATATTTAGGAAACTATACCAATCCGAATACATTACATCCTTATACCATTAACATGATTTATTTTAATTTCATCATTATACTATCAATTGATTGTTGATTTTTTCAAATATTACCCACCCCTATCTCCCAATAAAACCCACAACCCTGAAAAAAATATAAATTATTTTTTATAATTATTTTTAAAATTAAAATGGAATAAAATAAAAACACAAAAACATGATTGAAAACATTTTCTTGTTTTCCTTAATCCTGCCTACCCAAATCCCTGATACATTCTAGAACTGATGAAAGAATTATTTCAAACAAGAAGGAAAACTGTATTAAAAATAATGTTTTAAACCACAAATATCATACAAAACAATACTTTAAACCACAAAATTATGGTACTCAAAAGGTTTTGTTTTGATAAAGTTGCAAAAAAATTAAATGCCTATCCTAGATATTCCCTTACTCAATATTTTCCTGCACACAATGGTATAACATTGATATTTAGGTCAGATGATGTTTCAAAGTCCATGGTCAAGATCTGCATTGTGCCTGCCACCTGTCAGCTATGCTTTTGTTGTTAAACCGCTCTGTTTATGGTTTTGTATGTTCTCATGAATTGCCTGCTATCATTCTGTGCTGTTCTTCCTACATATCCCCTTGTTGGCTATCTAGTCTGTGCCTGCATTCTGCTCTGTGTGGTGATTTACTGAATGAATGAATACATTATTGTGTCAGCCTGTCATAGACAGGCCATACAATATGCAATACAAAATCTCCAACATTAAAAATGTTATGACATACCTAAATAAGGGGTCGATTATGATGGCGGTGAATCCGCATCCTCCGGGCCGATGGAAGCCACCGCCGGCCCGGAGGATGCGGATTCACCGCCGCGGTCCCTGTCAACGCCCACTCACCAGATTAGGATGGCGGTGAGATCAGTGGCAGACGGCAGGTCTGTCCGCCGCTGATCCGCGGAGTGTAGACCGCTATTTGGTGGCGGTGTCTGCAAGACACCGCCAGCCAAATTAGGAAGCGTGTGTAAACATGCTTTTCCGCTGCGGTTTTTCCGCCGTGGAAAAGCATGTGGTCTTTTGTGGTTGGGGGCCCGTTGCGAGCCCCCAGGGTGTCGGGGGTGAGGGGTGCACATGGGGGGGTACCTATGGTACCCCCCAGCATTTACATGCACAAAGCGGCAAAGCGGTGCCTGCCCCTTTGTGCATGTAAATGTAAAGCACTCATTTTTAACCTTGCGGCGGGTGCTGCTTCAAGCAGCACCCGCCGCAAGGTTAAAGATACGGGATGTGACCGCCAAGGTGGCGGTCACATCCTAATTGCACCGGAGGGACCACCGCTGCCCCTGAGGACGGTCCCTCCACCTCGGGGGTGGCAGACGGACGCAGGTCCGTCCGCCATCCTAATAGGCCCCTAAGTTATAGGTTAAACTTATTTTTAGAAAACCTAAATGCAATCTCCACTGTCAAATGACCGCTCTTTATGATAAACATCCATTATTAAAGTGCTAGTGCTTAATAATTGGCTGGCTTGAAAGCACTGATACTCATAATAAATGAATTAGTGGCATCTGGTCAAAGTGACATCTGGTTAAAAATGCCACAGAGCCTTTATAAAACATCATCTAAACTATTTTAAATCACCAATAAAGTGCTTCTTGAGGGGACCACATATCTTGTCGTAGGCAAATATCAGAAACAACACTGTTATAAAAAAATGAATAGGTAGAATCTTCATTAAAGATCCTGGAATAACAATGACTAGTGTGGTTTTCTAGTCATTCTCCAAGCCCAATGTATTTATGAGGAGATCTGGTTCAAAGTGTGTTCAGAATCTGTACGCATACATAAAGTGAAAGCATCCTTGAAGTGTCTTATCGCATGAACAATAAAAAGCAGGCAGAGATAATCTCTTCTAGCTTTCCAGGGAAAAGTGCAAAATATGCATCACAGACTCCACCCCATCCCCAAACTCAAATCCACAAATCGATGAGCTACTTCCACCCTTTTTCCAGGAACTAGTGTACTGCTTCACTGGCAGAGTGCCTCATCTAAAATTAATATACAAGGATATTTTAAGGGGTGGATATAGCATGTCCACATATGGTGCAACAGTGAGGATAGGCTAAAAATCTAGAGCTGATCTATTTTCTTCCCTGACTGATTGATAGAAATATGATGCCAGAATCTTTCCTTTACAACCTTTCCACAATCCATAGTCATCCTTTCTGGTTCAAACCAGCATTCGGCACAGGGTGACTTGCTAAGCCATAACTGGCCACATGATTGCACCAGGGTAGTTTCACTCACTTAACTTGCAGCCGGAGTACTTGCATAATAGCGGGATAAGGTCTCAACTCGGGTTTTGTGCATATTCTAGGCGAGTATTGGAGGGTACGTAGTTCTGAGTACTGCTCAACAGATTTGACACCCAGCTTGTGCCTCAATGCGCCCTTCAGGGTCCCTGAGCAAAGGAGAAGTAAGTGGTATAAAAAGTGATTCTCCTCCCTCTCCAATCCCTTTGTCTTTTTATAGTCCCACAACTCTGCTCTGTAAAGCTTTGCTACAAGGGCTTGTGCTAGATAACCCTCAAGGGCAGGACCAATCAGTCTATTCCCCTGGCTTTTAGCAAAGCTAAGGACACCAGCAGCATATTGACTCAGTGTTGCCTCATATAGTAGGGTTGATTAAGTCAATTTGGAGTCAATCCAAAGGAATTCCAAACCTTTTGAAGGAGCTCCTCAATTTAGGAATACCCTTTTGGATCATGTATTTTGCTTTTACAGTGTTCATCTGTAGCTTCTTTGGGTTGCAATGGCTTTCAAATGCCTTCAGGAGCTTGTGCATAGCTAGTTCTGTGCTTGACAGGAATACTGCATTGTCAGCAAAAAGTAAAATTGCTATTTTCTGGTCCCCAGAAACTGGCCCATCAAGATTTTGGGCTTTCAGATAGCTGACAACATCATTGATGAAGATATTAAATAACACTGGAACCAGGACACATCCCTGCCTGACCTCAACATTAATATTGAAGCTTTCAATAGTTTCTCCTCTCAAGACATATCTAATCGAGGAAGTGTTATTGCTGCATAGTAGTGTAATTGATGATACCCGTTTTACTGGACAACCCTGGCTGATAGTGTTGGCCAAAGTTGCTCACAGTCTACAGTTTCAAAGGTCATTTTTAAATCAATAAATGTCAAATATAATTGATGTCTTGAAGCTGTTATATTTCAGGCCAATGTTAAATAACAGCATTGCTTGGTTAGTTGTTCCTTGGCATTTCCTAAATCCTACCTGTGATGCCTTGATGATCCCATTGTCGTACACCCAATCATCTAGGGGAGTGTGCAAAAGCTTTGCTTATATTATTTCTTTTGCGTCAAGCAGGGAAATTGGTTGATAATTGATGGGATCATTCTATGAGCCTTTCATGTGAAGAGGGACAGTTATAGCAGATTTCCACAATGCCGCTACCATCCCCTGGAACCATATTGCATTGTAGGCAGAGGTTTGAATGAGTAGCCATGTATTGGGATCTGATCTAAATGAATAAATGAATGATGGTACTGGTAAAGTGCACAGCTACTCAACAAGAGTGTCCCGGCGCTGGTTGGTACATGCAAACAGGACCCATACTCATGTTTAGCCCTGGAAGAGCCAGGTTTTAAGACGTTTCTTAAAGGTTGTAAAGCCAGTTGTGGCTCTCAGAGCAGCTGGTATTTGGTTCCACACTTGATCTCCCAAACACCCAAAAGATATGCCCCCCATATGGACCAGATGTGCTCTGGGGAAGCAAGCGAGGTCTGAAGAGTAGGATCTCAGCAATCTGGCCGAAACGTAGCAGCTAACTCTCCTTTTGAGATAGCCCTCACCCTTACCATGGAGGGCTTTAAAGAACATTAGCAAGACCTTAAACGTAATCCTTTCTTTCACTGGGAGTCAATGTAGTACTTTGAGATGAGGAGCTATGTGCATCCTTGGCTTCAACCTAAGGATCAGCCTGGCTACAGCAATTTGGATTACCTGAAGGCACTGAAGGAGGTAACCTGGCAGACTCAGGTACAAATTGTTAGCTTAGTCCAGTCTAGAAGTCACCAGAGCCTGGACCACTGTTTTCCTGGTGTTGAGTGAAAGAAGCGGGAGGAACTTTCTTAACATGCATAGCATGCCAAAGCAGGTTTCCATCAAGGCCTCGACTTGGTGTCTCATAGAGAGAGCACTATCAATGTGGATTCCAAGGGTTTTAACCGTGGTTTGGGCTAGTAGGTGGGAGACAATTCCTCAGGTCACCTATGACACCAGTTGATCAAGGAAGGCAAGCTGAAGAAGACAATCTCAGATTTGTTGGGATTGCATTTGAATTGGTTTGCCTTGAACCAATTGAACACCTTTGAGAGGCAAGCTATAATTCTATCCCCTTCAAAGTCCTCTCCGTTGTCGCAGGTGAAACATCAGCTGCATGTCGTCAGCATATGAGATTATCTTAGCCCCACTGGCCTCTGCCAGGGGTGTAAGGGAAGACATTTACAAGTTGAAAAGAGTAGGGCTGAGGATGGAGCCCTGAGGCACTTCCACTGTCATACTGAGCATGGGGGAAGCAAAAGGGAGCATCCAAATTTCCTGGTTTCTAGCCTTAAGGAAAGATGATATCCATGCGAGTGCTGATCCATCAATGCCAATATCCCTTAGCCTTTCTAAAAGTATATCATGTGGGACCGTGTCAACGGCTGCCGATAGATCCAATAATATAAGGATAGCTCTGCCACCCTGGTCAAGCTTTTCCTTTAAGTGCTCCATGACTTCCAATAGAGCCGACTTGGTACTGTAATTGGCCCTAAAGCCAGATTGAGTCACTTCCGGGTCCACTGAAGGTTTTTTAAGGAGTGGCAGAATTTTTGCTCACTTTCAAATGGACGGCACAATGCCTGTAGAAAGAGATAAATTCAGCACATTATTCACTTATTTACAGCGTAGGTCACAGATGCTAGTAACTTTGCTGGATATGCATCCACAGGTGTGTTGCCGAGGCCTGCACTCCTTGCCCAGAATCTGTCCTCAGCTATCCGGTCAGAGCCATGGGCCTTATTTTGTATCAGGTTAAGGATTGCTATACACACTTCACTTCTGGAGAATTCTATACCCAATAATGTTCTTTCCAGTGTGCTAAATAGGGTAGTGCTTTGATTCTCCTATATTGTGCATTCCTCTTTAGCTGGTCTTCCACTCCTTTATATTTCGCTCGCTGATAGGATTTCAATAGCTGGCAGAACTGTACAATGATGAAAAATAATTAAACCAGGAAGCCAGCATGATAGTGTTCTCTAAATGTGTTGGGGTGCCTTGTGATCTCCATCTTACTAGCTCCCAGAAGCGCCGGATGTTCTTGTTTCCAAGAGTTTCGGAAACGGCCTTCCAGGTCTTAACTTGCACCTGGCATTTTTTTGTATTTAACAAGACACTTGTACTCCTTCCTTAGTGTTTATAGGCGATTTTTCCCCACCAAGCTTGATGTGCCTTGTTTTCACTGCCAATGATGGTGCTGATTTTAGCTTGTTGTGTTCCAGGTACAACAAATCTATGTGCAGGGTGATCGTATTGGCAAAATGCCTACCTACAAGGTCAGATTACCGAACGCTTAACCATAAAGACAGATCAATTAAAGTGTCAAACTTTGGGATTGTCACTGGGTCGTGAGGTTCTCTTGTCTCCAGATAATATTTAATCATATTTTGCTGGAGATTTAGGGCTCTATCAAGGCCACTATCAGACCTTTTAAACTGACGCCAGGTTATAGGCTTTCTGTAATGCCCCTTTCCTTAATTCATGGATATAAGTAATGTTCTGGTTAGCCCTCGATGACACCCTTAGACTTGCTATCAGCAGGTCATGATCGCTCTTGATTCTTTCTTCAATTTGAAAAGTCATTGACCAACTGACATGGTCCCAGATTGACTAAAGTGTAATCTATCATGCTTACTCGCCCCCCGATCAGAAGGTGTAATGCGCAGGTAGGTCTGAGGGCATGGAGCCATTTGAAGGGCGTAACTCTTTTTAGGGAGCACCTCTCTTTGAGCTGCGGGTTGGCAGAATTGAAGGATAAGCTGTTCTGTGGAGCTTCTGGTGCTTTACTGTCCAAAAATCTTTTTGTTCCATTCCTTTTAACAGTCTTTTCAAGGCCTGTAATCCGCATGCTTTGTCCATCCTATGGGCCTGCGTTTCCCTTTTAACTATATTTTCTGCACGTGCCGATTACCTGCTTGATGGCTTATGTGTCTCTAGTTTGTGACTGATGGGTGCCATTTCACTGTCTGTTCTGTGTCTATTTGGCGTAGGGTGGGAATATTGAATATGAAATATTGGCTGGTCACAATAGTGTGACCACAATATCGAGTGAAACAAGATCGAAAAGCACATTTGCAAATGTCTTCCATACCCAACTCCACATATAAGTATCTTTGTTATATATACAAATATACATATAAAGGTTCAGGGACGTTATAGTTAGCTGGACATTTCACTCATACAAAACCATAGAAATTCCACCGTTATAGTTAGTTTAGGTAACTATAACTCGCGCCCCCGCAATGCACTGCTCATGACATCACATATTACATCATTCATGACATGGTCAGTGACATCACTGATGACATCTCAAATGACATCACTGATGACATCATCCAACTGAAAATCTGTGGCACCGCCTCACACTCTTATATAAACCTATGTTTTTTTTTTCAATGTTCCTGAAACTTATATTATTTTTAAGTAAATTATAAAAAAGACCTGCATACTTTTGGTAGTGAAAAACTAACTGTAACAGTAGTCTGTTATAAGTTATCATTTAAAAATGTTTAAAACTTAATCAGCAGTAATTAACATATAAGTGTGGAAAAAGTGTGACACAGCAGCTATATCACCTGACTTCGAACAACAGCGTTCACAGTTCGATTCCCGGCTCCAGCAGCAAGTTAGCCCACCACTATGTCACTGTGGGCAACACCTTGCTTAATCTTCCCGACACCCCCGAGCGCCGGCACACCTTTCCGGGGCTACCTGTACGCTTTACAAATGCTGGTATTTTTTTTAATATAAAACCATAGTGATGAGAAATATTAGCAATACTTTTTTTTTCTTCTATTTTGAACGATATTTTTTTAATGTCTTCTATTTAGAATTACAGCAATTAATAGATGTTTTTAGTCATGAGAATGGAAATTACAAGGTTTGCCGGGTAACAGTTTTTAAGCTCTCCAATATACGTACATATTAAGGACCTTCTACGTGTTAGGATCGATATCCAAACCTTTACCGCTTCACATTTTGTAACTTTTCCCAGCACATGCACAAGTTAAACACTTAAAACGTGAGCACGTGTAAATTGTAAAACATGACATCTAAATGGGCGGAGCCGCATCTTCCTTCCATAAGCTACTTCATAACCAAAAAGTATATAAACCACATTATTTCTGAACCAGCGGTAGCATTTTAATCGTCAAGGCAGAGCACAGCGGAGTCTAGCTCACCTCACTTCCTGACCAGCGTTTTAAGCCCACTCTTCGCTGCACCCGCTTCGCGGGTGCCGCTTCACAGGCTGCGGACACCGGACCAGCTGAGCATCTTTGTGTGGCGGTAAGGCGGCTGTGGGCGCGAGGCGTCAGCGGGGCTGCGAGCGTGCAGGGACTTCATTTCCCAGAAGTCCCTGCTAGACCGACGGAGAGCTTCCGGTCCGCTCTCCCTGCTGGCCCGCCCCCCGCCCCCCCCACGAGGTGCTTAAGAGGAGTTCTCAACCGCCAACACATGGGACATTATTTCTGAACCAGCGGTAGCATTTTAATCGTCAAGGCAGAGCACAGCGGAGTCTAGCTCACCTCACTTCCTGACCAGCGTTTTAAGCCCACTCTTCGCCGCACCCGCTTCGCGGGTGCCGCTTCACAGGCTGCGGACACCGGACCAGCTGAGCATCTTTGTGTGGCGGTAAGGCGGCTGTGGGTGCAAGGCGTCAGCGGGGCTGCGAGCGTGCAGGGACTTCATTTCCCAGAAGTCCCTGCTAGACCGACGGAGAGCTTCCGGTCCGCTCTCCCTGCTGGCCCGCCCCCCGCCCCCCCCACGAGGTGCTTAAGAGGAGTTCTCAACCGCCAACACATGGGACATTATTTCTGAACCAGCGGTAGCATTTTAATCGTCAAGGCAGAGCACAGCGGAGTCTAGCTCACCTCACTTCCTGACCAGCGTTTTAAGCCCACTCTTCGCCGCACCCGCTTCGCGGGTGCCGCTTCACAGGCTGCGGACACCGGACCAGCTGAGCATCTTTGTGTGGCGGTAAGGCGGCTGTGGGCGCGAGGCGTCAGCGGGGCTGCGAGCGTGCAGGGACTTCATTTCCCAGAAGTCCCTGCTAGACCGACGGAGAGCTTCCGGTCCGCTCTCCCTGCTGGCCCGCCCCCCGCCCCCCCACGAGGTGCTTAAGAGGAGTTCTCAACCGCCAACACATGGGACATTATTTCTGAACCAGCGGTAGCATTTTAATCGTCAAGGCAGAGCACAGCGGAGTCTAGCTCACCTCACTTCCTGACCAGCGTTTTAAGCCCACTCTTCGCCGCACCCGCTTCGCGGGTGCCGCTTCACAGGCTGCGGACACCGGACCAACTGAGCATCTTTGTGTGGCGGTAAGGCGGCTGTGGGCGCGAGGCGTCAGCGGGGCTGCGAGCGTGCAGGGACTTCATTTCCCAGAAGTCCCTGCTAGACCGACGGAGAGCTTCCGGTCCGCTCTCCCTGCTGGCCCGCCCCCCACGCCCCCTATATTACATCTTCCGCCTCCCGCAGCGCGGGACGCAGCCCGGGCGAAGACAGGGCAAAGACTGGGCCGTTTGAGGCCGTTCGAGGACGGCCGAGGACTGGACTGGCCTACCCTTTTTCGCCCATCTGGAGAAACTGTTAAACTGTGGTTGGTGCTGTTAGGAACTTTTATGATCTATAGAAGGTTTTAATTAGGTTTTTACTGTTTATAAACATGTCTGTTAGGATAACCCGTAGCAAGACTGGTAAGGGAAACACTTCAATCAGTGGCCCTATGGATGATTTTATTACTCGCACCAACCTGGCCATTGATGAGGAAATTTTTAAATTACAGACTCGTGTTTCTCTTGAGTTGGCAGCCGCTAGAAGATTATCAGAGGTAATTACTGCTTCGAAAAAATCTTCACTGGGGCATATTGCTACTGCTGTTACCCCGGAGCGACCTGCCACTCTTAAGTCACTAGTCCTGCAGGCAGAGGTTCACCAGGTTCCAACTCTACAGCTTGTTCCGCAGGTTGTAGAGTCAATTGATGATGCCGGTGATACGACTCCACCTATATTGTCCCCTGTGAAGAATGTTTCTTTTAACTTTTCTATTCCAGCAACTGTAAAATCTCTTGCTGACACGCAGGTCATTAGCTCTAATTTTCCTGACCCTGTTATTTTTAATTCATCTAGATCTAATCTAAAATCGGGTATCTTCCCAAAAAGGAAAAAGATCTCCCGGTATGTTTATTACGGGAAAAGGGCAAGAGTTGCACAAAAACCAAAACTGCCCCCTATACAAATTTCTAAAACAACTGAAGGGATTATTCCTAAGGAACAGATACACTTAGAAGGTGCCAAGGGGGTGTCAGTACCTACCCAAAACTCTACTACCCCTCAAGAGGGGGGTCTAACTGTTGAGGGCCAGGTAGAGAAGGAAGGTAAGGACGGGGAATTTATAGGCATAGTTTGGGAAACACTTAAGAAATTACTCTCCCCTCTTGCTCTTAGACTCTCCTCCATCGAAAACAGTTTGCTGGAAATGGAGAAAAGCATTATAGCCTTGGCCACTCTTGGCTTGAGAAGTCTAGAAAATCAGGGCATTGGGGTAGAGGATCCGATTCCACAGGTATCTTATTCTCCTACACCTACACCACCACCGGAACGTCCAGTTCCGAAACCACGAACAGTGGGTGTGAATCAAACTGTTGCACCTCAACCTGTTGTCCCTTCCCGTCCTTTTACTATACTCACCACAAACCCTACTGTAGTTCCTCCTTCTAAACCACGGCCCACAGACTTTCGCCAACAGCACTCCCAGGGTACATTTGTAAAGAATAATTTTAGAGGGGGTTACATTGATCTCCCCCCAGAGGCAAATGACTACGTGGTTGTTTTGACGGGTGTTTCTGAGCTTGAAAATGGCCATCACGAGAACCATTGGTCCCTCAAGAACAAAACAATGCACTGGCTCAATGCGAACCGTGCAATTCTGAATGGTAGGAAGAGTAGAGTGCTGATGGTACGACGTGTTCCTTGGGTGGGCCCTACAAAGAAATCCGTGGTTGGTGATTGTGTAGTGGTGACCTTTGAGGACCCACATACAGCACGCTATATTTGCTCTTGTCCCAATGGGGAAGGTTCCTGTGTTATCCCTAGACTTCTGTCCTTTTTCTACCCTCCACCCCCCAAAAAACCTCGGTATGATGGTTGGTCACTGGTACAGCGCCATCCTTGGAGGACTTATCCCTCCAATTACCAAGATCCTTCTATGTGCTGGAATGGCCTACCCACCCAGAATAGGTTTGGCAGCCTTGAGGAGGTAGACTGACTTACAAGGCAAGCAACACCTGATGTAGAATTAATGGCCTCTGCAACTTCGATGGCAGGGCCTCTTTTAAGTCCCCTCGTAATGTCTGACTATAATCACGGACATATGGAAAGCTATCCAAATCCGACATTAGCACATATTGATAATGCTGAGGAACGCGCTGCTGCTAAGACTAGTTTCTTATCCAGGGTACCGATTATGGACGCTGAAACAAGGTTAGATGACCCACAGCAAGATAGTGTTGTCCCCCCATTGGTACCATTGGTTCCTAACGTTGAACCTGACTCCCCTAGCACCGAGCCAATCCCACATTTGTTTTTCTTGTCATGGAACATCGCTGGAGTGGGCAAAAATCTGAAAGACCCAGAATGGGCAGATTATGTCGACACCAGCGATTTTTGTCTATTGCAAGAAACTTGGGCATTGGATATCCCGCACAGGATGGGTTACAAAACTTTTGGTATCAAGGCCACTCAGTCCGATAGGGGAAGGCCCTGTGGGGGATTGCTCATATGGCTTAAAATTACTTTAGCCATACGAGCTGATGTTATAGATACAGGAACCCCAGACATTCTGGCCTTAAAAATTGCACCAACTAATGGGGGTGAATACTACGTTATTAATGTCTATAATAGACCGATAGGGTATTCCAAAGTTTCGCCCACCCTGGAAATCCTGGATACCTTTCTGAAAAGGGTGGTGGGTGAAATCCCAGTAATATTAGGGGGCGATCTAAATTGCAATTTCGAACCGATCTATGGGATTTCCGATGTCTTTCATGAGGAAGATCAAGCATATAATATCCCCCAGCTTGACACCCTGAACTACGTCCCTTGTAGCACTCTGGCGGTTCAACTAATGAGGCTAACAGTTGATCATGGCCTCAGAGCGTGCAATGGTCGCCTTCCCTCAGATCTTATAAAACAACCTACCTTTGGGAAATCGAATAGTAGATTAGATTTTATCTTTGTTTCTTTAAGTATTTGGCATTTTATGGTTGATTTTAAAGTATCATTGAGGGCAGAGAGTGATCACTTTCCCTTGGAACTTTTTATTGATCTGCATATAATTAGAGACACCAATGGTCCGGCCCCATGTGAGGTGGGTGCTGATGTCCAATGTGAGCAGGCACATATAATTAATAATAACAGACGTGCTTTAAAATGGCCACATCTTTTAAGTGAGGGTAAGACCCTGGCTGCAGTTTATTCATTGTTTGATAAGACCTTTTCACCCTTAGTAGGACAACCCTTATCTACTGATAATTGTGATCACTTTGTCGAGCTACACAATGTTTTTTTTGATGAATTAAGAGTCCATATGTCCAAATTGCCGAGGAAGAATCACCAAAATGTACGCGTGGGATGCCATGGAAAACTTTGGTATGACCATGCTTGTAAAATGGCTAAGAGGAAGCTCTTATACGCGATTAGAAGTAAAACCCAGGATGATGTTAGACTCGCTAGGGAGGAGTACAAGCGAGTCCAAAGGGTATCACAGAAAACATGGGAAGAGTCAATTTGGGCTGATATGTTGTTTGCTGCAAAACACAATGATAATGTTTGCTTTTGGAGGTTGGTTGCAAATGGGGGACACGCCAGTAGACCTGTGAGGGACTCGTTCATTGATGAAATGACATGGGTAACGCACTTTTCCAATCTGTATAAACCATATGATAATGATAAGGAGGAGGAGCCCCCATGTCCACTTCCACTACCTGTGTGTCTCGATTTTACTCTGGAGGAAACATACAGGGCAATCAATGAACTAAAAAATAATAAAGCCCCCGGACCAGACAAAATATCGGGTGACCTCTATAAACATGTACCTGAAGTTTGGGCACCCTATATCAATCGTTTGTTTAATGCTTTGTCCATAAGTTGTAATTATCCTGATAGTTGGCGTGCAGCAGAAGTTGTCCCGATTTTTAAAAAGGGAAAAAGATCTGTTCCCTCTAATTATAGACCTATTAGTTTAATGGACATTCTGCAAAAACTCTATGCCAAGCATCTACTATTTAGGATAAATGATTGGTTGGAGGAATCGGCCATACTTTCCAAATTTCAGGCAGGTTTTAGGTCCAAGACCAGTACGATAGACCAGGTCTTTAGATTTTGTTGCCTGTTTTGGAAGTATGTCCAGATTCGGAAAGGTCATCTGTATGTAGCCTTTATCGATTTTAGGGCGGCATTCGACCTTGTGCCTCGCAAACTGCTATGGAAATCGTTAAACACAGCCGGTCTGCCAGCAAGTCTATTGGTCCACATTATTGAATTGCACGCTAGAAATCACGCAAACATCAGATGGGGTCCGAAAGGTGAATTGACGCGTGACATCCCGATTAAGCGTGGTGTCCGACAGGGATGCGTCCTGGCCCCCACTTTGTTTTCTATTTTTGTTAATGATGTGCCTGATTATCTCAATGCTTGCAATAACGATTCGCCACAGCTGAATGGAGAGAGAGTGCCTGCGTTGCTCTTCGCGGATGATACCATCTTAATATCCCAAACCAAGAAGGGCCTCCAGGCACTCTTAAACTCCTTCAGCAGCTACTGTGTGACCAAAGGGCTAGAAATAAATGTTGATAAAACAAAATGTATGGCTTTAAACCCTATTAGACCGGATAGAGGGAACCTGACCCTGAATGGGGAAACTTTAGGTACTGTGGAGAATTTTACTTATTTGGGGGTAGTACTCGATTCTAAATTAACATGGAAGGCTCAAATCGAAAAAAGTAAGGTGTCATATGCCCATAATGTAAAACCTATAATCTGTAGATTGAATGCTAGTACAAGTAAAAGTATAAGTATAACTCCCGTACTTGAACTTTTTAAATTTAAAATTCAATCTGCAGCTTTATATGGGGCTGAGATATGGGGACCTTGGGCCAGGGAGAGTTTTCAAGGCCTCGATAACAAATTCATGAGATCAATTGTAAAGGTCCCAACCAGCACACCACTAATACCTCTCCATCTCGATTTGAACTTCAAACGAACCGACCACCTAACTATCTTAAGACCGCTAATGTTCTGGATAAGGATTTGGTCCACTCCGGAACTGGTAGATTACAGAAAGGGTCTTCAAGAAGTATCGAATTTAGATTCTTTTAATTCCCTTCGGTGGTTCGGGCATGTTAAAAAATGGTTCGACAATCTGGGGTTGAGTTCGTTCTGGGAAAACCCAGAGAATTTACCAGCTCTTGCTAAAAATACGGTAAAAAGAGCATACTGGTGCTTCATGAATGATAGATATATTCATGATAGTAGAATTGGCACCCTAACCAAAAATTTTTTAACCTTCAAAAGCGAACCATGTTTTGAATCGTTCTTGGATGAAATAGAGCCGCCCCTTGCCAAGACTCTCTTCCTGAAGTTCAGGTATGGGAACCTCATGCTGAATTCCAACATTGAGCGTTGGACAAACAAAAAACTGGATTGTCCTAATAGTACAAGTGAGAGATGTCCTATGTGCTCAGATTTATGTAAGGAGAATGAGGTCCATATGTTGTTCATATGTAAAGCATATCTGAAAGCTCGGAAAAGATGGCTCAAACCTATGTGTGCTCTTTTAGGAACTAGATCCTGTTCTATAGCATACAGGATCCTAAAAACAAATACTGCACAGTTCATTGTATTTAGTATCAGTAGGTTTCTTTACTCAGTTTTTATTGTCCGAAAGAAAATGGGACAGGTGCTTTGAAGATGGATAAATTTTAAATAGTGAACCTTGCTGCTAAAAATTTGTATTTTCCCGCTGAATGAACTATGTCTTCGATTTATTTGGTGAGAATTAATTTTACACCATACTATTGTAATTATTGTTTTAATTGATTTCACGCATGTATTGTGTTCTAAATGTATGAGTTAATGAATGTATATATGTGTGTCTTTTATGGCCGTTGGCCGAAATAAAGATTGCTGAATCTAATATAAACCACACCTGTTGTTCGATTAGTTTTGTTTTTGCAAGTTATTTACCCGTGTCCATTCTGTGATGCAGGTTCCCTTTTGTAGCGTTGGATTCTTGTTATGCGGCAACAAAACATATTCCAGAATTTTACGTTGTTTGATTGTGGCATAGTAGATATTTATTATACGTAGCTAATTGTGAATATATAAACATTTGTGTTTAGAAAAAAGTGTTATTGGTTGTTTTTGCCTTTTTTCTTTAACGTCAGCAGCTTGATTTCAGAAACAGACAGAATACATTAAACATTGCTCCTTTTCTGGCTGCTTTGAGCTCATATACTGTGACTTTGTGGACTATAATAATGACACTGTACTTGACTGCAGAGGTGTTGGTGACCCGCCGGCGCGAAGACTAAAGATTTATATGTAACGTCACCAGCTTCTGGTTGTTACTGTGTTTCCCCCTTGAGATCATATACTGCCAATATGTACATTATAATATTACTAGTGATGGTGATCTCAGAGGAGTTCATGACCCGTCGGCGCGAAGAGTAAAGATTTATATGTAAGGTCAGCACCTTCTGGTATCTAACTCTTTTTGCCTTTGGGATTATATAGTGTGAATATCCAGATATTATAATATTCACAGTCATATGATCTTAGTTTATGAGCCGTCGGTGCGAAAACGTAAGATTTCGAAGTTCTGAAATACAGTATTATATATATATTACTACTTTCCTATATATTCTAAAAGGAGTACGTGATCTGTTAGCAGAGCAGTGAGCGACCTCTAAGCACTACAACAAACCTTTCCGACTTCTAAAGAATAGAGATTGTAAAAATGTTTTTTTTTTGGTTGTGCTCCTTATTCTTCTTCTATTTTGGAATACTATAAACTCACCCTGTACATTTTAATACTATGAACTTATAGTACTTCAGATCTATCTCTGCAACATATTAACAACATTTACTACAGTTATTTCCGTTGATAACTTACTACCTCACAGTTTGTAACACTGCTAATATTTTATAAAATAGTAGTCCCTAAAAAATAATTGTATACTTAGGGCCCGATGTAGGTAGGACTTATTTACCGAATCTTAATTACCGAATTTTACCGATTCGGTAATTAAGAATCGGTAAATAGGAAGGGGGGACATGTAGGAGCATCCAGATGTTCCTATTACCGAATCGGTAAAAATCTGTATTTACCGAATCGGTAAATACCGACCGGTAATGCCCATTCATTCCTATGGGCTTTGAAGCCCATAGGAATGAATGGGCATTACCGATTCGGTATTTACCGAATCGGTACCGAATCGGTAAATACCGATTTACACAAGGGTGCAGGGGGTGTCACTTTGACACCCTCTGGCACCCCAAAAGAGGCTGATGTGCCATGTGGCAGGCATACCTGCCCTAAGGGCAGGTCTGCCTGTCATATGGCATAGGTGTGCATGCACACCTGTGCATGCACACCGGAATCGGTATTTTAACATCAAATTGAATTTGATGGTAAAATACCGAATCGGTAAGGCTTGTGGGACTCATAAGAGTCCCACCTACATATCAAATTTACCTAATCGGTAGAAATACCGATTTGGTATTTTACAGAATCTGTAAATTTACCGATCGGTAAATTTACCGATTCTGTAAAATATGTGGCTCTACATACCATTTCTAAAATACCGGTCGGTAACGGCCGAAAATACCGATTTTCGGCCGTTACCGACCGACCTACATCGGGCCCATAGTGCTTTATTTAGGGCCCGATGTAGGTCACCAAATACCGGTCGGTAACGGCCGATTTTGGCCGTTACCGACCGGTATTTGATGATTGAGATGTAGGGGGCCTATATTTTACAGAATCTGTAAATTTACAGAATCGGGAAATTTACCGATTCTGTAAAATACCGATTCGGTAAATCTATATGTAGGTGGCACTGGAAACAGTGCCACAGGCCCCTAAGAATTCGTTCTTTACCGTGTAATACTATTGCATGGTAAATAACGAATTCCTGTGTACATGCACATCTGTGCATGTACACCTGTGCCATGTGGCACACAAGCCAGAATCAGGGGTGCAACAGGGTGTCAAAGTGACACCCTGTCCCCCTTGCGAATTCAGTAATTTTACCGAATCGGTATTTACCGATTCGGTAATTACTGAATGATACAGATTCGGTAAAAAAATCGGTAAAAATACCTACATAGCATTTACCGATTTGTAAATACCGAATCGGTAAAATTCGGAATTTACGAATCGGTAAATACTAATTACCTACATCGGGCCCAAAATGTTTTGATGAAGCGTACATTTCTAGGCTATATGACGTCATTTGTGTTTAACTGTTTTTTTATTTTTTACTTGTTATTGTTGTTGTGACCTGAGATGATGTAGTGCAGGAGTGTTTCTTGTAGCTCTTCTTTTCTACATTATCTAAAAGTAACTGATGCCCTCTTATATTAACAAGAATATGGGGCAACCCTTTTACAAACTATAGGCTACAAAAAAAGGAGGGTGTGGCCACGCTTATGGGATTATTTATGAATTGCATTTTTATTTGTCACCCCTCTGATATATACAGCTACACTTTCCTAAGAAAGTATATTTGTGATCGCTTAATAAAAACTGTTTCAAACCTAGACTTCATTTTTTTGGCAGCGCAACCACACCTACTATTTTGCTGCAAGGAAATAGCACTACCTGCACCAGAAGTAAGCCCGCCCTATAACTATACATTATAAGTAAACATTTCTCCCAAGAAGTAGCTTACTCAGAACCTTATTTAAATGTAGACCGCAACAGCGCGCATTCTTTTTCAACCAACTCCTCCATATTATAATTAGGGCTCCTGGTTTTCCGTTTAAACGGATTTTTACATATAAATTCAGACGGAAAACAAGTTTTCCTTTATCTGTATTTATATATAAAAACGGGAAAATACTAGTACATTTTGCCGCGCTGCCGACCCCCAACCATGTGGTGTCTCCCCCTCCTTAGAGGGTTAGGAGGTGTCAGCCCCGGCAGAGACAGCTTCCCCTGACCGCACCCGAGTACTTCACAGGTCTTTGAAAGACCATTTCCATGTTAATGAGGCTTTGTTGTTCCTTCGCCCCTTCTCAGAGCCCCCACGAAATTGGCCTCTGTAACCAGCTCCATACTAGCACTCAGAGGTCCTGCTCCAGTGACCGGTGAAGAACGGTACGGACATGTATCACGGGTCAAAGCTGAAATGTAGCGCCTGATGTGCGTCTGTCACTGGTGTGCAAGGACATGTGAGGGACACGCACACTCTGCTTCATTCAGAGATGTTACTGTGAAAGATGCACATGGTCGGCCGTGAGAGGCAGATCAGTGATTTCAAACCACTGGTACTCCTTTTACTAATCCACAGTGTCCCTCTGCTCACGAGTGTGCATCTGCACTGGGAACAGTGAATTTCTTTGCATATGGGCTAAAAGCTCTGGTCTGTCCGATGCGCCCAAGTAAGGGTGTGCTGCAGCATAAACTGGGATGCGTGTTGTTGGGGAATGGCACAACTGCTGACTACTCTCTGGTGGACAGAACCAGACAGTCAAGGTGGAAGTGATCTATAAATCAATTGTACATTGAGAGTGAGATGGCTTGTGACTGGTAAGGACTCGCAAATAAAGCAGCCAGTGCTTGTATGGTTTACGAGGGTACATCTGCACGTAAACTGCATGCATGTAGCTCTCTTCCTACATCCCTAAACGGGTTGTAGATCAAAATGACAACTTAACAAATGCTTCTCATGATGGGCCATCTTGCAATCGGCAAAATGCCAATTTTGCCCACGTAAAAGGTTAGCACATCTTGAATTAAATATGCTCTTTTGCAAAGATGGGACTTTTGAATAAGCAGCACTTAATCATTTACATTTATAGCAATAAAAAATATTATAAAAAATGTAGAAATCTAAGTATGTATGCTCAAAAAATCAGGAGTAAATTAATTCAACAATGAGATAAAGCTGGAAGTCGATTGTCAGATGCAGTGCCTGAGGAAAGCTCCTATTTTAGAAATGTTGGCAACCACCGAAAGTGGATCACAAAACGTTTTGACTGACACAATTACATGCCCTTGATAGTAAGCAAGGAAGGGCTTGATGTTAACACCTTTTACACAATATAAATATGACAAGAATTGTTGTACATAACTGTTGTGTTGCATTCTGTTGCTTTTGTGATGTTTTATTTTTTTGTACCGTTGTGTTTCTGTGTTGCTTTATCAGACTGTGTCATTGTTGTGGCTTTTGTGTTTCATTAAATTGTGTTATTGTTGCGGTGTAAAAAAAATAAATAATGATGCACAGGGTCACTTTGCAAGCAGAGGAGGTTGCGGGTCTCATTTCTCGTCTCTGCTGTCTCCCTCTAAATGGCAGCCTAGGTGCAGGATTGAAACTGTTTACTGAGTGAGGACTCGGCTACTTCAGCATGGGCGACTTCTGTTTTGCCTGGTCCTCAGTGCTTCTGTAGACGAGGGGGGGGGGGGGGGGGGGAGAGACCCGCAGCCTTCACTGGTTGCAAAGAGACCCTGTGCATCTTTCACAGTAACATCTCTGAGTGAAGCATAGTGTGTGTGTCCCTCACATGTCCTCGCACACCAGTGACAGGCATGCATCGCGCATCATCAAGGTGCTACATTTCAGCATTGATCCGTAGTTCTTTTTCCTGTGTCATCAGACACTCCAAAAGTACAAGACTGTCCGTGAAGTCTGGATATTCATTGGGACGACCGTGATATAAACATCCCAGCGTGGCCTAGGAGGTCCAATCCATAAAGGAAAAACAAATCCCACAATGTCTTTTAACCCAATTTGGCAGGATGAGCAGTCACCAACGATAAGGATTTCAGAATGTTTGTTAATGTCTGATTGGGTCATGGTGACTTGTTTATTTCACCACCACCTGGATTCATGCCCATCAAACGTGCTAGCGTCTCTCTTCATCCATTCTCCATGCATACCCATCAAACACTGCGCTGGCCCTTTTTGTTATTTCACTCTCCACCCATAATTCACATCCATCCAACATTGGGCTTGCATCTCTCGTAATATTTCGTGCATCTTGTTATTTCACTCCCGCCTGTATTCATGCCCATTAGACACCGTGCCGGTGACTCTTCTTATCTCAACCTCCATCCACCATTCACACTCTTCGAACACTGTGCTGGGGCCTCTCGAAATTTCACACTCTACCTGACATTCACTTTATCAAAGACTATTCTTTTCATGTTAGCTTTTCAAGCAAAAACACTCATTGATTTTTGAATAATGAGTGTAAAAGCTTTAAGTTGTATTCTCTATGAGTGTTTGATTTTTTTCAGTATGATGTTACTTTTTTTCAGGCCGCATATTACTGTAGTCTAGTGCATAATTTGAATTGAATTGCTTCCAGGTGTTTATAGCGGGACACAATTGAGTTGTAACTGAAGGCAGTGCGAGTTTCTCTCAGTGGGGCAGTATGGGGTTCAGTCGGGGAGAGAATGTGGCACTCTGCCGATGACAAACTGCAAGGTTCTGAGACAAATGGCTTGTTATAGCACTTTTAAGCATATTTGGGACATGCTGCATATGGCAAAGTTTTCAGATGAATGTATAGTGTTGACCTATAACAACCGAGCGCATGTGTGCATTGTCAATTTAAATAAATATGGAAAATACTAACTGTAGCGTCGTCTTTTGCTTGCGGCAAAAATAAATGTGGATAAATACAGAAAAAATGCCCCAAAAATAAATATGGATAAATACAGACGGAAATGGCAAAAAAATAAATACCATAAAACTGGGAGCCCTAATTATAATTTTCTCCAAAGATGTAGCATTCCCTGTCAGAAAAGTAAACACCACATTATAAGTAAATACTGCTCCTGTGAAGTATGCCACCCGCTGACTTAATAAAAAGAAGACCGCTACACACTCTGTTATTTTCCAGATGTGATTTGTAGGCCCCACGCAAATTATATAAATGGCCCTTAAAATATATCAAAAAAACAATTTTTACCTTCACACTCCTGGCCATCATCTTGTGACCACAGTACAGAGTTAATAGTGTTCCTACCCTCCCCCCTACTACTTTATTTCCCCGTACTCCTTTGAAGTGTGTCACAAAATGGCTGACAACAGTGAACTGTCCCACCCAATAAGGAGCAAACTTGTACTCGGAACACTTTAGTCAATAAAATGTCCATGGTGTTCTACAGAAGGGGAGGGAATGGCTGCCATCACTTCTACTTTTAATGCTTCACAGCCAATGAACATTAAGCTTGGGAAGGTCCTCCTTGGAACACGTTACCCATTGAAATGTCCCTGAGACTCTGAGGAGGAGAGGGGAATGGCTGGCAACACTTCTACTTTCAATGGTTGACAGCCAATCAACATTAAGCTTGGGAAGGTCCTCCTTGGAACACGTCAGCCAATCAGATGTCCCTTCTACTCCGCAGAGGGGAAGGGAATGGCTGGCTACACTTCTACTTTAAAGGTTCGCAGCCAATGAACTTTAAGCTCTGGAAGGTCCTCCTTGGAACATGTGAGCCAATCAGATGTCCTTGCTACTCCGCGTAGGGGAGGGGAATATCTGGAAACGCTTCTACTTTCAATGATTCGCAGCCAATCAACAGTAAGCTTGTTGTTGGAACACCTCAGCCAATTAAACCTTAATTGTGTTCCGCGCACAGGGAGAGAACACGCCCTCCCACATAATATTACAGTTCCTCTAACAAAGTGACACTATCCGTGATAAAAGTGAACACCGCATTATAAGTAAACATTACTCCGCATTATATTAAAGGAAGGCCGCAATACGACACATTGTTGCTTTCCCGATATGACTTCCACAGCCTTCTGAACATTGCTGCAATAGCGTGCATCGTTGTTTTGCAGGAGTGATTTCCACGGCCTACGCAACATTCACACTACCTGTGTGTGCACCCTGTACACTGCTTGACGCAATACAGTGCATTGATTTCCAGACGGGCTTTCCAGAGCCTACGCAACCTTGCCGAAATACCGCGCACCATTTTTCTGCGGACGTGATTTCCATGGCCAACGCAACATTCAAACTCCCTGCCTCTGCACCGTACAGACTGCTTAAAGTAACTCCACGGTGTTTCTACTATACCCTCATATACAATTTTTCTCTTTTTTCCCCTACTCCTTTCAACTGAGTTACAAAATGGCTGCAGACACTTCCTCGTTTCAACCGTTCGCAGCCAATGAGCCACATGCTCGTAACCCCTCAGCCAATCAGATGTCCGAACTCTCAAATATCAATATCTGTAAAATTTGATATTTCTCAAAAACTACTGAGCGGATTTACCCTGTTTAAGCAAAAGCGTGCTTTCTGGACCAAGATATTTTTCCCTGCCAAATTTGACATAATTCCCTTCAGCAGTTTGACCTGTAGCCACGTCTACAGTTTCCTATGGAAATTGCATGGAGAAAACACGTTTTGGGACCCCCTTTTTTTCTCAGCCCCCCCTTGACCAATCACCCCCAAACTTTGAAGATAGCAGCTGATCAAAAAAGAAAAACTTTTTGGTAAATTTCGTAAACATTCGTCAAATGACGCCAAAGTAATAAGCACATGAAAAAATGCTTTTCCTGAGGAAACGTGGTCATAATAATAACTACCTACTGGTGACTGCCAGTAGGTAATATATATATATATATATATATATATATATATATATATATATTCACCAAGATTCCTTGAACTCAAGGACGCCACTCCGCAGGTGAGTAGTTTAACCAAACTTTATTTTAGGAAGCTGTGCATCACGCCTGCATTTTCAAAAGTCCCCGACGCGTTTCGAAGCTTCCTGCTTCTTCCTCATGGGGCAACAGAAGGCACATCACGGATAACCGCATCCCTTCATTTAACCATTGCGCATGCACTCGCCAGTGAGTTGCATGCTGGTGAATGCAGTTCGATCTCTCCCACAGGTGGGGTCCGTTATAATGTCCTCCAAATTTCTCTATGATTTAAACTTTACAATTTTCAGCCCTCCAGTGGGCTCCAGGCGCTATGTTCAGCCTCCTTCCCTGACTCACTCGCGCTGCTGAACGGGTTGAGAAGTGCATCCCAGCAGCCCCATTACCATACTTCCAACGGGCGGTGCATCCTTCGCGGCTGAGGCTGCCGCTTGTTATCTTCACCAAGATTCCTCGAACTCAAGGACGCCACTTTGCAGGTGAGTAGTTTAACCAAACTTTATTTTAGGAAACTGTGCATGCGCAATGGTTAAATGAAGGGATGTGGTTATCCGTGATGTGCTTCTGTTGCCCCATGAGGAAGAAGCAGGAAGCTTCGAAACGCGTCGGGGACTTTTGAAAATGCAGGCGTGATGCACAGCTTCCTAAAATAAAGTTTGGTTAAACTACTCACCTGCGGAGTGGCGTCCTTGAGTTCGAGGAATCTTGGTGAATATATATATATATATATATATATATATATATATATATATATATATATGCACGCTCACTCCTTCCTCTTTCTTGGCCTCAGGAAAGCATTCCACATGGGCTCCAATAGTCATAAATTACTTTAATCCATGATTCGCAGGGACAGGCGTAACATGACGCGTTTCGGCGATGCCTTAGTCGTATGTTTACATTTCAAATGCCGTGAAGCGGCCATTTTAAGATCAGGGTAATACAAATCACATGACCAATAGATGATCAAGGTCAAAAGTGGACTACATCGTGCCGATATTGGGCGCCAACCTAGAGTGTGTCAATATAACTTTATCAAATATATAGAGTCTCTATATTCCTTGTAAACAGTATGACAATTCATATATTATAGTAATCATTGCAATAAATGTAACAAGCTTATTACTGTGACGATTGATATTACACAAGTCGATATCGACATTAATAATGCATTGTTATTAGTTCTTTCAACACAATTCATGCAACGTTTAAACATTCGCAAACAGAGGCATAATGTGGTATGTACACTAATCCCGCCGTGTATCGGCTGAATAACAGGTAATAGCTCATAAAACAATTCCGCCGTGTATCGGCTAACTAGCAATGATACTATACAGTTAATATCAAAGGACATAAATAAAGAGGTCAGCAAATTCAAAAGAAAAGTTTTTTTTTAAAACCATTCACATTTACATGAGCACTATCTCAGAATTCCAACTCAATTTGAATGTCAGGAGCCCCTGACTATTCAATTCCCCAAATGCACTGGCAATTCTTCACCAACATTTATCCCCTTTGGGGTCTTGGTTCCAAGGTCTATGATATATCTAGATTCAAGCCTACGGAGTTTTCTGATCCTATCACCTCCTCTCACACTTGTGGGAACGGAATCCAGCCCATAATAATTTAATAGATCCCTATTACTATTATGTTTCTCAGAAAAATGTCTGGCAACAGGGTAGGTGACATCACCCTTTGCTATTGCCCGCATATGTTCAAGGATTCTGATTTTAACAGAATGAATCGTGCTACCAACGTAGCGTAAGCCACATGGGCACTGCAGACCGTACACCACATAACTTGTGGTGCACGTGAGCAACTTTTTAATCACTTAAGGCTTGGATAAACCATCTACTTGAAAAGAAAGGGTCCTCTTACTTCCCATACACGCCTTGCATTTCCCGCAAGGGAAAAAACCCTTAGCTCCCTTAGGGTTCCAGTGCTTTTAACTTCAGAATGTAGGTGGCTTTGTACTAGAGTATCCCTTAATGACCTTGCCTTCCTGAATGTGATTAGTGGGGCACTGGGAATATCAGATCCAATAACATTATCAGTTTTCAAAATATGCCAATTTCGCTTCATAATCCTACGCAGCTGCATGGTGTCACTTGAAAATGTCGTTACCATCCTAAATTTATTTTTACCTATTTCATTCCGTTGTTTATCTGTTCTTGATTTGTTCAACAAACTCTCCCTCGGTATGGCCTTGACCTTGACCATAATGGTGAAAGAAGGAGTAGGAAGAGACAGAAAAGCAGTGACAAAGGGAGACAGCAGGGATGAAAACGAACCTGCAAGAATGAGATATAAAGGGACAGGAAGTGTTGGGTGGTGGTTTAAAGAGGCATGAGGTAGAATTAAAACTATTCGCTGGGCCGGACTGGCCGTAGCGGGCATCAGGTGTTTTCCCGGTGGGCTGGAAGGGTGGGGTCTGGTGCTGGAGGCCGTTTTTGTTACTGGGGGGAGGTTTTGCAGCAGTGCTGCAATATCAATCCCCTGTAACAAAAGCAGGCAGCAGCAATGCTACACACTCGCATCCCCGACCCATGGCCAGTCCAACTGAATTGCCAGGGCTGGCTTGTGTTCCCAGTCCGGCCCTGACTATCTGGCCTTGGCATTCAGAACTGCGAACTTCGAAAGAGCCGGACACAGTCTTATGAGCAAAACTTTGGGCCCCAGCACTTAATATTTTACAAATTAAGCACTGTCAAGGCTAGCAGGAGGTACTCCTAATTTGGCCTTTAACAGTGGTTACCTACCGAATCGGGATTACATATTGAGCAGGAACACCACACTTTGGAATACTTTTGCAGAGACTGGACCAGTGGTGTTCCGGTAATTCTATCATTTTGGATGCTCAGTACGGGTTCAGGAGGGGCTAGGTACAGTGGAGCAATGTGTGAATTTAGCTTTGCCTACTGGCAAATATACAACGGCTAAGTCAGGTTCCCTGCATCTGTGTTTTGCTGACCTTAGCAGTGCCTTTGACCTAGTGGATCACTCAATTTAGAGGCACACATTACTTTCACTAGGGGCTCCTGAGAACATTGTTTATTTACTCTCTTGGATGTATGATAATCTGTGTGCAAAGGAACGATATGGCCCCAATGGTGAACGATCTCCCTCTTTTAAAATCATGAGGGGAGTCAGGCAGGGCTGCATCCTGCTCCATTACTCTGTTCTCTTTTTATTAATGGAGATGATGGTACCCTACAGGCTCTGCAGTCTGACTCGCCCATACTTGGTGGGACTCGCCCATACTTGGTGGATGCCCATTCCCAGTGCTTTTGTATGTAGATGACGCGGTCCTAATGTCTAGGACCACTGCCGGTCTGCAGAGACTGATGGAAATTTCTGCAGACTTTATGGAGGCTAGGAAACTAGGGCCAGATGTAGGAGCCCAAATACCGGTCGGTAACGGCCGATTTCGGCCGTTACCGACCAGTATTTGGGTTATCAGATGTAGGAGGCTGAAAATTACAGAATCGGTATATTTACCGAATCGGTAAAATTACCGATTCAGTAAATTACCGAATCGGTAAATATACCGATTCTGTAATTCCAAATGTAGGTGGCACAGTTTACAGTGCCACAGGCCCTTAAGAGTCGGTATTTTACCACACAATCCTATTGTGTGGTAAAATACCGAATTCAGGTGTGCATGCACATCTGTGCATGCACACCTGTGCAATGTGACACACAGACATGCCCTTAGGGCATGTATGTGTGCCACATGTCACACAAGCCTGTACTTGGGGTGCTAGAGGGTGTCAAAGTGACACCCCCTGCACCCTTGCAGGATTCGGTATTTACCGATTCGGTAAATACCGAATCGGTATTGCCCATTGATTCCTATGGGCTTCAAGACCTTAAAAGACTTTGATGTTGAGACCCAGACAAAGAAACTAGACAAATTGGCCAAGGACATTAAGTATTTTGACAGGAAAAAGACCTACCCTTATCTGCAACCAGACTACTATAGGCAAGACAATCTTGGCCGGTTCTCCAACAGAGGAAGGGGAGGATACAGGGGTTCAAGAAGATATACCAACTTTTCGGATTCCTCTTACAGTGGTGACAGCGAGAACGACCAGAGCACATCCAGTGCAAATTACCAACAACAGGAACAATGGTATCAACCACAGGAATACCCACAGGAACACCACTCCCCTTTTTTAGAGGGCAGCCAGTGGAGACCACCCAGAGGAAGAGGCCGAGGGTCATGGAACAACCGCCCCAATCGAGGCAACCAACAGCAGAATTGGGACAGCGGGAGACAACAGGGCAACACCCCCAAGCAAGTACGTTTCCAGCAAGAAGACCACGGGGAGAGGAGCACGAGGAGGAAGACGTACAGGTGGTAACCAGGGCACCTGAGAGAAGTGATCCCATCATAAACTTGTCTAAATACACACTCACTGAAGATGAAAGGAAGATACTATGCAAAGGCCTCTCTTTTGTACCGACCTCCTATCCAAATAAATTCAACATACAAACTGAACTGACCAGGTTCTTCCGGAAACTGAGACTGAAATTCTTTTTCAAAAACAAACCAACTCCAGCTATGACTGCCTTCACCAATCTGCGACCACCGTCCACTTTTATGCCTTCAATGGCTTCAGTCGCCCATGAGATACTAACTTATGAAAGTGTGGTCATGAGAGATGTCTTCAAAGCCATCAATAAAAAACAATACGTAAAACAGAACATCAGTGGGGGTGAGAGGAGTGCCCTCCAATCGTTGAAAGAAAATAAATCTGTGGTAATCAAGCCGGCGGATAAGGGGGGCTCCATAGTCATACTGGATGTGGACGACTACAAAACTGAGATCCAATCCCAACTCACTGATGGGGTCAGCTATAGACCGGTGGCAAGGGACCCTACCAGGGAAGTACGGAAAGACATTGTGATTATCACAACACAAGCGTTAGAAATGGGATTCCTTTCGAAGAAAGAGTTCCAGTACCTCAATGTGGATCACCCTAGGACTCCCACTATATACGTACTACCTAAGGTACACAAGAACCTCGATAAGCCACCTGGACGACCCATCATATCAGGATGTGGCTCACTGATTGAACCACTTTGTAAGTACGTTGATGTTTTCTTAAAGCCCTTAGCGGAAGCTACCCCGACTTATTTAAGAGACACCATGCAAGTCATTAACCTCTTCGACCACAAACCATTCAGCAAACAGAACCAGATTCTTGTGACCATGGACATCGTCTCGCTGTATACCAGCATTCCACAGAGACCAGCGCTGGACTGCATGAGGAGAATACTCAATAGACGGGAACAACCTACACCAGTCCCTACAGAGTTCCTGATCGAATTACTTGAAATTGCCATGACAAAGAACTTTTTCATCTTCCAAAACACCTACTACATACAGAGTAAAGGAGTAGCCATGGGCGCTGCCTTTGCACCAGACCTAGCTATTCTCTATATGTCTGAGTTTGAGCAAGACTGCATCCTCGCACCAGACAATCCACACAGGGAGATGATAACAACTTGGCACCGTTACATCGACGATGTTATAATGGTATGGTCCGGAGATGAAGACATCCTCCAAGTTTTCTTAATCTGGCTTAACAACCAATCCTTGGACATCAAATTCACGATGCATTTGGATAGAGAGTCGATTGACTTCCTTGATATAAGCATCAAGGAGAAAGATGGATACCTATACACCACTCTCTTCCGCAAACCATCAGAGAGAAATTCTCTCCTACGCTACTCCAGCCACCACACGAGGGGACTGAGAGACAACCTACCCTTTGGGCAGTTTTTGCGCCTTCGAAGGAATTGCTCACAAAAAGAAGACTTCTTTAAGGAATCAGATGAGCTCATCAACCGTCTGATCGATAGAGGCTACCCTAAACGCCTAGTGAAGCGATCCCGCAAGAGAGCCTGGTTCCAGGATCGTTCAACCCTACTTGAAACCAAGAAACGAGCATCGTCATTTGAACGCATGATATGTGTAACAACATTCTGCACCCAGAGTAATACCATAAGAAAAAGTGTCAACAAACATTGGGGTCTGGTGGCAGACATCCTTGAGGTGCCGGAACCTCCTATGCACGCCTTCAAAAAAGCGAGAAACGTTAGAGACATGGTGGTACGATCCTTGCTTGAAACTCCACAGGCACCCACGATCCAGAGCCTATGGAATCTACCGGAAATTGTTGGACACTTCAAATGCACCTCCTGCAAAGCATGTCCTATGTGCTGGGAGACCAAACAAATCCAATATAACAACTTCACTATCAATCTCAAGTCGCTGACCAATTGCAACACCAGTGGAGTGATCTACGCAATTCTATGCCCCTGTGACCTCATGTATATAGGTCAAACTATACAAAAGGTTAAGAACCGTATTTTTCAGCACTGCAGCAGAATCCGGTGCTCCACAACCGGGGCCCCATTGGTGGAACATTTCAAAGAAAGGAATCATACACCTGAATCTCTACGCTGGCTAGTGATAGAGAAAGTATGCCTGGGACCACGGGGAGGCAACTTGACCTCCATCCTCAACACCAGAGAATGCAAGTGGATGCAAAAATTCCAAACTATAAGGAGAGGGCTGAATGAACTGGAGGCGAATTTCTCTCAGATGGCTAATTTATGTCCAGAATGAACACTCTGGGTCATCATAGACTCTTAAATTCCTCCTCCACATAATTTACTCTCCAGTGCATTAGCTGAATAGTGGTTACTTATGTTGTCTTACTTTAATCCTACAACAATTTATGGCTTTTTAAAATGCTCTAGGTCTTGTTACCGGTATATCCATGAATGACTACTTAATTCTGTTGTGTAGCCCACACTGAATTGACCACCAGGTGCCATAATTATTCACACTAGAATGTGTTCTGATTCTGGTCGCTTGCTATTTTTTAAGATACACTGTTAATTCTGTTGTGTAGCGCACGCTCAACTCACCACCGACCTCTTAATGTGCCATAACTATTCATACTTGAATGTGTTCTGATTTTGTGACGCTTGCGATTTTATAAGATACAATGTTTGAAATTGGACTTTCTAACGTACCTCTTAACCATAATGTAGGTTCATATGTTAATGATCAAACCTTGCTCTGTCTAAATCTCGATATGGCATGCGATAATCATTTGTGTACATTAGAGTTTCATGTGTGCAATTTTGACTGCTCGATCAATTCCTTTGATGCAAAAGCGACTGCCTTTTACTGAAACATCACGGGGTTGCTTTGAGACTATTTACTGTAACAACCGATCCAGGTCTTTACAGATCCCCCCTTGCAATCCTCCGCTCCAAGTCATTCCAGAGTAGACGCTCCCTTGGTCCTTCAGAACGGTTCCGCCCTACCTCCGCGCTGATTGGCTGAGTGTGACGAGCCCCTTCTTTCGCTTTACCGGCATCCAGCGGCTGCACCGCGAGTCTTCACTCGGATGCAGCGCGCAGCTGGAGCGGGAATCCAGCCATTGCGGTCCCGTCCTAAGGTGAGATTAGAACCCTTCCTGCCTGACCATACAACTAACTCTTCTCACAAACTTTGTTTGCCAATCCATGCCGTTGTCCGGCATGCTTCAATGCGCTACCTTACTATCATTACAGCTAAGGAGCAATTGAGGTCCCCGTGATTGAGGGACTTGCCCACAGCGTGTTTCCTGTACTATGGGTAATAGTACAACGTAAAAGTACGTCCCGCTCCTTTCGCCCATTCACCCCCTGGCAGTTTGGTATTTACTAGCACCTTGACGCCGATCTTTAATTCATTAATGTTTCAGATAAACTTTGGGAGCTGTACCGTGGCCCCGTTCTAGACGGCACAGACGTCTACCGTCTATCGATGTAGGTAATACCACATCCCGTGTTTCTTATACTCACTTCTTAATTAATTAAACACACAATCACTGATACATGTGTCTATCTTGCCCCCTAGGCTCTCCCCCCTCTTTCCTGATGAAGACCCCAACATGAGGCTGAAAGCAACCCTTTAGCGTAATCCAGGGGTCGAAACGTAGAACTACGCTTTGCTTACTTCACACCATAGGACTGAAATAAGAGATTGTGTCTCGCCCTCTATGTGTGATGATTATTTGGAACCTTTGCCAATTGATTTAGGGGTAAAGGCTTCTTAATTGCGAAATGATGCCACAAAAATGTCACCACACCTTTACCGTGTCCCACTCACTTCACTCACCCCTTCCCCTCTCACTGAGAGCACTGTTTTGAATGTTCGAATGTAATGAATTTACAATTACATGTTTACTTTGTCGTTATAATGAACCTTTGGCTGCAATTTGATTGGAACTTTGCGTAAATAAATGCCAAAAAATATTTTGATTTGAATTGTTTAAATTGAATCTTCTTAAATTTAATCCAAAATGAAGTTGTTGATTGTGTGAACATTGGACATTTAAATAATTGGCTTTCTTTAAGCCCAATTGAAATTTTTTCAACTCTGACCAACCCCATTTTTGTAATGATTCACTGACCCAGGTCTGGAGTTCGTAAGGGCCAACCCCTTTTTTGTACTCATACATAGGAATCAATGGGCAATACCGATTCGGTATTTACCGAATCGGTAAATACCGAATCTTACAGATTCGGTATTCCAGATTTCGGAATTACCTACATCTGCCCCCTTCCCATTTACAGACTCTTAAATACAGAATCGGTAAAATTCGGTATTTAAGAGTCTGTAAATGGGAATTACCTACATCTGCCCCCTAGAGAATAATATACATAAAAATCATTCTCAAAGACTTGTGGTAGAAATATCCCTGAAATATAAGACATTTTTTATCAAGGGCATCCCTATTGTGAAGGTCAATTTCTTTTGTTATTTGAGTATCCTTTTTACTAATAATGGTTTATGGACTCAACACATTCAAAATGTTTAATCCATAAGAAGTGTGTGCAAGGGACTTTTTTAGTCCTTTCATACATTTGTCAGCAGATCCATCATGGAAATAGTTAACATTAAAAAGCTAGGGCTCTCTCTGACACTATGTACAGAGGGGGGCCTGTGAGGTGATACTACCTGTAGCCAACTGCAGGTGGAAGACAATGCCTTTCTTAGACGCCTCTTGATTACCCCAGCTTCGACACCATCCACCATTGTACATAACGAAGTGGGGTTAACCCACTTGGAGGCCCTGCTCCCTCTTAAGCCCACTTTACTCTGCCACTCAATTTGGGCCAAAACTGAAACAGCTTTTATGAAATCTATCATTTTGGACTGCCTAGCATTAGACCATGTTCTTAATATCCCTTGACTATCCTGTATTTATGAAGTTTCTATATCGTTGCTCGATACCCCAGTGCTCCAAGACCCTTACTTAATCCTTGTTTTTCATAAGACCGAGGTTAAGGCTCTGTTTTTAGGTGACAGACAGAAAATAGGACCCTTGTTGAGTCCAATAAATTGATTGTTGTTTCTTATGTGTCAGACGCTTATCCATAGGGACTTCAATTGTATCTATCTTTGGTGACCATTATGCAACATTGATTTGTTTTATCAAGGCAGGGTATAGTTCACCATGTTGTCACCGTCCCAATTATGAATCAGTGGTGCTCACTGCTGTCTTACTTTTGGGGGCATTGACTGACCTGTTGTTGGCCACCTGTTCCGCTGCTGCTTTCCCGGTCCTGATACCCCTCCCCCGCCGCAGCTCTCGGCAATGCAGCACGGTTTGCAGGTGAGGGGGAACTGCAAGTCCCATCAGCCTTTGCGGCGGAAGCCGCCGATGCCCAGACTGCGCCCGGAGGCGCATAACATTGAGGAGAGCCCCGGCAGAGCGGGCGCTCACTGCTGTCTTACCTTTGGGGGCATTGACTGACCTGTTGTTGGCCGCCTGTCCCGCTGTTGCTTTCCCGGTCCTGATCCCCCTCCGTCGCCGCAGGTCCCGGCAACGCTACGCGGTTTGCAGGGGAGGGAGGATTGCAAGTCCCATCAGCCTTTGCAGCGGAGGCCGCCGACGCCCAGACCGCGCCCGGAGGCGCATAATAATTGAGGAGAGCCCCCGCGTCACGGGACCGTGCGCGGGTCAAGCTCGGGTTAAGCCCGGGACAAGGGCGGGACCGTCTGTGGCCGTCCGGGGCTGACCGAGGACGGGACAGGGCCACCCTCTTTGACACCCAGATTAGGATATTCTCTAGAAGGTCAGTGTTAAAGTGACCATTAAGTTCTAGTGTTATAGGGGCATGGCCGCAAATGGAGCTGGGAGGGGCCGGAAGTCCACTACAGGAGATGTTGTTGGAACCTTTGACCAGTTCCTAATTAGGGCTTCTTCTGTCCTACAAAGGGAAATTGAACTTACTGAAAAGCGTTTATCTATGGATCAATTATTTAACAAACGATCCTCTTTGGGTACGATAGCTACAGCCCCATCTCCTCCTCCAATCTTGGACGCAATATTAATACAGCCACCACCGACAGTACAAGTAGGAACTAGAATTGCACAGGGTACATCGGTGAGTGAGGCCAATACTCTAAAGGAGGTAGTGGTGATGTTGCATAGCCCACCAGTGATCAGGGCCCCTTTTGAGTCCATACTAGAAACAACTCCCCAAAACTCTCGTTGCACCAGATCCGGCCATTCCGCTAGGCCGGTCACGGATATGAACTCAGGGTTAACAAGTAAAGTCCCTGATCCAGTAGCTAAAAGAAAGCGTGGAGGAACTGCTTTAATTAATAAGAACACTAAAAGGCAGAAATGCTTTACAAAGGATGTTGAATTGCCTGAGGTTGACTTAGTTGGACAGCTTCCTGGAACAGACAAGTCGCTAACAGAAGTTGATGAAGCTACGTCACTACTAGAGAAAGGCGGGAACTTTTGGGTCAAGATGGAGCATATATTTATACAGTCATGCCTTCCGATCCACAAGAGACTGGACTCTATTGAAAAAAGACAGTCCTGTCTTGAATCACTATGTATACCTAAAGCGGGAGGGACGGGTAGGGGGAACTAGTTGATGTCCAGTAATGGCCCAAGTGCATCTGGGCCAAGTCAAATAGGTTCTCACAGCTTACCTTTGGGGGACATATCCGGGGAGAGGGTACCAGCTGCACACTGTGCCTCAGTAGATACTCTCTTACCTCCCCAGCCAGTGACAATGCCAACAATGTCCCCAATTAATACAAGGAATACGGGGGAAAGGTGCAAGATTGTTGGCAGCAGTCACGAACAAGGATTTAAGCAGGCAACAAATTTGGGCCAGGGGCCCAGGCCACTGGGCCCCGGTAGGCCCCAGCTGCCGTGCCTAACCTTGCCCCCGGAGTCAGTCCCCATTGTGGTGGTCCTTGCGGGGGGTCCCATCCCTGAGCCCGGATAAAGTTGAAAATTACAGGGACCTCAAAAATAAATGTATCTACTGGTTGAATCGATATAGACCTCTCCCGGCTAGGGGAGCCAGTAAAATTCTATTCGCCAGATGAATAGACTGGGTGGGGGCCAGAGAGATGAACATAGACGGGGATTGCATTGTTATCAGTTTTAGGGACAGTAGGACAGTTAGGCACATTTGTAATCTGAACCCAGGTAGCCTAAATACTTGTATTAAAACCCTGCCATTGACCTATTTTTATCCAAAGGTAAGGAGGCCTTCAAGGGATATATTTCAGGAGAACAATCAGTTATTCAATGTCAATTGCGGAGAAATTAATTCACCAAATGTGTAAATCATATAATCAAAATATAAACACATTGAAACATATAAACATATAAACAACAAAACACAGAGGTGTATATAAAAAGAATTTTATCAAAAAGTTCATTAAATCAGCAATAAATCAAAAAAGCAGGTAGGGAAATGCTGGTATAAATGACGTGATAGTACAATAATCAATACCACAGCAAAACCTAAAAAGAACATCTATCTCAAAAAACAAGGTGAATCAAACACTGTAGAGATAAGATGAAGGTCGACGTTTCGGTCTCTTTACAATAAATTTATCGAGACCATCCTCAGGACTGATGTCATTAAAACACTGCTGTAAGCTGTGCTGTAATCTGTAACATAAATGTTGGCAGTTACAAATCTAACGTAATTAAAAAACCAAATTACTCCATACACCCATGTGACAAGACTAACTACAGAAAAACATGACTGATTAGAACTAGACATGACTTACTATGTAACCAAACTGACTATAACAAAACAGACCTGGTTAGAAAATAAGCAGACACTTAATACAAAATACAAGACAAAAATCATCATATAACTGCATTGTAATGTTACCTAGAAGGCAAGTACATTAATCTAGGTTTGTGTCATCTGACAACAACTTGTTGTTTCAAAGCAATACAGTCGGTTGTGCAGGTATTATTGAAGCCCATCATACATTGAGACCGCGAAATCATAGCAACAAAGATGCTAATGATGGAGTCAGCAAAGATAATCAATTACTAAAGGGAAATTCTTTATATATATAGTGGTACATCCATGAGTCAAACCTGAATTTTGCACCAAAATTGTATCATTATCATAACTTCAGACTACCCAACAAGATAACCTGTACATGCTGGGACCACACAATTATATACAATATAACTAGGAATGATGTAGATGTCTCACAAACATACCGAATGGACTGAGATACCACAGTGTTGGTCTCAAAAGGTATTTTATCGTTGTACCCCGGTACGTGCCTGCATGAAAAATCACGTGCTTAGTACACATTTCGTGACCACAGGATGTAGAAAGTAAAATTGAGTATGAAGTAGGTACCTATATATAGAGCACCTTGATTCACCTTGTTTTTTGAGATAGATGTTCTTTTTAGGTTTTGCTGTGGTATTGATTATTGTACTATCACGTCATTTATACCAGCATTTCCCTACCTGCTTTTTTGATTTATTGCTGATTTAATGAACTTTTTGATAAAATTCTTTTTATATACACCTCTGTGTTTTGTTGTTTATATGTTTATATGTTTCAATGTGTTTATATTTTGATTATATGATTTACACATTTGGTGAATTATTTTCTCCGCAATTGACATTGAATAACTGATTGTTCTCCTGAAATATATCCCTTGAAGGCCTCCTTACCTTTTCATTTAATTACCCAAGCCCTCAAGGGTGTAACTGGGTTGCTCACCTCTTTGAATCACTATTTTTATCCAGGCACTTATAACAAGAACTGCCCTGAGCACAAGAGGGTGGGGATCAAACGGATGGGTGAAGATAACCGAGGAGATAATCCTATACTAGGAAATTCAAACTGGGACAGGCCACTATATAGCCCAATGTCATTCGACATGTTTTATATTCACAACAGATATAACGACCTGGACTCTGTCGACTGACTAACGAGATTAAATAAGTCCCCCTCCCACATAGTAGAATGTAAAAATATGCTGGAAGTAAAGGCTAGCTTCCAGCACTTGAATCATCTTTTTGCCGTAAACAAAACTGTGCCTGAGGATAGCCCTCTTGGGGATAGAAAGTGCATAAGTAGTGGCTACTCATTGAGCAGGACAGGAGGTGACAAGGGAAGTAGTGATTCCAAGGTGGGGTACCCATGTAATGAAAAGTCATAAAGAAAGAAACAATTCAAATGTTGAGTAGGATAAGATATGTGCAAGAAACTAAAAGTTAACGATATCCTGAACATTGATTGGCAATTCAGACAACGATCGACTAGAGAAAACTGGCTTCGTAAAGGGTCAGTTTCAGGTGACGGGGTCAGAATCTATGCAGTTCACTCGCAAATCGAAAAGGGCCTGTTAATGCTTACATGAACAACGAGGCCCATGCAGCTTCGTTCGTTCGTTTACCACCTAAGCCTACGTGAGGGCAACATAATATGGCGTCTTCAGACGACGCAAACAAAATGGAGTCCGGTCCCGAAAACCACAGAACCTCAGGCCCTCCTTTTGCCATTACGTAGGCAATGACCTAAACCCACGTCAATCTGAATCCAGGTCTATATTTATTCTCATCAGGTCATCAAGGTGTTGCTGTAACATCATCTTATTATCCTTCACTTCTCTCGTGATGGGTCTTCTCACACAGATCGTAGCACAAAGGCCAAAAATGGCGGGACCACACTGGATGCATAAGCAACACGAGAAAAGGATCGCTAAAACCATACCAAAGAACATCAGAATCTTCCAGCCCCATTTGGACAGCAGTTCCCAAAACCATCCTATCAACGACCAGTTCCCTTCGTCTACATGTATAGACTCAGCGGACTTATGTAACTCAAGATGGCTTGGTACACTGTCGGGGCGTTATCTGGTATGAAAACGCAGCAACTAGACCCGATCAATTTACATACTCCACCTCTATCTGCAAGTATAATATCTAAAGCAAAGCGGTTCTGTAATGTCATAAGGCGATCCGCTTGAAGCTCAGCTGTAATATTGCTAAGGGCACCTGCAGTCTCATTTATAGTGGCTTTGACCACTCTCGTAAGCTGACGAATATTCCTACTATTAGCCATAGGACCCCAAAAGGGCAGGAAACCCTTAAAGAAGTCTTCAACTTCTTGTGCGGCAGTGTCTTTCAAATCGATAACACCTCTACCATAGCTTGTCTTATGGTAGTTGAAAGCAGCTGTGTATGTAGGGGGTAGCAAAAATGCCACATAACATGTGCCTGAAAAATCAGAAGGCAACCATGTATATGCTCTATCATAACAAACAAAATACGGGCTTTTAGCTGGCACGAACGGTGGAGATTTCTGGGACGTATAGACATAGGTGTGAACGCACACACTCTTACCAAGCTGAGCTCTCGGATTCTGACCATTACCTTGCAGACAAAGATGACCTTGGTGGGGTACAATCCAAATAGGAGGAGACCTTTTCTGTCTCTCTTTCTCTGTCAGACTAATGCTATATCTCGTCTTGTTCCAACCAACATATGCTCGTACCTCATCTTTAGGGATAGCATTATATGCATCAATATCTCTGACCATATCTACTATTGCCTATATCAAAGCATTATTATTCGCATTATCTTTGACAGAACGTACAGGAGATGCTTCATTCGCATAGATAAACATTGACTGGAGTGCCCATACTGACCCATTAGGCGAAAAAGGCAAAACCAAATATGGCATTCCCTTATCAGTCGTATGTGGTATAAGACCACACACCCAACAATTTGTGGTATTTACAACTAGCTGATGCTGATGCAACATCTGTATAAACAAATTGTTCACAAATTCTAATCTTCGTGTCTGTTCATGTTCAGGCAACGTATGAAACTCATGTGGGGAAACAGTAGAAAAAGAAAAAGTAGGTTGGGAGGTAGATGTAAGCGTCTGTTGTGAAACATAGATAATCCAACCCACACAAACCAACGTAATATTCAAAAGCATAGGAAAACACAGTATTAAAAAACATTTTCTACGAACCAATATACACATTTCCGCTCTAAAATCGACTCTCTTAACACCCTTGTCGGACTCAAAAGACTCCATCCTCTAACGTGCTGCTCACGGCTATTAACTTCTTCACTTAAGTGTGCGTCAAGATCGTACTAACGACCCTGAACCACAGACCTTGTGTCAATACGCGGCTCACCCCTTAAGGCTGTACCGCGACCCTGCAGTTGAGTCCGGATGGTGACTCGAAAAAGGAAAAAAGGAAAAAAGGAAAAAAAAGTCTCTTGATCTGACAAGGTGTAATTCACTACATAAAAAATTCAATTTTTATTTGTCCATTTTAGACGTCCGTTTCGATCTCAGATTGTAACGCTCTTTGCCAGGCACAGTTTGATCCTTAAAGAGGACTTCCGGATTCGTCGTGTCGAGTCTCAAAGGCGAAGGCACAGCAGCTTGCAGAACATCATCATCCTCGCGTTCTGACTGAGTCCATGTCAAATGTGCATCACTAAAAGGTACAAATCTAGGAATCCTTTCACACTCTGAGTCGGCTATTCCATCCCTCACCCACTTATCATATGGTAGGGGCAAAGGAACTTTTTTAGTATGGGTGGCATGCACCCAGTTTTTTTACCAGATACTCTAACAGCAGTTCTAGTGACCAGTAACACCAAATATGGTCCAGTCCATCTCGGTTCCAAATTCTTGGCTTTCTGAAAATTCTGGATTAACACAAAATCACCAGGTTGGATCGTATGGCCTGGATCTGCAGTAGCTGTCGGCAAACTGTCATAGACCTATTGGTGGAGAACACGTAATTTAGCAGACAAGTCATGTAAGTAATCCATCAACATAGGGTACTCAATGTCACTGTAATTTTTAGGACGAGGCACACCCCAAACATTCGCTGGACAACCAAAAACTATTTCGTATGGGTTAAGTCCCACACGAGAATGCAATGTCGTCCTTGTTGACAAAAGAGCCAACGGCAAGGCATCCGGCCATGTAAGACCAGTGCTCACTTGTATCTTAGCTAATTTCAGCTTTAAAGTACCGTTATATCATTCGACAAGTCCAGCAGACTGGGGGTGATTCGCAGCATGGAATTTCTGATTTATTCCCAAACCAGCACACACTTTCTTCATGATTTGACCCACAAATTCACTCCCATTGACGCTCCATACAATTCTCGGCAATCCATACCTAGTGAAATACTCCTTGAGCAAAACCTTGGCTGTAGACAAGGCAGTATTATCCTTTAGGGGGTAGGCCTCTATCCATCTGGAAAAGGCGCAAACAACCACAAGGACATACTTCAAATTGTTACATCTCTCCATGTGAATGTAATCTAACTGTATCACTTCAAACGGAAACGTCGGAGGAGCAAAATGACCAGCTGGAGTTGGAGTTCCCTTGCCAGGATTATACTTCAGACAAATCATACAGTGCTTCACCACATTCTCAGCACATTTAGGAATTCCAGCATTCTGCCGTACTGGAGCCAACAACTTACATATCCCTTTTGAACTGATATGAGCCATTCCATGAGCCATAGTAACCACCGGGAGCACATACGCATCAGGCAACAACCATCGCTGGTGTTCTGACAACTCAACCCAACAACTCGTCGGATCCAACATACCTGTAGTTTCTCTCCACACACTCACTTCTTTTTCCGTAGCTTCAGCCTGAATCATCTTTACACTTTCTATTGTGTCTTCACACATTCCACTTTCCACAACCCATCTTGCAGGACCTGCCACATACATACGGCTCATCATGTCTCTCGCCGTTTCCTTCGCAACTTCATCCGCAAATGCATTCCCTCGACCTACGTCATCCACAACTTTCTTATGCGCACTACACTTCACAATTGCAATCTGCTTTAGGAGAGTAAGTGATTCCAAAAGTTCATTCACTAACTGCCCATGCTGAATTTTTGTGCCATGAGAAGTAAGGAATCCTCTTTCTCTCCACAAACGCCCAAAACTATGGGCAACACCAAACACATACTGGCTATCGGTATAAACATTCACTCGCTTTCCCTCTGACAATACACACGCTCGTGTCAATGCAATCAACTCTGCTGCTTGCGCAGAATTCTGTACTATGCGTGCTATTTCAACAACTGTATGTAAAGTTGTGACGGCATATGCTGCAGTCGTCTCACCATTCGGAAGCTTGAAACACGAACCATCTACCCATAAGGTACCATCAACATTCTCAAGAGGAGTATCTTTTAAATCAATTCTAGCCTTCGTTTCTTCCTCTGTTCGAAGAAAGCAATCATGCTGTTCTTGAGCATCTGACTCTACAGAAATCGGCAACAACGTAGCTGGATTCAACACATTACATCTTTTAATGTGCACATGGCTAGCTAAAAGAGTCAACTCATAACCTGACAGACGTGCACTAGTAAGGTGCTGTGTCTTGGTCCTGTTCAATAAGGTATCCACTGCATGTGGGACCATCACAATCAACGTATTATCCAATACCAAACCAGCAGACTGTCGGATAGAAACAGTTGCTGCCGCTGTAGCTCTCAAACAGCTCGGCAACGCTTTAGCTACCGGATCTAACGTCGCTGAAAAATAAGCACATGGACGTTGCTTGTCTCCGAATTGTTGCGTCAAAACTGACAATGCACAACCTTCTTTGTCGTGCACATACAACGTAAAAGGTTTACTGTAGTCCGGAGTACCCAATACCGGAGCCAAACACAATGCATCACGTAATTCAGAAAAGCTTTTCTGACACTCATCAGACCAAGGGAGAGGATGCGGAGTATCTTTAAGAGTCAGCGCCAACAGAGGTTTCGCTAGCAGGGAAAAATTAGGGATCCATTGTCTACAATACGAGGTGATACCTAGGAAAGCATGCACTTCTCTCTGTGTGGATGGTACAGTCATTTGCGCAATCGCTTGAATTCGTTCTGGGGTCAACCTTCTTCCCTCCTTCGACAAGAGATGACCTAAGTAGGTTACTTCTTGTCGGCAATACTGTAACTTTGAAGGTGACACTTTATGATGAAGGTCAGACAAATGTCGCAACAAAGAAAGAGTAGCCTCTTTACAAATCTCTTTGTCATCAGCAGTAACCAACAGATCATCAACGTATTGAATAAGAGTAGCACCAGAAGGCAACACAAAACTATCAAGCTGAGTTTTCAACGCCTGACTATAGATGGAGGGACTATCACAATAACCTTGGGGAGCTCTCTTAAACCAGAAGCTTCATCCTCCTAAAGAGAAGCCGAAAATATCTCTACTCTCCTCAGCAATCGGAATGCTAAAGAAAGCATTCTTTAGGTCAATAACAGAAAACCAGGCTGCCGAAGCAGGAACAAAGCAGTGATATCCGGAACAACAGGAAACTGTGGCACCACAATCTTATTCACCTCTCGAAGGTCGATCACAAACAGATACACATGTGGCTGAGAAGCATCAATACGCTTAAGGACAGGCAAAACAGGACTGTTACAGGACTGTTACACACATTACCTCTCATTTCTTCAACTACACCCTTCTCAACCAAATCATAAATAATCACCAAAAGAGCTCTCTCACCATCACTAGAAATCTTATATTGTGGAATACGAGGTAGCCTAGCATTCGACTTGAGAGTGACAACATAGGGTGGAATCTGCAAGAGACCAACGTCATTGGGACCTGTAGCCCAAAGTGTATCAGGAAGAGAACGCAATTCCAGTGGAAGACAATCTTTAGACAAATACATCGGAGAAATCACTTTCTTACCCAAGGTAAGATGTACTCCCGAAGGGGAGCAATGTAATGTCGCATACAATCTTTTCAGCAAGTCCAAACCCAACAGATTCTCATTACAACCAGTCGTTAGAATAAGAGGAGTTTCCAATTTACAAGGGCCAATAGAAAGGGGCAAAGGATTAGAAATCGGATTACAAACTGGGGTGCCTGAAAATCCTACTGAAACATTGGTCAAACCAGACAAAGCTGCACCAGGAAGTTTAGAGTGCATAATAGAAATCTTTGTCGCACCAGTATCCAAAAGAAAAAGTTGTACCACACCTGAAGCAGTCACTTAAACATAAGGTCTACTCTGATCTACTGGAACTGACACTACTCCCTCTCTTTGCCCATGGCTGTCCTAACTATCATAACCAGCACTCTCACTCTCGACATAATAATCGTCAACATAGTACTGTGCAGACTGACCACTCAGAACATTCTGTCTGTCAAAGTAATTCGCAGAATTCTGAAGGGAAGAGGAACGCTCATTCTGGGGTAACACACCACGTCCCCTACCCCTAGGAGCTTGCTGGAAACCACCACGACCTCTCTGACCAGGTACGCCATTCGCACGCTGTAACAGAGCCAGGCAATTATTCTTGAAATGACCTTCCTCTCTACAATAAGCACACTGATTAGGTCCAGGAAAGAATCGCTGAGCATAAGGCTCAGGCTTCTGTAACAATCTCTGAAACTGTGGAGGTTGCTGAAACTGAGGCTGATTCTGACGAGGCGGATAAGCTTGCTGCAAAAGAACTTTCGTCTTCAAATCTCTAGTCTTCTTCTCTACTTTATCCTTCTCATCTTTATCCCTATTCTCATAATATTGGGCAGTAGCCAATATCTGGGCCGACGAAGAAACAGCCCATGAACTCTCAGAGTCCTTTAACTTATTAGAAAGCTCGGGAAGCAAATTAAAAACAAATTTGTCCACGAACAACCTTTGACCACCTTCCGTACTCATGTCCTGACCACTATGATCGATAAACGTCTCTTCAAACCTTGTGAAGAAATCAGACACACTCTCGTCTTTCTTTTGTTTGCATGCTGATAACTTATCCCAATTCACTCGCAAAGCAGGCATCATAGTTTTCATTAGATTAATAATTTTACCAGGTAATTCTGCAACTAAAGGCTCAGGTTTGGCACCTCCAACCTGTCGAGCATCTGTGGCAACAATATTAGCCCATGTATCACCTAATTCTGCCGCATGATTCTCATGACGGATCTTCGCCCACAAAGGTTGAGGAACTACATTACCCATCAACAAATCTATGTCAGCTAAATTCATAATACATGCTTCAACTGTCTGGGACAACTCCTTATAATAACCAGCAGGATTCTTATGGGGGTCAGGTAAGGCCTGCTTAAGAGCCAAAACCTCTGCTCTTTTCCAAGGAACATGTACCCACACTCGCTGAAAATGTGCCGGAACGGCATCAATGTTATGAGCGGCATCAGCCTGAACTGCTTCTCTCCATACAGGAGGAACCTCTCTCACAGGGTACTGCTTCACTTTCCTCCTAACAGAAGAATCAGGTTTGTACAATGTCTGAGACGTTAGTCTAGTCCTGAAGGCAAGTATCGTCTCTACAGCATCTACAACATCAGATTCCACTATCGTCCCTTTAGCAAACTCTGACTGAACATCAAGCAATTCCTGCGGAATCAGACCCAACTCATTATCTTCCCATTCCTGCTGCAGAAAAGTACACATTACATCAAAAACATACCTCTGCTTAGGCGGCTCCCACTGAAAGAAAACATCCATAACTGCTGGCAAATTATACCTGGAAGGATTTAAAATCCATCTACGAGCCAATAAATCAAACACCGCCCGCTCTTCGGAACTAGGAAGCTGACTACGACTCTGCTTACGTTCCGAAACAGGGGTCATAATCAGTGGCCCAAACAATGGAGACAACAGATTAACAACAGTCTCAGTCATTCGTCTTCGTGCAGAAGGAGAAGAAATAGGTGTAAAAACAGGAAAATGAATATCTTGAGGCAAAGTAGGAACAAGAGCAGTAGGAGTCTGAGTTGCAGAAGCAGAAGGCAAAGGAGTTTGAGGCAAAGCTGGTAGCAAGGCTTGCGACCCTAGAGTGGGTTGCGCAGTAGGAGGTAAAACCATCTGTGGAGCACCGGGTGGCTGAACAACAGCAGGAGGTTGAACAACAAAGGGTGGAACAACCGGGGGGTAATAGAGGCGCAGTAGCACCCTGCACATAAGGGGGTGGCAACCTCAGTAAATGAGAGATCAAAGGATCTTTTTCAGGGTCTTCCATCACTTTCGGAGGAGAAGACGGCAAGGCCGGATAACATTTATCTATGGCCATGCAACGCTGTCTATCTGAAACTTCACTCACTCGATCTTCCTCGTCTGCTTTAAACTGCCTAGCAGCTTGTAGTACTGACATATTCTTATCTTTCCTATCTCTTTTTGCTTGCTTAATTTCTCGCTGTTTGGCTTCCTTTCGCCAGAGGCGGAAAGAGTCATACATTGCCGGCCGGGCTTTCTTCTTAAATAGCGCAACTTCCAGATTATCTAAAATATTTAATTCAAAACTACCATGTTGGGGCCATCGTAAAACACCATCCTTCCTCGTATAGCGGACCCATACTTCATTATAAGTAATAGGACCCACTCCGTGTTTTGAATAGAGCTCATAAGTCGGAGTTCCAACCGGAGGTATCGGACACGAATCCTCAAATCGGGAATCCCTGTTGCAACCACAACTGAACCATTTCCTAATTTTGCTAAGACCAGGCATCTTATAGCTCACTAATCTAGCTTCAAACTTCAAGGGGTTATCAACTATCGATACACTCGTAAATATACGAGCCCCTCAGCTTCGGCTATTGCAACATCCAAATCAAAACCAAGAACCAAAACAAAGTCGTGGGAGCGACCCACTTATACTTAACCAAAGTATCTGTCATGCCACCAGAAGACCGTCTATCGTCTCGCTCTACAAAGGATCAATCAAGGGTTCAAGACAGGGCGACAGTCAGGGCAGCAGTCCTTCATAGCCGTCGGGAAGCAGGAGGCCTCGCAGCAAAGACTTTCGGTCCACGTCGACATACAGGGGTCGATGAAGTGGCGGCCTTCCTCCAGAATTTCCTCACGTGGCTCCTCACGATCCTCGGGCTTGGACCGGTACCGCTGAAGTCGCCCCACGTTGGGCCCCAACTGAAGAACCGGGTTTTCTTAGAACCCAGCGGTGCCAGGGACACACCCGAAGTCTTCGGATTCTCCTGTCTTGGTATACAGAGACAAGGAATACTTCTAGGTGGCGTCAGAGATCAAATTTATTAGCTGCAGCTAGTAACAGTAAACCAAGCAATACAACACGGTGTACGACTCAGGCGACTGCTCAACTTTCGTAGAGCAAGACATCTCTTTTTATGCTACTTTCGATCAATTACAAATGCACACCCACTGCGGCAAATTCTGACCAATGGAATACATTTCACATACATTATTACATTCCAAAAAGCTCACTTTACATCGTACCAAACCCACAAGTTATTTATTAGGACTGTCCCAAATTCGATTACCACAGGCCGGACAAACCCATAATTGAAAGCACTACCCATGTATTGAAAAGTCGTAAAGAAAGAAACAATTCAGATGTTGAGTAGGATAAGATATGTGCAAGAAACTAAAAGTTAACGATATCCTGAACATTGATTGGCAATTCAGACAACGATCGACTAGAGAAAACTGGCTTCGCAAAGGGTCAGTTTCAGGTGACGGGGTCAGCATCTTTGCAGTTCACTCGCAAATCGAAAAGGGCCTGTTAATGCTTACATGAACAACGAGGCCCATGCAGCTTCATTCGTTCGTTTACCACCTAAGCCTACGTGAGGGCAACATAAAATGGCGTCTTCAGATGACGCAAACAAAATTGAATCCGGTCCCGAAAACCATGGAACCTCAGGACAATGTCCAGGACTTTAGGATTCATTATCGGATGGATAGCGATCATAACGCATTGCTAATATCCTTGAAGCCCGGAAGTTGGGGAATGAGAAATACTGTACCCGAGACTAACTCCCCTCTGCATCCCTTCTCCTCCACAATAATAGGAGGACATTTAAAGGGCCTTATATTGTGGGCTCTCCTAACCGGCAGTCCGAAATATACTGTCAAGTCTTGCCCTATCTTAGTGACATGGCAGTGGTGGGGTCTGAGGGCGTTGTAGTTGGATTGGATAATAGGTCCGTGGAAATTCACCAATAGTTAGCTTCAACACTATTAGAGGTCTTCTTTCCATTTCAGGTGTGCAAAGAAAAAGCACCCAAGACCCATCCCTGGTATACTGCTGAATGCCGAAAGCTGAAAGGAGAGCTGGTTAAAGCAGTTAAAGTTAAAGACAAACTCCGAATTAAGTCACTAAGGGTGTTCCATAGGCAAGTCCTAGAAAGGGAAAGAAAGTCATGGGAGGAGGGACAGTGGGAAGATTTGAGGGAGGCATTACAACGCAGAGATCTCAAATCGTTCTGGGCAATTGTTAGTACTGAGGGCAGGGGTGGGAGGAATGCCGTAAGTCCTAATATAGCCCCAACATTATGGGAAGAACATGTTGGTGGCCTATATGCTCAACCAAGCACTGGCGACTCCGAGTCGGAGTCCCTAAGCCTCCTCCATGAGTATCGATTGGAGGGGGCCCAGGAGATATCGATTCTGGAGGTCGAGACTAGGTTATTACCGAACAAAGCACCGGGGCTTGATAAAATCCCTGGTGACTTGTTTCGGTCCGAACCCAAAATATGGGCCCCCCATCTCTGTGTTCTGTTCAATACAATACTAAGTGGCACAGATCCGCACGAGACTTGGAAGGGGGCTGAGATAGTTCCCATCTTTACAAAAGGTCGTCCCCTGCAACCCTCAAATTACAGGCCCATTAGCCTAATAGATATCCCGCAGAAGGTTTTTGGGAGGATACTTCTGGACAGGATCCCGCAATGGGAAGAGGGAAACCAGATCTTAAGCAATTTACAAGCCGGCTTTAGATCTGGCACCTCCACTATTGATCAGACCTTCCGGTTACAAGTCCTCTTTTGGAAAACAGTGAGTGTGGAGGGTGGCAGTCTCTACCTCACTTTTGTGGACCTACGGGCCGCGTTTATCTGGTCCCCAGGGACAAGCTGTGGAGAGCCCTCTGTGATCTTGGAATGCCCCACTACCTGCTGGAAGTACTGATTAGGCTCCACTCACGAAACTTTGTCCAGGTTAGATGGGGAAAAATGGGAGAATTGTCAGCACGATTCCCGGTGCAAAGGGGGTACGCCAGGGGTGCGTGCTGGCTCCTACTCTCTTTTGCCTGTATATAAATGGGCTTGTTAAACATCTTCTAGCCATAAAGGATACGGATGCCCCTAAATTAGCTACAGGAAGAGTGCCCGCACTAATGTTTGCGGATGACACTCTACTGCTGTCACGAACAGCTACCGGCATCCAACGTATCCTTGATGGATTTGCTGATTTTTGTGCTTTGAGTGGACTAGAAATCAATTTGGCTAAAACAAAATTTATGATTTTTAGTCCACCAAGGCAAACGCGACCAAATCCTACTTTGAATGGCATTTCTCTTGAGAGAGTCAAGACGTTTGATTACCTAGGTATTACTCTCCAGGAAGACCTGGGCTGCGCAATTACCTAAATCCTCATTGAAATTGACGCAGACTGTTGGTGGGTTATCCAAAAGGTTTAGAACATCTACATTCAAGCCGGCTGCCCCTATTATTGAGATATACAGCTTTCAAGCTAGAGCAGCCGCATTATATGGGGCGGAATTATGGGGACATTGTCGACCAAAAGGTCTGGTAAGGGTTGAACACACATTTATGAGAGAGTTGTTTGCCCTACCCGTTAGTACCCCATTGGTCCCACTTAGATTTTACCTTGGTTTGCTCCCAGTGGAAGAGGAGGTTTCCCTGAGACCTTTAACTTATTGGAGAAGACTGTGGTCTGTCCAAGAACTTGCCCTGTACCGTGCAGAGTTCAAGGAGGTTTGGGTGTCTTTGAGGTCAAAAAAATGTACCTGGCTATCACATATTAAGGATCTCTGCGTACGGCTTGGTGTTTCTGGACTATGGGAATCTCCCGAGGCAGTTTCCTTGACTATAGCCAGATCTGACCTGGTAAGAAGGTTTAGGTCTAATAACCTGCTATCTCTGCATGCAAGCACAGCAGTAGGGAGACTGACTAGTGAATTCCTCAATGTAAACTTGTCACCGTCCCAATTATGAATCAGTGGCATAGGGACTTAGTAACATGCCCATGTGACGGCGTTTTGAAAACACAGAACTTAGCACTTTATATTATTTTGTCATTTTTTTGATGGTATAAGGAAATTTTTTGTGAAACCAATTTTTGTCGCAAACAGTATTGGGGACTACAACGTCACCCTACATCCTACATGTTATAGAATAGTCTCCTGCATTTGGAGAACGATTTGGATAAGGAAAATCATATCCGGTCATTTCTAGTTTTTGTCTATTTTATAGATTGTGCTCCTTTTACTGTTGGGCATAGCATGTTTTTAATATGGGAAAGATTGCTAGGGTGCTATTTGTGAATGATGTTTTTAGCAATGTTGCTTATTATAAACATGTGAAAGCTTCTCTGTCTTTTTGATTGTTTTTTTTGTGTTGTTGTAGTAATTTTCAATTCAATTATCTTTATTCAGGTAAAGAACTATACATAAAAGTACAGAGCAAAATACCAGCACAAATATACATTAAAAATCAATACATACATAGTTATTTTTTTTTCTTTTCAGTTCATAGCATATATAACAAATAAAGGTCATACATAAATCAATCATTATTCATTGTGCTGTAAAGAGGAAAAAAAAACACTACAAATACAAATATCATGGCTAAAAGCAATCATGAGACAACCAAAGCGATAACACTAAATAAGCGAACTCTCCATATGCTGTATCATGGGCTGCCAAATCTTAATCCCTAATTGTTTTTTCTTCAATGATTTGATGTGATACAGGTTAAATTCCAAATGAAAAACATTATAGAACTTTGCACGCCACATTTCATACGATGGTGCCTCTGGTTTCAACCACATGGAGGCAATGCATAATCGGGCGACTGCCAAAGCCATAAAGAAAAAAAATCTGTATGGATGATGAAGCTGATAAGATCTCTATCTTTACAGATCCCGAACAACGTCATTTCTCTAGATATCGAAACTTATATTTAACACTTGTTATTAGAGACAGAAATTGTGCAATAGATAAAAGAAAAGGCCCCAACACAGTGCAGTCAGAAAATATATGTACAATGTCAGCAGCCACAGTTTGACACCAAAAGCATTTCCCATCATGAACATCACCCCCCTTCATCATTTTAACCGGTGTATGGTATAAATTGAATAGAGTTTTATAATGTTGAGCACGTAAATTAGCAGTCAAAATAACTTTGCTAGCCATATCAATTGATTCTTGAATAAACAAACCAGAGTTGCCAAGTCTAGTACTCCATTTCAAATCTTGGACCTCGATATCATCTTGCTGCTTAGCCAATAAAATATCGTACAAAGTCCCAATCTTGGCCCTTTTCATCAACGCTTCGAGAAGTTCCTTAGTTACAATAGGGAAGTTACTACAATGCTTAAAAATAAAGTCCCGTAGCTGTAAATATTTAAAGAAATCATTCTTAGAAATTGCATATTCTTCAGTTAATTCCGCAAATGAAACAATATCCCCTGCATTGTAGACATCTCCTAAACGGTGCACAGACATAATATCGACTCCAAAATATCGTTTGGACAGAATATCGAGTTTTAAATATCGTTTGGACAAAATATCGACAGGACAGAATATCGACAGTCAAAATATCGTTTTTAAGGTAAGTGAAGTAATATCGACTGTAAATAATATAGAAAGTGAAAATATCCAAGTATATAATCTAGATAGTAAAAAATATCGTTTTTTAAATAATATTTAATTATTTATAGTGTTTTTATGTTATAATATGTGTGAAAAGTGTCATTTTATGTTATAATTATTTTTAATTAATGATTTTTTTTAATTATTGTGTAATTTTATTCTGTAGCGGGTTGTGGGTTTATAGGGGAATAGGGTGGGAAGTAATTTAATTATAATTAATTAAATATGTAAATGTATTAATTGGTAGTAATAATTAATTAATTGGTAATTAAATAATATGTGTTAATTATTTAAAATTTAATTGGTAATTAATTTAATTTAATTGATTAATTGCTAATTATGTAAATTAAAATAATTTATTACCTGTAGCGGGTTGTGGGTTTATAGGGGAATAGGGTGGGAAGTAATTTAATTATAATTAATTAAATATGTAAATGTATTAATTGGTAGTAATATTTAATTAATTGGTAATTAAATAATATGTGTTAATTATTTAAAATGTAATTGGTAATTAATTTAATTTAATTGATTAATTGCTAATTATGTTAAATTAAAGGGGTATTTTTAGGGTTCAGGGTCAGTTTTTGGTTTTTGGGTAAAGGGGTATTTTTAGGGTTCAGTGTCAGTTTTTAGTTTTTGGGTAAAGGGGTATTTTTTGGGTTCAGGGTCAGTTTTTAGTTTTTGGGTAAAGGGGTATTTTTAGGGTTCAGGGTCAGTTTTTAGTTTTTGGGTAAAGGGGTATTTTTAGGGTTCAGGGTCAGTTTTTAGTTTTTGGGTAAAGGGGTATTTTTAGGGTTCAGGGTCAGTTTTTAGTTTTTGGGTAAAGGGGTATTTTTAGGGTTCAGGGTCAGTTTTTAGTTTTTGGGTTAAGGGGTATTTTTAGGGTTCAGGGTCAGTTTTGGGTTTTTGGGTAAAGGGGTATTTTTAGGGTTCAGGGTCAGTTTTTAGTTTTTGGGTAAAGGGGTATTTTTAGGGTTCAGGGTCAGTTTTGGGGTTTTGGGTAAAGGTTTTTTTTTAGGGTTCAGGGTCAGTTTTGGGTTTTTGGGGTACAGGGGTACAGTGTAAAAATAAAGTAAAATTAAATTTACATTAATTTAATTTAATGAAATTAAATTTAATTAAATTATATTAAATTAATTTTAAATAATTTAAATTATAAAAATTAATATATACTTACCAATACTTACGTTGTAATGGTAGTGCGTTGTAAAAGTTGCGTTGTAACGTCATATATCCACTGTTGCACTCCTTGGAGTGGGAATAGTAATTTTAACCCCTACGCTATCCAACGCTTTCCCTACTGTTGCACCCACTGGAGTGGGAATAGTAATTTTTACTCTTTTGTATTTGTACGTTAATAATATTGGCTATTATTTAATTAAATTTTGTTACTATATATATACATGTTTTAAGAAATATGATTAAAAATTTTTTTTTTTTTTACTTTCATTAATTATTTAATTATTAAAAGTTATTTTAGGGGCGTGGCTACGCGGGCGACAATGGTGGACGCAGCTTGTTAGAGCTCCCACCGGCCCGACCGTTATCTGTCGATTTATCCTGGCTTCTGGAGTTGCCTCGTCGCCCACACCAACAGCAAACGTAGCGGAGGGCAGGAGGTGTTGTCCGGTGCACTTTGCGGTGCTCCCGGACCTTGTGCAGTGCCGATCGCAGCAGCAGCAGCTTGCGGCCTGGTCCCTGAGGGTGAGCCGGGACCTGGAGTTTGGCGCCTCCCGGTCGGAAGGTCTCCGCGTGGGCCAACTGGGTCTCCACTTCTCCGGGGCTGGTGGGCCCCCCCTTTCCGGCGGAACAGGGTACTGCCTGGCGGACACACCGGTGGTGGTGGGTACATTGTCCCGGCCCACGGAGACGGCTAGAGGGCGTCGCGGCCTGCATCGGGGCCGAGAAGCCGGGTCCTCGATTTTCGTGGCTCCCAGCAGCACCCTCAGACGCAGTGTGGAGGCGGAGGAGCCGACTGGTGCAGCTGAGGAAACGGTGCCCAGGGGCTTGACGTGCTCCCCTTGCCTCGATCCTGAGTGGGCCTGGTGGTGGCGCCTGGCGGAAAGTCTACTGGGCTGGTGATTCTTGCTGGAGAGGAGGTGCACCGGCGGCCAGCACAGGAGACACTGGTGAGTGCCCGAGACCATTGGCCTGCAGAACGGGGGGCTCCCCAACTAGACACTGGTGGTGACTTGCCTCGTGGCCCGGAGTGGCCCTGCGGGACCCCCCTACTTGTGGCTGGAGTGGAGGTGGGGCACAGCGGAGCGAATCCTAGATCAGGCTGGACAGCAGTGGCGCACCATTAACCCGGGGACCGCCTCGTGGTGCCCAGCCCCCCTGGCAGCAGACGGCGATCGAGGACTTGTGTGCCCAGAGATCCCCCTGTGGGGTGCCCTTGCCTCCATTTGGGAGCACGGGGGTGGGATCCGAGTCCCGCAACAACTGTTCAGACTTTGGTTGGACCCAAGGGGCTGTGGACATGACTAGAGGCGGAGGTGGCAGCGGGTCGGCTAAGCAAGGGACCCTGGATAAGTTCACGGGGGCTGGTGGTGCGACGGGTGCCTCGGGTGGAGGAAGCGGGCCGGGCCCTGACAACGCAGCGCTGATGGCGGCGATCACCCAGTCCAGGGACATGCTGGACGCCAAGATCGGGGCGGTTGGCGCGGATGTGACCCTCCTGCGTCAGGACCTGCGGAACGCTGTGGTGCGCATTACCGAGGCCGAGTCCAGGATATCGGTGGTAGAGGACGACGTCGTGACCCTGAAGCGGAAAATGGCGGCGATGGAAAATGTTCAGAGAGGCCTTGCTCTCCGCGTGGAAGATGCGGAAGGGCGGGCGCGCAGAAACAACCTACGCTTCGTGGGATTTCCGGAAGGTTGCGAGAAGGGTAACATGGAACTGTTCTTGTCCCAATGGTTGGAGTCCTGGCTTCCCCCAGAAGTGCTGTCACGATGCTTTGTGATCGAACGCGCGCATAGGGCCCTGACGCAGAAACCGCCGGCAGGGGAGCGGCCCAGGCCGGTGATTGCACGGATTCTAAATTTCCACGACAGGGACACTATCCTTCGGGAGGCGAGGACCAAGGACTCTCTTCTTTTTGAAAATCAGAAAATAATGATCTTTCCGGATTATACCAGGATCGTGCAGCAACAACGCCACTCGTTCATCGCAGCCAAGGCGAAGCTGAGGGGCCTGAAGATCCAGTACTCTCTTCTCTATCCGGCCCGCCTGCGGGTCATATACCAATCGCGTACCCATTTCTTCGACACCCCGGAGGACGTCTTTAAGTGGACTGATGAGACAGTAAGTGTCCGGCCGCATGCTCAGCCGGGTCTGAACCCGGGCCACTCAAGGGACCCATCGCCGGAGCGGGAAGATTCAGTCGCCAAGAGCAGAAGGAACAGAAGGTCAAGGTCGCGAAAACGCTCCCCTTCACGTGGTGGAAAGCGAGATGGAGCACCCGCAGACTCAGACCACTCCGGCAAGGATGGTGGTACATCAGGGGACTGAACTTGTTTGTGCTGATTTCAGGCTCCCGCTGGGAGAAGGTTTTCCTCAATTTCTTAGGACTGCGGCTTGCTGCTGAACTGTGTGTTTGCTGCTTGCTATACTTTATCAGTCTTGGGATGGTGTGGGGGACGGGGGGGTTCGGATAGCTCTTCTATAAGGGCTTGCCTCCTACTTAAGTGGGAGACGCTAGGGGGGGAGTCTGTTAGCTGGGTGGGTAGTTGGGACTGTTGGGGGAGAGGTTCGTGGGGATCCATTGGAGTGGGTGGCCGCTGACCTCCCGTTGGGGGTTGGGGCACGCCTGCACCGCGACAGGTACTTCAATGTTGTTGAGGTATAGGGGAGGGGGGAGGTCGGTCTGTTGGGAGTTGGGTAGGGGTTGGGTCTGGGGTTTGGGGGAGGGGGGATACGGGATGTTTGGGTCCACAGGGGTAACATGTTCACGCACGATGGTTCGCCAGATTCGCCTTATGTCATATGTGCGACTGCGCTCTCCTATGCCCGGGCGGCTGCGCCCATTTGCTATTAATGGCGGTTAGGAGTCCTGCATTGGAGCCCCCCAGAGCTACCTTGAAATTAATGAGTTGGAACGTGAGGGGCATGCTCGATAAAATCAAACGAGGGGCTGTGTTGCGACAGGGGAAGAGGGAAAACGCTGACGTCCTCCTGTTGCAGGAAACGCATCTCCTGGGTACGAAGACTTTGAGTCTACAACGCTATGGGTATCACCAGGTCTACCATGCAGGTTTTGCCCGAGGGTCCCGGGGGGTGGCGGTCTTGGTCCACCGGAGGGTCTCCTATACCCATTCCTCGCAGTGGATAGATGCCCAGGGCAGGTATGTCTTCATCAAAGGGATGATAGGTGAGGAACAAGTGGTGTTTGGTAGTGTGTATGCTCCCCCCCCTTGCAATGGTCTCTTGTGGAGAAGCTGTTTGCGATCTGGGCCGAGGTACCGGACGTCCTGTCTGTGATAGGTGGTGATTGGAATGACGTGATGGATGGATCCGCGGATCGCTTTAGGCCTGCTGGCGCACAGCTGGTAGCTGCCCCCATGAAGCTGAGAGATATGGTAGAAGGTATGGGATGGCTGGATGCCTGGCGCTGCCAACACCCACACAGTAGGGAATTCACTTACATATCGGCGGTCCATCGCTCCTTCTCGAGGCTGGACTTTCTGTTTGTCCCGCGCGCCGTGATCGGGAGGGTGGCGTCGACCGCTATTCTGCCCAGGGGGCTCTCAGATCATTCCCCCATCACGATAGATATTCTCCTTGACAGGCGGCGACAGCCGTTTCGGTGGCGCCTCTCTACCTGGCATCTGCAACGAGATGACTACCAGTCCCATATGCGTGAAGCCATAGCTCACTACTGGGAAGAGAACGTGGGACGGGGCTCGGATGCGGTGACCCTCTGGGAGGCCATGAAGCCAACGCTGAGGGGTGTGGACATAGCCTGGTGTGCGAGGGCCCGTAGAACTCGGAAGGAGGACCTGGAAAAGGCGGAAGATCGCGTCCGTACCCTGGAGGCGCGGTCTACGGAGACGGGGGCGGAGGAGGATGCGCGGCGGCTCCTGCAGGCGCAGAAAGATGCTGCTTCTCTATTGCTTGAGGAGTCACGCCATATATGGCTGGCAACGCAGAGCAGAATTTACCAGTGGGGGGATAAATCCAGCTCTATGCTGTACAGGCTGTGCCAGGGCGCGTTCCAGGCTCAGACATTACCGGCGTTGATGGATGAGGCCGGGACCCCTATCACAGACCCTGGGACCATGGCTGCCAGCTTTGCGCACTACTATGAGGCGCAATACGCCCCCAGAGACTCCCTTTTGGCGGCGGACGTAGACAAATTCCTGGCGGATCTCCCGCCGCGGGGGATCTCCGACGAGGAGCGTGATGATCTGGAGCTCCCTCTGTCCTCGGAGGAACTGGGTAAAGCATTGAGCGAGCTGAATGCCGGGAAGGCCCCTGGGCCGAACGGCTTCCCGTGCGAGTTCATTCGGAAATACCACCTTCAGTTAGGGCCCCATTTCAAGAAGGCGTTGGATGCTGCAAGGGAGCTGGGCCGTCTACCATCGGATTGGAGGCATGCCGAGATAGTGGTGTTCTGCAAGCCGGGGAGACCGCCGGATAAACACGAATCGTACCGCCCTATTTCTCTTCTGAATATAGAGGCAAAGATCCTGGCGAAGGCGCTGGCCAATCGTCTCCTGCCTCTCATTGCCACTCTGGTCCATCCGGACCAGGCGGGATTCATGCCCCACAGGGCCACTAGGCACAACATCAGGCGGGCTCAAGTGGCTCTGGAAATGATGAAGGCTACTGGCACCCAGGCGGCGCTCCTACTGGCTGACATAGACAGAGCATTCGACTCGCTGAGCTGGACGTATCTACAGGCACTTCTACCGCGCCTGAATCTTGGCCCTCACTTCCTCTCGTATGTGCGACTGCTCTACACTGACCTAACGGCGTCCGTGCGGGTGGCGGTGCGACTTCCGACGCCTTTCCCATCGGGCGGGGCACCCGGCAGGGTTGCCCGCTTTCGCCCTACCTATTTGCCCTCGCAATGGAACCCCTTGCGGCTTGGGTGCGCATTGATGCACAGATGAAAGGGCTTGAGTGGGAAGCTGGGCCGTCGGACCGCATCGCGCTGTACGCGGACGACGTGTTGTTTTTCATTACAGAGCTCGACAGGTCGGGTCCCAGAATTCTTGAGATTATGAGGGTGTTTGGTGAGGTGTCAGGGCTGCATCTCAATGTGAGGAAGTCAGTCTTGTGGACCCTGGGCAGCAGGGCAGTTCCAGGTGCCTGGGCGTCGGCTTTCCAAATAGCGACAGGAGGCCTTAAGTACCTAGGGGTATTCCTGACTGACATCCCTGGGGTCTCGTGGGAGCGTAATGTTGTTCCGGTTTGGGACAGAGTCCGATCGGACATGAAGACGTGGTCCCGTATGCCCTTGAATCTCTACGGCCGATCGGCCATCTTTAAGATGGTCGCCCTCCCGCGCCTGCTTTACCAACTGCAGAACCACCCGTACCCTATCTCGCCGCAATGGTTTCGCCAAGTCAACTCTGCACTGGGCCGCTTCCTGTGGGCTGGGGGGGCTGTGCGCGTGGCCCTTCGCACTTGCTTCCTGTCTACATACTGCGGTGGTCTGGCGTCTTCGGACATCCTCTCCTACTACCAGGCGTCCCATCTCTTGGTACTTAATGAATGGTGGTATGGGGACCGGGGTGACCCGGCGTATGCTCTGGAGAGGTATTTAATGGAACCCGACACCCTGCACACACTTCTCTACTCGGCTGGGAAACGGAAGAAGCTCCCAGTGGTTACGCAAACTGTCTTTCAGGTCTGGCGTAGGGCGCTTCATCGTATGGGGTGGTGGAATAGGCTGACTGGGGAGACCCCACTGTGGCAGAATGGCCGCCTGCCGGCCTTGTCAACCCTGAGGGGCTTTCGTGGCTGGGACTCGATAGGAATCTCGGCGCTGGGACACGTTATGAGGGGCACGGCCCTTAAGTCCTTTCAGGAGTTGAGGGAAGAGTTTGAAATGCCGCACACACAGTTCTTCAAATATCTGCAGTTTCGCCATGCTCTTTCCCCTGCATTAGAGGGGTTGGACTCGCTACCGGAGTTCAGTCCAATTGAGGCTAAACTGTTCATGGGTGAATTGACTGAGAAGAAGATCTCATGCATATACCAATCCCTAGTCACACACTGTGCGTCCTCATTGGATGGTCTGCGGTCCAAATGGGAGAGAGATGTGGGGGAGATAGATGAGGAAGGGTGGAGGGAGGCTCTTGCGGCCCCGAGAGAGGCTGCTGTCGCCGTGCGGCTGCGCTTCATCCAATTCAAATACCTACACAGAGCTTACTACACGAGGGAGAGGCTGTGGCGGGCTGGACTGATTGCTTCCCCTGACTGCCTGCGGTGTGGTAGGGAAATGGGCACGTTTTTACATACGGTGTGGACGTGTGGAGCTATCGCCCGATTTTGGAAGCGTGTCTGGGACTGCCTGGATGAGGTCCTGGGCTGGCGGCTCCCGCGCACGTCGCAGCTGGGTCTTTTACATGTCCTGGAGCAGGTGGGTGGCAACATCTATAAGAGGCATCTCCTACTCTTGGGCCTTACAGTGGCTAAGCGGGATGTGGCCCGTGCCTGGAAGGATCCGGGGGCGCCCCCGATTGGGGTCTGGAAACGGGGCATGGACTACTGCATGGGACTGGAACGCCCCGTGTTTGAGGCCCGAGGCTGCCCTAGAAAACATTATAAAATCTGGAAGAGGTGGGCAGAGTATAGGGGGCTGTGGCTGGAGCCGCCGGCGCAGCAGGATACACACGTAGATCACTTGTCATGAGTACCGGGGTGGGAGTGAGAGTGCATGGACATCTTAGTACAGCTTACGTTGTGTTAGATTCTAGTGACCATCGTGAACGGGGTGGGGGTGGGAACCGGGTGGAGGGATGTTCTGGGGTTGGAGGGGGGGATCTGGGAGGTTAATGTCATTTGTTTTATCCGCTTACATATGTTGATTGCTGCAACTGTGATTCACGATAATTTGCTTACGGTCTCTCCAGTGTCTGGAGTACTGTGAATGTTTCCGCAATCCATGTTTGAAATGCCAATAAAGATGGTTTTGAAAGAAAAAAAAAGTTATTTTAAGTATTGTTAAGTATATTTTAGTAATTAATTTTTTATATTAATGTAATTAAACATTGTTTTTATTAAAGTCGATATTTTTTACAACTATATTTTTGTAAACGATATTTTTAACTCGATATTTTTGTACTTACCTGTTTGTAGATAGAAACTCGATATTTTGTCTCTCGATATTTTGTCAACGATATTTTTGTTGGTCGATATTCTGTCCCTCAATATTATTTCAGTGATCCCTCCTAAACAACAGATCCCTTTGTCCCTCCCTGCCCGCATCTTAGTGTCCCAAAATATTGAGGGAAATAGTTTTGTGGAATTGAAAGGAGTGTAGTAATTAATTTGATTAAGGGCAATAATTTTCCGCATCCATCTCCACCCTCTAAATGCTGCAGATTCAATATTAAATCTCGTTCTTTTAAAATAACTTAGTTCGACAAATTTAAGCAAGGCTTGGAGGGACTGGCATCCTAATAACATCAGGTAAATATTTGGGGTTTCAAACGGCATTGTTTCTCTCCCAGTAACCAGGAATTTCATGTTTTGGAGAAGACAAACTAAATAATAAAAAACAAAATTCGGCACGCCCCATCCTCCTCTCGACAAAGGTAACGTCATATATTTTGAAGCCCGCCGGGCCTTCTTGCATCCATAAATAAACCTATCTGTAACCGATTGTAACTGCATTAATTGTACATGTGTCAACTCCAACGGTACCGTCTGAAAATAATAAAGCACCCTGGGTAATATACATATCTTTAAAATATTCCTTCGACCAACCATTGATAAATTAAGACATTCTACCGTTTACAGCTGTCGCTTGACTGATCCTAATATGTCAGCCCAATTTATAGATACTATCTCTTGTAGTGACATCCTAATTTTGATCCCCAAATATCTAGCCTCATGCGCCACTCTCAGCTCTCCAGGGCAGAGCCCCACAGTACAAAGAGCTTATAGTCCACGGACTTCCCAAACTCTTGGGTCAAGTGCTCAATCTCAGCCAATGCTTGCTCAGGATCAGATGTTACGACCGCTATGTCATCAGCATAAGCTAAGACACGCAATTGATGTTCCCCTACTACCATTGATTGTATACCCTGTGTGGACTCCAGCATTCACAAAAGTGGTTCAATATGCATAGCGAATAATAACGGTTAGCATGGGCATCCTTGCCTTGTGCCCCGAGTAATATAGACAAAAGCTGATTCTTGCCCCATCGCGCAGATCTTAGCCCTCGGTCGTTTATACATAGTCTGCAAAACAAGCAAAAACTGGGGTCCAAACCCCATTTTGCGCATTACAGACCAGAGAAATGCCCATGCAACATGATCAAATGCTTTTTCCGCATCTAAAAGTACTATACCGATGTTTTTATGTAATGCAGTAGCATAGTCCAGTGACGCTAAGACGCTATGCAAGTGATTAACCGTACTCCTACCAGGAAGGAACCCATGTTGATGTTGAGATACCAACAGTGGGACAATTTGAACTAGTCGGGTAGCGAGTATTTTTGAGTATGTCTTAGCGTCTGCATTCATCAATGATATAGGTCTATATGACCCAGGGAGTGTAGGGGGCTTATCTTTCTTCTTAAAGACCACAATATTTTCATCATCCCACGATGGCGGGGGTTTCCAGACTGAGCAGCTATAAAGGTGGCAAGCATATCATCCTGTATAATGGGAAACAGCATTCGGTAGACCTCAAGAGGAAGTTTGTCTGGCCCGGCTGCTTTCCCAAGCGCCAAGTCATCAAGTGCTGTCTGTAATTCTAGCATAGAGATTGGAGCTTCTAATTCTTCTCTTTCAGGGAGCCCAACCTCGGAAAGGTTGAACTCTGGCAAATATTCCTCAATCTGGTCCTGAGATACAAAATCCTGAGTATATAGTTCTTTATAATATAGTTGAAATATCTCCATTATACCTTCCATAGTCTCAACCATACCTCCCTGATCATTCTCCAATGCCTCAATTTGTTGGGATGTTTGCCGACCACGAAGTCTTTGGGTTAAGCATCTACCAGTTGTTTCGCCTTATTCATATCTCTCAGTTTTTTGTATTTTATACTGAATTGTTATTTCCTGGCTCCAAACCCCGTTAATCTTCGCCTTGCAGCATGCCACCTTAGTCTGGGCAATTTGACTATCCCTCTGAGCACTAATTGCTAGAATAAGCTCATGTTCGGCCTCTTTCAATTCTACAAGAAGCCCCTCTATTAAAGCTTTCTGTTTCCTCTGTTTAGCCCAACCGTAGCAACAGGTTTCGCCCCTTATCCCAGCCTTAAAAGAATCCCAAACCATTGGTTGAATATCTGTTCCTCTATTGTGTTCTAAAAACACCTTAGCCCATGATTGAATATGACATATATATTCCTCGTCGGTTATAAGCTTTTTCTTAAATGTAATGAGCGTTGTTCCCGCCTGATATTAAAGGGGAGCACGTCTATGAACACAGGGCCATGGTCCGACGTAATACGCGGCATTACCTGCATCTTTGCCCCAATAGTTAAGAATTTAGGTAGGAATATGTAGTCTAGCCGAACAAACTTATTGTGTGGAGAGGAAAAAAACGTATACCCAGGGTCACCCTGATTCACCAACGACCACCCATCCACAAGGCCATGTTGAAGTAATAATTGACGTAGCGCTCTAAATACTTTCGGCTTACGGCCATTATAATCAACAAATTGGGGGTCCCAGGTTAAGGATTCCCCGTGTATGTTAAAATCCACTAACAATAACAAGGGAGTCCTCCACGTTGCAAGCTCAACATTCAGTAGCTCCAAAGTCTCAGCTTCGTCTAAATTAGATCAATACACAGTACATACGGTAGTCTTAGTACCACCTATGATACATTCTGTTATTGCCCACCGCCCGAAGTTATCCACCCGTTCTCTCCCTGTACCAATTATCGTTCGACTCCCCAAAATTGCCACCCCTCTATTCATAGTAGATTGTCTGGATGCCACTAATAATGTAAATCCCAGCTCAGTTAATATCATACGGTTCACCCAAGGTATATGCGTTTCCTGTAAACAAACGATATCAGGATTAATTAACCGCAATTCCGCAATCACACGTTTTTTGCTTAAGTATATTATTCAGTCCACATACATTAAACGAACATATTCGCAAACTATTATTAGCCATTACCACCAGTAGGTCGCTGGTCATTAACATCCACAAAAAAAACAGAATTATTCCTAAATCCTTACAGCACATGCTATGAACTGACATTTTACCCTTTTCACCCTTACCCCAGTGACCACCCAACCCATTACCCCAAAAGTGTCCCCCTAGACCCCATTCCCACCCACCATAACAGTGACCCTCCCCCTTAACTAAGGCAATAGGGCCAATCGCCCTTGTGATGCTCGTTGAGTGGCTCTCTGAACGCTCAGCCCACCCATAATCAAAAAATGCATAAAATTGCAATCGAACAACAGCCGAAGACAAACTAAGTGCACATAACAGAAATTTACATAACCTATTAAAGACAAATAGTGACCATGTCTATGCACTACACCTCTAACCCAAAGAATGAAGATACTCTTTAGCAGCAGCCTCAGAAGTAAAAAAAACATATCTGGCCATTATTAACTGTCTTTAAAGTTGCTGGTTGCAGTAGAAAAACCTGTACGCCCTTAGTTTGGAACGGAGCAATCAATTGACATAGCTGCCATCGCTTGCTCAACTGTAGAGTGACAATAGTCAGGACGCACAAAAAAATTTTATTCCTTTGCCGGATCTCCTTTTTTCCGGTCTAGCAAGGTCATACAATGCATGTTTGGCCAAAAAGTTATTCAGAGAAATCAATATAGCTCGTGGATATTGCACAGCTTGGCCACTCCTAGCTGGTCGCTGATGAAATGGAAATCGATGTGCACGTTGGATTTCACGGATCCAGTTTCACTCTTTCACCTCAGGAGGTGCTTCCTCAAACAGCTCGGCTATGAATTTATTAATATCTTGCCCTCAAGCCCTTCTGGGACCCCCAGAATATGTTAGTTATTGCACCGCAGTCGATTCTCTAAATCGGCAAGCTTATCGTGTACATCTTCCTTATGTGCCTTTATATCCGCAACTACTTCCTTTTGGATTGCCATTTGATCTTCTAGTGAAGATATACGACCTTCAGCTTCCGCCATTCTATCAGTAAAGTCATTGCACGTCTTGGCCAAGCGCCGAACAGTGTTTTGCAATTTCCGACAAGCAGTGTGTGTTTTTAAATGTTCGGCTCGGGCCTCCAGCCGGTGCTTAGAAATAGATCTATAGATTTCCTCTAGCGACACTTGGCTGGGTGTCCCGAGAACTGGTCCCCCACTTGCTTGATCAGATAAATCCAATCTCTCCAACTGCGGTTCCCCACCTGAAAGATCCCAATCGGATAGTTCTGTGGCAGGTACCCCATCTCTTTCCATGTCTTTCTTCCGAACTGTACCAGTTTCATCAAGCATATCGCCGGAGATATTTTCACTCTGATTACCAGCGCGCATAGTAGGAGTAATATCTCCAGGTCCTTCTTCCCGAAGTGAAAGGCCCCCTCCAGCTCGACTTCCAAATCAGATCCATCTGAATGCTCAGAGAGTGAGTAAAACTCACTATCTTTACTGCTCGCTGGGTCGTTAACGTCTTCGCAATTAGCGACATCAGCATCGTCCCCACCACTAACAGCTTTATCGCCAGCCACAGCCTGAGGTACTGGGGAAAGCTGTGCTTGAGCTGGGGGACCGGTGGATATTGATGCCGAAGTTACTGCTAAGGATGACTGTCCTTGAACCGACATAGCACCAACCACAGAGCTACCTTCATCATTAACATCCAGATCGATAGATCTAGTCACAGGAGTACCAGCCTTTTTCCCAGTAGCTGACTGAAACATTTGTGGAATCTTAGGTTTGCCCAACCCATTGATCTCAGAGTCTTTAGTACTTGATTCTTGCGATAATTTGGAAGCGAGTGCAGCTCGAGTTCCTACCACACTTTCACCAGTAGCTCTAGTTTTCCCCCCACACGCTACTTTAGGTGCCATGGATGTGGCCAGGGATGTGAGAAAGTGCAATCAGGACTACTTATACAGTACTCATGGAGAAGGGAGCGAACAGCCATTCTCGGAAAGGTGCAAACGCGGAAGGTTAAGTTTTCCCCGTTAAGCTTTACAATATCCCTATAGGCCACCTTAAAGTCAGTAATGTCCGAAGCCTTAAAAAAAGAGAGTCAACAGCTGTTTACTATATATTTGGTAGAAGTTACAAAAGAATAAAAAGTGTACATTGATTGACTGCCACGGTTACCACAGGGACAGGGCATTTGCTCAAGATTGATGTTAAAGCCTGAAGGGAAGCACAGTAGGTAGTAATTTTGTATCGCTCTGTACTTTTATAGTGCAATGAGATTGTGCCAAATAAAGGTTTTGAATCTGAATCCAGTTCACTAATGGTTCATGTTCAAAAGCTCTAACTTTTAATGAAGTACTTCCCAGAACAGTGCTATAACGTGACGTATTAATGTCAAAACTTCCACCTGCTAAAGAAATAAAATGTTTTGACTTTTGAAGCGACTTTATCATATTTTACGTGGTGTTTGGTCTATGATTTACAGAGCAAACATTTTCAGGACTCGGCTCGTGCGCGGGCTCTAAGGTCCGAGCTAGGCCCTTGGCTCACTCTCCTTGTTTATTTGTCGGCTCGCCCACCTCTAGGTGTTTTGCCCAGAATCACAGGATGTTGGGCCAACGCTGGAACTCAAGCGTGCTTCCCCATTTCCAAAGTTGGTTGCTCTGGCCGTTAGAACACACCTGCTACCTCCACCCTTTGAAACTTATTTTTAATGCATCTGCTTGTTATAGCTCCAACCTGGACCGAGTTTCACCTCAGTATTGTACAGGACACCAGGTGGGTACAGATGGTTGACCGTACCCATTCATGAATAGATGAATGGTGATTAACACAACCGAGTGAGTATGATATACTATATACTAGTACTGATATTTATCAAGATAATGATTTCTACCTGTGAGCAGCAGCGGTGCGTCCATTGGGGCGTAGGGGCGTAGCCCCACTAAGCCTGGTGGACGCACCTGCGGCTGCAGCAGAGAGAGAGCACCAAATAAATAAATGCAGCGCTTCATCGGGTGTTCCGACCGGGACAGACCCGATGGGATAGGGAGGGTGCAGGGGGTGGGGCTGGGTTAGTGTCTGGCAGGGGGTGGGGCTGGGTTAGTGTCTGACTTGACTGACTCAGGCTGCGCATGAGGAATTCAGGAGGAAACTTCCCCGCGCATGCGCTTTAGCCGTCAACTTCGTCAAGTTGACTGAGAGGGGGGGGTGTCTTTTGCTGGGCCCCGTCCTTTTGAGAAGGCGCCAGGGCGAGTAGACTGTGTGCCCCCCATGCCAATCCTGGCGCTTATGCAGCGCCAGGATAGGCTGGCCCACCGGCATCCATGATTGGATGCCGCGCATGGGCAGGCTCGGCATTGGCCATGATTCTGGAGGAGACTCTCTACTCTGACACAGCAGCACTGACTGACTGAGTTTGTCGTTGTTGTCCGTCCGACTCAGGCCTTCACGTCACTCGACTCGAGCTGGTGGTTAGTAGTGGCACTGGTTTTGTTAATTGTTTGTTTTATTAAAATTGTTGGTGGTGGTTGGCACCGTCAGTGTCAGCCTCCTCGCCGGAGCCACCTGCCCTGGCTTAATAACGTTATTTGCCAACGGGGAAATGTGCACAAGGCAGTGTCTGGACTGGACACGTTAAAGGAGCACGGCTGCTGCAGTCTCTATCATGAGCCACCTGACAGGGGTGAGGTAATCCGAGGCTCTGTTGTGCCGCCTTGAGCTGACTCCTCGGCGCGTGCATGTATTGCTCGTGTGATGTATATGTTTACTTTCCAAGACAATTTCACTCACCGATATGCTTCCCGCTTTGGATCGTCACAGTCATCGCCCTCAGAATCCTTGCTACTTTAATACATATTCTCTTTCCCATGGCTGCATTAGCATGCCGTTATATTTGAGCTGCGTTATGGTTTAGTGTAGCGCCAAGAACCGATGCCTACGTGCTCTCTCGCAAATATAAATACCCATTTCCTAAAAGGTTAACATCATCCTGACTGCTGTCATTGGTTGCGCTCAAAACCGAAAGTCAGAGTATTTTGAAGTTTGAACTCTTCTGTTCACTTTCTCGCCTTTTCAGTCTGGAGTTTTATAGGAGTGATGTTGTGTCTGAATCTGTCCGTAGAACGGGATTTAAGGTGAGTCCTTGGCTGCTGCCTTTTTGTTCTACTGAAATTGTGTTTCGGGATTATAACTAACTTGCATTTATATCCAAGAAAACACTCAAAACTCACATCTGCAATAGTCTTCGCATGCATGCTTTGCTTCTGGATGAACCCATTGACTATTCGTCTTGTGAGTATTCTGGTGTTCAGTCCTACTTTTATGAGTAATGTTTAGCTACGTTACTGTCCAGTACTCTGACATTATTAGTATCGGGAACTTACGAATTCATTATTAGGTGATATGAAGCCTGTGTGTGTTAGAGGTGTGATTATTGTCATTAACCACTTATGTGAGTAATTTTTTTTGTTATGAGTTAATAATACTGTCTCTGAGTTTTAGTGCTGTGATTCACATTTAATGAACTAGTTCTATGGCAGAGGTTATCGCTGCTGTGGGTATTTCTGTCATTGAGCACTGGAGTATTGTGCACTGTTATACAGCATAGTTATAATGGTAGTTGTCTATCATTGAACAGTTGTGGGGACACTGCCTTTTTGTTGTGCTGAGTAATTATCTGAGATTAAATTTTAGAATAGTAAACGCCGAACTATCTGCTATCCCGTATTGCCCTTTTCCCAATTGTGTGATCTTGTGCATGGTTTATTATGTCAGAGTGGAATGCTCCTCCTCTGGCTTCCACGTTCACTTTTGCCAGGGTATTAGACTGCGAGGCTGAGCAAGAAAGTCACTAGCCTCGTAGTGGGGCATATACAGCTCTCTACCTATATTTGAAGTATAGAAACTGAAGCAACCTGCTATCTGCGTGACACAGAATTGAACCCTGGTTGATGCTTTCGAGATTAGTGACATGTATTTGAAGTGCTACGAAGTCTCGGCCTCTTGCAGCACTATAAATATGCATGTCATTATTTTTAACTTGTATAACACAAGGTGAAAGAAAGGGTATACAACGGGTACCACGCATTTTTTACAACGCGGTACCGTTACCACGCTACTTTTACCACGCAAGTCGTTACCACGACTTGCGCTGGGGGGCGCTCCAGGATAGTAAATAGATTAATTTACTATCCAACTCCTTTCCCTAGAGTCCACGGGGACTGGAGTTGGAATAGTAAATTAAAAAATTTACTATCCAGCGCCCCTCCACGCAAGTCGTTGTAACGACTTGCGTGGTAAAAGTAGCGTTGTAACGGTACGCGTTGTAAAAGTACGCGTGGTACCGTCATATATCCGAAAGAAAGGCTGTAATAACAATGTGCAATAATATCTAGGGACTATTTAGGGGTTCGCAGGGGCATAACTACACCTCTCTACCCTCGGAGTGCGACTGGGCTCCTGGCTCCTGGCTCCCAGTATGGAAAGTGGCGCCTTAGCAGATACATGCATTTACGATCGTGTCTGCTGTGTTAAATGCTCAGCATTTTTCTCTAGTCAGTGAGTTCTTGAACAGAAATGAAAAACAAAGTTAGTTTCTCTTTCAGTTTGACCAGTCTCAGAGAATCCCGATTTAGGGTATAATCTCTTAGTTGCACTTGCTATGCTATGAGCTTTGTTTTTTAGGCTATTGCGTGCTCATGAATGATCAAATCAATGACATCTTCAGAGCAGCATCAGTGCCTGCCTGCCTTTTGCTACTGAAACTGCAGGCACACAGTCTGTTAGTGCCCTTCCATTTTTTGTGCTTTGTAGTCGTTTTAAGATCTTTTTAGAGGTCCTCGTTACTCAAATGAGTGTAATTATTGATATTTATATGTAGTTTCCCTCATGTTCACTGCGTGATTTTGCACGCGAGAAAGTGTCACTCATAGTTGTTGAAATGTCACTCATAATTGCAATGAAATTATGAAAATGTCACACACAGCAATCTGAAACCTTGGCAGCTATGCAACCTTGTGGAGTGGTAGCCACACATGGCCAATACAGTCGATTCATGTCACTTCAAAATGCCGCAGTTGCAGAAAGCGATGATTGGTAGTTTATTGGGTGCACTTGTTTTGTATTAGAGATGGTAAAAACGTGGTTTATATTTGACACAGAAAATACCACCCTAATTTGAAGGTCCTGATTATTGGGCTTTGCCTGCACAAATTAGGTTGATGTAAATACATGTTCTCGGAATGCATTTGTCGTGCGATACTTTGTAAAATAGCATTGTGTTAAATTACAATAAGCAGTGATGATTATAGCAGATCTATTTAGGGCGTAATGGTAATGCTCGATCGCACCTTCACTCCGACAGACTATGCCTTACATTTCTTCTGTTGCACAAGTAAGGTATATTTACCAGAATACCGCGTGACTCAGGCCTGTCTAATAAAGTTTTAGAAGTCTCTTGCACCCTGTCCGGGTCACGAAGGGCTCACGTCACCTTGTCCAAGCCTTGCCAGCCCACCTCTGTCGTGGATTGTCATTTCACTCTTGCATTTCGTGCGCCCACACTCGCCTGTCAATCTCGGCTCTGCTAGTGAAACTGACCTGGGGTTCCGTGTGATTTTCTGACCTCATGATTGATTCTCGCTGAATCCTTATCTCGCACGCCATGATACTGGTAACAATAATTTGAGGAAAAGGTTTTTCAAATACGTATTTCTCCCAGAACAATTCATTCACTGAATATTTCATTACGCTACTACTGTGTGCAGTTTTATATTAATTATTTAATACCATAGCGGCCCGAAAGTGCTCACCCTATATGCTTTCATCAACTATCTTATATATAAAAATGAGCTCTCTGCAGCAGAAGGGCATCTGTTCTGCAGTGAAAAAATGAGTGGCAAAGACCCGCCATATCTCTGTCAATTTAAGTCTTTACAAGGTGGCCAGGCAGGCGGTTTTGTATTTGTCACTGGTTTTGTTGTTGCTTTATTTAACAGAGCGTTCCAACAAAAATGTATAATTCCTTGCATGTGAAAAATACCTTTGTCTCTGCAAAATCAATTTAATGTGAACAACAAATATAGGCAGATTATTTGTTTCCTCAATACTTTAGGCAATATTTTCACACCTGTTGATGCAGATGAATCTTATGAGAGTTGAGTATATTTGAAAGATGACCTCAGTATATTTGAGTGATGAGCCTGGGGCTAATTGAGTATATCTTAGAGATGACCTAAGTGAGAGTTGAGTATATCCGAGAGCTGTGTCTAGTTAGAGTTGAGTATATCCATAAGCTGTCTAGTGAGGGTTGAGTATATCCGAGAGCTGTGTCTAATGAGAGTTGAGTATATAGGAGAGATACATCTAGGGAAATGTAAGCATATCTGAAAGATGAGCTTAGAGAAGGCTGAGTATATATGAGAGAACACACTAGTGATTTTTGAGTATATCCAAATGAAGAGCCTAGTGGGAGATAATTATATCTGAGAATAAGTCTAGTGAGTGAGGAGTATATCTGAGAAATGAGTCTCGTAAGAGATGATGGGACTGACTATTGATTTCCTTACCCTTCGAAGTGATGTAGCAGGTACCCATGGATTCATGTACCCCCTGCTCTTAATGCACCTTTTGTAGTTCTTTGGTACTCACTAATGTTGGTGATTAATTTAATGTGCATATCTGTAGGCCCTTTGTGTCCATCGAAAACATTTAATGTAATATTCTAAGTGGCGAAGAAGGGGTCCCCGTCGGTGTAACTATTTAAGACTCCGTTAATCATTTTGTTTAAGGTGAAAGAGGTACCTAAACGAAGCATCATGTTATGATGGAAAGGCTGAGTAACATATTGAACAATGGCACATTATGCATCAAAGATATGCCACAAAAACTCATGGGGGCATATTAGCAAAAAGCTCGATAAAATGATTGCCGCTAAAGCGGTGATAATGGGCTTGCTAATATGCGCTACAGAATTCCAATAGAAGTCTAGGTTAGATGTGCAGGACATCTAACCTGGAAATGTTTACTCCGGGAACCCATAAATTGAAAGTCAGGTGTGGCAGGGCGAACGGGCTAGGTCACAAGGGGCAGAGCTTGTAAAACAGAGCCTGACAGTCAATGTATACATTTAAAAAAAAAAGTATGCTCAAAGAAATTGTCAACAAGGATAAATGTGTCAGTAAATATGTCCTAGTTGATTAAACTGGTCACAAAGATATTGCATTTTAAAATATCTTACAGGGTTAAGACACCTGCTGCCGAGATCTTCTTTCCCCCCCAATATTGAAGGGATTGTAACATCTACGATATGGGATTCCTACACCTTATAACCCCCATTGTCTTATGTAGCATTTCCTGTACATGTATTTTCACACGTATTTATGTCTTGTGTCTCTGTGATGTAAAACAATCTGAGCGCTGTGGCTTGCAAAGATTGTGTCAGGCTCATACACACACCAACCAACCATGCTGTTGTAAGCCTACAGTCCAAGGGCCACAACAATGTTCGAGAGGCATGCTTTTTTAGTTTTTGAGCCACTGGTGGTTGCATCCTTTCTACACCACCTTTTGTCAGCATCCCTCACTGCACTGTAAGGAGGCGCTACCGCGGTGCTGCTCCTGCTCGGTCAGTTACGAGAATTAAACCGGACTCCGGTTTAATTCTCGTAACTGACCGAGCAGGAGCAGCACCGCGGTAGCGACACTGACCGGACTATCGAGTATCGACGTCACATTACCAACCCCCTTGCCCCCAGTAAGATTATCGCTCAATTGGTGCCTGGATCAGGATCACAAAACATATGATTCCTTTGCAAAGTCTTGTTTTCTTAGCATTTTGTTATTAACAGTGCGCCCGGGCTGTGGTTGTGTGTTTCTGTTTCCAGTTATTGTGTGACAGTGAACCCCACCCCGCCCCCGCCCACCGTGCCCCTACTACACCCACGAGCAGAGTTTTCACACCTTCAGAACTTGGTTTTTGTTTTGTTCGTGTTCAGGGTCCATAGATTGCAGAGATTTTGTAGCGTGCAAAGGTTCTTTTGCAGTCTGTTTTGTTGACAATTCCATTACAATCCAAGGCTCATCCCACTGTGCCAGCGCCAGTTCCTAAATACTGGGGTTCAAGGGGTGGTGGTCGACTCTACACTGATGCTCAGCAGAACGTGTTTTAAGTCCCTTTGTGCTTTCTCGAATCTTGTGACCAGTAGACATGCAGTCAGGCTGCGGGAGAGTCACTATTGTCCTTAGTGCCTAGTGAGAAGTCCAAGGTAATCAAGGCGCAGACATGAAAATAATTGTCACAATGTGAGCAGAGGCCGACAATAATGATGATCAGAGTGCAAATCTGCTGAACTGCTTTTTTGATAGCCTCAGATTGTGTTAAAGCTCCTCAGAGTGCCAGGATGAGGATCCGAGCCTAGCATGCGCTCTGGTTCTCCTCGGAGTCGGCTTAGAAAATGAGGAGAAGTAATGTTTCTTGGAGTGGGGCCTTTTTTCAAGAAAAAAAAAGTAATGACAGAAAATGAAGAAAAAAAACGTCTATTCAGTCTGACTTGTGTGACACAATTCTACATCTGGTGCGTGGAGAAATTGATTTCTAGCCGCACATTTGAATTAATGGGAAGCCTTCCCTGCGGCATTGCTAGCTCGAGCTCTAATTGACGAGAGGCAGTCATCTTTGTCCTACATCTGAGGCACTTTTGAAGCTGGACCATGCTGAGATCAAAGAGCCGCTTCCCTGGCCCCTTAACTTGTGCTCTGGTCTCCCTGTCACCTGCATGAGAAAACATGGTTGACATAGTTCACATGCCTTGCCATTTTGGGCAACCTGTTGTGTAGTCCACCAGGGACTCATTGGTGACTGGTTTCACAAGCCCTGGCGCGTAATGGTGCTTTTCGGGCCTCGTTGCACAGTGGACTACACAACATCCCCTCCAGAAACCCGTGTTTGAGAGCATGGCCGCAGGTTGCCAGGTCTGGTGGCTTGTGGGACACCCCCGCGCCGCACGGCCACCAGCTGCTGCGTGTGCTCCTCTGCCCTGCCTATACTGCCTCGCTGCCTGCCTCGCTGCTCGCTGCCACGCCCCCTCCGCCGAGCGGCGTGGTCCGTGCTCGCCTGCCGGTATTGCGCTGACTGTTTGTTTAATGTGCCTTGGTCTTGCTTTTCTCCCCTTTGTGCCTGCTGTAACTGTAATATTGTTATTTGTTAATTGTTAATTTGTGCCCGTTTTTGCGTTATCCTTCCTGTTTGCCCGCCTACCTCGCCGACCTCCGCTCTCCCTCCCCGCTTCCCGCCACCGCCGCTTAACACGCCCCTTTTCCCTTCTGTACCCTCCCCGCTCCCGCCTCCCAGCTGCCCCGCCCACCCGCGCACTTCGCCTTATATGGCGACCGTGCGAACGCGCAGCGGCCACGCTGCCGGAATCCAGGACAAGGCGCTGGAATGGATCATCTCCTTCCTCGACGGTAGAACACAGAGAGTCCGCCTACCACCGTACAAGTCAGAGGCCTCCGAAGTCATCTGCGGCGTCCCTCAAGGATCCTCGCTGAGCCCCACCCTCTTCAACGTCTACATGAGCCCCCTCGCGGCCATCGCACGCCAACACAACCTCAGCATAATCTCCTACGCCGACGACACCCAGCTGATCCTCTCCCTGACCAACGACCCCGCCGCCGCCAGAGCCAACCTGCACGAAGGGATGAAAGAGGTAGCCGAGTGGATGACGACCAGCCGCCTGAAACTGAACTCTGACAAGACGGAGGTCCTCATCCTGGGCTCTTCACCCTCCGCCTGGGACGACTCCTGGTGGCCTCCCGCCCTGGGCACCGCACCCAAACCGACAGACCATGCACGCAACCTGGGCTTCATCCTGGACTCCTCCCTCTCCATGACCAGGCAAGTCAACAGCGTCTCCTCGGCTTGCTTCAACACCCTACGCATGCTACGGAAGATCTTCTGGTGGATCCCCACCGAGACCAGGAAGACCGTCACCCAGGCCCTCGTCACTAGCCGACTGGACTACGGCAACGCCCTCTACGCCGGTACCACCGCCAAGCTCCAGAAGAGACTCCAGCGGATCCAGAACGCCTCAGCCAGACTCATCCTCGACATCCCACGAACCAGCCACATCTCCGGACATCTGAGAGACCTTCACTGGCTCCCCGTCAACAAAAGAATCACCTTCCGCCTCCTCACCCACGCACACAAAGCCCTACACGACCAAGGCCCGAGCTACCTCAACAGCCGGATCAACTTCTACGCTCCCAAACGCCACCTCCGATCAGCCAACCACGCCCTCGCCGCCGTCCCCCGCATCCGAAGAGCGACTACAGGAGGAAGGTCCTTCTCCTACCTGGCCGCCAAGACCTGGAACTCCCTCCCGTCCGACCTACGCCTGACCCGGGACCACCTCTCCTTCAGGAAGAAGCTGAAGACCTGGCTGTTCGAGCAGTAGCGGCACCCCCTCTCCCCCAGCGCCTTGAGACCCTACGGGTATGTAGCGCGCTCTATAAGTATCATTGATTGATTGATTGATTAGTGGACTAATGCATCTACTGCAGGGGCCTGTGTTCGACCTCATGGTCATGTGATCATAAACTGATTACTTGAGCAATTCTTTTACCTGTTTAAATTACTAAGGAGCAGGAGTTTTCCTATTTGTACAGAATGAACTCTGAAAAAAGTTATTCGAGAAACAAAAAATGTACCGCTGCCTCTTTTATATTCAGTATATTGTAAGACTTTCATGTGACCTTTATGACCACTCTCTCCTGGCAGATTATTCTTTGAACGTATAACCTACAGAAGAATACACACTCCTCTTACTCCTCTCTGGGAATAGAGTGGTGAGGCATACATACCTTATCATTGTATATACTGACATTGTGTTGGACCATAGTGCTCATAATCTTATCCTTCTGTTGCACAGGGGTACAACCTATGTTAACCATTCGTCTACTAGAACCAAGACTGAAAGCTGTGTAGGTTGTATATACAAGTGTGTGCTGGTTCATACTCTCTCTGGTATAGATAAGAATAGAGTGTAACATCTTCCTTTACAGCCTGCCAGTGTCTATTCTTCAAGAATTCACGAAGAGGTTTCCACGCTCAAGACCTGTTTTTCTTCCCCCGCCTTTCCTTGTTTTGTTTCCCTGTTTTCCCCTTGCGTGCCATTCCTTACTCTAGAGTCTAATAGAGTCGGAAGGCCGTAGGGGAAGACTGTTGACTTTTCTTCAAGTTCCTGACGCTCCTGCGGAACGAGCCTGGCAACCATTACACTGCTGTGCAACTTCTTCTACTCTTAGAGCTGAGATTTCCATGAAAGACTTATAGTCTGAATTCAGCACCTGAGCATAATAGGACGAAATGTATGAAGCTCTGTGCTTATACTGAATAAGCAGCTACCTATGTTATGCCATCTATTAATGTAATAACTGCACTTTCACAATTGCTTTATTAACCTTCCTGCTTTCTCAAATTTGCTTGAAAATGCACCATTTTTCTTCTTTTTTTCCAAAATTTTCTTGGGGGGGGGTGATCCCCCAAACCCCCCTTTTGGGGTTCGTGCTCGCTCGCTACGGTGCTGTATGCAAATCACTTTGCGCCCCACCACTTTAAAATCTCACCCACCGCTCCTGCCTGTGAGGGACCTGCAATCTGAATGCTTTTACCAGGCTATCTGGCTGCTTTGTTCTGCGTGTGTTTTCCTCTATGCCTCATATCTCTCCGTTGTGATTCTGTTTTTGCCTGCTCCATCTTCTGTGTGCTCCTTTGGGGCACACCAGTAGGTGAGGGGGGGGGAAGCAAAGACACTGACACCAGAAGTGTGTGAAAAAGGCCGCTTTTATTGGAATCAGGTGCACGTATAACACATCCCCCTTGGCCTGTGCCGCACAAAACTACTGCTCACTAATTAACAACTGCCTAACAGCCCCCCACCCCCACCCCTAAATGTAAGCCCGAACATTGCAACAGTAATACAACAACATACGCTCATCAACCTGCCCCTCTACTAGATGCCCCTAATGACCTCCATGACCCCAAACCCCCGCTACCATGCAGTCCCAGGCCTCCAGCCAACCACCCTATTTCCTTAGGACAGCGCCCCACAACGCACCTGTTCCAGCGACAAAAAACACAACCTCAAACCTAAATAGTGCACCATCAACCAAAAAAGCCCCTCGGGACCCTATCCTCGACCACCCCCACCCCGCAAAGGGAAACAACCCTGGCCTAAAAATGCCGAAAAAACCCTGCAAAAAAGGGAGGGAGGGAGGGACAAAATCTTACTGCGACCTGGCTGCTGTGTCACCGCACCACAAACGTGCACGGTGACACAAAATGGCCGGCTATATAGCCCCCCGTCCAGAAGCAGCCCAAAAGGAGCCCAAACCGCCCAACCAGCCCAAAAGCGCCGCTACGGCGATCCCCGAGTGCCAAACTTCCCCCTCCCCTGGTGCCCCAAACTTCCCCGGGGGGGCGAGCCTCCCGTTGGTCGGCCACCCCCCCAAATCCCCATTGGGGCACACCAGTAGGTGAGGGGGGGGGAAGCAAAGACACTGACACCAGAAGTGTGTGAAAAAGGCCGCTTTTATTGGAATCAGGTGCACGTATAACACATCCCCCTTGGCCTGTGCCGCACAAAACTACTGCTCACTAATTAACAACTGCCTAACAGCCCCCCACCCCCACCCCTAAATGTAAGCCCGAACATTGCAACAGTAATACAACAACATACGCTCATCAACCTGCCCCTCTACTAGATGCCCCTAATGACCTCCATGACCCCAAACCCCCGCTACCATGCAGTCCCAGGCCTCCAGCCAACCACCCTATTTCCTTAGGACAGCGCCACTCGAAAGTCGCTTACGACTTTCGACCCCCCCCCTTAGGACTCCTGTCTCCTGGGATACCTGACCACCCCCAGGGCCCCATCTAAAGCCTCCTTTAACTGCACTATATACAGCTCCATGCCGTACCTGGACAGGTGGACCCCATCCTCCAAGAAGAAATAGTTTGCACCATAGCGCAACTCCGGGTGCTCCATCCTCCCCACCCCCTCCCTGGCGCAAAAAGCGCGCATCTCACGATTGATCTTCCTACGAGCCCTGTCTATGGCCCCTGGGCGCTCAGCTCCCCTCCACACCCGCCTGGGAATAAACTCCGACCATATGACATGGCAGCCCGCCCATTGCCTCCTGATTTCCTGCAGGTCCTGTCTCATCTGCTTGAGTAGCGCCAAACCCTTGCACTGCACCAAGTCGTTCTCGCCCAGGTGAATTACCACCACATCCGGGCACACCCCCCCTTTCACCAACGTGTTTAACAACGGCACTAACTCATGCCAACGCCTACCCCCTTTCCCCCTCCAATGACATCTATACAACCCCGGATCCAATCCCAAATTGAGAGCCTGATGCCTGTCCCACTCCGCTCGTTCAGCCCGCTTGACGAACGAATGTCCCACAATAAACAAATTCAGGACAGCCACATCCGGCCCCGCCACAGCACCTGCAAAGACACATATATGAGAATCGGGAATCATTGCGACACCGCACCATCCGCCTCCCTCAACCTCACATACGTCCTGTAAGCGTCCGATTTCCACCGACCCAGCCTCTGTATCTCTTCCTTACCCCAACCCCTCCGTGCCGCCTCCGTCGCCGCCCCAATCCGCAAAGAATGCGTCCCGAACGCCAGGGGATCCTCCCCCAAGACCCGCAGTGCCCGCCGCAAGACCCACAATGCTTGAGACGCCGTCACTCCACCCCCCCCACCCCGCCCAAAAACCTCCCCCTCCGACACACCACTTTCAGCCATCAACCTCCTGCCCCAAACCGCCGGGCACACCCCCTCCTTGTCGCCCGGCCCCAGCACCACCCAGGTACCAACCCCCCGCTGGTCCGTCTTCGAGCGCCTCAGACACACTGCCACTTCCTGGGCCCGCACCTCCACCTCTCCCCACAACACCCCCCGCCGCCCCCTCGCGCCCAGCAGCTCCGACACTCGAAACGCCCCAAAGAAAAGCCATGACATCAATGTAGAGAAACGCACCGTCTCGCCCAAATCCCTGCACACCTCTGGTAGCGCGCCAATCACTCCTGCCAGCAAAACCGCCGTAATGGGACGGCGCAGCCGCACCGTCGCCCCACTCTCCCTCGCCCACCCCTCCAGCAGCCTGGTTCCCAACTCCCCCGCCGATGGAGGGTAACCCCACCACATCTTCCCCATGAAAGCCACCGCCGACAACTTTCCCGCAATTGACACCCGCGACAAGCCCCTGTCCATAAGCGCCAGCATGAATCTTACCACCTGTTCCTCGCGCTGCCACCTGTCCCCACGCCGCACCGCACCTGACTGCAGGAATTCCTCCCACGCTATCTCGTAAGCCTTCCACGTCGAAACAGCCACCGACGTCTTCACCAACTGAAAGACCCGGCCTCGCCTACCGACCACAGTTCTTCCGGCACCGGCGTCCTGACTTCCTCCGCCGCCGTGGCTAGCCCATGGAACCTCTCCCACTGTGAACGAGACAAGGCATCAGCAATGTCATTGTCCACACCGGGAACGTGGCGCGCCTGAAACAGTATGTCATTTTCCAAGCACCGCAAGACAAACACCCGCATCAGTTTCAGTACCTGTGGATCCCGAGCCGACTGCCTGTTCACCACCTGCACGACGGCCATGTTGTCCACTCGAAAAAGCACCCTCTTGTGTGCCAACGCCCCTGCCCACACCGTGACTGCCACCACCAAGGGGAACAACTCCAGGAACGCAATGCTCCTCCCCCCCGCCTGCCAGTGGTCCGGCCACTGCTCCGCACACCATTTTCCCTCCCAGTACAGGCCGAAACCACCGACGCCCGCCGCATCCGAGTACATGGTGACCTCCCACTCCCAGTCCTCCGCCGGCGCCATCGGCACCCCATTGAAACGCTCCAAGAAAGCCCGCCACATGCGCAGGTCCTCCTTCATCCCTGCCGAGAGGCGCACATGGTGATGTGGCAATGGCAAACCCGACAACGCCAGCCCCAGACGCCGGCAAAACGTCCGTCCGGCCCGCACCACGCGGCACGCAAAATTCAAATGTCCCAACAACACCTGTACGTCCCGCACCGTCACCTTCCGCCTCGCCAACATGTCATCCACCAGACCCAACATCGCCACCCGTTTGTCTTCTGGCAGGCGTGCTTCCATGGCGACCGAGTCGAGCTCGATACCGAGAAAGGACAACACCGTACTGGGACCGCACGTCTTCTCTGGCGCCAGGGGAACCCCAAATTCCCCCATCAACCCGGCCAAACCATCCAGCAGCCGCTGACAATCCGCCGCACCGGGCCGCCCCACCAGGAAGAAATCATCCAGATAGTGCGTCACTGACTCCGAGCCTGTGCGCCTGGAAAAAACCCACTGAATGAAGGAGCTGAACCGCTCAAACAGTGCGCATGAAATGGAACACCCCATCGGCAGCGCCTTATCCACAAAGTAGTGACCTTGAAACTGGATCCCTAGCAACTGGTAATCCGCCGGGTGTACCGGAAGGAGTCGGAAAGCCGACTTGATGTCGCATTTTGCCAACAGCGCACCCTGCCCCGCCGCCGCAACCAGACGTCGCGCCACGTCCACCGACGAATACGTCACAGACGCCAAATCCGCCGAAATGTACGCATTGACCGACTCCCCCTCCGGCCAGGACAAGTGCTGTATCAGTCGGAACTGCCCTTCCTCCTTCTTAGGCACCACCCCGATGGGGGAAACGATCAAACCTGGCAGCGGCGGCGCCGTGAAGGGGCCCGCCATCCGCCCTTCCCTGACCTCCTTGAACAGTTTCTCTCTTACTATGCCCTTGTGCACGTTCACTGATTTCAGATTTTCCGCCCAGCGAGCAATCCGGGGACCTTCGTACCCCAACCGAAAACCCTCCCGAAAACCCCGGCGCAGCACTGCAGCATCCTCCGCCCGCGGATACGCCGCCAACCAGGGCTCCATCCGCTCGATCCTAACCGGCGTACGAGCCTTTTCCCAGAGCCCCTGCTCCCCCCCCTCTACCCCCACCCCTCCCCCCGCCTGAACCCCCTCTGGCAAATCCACCACCCTGCGGAGGCAGCTGGCCTGGGGGGCCCCCGGTGCCCCAACACCGCAGCGCCGGATGGTTCCGTCCGCACGAAGAGCACTCATGCCGGAAACGGCACGCCGCCCGCCCGCAGGCACCCCTATTGAAATCCCAGCAGGCCCCGACCGCGGTCTGGCTGCCGGAGGCGCCCTGACCCACCCCCCCACGGGTGGGGCGCGCCGCAAAGGGGGGGGACGCCAGCGGCAAACCGCTGGCCGTGTAGATGGTGCGGCCAAACTTGGCCCCTCCCATCGTCTGCTGGTATAAATCAGAATCCAGTTCCCCCCACTGGGCCTCGGGGTCCCCCGCCATGCGTGCCCGAAACTCCTCGTCGTAGTGCGACCAAGCATACCCGCCGTATGTCACCTGCGCCCTCCGGACCACATCCATGTATTTAAAGAGCGCGACGCACCTGTCCGGGAATTTCTCGCAATACACGCTCGCGTAAATGAGGAACGCCGCAGACCAATTGTCCAGCGTCAGGGGCACCTTTGGGCGCCTAGCCAACTCCTGCTCCTCCTCTTTTGACCCTTCCTTCGATGTCAACTCCCTATGCAGCAGCTTCAAAATATCGATGTACTCCCCCTTCCAAATCTTCTCCTTCGTAGCCGCGGAAAGGTGTGCCCCCAGCGGCTTGGTCAACCCCATGTACGGCAGCTTCCGCACCGGGATCACACAACTCTCCTTACTTCCCCCCGCCGCCTCCTTTCCGCCCGACGCCTTGTCGCCCGCCGCCTCAACCCCGCTTCCTTCGCCCGGCGCAGCCCCGCCCGACCCCGCGCCTTCGGTACCGACTCCCGCGTCCTGTACATACCGTCCCCGCACCAGCCGCCACCCATCCTCCCCATCGCCCCCAGACCCCACGGACACCTGCACACAACGCCTCTTAGCGCTCCCCGCGCCGTCACCTGTCTTACCTGGCGTCAAGGTCGGCGTCCTTGCTGGATCCCGCCGCCTAACCAGTGGAGCCGAGGGGGCCGTCACTCTGGGAGCTTCCTGCCGTGCCGGCACCTGAAATACACTTCCAACACCATTACCAGCCCCCCCATCTTCCCGAATCTCTCCCTCCTCAGACTCACCATCCGCCGGTATCACACCACCTTGGCCCCCCAACTGGAGTTCCACCCGGCTCAACCCCGCCCGCTCACGACACACCCGCATTAAATCCATCAAGTCCACACTCCCCCTCCTATGCACCACACTCGCAGGCAACTCAGAAATAGTCGTGTCCATCCTTACTCCCCCAACCCCGGCGGCCGTAGAGACCCATCGGGGAGGGGCCGGCGGAGACGCGTCTCGCCTCCATTCGCCAAGTCCCTGAGCCAGGTCCCTCGCTGGAGCTCGGCCGTCCGCACCAAACAGAGCCGGCCCATCCACTCGGTGGGTGGGAGCCGCATGCTGCTCCCCCGAGCGCCTTACCAACAGCTCCTGCCAAGGAAAAAAGGTGGAGTCCAGCATGCCAGGGTAAAAACCACCCCGTCGCCCCCCCACGCGCTGCCCCCTCCGCCAAACCCCCACCCCATCGCCGCACCCCTCCCCCATCCCGCCGAATGGCCTCCGCGCCGCGCCGGGACACTCCCTCCTCCTAGCTCCCAACCCCCTTCCCCTGCCCAACCCCCCGGCCCGCCCCACCCCCCGAAACCCCAACTCGGCCCCACCCCCCTTCCACGCCCCACTCCCCCTGCCTCCCCCCAGGCCACGCCACTGCCCCCCGCACCCCACCCAAAACTCGCCACCCGCCCGCCCGGGCCCCCATCCCTGCTCCCGGCCCCCTCCTCAAACCCGCCCCTCCCGACCGCCCACCCCGACCCACCCCCCTCGCCGGTCGAGCCGCCGCCTCCCCTCACGCCTCCCATCGCCTCCGACTCACCCCTCCCTCTACCCCGGCCCCTCGCCCCCTCCCGGCCCCTCTCCCCCCCCGGCCCCCCTGCCCCGGCGACGACCGCCCCCTCGCCCCCACCCCCCCCTCCTCCGCCGATGACCCACCCCAGTCCAGCTCCGTGTCTTCCCCCCCCCCACCCCCCACCCCCTCCTCCTCCACATCCGTCTCCTCAATGAGCAGCGGCGAAACCGCCCCCCCCAGCCCCACCCCCACCAGCTCCCCGCGCTCCCCACTGCCACTTGTGTCCTCCCCCCCCGCAGGCCCCGCCGCACTTACACCCCCCCGCGCCCCCCCCTCCAGAGCTCCCGCCCTCCCCAGCCACAACTATCCGAGCCCCACCCCCCTCCCCCACACCCCCCAGGCCACCCGGCCGTGCCTCTAACACATCCCCCACCTCCTCGCGTCCTCCCCCCACCCCCCCCTCCCCTCCGGTCACAAAAACCAGCGGCCTCTTCCGCCCCGCCTGCCGGGCCTTCCGCGCCCCCCCCTTCGACTTCGCAGTAGCCTTTGCCGGAGCCTTGTGCGCCGCCCGGCCGCCCCCATCCGCCCCCCCGCCCCCCCCGCTGAACAACCCGCGACCTCGGCGGGTCGCACGCCGCCACAGCTGCCGCGGCGCCGATGGCAGCGCGCCGCGGCGGCCTCACCTTCAAGTCGGGCCGCATCAAGTCCATGCGGCCCGCTTCTTCCAAGAGCCGCAGCGCCTCCACGACACGCGGGTCCGTCGCCGCCATCACCAGTCCGCACGCCCCCTACCGCTGACACAGGTCACCACTCCTCACACCGCCTGAGCGCCTCACACGCCCCCGCGTGACACAACGGCTCTGAAAACCGCGCACCGCCGCCACACAAAACCGCTGGGCCCCAACTCCCACGCGACAAAATCTTACTGCGACCTGGCTGCTGTGTCACCGCAAAACAAATGTGCGCGGTGACACAAAATGGCCGGCTATATAGCCCCCCGTCCAGAAGCAGCCCAAAAGGAGCCCAAACCGCCCAACCAGCCCAAAAGCGCCGCTACGGCGATCCCCGAGTGCCAAACTTCCCCCTCCCCCCCCGTCCCCTGGTGCCCCAAACTTCCCCGGGGGGGCGAGCCTCCCGTTGGTCGGCCACCCCCCCAAATCCCCATTCTGCTCTGTGTCTTCGTGTCAGCCCTGTGCCTGTCTCCCAAATCGTGTGTGTCCATTTTGTCTTCCCTGTCCTTGCTATCAACCTGTTCTGTGGGTGCATGGGTGTCTGCTCTGTGCCTGCTATCTACCTGCTATATAGGTGCATGTCTGTCTGCTCTGTGCCTGCGGTCCACTTGCTCTGTGGATGCATGTGGATCTGTTCTGTGCCTGCTATCTTCCTAGTCTGTGAGTGAATGAGTGCTTGTTCTGTGCCTGCTATCTACCTGCTATGTAGGTGCATATGTGCCTGCTCTGTGGGCTTTGTGTCTGCCCTGTGCCTGTCTCCCAAATCGTGTGTGCCCATTTTGTCTTCACCGGGCCTGCTACCTACCTGCTCTGTGGGTGCATGTGTGCCTACTCTGTGCCAGTGGACTGTATACAATGTGCCTGACACGTGTCTTCTCTACACCGTCTGTCTTCCGATTGTGTCTATTATTTGCCTTCTGTGGTTGTTCCTTAATCCTTCTCTGTGTGTTCCTTCTGCCTGCAGTGTGACTATCACTTGCCTGCTCCGCATGTTCCATCTTTTTGCTAAATGACTATTATCTGACTGCTATGTGTGTTCCTCTGTGTCTGTTATCTACACGCTGTATGGTTGCATGTCTATCTACTATGTGCCTGTGCCCTGAAACAAATCAACGGCATGCCTTTTACTAAATGACGCATGTCTGCACTATGCCTTCTATCTCTGTACAGTCTGTCTGTTATGTGCATACACTGAGATCGTTTATGTAGTTTCGTGCCTGATATCTGTCTGCTCTGCGACTGCTTGTGTGAATGCTCTGTGCTAGTGACATGTCTACGGTGCCTGCTTGATGTCCTGTATCTACTTACTGTGTGCATATTACCTGTTTGTTCTGTGGTCCTTCTGCCTGTTTTGACTGTTATCTGCCTGCTCCCTCTGTTCATTTTGTCTGCTCTGTGCCTTTTATCTACCTGCTCTGTGGGAGCATGTTTGTATGTTTGCTGTGTGCCAGTGATCCGTATACGGTCTGCCCGATGCATGCATGTTCTGTTCCACCTGCGTTCCTATTGCGTGTCTAATATTGTCCTGCTCTTGTGGCTCCCTCTGCCTGCGCTGGGCCTAACATCTGCCTGATCTGTGTAAGTCTCCTGTCTGTTCTGTGCTTAATACCTGGCAGAAAGTTTACAGAATACAGTATACCGAAAGAGCACACCGAGTGTGCAGGTATTACCTGCACACTCGGTGTGCTCATTCTGTTGTTTGCTCTGTGAATGTTACCTTACTGCTCTGTGTGCTCTCTCTATATGCGATGTGTCTGTCTCTTTTGTGTGTTCCTTCAGTCTGATCTGTGTCTGCTATCTGCCTGCTCTCTGTGTTCCTTTTGTCTGTCATGTCTGCCCTGTGGTTGCGTTCATGTCTACAGTACACTCTGCCTATGACATGTCTGTGATGTGCCTTTATGGACCGGCTTGAGACGCCTTCCATCTCTGTAGTGTCTGTTATCTTCTGCCTGCTTGTGGCCGTGCCAGTGATATGCTAGGACGTGCCTGTGTCCGCCAGCTTCTGGGTTGTCAGTGCCTGTTACCTGCCTGCTCAGCGGACCGTCTCTCTGTTCAGTGCCTGTAGCTGCCTGTTCTGTGTGATCCCTCTGCCTGTGCCGGATAACCTTCCTGCTCTATTTATCCCCTGCCTGCCATCTCCCTCCGGCGCTCTTGTCCCTGCTCTGTCTTTGCCGGCGGGTAACCCCGCACCAGGAGCGTGTGGAAGTAAGAAAGTTGTGAACGGAGGAGGCAGGGAGTGTCTGCGAGGAGCTGTCTGGCCCCACCCAGCCCCGCATGATGTCAGCGCCGCTGCCTGTGTCTGAGCCGGGGCTCTCCCGGGCGGGGAGTGTCAATGACAGAGTCGGGGGACCGGAGAGAGACAGACGGACGCCTCGCGCCTCTCACCGGAGAGAGGGGCCGGCGGCAGCACCTGGTCCCGGGGAGCCGGGCAGGTGCCTGGACGTGGCGCGAGCGCCGAGGCGCACGATGAGGCACGGGTGGAGCCCCCTGCTGCCGCTGATCCTGCTGCTGCTCAGCTGCAAGCCCCAGGTAAACGGCCCCTAACAAAAGGCAGGTGCGTCCCAGCACGGGAGCACGCGACGGGGAGGCTGCGCAGCGCGCGTGGGGCGGGATGCGCGCGAGCTGCACGCCTGGCGCGTGGAACGTGCACACGTGCCCAGATACGTCTAACCCCCCAAAAATGGGGAGCTTGAGGCGGCATGCGGGTATACAGATGGTACCGTGCCCAATTGAGGGGTGCCGGTGGAGCCGAGGTATGCGGAGTGAGTTGCGGGGGTGTTGGACATATTGGGATACCACGCAGTGTGTGAGGATGCTGGGGGCGTGGCAGTCGTGGTGTGGACAAGGGTAATGTGGAAAGAGTGGAGGTTTGGATGTTAGAGAATTGAAGGTTCGGGGGTGTTAGCGAAGTGGGCCATTTAGATTTAGAAAGTTTGGGTGTGGGAAAAGTCGTCCTAATAATATATAGCTCTTTTATAGGGCTTGCCATAGCGTTTTCACAATGCTAACGATAAACACGCATTCGTATTACTAAACTCATTTTATCTTCGGACGGATGAAAGGTGGAGACAGCCTGCTTTGGGGCTGGCTGGGAGGGGGTGTGGGCGAGCGTGTTACCTTGAAGTTCTAAACGGACTCCGCAACAAGTGCTTAATACACACCGCACTGCCTAGGAAACGTGGAGCATTTATTCTCATATTCACATTCCTTTCTTTCTCCCCTTGTTCCCGAGGGCCTCTTCTCACCTGCACGGGTATCTCGCCCTATTTCGCTACTCAGGCGTCGTTCCACGCTCTCGTAAACCAACTCTAACCTCCTCTCACACTTCAGCATCTCTCCCCTCTCACAATGAATGTTCGGATCTCGCTCCTTAGCTGATCAGGGTATTTCACTCCCTAAACTAATCGAGTCCAACATACCATTCACACCGACACGTAGTGACGTTTTCATGTGTGCCTGGTTACAGGTGGTGGGCACAGGCACATGCTTTTCGGAACCTGGAGACCGGGAACTATTTTACAACATTACACACTGGCCCAGATCAAAGGGGTGAGAACCAATGGGAAGGCAGAAAGGAGGCGAACATTAGGAAAACACTGACAAAGGGGTAAAATAAGAACCCGCATGAGTGCTACTGCCTATTATAAGTGCAAAACCACCTTAAAAGTCGCTGACTTCTCAGTCAGGCTGCCGGATAATGTCAAAGAAACTGCTCGAATAAGAGGAAGCGGGACAAGGTTGCAAAGGCAAAAATAAAACATGCCTTTTAGCCATTAAAACACCTTGGGATGGGGTAAAGTATCATCTCAACGGGGGATGAATAAATCACCGAGTAGAGGTACAGAAATTCAACGTATATGGCAAAACAGATGATTTGGACAATATTAAGCAAGATACAGCCAGACCAGTGGTTCTGAACCTGTGGTCAGGGGATGCCTTTGGGTCTGCAACGCCTACTCAAGGGGTCCGCGACTTCATAGAAAATAAAATAATAGTAACAGATTGATAAGGAATAAATAAAGAACACAATTGAGAATTTTAAAACTCCCTATAAATGTGATGGCTTTAAATATTAGATTCTAAAAATTAAGTTTAAGTCTTCAAATTGATTTGTGGGTAACAGTCAACAGAATATAGCATGGCTGATGGGTGGCATCAATTGAATTGATTTAAAAAATATATATATATATTATAATTAAATACAATACCATACATTTGTTTAATGAATGCTTGTTTCTATATTTTTGTGTATTGTTTTAAGGTTCATATCACTGAAGTTGCTTAGGTGGGCGGATTGAGGGAGCGGGACAAGGTTGCAAAGGCGAAAATAAAACATGCCTTTTAGCCATTAAAACACCTTGGGATGGGGTAAAGTATCATCTCAACGGGGGATGAATGAATCACCGAGTAGAGGTACAGAAATTCAACGCATATGGCAAAACAGATGATTTGGACAATATTAAGCAAGATACAGCCAGACCAGTGGTTCTGAACCTGTGGTCAGGGGATGCCTTTGGGTCCGCAACGCCTACTCAAGGGGTCCGCGACTTCATAGAAAATAAAATAATAGTAACAGATTGATAAGGAATAAATAAAGAACACAATTGAGAATTTTAAAACTCCCTATAAATGTGATGGCTTTAAATATTAGATTCTAAAAATTAAGTTTAAGTCTTCAAATTGATTTGTGGGTAACAGTCAACAGAATATAGCATGGCTGATGGGTGGCATCAATTGAATTGATTTAAAATATATATATATATTATAATTAAATACAATACCATAAATTTGTTTAATGAATGCTTGTTTCTATATTTTTGTGTATTGTTTTAAGGTTCATATCACTGAAGTTGCTTAGGTGGGCGGATTGAGGGAGCGGGACAAGGTTGCAAAGGCGAAAATAAAACATGCCTTTTAGCCATTAAAACACCTTGGGATGGGGTAAAGTATCATCTCAACGGGGGATGAATGAATCACCGAGTAGAGGTACAGAAATTCAACGTATATGGCAAAACAGATGATTTGGACAACATTAAGGAAGATACAGCCAGACCAGTGGTTCTGAACCTGTGGTCAGGGGATGCCTTTGGGTCCGCAACGCCTACTCAAGGGGTCCGCGACTTCATAGAAAATAAAATAATAGTAACAGATTGATAAGGAATAAATAAAGAACACAATTGAGAATTTTAAAACTCCCTATAAATGTGATGGCTTTAAATATTGGATTCTAAAAATTAAGTTTAAGTCTTCAAATTGATTTGTGGGTAACAGTCAAACAGAATATAGCATGGCTGATGGGTGGCCTCAATTGAATTGATTTAAAAAATATATATATTATAATTAAATACAATACCATAAATTTGTTTAATGAATGCTTGTTTCTATATTTTTGTGTATTGTTTTAAGGTTCATATCACTGAAGTTGCTTAGGTGGGCGGATTGATTCTAATAAGGACTCATTGGTCTTCCCCGAATTCCAATTCAGTGAGGGTCCCTGGATTTAAACAATGATTAAGTGGGGGTCCACAGAAGTCAAAATGTATCTAGAGCAATGTTCGGGGAATTTTAATATACTGAAATTAAAAATAGTACAGCAGCGTGGGCACCTATTACAAGCAGTGCTTGATTTCAGCTGATGGTTGCATGTGGAGGGCACCAGAACTCATTTTTGATGACAGAAGCTCACCTTTCATCGTTACACTTTGACCCAGAGCGAGAGAGCAAAAACAGGAAAGGGAGAACGAAGTAGGAAAGAAAGGAAGGAAAGGAGTAGTAGAGCAGGAATTAAAAAGAACTTGCAAAAGTGACATAAAGAGGCATAGTGCACTCACTCGTTCAGTGGTCTTGGTCCTATCTAGCATTTGCACTTGGAGGAACAACAGCAATGACGCTATATTTGTAGAGCATAAGTTTACTTCTACAACACATTGTAATGCACAATTTACAAAGCACATTCCAGGGAACTGTGTAGGGCATTATCTCCGCTGTGCCCCCTTTTGACATCTTGGTTATACCGGCCAGTGCTTAATTTGAGATGGTAGTTGCAGGTGGGACCAGGCGCACAACAGACTTAGGGCTAAAAGGGCATCAACCCTGTCATGTCTCACTCTCAGCCTGGGCTGCTGCAGCTCAAGCTGCTGTTGGGTCGGCTGGGCAGTGTCTGGAGCCTTATCTCCTGTACGTCCAAGTTTTTCACAGGTCTTTAGAGACAATCTGCATATTTACATACCTTTGTAAACTGGTTACCAAGGCTTAGTTTTTTATTCTGGTTCCAGTACCCCCATGGCCCCCTTACAGTTGTATTTTACATTTACTGCCGTAGTGTGAGAATGCATTTCATGAAAAGGAATATAAAGAAGGGTTGCCAAAAGAAAAACGCCAGCCCTGTGTTGTTCAAAAAGCCTGCAAAGTCCTTGTCATGACACTAAGGGCCTAATTACGATGTAGTTTGGAAACCGTTCTGGACGAATCAGTTCTGGACTAGTTTCCAAACAAATCGGATCCTGAGAGTCAAGACGACTGATTATGATGCCTCCCAGCATCGTTCGGTCGGACTCATGTTGACTTCAATGGGAGCCTGTGTTCCAAACACGAACACAGGCTCTCATTAAAAAAAGGGGTAGTTGGGGAAAACCTTGCACTCTGTGGTGGGCACCCCATGGTGCCTACCACATTGTGCATGGTTGGGAAGAAGGGTCCCTTGGGTACCCCCACAGGCCACATTTGGATGCCTCTGGGTGAAGGGGGCCCACAACAGGCCCCCAAAGACAGATTCTGGCAGCTGTTTCATCTCGGGCAAACCAAATCAGAACGGCTGTCGAATCGGTCATTGTAATCGCTCATCCAGAAACCGTGTCAATAGAGCTGTATGAATCAGCTCTGAAAGACTCGGGCTGTCCAGATGCCTTTTGGAACCGATTTGGTCTGCTCTAACGGTTCCAGGGCATCGTAAACGGTCATTGGCAAAACTGTACGATTCGGTAGGAAACAAGGGTTCCGAATCAGATTCGATAATGCTGGATCCCATCCAGAGCCCTTCCTAACGACATTGTAATCGGACCCTAAATAGGGTTATACATAAAAAAAGTATGTATTAATTTGTAACGTGACTTCTCTGTCATTGTTTCCTCTAATTTTCCATCATGGATCACCCAGGCAGCCCAAGAACACAACTAAGTGCTTTCTATTTATATTTGCTGTTTAAAGTATGCATATATACAAGCTGAAAATACGGATTTAGGTGACTGATTATTTTTGTACCATCTGGGACACCAAAATAAGGAGCCGGCAACCCAAATTATAAGACTGGAAGTTTGTTGCAGGATCAGCACCAGCAGTTCTTAAAAGCAAGTACCGAGACAGGTCCATATCGGGATTCCCATTTTCACCCTCACATTCAGAATGGAAAATAAATCTTAACTCTGCAGCAGTTCACTGTTTTGATGTAACTTTTATTTTTTTTGCAGTTCTGTATTGCTAAACTCGAAGTGCTTTACATGAGCACCAACAAGGACATCTTCATTTATTTTTTGGAAGGCACAGACGATTAAGTGATTTGCGTAGATACACATGATGTTGAGCTGGTGCTGAGACTCAAACCTGCTTCCTCAGCTCCAAAGTTGGCAGCTCTAGCCATTACACCATAATCTCTGCGGAAGAACTAAAGCATTTTTAATATTATATACAACCAAGCCATAGTTGTATATATGCATGTAGTATATTTATCTTATGCAACTAACAACCTTTGACAAAGCCAATAGTCCTGGCTTGTTGTAGGTGTTATGTTACTTAAGTGGAGGCAATAACAGAAGCCACGAAATACCAGTCAAGCGGCACAATCTGCTGCGCACAGATTTTTAACGTACATTTTTTAGGCCACGATCTTAATTAAATTGTCCACACCCCTTTGAGAGACCCCCCCAGTTTTTTCATCCCACTTAAGGCCCTGCATAATAGCAACAGTTTAACATGTACCTGAAACCCTACAATGCAGTCAATAACATGCTGAGTCACTTCAAGTGTCTGGAAATGCACACTACATTCAGACAACTCACTCCTCATTCTCACCCTTCACTTTCACACTCACCCTGCACTCACAGCGATCACAAGGCACTCACACCTATCACCATTCACCCTGCACTCAAAGTGATCACTCTGCACTCACAATGCACTTACGCTGTTCACCCTGTACCTCACCCTGCAGTCACATGAGCACACTACTCACCCTGCACTCATGTGACACTTCACTTACCTGTTTCCCTCAGTGCTCAATCTGCAATATCACTCAAACAAGTCCATCACTAATCCAACCCAGAACCTACAACTGCACCCAAATTCATATGGTCACCTCACTCACCCTGCAGTCACTCCTCTTACCCTACTCTCATGCTGTCACATTGCTCACTGTGCACTCATGTGGGCACTCCTGCCACCCACACATCGCAGAGGGTTAATGTGCCTGCTACAAAGAACGTGTACCATGCAGATCACAGAACAGAGTGAGTAGGGCTATAAAAAATGAAATATTTGTCAGAAAGTTGCTATAGAGAGATGAGGTGAGTGGTACTGAGGGATTTCATGGAGAAGGAGCAAATGGGGGAAGGAGCGCCAAAAAAGACCGTTGCACCATGTGCGACCAGTGCTAGGGCCAGCCCTGGCTGGGAGTGCTAGCCCCCTCGGAAGTTCGGGTCTAGTTGCGCCCCTGGGTGGGGACCACCATTTATTTTCACCATCTGACTGTCACCCAGAGCAAAAAAGAGAAAAACACAAAAGAGAGAAAGAAGGAAAGAGAGAAAGACGTAAAAACATCAGCAAAGAGAGAAAGTAGGGATGAAGAAGAACCTGCAAGAGTGAGATAAAGGGGCAGAGAGTGTCTGATGGAGAATGAAAGAGGCATAAGAGGGAATCAAAACTACACAGCGTTGGTAGTCGCCACCCCAATATTCATATCACCAGCCATGGGCTTCTTACCAAAACTATTGGCCCTGGCGCTTATTGTTTTACAGATTACGCACTGCCACACCCCAAGTAATTTTATGGCACCAGAGGTAGGGCTAAAAGGCTTTGACCACCAGGGGCTGTATTACACAAAGTGCCCCAGGGGCACAACAGGCATTTCCACCTGCTTTGCACGCCCCTAGGACACTTTGGTATTAAAGAAAGGGCCATAGATGCTTGTGCATCCCTTTCTGTAATACTGATAGTGCTGGAGCACATAAAGCGCCAGTGCTAGCTTCATGCGGCTTTCTCTCATTTTCATGGTGGGCATGCCCTATGCAAACAAGGGAATCCCCTTGCCTCTATGCCCACTCCGTTTTAAAGACACAGGTGCAGAGGCAAAAAACCTATCAGAAGGCGCACTGACAGTGCACCACCTAAAAGATGGCGCACTGTCAGTGTGCCCCCTGAGAGCAGCCCTCTGGAGGGGGGAAAGGGGGTCCTAAGGACTCCCAAGAAATCCCCTTGCATGCAGGTTCAGTCACTCACTGCACCCGCCTGCAAGGGGATCTCTTATCTCCTTTAAAAGTGAAGGTGGTTTGTTGCCTGCACTGTGAAAACACAGAGCCGCTTCAAAGCAACCGCTCTGTTTTTCACATGAATGAGCTGCCCCCTCAGGGCCGCGCGAGTTCTCAGCTGAACTCAGGGCAGCACATTAATCATAATACAGTGCACTTTCCTTCATTGCGCTGCGCCCAGTGCAATGAAGGAAAATGTGCTGCATGCATAATGCGGCCCCAGCAGGTCAATTCCCTCTACAACCACCCCTTTACTCAACAAGATTTGAGAGGAGAGTTGCAATATCAAACGAAGATCACACAAAGAGAAAAGTACAATTCTTGGATATTCACAGGTTAATGGACAGGAAGGTTGCTGGCACCTCTACTCTACCCTACCAAAGACTTCACACTTGTAGCATTCACCCCCAGCATGGTTTGAATAGACAGATCATGCCCACAAAATGATAAGGTTTCTGGCAAAGAATTCAGTGTTGGTTCATTACAGCATGTAGTGTCAGATGAGATCTATGGTCATTAGAATATTTAGCATCAAGTGTTCCAGTTTTTTAAAGTTCAAAGTGAGTTTATTGAGAGAAAGCAATATATTAATATATAAGATACAATAACAATGAAAATAAAGAGTTGCATACAGTATAACAATTGGAATTGACAATCATACAAGGTATGAATTGAAATCAATTAATCTTATCAGTTATAGATAACATAACAATGTTCCATAAAAATCGGTAATATCAGGGAACTAGCATATTATATAAAAGTTTGCCAGAATAAAATAAAGTATAATGAAACTATAGAATATCAACATGAAGGAAGTCACGGAGGTTAGCCACTTCTTGTTGTAGAGGAGTGTGAGACTGAGAACGCCTGGCACTCATGTCAATGAATAGCATAACAGGTGTCCATAAGTCCGAACGTTTTTTCTTTTTTTAAATTTATTTTTATTGGTTTCAAGTACAGACACAGGCATTACATAGCAACATTGACGCCTCCGGTGCGAATAACGATTGAACCACAGAGTTCTGTTATAAGAACAGGGCATATAGGACACGATGGCCGTAGCTCCCAGTGTCCCTTGCTTACGCTGATTTCCCCATAAGTGGCGGCTAAAAGGGAAGGTCTGCTACACAGCCTGAATAACAGAGACAAGAACATGAAAAGGAACATGAAAAAGACCCCAACCCACCCCCACCCCTAGACCACCCTCCACCCCCACCAGTGTGTCGGTGGCTCTGAATGCAAGGCATGTCCATCTCAGCATCCTCACTGTGCACTCTCGTCAGGCATTGGAGGATCATTGGTCTCATCTGTCAGGCGCAATAAGCGGAGATATCTGGGACATGTGATTTCGTTGAACTCTCTCTCTCGAGAGAGAGAGAGAAGTGTAAGCAGTGGTTGCCAAACTTTCCAGAAGGTCGCCACGGTGCATGTAAGTGTGGCCTGAATGCGTTCCATCCCTAAGGTAAACCATAGTCTGTGTAACCATCCCATGTGTGTGGGTCGGGTAGTTGTCCCCCAGAGGGATAAGATGTGTTGGGAAGCAGCTTGAATAGCAAGACCCATCTGGCGTCCCCGTATGGATTTGAGGGGGAAGGTGAGAGCATTTGGAAGACCAAGGATGGTGTAGGCCGGGAATCTCGGGATCTCAGTGTCGAATGTGTTATCTATGTCATCGAGTACTGCTGCCCAATACCCCTTGACTTCAGTGCTGTCCCATAGGAGATGTGTCAGGGTACCTTTTTCTCCGCAGCCCCTCCAGCAGAACGCACTTCTGGATTTGTTGCCCCTATTGAGCCTCACTGGGGTGAGATGCCAGTACGTGGCCAGTTTCACTGCCGTCTCCGTGCCCGCCGTGCAGCGTGCTGTGTGGTTGGCCCTGTAGTAGACAGAGCTCCACTCTCGAGATGAGAGAACCCTCCCTAGTTCCTCTTCCCACCGTCTCTGCCCCGGTGTGTGAGATGTCTCGGGCGGGGGTATTAGCATCTTATATAGGTCTGTAATAAGGCCTCTATCCGACTCCTTCCTGAAAAGCCATTTCTCAAATACTGTCATGTGTCTGCCTACGCATGGGACTAGGTCAGGTTGTGTGAGCCAATGCCTAAGTTGAAAATATTGGAAAAGCTTTGGCGAAGCAACGTCGTACCCTCTGGGCGGCTCCATGAAGGGGATAAAGCCCTATAGGTCAAAGAGGTGACCCGCCGATCTGCAAAGAGAGCCACGCCATTGAGGAAATGCTCGGGGTCGGTGCCGGGGGGGAAGTCGGGGTTATCCAATATAGGGGTGAGTGGTGAGGAAAATGTTGTCAGTGCCCTTCTAACCGCGACCGTATCCCATACTTTCAGTATAGTGCAGGTGATGGGTGAGCGTTGAAAGTAGCTCGATGTATGGACGCGGCTGAGGAAAGGAATCTTCCACAGAGAAGTTTGGGCCATAGCTCTGTCTTGAAAGAGCCATCTCTTTTCCGATTCTGGCCTGTACCACTCCACCAAATAGCGCAGTTGCGCTGCCTGGAAATATTGCTGGAGGTTGGGAATCCCATGGCCCCCTTCATCCATCTCCCGGTAGGTTATTCGTTTGGGTAGACGCGGTTTCTCCCCCCCATATAAAGTGCAGGAGTGCGGGTTGTAAGTGCTCAATGGTCCCGGCTGGAGTGAACAGCGGCATGGTCTGAAAAACATAGAGGATCTTGGGAAGGATCGACATTTTTACCGCTGCAATCCTCCCTAGCCAAGAAAGCGGCTGCTTAGACCAGCGTGCCAAGTCTGCTTGGATCTGTGCCTTAAGTCTGGTATAATTAAGCGCGATCGTTCGGTCCGTGGACGCCGTAAGGGTGATACCCAAGTATGGGATTTGTCACTGCGTTAGTAAGCCACACCCGTATAACGGAGCGTCCTGGGGGCATCGTGCGTTCTTACCCAAAGGTAGGATCATGGACTTTCCTTTAGTCATCCGGAAGCCCGACACCTTTCCAAAGGATTCCACCTCATCTAGGAAGGCCGGCACAGAGCTCTCCGGATGGGTAATGGCCGCCAGGATATCACCAGCGTATAAGTCTATGGCGTGTGGTTCCCCGCCAAACGTTATGCCCCGTATATTTGGGTTGTCTCGCACTTTTTGTGCCAGTGGTTCGACATATAGCGCGAACAGGAGAGGGGAGAGGGGGCACCCCTGCCTCGTGCCGCGCTGGATCTCAAAGGGGCTAGAACGTAATCCATTCAAGCGGACCCACGCACGGGGGTGATGGTAACAGCTTCCAACCCATGCCTGAAAGCGCTCTCCTATCCCAAAGTGCCTCAACACTTTCTTCATAAATCCCCAGTCTACCCGATCAAACGCCTTCTCGGCGTAAATGGCTAACAGGACCGAATCTGATTACTGAAAGTGGGTTTTATCGATCAGATGGGGGAAGCGCTTGGTATTATCGCTACATTGCCTGCCGGGGACGAAACCCGATTGATACGGCTCTAAGATCCCGGGCAGGCAAGGCCCCAGTCGTGCAGCCAAAACCCCTGTGAATAGCTTCAGATCTAGGTTGAGCAAGGAGATTGGTCTAAACGCCGAACATTGCGTGGCGTCCTTGCACGGTTTGGGTAGTACTATAATTTCTGCTTCCAGCATGTCAGCCGGGATGGAGTTGGGGCCCTGAAATGAGTTAAAAAGCTTCGTGAGAATCGGGGCTATCAGTGGACAGAAGGTTTTATAAAACCCTGCGGAGAAGCCGTCCGGGCCCGGCAACTTCAGAGGTTTAGGACGGGAGATGGCCCAGACTAACTCTTCGAGACGGATGGGAGCATCCAGGGTGCCCGCATTCGCTGAGTTCAGCACTGTAGCGGCTGCGTCTCTCAGGTAGGCCTCTGCCTCCGACTCCTCTACGGGGTCTGCCCTGTACAGTGAGGCGTAGTAGGTTCTAAATGCCTTCGCTATCTCATCCTCCTCCCGTATGTCATCCCCGTCCTTGTTACGTAAAGTCAGGATTTTGGAGCGCTGGACTTTTGCTCTTAACGCACTTGCGAGGAGGCGACCAGTCTTGTTCCCTCCTATATAATAAGAATGTTTCAGGCGGAGAGCCGCATATTCCGCCCGATCAATATCCAGGCCAGCCAATAGGGCCCTTGCCGCCTTTAGTTGCTTCCAGACCCTAGGGGCCCCTGTACGGCTGTGAACCCGCTCCAACTCTACAACTTGAGCAGCCAGGACCTCTCGCTTCGCTTGGCGTTCCTTAGTCTCCGCCGCTGTCAACGCAATAAGTTCACCGCGGACCACTGCCTTCAATGCACCCCATAGCGCCGATACTGGCGTCTCAGGACTGTCATTGACTTCTAAGTAATCAGTGATGCACTTACGAATTTGTTGGGCCACGCCCGCACGTTGCAAAAGGGGTTTCTTCAGCCTCCACATCCCCGGGGGCCTCCCAACTGTAGGGACCTTGAGTGTAAGTTCTACGACATCATGGTCAGAGATGGCTGCCGGGGCGATGTCCACAGCAGCCACCCGGGCTTCCAGCTCCGAGGAGTCTATGAAATGGTCCAGCCGAGCATAGGTGCGGTGAACGTGAGAGTCAAAAGTGTCCTGGGACGACTCTGGGTGTTTAGCCCTCCACATGTCCATCAACCCCCTCTGCCGCAGCCAATCTTTACCCAACTCCGAGACAGCCCCAGTGCCACCATACCTATGGCCTGATCTATCTTTGCTTGTTCCTGTGCCATTGTCGCTGGGTCTGGTTTAAGATCGGCCTTGGGTGAACGTTTGCGTCCCACGCGCTGCCATCCGTCTCGCGAGGTTCGCGGTGACTTCTCCTGTGAGGGTCGCAATGATGCTCCCTCCGTCTTTGAGTCCTCTTCGAGGTCGATGCCCAGCAGGGCACATGTGTTTTGCAGTGATCTGAGCTGATGCAGGGCCCCTTTCCATTTAAAGATTAGCCTGAAGGGGTGGTCCCAGGAATAGGGAATCCCGTTGTCGGGCAAGAGCGTCGTGGCCACCCTATAGGCCTTCCTCTTTTGCAGGGTGCTGGCCGAAAGGTCCTGGTACAATGCCACTGGGTGGCCTTGAAATTGGAGAGGCTGTTTCTGGCGTGCCTCTCTGATTCTTTCAAGGGAAAGTCAGGTAGGAAGGCCAAAATATCAGGTGGGGGGGAGGCACTCGGCACGCCAGGCCCACCCTATGTGCCCTGTCGATGCGAATTTCAAAGTCATCGGTTTCCCCCAAAATCTCCCGGATTATTCCCTGCAGGAACTAAGCAACACTATTCCCCTCTGCCTTGGATGGCGCGCCTCGAACCCTTATGTTGTTCCTCTGAGAGTGGTTCTCGAGGTCTTCTGCATGCGCCTGAAGGTCGACTTGTTGCTCACGGAGGCGAATGACTTCTTGCTGCAGTTGTTCTACCTCCTCGCTCCTAGTTTGGTCCGCTTCCTCCACCGCTGCTACTCGTTCCCCCAAACTGACCACATCATGGCGCAGTTTACGGTGCTCCCCAGCCATGTCTTGTTTTAGCGTCTGGAAGTCCTCTCGCAAGGAGTTAAATAGAGACTCCAGGAACGATTTAGTGATGGGGGCCCCTCCGTCCTCCTGCCCTGTGGTGTCTTTCGCTGCTGCCGGGGGCGACGGGCTCTCCTCTCCCTTAGGGGTGCCCTTAACCAGCATGTCCGTTATGGTACGGCGCCCCTGCGTCCCGCAGCGTCCATGGTGCGCCGACTGCTCTAGCCCTGGAGAGCCTCGCAGGTGTGCCCACTCGAATGGAGTCCACCCTGGTGAATGCGTGCCCACTTGGTGTACCGGCAACGCGGGTCGCGGTCTGGGCCCCCCACGTCGTCTTCTGCGCAGCGCCGGCCAAGTGCCCCGTCAACCATTGCTCTCTGAGTTCAATGGGGGGGTATGCGCTGCGGGGGATCTGCCTCAAGCACTACTCACAGCCAGGCAGTGCAAGCTGGACCTCACTCCCCAAAATCCACCTGAGCCAGAACTGGCTCAAGCCCTAATATGTCCCGCCTGGCTCAAGCACCCCGCCGGCAAAGTGTTATGAGCGCCGGCCAAGCACCACCATTCCTGTCACTCCAGTCCACACCCTCTGGGCATTGGCCCCTTCTCGCTGGGCAATCGCGTGTAGTCAGCAGGTCTGCTCTCCAGTCCGTGCCCAAAGATGTCTTCTCTGCCTCGCAGGTCTCGCACCACCGCTCCTTACCGGCTTCAATGCTGCAGGCGGGCTAGCCTCAGTAGGCCCCAACGCCTGGGGGCTCGATTTTCGCACTTCGCCAGCGCCTTTCCCTCCACCGCCGGCCAGTCTCGCCGCGGCTCACCTCGTTGTCAATGCGCTGCTGCCTCCCGAGTCATCGCCGGCTGCCCTCCGCAGCTCTCAGTATGGGCGACCCCCGGAGCCTCACCGCTCCGGCCCCCGCTCCGCTGGTCGCAGCTCCGGCAGACAGGCACGCGTCCGCTGGATGTAGGCCCCAAATCACGGGGCTCAATTTTTGCGCCTCCTGGCTGACGCCACCGCCGTCCTCAGCCGTGCACTCCGCCACTCGCTTCGCTCACCAAGCGCCTCTGTCGCACTCGTCCTCTCCGGCTCCTGTCTTCTGCTCCGGTCGGCGACCCCTCGGTAGGGGTCCTTCTGGTGGGCCACCCCGGCGGGGACTCGTCTCGATTTACTCCCCGATCTCAGCCGCCATTACACCCCGGCAGCAGTCTGATCCCCGCTCCGCGAGGGAAAGGGTATCGCAGACGGGCGGCTCCGCTTTCACTCGCCGCCAAAGGGACAAACACCAGTTGCCCCCTCTCTGCTGGGCACAGGTCACTCCAGCCTGGGGGTCTTAAATGCTGACTTAGGGTCACAGTGGGGATTCGGGCCGGGAAGCCTCACAAACTAGCGTCCACTCAGGCCACCATCTTAGCCACGCCCCCTCAGTCCGAACGTTTTGACGCCAAATGTAACGGATATACAAATGTTGTGTCTAGTCTATGGTTATAGCAAATAGCATACCACCATGCTTGATATGACAGTTTGGTAAAGTCCTTCCAGTTTTTGGTTAACTGTTGGAAAGCTACTGCTAATAATAGGTCTATTATCTTTACATTGGAATCGCAGTCTTTCCAAATAGGAGATAAGCTACCAGAGAAAATATGCAAAATAGAGAAAGGGTGACGAGTTGAAAATTGAATTCTTTTGAGACCATACTTTTTCCCAAAATTTTTGAACAAGGTTGCATTTAAAGAGCAAATGAAATAAATCCACATGTGGTGAAGAGCAAGTCTAACAAGTATCTGGGAAACCCGAGTGTCTTGTACTAAGAACAAGTGGAGAAAGAAAGAGCCTGTTGCATATGAAGAAAAGTGTCTGAGTGGTGTTTGCCGCTCTAGAGGATCTCCTTAGTTTGAGCCAAATTCTATCCCAAAATTCCACAGACCAAGAGGTTACTAAATCCTTTTCCCATAATGTTTCTGTCTTGGTTTTGGCTCTCGGAATAAATGAACTATTTAGAAGTTTATATATAGTAGAGGCTCTGGTACCATGAAGGAGTAGGGTCTGAAGTGTAGCTGTGTGGACAAGTTCAGGACAGGAGTTATGTTGGTAATTTGTGTAGTGCATATATGCAAATTGAATTGCATGTATTAAGATGGAGTATTTAGAGCAGACATTTGAGGGTAGGCCAAAAGAAACGCTAGCCTGTGAAAAAGATATAATCTCATCTTTATCATATAATTGATGCACCCAAATAAGGCCTCGTTGTCTCCAGGATTTCCAAAAGACAGGTCTATTGTTTATCAGAATATAAACATTGTGTCATATGAGATTGTCAAGTCAAGTCAAGTCAAGTCAAGATTTGTATAGCGCACTACTCACCTGGAGGGTCTCAAGGCGCTTGAGGGGGGGGGGGGGTTCGTTACTTATCAAATAGCCTAGTTTTTAGTTGTTTTCTGAAGGAGAGGTGGTTCTGTGTAAGGCGGAGGTGGGTGGGGAGAGAGTTCCAGGTTTTGGCCGCTAAGTAGGAGAAAGATCTTCCTCCCATGGTGGTTCTTCGAATGCGTGGAATCGCGGCGAGGGCTTGATTGGACGATCGTAGTTGGCGGGTGGGGGTGTAAAAGGTTAGGCGCGTGTTGAGGTATTTGGGTCCTAAGTTGTAGAGGGCTTTGTGCGCGTGGGTGAGAAGACGGAACGTTATTCTCTTGTTTACGGGGAGCCATTGAAGGTCTCTCAGGTGATCGGATATGTGATTGTGGCGGGGTAAGTCTAAGATGAGTCTGGCGGAGGCGCTCTGAATGCGCTGGAGTTTTTCTGTAATTTGGCTGTGGTTCCGGCGTAGAGGGTGTTTCCGTAGTCCAGTCGGCTTGTGACAAGTGCTTGGGTGACCGTCTTTCTTGTTTCGGTAGGGATCCATCGGAAGATCTTTTTGAGCATACGTAAGATGTTAAAGCATGATGATGAGATGGCGTTGACTTGTCTGGTCATCGAGAGGGAGGAGTCTAGAATGAATCCCAGGTTGCGAGCATGGTTCGTTGGTTTGGGCGCGCTGCCTAGAGCCGGTGGCCACCATGAGTCGTCCCATGCAGAGGGGGATGATCCTAGGATGAGGACTTCCGTCTTGTCTGAGTTCAGTTTTAAACGGCTGTTCTTTCATCCATTCGGCTACGTCTTTCATCCCTTCGTGTAGGTTGGTTTTGGCGGTGTTTGGGTCTTTGGTGAGGGAGAGGATCAGTTGTGTGTCGTCAGCGTAGGAGATGATGTTGAGGTTGTGTTGGCGTGCGATGGATGCAAGGGGGCTCATGTAGACGTTGAAGAGGGTGGGGCTGAGCGATGATCCTTGTGGTACGCCGCAGATGACTTCTGTGGCCTCTGATCTGAAAGGGGGGAGGTGGACTCTCTGGGTTCTTCCGGCGAGGAACGATATGATCCAATCCAATGCTTTTCCTTGTAACCCGACGTTGCTGAGGCGTTGTACAAGGGTGTTATGACAGACCGTGTCAAACGCTGCGGAGAGGTCCAGGAGGATAAGGGTAGCTGTTTCCCCGTTGTCGAGTAGTGTTCGGATGTCGTCTGTGGCTGCGATGAGGGCGGTCTCGGTGCTGTGTTTGGCTCGGAAGCCGGACTGTGAGGGGTCGAGGGAGTCGTTGGACTCGAGGAAGGCGGCGAGCTGACTGTTGACGGCCTTCTCTATGACTTTGGCAGGGAAAGGGAGGAGCGAGATGGGGCGGTAGTTCTTAAGTTCAGTTGGGTCTGCTGTAGGTTTCTTCAGGAGGGCACTGAGTTTGGCATGTTTCCAGCTTTCCGGGAAGGTAGCGGTGTTGAGGGAGCAGTTGATGATATCCCGGAGTTGGGGTGCGATGATGGATTGTCGAGAAAGGAGGTCAAGGAGGCAGACGGAATGATTTTGGAAGTATGTTTGATTATGGGAGTAGATATAGACTGCGGTTTGCGTGTGAATGAGAGGTATTCTTGAAATGAGAATGGAGAAATAAATGACTGTTCAAGTTTAGCCCAAAGAGGATAATTTACAGAGGATTCAGAGAGCCACTGTGACGCCTGATGTAATAGGAAGGATTTATTGTAAACCGGGAAGTTGGGGAAATTTGTCCCACCTTCTGCTTTTGGACGAATCAGCTTTAAAATGGACATTCGTGATTTCTTATGGCCCCATAAAAAAGAGGATAAGATGGAATTAACTTAAAAAAATAAAATTTAAGGGGATGGATAGCGGAATATTGGAAATTCCATAGAGGACTATAGGAGAAAGCATAATTTTGATGGTACCTAACCGGCCCCACCAGGATAAGTATAGGGGATGCCATCTCGTCGTTAAGGAGGACAACCTTTGAATGCAGTTTTCCATACATCGAGATATTGTCCCTGAGATGGATGAAGTAAAGTGGAGACCCAAGTATTTAATGTATTGAGAGCTCCATGTGAAGCCTGAAGTAGCAAAGTCAGCCTTAAAAGAATATTTGGTCAGGGGTAAAATCTTGCATTTATCTTTGTTCAATTTATACCCAGAAACGTAGGCAAAGGAATCAACTTCTTCCAAAAAAGTGGGAAGAGAGGTTTGGGGTTGTGACAAGAATAACAGGACATCATCAGCGTAAGCTGCCATTTTAACACTAGTCTCTTTAAAGTTGAAGCCATGAATGTTATAAATATTTAACAAGAAAGGTTCTATAGCGTGATTAAAAAGAAATGGAGAAAGTGGACAGCCCTGCCGAACACCTCTGCCGAGGGGAAAATAGGATGAAATGCCACCATTCTCTGATATAGCTGCTCTTGGGTTAGAATACAAAATAGAAATTAAGGCAGAGATTTTTGGGCCAAAGCCGAACCATTCAAGTGTATGAAAAAGATAGGGCCATTCGACTCTGTCAAATGCTTTTTCTGCATCTAAAGCTATGGCTGCCAAGGGATGAGACGAGTGAGTAGATTTGGAAAGGACATAAAAAATAAATGAGTATTATCCGTAATAAGCCTACCCTTAACAAAGCCAGATTGTTCCGTTCGCAACAAATCAGGCATCTGAGATTCCAAACGTAAAGCCAGAGACCTTGAAAACATTTTGTAATCAATATTGACCAAAGAAATGGGTAGATCATTTTTGCAGTATTGTGGATCTTTACCCTCCTTAGGTATGAGACAGATGAGGGCATCTGAAAAAGAACCAGAAGAGGCACCAGATTGTAGGAAGGTATGTATGAGGGTATGTAATTTAGGAATAAGTAAATGATCAAAGTGAGTAACAAATTATACAGTGAAACCATCCGGACCAGGGGCTTTGTCTTTTTTTTAGTGTTTTTAAGGCAACAAGGAGTTCTTTCTGTGTGAGGTCAGTTTCCAATAGTGAAAAGTCTGGGCGATCGATGGGGGTGTGTCGGATTTTGGACAGAAATTGAGAGATGGATTGATCAGAAGAAAGAGTTTCAGAAGTGAATCATGATTTATAGAATTGTAGGAATTCATTTAAGATGTCTTCATCTTTGACTTTCAATGAATGATCTTGGACAAAAATAGAATCTATATTGAGTTTATTCTGTTTAACCTTTAAATAATTAGCCAATACTTTCCCATCTTTATTCTGGCCCCTATAGAATTTTGCACTGGACTTTAACAAGTAGTTAGAAGCATTATTGGTTGTATCTTGGTTGAATTGGAATTTAGCTTGTATAAGTTCAGATAAACACTCTTTCGATTTAGAAGAGTAATACAAGTGTTCTAGTCTTTTAATTTTGGCTAACAGGGCATTGGTGATTTGTTGTGCCTTTTTTAGTTTTTGTGAGACAAATCTTATAACAAAATCTCTAGCTGAAGCTTTAAACGCGTTCCATACTACATGAAAAGGAACGGTATCTGAGTTGTTAAAGAGAAAGTATTCATTAAAGAAAGAAACAAAGGAGGATGTGAAAAACGGGTCTAAAAGCAAAGTATTGTTAAAACGCCATTTCTGAGATAGTTTGGGCTTGTGTAAAACATCCAGATGTATAGTGACGGGAGCATGGTCAGATATTAAAATAGAACCAATATCTGCTGCCGTGAGTGATTGAGTAATGTTGTGAGAGATGAAAAGGTAATCTAATCGTGACTGAGTATGATGTGTGGGTGAATAAAAGGTATACTCTCTCAGAGTAGGGTTACAGAGCCTCCATGCATGAATGAGCTTATGTTGCTTAATTGTTTGTGTAAAAAGTTTCTGAGACTTATGAGGGATGAAAGGAGTTGATGAGTTCCGATCTATAAAAGGATCAAGAACCTCATTACAATCTCCTGCAAGAATGAAATTATCGTCATAACATTGTGTAATTTGTTGGGCTAGAGTAGTCCAGAAAGAGGTGCCACCAATTCTGGGTGCATAAATGTTCAATAGAGAGATTGGAGCATTGTCCACTGTAAACTTAACAAATACCCATCTACCTATTTGATCCGCACATTGTGTTATTACCATGACCGAAAGGGACTTACAAAAAAGGATAAAAACTCCATTGCGTTTACCATCGCCCGGGGAAAAGAGAACCTCCCCCACCCAACCTCTTTTCAACTTTGCAGACTCCTCAGCTGATAGATGTGATTCCTGTATACATACAATATCCGTTTCGAGCTTAGCTAAGTGATGTAAGACTCTCTGTCGCTTGATAGGTGAATGTAAACCTCTGACATTCCACAATACAATTTTTAAAAGCATAGAGTAAAACTGCAAATATGTGTTAAAAACCAATTGAAGCAAAACCGTGAGCAAATTAAACCACGTTTAACAACAATCCAGCTGTATGTAAATTGAAATACCTGAAACTGAAAAGAGAAGGAAGAAAGAAAGAGAAGGATATAGTGCCGAAATAGAATCTGAAAGGCATAGGAGTAGTGCAAGATATAGAAAAATAGTAAGATGAGTAGGTGTTGAGGTAGGGGACATAAAGTAAAAGAGAGATAAAGAAGGAAGAAAAAGACAAGGAGGAAGGAGAGATTAAATGCAGTAAAATACTTACATATAATCTAGGACATACGAAGGGTGGAGGGATGAAGGGCCACACAGAACAATGACGTGTCCAAAACCCATGTGGGAGGGCGGGAAAGGCGAACGGCATCATCGGATTTTAGAACATAAGGGAAGGAGCAACCTATGGAGAGAAAGAAGAGATAAATTGTATAATAAAAACAATTGTAATGAAAATTTACTAAGTGTAGATATGAGTCATAACAAAAACTAAAGACTATGGATAAAGAAGACTCATGAAATGATCCAAAAGAGTCTATTTGGAGCTCAATGGAGAGGCAGTATCCATTGTGTCAGCCTTGAAAGAAATAGAGGAAACTCTTTAGTTTTATTGGGTCATCATAAGTAGTAGTTTTGTTGTTAATAGTCACTTTAAAGAGGCATGGGTGGAAAGGGTGGAAAAGACCATATTGTGCCCATATGGAACGTAGCTGTGGTCGTAGCGACGGTCCGCAGTTGACTTGGCATAATCTTGAGAAAAATATATGGAGTTTCCTGACCAAGTGATGCGCTTCAATGCTCTAGCCGCAGATAGAGTTTTCAACAGATCGGTATATTCAAGAAAGTATAGGATCATTCATTCCTCTTGGTTTTCTCGTGGAGGAAGAGGACATCATGTTAGATGTTGGGCCCAAACGATGAGCTCTCTGAATATTTAAAATAGTAGCCTCCGACAACTTAAGAATTTTTGGGATGAAGGGTTTGAAAAAAGCAACTGGGTCTGAGCCTTCTGATCCTTCAGGTAGACCACATATACGGAGATTATTTCTCCTATTCCTGTTTTCCAAATTTTCTATTTGCTTATGTAGTTTCGAAACCTGAGTACATAGAGAGTCCACTCTAGATGTGGAAGAGTTGAGGGAGATAACATTCTGTTCCAGTATAGTAACCCGTTCATCCACATTTGACCATTTATCAGAAAGCACCTGAAGCTTAGAACTAGTTTTCTCAACGAATGGGCGTAAGGCCCTAATTTCTTCTAACAAGAGGTCCATTGTGACTGAAGTAGATTGTTTAGGAGGAGAGGGAGGATCTTTCTTCAACCTCTTAGTTGATCCTTTAGTGTTGCTAGAGGCCGATGTAATAGAAGATGTCAATGCACCCTTAGGTGAATTGTTAGGTAGGTCATCCATGGATAAACACTGATAGCGTGAGCTAGTATGAACTAGAAATTTGCGGGACAAAGAGTTGGATTTATATAAATCCTTAGGTAACTTTCCCATAGAGTAAAGGAAATAGTCTGCAAAATGAAATATTAGTAACAATGAAGTCACAATTTACAGCATCTTAAATACTATCTCCGTAGCATAAGAAAAATTGGGAAGCAGTTAAAAAGGTGTACAGTACATGGGTAATGAGCAAATTACTGTAGCCTTGCAGTCACATGATTATCAATAGTTCAAGAACGGAAAGAAAGAAGGAACCATTGTGTACAAGCATTAGCATGATAGCGAAAGTGAGAGCTATGAGTGAGCACCCCCAAAAAACATGTCATGTCATGTATATCTCATGAATTATGCGGGAGTAGCATATACAAAAAATACAGTATGCATAACTGAAGTTGTTGAACAGGCCACATATGAAATAGCGAAGAAAATATAGCCGCAAAAAGATGGTAACAGCACAACTTTTTAAATAGAAAAACAAAAAGTCAAATGATCAAATGATCAGTCAATGTGCGGAGGAGAGCTTGTCGAGTGAATCACATTGAGTTCATGGGTTGAAGAGCATTGCAGGGCAACTGGTAGCGTGTCACATTAGGAAGAAGATTAAGACACTCAGAACAAATACATGAGCGCTAGTTTCCAAATTTGCGAGAGCCGTGTGGGAACGATGCTCCGTCAGCGGCAAATGATAAAATGGCGGTCGCTTGCTGAATTAAACTACAACACACCCTGCTTGTGAAGCTCTAAAGCTTGCATGCGTAGAAAAAGAAAAAATGCTAAGGATAAAGACACGAGCGCTGATTTCCAAAGTTGTGAGGGCCGCATGGGAACAATGCTCCGTCGGCGGCAAATGACAAAATGGTGGTCACTGATTAAGCAAAACCGCGACACACCCTACTCGTGAATATATAGAGCTTGCATGCGTCAAAAAGGCATAACAGAGAGGCAAGGAGTGTCTATGTTGTCCGTGTCAAGCACATAAACTTTCTTTGGAAGCACGACGGACTTGAGCAATTAAGCACCGCGTTAGAGCAAAGCTCCGTCAGCGGTCAACATAAGATGGCGGTCATGGATCCGGGGAAGCCGAGCTAACTCACTTGCAAAATAATGATCGCAAAAGTCCTCAAAGTGCCTCCAAATAAGATCCCTTCAACTCTTCAAGGTCTCCCACGCCTCATCCCTCGTTTTGGTGACTGCACATGACGAAAGATGTCACGCTGGGTCCGCCGCCGTCCCCGCCGCCCGTGTGCTAAGGAACTGCCGTCATCTTCTTCGGGCGCTAGCCACTCCCCCCAAGTGATCCAGTTTTTTGACAGACTTGTTATCACTGTGATGCAAGCACTGTTGGTCCATCGTAGTCGTGATATAACTTCTGACAATAACATTTTGAAACCCAGCAGTTACAATTTAGCTAACATCAATATAAGCTCCTCTTGGTCCCTCCTTGAGAGGACTTCATTGCCCCTCACAAGAACTATGAGGATGTCCAGTATAGAAAACCATCAAATAAATAAGAGTAGATTTGGGTCTCAGGGATTATTTTTAATGGCCACTCAGCACTACACTCCCCGGAGGTAACTGGACAAAATACAAATAATAGTGGAGGGTCAGAAGATATGGAATTCACAAGAGAAGACTATGTGATGGAACTAGTAGCAATAGTCCACTAGACAGGGTACATCATTCATGGTTTTTGAAAAATACCCATCAGTAGCTCTTCCTAGGCGCCCTTTTCATCATGTGGGTTCCTTCTAACCATGAAGGATGGGAAAAGAGTTTGGTCAAAAATGACAGCATAGGGACCAGTGATGATATATCTGGGTCGCAGGGGGCTACTGAAAAGCAGTGCGAGGGGGTGTGAAAAAGTGCAAAAAGTGCAAGGTAGTGGTATATAAAATTAGATAGCTCTGAGGAAAATAATTATTTATTGGAGACCTCAGAGTTTCTAAGACTTAAAAAGAGCGAAATTGGTAGTTTCAACTAATAGCTACCAACAGGTTGGTCAAAATAGTCGTCTCTTGTGAATTCCATATCTTCTGACCCTCCACTATTATTTGTATTTTGTCCAGTATAGAAAACCACCTGCCTCCATCGCTCCCAAGAGGAGGGACAGCAAGTTTGCCAGTTTGAACCTACTAATACCAAACCAATGGTGATCCAACCTTCAAGAGAATTGAAATCTGCCACAACTAAATCTCTCAGCCACCTAGCGGATAAATGAATGGTCACGCCAGCATCCTTTTACTTCCCTTCCCAATGATTCCCCTGTTGAAAGAAGCTTAATGAGCAAGTATGGGGCATCAAACCCAATTCCTTCTTATAAAGCCCCTGATCTCTCCTATCCATTGTTTATGATCGCTTTGGGGAAAAGGCATGCTGTGTCTATTGTAATGGGGGCTATAGCCCAACTAATTTGAGCAGAGTGTCCCATGACTCTCTACATTGAATCGACTCATAGAGCCCTTTCCCTAATCAGAAGGTGGGGGTGCTTGTTCTAGGAAGTGTAGGCAGCCTTTTGTAGGTGGCAATACCGGCATTTGGTAGCACTACCAGTGGGCTCCTAAGAAAAAGATTGGGCCTCTAAATTTGTGCCTTTTTCCTGGTTGATCCCTAATCTCTGTTGGTAAATTATTTATTTCTTTTCAGAACTATAGATCACGTACCCTCTAATCTGGGCAGGGGGTCTCTCCCTCCATACCTGCACAGATCCTCCCGCTCTATTCCATCCAGTCACGTTAATTATCTCCACAAATAAGGTACCTGAGTGAAGTTCTTCATTCCCACAAACTGTAAAACTGAATGGTTTCTGGATGCAAGTGAAATTTTTGGATTTATTTGTATTGTTTGATGAAGGTGCTATATTGGGAAACTAGGTAGTGAATACACCTTACTCAACATGGGGTGTAGAGTGACTAAAATTTGTTTGGACTTCCTTTGCATAATGTTTGTTTTGCGGCATCCTCATCATAATCATAATCTTTTGCACCAATTTATGTTGCACATATCTAGTACTTAATCTGTTTAAAATAAAGCACAAGGACCCAAAGTTTTCCTAAGGTACCTGCAGCCTGGCCAGCCCAAAACAGCGGCTGTGTTTACCAGGTCTGTGTCTTTCCTCTTTGTTATGCCACCCTTCATTTCCCGTCTCTTTAGTTCACTATTGCAGGTTCTTTCTCATCCCTGTGTGGAAGTTAAATTGCATCCCTGACACAATCTCAGACATTCAAGGATGGGGGGGGGGACACAGGATTCTATACACCCCACTTTCTTACAAACAACAAAAGAACAGCCATTCCCTTACATATACCCACACACAGGCTTTTAAACTCTCTAATACTCACACAGACACACAAAGACAATACACAGTCACAAACATTCTACAACAGGTCAAAATATGAGACTCCCCACACCCCGTCAAATAAAGAAATGAGACAACAACTAGGCTGCGACTACCTTTGCACAATAGTCCCAGATCTGGAAGTCTTGCAATCTCATAGGATATGAGGCACTACTACCTCATGTCTGCACACTTGCAATAATACCAGAAAACATTTATGCATGCAGGACATATAATCATGAAAGCTCAGTTACACAGCAAACGGCCAGAGCAAAGAACCCACTGAGGTCCTTCGACAGCTGTTTCCCCGTCATCCCCAAGTCTATACATTCAAGGCAAAAACAACAAAAACATAGTTTAACTATTTTTTACCTTCACTCAAACCTCTCTTGAACAGACTCCAACACAAAACCTGTCATCACAACTACACTCGCATACATTATCCCCAGACATCGACCTCAGTTTAGTAAACTACACAGCACAACAAACTCTCACACCTTTTCCATCTTTCACAAGCAACACAAACCTTCCCACAAGGACAACACACAGCAGCACCACTCACACATTAAAGTTCAGCCCAGCACTCCAACACACCCCACACCGAGTCCGCTAGTAGGCAAAATCAACATGGCCAAGTGCCATGCAGAAGAAAGCCCTTAATATGCACTCAATACCACACCCTCTGGAAACTGCACCCGAAACTGTAGGGACATCTTCTAAGCACAATGATGACAGCCGGTAGTAGACACATATTGAAAAAACACTATTGTCACAACACAACAATCAAACACTAGATCAGTCCAGCAATACATCCATTGACATCAAACCACGTCAGTAAGTAAAGAAGTAGTCACCTATAACACACTAGAGGTCCATCAAAACACTTCAATTCAAAGACAACACTGAATGACTCTATTACACAGAACGGAATAAAACTGCACCATAAAATAATCCATATGTACTCTACCTCCTGTACCACACTTTTCATAAATGTTGTCATTTGTACAGAAAGATGAATGGTCTCTGAGCACCCTCAAGTGAAACTTGTGGCTGTCACCCACAGTAACATGGGATACTACACTCCTCATATTTTCACTCCATTGGGTCTTTCCTCTTGCAACCTCTCAGAGCATGATACTTATCTTCTCCCACATTGCACACCACAGGATACTACCCAATGCAACTTCTCATGGCAGGGTACTACCCTTCCCCAGCTGGGCATGCCATGCAGTACTCCACCCATACAACCTCAAGCGACTGGGTGCTGCTCTTCTCTAGTTTGCACCAACACACACAAGTGTATTACACTCATATTTCTCGCGTTGGGACACTACTGTTCCCTACATCCACCACACTTGGATAGTACAACGAGCACATAACTACACAACAACATGCAGATGGGTACTGCAATATGTCGCCAAACTGCTCACTAGACTCCATATGGAGCTAAAATTAAATGCTTGCACAGTTGTCCAAAAACAACCTACAGGTGGAGTATTTAGACTTCTGAAACTGTCACTAAGCATTTTGCACACCACAACCATAAAGATAAACTGCTGTTCCCAAAGAATAGAAGTCAACTTACGGAGATACGTACTAAACACACATAAGCATTACCAATAAGGTGTATATGGCACATGTCAATACATAAGAATCGCCAAACAAACTGTTCCCAAAGCTAATGAGCCTCACAGTTGGTGTGAAACAAAAGGCACATTTCTTAACAGAAGCTCATAGAATTATATGAATTCCTGAATGCTAAATAACCAGACTGAGTAATTAACTGAATGTAATATTTTATTATCACAATTGCACAAATTTAAGGCAGGCGATGTTTCAACTTCCCATGACTTTAGGACACTGTATACTCTCCAACAAAACAGTCTTATTTTTATCTCAAATGTCCTTGAAAATAGTCCTATTTCTCTTTTTAAATTAGTGAGTAGGCATGGCCTAGCCTGTATCATAGTCACCTTCATTGGAAAACGAAACTGCACATTTATTAAAACTTCTCCTTTTGTGACCGTCACCATGTAATGTATTATTACCTGAAGCTCCATGGGTCATTTCAGAGTTACGCTTACAGTAAAGGAGATTTCCTGCTGTTTTCCACTGTTTCCACAGCACTGTCTCTAAAGCAGTATCTCCACAGTGCTGTCCTTATAACACCCCCTTCATAGCATTGGTATTATTCTTAGGACTATGCACTGGGAGACATCACAACAGTTTATAACCTCTCTCAACTGTCTTATTATCCTTGCCAGACTGTGCCCACCCACCTCACTGGGCTCCTGCAGTCCAGCAACTTGAGCTATCATCACTTTAATGTAATTTAATTTCATTTTTTTAAATATGATGCGCACAAATCACCCTGGGAGGGGTACCTTTACAGTGGATTTGACGGTGATTGCCTCCAAACTAGACCTCCATGATCATGGTGGCAATTACCATCTCAATACAGACCTATTCCTCTGCCAGAAATACCTCCCATCTGTCTAAAGAGTCTTGCTGCGTTTATATGCAGGTCCCCTATAACTCATCACCATAATGGTAAAGTTAGAGGGCAGGGTCTTCATGCAAGAGTCTGCAGCCACTCAATTAAGAGGTAAGTTATGTATTACGTTAGGCCCTTAGGATTCAGGTATAACAAGTAGGTCCTGCCAGGGCCCCATCCTCCCTCCAACTATCCCTATCTCCTAGATTCCACCCCATACCATACAACAACATTCTATTACATAATTCACTCTCAACATTCCTGACACAAGATCAGACATGCAGGGAATGGGAACTCACAGGATACTACAAGCTGCTTTCTTCCTTTGCCAGTGTTTCCCAATTTTTCTGTACCACATTTTTCCCTTTTGTGCTGTTCTCACCTTTTGCTGATTTCCTATCGTCGTCCTTGTTTATCACTTTTGTATCTTCCTCTCTCTTGCAGTGACACAAAGTTGGTGAAAAATTATTTCTGGTTGCCAAAATGAGTGCTGGTGCAACCCCTACGTAAATTAAGCACTGGATATGTCCTTATTTAACACAAACATTTATAACGGTGCTACAAAAGATATACTTTGCAGAAACCCGTGTTCTTCTCCTCCTCCACATCATTTTGCAGGATGATTTTTGTTAGTTAACTCACTAATAGCATGAAAATTAACTCACTTAAGTGTAATACTGCTTAAACACGGAGAATGATTCAGACGTGTCACTGGGCCCAAATTTTTAATGTTTTTAAGGAATTGATTTCTATATCGTCTAAGTAGAATGGCAGGACATGATTGTCAATTGTGATAATGGTTTTACAGGGAAAACAAAGATGCACAGTGAGCAAAAGATAGGGCAACATGGAAAACAGGAACATATAGCTACAGGCATGTTGTAGCGGCACAAGGAGGTAGCAACACCGATTTAATAGCAGTTTCCTTATTTGTAGCTTGAACAATCAACGTGGCAAATGTTAGGTGAACAGATACTTTGAAGCAACAGCCTTAAATGAGATTGGACTGTATAGGGCCAAAACAAAGTCAACAAGCATTGGCATAGCCAATAGGTCTCGCCTTTGGGAACTTATAAGTGCTTAGCCATGCAACACTTGCCCCCACATGCATCAAGTGGTTTTGGAGTCGCAAACGGTGCGAATCGGAAAAATCGGCCGTTTGCGATTCCAAAATCACTTTTTGGGATGCATGAAACCATTTTAGAAAACTCGCTATTTTTTGCAATTCCTAAAAATGCGATTGCATTTAAGGAATCACATTTGTGCGATTCCTTAAATGCAATGCATGAATTTTAAAAAAAATGCGAATTAGGAAATAGGAAGTGCAAATTAACACGAGGTTGACCCTCGTGTTAATTTGCGAAATTTTGCAAAAAAGCTCAAAAATGCATTTTTGAAAGTGTTATGTTAAACACACACATGTCCTTTGGACATGTGTGTGTGAAACTTGCACTTAAAAAAACATTTCAAGGGTGCAGGGGGGGTCCTTTGGACCCCCCTCAGCACCCTTGAAATGCATCAACAAATTGCGATTCGCAAAATAAAAAAATGAAAAAAGGCATTGATTCCTATGGGCCTCTAGGCCCATAGGAATCAATGTAAAGCCATTCCTTAATTGCGATTCGCAATTAAGGAATTGCAAATACAGAAAATTAAGAAATCCTAAAAAGTTTTAAGATTTCTTGATGCATAGGATTTTGCAATTCCTAAATTGCGATTCCTTAATTTTCGCAATTTAGGAATTGCAAAATCCTACAATGATGCATGTGGCCGTTGATGTTGTTGCACCAAGGATATTGTGCTGGATAACTAAACACGTATAAGGTCCCAAAGGCGAGACCTATTGGCTGTGCCAATGCTTGTTTCCACTCTCTCCTGAATGCAGATGCTTGCTTCTCCTTCCCTTCACCCCCTCCTCCCCCCGCCCCCAAACAGCATACCAACTCATCTGTTAGCACTGCATTTTCTTTTACTTTCGCTTTATCAGTATTTTGACAACGGTATGCCTCCTTCACATACACATAATCAAAAGTGCAACTAGAATACATGATCACTGCGCTGTACACTCTACAGAAGCGCCAAGGTCTGGAAGACCATCTATTCCGACTACATTTTTGAACAACTGAAAACCTCGCAATGACTCCCTTAACTTCAACTCCAGAGTCTCAATTGTGGCCCACTGTAAACACATACAGTCGACTCAATAAAAGTATGCATTATATAAGAGCAATATGCTACACCCAAAAAATAGGAACGTCAAAACTTGAAATAGCAAACATTCGGAGGAAATGCAAAATTAAGATTACGTACAAATGTGAAACAAACTGGAATTAAATCGCTGGCACTGATTACTTTAACTTTTATCACTTCTATTGTTCAAAAATCACTCGGTGTTTTGCATGCCCTATGACACCGGGAAGCGAGGAGGTGAAGGGGGATGGTCTGCACCATGCAGTGCAAAAACGGACCAAGGGGCCATGTTAGGGATCATGGTGGGGTGCTCAGGAACAGGGTCTGAAAAGCAAAAGGGTAACAGTGGCTGACATTGATTTAAGGTATGATGTTCAGTACCTCCCCAAAGATGCTGAGCAAGGAGGACACCTGTGCCTCGCGACATATGACCGCCTCCTCCAGTGTTCAGAGCTCAGCATCGGAGTATCCCTGATGTTGAAATGCCATGGCTCTTACGTCTTGCACGGGTTGGGTTCAGGCAGCTGACGCATACCGCATCAACACACTTGAAAACACAACGCTGGTGCTTCCTTTCAAAGCCAGGCGAGCTGTCAGCTCCGGAAGCCACGACCAATCTAACCCCATCTCCTACCTTACTTCCTCGCATCACGTGCCATGCATGGGCGTTGCGAGTCTCCGTGCGATTAAAATTATGGAGTGAATGTTAGTCTCTGAGTAAGTAGTCATGCCTTTCCTACGGTGGTACCAACATCAAACATGGATGCCGCAATAGCTGACCAACGCCAAGTTATGCCATTCCTGCTTGTTAGAAGTCTACTGACGAAGAAAAGCTCTTACATTTAACAGGAGAATAATCCGAAATAGACATAGAATTGAGACCGAATTTCACATTATCAGTTCCAAGATAGAAAGGGAAAAGGGACGAATTACGCAACTTTTGTCTGGTCGTAACAGCCATCTTGAAGTGGTCAGTAAAGAAGTCTTTCTGGGTAGCGTGAGTGGAACAACAAACACTGCCAAAGTTTCAGATTTCTTATGTGTAACATTTTTATAATTTCACTGTAATTATAGGTGTCATTCAATTACTATCAATGGCACTTTCTCGAGAGCAAAATCAAACAACGAAGACAAGAAAAACATACATTTCAGAAATTACACCCATTTAACCCAACGAGAAACAGTAAGATCTTAAAACTGTTGTACAGCACCTGAAATGTAAGGACACTAACTTAGTGCCCTTGTAAACTGATCATACAGTAAAACAATTGTGTAACTGTGATATTAAACGTAAACGCCTTTCAGAGTCAGTACTTTATTAACGTTTTTTGCACATATGCAAACACACACGCAGTTAAATACAAAACAAGCGCGCGCGAGCTAAAAGTAAATTTAAAAAAGTGAAAGCGTTTCACTTGTGAGAGAGAGCAGCGCCAGGAGCGATAATTGCTAGCATATGGTGCCGCGCGCTCCCTCAAGTGAATCGCCACACGTGCACGTGTTGCCATTGAAGGCAATGGAACGCGTGCACGTTTTTGGCTGGAAAGCCGAAGCCATTCCAAAAGGTCTTTTTGCCTATGCAGCACATACGTGCTGCGTAGGCGAGACCTAAAAATATAATAATAAGAAAAAGTAGGGAAATTCAATTGAAAGAGATGCATAGTAGACAGGTTATGACTCAGTGCTTAATTTGCGCCGGTGGTAGTATGTGGTGGAGACCTGTGCTCATTTTGAGAACCTTCCCTTATTTTTCATCAATAGACTTTCACTCAGAGCAAGAGAGAAAAAACAGAAGAAAAAAGGAAGAAAAGGGAGAAAGACAGAGGAAGGGAAAGAGGAAAACAGTGACAAAGGGGGGAAGTAGGGATGAAAAAGACATCCTGCAAGAGAGACATAAAGAGGTGGGAAGTGTAAGGTTGAAAAGAGGCGTGTGGTGTTATCAGGACTAGCCAGCCTTTGTATGGGAAGCACTGGAGGCAAAACCCTAAAAAAAAGTTGGGCCTCTACACTTACCATTTTGCAAATTAAGTACTCTCTGACACGGATGAGCACATGGTTACTTGGCCATAATGAACGTTTCTTTTGTATCATAGACCACAGACTCTGCTTCTTGTGTACATCTGGTCTTCTCGACAAGGGCCAGATCACATAACTCATGCCAGTGTTGTGCAATTACCACTGGTGCTGGGGATTTTTGCACTGGTGCTAAGTAAGCAGTGCACTCGTGTTTTTGTTAAACTGATCAATGGTTCACTTTCTTAATGGAAATCCAGACACAACCCGCTTTTTGAGATGAAATCAAATTTTAGCATCCACCTAGTGCAAATACTACTAAATAAGTATCCATCTTGTCTCTCAATAATGATTTTTTGCTTCGTTCTTAGTTTTTGTATAAAAAGGCACAATTAGATTTATATGTGTAAAATAATATGTTGAAATGTATTATTGTTTTAGTTCCAATTTTGGCTTCACAGGTACTTTAAATTATTTGCAAACAAAGTTTGCAATTTTTTCCATTGTTAAAACATGTTTAGCCTTACCACATTTAACTGAATTCAAATAGAGCTAAGTGTACTCCTTTTTTCTACATACATGTTCTGTCGTATTAATATTGATTTCTGTAGTCACCTTTTTCTTAGAATATCAGAATGCGCCGAAATGTCAATGCGTCCTTCACTGCTACTGTTCACGAAAATCAAATACTGCAAAGTGAACTAGTTCAGCTTTTTTTTTTTTTTTTAGTAAACTCCCCTGACCTAGACCGTGTTATTCCCTCAAAGGAGGCATTAAATTCACAATTTCAACATCGGTTTTACTATACTGAAAACTTTATTTTGTTGAGTGAAAGGATTTGAAATTAAACATAATGAGCAGCGTCAGGCAGTCACCTTGTGACAGTCAAGAGGCAAAGTAAATATACAGCAGTTCCGGAATAAGTAAATTAAATATTAGTGAACAAATAATACAGGAAACATATTCCACCAGTACAAAGACATAAGCGTTTTACGTGCAGTCTAAAACTCCTATCATTTTTATCCTTTTTCCTTTTTAGGTCTGGCTTTCAGTATAGCTGTCTGCTGCACCAATTGTTGCCCATCCTTTAAAATATACATAGAATTGGCTTTAGCTCCACCCCGAAGCATCACTTTTTCACTTTACACTGTTGGCTATTTGGTATACCATTCTGCCTTCCAGCAAGAGCTTCCACTGGAATGCATTAGGGACTTTTTTTTATAACTAAAACATACACTCTATCACAGCGGCGGCTCCTCCGTTAAGGTGGAGGAGTGTCGCCCCACTGCTCACTGAGTAGTTGAAAAGGGAAAAATAAAATGATAATAATGCAATGTTATCATTTTATTTTACCATACTGGCTCAGTCAGTTGGGGAGCGGGGCGGAGCTGGGCTGTTCAGGGCACGGGGAGGAGTGATAGGCACTTTCTAAGTGCGCATGACAGTTTGGCTGGCCTTCTTGGGCCGGCCAAACAGTCATGCACACTTAGCAGGTTCTCCACCAGACTGTTTTGCACAGCCTGTGTGGAGAGCATGCACGGCCTCCCAGCCCCTGTCCGAGGGCCAAGCTCTGGCGCTCAGACCAATCACAACGCTGCTGTCACGCAGTGTTGTGATTGGTTAGTGGATTTTTGGGGGCTGTGTGCTTCCTGCTGCCGGAGAAGAGGACAGAGGAGAGGTGTTGGCCAGCAATTGCCAGGTAAGTGCTTTATAGCTGCCCCTGGACTGATGATATAAATAAGCCTCACTTGCCTAAAATTAGCAATTGTGCCATCACCTGCAATCACTACTGGCACAAATTAAGCACCAGCACTTCTGGAAAGGCAATGAAAATTGAGACCCAGTTGCTAGATATGGCTGCTTTCACCACATAGTGGTTCGGGATTCAGTTTCTGGCATGACTTGTAGATAGATGGGGCGCGCAGGCTTACAGTGTACTCGGGGGGGATGCCTAAGAGTCAAGTGCCTCTAAGAGGACAAGAAGTTTGGAGCTTAGTCAGTCAAAGCTCAGCTAAAGGTGCATGAAGCTACAAGACTGTTCCATCGTGAAGTTCTGTGGAAGCTTTAGGATGGTTGCAAACTTCTAAAGCATTGACGCATTTGAGTACAAATCTGGACATTTGCGATAATATGTGTTTGCACAGGTAAACGTGCAAAAAAAAGTCTGCATACATTTGCCACTAGGTGTAGATATACTCTGAAACAGTTTAACTTGCTGCAAAATTGTGTATAATGGTTGAGTTCGATTAGGCAAAAAAATGCCTTTCAATGCAGTGGAAATTATCTCAATGAAGGAAAGGAAGACCTTTGTGTCATAAAGGGAAAATCTGGATGTTTGCAAACATTTTCTGGTGATCCAAACTTTACACTTCCCTGATATCAATGGGGTGTGAGGATCTTTGTCCCAAAATTATGCAAAATGTCAAATAAATTATGCACAAGTACCTGAAAATGACATGAAACACACTATGCGGTATCTCGAGAGAAAATTGAATGTGAAGGCTTACCTTGCCTTCAAAAGTCCCTCGAGATACCTGTAGTGTCCTGGCCACAGAGGACACGGACTCAGGTTCAGGATTTACTGTATATTTTTTAATCACGTCTTGCTGTCTTAAATTCCTTCCTACAACTGCCCTTCCACGGGCATGGCTCCTCCTCTTCCCCTGTCCCTCCTTCATCCCGCCTCCTCCGCCGAGGAGGTCCTAGTGCCCAATATTTAATGCATCATTACATCTCCTCCCTTCTTAACAAAATGAAATAGTTCAGTCTTCTTTCAACATATAACTAGAAAAAAATGTCACATAGTTACAGTTCTTCAATCAGACGACTCGGTCTCTTAATGGTTCGGCGGGGAGGGATATGGACATCCAGACAGTCAGGTTCTCCTCCATCAGGGATCACTCTCGATGGCTGGCCACTGGTTTCAGTCTCACTAGGTCTCGTTTCTCCATTGACCGGACCAGTAAGCAGTTCTTTAACTTTAGGACTGCACTTCTGAAAGTGCGCCACATTCCGGGTGATTCCCTTCACATCCGATTCAGCAGTGATCATGGTTGCTTTTTGTTTGGTGACTCCTAGTGGAGTTTCATGATAACGACAATCTGTTTTCTATTGCTGTTCTTGTTTTACTAGTACCCAGTCACCTTCTTGAATCAAGGATGGTGCAGCTCTTCGACAGTGATCCGCATACGTCTTCATTTTTTCCTTCTTGAGTCGGTCAGTGACAGCTATGTCATCTTGTTCAGAGTCTTGTGATACTGCTCCATCATTCCCGTCAATGATGGGTATTCTGGTGCACAGCGGCCGGCCCAGCATTAGAGTCGCGGGGCACTTACCGGTGGTGGAAGGAGGTGTGTTTCTATAAGCTCGCAAGACTTCATTCAAAACCATTTGAGTGTTTTTCCGCGACAGTTCAGCTTGTTGAATGGCTTTCTTTAATGTAGACATAAATCTTTCATCCATTCCATTGGCCTGTGGCCACAAAGTTGTAATCTTGCGATGCTTGAAGTTGAGATGCTTGGCAAAGTCAGTGAAATCTTGACTGTTGAACGGAGGCCTATTATCTGTTTTCACTATTTTTGGAATGCCCCAGGCGGCGAACACTTCATCCAATACAGGTATTGTGCTGGACGCTTTTGTTGACGCAATGAGTTGTGCAATAGGAAAACGTGAGTCCATGATAACCAGGATATATTGTCCAGATTTAAGTGGCCCAAAAAAGTCTGCTGCAACATGCTGCCACACACCCTCCGGCAATCGGGACATTTGTAGTGGTGCGGGAGGATCAGGTCGACTGACCATTTAACACTGGGGACAGTCCTTCAGTGTGAGCTTTACCATTTGGTCTAGCACTGGGGACCAGACCCGTTCGCTCAATGATCTCTTGGTGGCCACAATGCCTCTGTGGCCTTCCTGTGCCAGATTAATAATGCCTTGCCGTAAGTGTTTCGGGATAACTATTCGATTGTATTGTAAGAGCAGGCCATTGGTGGCTACCGACAGTTCCTCCTTCACGTGCTTGAAAGCGGCAAATTCATGTCTGTCAATTAAACTGTTAGGAGTGTTGACATCTAAGTGCCTCCAGTCATTGTTGTGTATGCGGCGCTTTACATCTTGTAGAGTGACATCTTCAAGAGTGGCATCCAGGATGACTTCTAGCGGAACTGCTGGTGGCCAGGCCTGATCTACCACAAAGCATACGTATTCCTTGGCCACGGATGGTCTACTCTTGGTTGTCTCTTTGGGGTGCTTTGACATGTAATCAGCAGGGTTTTCTGCTTTTCCGGGCTTGTGCACAATTGTATAGGTGTATTCTTGGAGACGAAGACCCCAGCGTTCTATTCTCTGTGGCATCTTAGCTCGAGGGTTGCCAAAGATAGTAATGAGGGCCTGATGATCGGTGATTAGTGTGAAATGTTTTCAGTATATAAAGATTTGGAAATGCTCACAGGCCCATACAACAGCCAAGCTTTCTTTCTCGGGCTGTGAATATACTTTCTCCGTCTCAGTCAGGCTTCTGCTGGCATAGGCAATTATGTACCGTTGGTCACTTTCGGAGTCATATTGAGCTAGAATGGTTCCCAACCCCACGGGACTGGCGTCAACGATGATTTCTGTCTTTTTCTTCGGATCAAATTTCTTCGGATCAAAATAAGCCATGTTGTCGGCTAACTCCACAGCCGCTTTAATTTCATTGAATGCTTGTTCACATCCTGCGACGACCACTGGAACGGGTGACCTTGTTTTGTGAGTTGTCTCAGGGGATAGCTGATGGTTGCATAGTCCTGGATATACCGGGCACAGTAGCTGGCCATCCCTAAAAAGGAGCGAACATCTCCTGCATCACGAGGGCTGGGAGTGTCATTCAAAACAGCCACTTTGTCTGGATCTGGTCTCATTGCCACCTGGGAGAAGATATGGCCAAAGAACTTCAACGTGGACTTGTGGAACTCACACTTGGCTATATTTAACGTGAGGTTGGCTACCATTAATGCATGACAGACTCGTTCTGGGGCAGTGTCATGTTCTTGTGTCGTTGACCCATAGACCAGGATGTCATCACTGTAATTTAGGGCATTAGGGATGTGATGAATCGTTTTTCTAATGGCTTCTTGAAAAATTTCAGCAGGAGAAGACATGCCAAAACTGAGTCTCTTGTACCTGAGGAGACCAATGTGCGTTGAGAAAGTTGTAATGTAACGCAACTGCTCGTGTAACTCCAGTTGGTGGTAACCTTTATTGAGATCCAATTTGGAGGATATCTTTGCTCCGCTGAGTGATGCAATCATGTCACTGATATGTGGCCCGGGGTGTCTTTCTCTTTCAATGGCGGTGTTGGGCGCCCTCATATCAACGCACAGACGGACTTTGTCAGGTTCACCTTTCTTCAGCACGACTACTACAGGAGAGACCCAGGGCGTAGGTCCATCTGTCCTTTCAATGATGTCAGCTTTGAGCAGATCCTGTGCTTCCTGTTCGACTGCTTGTTGGAGATGAAAAGGGATCCGTCAATGGTGTTGAGCTACTGGAGTTATTTGTTCGTTAATGTGTAATCGAATCTGACAATGAGCCATCTTTCCCAGGCCAGCAAATAACTTTGGAAATTTCTGAACCACATCAAGTTCGTCATCAACCTTGTACAAAATGTCCACTAGTCTCAGCCGCTCAGCAGTTGGAAGACTCAGAAGGCAGTCAGCCTCTGGCCCTTTAATGACATGAATGTAGGCAGAAATGGTGCAATCTTGATACGTGAGGCGCGTTGAGAATTTTCCCAAGCAAGGGAGTGGTTTTTTGGACATCCAGGTGTAAACTCTCACATGAGCAGGGCTTAGTTGCGGTGGTGACTTCATCCTCTGATATTCCGCCACTGGTATATAGTTGAGAGAGGCTCCGCTGTCCATCACAAATTTGGTCCAGTGCGTGCCGATTTGAATGCTGAGCCGAGGATATTTCTTCAGTCGGTCGGGGTCAGCGACCATACATACATATTCATCGCTGTCCTGCGAGATGGGAGACAGTGACCTTGATTCTTGAGAAGACGTGCGTCGGGATCAGTAACTTCGGCGAGACTGGCAGCTGGAGCAAGATGATCCCGTTGACGAGGCTCTGTGATCACATACTGCTTTGGAATGGTGACACGTGCTCGATGGTTGGGATGACCTTTCCTAATCTCTCTGTTTGTCTTTCCTGTAAGTTCCACATACGGTCTTGAAGTGGTTCTCCCCACCACACTGCCTGCATTTTTGACCCAGAGCGGGGCACCCGTCTGTGTGAGGAAAGTCATAGCCACAGCAGTAACATTTGAGATGGCGCTCATGTTATGTTATGTTATGTTAATTGTTTATTTCTATAGCGCGCGGCTACTCAGAAAGAGTGTCCCGGCGCTTTATTGGAGAAGGAAACAAAAGTGCAACATACTAACATAACACCTAATAAAAAGACTAACAGAAGAGTGGGCCAAAGATTCACAAAAGACCGGCTACTGAATGAACAACCAAGTTTTAAGGCTTTTCCTAAAAGCCAATAGACTGGTGGCTCCCCGCAGGGCCAGTGGTAAGGAATTCCACAACTGAGATGCCAACAGTCCAAAAGAGCGGCCTCCGAGACGCGCTTTCTTTACCCGGGGAACAACAGCAAGATACAGGGCTTCCGACCTCAGAGACCTGGTTGGATGATAAAAGGCCAGCCTCTTTTGGAGGTACTTGGCTCCCTCCTTATGAAGAGCCTTGTAGGCCAAGGTCAGCGCCTTAAAGGCGATCCTCTTGCGGATAGGAAGCCAATGTAAAGTTGCCAGCAGGCCCGAGGCCCTAGAGCGCCTACCAAGGCCAAAGATTGCCCTGGCAGCGGCGTTCTGTGCCACTTGGAGCCGCTGCAGCAAGTACTCTGGAAGGCCCAGGTAGAGGACGTTGGAATAATCCAACCTGGACCCAATCAGAGCCTGAACTGTCAGCGTCCTATGTTCCACGGATAACAGAGGGAGGAACCTCCGCAGCATCCTGAGGATGCCAAAGCAAATGCCCGACACCCCCAGGATCTGGGATTTCAAGGTAAGCCTGTTATCCATCTTCACCCCCAGATTCTTAGCAACCTGAGAGGAGCAGGACGGAGGGAACATATCCAGTGGCCACCAGGTCTGCCAATCTGGCTCTGCGTCGCACCCAAAGAAAAGTACTTCGGACTTGTCGGAATTGCACTTAAGGCTGTTTAGATGGAACCAATGAAAAACAGCCCCAAGGCAATCCCGAATACTCTCCCCATCAAAGTCGCCTCCTCTCTTACAAGAGAAGAGGAGCTGGGTGTCGTCCGCATAGGATACGATCTGGGCACCGTGCGACTCCACCAATGCCGCCAAAGGGGTCATAATGATGTTAAAGAGGGTCGGGCTCAAAATAGAGCCCTGAGGGACCCCGACTCCCAAAGGCGGCATCACGGCGGAATCAGGCGGGGCCCAGATCGATTGCCGGCGGCCGGCTAGGAAAGAGGAAAACCAGTCGTACACCGTCCCACGTAAGCCTATCTCGAAAAGTCTAGCGAGAAGACCATCATGTGGAACGGTGTCGAACGCCGCCGACAGGTCTAACATCACCAGCATGACTTTGCCCCCAGAGTCCAGAACCCCTTTAATGGTTTCCGAGACCTCCAGGAGCGCTGTCTCAGTACTGAAATGGGGACGAAAGCCCGATTGGGTGGCATGCAGGATCTCATTAGATTCAAGAAAGTTGGAGAGCACGCCAAGGACGTGCTTTTCCAGAATCTTCGTGAGGGCCGGCAGCAGAGAGATAGGCCTATAATTAACAGGGGCCTTCGGGTCTAGACCAGGTTTCTTGAGCAAGGGGATCACCATCGCCTGCTTCCAGGTTCGCGGGACCACACCAAGCCTTAGCGAAAGATTTAAGAGTGGATTAGCCAGCGGGTTGATCACCTCCGCGACTTTCGCTAGAAATTTAGCAGGACAAGGGTCGAGGGGAGAACCCGATTTTAAATTGCCCATAAGAGCCAGGGAGTCCAGAGCAGAGATTGGAGGAAACACACTCAACGTCGCCCCTGGCCCGGCCTGTGGCAGTGTGGTGATGTCGGGCTCGGTCTGGCCCGCAGACGCTGGTACCAGGAATGACTCCTGGATGCGTTGGATCTTGCTCGTGAAGAAGTCAGCAAGGTCCGTGGCCCAGGTACCAGATGGTTTTTGGTCCGAGGTGTTAGACCAAGGTGAGGTGAATTCTCTCACAATGGAGAAAATCTCCTTACAGGAGTTGGAGGCAGCATCAATTCTCCTGGCTAGATAAGCTTTTTTCTCCAGGCGGATGTCCCGGTGATAAGCCTTAACCACCGTTTGGTATGTCAACTTGGCAACAGTATCATATTGTGCCCGCCAGGCTCTTTCGGCTACCTTGCACTGCTGCCGCGTAGCCGACAGTGCAGCGGTAAACCAAGGCGCAGAGATCCGTTTCGGTGTCGGGCGAGATGTTACTTCCGGGGCAAGATCGTTTAGCCTGTCCACTAACCAGTCTTGCATGGTCTGCAGATCCCTGTCTAGATCACCTGAAAGAAGGCAGGGGTGGGCCTCAGCTGCCTGGGCCAGCATCTCCGGGGTTACTCGATGGAAAGCCCTATGGACACGACCCTGTTGATGTGCCTGGATAGGCACTGATTTAACTATGCCCTTGATCACAAATTTGGCAAGAAAATGGTCAGACCATAGGACAGGAGTGATCTCTATACCCTCGAGAGGAACAGACGAGAAGACCTGGTCAAGGGTATGCCCTTTCTCATGCGTAGGCTCCTGAAAGTAGGGGATGAGCCCAAGTGGGGTCAGCGCCTCCGAGAGTTTGGCGGCAGCCGGATCGGAAGAATCATCCATCCGGAAGTTAAAATCGCCAGCCACAAAGAAATGTTCGGCTTTCAGGGCCAACTCCACCAGCACCGTATCCAGATCTTCAAAGAAGGTGCCGGGAGGACCAGGTGGCCTATATACGAGCAATGCCTTAAAGGATTGGTGGGGCGAAAGAGTGATAGAGAAGGCTAGGGTCTCCGAGCCTCGGATGTCAGTAGCTAGCAGGATCTCACAGGGGGTTCCTTTCCGGACCACTAGCGCTACTCCACCTCCCCTTCCCTTGACTCTATCCTTTCTAAAGACATTGTAGTCAGGCGGAATTGCCAAGGCGACGTCAGGGTTAGAAGAGTCACCCCACCATGTCTCAGTAAGCATGAGACATAGTGGTTTATCTATATCGAGCAGCTCATAGATGTCCTGCGCATGTTTACAAGCTGACCTGGTGTTCAATAACATGCACCCGAAGCCCATACTGGAGATGTTATTGCTCGGCCGTACAAAGAGCAAGCGGGTCGGGCGCCAGCCACAACCCGGGCAACGAGATTTCCCATGGTACCGGCCAGGAAAAACAGTGCGGCAGCCAGAGCCATGAGGATAGAATGAACGAAGTTCACTAGGGGAATAGCGCAAGGCGGGGGTCCCCGAGGGACACATCCCTGTAGGAAGAATCCCACCCGCCGCTCCGCCCGCCTCCGGGACGCTGACGGGCGCAGACGGGCAGGACTCTGGCGAGACTCCGGCGTAGCGAAGGCGCGACCGCTACGCTAGACCGCTACGTCAAAAGCGAGCATTAAGTAGGCGGTAGGCGGACCAAGCGCTAGCGCGCTAACCCCCAGGAAGCAGGAAGGAACCAGCCTTCCCAAGATGGCGTCGTCGTGACGAAATGGTCACGTGACTAAAGAAGACCCGGGAGCCCGGACCCGCTAAGTAGCGGTGTTTGAATTAATTTTATAGTGCTGTGAGGGCCAGGGTGGGTCGCAGCAATGACGCTAATTAAAATCAGGGCCAAATAGGACAAATAAACAAAAAATGCTAAACAAATAATTATTTTAAAAAAAGCGAGCGCGAGCCACAGCGCAGCGCAATAGAAAGCTCTAAGCACACACGCGGTGGTCACCTTCTCCAGGCTGACCCCGCAAGAAAGCTCACCTTAAGTAGGCGGTAGGCGGACCAAGCGCTAGCGCGCTAACCCCCAGGAAGCAGGAAGGAACCAGCCTTCCCAAGATGGCGTCGTCGTGACGAAATGGTCACGTGACTAAAGAAGACCCGGGAGCCCGGACCCGCTAAGTAGCGGTGTTTGAATTAATTTTATAGTGCTGTGAGGGCCAGGGTGGGTCGCAGCAATGACGCTAATTAAAATCAGGGCCAAATAGGACAAATAAACAAAAAATGCTAAACAAATAATTATTTTAAAAAAAGCGAGCGCGAGCCACAGCGCAGCGCAATAGAAAGCTCTAAGCACACACGCGGTGGTCACCTTCTCCAGGCTGACCCCGCAAGAAAGCTCACCTTAAGTAGGCGGTAGGCGGACCAAGCGCTAGCGCGCTAACCCCCAGGAAGCAGGAAGGAACCAGCCTTCCCAAGATGGCGTCGTCGTGACGAAATGGTCACGTGACTAAAGAAGACCCGGGAGCCCGGACCCGCTAAGTAGCGGTGTTTGAATTAATTTTATAGTGCTGTGAGGGCCAGGGTGGGTCGCAGCAATGACGCTAATTAAAATCAGGGCCAAATAGGACAAATAAACAAAAAATGCTAAACAAATAATTATTTTAAAAAAAGCGAGCGCGAGCCACAGCGCAGCGCAATAGAAAGCTCTAAGCACACACGCGGTGGTCACCTTCTCCAGGCTGACCCCGCAAGAAAGCTCACCTTAAGTAGGCGGTAGGCGGACCAAGCGCTAGCGCGCTAACCCCCAGGAAGCAGGAAGGAACCAGCCTTCCCAAGATGGCGTCGTCGTGACGAAATGTTGTCTGTTGTTTCGACTGGAGCTGAGACGTCGTCGGTTCACAGGTTGCTGTTGCATATTGGACCGGGATTACCTCGGCTTTGCCAGAGAATATCTGCGTGTGTTGCGAGGTTGAAGCCTGAAAGCTTGTTCATGCTTTTCACTTCTCCCTGCTTCCATCTTTTTGGCATGTTCTTCAGCCTGATCATGCACCCGTGTCATCTCCTCAATTTCGTCCAACGAGTAGCTTTTCTTTAACAGCTTCCGCCGCAGTGATTCGGACTGACAGCCTTCGATGACTCTCAGACGAAGGGCATCCTCTGTCGAGAAAGAGTCAAACTTGCAATAGCGTGCCAATCGTCTAAGGAGTGTGATGAAAACGCACATGGGCTCTTCTTTTTCTTGAGCAGCCAAGTTAAACGTGTATCTCTCATAATCGATGTTCCTTTTATGCAGAAATTTCCGGTTCAATGCTTCACACACATCAGCGTAAGATGCTACATCGGCTGCAGGTAATTCCTTTATGATTTGTCCGACGTCTTTTCCTATTAAATTCCGTAGTGCTATCAGCTGTTGACCGGCTTCCGTCACGTGTGAACCCTTTATGAAGTCTTCAAAGTCTTCAAGCCACTCCTTCCAACGAAGACCCATACCTCCTCTTGTTTTGAGGGCCAAAGGTTCAGGTGGACGCAGAAACGACACTCCAAGCACCCCCATATATCCGGCATTGGCTTGCACCGGACCCGCTTGAGGAGGTGGTGTAGTAGACATGGAGAATTAGGCGGTCTTCTATCAAGTCTGTCCACCGACTGAGACAACAGCTCCTTCTGTTGATCTGGATGAAGCACACTCTAAATCACCACTGGACGTAACTGACTTGAACTTGCTATGGCTTGATTCAACTATTGTACAAGGGAACACACTCCAACTGCATTTGGAAACTTTTCAGTTTACTTTACCAGTGCTTGATGATTTTCAGGCTTTTAGTTGAATTTACCAATGCTTGATGGATTTCAGGTTTTTTACCAGTTGAATTTACCAATGCTTGATGCGTTTCAGGCTTCACCCATTGCCTTTACCAATGCTTGATGATTTTCAGATTTTTCAGTTGAATTTGCCAATGCTTGATGTATCTCAGACTTTTTGGTTACATTTACCAATGTTTGATGCTTTGTTAGGCACGCCGCCTGACTTCAAAATGGCCGCCAGGACTTCCTCGCAGGGGATTGGTGCAGGCGCCTGACTTAAAGATGGCTGCCACGAACTCTCGCGCCTCACAAAATTTGGCCTTTCTCAAACCGGCAGCAGCTCCTCCAGCAACCGGACCTCCCAAACAGCCGGAGAACGAAGGAAGACACTCACCCACAGGTACTGGGCTCATCAACACGCGACTGGGGTAGGCACCTAGATCGCTCTTGCACACGCAGCAAACGCAGGACCTCCACGCTGCTCCGATGTTGGGGGGGTTCTCAGGTGCCCCTCACTCCTTTCACGCTGTTCCAATGTCGGGGGCTCTCAAGACCCCTCACTCCTTCGGCAAACCAGACACGACCGGGGTAGGCACCCGGATCGCGATGCGCCGAAATGAACACGATCGGGGTAGGCTCCCAAACCGCGCCGAGTAAATCCTTTCCAGGCTCTCCACGCGCTCGCACAGCCCTTTTAGGCAGCAGCACTCACAGGGCATACACCCACAACGCATGGGTCGCAGCCACCCTCGTCGCCAAGTTGTAGTGTCCTGGCCACAGAGGACACGGACTCAGGTTCAGGATTTACTGTATATTCTTTAATCATGTCTTGCTCTCTTAAATTCCTTCCTACAACTGCCCTTCCACGGGCATGGCTCCTCCTCTTCCCCTGTCCCTCCCTCATCCCGCCTCCTCCGCCGAGGAGGTCCTAGTGCCCAATATTTAATGCATCATTACAATACCGGCATGTGGAGCAGTTCAAAGAGAAATTGTGTCTTGAAACACATTTCAAACCATTCCTCTGCAGTAAAAAGGTGTGTGAAATTTCATGCTGGCTAATTTTAGTCATTTTGCGTAATTTGATCAATAGAAGATTGTAAGAATAACGCAAATTAAGTGAGTAATTTCACATGAACCTAATGTTCGGCCTCAACCTTTTACCCCCTAAAATAATTTCTTAGATTCCAAGGGAGATGACTGAGAGTTTTCTACAGAGCGCACACTGCAAATGGAGTCACCTCCTGGACTTCAGTTGAATTTAAGGTTTTCAGTTAATTACTGAATTAAGAGTCCTGATGTCATAAATCCATATACAACTGTACCAAGCATTCAGGATCCTGCCTCCGGAAACCCCCAAGATAAACTAATGTGCCCAGAAAGATTACTGTAACCTGGTGTTGACAAATGGATAAACAAACGGGATAATAGATCTACTGTAGTTAGAAATGCCTGGATCTTGGAGAGGAGTTATAACATGATATAATGCGGACGTCAGGTGAAGATTGGCGAGAATTACGTGTTTATTGATGTTCTAACATTTAAGTCTGTACATGGATATGCCGAAGCTTCTAAATTACAATTATGGTTGTTCTAATATGATATTCTGGCAACACATCCCATGCAATTTATGTCTTCAATTATATGTTGAACATGCGACACATGATCGCCCTAAACAACAATGTCGATAATGAAAACAGTGCACGATTAACCTGATCACACGAAAAAATGCCATCTGATTACGTTGCCTCTCTGCAATTCCTCTGACTTTTTGTTTTCCATTGAGTTAATCATGTATTATTATTATTTATGTAATCATTATTTATTCATTGTTTATTATCATTTATAATTATATCTGTAACTGTATTTCAACTCATGCCACCCTGTATATTTAGTTTGTTCTTATATGTTCCTGTTTTTCTTGAAAAGTCAATAAAATTGATCTGAAATTAAAAAATGCCTGGCCCCAGAGGGAAGATGGGGGCAGCAGTGCTTAATTTGTAAAAAGTAAGAAGTGCCAGGCCCTAGCCAGTAGACCACTTCTGCTTACATCGCCCATTGCAGCTGTCAATTGGAGTAACAGAGTAATCAATACCCATCACACTCATACAAGTGTGACAATTCTGACAATGCCAGGAAAAAAAAGTAAAACAAAATGGATTTGGTAGTAGGCATTAGCCATTCCTAATGTAAATTGAATTAATAAACAACTGTGGTGCTGTGGCTAAATTAAACAAACAGCACCATCACATGGCAGACTGTCATAGGTACCTGTGCTGGTAATTAAGTGCCGGTGCCAAGCACCGGAACCACCGGATCAAATTAAGCACTGGTCAGCAGACATATGGTGAGATTGTCCATAAAGGATGCCGCGAGAAGTGAATGTGGGACAGTAGCACACAGACCCTGAAGCTGTGATAGAGGACTTCAGAGGAAAACTGTAAGAGGGGAGGAGAGCCCTGTTGCCAGCTAGGATGATGACTGGTGAGAAAATTGTGAAAGATTGGCTGTACAGAACACGGAGTGGAGAGGAGGTGCCGAGAGCAGAGAAGGAGCCCATGCGCTCTGGTGATGAGATGATCTGGCCAACTGGAGCGATTTGCAGAGTGGCCATGGAGGGGGCCAACCACTCTGATGGAAGAGTGCGGGCTTGTAGGCAAAGTTGAGTTGTGCAACTGAACCTACAGCCTAAATATGACCAGGGCAGCACAGATGCCTTTGAGTGGAGACAAAAAGTGTGGCACTGAAGGGTAATGAGAAGCAGAAGAAGTACCCTACCTCAGGGGCAGGGGAACCGGAAGGACAGAATGTAACTAACCCAGCACCCCCTTTGTCTGAGACTCTAAGGCCACAATGGCTGCTCAAATCTAGGGACCAGAATGCTGGTGTCCTCTACATAAGATATAATTGCAGTGAGGGTAGCATTAAATACAACCAGTATAGGAAGTGGATCACGGCAGCCACACTCATACTCCAGGAAAGTAAATAGTTGCCTTTGAATTGTGAGAAGGTAACACCCTCCCCCCGCGCACTCACTGGATCTGTTATTGTATTGTAGTGCCATGGTGAAGGAGGCCACCCAGTACTCACAGACAAATGTAAAATAATACCTACAAAGAGTAAAATGGACAAGTTCATGAAGGTGCTGACACCCACAGCAGAGCCCCAGTCGGGCTACTCACCAAGTCCTTCCGGGTTGATGCAATCCCACTAGGCAGCATCAACCTCAATCCATCTAATCCTTCAGGCCATTCAATATTCGAGACAAACTTTAGAACGTAAAATAAGTGAAGTAGGATCTTATGTGATACTCCTGCAGCACGAATTGCTGAACACAGTTGACCGGAAGCAGAGGGACGCATTTCAGAATTGGAAGATATGGTGAAAAAACATCAGACCATGGACCTTCAGCTGAAAAAGCATCAGGGGTACTACATGCAAGGGTAGAGGATGCAGAGCGTCCTTCCAGACACAACATCTGAGGTTCCTGAGTTAGAAAGAGAGGAGGGACAACGCACCAAAACGATTATGGAAACCTGGAACACGAGCTTCCTGTCGACTCACTTGATTTAATTCTTCCTAACTGAACTAGCACATCTATGCATCAGCTTCTAAGCCACCTCCAGGACGAACCCCCAGTTTTATTAAGCTAGAGAGATCCGGATTTAGTCCTCCTAACTGGCAGTGAGGAGGAGAGGTGCAGTATGAATCCACAAAATACTCGTGATCACGTAATATATTAGGCAAGCCCGGGCAAAGCGCAAATCATTTGATTATGTTAAGCAAAAACACGAGGGCTCCTAATTGAAATATATGTTAGATACTTGGGCAAAATAAAGGTGATCCTTCAGAAATAGACTCACTTCTTTCACATCTGGAGCAAGCGTGGGCCTGAGTGGAAGAGCGCCCCAAGGAGGGAAGCCATGCGCGGCAGAATGAGAGGAACAAGGAACCGGAACAGAAAACCATGAAACCTCAAAACAACGCTGCAGGCAAAAGAGAAAATCCAGGATACACAAAATAACATACACAGAGTCACTGGAGGCAAAGATATGGAAAGACCAACCGGTTGGTGATGCAACAGACAGAAAATACCGTAAAGAAAAGGAAAAATACAACCAAACAAAGCGAAGCTGCTTCGGACAAGGAATATAACTTGAACCCTGATGTGCATATATTTGGGGCCCTTGATTGATTAGACCTGAAACTGAAAATGAAACTGGGATCTTGGAGAGTAGTTATACTCACAATGTGATGGATCACTATGCATCTTCTAATTGATAAGGGGAACATAGATCCTTCAGGTATAGGTGCAGGGTGTGAAACGGAGCCATGCAACATTTTATAATTGGTGCTTGTTTCAAAACTCTTATGTCAAGGCCACTTAAGGGTGAGTGACAGGCACCTGTAGCACCAGCGGTGGTGGTGGTGGGGGGGGCGGGGGCGGGGGGGGGGGTGCAGGTCGGAGGGCAGTCGTTGAAAGTCTATCACAAGAAGCAGTAGGGAGGGGTAGAATTAGGGGAAGGTGTAAGCTTGCAGGTAACATTATAGGCACATATAATAAAGGTGAATGGAAAGGAAATTCCCAAGAAGACAATCATGACAGAAGTAGTTGATCTCAATGCAGAAGAAGAACAAGAGTCAGCCTGCCTTAGCTTACTCACTCACTTGGAATGTGAATGGGCTAGGCCATAAGATTAAAAGGGGAGTAGTGACCCAATTTCACCCAGGACATAATCCGGATCTAGTTCTCTTACAAGAAACGCATAAGGTAGGCAATACTTGAGGATTTAGGGCAGTGGTAGATATAAGATCCTGGCACACATGTAATTCATGGCCTGGTCATGACGGGGTGATAATAATGATTCGAATGTCGCTCCCATTAGCTCTACTATGCTCTTGGGTTGATCAGTGATAGGCATGTCGCAGTAAGGGGAGAATGGACTGGTGAAAGACTCACAATAAGCCATCTCTGCTGCCAGGGCCACAACTACTTTTGAATTGCCTGGGAAAGTAATATTAAATACTCAGAGCATTTTATTGATTGAGAGGGGTGACTTTATTCTGACCTTGGATGACACTATACATAGTACCTTCGCTACAGGAAAGCAGGACAAGAGAGATAATTGACAATGACCTATGGAGATAAACCCATCCCCAAATACAGCAGTTTTCACATGCCATGAGCACCAGGGGAACCTATTCTAGGCTTGATTGTATGTCGGTACCAAGTTCACAGAGCCAATGATACTCAGTATTTGCCTTGGGTATATTGGACCACTCACCTTTACTCAGTGAAATGAGCTATTCAGCGCAAATTTACTTTTACTTCATGGGCTGAGATAGCAGGTATACAAATGCTACTTTATTTTAACATATGGCCCGAGGAACAAAATATTAACAACGTTTCTCTCGGTGGAGCGGGTGACGCTGTGGAACTCTCTGGGACCCCTACCTCACAAGACGTTGTGGACCTCTCTACCTTCTGTTGTTGGGTCCGTGTTTGTCCCCCTCTTGCCGCCGCTTTCACTATCTTCGCGGCCGCTGAGCAGAGGGGGGCATTGGAGGAGGACGGGCAACTACATTTCCCGCCTGCCCTAGCGGCGGGATTCCCGGCCGCAGAGTGCGCCAGGCGGCGCTGAAAAGAGGCGTCACCCCCGCGTCGCGGGAGCGCGCGGGAGCGCCCGGGGCTAAGCCCGGGCAAAGGGCGGGCCCTCTGTGGCCCTCGGTGACTGAGGTAGGCTGGGCTGGGCCCGGTTATTTCCATTTTACGTCTATATATAGACGTGTTGTGTTTATAAACGAAGTGTTACTTCGAGAAGTTAAAGAAAACCTTTTGTCTCCATTGACATTGACTGGAGGACAACTGATCACTTCTCTCCATATTCAAACCTATTTTATGGTTCATTAATTTTTTTAATTACAACTCCAGTGGATATACTTTCTTCCATCGACGATACCCTTTGGAAAATTATTTTTGAGGATGACAAAGAAACTTCGCTATGGGAGATTAGTGGGGGGAAGGACCTGCGCAAAAACAAAATCCAACCCCCTAAGAAACAAATCAGTGAATAATCCTTCACTAAAGGGACAATGTCAGCCTTTCGACCTGTGGGGAAAAACAGTGGATAAGAAAGTATCTGTTGCTACAAATGAGGGCTCACTTTCTATCGCACAGGTTGGCCCATCTCAAGTGGTTGATAATTCGGTCTCCCTTTCAACAATGACAGACCCATTCCAAATAGAAACCACTGTCAGGACCAGCCCTGTACATTCCGAAGCTGATGGTGCTATTAAGCTTCATGTGCACTCTATGGAAGAAAAACAAGCTAAACATTCTCCAGTGCCACAAGCTTCTGCTTTGTATGTTAGGTCAGGTGGAGATTCCTCATTGTCATCCATTGACCTCGAACTTTGTGGCCGTTATGTGAATGCAGGAAGTCTGAAATCCTCAGAAGTCACCAAGCCATCAGTGGGTGCCACTCCATCTGGGTTATTGTTATATAGTAGCACTCCCTCTATAAATGTGCAGGATATGTCCGCGTTGTTAAACGTTTCTATGAGCCCTGAGCTCAATCTATCTGGAATTTGTCCTCCTGTTGCTACTGGCGAAAAACCCATATCGGAATCTTTGATTGCCCTTGAACATCTGTTATCTTCTATATTATGTCTTTTGGGCACATTTGTGGGCAGCTCGGACTGTATCTTGGATTCTGTTACTAAAATATTGAATGCAATGCTGCAAAAGGCTCCTGAAATGAGGAGTGCCCCTTCCACCGCGGCCGATACTAGCTTGGTAACGGGGAAAGTAAATGCGCCTGCAGAGAATTTTGGTACAAAGCCATCAGTAATAGTTCAAGAAAATAACGCTCCGGCCCTGCCAGTTTCCGCGGCGACTAATTGTGTAAAGAACTCTGATCTTGAAATAGAGGAAGAAAATCTGTCTGTCTCAGTCTGTAAAGTAGCACAGGAATTATTTCCAATTTTCAACCCTGAAAAAAAGGGCAACAAGATGATGAACAAGAAATAACAGAAAAAAGCTGCAAACATAGAAATGACAAAGGGAAAAAAAGGAAACCTGTGCGCAAATACAGGAAGAAAAGACAAAGGCGGATAATCTTCCAAAATTCTATCATTCTAATTGATAATGAAGAGAATGCTGCTGACTCTAACCTGGTGACCACAAAATTGGCAAGTGAATCCTGCCATCCATATTATGGTTCAGAGATCAACTGCAATACTCTGCCTATGACTGTGGAAGATTTGCCTCAGAGGGGTGGACATGGCCTGACCGCCGCTCCTATGATAGAGACAGGGAGCACTATTCCGGTTGAACTGGGGGCTCTCAACCCTTTGGCTCCTTCTTTTGCTCCTATGGATGGGGTCGGTGTTGGCCCACCCCTCTCTTCCCAGGCAAAAATATCAATATCTTATGTGGACACTTTGGTTTTGGACTTTTTCCCTTTATTTGATGTGAATTTGCCCTTAAATAGATCATGGTTGCTTAAATGTTTCAGTGACTTGGAAAGTCTTCACCTCATTCAATCAAGTGATATTGAGTTAGTTTCTTTGTTAGGTGGAGATAGTGTAACAAGTATAAGAGTCAAATTTTATTCTAAAATGATTGTAAATCTGATATTACAGCAAGCGGAGAATTTCCAATGTAGAGGTATCGATGTTCTGCCTATTTTTAGTTCGGGTAATTCCTCTTCTCCCCATGGGATGACCCAAAAGGGAGATAAGTTAGATGGGGTTTCTTCTCCCTTTAAAGATCTAAAGATTTGGGTCTCTAAGGGGAAACGTTCGGTCTCTCAGGCACTGCCTCCTCCGCTAATCCAGAACTCTTCGCCATCAGAGGATAATCATCGGTGGAATTGGCTGCATAGTGCCCTTTCAACTAAGAGCACAGATAACTCCAAATTATTCCATCATCTTTAATAATCAATTGAAAATTATTTCCTGGAATGCAGCTGGGATACATAGTAGTCCAGAGAAACTTGATTTTTTATTCTCGCTGGGAGCAAATGTGATTTGCATCGAAGAAACATGGTGCACTGATAATATCTATGTAGGGAAGGATTACTATGTGTTGGAAGCACCGGCTGCCCCATCCAGGAAAGGTCATGCTAAGGGGGGAATTGCTTGCTTGTTAACTAATAAACTGCGTTGGAGATTCTCGCATTATATTGATCCAAGTAATCTTTTTCAAGCTATAACAATAGCAAATCTCCCCAGCTCTCCAAATAAGTCTGATGTTGTAATTATTAATGTGTATATCCCTCCTGAAGAGCGTTATAATATTTTATTGAAGCATGTATTTCAGTATATTGGACAGATTAAAAATGTTTCCTTTCCACCCGAAGTTATCCTAGTTGGAGATTTGAACTGTAAAATTTCTAATGCTAGTTTAAATCTATTTAGAAATAAACCCAAAGAAGAGGCTCATTTTATCCCACAATCCCTCTTTCCAGACAAAATAATAACTAATAAAAGAGGGAAGATTCTGTTGGAGGAATTATCGGCAGTTGAGGGGCTCGTTTTAAATGGGAGATTTCCTTCTGATGTGCCCGCGAAATTCACTCATAGGTCACCTTTTAGTGTCTCTATTCTTGACTATGTGATCTCAGATTATGACATTTTTCCATGTGTCCAGGATCTCATGATAGTCCCTACATCTTTAAGTGACCATAGCATAATTACTATAACTCTTTCTCTAAAACCTCCACCCACTGAGTCTTGGTCCTTCAATAACAATGATGTTACCTTCCATGGATCTTCGGGTAGATGTTTTTGGAACCCAACTGCCATTAGAGGTGTGCATGATATTCTATGCAAAACTATATTAGAACTAAGCGATTGGTATGGTTCCGAAATTGTTAACTTTGAAAAATTCATGAGGAAGATCACTTTAGATGTAAAAAAGGTTAGCGGCTCTGGGAAAAAGGTATTTCTTCCAAGTGCATTGCGCATCCTGAATAAGGAAATAAATAAATTAGTGCGAGTGCAATTCTTAGGTAGATCAGGTGAACTAGCTAAAGAAATATCGAGGCTAAAAAGAAGGAGAACCAGATTAAAAGCGAGACTAAAAAAGGAGAAGGAAGATTCAGTATGGATAAACTTGAGGGAGGCAGTTGCGCATGGCAAAGCCAGAGATTTTTGGTCCATAGTTGGGAAGGGATGCGGCACTAGAATGAGCCCTCTTCCCATCCCTATTTCTGAAGAGGTATGGTCCTCTTATATCCGGAAGCTGTATGCAGGGAACGTAACATCGGCTGTAGATAGTGACCCTGACTTAACATCTGAGGGTCCGATTAATTATGCTACAGAGAAAACAATAGAAATGGCCATAAAGAACATGCGCTCCTCCGGCGCAATGGGACCTGACGAACTCCCTATGACAGTTCTGAAGCAGGAACCATTACTATGGAGTAAGATTCTTTACCCATTATTTAAATCCTGCTTTGATACTAAAATGGTCCCTGCCTCTTGGAGGGGAAGTATATTGGTCCCTATATTTAAGAAGGTAGCTAGGGATAGCCCCATGAACTACCGTCTGATTGCTCTCCTCGACTCAGTTGGAAAGGTTTTCGCTAAATGTATTTTAATTTTACTTGACAATTGGATCAAGGAGAATAATATTCTACCATTTGAACAAACTGGATTCCGTAGGGGACACGGTACATTAGACAATCTCACCACCCTACATGTGATTTCTGATAAATATACACATGTGAGAGGGGGGGTGGTGTTTGCTGCGTTCATCGATTTCTCCACGGCGTTCGATAAAGTTGATCGTCGAACGCTGTGGACAAAGCTAGCAGCCCTTGGTTTACCATTATATCTATTGGATCTTTTGCGTGTTCTCCACACGGAAACGTGGTGTAGTGTTCTCCAAGGGGGCGAAAGGGGACTTTCGCATAGAATTCCATCTTTGAACGGCCTTAAACAAGGCTGTCTTTTGGCCCCACTATTGTTCTCCTTATACACTGTAGACCTTCCTGCTTCCTTGTCAGCTTGTGTGGGTATAGCTCCGGTGGTAGGGGGGACCCCTATTTCTTGTCTCATGTACGCCGATGATATTCTTGTTTTAGATTTAACCCCCAAAGGTCTCGCTAATCGGCTGCAAGCTCTACATGTTTTTGCTGATTCCCATTTTATGAAGATTAATAAATCTAAAAGTAAAATTATGTATATTGCCGGGAAAAAGAAGTGCCGTTCTGAAAACTTTGGATGGTCTATTGGTGGCCAGAAATTAGAAGTTGTCAAATCCTATACCTTTTTGGGTAAAATAATTGCGGCCAATTTGAGTGAGAGGCCCCATATCGAGCATAGTTCACGTAAAGCCCTCGCGCATGGCAAAGGTTTAAATTCCCTCTATCTTGCCACTGGAAAGAGACACTTCGCCTGTTTACTTGAGGTGTATAGGGCAAAGATTCCTCCTACGATATTATATGGCATAGAACTTATAGAGCTGAAGCACTGGGATTTTTGTAACAAAATTGAAGGGAAACTCTTAAGATCCCTATCTACCTTCAACACCGCATGTTCTTTGGCCGCATGTAGGCTTGATTTCGGTCTCAGGAGTAGCTAGGTTCAGGGACTATGTGCCCTGGTAAGATGGGTGGTTTGCTTGGCTAGAGCCGAATCAGGGTCGATGAGAGCCCTCCTTAAAAATGAATTGTTGGGCAACTTTAAAGAGTTCTCACGATTAGTAAGGAACTTTAGAAGAGCTGTGTCACTTTTAAAGTTAGATGAAAGTGTTTTATTCCTTCACTCATCGACACAGCTAAAACTCCTGCTAAAACAGGCATCGTGGGAACTATGTTTTCAAACAGATAAGAATACAATACTAGAAAAAGGGGGTTGTAACCTCCTCCTTAATTCTTATTCTATGAAGTTGGCCCAACCTTATGCCACATGGAATATGCCACATGGTGTTCGTAGATTATGGTTTCTTTTACGATATGATCTATTGCCCCTAAATTTACTTTTATCCAAATGGTATGGAACCTCTTCTATGTGCAATTTTTGTAACTTGAGTATTCAGGATTGTATGCATGTCTTGTTGATTTGTCCTGCACTCCGCCCATTGCGGCTTAAATGGTTAAAACCAATATGTCTCCAACTGGGTATTTCTAATGTGAATATTTTTTTACAATTTGTATACTGCCCTCCTAATGAAATGTTTTGCTTCCACATTTTTAACTTTTTTAAAGGTTTTTTAGCTATTTATTAAGGAGTTTGGAGAGGTCTGACATTGTTTTCTCTTGTCTATTTGTCAATGGATACAATTAGTTGCGTATGTGTGATTGAATTTTCTCTTTTGTATGTAATTTGTATTGTGAATTTTATGTGGCCCTCATTGAGAGCCAAAACATAAAATAAATTGAAATTGAAAAATTGAAACAACGTTTCTTATGTATGCTGAAGAGAAACATAGAATAGTTAGAGACAATGTGTCCTTACCCAAAACAAAGAAATGAATCTGTAAAAAAATGAACATAGAATGTATGGCAATAGTAATTAAAGGGAACCTTTCCAAAATAAAATAGATTCTGCCCTGCTGCAAACAAGGAAAACATTTTACTGCTTAATAGTAACACATAGGAATTTACAGGGTTTCATGGGCCCTTCAGGCCTTTGGGCCCCTGTGCACTGCACCTGTTGCACCATTGATAGATACCACCCTGCCTTTGCCCCACTGTCATCACAGGAAGTGAGTAACAATATTTGCCCGGTGATTACGGTGAGTGGGCATTCCACCACTTTTTGTACGAACTCTTCTAAAACCTGAATGTATGCAACTTAATAAACAATGACTAAGAACAAACAGAAACAGCTCATTATTAATGCAAGCATAAATAAGTGGTAGAAATATTTTTTTATGATAAGAAGATGTGTTAGCTTTGGAAGTTTACAAAGTAGTCCACAGTGGTTGCAAGTAGCAACTTAGGAAAATCTATCGGTTCCCCTAGTTGTGCTAAAATGGAGTCCAGGCCATAAGAGGAACAACCCAAGAGCATCCATGGAGACCATCCCTATTAAAATACAATCAGACTGGTCCACGTAGCAGAAATTATCTTCATTAATATAATTAATTCACCTGGAGAGAAAAAGACAGAAAAAGTGTCTGTATTACCAACAGTTTTATTTTAAGGATGTTGGCATGAAAGTGAATTGAAAGTGAATAGTGAAGATTTATTTCACCTGCAGCATTTGTGAAGTGTAGTAAGGAGTTGTTAGGGTCCAGGGATGGGTGGTGTATAAAGGGTAGTAAGGAGTTTCTAGGGTTCAGGAATTGGGAAAGCAAGGAGTTTTTAGGATTCAGGGGTGGGTAATGTACATGATAGAAAGCAGTTTTTAGTGTTCACACTGAGTAGTGTATGGGGTACTAAGACGTTTTTAGGGTTCAGGATGGATAGTAAATAGAGGTAGTAAGGAGTTTCGAAGAGATTAGGGGTGGGTAGTGCACAGGAGTAATAAGGAGTTTTTAGGGTTTAGGGATGGGTAGTGTACGCATCGAAAGGTGTTTTTGAGGTTCAGGTGTGGGTAGTGTATTGGGGTAACAAATAATTTTTAGGGTTCCAAGATGTGGGAGGCTATAGGAGCAGTACGAAATGTTTAGTGTTTTTGGCTGGGTCGTGTATATGGGTGATAAAGAGTGTTTTATGGTTCATGAATAAGTACTGTATTGGGGTCGTAAGGAGGTTTGGTGTTCGGGTGGGAAGTTTGAAATATTAAATTAAATGCAATTAAATTAAAATTAATTTAACATTTAATTATTATAATCTAAGAAATAACATTAAATTAAACTAATCGCATTAAATATTAGACTATAAAAGGTATCAAATATACATAGGTGTGTGTGTGTGTGTGTGTGTGTGAATATGTATATATTTTCACTGAAAAAACAAATGTTAAAGTGGTGTTATAGTTAGGCCTTGTAATAATCTAAACACTAGTGTTTAAAACATCAACTAAATACAGAAATTTAGCAGGTACAGTTTACTGAGCTAACTATAACTTGTGCCCGTACCATGTTCTGCTAATGATCTCACATATTACATCACTCATGGCATGGTAAATGACATAATTGAGGACATCACTGATGACATCTCTAATGTGAATGTCTTTTTTAAAAAAAATCATATTTACCCAACTCCCTGCAGCACACCAGACTCCGCGGCCAACCTGCTGCGAGTTACCAATCCCTAGCCGAGCGTGTGGTTGACCCAGGGCCAGGACCTTTGCCCAACTCCAGACTGGCCAACCTCCCACAACCTCCACGCAATCTACTAGCAACATCCACCCTACATTCTCCATTGTATTTTTAAAAAAATGTCACGTACTCTCATGGTACCGTCATACACGCAGCACTCCAAGGTATACTTTGCAAGCTCCACTTTTCAATGCTTGCATATTCCAGCGGTATCCTAAGGTATTCCCCGGGGACCACACAGTGGGCTGCGCTGAGTCCCACAGGAAGACCACAAAACTGTTTTTTTTTTTTATAATTTATGACTTAGGAGTCTGGCCCTCCCAAAAGGGCCATGGGGTCAAGTTCCCCCTACCTCGCCATCTTGTATAGTATGTTTTAAAAAAAACTCCAGACATGGGGAACGAGTCCCTGAATTCCGAAATATTGCCCACAACATTTTTGTTGAGGTTAAGACCAGCCAGTCAGATTGCTTTGATGTGCGGGACAAGTACCAGTCCTTCGTTACAGGATGGACTGACAGGTAAAAACACCCTCTCAGCCAATCAGCATGTTTATATTTTTTATGTGATGCAGTGTGATTTGTTAGACAGCATCAAAGTTATTAGCAAAATAAAAAACACTATTCCTATAGAAACTCTGTCCTAATTCTAACTACACAGTACATATATATGTATGGGTACAAGTAATATCTATGACCTCACCTGCAAAGTAAATGCACTCTCAAAGTAATGACATGTGATGTAAAGGTACTTACCTTGTAGGAACCACAATGTAATCATGCCAGATGTAAAAACACCAGGAGAAACAACTGATTTTCAGCTGGTAATTTTTCACCAGTGTTTGCAGTCTTCAATACACTAAAGAGATCAGAATTCTGCCCACATCGTGTTAACACCCTTATTGAATGTTTTGGCAGGAAAGCTTTTGTCTGCAGCAGGAAACATAAACCCTGAATATGTTTCAAACATGGTTAAAATATTGAACCATTCTTGACACGAATATGTTTTGATTTACTGTCAATTCCAGTGCCTTCTTTACATTTCGGTGTTCTGGGAGCACTAGTTATTTTTAAGAGGGCACTCATTTGAAAATAACCCCTGTATACTGCATGACATTTTGGGGGCTGGTGTATTTATTGACTCTTAAAGTTCCTCCTAGTAAGGGACTTATATAATAAATGTGCGTACAGTGCTATGCTACTGGGTGGTTTGGTGTTGTAATGGGTACTTCCAGGTGCTTCGCTGTGTGATCAAAGAATAATCTACCACTAAGCTCTGAAAGATAGCCTTTAAAACAAAGCTGGAATGTCCATAATATAAGGGACTATCCTCTCATTGCAAGAACTGCCTACATGTGCAAGTGTTTGCTAAGTTTAGTATTGAAATATATTTCATTCTGTGAGACTATTTTACTGTGGTACACCTGTTCTTATATGTTAGAAAAATAATTAAACTGCTCATGAATAATATTTGAAATAGTTTACAGTTTTCCTTCTGTTGAAATGTGTTTCTAAAGCATGGCGAAATGAATTGAAATGTTAGTAAAGTTGGATAATGGCATAGAATGAGTCGCATAAATTGTCTTTTGATAGGGGCATATTTGTCAGTCCACACGCCACATAATGAATTAATATCAGGCCCGCAAGATGTTAGGGCTTTTTAATTTAACCTACACGGTATGTCAAGATAACTGGAAGAGTATAGACATGCCAATGCTGGAGCCAAGGCATGTGCCAACAACTCTAGACTTGACGTTAAGGAAACCATTTGAGGCCAATGGCCGACATCTTTTTTTGCAGTCACATCAATGATTCACCATTATAGCGTCCATTTCAAATTTGCCCAATTGATAAATGATTGATTTAGCAATAATTATGTTTTAACAAGAGTGGGGGGGTGAAGAAAGCAAGAGGGGTTGAAAAAGTTTTGTCTCAAAGTGCAGTTATCAGGATCCACTGGTGGCCTATTCGAGGGATGCCTAATATTATTTGTTAACTTGTTGTCTAGAGAGCTAGTTACAAATCTCTATTTAGGAAACAGCCCCATGGATGATAGTGGGAGGGAAAGTGTGGGGTGGACAGATGTGATAGAAGATGAATATTATAGTTAGGAAAATCGTTTATGCAATATGATGCACCGTTGTGTAAACTACCATTAGTAATTGGGATATTGTAAGCAACATTAGATTAGTACTATTTATATGATTCATTTTGTAAACAATACCATTTTATGATAAATCAAGTGAGCACAGTGATAGTCACACTAGGAGGTTTCTAGACATGTCAGTAACACCATAAGGCTGAGAGGGCTGTGCCAGCGTCAGTCATTCATATGTCAGGAAAGACCTGCTGGATTTAACTCATGATCGTCAGGTGATGCCTTCCTTTCAGTGGCTTGTCGATCTAGGCCACACAACCCTTCAGTGTGTGCGCTACCTTATGTAAATCAGGTCAGTGAGTGGCATCTTCAAAGACAAATTGCCTGTCTTAGCGGATTCCACAAATGGCTTCAGAAAACAGACATTGGCAAAGCCATGAACGTAAAAATCCATGTTGCAGTCGGAATAGAAAGTGCACATTTGATTTGTTATCAGCAAGCATGCATTCGATAAAGAAATCAATGAGTGTTGATTGAGTGTCCTTTGAAGATGTAAAATAGTCCCTTATGCATATCAATTGAGGGTGGTGGGATACAGCCATACAGAAAATAGCTTCTTGAGCAGAGGCAAAACCCACTCTATGTAGATGTTAAAGTATTGGTAACAAAAGGTAAAAGCAGTTAAAAATATCTGTAGCCAGACCTAAAGTTGGCTCCCTTCACTCTTCTGTGAAGAAACCAGACTAACTAGTGTGGCTTCCTAAAAGATTAGGGAGAACACAACTTTGCTGCTCAAGGAAGATGACGGATGTAGTAATACAATGAGGTAACACACTAAAGAACATGGCCTTGCCTCTATTTTTCCTACTCCCCTCCAACCGTTTTCAGATGTTTGCACTCACTCCTGGACCCCTTGGAGGTGTGGCTTTATCACTTTTTAGGTCGAGCCTAAGCAATGCGAAGCATTTGCTGTCTGGCTCGAAAACTATTGTCACCCGTTTTTGGGAATGTGGACACGAGCTGGGCACGAGCGCAGATTTCATCTCGTGGGCGCGCACGGCGCCGTGCCCATCTCGTGCCTCACATTCCCGTGCGCAAACACACACACAGCCACACTCACGCATGCGCACATGCACAGCCACACGCATACACAGGCACACACACACTGCATACACACACGCACCCCCCCCCCTTAAACAGACACACGCGCGTACACCGTCCAGGCGCCTCCCTTCCCACTACTCCTAGCCCAACAGAACCCCTGTCCCCGGCTGACCTGCTCTGCAGCGGCCTCAATGTCGGAGTGAGTCCTAGAGGAGATAAAGTGAGCGGGCTCTGCGGCCGGTGTTGCAGTGTTGCTGCGAAGGGAGCGCCGGGTGTTCATCATACTGCGGGTTGCGCTAAATGCCGGGGCCTCTCACTGCCCGGGCTCTCTCAGCGCCATTCCTTTTTCTCTCGGGCTGCTGTGAAGTGGTGCTGCCACTGTTCTCGCATTCTTTTCCAGCGCTGAAGCCTACGCCACTTCATCCCATTCGACCGCGTCGTTTGTAAACAATGAAACATGCCCGGTGCACTCAATGAAGTTTAAGGAGCCTGCATGATACACAACCTGAGTGCTCATAGCGCAGCGAGGCTCCGCACACATGGTTACCAGAGCTGCTGGTTGAACGCCGCCTCGCCCATGCGGGGCTTCGGGTCTGAAGGCAGCCGGTTCTCTGGTAGTATCCCGCACGGACAGGTAATGGAGACCTGCAATGGTCCCTCGCGCGTCCCTACGAACCCCCCTCGCTCACACGTCCCGGGAGCTTTCTAGTAACACCCGCCGGCAGCGCTGTCTCTCACCCTCCCGCACAGCTCTGGGACAAAGAGGCCGCCTCTCACCTGCTCCTGCTCCGAATCGTACTCCTCGTCATCGGCGCTGACAGACATGGCCATCGCCCGGCGAAGCCTCCTTCCCGGAGAGGCGGCAGGCCCCTCACACCGAGGACGGCCTCATAAATAACATGCACCCGCGCGGACCAGGAAGAGGTGGAGCTCGGCTCTTGACCAATGGCAGCCGGCCCAGCTCGCCGCGGCTCCACACAAAGGCCTGCCGCCGACCGGCGCCCCGGCACAGGCAGCGACGACACGGGGAGCGTGCGGCGCTGTTTACACCGGGGGCTCCACCCGGCACGGAGCGGAAACGGAATGCACAGCGCGCTCGTGCCAGCTGTCACACCCCTCCCTCCATGAGGAAACCCTTTATACACACACATATCGAGTTCATTGTTATATGTGGTGCCGGTCCCACGCACCGTGGCTGAGGGCGAATTTCTCTTTGCGAACTAATTTATCCGGTTAAACGCCATGACTCACGTTATACAGGTGCCATAGCACAGCGGTCTGAGAGTGAATACAGCTGCAATCCCGATTGTATCATGTCGGGTGCGTGCGGGGGGCGCCTCTGGCATTTTTTTTTCTACACCCCCTCACCCCCAGCATGTTTTGCTCTTACGACCGTGGTATTAGTAGACCGGCTTTAATAATCAACATTAACATTTCTATTGGTAAAAGACTGACTCACTAGCATAACACTGGATCTCAGTGGGAAGTAGGCCAATCCTTGTACAACAGAACCACTCCTGGTGTGCAAATGCCTCTGCCTGCGACAATTAAGTACCTTATGAGTGACTCTTAGGAAAACAATCACGCCTACGACAAAGCAGTTACATCATCCATGTAACAATATACGTTTATACAAAAGTAACGTCTTAAAGAAGGCATAAGAAACTATCTTAAAACTACCTGAAGCCTGTCTGAAAACTAAGACCTACTTTTTGCACTGAAATGATTATGGTTTCCCTGTGCAGCAACACTATGTCATGGCATGGCGGGGTCAAACTACTGCCAGCATGAAATAGTAAGCCTTGCCCCCTCTTCATGTGTGTGATACCTTCAGGCAGTGCTATCTTTTTAAAAGAAAAGCACATTGTATTGTCGGACTTGTTGTTTTGAGATTTTAGGTGGGCTGTTTAGAAAAGTAAAACTTGGTGAGAGTGTGTCATAAATATTTCAGTTTAAGTAATAACTGAACCAACAATGTTAAATTTGAGAGGGGAGACCGCAGCAAACAAGATACAAAAACGCAAGTGTAGTACCTATGCAGGCATACATTATCACATATTTATAATTTTCTGGAATCATGAAATATACATTTTTACAGAAACTTACTAGTGTATGGAACTCATTTCTTGCTAGGGTCACTGCTGAGCAGTCTAGTCAACACAGCGCCATCCAAGGTGTTCTGATCAGCATATTGTCGTAATGCTAGCGTATTTCTGGGTACAGGCACTGACCTTGCCAGCGTAGCACACTCACCAGCACAAAGGCTGTGCTGCGGGCGCCGAAACGACTGGCTAAGTTTCCTTGGTCTTGTATAACCCCATACAGTAGTTCATGTCCTACAGCCTCTCTCGGTCAAGTAGCGATGTAGCAAGTATGTCAGTGTACTGACTTTTGTGTATTAAAAAAGAACAAACTGTAACCTTAGAACAATTTCAAAGCGATAATCTCAAACGGCATAGGAATCTTGTTTTCCTTATCACTATGTGCTCGGTGCAGACTTGGCCTGGCCGGGACAAGACAGCTCGGGGGACTGTCACTGGGTGTCATTCAAGCAGCAGAGGCTATTGCCCTCACTCTATCTATCGCCTCACTCTATCTATCTACCACCCTCACTCTATCTATCTATCGCCCTCACTCTATCTATCGCCCTCACTCTATCATTCTATCGCCCTCACTCTATCATTTTATCGCCCTCACTCTATCGCCCTCACTCTGTCTATCGCCCTCACTCTATCTGTCTATCGCACTCACTCTGTTTATCGCCCTCACTCTATCTGTCTATCGCCCTCACTCTGTCTATCGCCCTCACTCTATCTGTCTATCGCCCTCACTCTACCTAACTATCGCCCTCACTCTATCTATCGCCCTCACTCTATCTGTCTATCGCCCTCACTCTATCTGTCTATGTATCGCACTCACTCTATCGCCATCACTCTGTCTATCTATCTATCTATCTATCTATCTATCTATCTATTGCACTCACTCTATCTATCGCACTCACTCTATCTTTCGCACTCACTCTATCTATCACATCACCACAGCATCACTCAGCACCACCACAGCATCACTCAGGGGCACCACAACATCACTATGCGCAACGACAGCATCACTGAACGCCACGGCATCACTCGTCGCCACCACAATATCACTCGGCGCCACCACACCATCAATATTTGCAACTATTCAACAACAACTGGTTCAAATATGTTCTCTCAATGTTTCAAGCTTTATTGCAAATGTCACAAAAAGATGTTAATATTTCACTTCTGTTCTTGGATTTTCGTCACAATAAAATACACTGAACATAATCTTCACAAAAGTTATTTACAAAAGTTTAAGCTATTGCCATTATAAATTACAATAACTTTTATTTAAGTATTAATTATTTTAAAAAATGAAAAGCCATTGTTATTTGTAAGTCACGTAAATACTACACATATTGCATTATAAATGCTATAGGTGTCACATTTGCAAAAGTTATAACTATTGGCATTGTAAATGACAAAGCTATTAATTTAGCTATTTTCAAAACCAACACATAAATAAAAAAAATTGTCATTTACAATACCAATAGCTCAAACTTTCCTAATGCGAGACCTATTGCATTGCAAATGCTTGTTTGATATATGAAATGTGTGGGGCCAAGCATCCTCTACCCTTATTACTCTCTTATTGTAGCCACATGTGTGCACTAGACCCTTATTCGTTTATCACTACAAATCTCTTGATCTGTTCTTTTGTCAGACAGTGTCTGTCCATCATCTCCATGTGGTTGAGTCTCTTCTTGGTCATGTGCTCCTTCTCTTCCCGTTTGGCCAGTCTTTCTCCTTCTGACCTGGCGAGTTCTCTTTACATTTATCACATGGCAAGGTCTCCTCTCTCTCATTTGGTCTTCTCTTAGCAAGTACTTTCTCCCTTCTGACACTATTATACAAATCTCTCCCTTTCTCGCTTGGTTAGGTCTCTTTCCCCCCTAGTCAGTCCTCCCCTCCTCTCCGAGGCGCGTTTTTTGACTCTCCCCTGAGCAGGTCCCTTTCCAGCTCTGATCTGGTCAGGCCTCTCCCTTCCACAAACCTGATCAGCCTGATCAAGTCTCTCCCTCTCACATTGAAGGTCACCCACCCCTGATTCGCTCAGGTCATATCTTACAGGACAGTCTGTGTGTGGATTTTTGTCATGTTAGCATTACTGCTCTTACATGCCCAATCCCCCTCCCCCTACAGCACACACACTGCGGCGTGGGAAATCTTGCTCTCTGTGTGTTTTCCCTCCCTGCTGCCATCACCGAAAGGGAAAGTTGTTTTAAAGTTGCAGCAACCGGATCCCAGCTGTTGACACGTCATGGTTCAAAAGCTTCCCTCGTGATTGAGTGACGTGATGCCACAGGGCAGAACCGTCCTGTCGCGTGGGTCGAGTACGAAGATCACACGGAGCGTACTTAGGGTGGCAAAGTAAGAGATACTTAACGGGAAATGTATTTTATTTGTTTAAAGATGCGGCTTTTAAGTTAAGATTTAGATAGGGAATGTTACCAACACCCATACCTGCCAACTTGAAGAACAATCTTACCGTGTGAGGAGGGGGCAGGGTCTTGAAGGGGCACTATTGACCCCCCCCCCCGCCCAAGCCCCCTCCTCACCAAAAAAGCTTACTGGATGTCCTGGGGTGTTTTTAATCGAGTGGGAATTACATGGGATAATGAGGTGCAGTGGTGGTGCCATCAGCAGTACATCACTCAGTGAAGTCCTAGGGATTGAGAAACATCTCTTGCAAATATATTAATATAGCATTTTATGGTATTGCACAGCTATTTACAGACAGCAAATTTCCACAAAATTTTCCCCAACATACAGTTTTACTGATAAAACTATATAGCGCACAAACAGCATCCGGAAATTGGGTTTCAGAAATTAATTATCATCTGCTCATATATCAAGTAAAGTGTTTTGATTTGTTTTGACGCTTTTTATAGCTGACACGTTTCCTGGGTATGCACGATGTGTTGATCTAGTCCAGGTGTTTTTTCTTTGAATTCTCAGACTTGTAGTCCTGTTTTATAATGGAATAAACAGAACTACAAGTCCCAGAATTGAAATAAAAACATGGACTAGAGCAGAACATTATCCATGGACCTGGGAAACTTGTCAGGACTGCAGAAGCAAATTCCTTTCACACTTCAGAGTTACAAAAACAGTGCTTCATTTGAGCTTTTGTAAATGCTGTTATATTGTAAAATATTTGTACAGTTCATTTACAGGCATTTCAGTTTTGTCATGTTAGAAAAAAAATGACAATCTACAAGTTTTCTTTCTGTTTACACTTCCTGTACTTCAGCAAGATTGCCACATAGTTCACTTTACAAAATCCTCTCACTTTTCAATCAGAGCAAGAAAGGTGAACACCAATCTCCATCTTCATAGCCTGACATTTGACCTCCGGCTTTGAATGCACAGCAAATGCAACAAGATGAAGACATTTCAAGACATCTATATTACTCATTCAATTTCTGAACTCCGGCATAGCTATTTCTGGGGGTGCTTCAGTGCCTATGATGGTGTACCTTGAGATTACCCTTCAATATCATTAAATACCTGCCGAATTGGAAACACCGCACCTTATTACCCAGGTATTCTTATAATTTTTTCCGGAGTTTTATATAGCGCGAACTAGACCCAAAGGTATCAGAGCGCTTTACATGAGCACCAGTTGCGATAAAGATGGAGACGTTTCATTATGTTAGGCACAGGGACATTATGTGATTTGCCAAGAATCACAGGATGTTGAGCATTTCTACCGAGACTCAAACCCGGTTCCCCAGCTTTGAAGTCAACCGCTCTACATCCTCTCCCTTTACTAATTTTCTTTCAGAGTTTCACCTAGGCGTTTTGGCTGCTTTCAGAGGCTGAAGGGTCTATACTGGAAGCACAAAGTTATTGTGGATCTCAATGCTCTTGAAGGAGGAGATACTGCCCGATCCTGCCACATCTTGAGCACCACATGACCCCTAATGACGCCCGTGCATATTGCAACCTAGGGAACACAGCACATGTGATGGGGAGGAAGGCACTTTTCCTCCTTATATTCAATATGTTCAGTGGTTAGTAAACTGCTGCTTTGTAATAGTTAATTTTTCAATTCCTTCAAGTACCTGCAAGTGATGTTATGCATGTTTTGAACTCCTTAGTTGATGGGCTGGTGTCACCTGGCTGTGGGAGTGAGTTTCAGTGGAGGGTAACTTGAAGAGGAAAATCCCACAATATGGAGGGGAGTGCAATGCAGTTTGGGTGCAGTTAGGAGATACTGATCAGTAGATATTACGTTGCTTATGGGGGTTAGCAGGTAAAGAAAGTAGAAAGTTAGATTGGTGGTGACCCATAGGTGGTTGTGAAGGGAAGAGGAAATACCTTTTAAAGGGCCCTGTTCTTGGTAGTGAGCCAGCCAGCCTGGTGACAGTTTCATGAGGTCACACTGTGACAGGGAGATTTCATTAGATTCTAGTGGTGAAGTTTAAGGCTTTAGAACTATTGGGCCTGGCCCTTTCAATTGGGTCATCCCTAGAATCAGTTTCTTTATGAGGGCGGGGGAGCGTTGCCCCCCCCGCCCACTGCGAGTCACGCAAAGTGTTTAAAATAAAATGAGAATTAAATGATCTCATTGCCATTTTATTTTTAACCAAAGCATGCTGCAGCCACCAGCCTGCCTTCGAGCCAGGAAGGCATGTCCTCTGCTGCCGATTGGCAGCAGGAGGACTGGAGTAGTGGTAGCCACGAACTTCAAAGTGTGCATGTCACTTTGGCCGCTGGGCTTGCACTGGCCAAACTGACATGAGCACTTTGAAGCTCTCCACCTAGCTGTCTTAGACACCATATACTCAGAATACTTCTGGATTGAGGACATTCTGCCAGGAGGAAGAGCTGCATTGCTTCAGGAGGGACAGCGACTTTGCTCTATGCTGTGCTTGCCTGCTGCTTGCAGAGTCTGTCCCGGGAGTGAAAGGACTGGACTTTGCTTTCTACATCCTGCTTTCTGAGGTTCTCCAAGGGCTTTGATCTGATCTCCTGTACGAAGTCTCAGGGTCATCAAATACTTCACCTTCCAGCACCTGGGCTCCTCTGCTGAGAGCCCTGCCTTGCCTAGTGGTGCCAAATCTAGTTGCTGAGGCCTTGGAAGTGAGTTCTGGTGCAACAAGCAAAGAAATTAATACATCGACGCCCAGAGTCATTCGCACTGCAGCTACGCCCATTCGTGGTGCTCAAACGGCACTTCGTGCCGAATGCCTCTTCCCCGTGGCCTCCTTCACCGCTAACAGAACTCTGTGCACTGTGCTTGAGAAGTTAGCTGTTCTGTAGGACTAACATGGTCCCTGTACCCAACCCGCTCTGTACCCGACCCACTTGCGGTCTTCCTAAACACAATCAGATAACTGAGAGGGGCACTGTCTGCTTCTTTTTTCAGTAAATATTTTTTTAATTCAACATCTTAGGTGCCACTAATTGTATTTTTGTTATTTTGGTATCATTTTATTTATGAAAATGTACTATATTTTTCTATATTGGTTTGGGATTTTTCTTGTTTGTGTTTTCCAGTACTCGAAAAAGCAAGGATAGTGAACCTAGTGTGTGTGTGTGTGGAGGAGGTAATCCCAGACCTACCCCCTAACTGGTTATGTTTAGTTCTTCCCCTTCCGCATGCCCTGTCTCCAAACTGTCTTGGGGTCCAAAGGCAAGGACAGGCCTGGTGTCAGGTTCCTTTATGTGTGCTGTGTGCAAGGACCTTTGAAATGGAATCCAAACAGGGTATAGCTCCTCCTCAGCCATCCTACTAAGAAGTCCATTTCCCAGGTACACCTAGGTCTCATTGTTCACTCTCAGGGCCCAATACACATCCTTGATAGGGAACAATTAACAGGCCACTGGAGCAAGGAACTCCTAGAAAGCCTCAGAAACTTTGGCCAGAAAAATGCCAACTTTCTACAAGTGACATTTTCAAAATTATAATCTAAAATCCGAGCTTTACTACTGATGAGGATTTTAAATTGCAATTCATTTAAGTGTCATCGTTTTTCTATCCGCTCCGAATCTGAAGTTAGCACTAATTAAATGTAATAAGGTAACTTAGTTTTATTCTATGGAAGAGATAAGCCAGCCTTACAACAGTGAAAAACAAAGTTGGGAGATTTTCACTGTCAGGACATGTAAAACTTAAACACACATGTCCTCATTTTTAAACACCATGAATCCTGCCCTTTCAGCCCAAAGGACCTACCTTAGGGGTGACTTATAAGTATTAATAAGGAAGTTTTAGGCCTGGCAAAAGGTTTATTTTTCCAGGTGGAAATGTTTGTTTAAAACTGCACTACAGTTTGCAGTGGTAGGCCTGAGACATGATTTAAAAGTCCACTTTACATAGTGCCACAATAGTGCTGCTTCCCACTAGTAGCATTTAACTGACAGGCCCTATGAACATACAGTCCCATATACTAGGAACTTACAAGTAAATAAAATGCACCAATCATATGTAGGACAATTTTGCCATGTTTTAAGGAAAGAACACAAGCACTTTATCACTGGTTATCAGGGAAAAATGTAAGCATGGGTGAATTTTGCAAATTTGCAATCCGCAAAATTCGCGAATTCGTGCGGATTTTTAAATTTTTGCGTGTTCGCAGGGCGCTTTGCGTGTTTGCGGGGCGGTTTGCGTGTTCGCGGGTTTTTTTTGTGCGAGACCGCTCATTGTTGTCCCCTTCTGCCCTCTGCCCCACTTGTTTTTGTGCCATTCTGCCCTCTGCCCCACTCGTTTTTGTGCCCTTCTGCCCTCTGCCCCACTCGTTTTTGTGCCATTCTGCCCTCTGCCCCACTCGTTGTTGTGCCCTTCTGCCCTCTGCCCCACTCGTTGTTGTGCCCTTCTGCCCTCTGCCACACTCATTGTTGTGCCCTTCTGCCCTGTGCCCCTCTCCTGTTTTATTTTAGAATGGCGCCGGCAAGCTGCCAGCGCCATTCTAAAATAGTTACTAAGTTAGCTTCATCAGGAAGCACTAATAGATAAAATAAAGCAGGTGCTTGAATTCAGTTAAACTCGAGCACCGGCTTCTATTAGTGCTTCCTGTTGAAGCTAACTTAGTAACTATTTTAGAATGGCGCTGGCAGCTTGCCGGCGCCATTCTAAAATAGTTACAAGCTTGAAGCTTGAACTTTTGCCCCCCGGATCCGTTCCGCTCGCGGGTTTTCGGATTTTCGGGGAATTCGCAGATTGCGAATTTGCCGAAAATCCGCAAAATCCGCGAGCGGAACGGATTTTGCGCCCATGCTTAGAAAAATGCACAGTCTTAAAAGCCGACAAAAACGGATTCAGCAAAGGAAGGCAAAAATCTGAGGTGACCCTGCAGAAAGGGCCAGATCCAACATTACCCCCTCCCCCCTCCATCCAAAACTATGGGAGACTAATCCACATCTTGGTGGGATTCTCTGCTCAGACGATAGAACATGGACAGTGTTCCTTTTCTGCAGAGGCAGATGTCAGTTCTATGCCCTTCTAAACTACGCTGGACCCATCTGTCAACACCCTTCTCAGCCACTAGGCTGACCCACGGGGAAACCATCTTTTCATCTGTGGACCCCATCTGTGAGGCTCCTAATCTTAGTTTGCTCACAGATGTATCCCAGTAAGCAGACATTACCACCATGTCTAACAAGGTGATGTGGCCCATTCCATCCCTTGGATCAGAATTCTGCGCACAACCCAAGAAAAACTCAGAACATAAGGACACCACCACCCAGAGGCTGCCTATAGCTGGCAGTGTCAAGAGGCATGCCCAGGGCTGTCTACTGCCAGAGGGAGGCTTTAAGTGGGGGCCGTGGGTTGGCTTAATTTCCAGCTTTGCAGCTGGCAATGCGTTTTCTGCTTGTTGCCAAGGTTTCCATGACCTCTGAGGTTTCTCAGAGTGGCAGGCTTCAACCCCAGGTGTTAGGCACCCAACTTCCACTCTCCTTCTCCCCAGCCCAGTGACTGAGACCGGCCTCCCAGCCCAGGGTCTGTAGTAGGTGGAAGAGGTATGGCGCCGCGGCTAGGGCGACTGACTCCGGATTCTGGGGATCACGGTTCGATCCCCGGCACCGGCAGCAGATTAGCCCAGCACCATGTGACTCTGGGCAATAGCTTGCTTAATCTTCCCGACGGCCCCCAGCGCCTAGAGACCCTTAAGGGTGATTGTGCGCTTTACAAATGTGGATTATTATTATTATTATAGTTGCCAACCTTGAAACATAAATGAGTAAGCTCATTTTTTAACCCGTGTAGGGGAGTTAACGAGATACCATTTTGTGTTTTTCTCATATCTAGATTCTTCTTCTTGCCCAATACCAGGACCTTATTAAATGATCATTTGTTTTCAAACCATATGCTGATGAGAGTGAGTACAACTTAAAAAAAAATATATAACAATTTGTGTTTTTTCTGTTTACTGCTTGGGGACTTTTGGACTTTTACTTTTTTTAAATATGTTACCTCACTATATCTTTTCTTTGCTTGTGCTCATTTAATACCCACTTAGACTGTGGCATGTGATTCTGTATGAAATCAAGCAATAATGGGACTTTATGGCAAAAGCAGATTGTAGCACACCATGTATGATCATGTGCAAGGTGAGCATGACATTTATTTTCCCAGCACTGTGGTGATATCCAGGTGTGATCAATGTGGGGGTTGAGTGAAAACACTTTCAAGTGTGGTATACTACCCACCTATGTCAGAAGAAATTGATAATAGGTGTTCATTGATACCTTACTTGTTGGTGAGGGTGTAATTTGCATGAAAAGCACCTACATCTTTAGAGTGCGGGGTGTTCCACAGGCTACAGTTTTTCCTTTCTTGTAATAATTTTGGTTGGAGGAAGATTTTTTCCCAATTGGTAAAAATAAACTAGTCCATTTGTATCAAAAGTAGAACTTGTTATAAAAGAATACCACAGCATTTGCATATTTTTTCTTCAGACTCACTTATTTTGTTCTCCTGACGATACTTGTATACAGTACAACATTAATACTGTTGTGAAGAAAGTGGTAGAAAATAAATATACATCCACTAAAACGTGTGTTGACTGATGGTTAGATTGTCCAGTCGGGGACCTTACACTAAAAATAGAAAGGAAATCAGATTTGGCTAGTGTATGGCTAATATGGTTTGATGTGTAAAATTTGGAATGAATGGTATGTGAGATGAGAGTATAGTATAGAAGATCTCATGGGGTGTGGTATTTTGTAGTGATGTGGTCCATATTTTTAAATAAATGTATGTCTTTTTGTCTACTATAAAAAACGATTTATTAACACAAATATTGTTTAGATACAATTATGAAATGTTTTGTATATAAATAAAAAAAGGAAACGGAGTTATAGGAAATAAAAAATAATTTAAAAAATTTCTTCGGACTGGTTGACAATGTGATTTTTCCATAGTGCAAAGTTAAGCAGGTTAGTAGGACCTTTTTGTAAGATAATTGCATTTCTCTTACCCTGGTCCCAAGCCTGATAACCAAAGTGAGACAGTAGAGGAGGGTCCCTTCTTTATGGTAGTTTTTTCACTTTATTACTGTTTTGTGTACTACATGGGTACTTTACACATTGGATCTAAGATGAGCCTGACTGCTTTTGTACCACACTACCAGAGGGTTAAACACAGGTCAATTTAGTGAGTTTTGTAGTTCACACAGACAAGGATTGTGGCTATTACCGGAGTGGGGTTTCCACTCCTCTCAACTCAAAACGCAATTTCTTACAAAGACTGAATAAAGAGCAAGATTTGCCAGTAGTTTGCTGCTGTAGGTGAGCTGATTACTGTCTTCATTGTGTGGAAAAGGATTAAAGGACATATCTAATATATATTTACAACCTGACGCCTTTCTGCAGTAGCTGTGGGTCGACGAAAGATTCCATCAGCATGGATAGACTTAAAAATACAGCAAGGTGTCTAAATGAAGGGGTAAACGACAATGTGTCTGGAGGAAAATAGATTGTACTAGGATTATAGAAAGCTTCAGATAAGGAAGTATAATATAGATCATTTCTCCTGGAAGAACTGGCAGATGAAACTCTAGTGAAGGGCACAGGCCTGGTTATCGGTACCCTTGTGGAGGAGTTTATCAACCCTCTGTAGTAAATTCTCATTGGTTCCCTTAAACCCCGTCATTCTTTTTTCCATAGCAGCGTTTTGTCTTTTTGGTGCGTTGCAGATGGTGGCACATTTTGGAGACATTCCACATTCCATGTAATTGGAGCAGCTCCTTTGGCTACCCCATCAAGACTAAGTCACGCAGTTTCACCCGTGCCCATGTTCTGGATATGTGGAGTAACCTGGTTATCAAACTGGAGTGCAGTGGTAACCAGGGCCATGGAAAACGAGTGGTAAATGGCAGTATCTACTGCCCGGTAAGAACTGACTGATATAGGACTCGTAGACAGGCCTCATACTATGCAGATACTGTTAGCATGCTTCACAGCAGCTCTGCAGACATATTGTTAACAAATGTTCAGTAGAATTCATAAATTAAGCTTTTGAATAAAAGCTTTCCCTTTAGGGTGATGGGGTCCATATAAGTGCCAGAGTTGGCACCATTTTGGGGTGCACTCAAGTGGTCCACGTAAGCAGATGTACTGCACCGTCCTGGCAGAAGACACATTGTCCTTTGTAGAGTTGTCTGGAGGCAAGTAAAGATATCCCTCTCCTCTGCAGAGCTGCTGAAACTTTGTTGAGTGGTGGAAATGTTTAAAAAAAACTGCCAAAGAAAACATTTCGTTACTAAAAAGCAGACATTTGTTACAGAGAAACATGAAAATGTATGTCCCTGACAATCTGGAAGTTGTCTCCCAGCAGGGTGAACCTATTCCGTCTTGTTACAAAAGACATATGTGGGCTTAGCAAGAACATAGAGGGGCTTGAAGTCCATCAATTCCTTACATTGGTTGACTTTACCGTCGCTCAAATTTACCAGCTTCTTATTTAATTACATGCATGTCCATCTGGTATCTGTCCCTCCCCTGGAGCATTGGCAGTTTACTTGTGTACTTCCAATGCTCTCTTTAGAGAACTCCTAATTTGTCTCAAGCACTCCAGAAGAGTGCATGCGTTTTCCAACTGTCTCCTTAGTGTTTCTCTTCCACCATCGATGCTCTGTGTTGCTCTCTTTCACCCTTGTGCTTCTGCCCTGACCGAGTTGCTTTCTCGTCCCTGTGCTTCTCCTCACCAGCTCCATGTTGCTCCCTTTTGCCTGTTAGCTTTTCTTATCCGCTCCATGTTGCTCACTTGCTCTGTCGCCGGTTTGCTTTTCTACGACCCCCGACGTGTGCCCTCTGTGTTGCTTTTGCCATCCGCACCCTTAATGTTGCTTCAGTCTCCACCAGCTTAAAAAATGCGGTCGCTTGTTTTTTTGCTTTTTATTTACCAATTCAATCTCGATCAGTAAATAAAAAGAAGAAAAAAACACCTGCATCATTTTGTAGGTGTGCGCATGCATGGTGCATGCACCTAGAAAATAATGAAAGCATTGTGTCATAGGCCTTTGTTAATTCTTCTTAGCTATGGTGAACAGCACAGAATTCCTATAAACCTCTGGCAAAGCCAATTGGTCCCACAGGTGAGATCTGTTGGCTTCAATACCAGCAGGTTTTCCTGGAGGACCTAGATAGGCTAAAAATGTGTTGGATTATATGCTCTAAATGCATAACAAAGCTTGAGAGAGCTTCCCTGCAAAGTACATGGAGGGTACCCCGACCCAGTCGGTAGCTCTCAGGCCAGGGGTCCGCCGCCCATGCACATTGTCGGAGGGACCTCCTGGAGCATGGGGTCCGGCAGCACCCTGGGGGCTAATGTTATGCCACTGCTCTGGTGAAGCCATGGCTGGCATGGCTCGCGGGTCGTGCAGGGAGGGGGGTCATGGGGGAGATCGCGTGGGGATTAATTAAAAAAATAAATATTTTAACTTACCTTGAGGATGGGTTTTGTGTATTCTCGGCTCCTGCTCTCCTGCCTCAGGAAGCAGGCAGCCAGGCTCCCTCCCCTAAACCAATCACAATGCTGCATACAGCGTTGTGATTGGTCGGGACGGTGCCCAGCCAGGGACTTATGGGGTGGGCATGTTCTCCCTGCAGGCTGCATTGCAGCCTGCATGGAGAAGGTCAGAGTGCGCATGATTGGTTTGGGCAGCACGAGAGGGCCGGCCAAACAGTCTTTGCACACTCAGGAGTGGACTCACCACTCCTCCCTGCCCTGCTCAAAGAGCAGAGCAGCCCTCCCACCCGCCCTCCCACAATGCAAACATAAAATGGTAATAACTAAAAGTTATTACAATTTAATGTTTCTGCTTCTCGCACTGCGGGAAAGCAGTGGGGTGACTCTCCTCCGCCATAGAGGAGGAGCCGCCCCTGCTCTTATGTCAGAAACATGGTGGGTCCTCCAACAGAGGAAGAACTGCAGATTTGCCATGTTTGTGACAGTGTATCTTACCTTACCTGCCAACCTCTAAATGAGCCGTTGGTTGTTATTGCATTGTACTGCTGAGCCCACCTCTTTGCTGAGACCCTGAAGTCAGATGGTCAGGTGAGTACATACCTGGCTGATTTTTCCTCGTTTGGGCTGCTCTCCCCCACCGGGGCTCCCAGGGTCCTTTCCCCGAGGCCGGGCTTGGCTCCGCCCCTCCTGCACACTGGACGACCGGCCGGGCTTGGCTCCGCCGGTCTAGCTGCATACTACATCCCCCAGCATCCTTAGGGGCGCGACGACGACGAGAGCAGGAGCGCGCCAGGAGGCGCATAAAGACTGGACAGGGGCCGAGTCCCCTGGTGTCCTGCTGGCTGATTTTTCCTCGTTTGGGCTGCTCTCCCCCACCGGGGCTCCCAGGGACCTTTCCCCGAGGCCGGGCTTGGCTCCGCCCCTCCTGCACACTGGACGACCGGCCGGGCTTGGCTCCGCCGGTCTAGCTGCATACTACATCCCCCAGCATCCTTAGGGGGCGCGACAACGACGAGAGCAGGAGCGCGCCAGGAGGCGCATAAAGACTGGACAGGGGCCGAGTCCCCTGGTGTCCTGCTGGCTGATTTTTCCTCGTTTGGGCTGCTCTCCCCCACCGGGGCTCCCAGGGTCCTTTCCCCGAGGCCGGGCTTGGCTCCGCCCCTCCTGCACAATGGACGACCGGCCGGGCTTGGCTCCGCCGGTCTAGCTGCATACTACATCCCCCAGCATCCTTAGGGGCGGGACCACGACGACGAGAGCAGGAGCGCGCTAGGAGGCGCATAAAGATTGGACAGGTCCTTCGTCCCGCTAGGACGCGCGCGGGACGCGCCGGGCGAAGCCCGGGCAAAGGGCGGGCCCTCTGTGGCCCTCAGAGGCACGAGGAGGACGGGATGGGGCCATCCTCTTGGTTCTCTGCTGGGAGGAGGTAACGAAAGACTCTTGAAGATATTTTTCCCCACAGGTTGGACAAAAGTTTTCTTCAATTGTCAGCTATCATGTGTTATCACTGTATGACGTACGTCTTTTTGATAAAATGTATTTAGAGTCTTTTAAATACATCCTTTGGTTAATTACAACCAAACAATTTCCATCCAAAAACACGGTTTATGATGTGATCTTGTATTATGTGATTTATGTATTTTGTTTTCTTCCTTTTTAACGTATTTATTGTATTTCTGTGATGTCTTTTATGGTGAATTTTACCGAAATAAAGACGTATGAAACTGAACTGACATACTTCACATTTCTTCGTGTTGAGTTTTGGGGCTCAGTGTAAGGCTCGGAGGGGTTGCTTCAGACTTAATGAAGCAGCAGGTGTACTCTTCTTGCGCATGTGGAGAATGCTTAGGAATGTGAGGACAGTACTACAAGCAGTGTATACAGACCAGTCACACATTGTGGCCGGGGAGTCAGTTGGGTTCTGTACTCAGGAAAAGCTATGTTTCTTTCTCATGACTGGCGGCGGCCCTCTCCGTCTTTGGAAGTATTTTCCAGTGCCTGCACGTCTGTATTGAAAAAGGGGCTTCCGCGTAGGTGGGTGTATTTGTTTTGTAAAGAGGGACTATCTGTCATGGTGCTATCTTTGACCATTAGAGCAGCAGGTGAAATATAACCAGGGCCTGTCACCTGGCGCAACACCCAAATGATGGATGACTTATTCTACCCAATGGAGGGAGGGCACAGGATAGCGCCCTGCTGACGGGAAACATCCTTTACAACGCAACTTTTACCACGCAGTGCCTTTACGACGCAACTTTTACAACGCAAACCATTATAACGCATTGCGCTGGGGGGCGCTCTAGGATAGGGAATAGATTTAATTTACTATCCAACACCTTCCCTACTATCCACGGGGAATGGAGATGGAATAGTGAATTAAACTATTCACTATCCAGCGCCCCAAAGCACTATGCGTTGTAAAGGTATTCGTTGTTAATACCGCGTTGTAAAGGCATGCGTGGTAAAAGCATGCGTTGTAATGTCATACATCCCCTGCTGACATTAGAACTCCTGCTTACAATAGAAAACATGGGGGCAGATTTAGAAGAACTGACGCATCTCTGCATATTAGCAGAGATGCATCAGTTCAATTGAGTCACGCAAAAAAAACTTGCGCCACCATGGATGTGTTGCATTTACAATGCTGTGCACCGTGGCGCAAGGATTGACAGATGTGTCACGCATCTGTTGGCGTAAAGGTAACGCATTGCTGCAGTCATGTCGCAAGTGAGACGCAACGCCAGCAATGCTCAGAATGTCTATTCCTATTGTGCTGTGTCACTCCTTACGCTTGCTTCAAGCAGGTGTAAGGTTTTGACGCAGTGGCGTCATAGAAGTGACGCAGTGAAATCTTGTAGGCTTTCTTGCGTCAGAACGCCCATCCTGCATACATTATACCTGACGTAGGTGTGACGCAGGGCTTTACAACATGAGGCATCTCCCTAGATGGGCCACGTTGTTAATGTGTCGGAACATGGCGCATTGTTTACGACGCTGCTGCGTCACAAAAGTCACAAACGTGACGAATTGGCGGCGTAAGTGTTGCAAGTGGCTTGTAAATCTGCCCCATGGTTCCTTTGCTACTCCGAGTACTTACAATAAGTTAATTTCCCCTGCTGGTGCGCAGACTGTTGTGCACGGTCTGGAAGCTGGAAGGCACAAGGGAGGGGCGAAGGGGGTAGCGGAATCAAACAAGAACATTCACCTAGGACCTGAGGCGCTGAGACCGCGGCGCGCTCTGAAGATCCGGACTTTGAACACGCTTCAATGGCGTCAGATGAACTCGAGCCTTGGGTCGTGACTAGTAAGGGTGCCGAGAGGGGCCCGCGTTAGTGCATGTAATGCCTAGCTTATGCCTCACGGGACAACCAGCAGGTGTATTTTGTTCTCCATTAACGATTGTGTTTAGTTCGCGAAAAGCGGACAAAATTACATTCTCCGACAATGGTAAAGGTGTAATGGATATATGTGTCAAACAGAGCACAAAAGGTGAGTACGAAAAAAATGTGGCTCGGTTACACTCAGAAGCCAAACGTGAGAATAATCTGTCTTTGTTCAAGTGTCATATTCAGCTCTGATGTGCAGTGAAATTACCTCTCTGCGTGTAACAAAGTTTGAAAGGGGCTCAGGTGACACTAGCCCGGACTCGTTGCTCACGAAGTTCAAAAGTTAAATATATTGTTTAGGTATCAATAAAGGCTTTTTAAGACACTTTTTAGCTTTGTTCCGCAGAGTCGTGAAGTACTGAGTATCTCTGGGCGAGACTTCCACCTCTGGAATTCTGGCCACATCTCTGGCTCTCACCACTGCCACATCCGTAGAAAGCACATTTCAAACAATCTTGTACGAAACCAGAAATAAAAATATCATATCAAAAAGGAAAAGCTTTTCCTACAGGATGGTATACGCACCTGATGGAACTGATATGTAACCAGGAAGGGGCATTTGCACTCGAGAAGTCTCGCACAGGCTGAAGCTGAGAGGGGCGTAGTTATCAATAGTGCAGCGACCGCAGGTCACAGGACTGTGAGGGGCACATTTCACCCCAGTTATGACCTATTACAGTGCTGGAGCCTATTTCCCTCTCTTGTTTATGGGCCATGGCTAGAGTTGTGTCGCTAGGGGTAGCCTAGTGGGGACCGGTTACCGATTTGTAACATGTCCTCAGTGTAGGGTGACCAGAATTTTAAAGCAAAAAAACCGGACATTTCACAAAAATAGAAGGACTGTAATTTTACATCACGCGGGCATACAGAATGACAGCGCTCCTCAGCAGAGAATTACAAAACAGCCAGAAAGAACATACATAAGATGCAATTTTTAAACCCAGTAGCTTCACTTTGAATTAAATTGCTTTCTTGTAACAACTGCTAACTATCCCCGCTTTGTAAAACATCAAAAAAGACACCTCCCCCCGTTTTTAGTCGACCATCTCCAAAAACCAGGACATGAACTAAATTTCTTGAGATCTGCCCGGACAGCTGGTGAAAAACGGGGACCGTCCTGGCAAATCCGGGGCGCCTGGTCACCCTACCTTAGTGGCATAGCTAGCCCTATGGGCGCCGGTGGCAGTCTCAGCCTTTGCCGCCCGTATAGGCTGAGGCACGGAAGAGCGGGCGTTGTGGGGGGGGGGGGGGGGGGAGGGGGGGTGCTGGTGGGTATTTTCTCCGTTTACCACCCCCTGGCTGCAAACGCATTGAGGAGGAGCGGGGGTGGGCGCTGTTGCCGCCTGGGACGGCAGGTGATAGTGGGGGAGACCGCCACTGACTGTCGTTACTCCCTCTTGTGCCCCACCGTCTAATGAAAATAACAGCCAGCAGAAGCAGACATTGCTCTCTCAGACTGGGAACTGTGATGTTGTTCCAGGTTACCGTTCATGTTTTACTTACTCTTGCATTTCCTAATAGTATTTGATTTACCCAGAGTGTTCTGTTTCTGTAGATTATCATGGAACATATTTCTCGTGTTTAGTGCGTACTGTGAAAGGAGTTGCCGCCATGTATCTTTCTGAGTAGTCGATGCTATGTATCTGTGTGAGTTCAGGTCATAGGTTGCTATTTATAATGGGCTGCGCTTAAGAGCAGTGGCCCTCAGGTTGAAGGCAGTGCACATTTCTCAAAGCCCCAATCAGTGAGTCATAAAGGAGTTCAGAATATATGCTCATCCAATCCTTGGCCTCTCTTCCGAGAGCACACAGCAATGGTAATGTGCGCCAACTGTAATTGTGATTCGGTGGGAAAGTGTGTAAATGAAGTACACAGCTGTCGAAATACTGACTGGGTGAAAGGTAAAGAAAATGCAGTACTTACATGTGAGTGGGTGTGGTGTGTGTGGGAGAGGTGCATAAAAGTGTATGCAAGGAAATACATGCAGAAGAGAGTGGAAAAAGTAGGGTGAAGATGAAAGAGATGAGTTGTGAGGTATGTAGGTGGAGGGTTTCAGAAAGATATCAGTCGAAAATGGCGGAATTGTCTGAGCAAGATTCTGCAGAGGAAAGTGGGGTGAACAGGAGTGCTCGAGATACTCTAAAAACACTACTCCTTCCAAAGACACCAGTAATGTTTAATTCACAGTTTGCCTAAAATGTTTGTATGTGTTGATATATATAGAAATAATCAAGTCAAATAGTCAAGTCAAATATATGTTTATTATGACCATAGTCTTTAAACAATGCAATGAACATAATACTGGAAGGAGTATACACACTAATTTCATAAAACATTTTTTTTTTTTAAAGTTATCCTGTTAAAAATGATCTCAGCCCATTATCAAAAATACAAAGTTCAACAAAAAATTGCAATTCTTAAAACCTGTATTTACATATAAAAAGACAATACCTTTTCGTTTTCTTACCCCTGCAGGCACATTCCTTCAGCCACGCTATGCTATAGTGTTACATATTATTCTTAGGTTCTCAGTGCTCTCAGGGCCCCTTTTACAAATTTCCCCAAGGCTATTGCAATATCAATAGAGGGGATTTCTGTTAAGAGGCTGGCTGCCTGTGCCCTTGTTTTTATATCATATTTTATAAATGCAGGCCGCAGCCACAGTTTTCTCTGCTCTAAAAGTGACCAACAGTCTAGCAAGATATGTAGCAGGTCTCCTTTGGTTCCCAGCTCACACCTACAGAGTAAGCATGGGCGGAATTTGCGGATTCGCAATCCGCGAATTTGCGGATTTGCGTATTTGCGGATTGCCAAAATCTGCAAAATCCGCGAATTCTCGCGTATTTGCGTATTTTTTTGGGGGGTGTGTGTTCGCACGGGTTTCTGCAAGTTCGCGAGGGTTTTGTACAATTTCGCAAATTGCGAACTTACTTGTCGGGTCGCCAGTTTTGCGAACTTGTTGTTTCTACGTGCCCAGCGTGTTTGCAAGGCTTTCTTCATCACTGCCACCCTCTGTCACCACTGGCACTCTCTTTGGTCACCCATGCCACCCTCTGGCTCACCCATGTCACCCTCTGTGTCATCACAGCACCCTCTGGTTCACCAGTGTACATTATTGGGGCAAAGCAAAGCACTGCCATCCTCTGTCAACACTGGCACTCTGGTTCACCCATGCCACCCTCTGGCTGGCACACCCATGCCACCCTCGGTGTCATCACAGCACCCTCTGATTGACTAGTGAGTGTACATTATTGTGGCAAAGCCAAGCACACCTGCACTAAGTTTTGCAAACAACAACACCTGCCCTGCCCCAACTGACATTAATGAAGGCTGGCACCTGCTTGTCTGCTCCCTTTCCTTTTTGTTGGAATAACAGGATGCAATGGCATACTTGTAACTATTCTGTGACTGTCAGAGCAGGGTCACACAATAGTTGCAAGTAGGCAACCGGATTCTGGAGGGCCCCTTCAGGAAGCACTACAGGTAAATGGTTACAAATGATGAGCTCGAACTTTTGCACCTGCTCGTTGGTTTTGCTTTTGCAAAACTCGTTTTTCGGTAATTTCGCCCTATTCGCGAGGCGCGGCGTCGTGCGAACTCGACCGTGGAAGCCGCGAACTCGTGCGAGTTACCCCAAGGTTGAGTATGGGCGCCGCCATTTTGTTTGCGTGACGTATTTCCGTTTCCGCCCGCTATGTGTAATCTCGCGCAATGAGCGCATTGCGAATGCAAGTTCGCACGAGTTCGCGAGAGAAATCGCGTGCGAACTTACTTACGCGCACGTGATCGGGCCGCCATCTTGTTTTTCATTCATTCCTATGTGTCTGGGTATGGTGTTTCTATCCTCTGTATATCTCTGCCATCCTTTGCTTGTTTTAATATTTCTTTGATCTATTTAACTTATTTTCTATCCCTCTATTTTTCTAGATCTATATTTTTGTGTTTTAGGCTACTTTTGTTTACTTTTCAACTACTTTTTTAAACTTTTATTTCCTTCTTCCCTACTCTTATTCTTTTTCATTTTGTCTCTTCTTTACTGCTAACACCTGCCCAGAACATGGTCAAGACAGCTGTCAAGCTGCCCAAGACGGGCACCGCAGCCCGTGCCCGGCTCCCGTGTGGTCGCTTGAGGGCGGAAATGGTGGTGCCCCGGGAGATCTTCAGCCCTGAGGAGGTGGGCGCACTTGTTTTTTATGTGCAGCGCCGTCTCCCCAGGACCATCGCGGCAGGCGGCAGGATCGCTGCTGGTTATACCAACAGCCAGGAGCGACGGAAGCGGTGGGGGCAGGTGTGCCGGGCCCTTTTTAAGATCACGGGGGTCCAGCGCACCTACAATCAAGTCACCCACCGCTGGACCGATATCCTGGACCGAGAGCGTGACCTGCTAGACGTGCTGGGAGTGGAGGTCCCCGGGCTTGGTGAGTAGTAGTAGCAATTTTTTCATCACTCACTACTCTGTTTTTTCTCCTGCTCTGTGTGACTGTGTTATATTGCAAATGTTTGCTTTAATTTTTTTACAAAGAGCAATAATGCAGCTGATTACATTGATAAGAGAGGTAAATTAATATTTAAAAATCTTCTGTGCATTTCAGGTGCACTGTTCTCCTTCTCTGTGGCGGTGCCACTGCTTATTTGTTTTCTATTTTGTGTTCATTTAATTGGGCTGAGTAATGTATGAGTGTATTTTACAGAACTGCGTAATGCTAGACACAGAGGGGCAGATTTACAAGCCCCTTGTTCCACGTTTACGCTGCCTTACCTGACGCACAGCGACGTAAACGCGGCGCATCCCTGCGAGTCATGTACAACGTGATCCATCTAAGGAGATGCGCCACGTTAAGGCCTGGGCCTGCGCCACAATGGGTGCATTCCCACGCAGGGGGGGGGGGGAGGGGGTGGCGGTCAGGCAGCTGTGCGCCTCGCAAAAGTGCCTGCGTGAAATCTACAAGATTTAACGCAGGCACTTCCGCCTGTCAATTCTTTATGCCTGCTTGCTTGAAGCAGGCGTAAGGACTGATGCGGTATGTTGAGTATTGGGCAGCCCTGAGCATTGCTATAGTTGCATCGCGCCCGCGACGCGACTCTAGAGATGCGCCCCTCTTTCGTCACGAGATGCGTCACACATCTGCCTACCCTTGCGCCAGGGTTTGCCGCATTGTAATAGCAACAAACCACCACTGGGTCTGGGCCCCCAACAGCAAGGCTGAGCCACAAAGTATCAAATGAACAAACAGAATGCCAGTACTGTCACCACTACTTATTTTTAGTTTGTCAGACCATAAGAATTGTGCAATATGGTCAAATAACACGTCAACGTTTTGAATGAATCCACTATTTTATTTTTAAATTTTTTCAAAGCAAGGATATTGGTTATTATTTCACCAATTCATTATGCATTATACAACCTCATCTCAATATACATATATATACAGAATATTCACAAGAAAACCATTTACAGTATTCACAATTATTGTTAAAACAATCATACCCTCATGCATTCACATCCATACATAACAAAAAGTGTTATCACAAAACCTGGAATCCTAAATAATCACAGTGCGCCATATACAGTTAAAGATTGACAATCTTTTTCGCCATTTAAACCATAGGAGTAATAGAAAGAATATCCTTCAAAAAATTGTTAATATTGAAAAATTAACTGTATATGGCGCACTGTGATTATTTAGGATTCCAGGTTTTGTGATAACACTTTTTGTTATGTATGGATGTGAATGCATGAGGGTATGATTGTTTTAACAATAATTGTGAATACTGTAAATGGTTTTCTTGTGAATATTCTGTATATATATGTATATTGAGATGAGGTTGTATAATGCATAATGAATTGGTGAAATAATAACCAATATCCTTGCTTTGAAAAATTTTAAAAATAAAATAGTGGATTCATTCAAAACTTTGACGTGTTATTTGACCATATTGCACAATTCTTATGGTCTGACAAACTAAAAATAAGTAGTGGTGACAGTACTGGCATTGTAATAGCGGCGCATCTGCCGTGACGCAAGGTTAGTTTTGCGTTACGCATTTGTTCTGGTGCACATCTGGAGGTGTCCAGCTCAGAACTCGTAAGTATGCCCCTAAGTGTCAGATTAGCAATTACCTGCGCATCCCTGCAAAGTGTGCGGCACGCCAGCACCACCCATGGTGCGCCGTATTTACAATGCGGCACACCATGGTCCCAAAACGTCACCGAAGCGTTACGCATCGGTGCCGTAAAGGCGGCTCATTGATGGAGTTGCGTTGCAACGATGGCGCAGCTCCAGCAATGCTGCGTCAAGCCGTAAGTCTGCTTCATGCAGGCGCAGGGTTTCAGTGACGCATCATTGTCCTAAATGACTGATTGAAATTTTATATATTCCCCATAGCCACTTTTAGCATGCGTTCCTGCGCAGGAACGCCCTCCCTTGCGCTGGAACGCTCCCTAATGGCGCAGGGCTTTAGAATGGGATGCATCTCCCATATGCGTAACATTGTTAATATACGCCACACCATGGCGCCTCTCTTGTTGTGGCGCTGCGTCACAAAATTGACGCAAGAATGGAGCAAAAGAGCTGCAAGGGGCTTGTAAATCTGCCCCTAGAGTAGAGGCTCAGGTGCAGTCCTTCCTTTGTAGCCCTCATTTTGGATGAAATAGTTGGTTCTTGTTCTTTCTAAATGTTTGATTTGGTTGACAAGGACATCGGCAAGCAGCAATCATCAATGTTTTCTGTTCATTCTTTCATGTTGTACGTCAGGTCCGCCCAGGGGCAAGCGGACCGAAAAATCGGATGCAGTGGCTCCAAAGGAGGAGGATGCAGGCCAGGGCGGCGAGTGCTCCTTTGCTGGCCCCAGTAAGTTTTCATTTAAATATAGAGGACCTATTGTTGTCCAAGCGTTCCTAATTTAATTGTTTCGAAATAGTGTTTAGATAGGAGCAAAATCAATAATCCTACTGTTGCAGGGACAATTCTCCACAAACCGAACTATGGACACCAAAGACCAGAGTAATAATATTTCAGAGTGGCGTGTTTGGCACACTGTATAAACCTGGTAGTGTCAGCGGCACGGACTCCTCCTTGCAAAAATTGCAAAACTTTTCGCTCAGTCACTCTAGTCTGGAGGACCAAAAACCACAGAGTCTATTCAAGTTTAAAAGCTTTATTAAAAGTTTAAGTAAACACATATATTAAAATAAAGTTAGTTGGAAATGGAAAAGTGCTTGGTGCTGAGTTGATGAGTAATGGAACACATTTCTTGTGGTCGAGCCGAGCTTTCACCTCGTTTGAAGTTGATGTTGCTCTTGTCCTTAGAAGTCCAGTTTCTGTCTGTTCAGAGAAAAATGGTGTGTGTTAAAATTAAGCAAGCATTCAACAATTGTGACAAAAAAGTGAAGCAAGACAACAGCCTTCCCTGGAAGGAGGGACATTTTTACTTTAGACTAGAGTAGACAGTCAATTAATTTTTCTGTTGTTTTCACATTTTTTCATTCATAGACCAAATACTCGTGAGTGGTGTAATCTAACATTCTTAAATCTACTTTGTAGGTGGAACATCTGGTGGCGGGGCCAGCTCGGATGTGGTGGTGATCATTGACTCTGAGTCCGAGGATCAATCTGGGGAGGAGGCGGCGCTAGAGGAGTCGGACCAAGAAGTACAGACTGTGAGGAAGGAGACAGTGGCGGTGGCGAGTACAGGTAAGCTGGATCATGGTACTATCTGACTCTTAGATAGGATATGATGTGTATCCAGTGGTGGCCCAGTGACAAATTACAATATGGTAATTACAGCAGGCTGGGACCGACAGACAGATAGAGGCAGAGACAGAGAGAGAGGAAGACAGAAGGAGAGAGAGAGAGGGAGGGAGCCAGAGGGAGAGTGAAGGAGGGAGACAGAGAGAGAGAGACAGCGAGGTAGAGGGAGACACAGGGAGACATAAAGAGGGAGACAGAGAGAGAGAGAGAGAGGGAAACAGACATATCGCCTGGGATTCTGCCAGATCTCTTTCATATGAAAGAGCATCAAACCAAGGATACAAGTGAGTTGTGGGAAGGGAAATGGTGATTCAAGCGCCCCCCCTTGCCCCTCCCTGCGGACGCCCATGATACTGGCCTGAATAGTTTTGTACTGCGCTGGCTAGTTGCTAGTTGTACTGTGACACAACTTCCTGCTGAATTATTTTGTGTTAATCATATTCTTAAAGAGCATTGGTTACATATTATGTCTTTCTTTCTTCATATAGTTGGCAATACTAAAACCTCAAAACCGACGAGGAGTATGCTGGCTGTACTGGCCCGGCAACGGAGGCTGGAAGCAACTGTTGCCGAATATCGGTGGCTGGTGGAACTGGAGGGGGACGACACGTACTCCAGGGCATCAAATCTAACATCTACATCCTCCTCCGTGACCCCATGTTCTGCCGGTAAGCGCAGTGCTCCAGCGAACCGGCGCCGTGCTGGAAGACGCCACCGCCGAGCAGCAAAGGCTGCACCTCACAGTACTGTTAAGGCTCGCTTGCGCCGTGCACTCCGCAGAGTGTCCGACCTAGAGGCGGAGGTCCAGAAATGGAACGAGTATCAGAATGTGGTGGAGGGCCTCCTCTTAGATCACGCCACCCTCCAGGAGAAGTATGATACCCTGGCCCTAAGGCATGATGCCCTGGAGGCCAAACTCAACACCTTGCATCCCTAGAGTGTCCCTTGCCCCTTTTTTAGAGACTTTTGGGGGGTGGGAATTGGGAGTTGGTTTTTTTGGGGGACTTTTGAAGGACTATTTATTTGTTGGGGTTAGGGAGGGTCTTGCGGGAGATTATTTTGTTAGGGATATAAATATACTTTTTCAAACTTTATCTGAGCATACCTGTTTTTTTACTACTTTTGAGCTTGGTGGGTGGTGGTTTTGCAGTAAGTTCATTTAACTGAACACTGTCATCGTGTTGGTTCACGTGCAATAGGCCAAATGTTTTCCAAAGTAAATGCCTGTCACAGAGTTTGTTAATTCAAGAGCCCTAGGACTTTACTACTAGTACCACTGTCACTCTCTCGCCTCTCCGAACACTCCATTATACTACCTCCCATCCAAACGCTTATCTTACCTGTAATTTGTGTTTGAGGGCTGGCTCCACCTGGAATTCACAGAGTCCTAAAGCGTTCTGCAGCAGGGCCACAACTGGAGTTTCCCGGCGTGGATTTTCTGCAAAACAAAAGCAATCAACATTAGAAATGTGGCAGCGGTGCTCACACACCACAAAAACCTAGAAGCCCCACAGACAGCACCCCTAAGACAGGCAAGCGAGCAATAATAACGCCTAAACGTTCACGTGTAATAGGCCAAATGTTTTCCAAAGTAAATGCCTGTCACAGAGTTTGTTAATTCAAGAGCCCTAGGACTTTACTACTAGTACCACTGTCACTCTCTCGCCTCTCCGAACACTCCATTATACTACCTCCCATCCAAACGCTTATCTTACCTGTAATTTGTGTTTGAGGGCTGGCTCCACCTGGAATTCACAGAGTCCTAAAGCGTTCTGCAGCAGGGCCACAACTGGCCAATTTCATCCCTTAATAGACCTTGCCAGCAATGGCCCAGCCAAGACCCGTAAACCTAAGCGCAAACAAGTTTGACAGTTGACAGCCCCAAACAGCCAAAAATGCAAATCGGGGAAAAAAAGTCACACTTAGCAAAATGTATTTAAATGAGGACTCACTACTTCCAGTCCCTCTTTAGGGGACTCAACGTAAGTTTCTTCATCGTGCAGAATCCAGGCATCAGCATTACGGGAAATGGATAGGATGAGTGGAGGAGGAGGATAGACGACCAGGACTGAGTTCTTGTCAACTAACTGTTGTGAACATGAGGAATGCTGCGGCATCAAAATCAAGACAGTTCTGCTGATGGGCTTGTTGTTGCTTGTGATGGGGTGATTACAGTTTTGTTGTGAATGTGATGAAGCACTTGCTAAACAAAGAAAGCCAGACACACAGGAATAAAAGTGAATAAGGAGGACTAAATTTACAGTTAATGAGTCATTGACTCATTTTCAGAACTCGCTGTCAGGGAAGCAGAACTCGTCCTCATACTCTGCTAATTCATCACTCGGTTGTACTTCTGGTAACTGAGGAGACCTTTCCTCAGGTAGGTCGGTGTCCTCTTCTTCCTGCGTGCATTCTCGTACTTTGTAATCTGGTGGTATGAAGTGCTGGTTCATCTTTATCACGGTGAGCCGCTCCACATTTGCGGGCAAGAGGCGGGACCTTTTGCAAGTCACAATGCCACCAGCAGAACTAAAAACACGTTCTGAAGACACGCTTGCGAGTGGGCAAGACAAGTAATTGATAGCCAGGTTGGTGAGCTCTCGCCATATTTTTCTTTTCCCATGCCAATACGCCAATGGGTCCTCAGTAATATTGACCGCTGTGGAGTCATCCAGATAGGCCTGCACCATTGAAAGAATGTCCTCCCGCATTCCTGTACTTTGCACTTCTGTGTCCTTTCTGGGACAAGGAAACCCTAGCTCACTTAGCCAATCCGCTTCAGACATATTGCCGGGGCCTGGTGCAGATGATACGGTTGCTGGTGTGGTTAACGGCTTAGTGGAAAAGTCACTCACTTCTGCCAGAGGCACAGATGCAGAAGTGCTTTTTTGGGACGCCTGATGGCCTGCTGATTCACTAGTAGTACTGTCTTCTCGTACAGTTTCCTTCCGCTCTCTTTCAAAACGAATGGCTGACTGAGCTAGCCAACCTTTGTACTCTGTAACATCTGATGTTTCAAAAGGAATTATTACTTTGCCAAACAATGGCTTTTTGTAACGTGGATCCAGAATAGTAGCACAAATGTAGTGCTGTTGTTTCTTGATATTTACAAGCCGTTTATTGCTAACTAGGCGTTGTAATAATCCCTGCGCCAACTCATATGCTTCATTCTTTCCAGCATCTTTTAATTGTGAAGACACCACCTTGACTTGGTGCTCGAGCTTCAGCAACAATGGGATAGCTTTGCTCAAAGAACAGTCCTCCCTGCTGACATCACGCGTGAAGACCTCAAAAGGACGAAGCATATCTGTCAGGCTTTTAACTAGCTGCCATTGCTCCACCGCTAGCATCATTTCTGTCGTATCACCACCCAGGTTGTAGAAATACTCATTGAGTACTGGAAACAGCTCATGCAGACGCTCAAGCATGTAGAAGGTTGAGTTCCAACGTGTTGCCACCTCCTGGATAAGTGCTTTCACTGGCATACTACGTTCATTTTGCTTGCGCCTCAGCTCCTTCCGGGCCTTAAATGAATGGTTAAAATGTGTGCATATTCTTCTGCAGATGGTCAGTATTTTGTCGACTGCAAGTTCTTTTTTCAAGAACTTTTGCACGACAAGGTTCATACAGTGCGCCAAACACGGCACTCTGAAATAGAAACCGTCCTCCATGGCCCTAACTACATTGCTGCCATTATCAGTAGAAACATAACCAACCTTGCATTTTCTTGGGGGCAGCCATTGCAAGACCTTTTTGTTAAAGTCATCCAAAATGTTGGCTGCAGTATGACTTTTCTCCATGCCAAACATGGCTAATGTTGCATGTTTACGAGAACCCTTAAAAATCGCGACCAAGTCACCACCTGCATTTATTTGTTTTGTAACCCCTGAAAAAGAGACCCAGTGTGCAGTGATGCACATGTAATCAAGGGCTTGGCAACTGGTCCACATGTCGGTTGTCAGGTGTATAGTGTGAACAGCACTCTTCTGCAAAGCAGCCCCAACAAACTCAAGCACCTCTTTATATAGTGCTGGAACAGCAACCCTGGCAAAATAGAACCGGCTAGGAACCTTCCATTTAGGGGCCAGTGTTGCCACGAGTTCAAGGAAACGCACACCTTCGACAAACGAAAAAGGGAGAAGGTCCACCGCTAGCATTTTAGCCAGCTTAGTGTTATACAGGCGTACAATTGGGTGGTTGCGTTGAAATTGCACATCTGAGGAGAACATGGCTGAAATGGTGTGCTGGACAAATTTACGGGATGATGCTGATGCCTTCTTCGACCCACTTCTGATCAGTGTTGACATTTTCCGCATTGGTGTGTCTCCCAGACTCTCAGTGTGCCTCCTATGTGTTCCGGAGGGTGTGGTGCTGCCAGGGGTACTGGGTGCAACCGGACACATGTCTGACGCTTCTTCTACCTCCCCCTCATCTTCAGATGAAACACCTAGTATGGGTATATTTTGGCCACTTGCCCTTTGGGATTGCTTTCCCTTGATGTTTGCTAGGTGCGCAAACCATTCGACAGCGTGTCTTCTTTCAAGATGACCTATCTGGCCTCCGGTTCCATAGTTGGTACCAGTCTTACCACGGCTAACGCTAGTCTTACAAATGCAACAAACGGCTATGTTATCATACTTTGCATGGACACTAAAAAAGTTCCAAACTGGGGACTTGAAACCTCTGGTTTTGGCGCACGAGATGATACTGCCAATGCCAGATGAAGCAGTGGTGGATGAGCCTTGCAGACATCTACTGGGTTGTGCAATTATTTCAGCAACCCTACTTGAGGGAGTCGAGCTGGATGGAGTCCCCCTCTGGGGAGAAAATATGGGAGCTGTAGGTTTTGTTGAACTTGTTGTACTACTTGACTGCATTGGTGGTGCTACCAGTGGCACGTCGCCAGGGTCACGCTCAGCCTGACGTTGGGATAGGGTATAAATGTCTGTCTGCTGCATGGCCGGTGTGGCTGGAATGACGTGTGGGATGACTAGGTCATTGCTGTCATCCTGTTCATCAACATCAGAATGAACCACTTCATCAAGTCCGACGTTCGGATCCATAAGTATGAGCTTTCCGGGCCCTTCCTTTTAACATTTGATACCTTGCGCAGCTCATGGTGTGCCTCCCTCTCAGACGTCGGAGATGGGTGCCAATCTAGATCCAGATCATCATCTGATGGAGCGGGGCTTGAAGAGGAACTTCTACACACACTCCTTGATCTTTTCTTTGGTGGGGAGCTGGGAGAAAATGAATCATCAGGAGGAGTGCCTTCGTCTTTCTGACATGATACCCCGGCTCCAAAGTCAATTTCCTCCTGTGCCCCTACTTCTGGAAGAACAACCATTGTGGGCACTTGCACCGCTCCATGCGCCGCTACATGGGCCTCTTCACTGATCGCTACTTGCAACTCTCCATGGACCTCTCCTTCTCGGCCTTCTCCTTCTCGGCCAGCTCCTTCTCGGCCAGCTCCTTCTCGGACAGCTTCTTCTCGGACAGCTTCTTCTCGGACAGCTCCTTCTGGGACAGCTCCTTCTGGGACAGCTCCTTCTCGGACAGCTCCTTCTCGGACAGCTCCTTCTCGGACAGCTCCTTGCGCATGTACTTGTGCTTGTACTAGTAACCCATACAGTTGTTGTTGCGGCTTTGGTTGTTGAATAGTACTTGTGAGATGAGTTACAACCTGTGTTGATGGTGTGCTGCTACTTTCTTGCGATGAGCCAACATCACTGGTCGTTGGTGATGTAACCACTAAACAGGCTACCTGTCCAGCACTCATGGTGGGCCTTTGTTTTCCCCACAAAAATTTAGTGGTGGTGCCACCAGTCTCCTTGGTAAGTGGTGCCACTTGCTTCTTCTTCTCCTTAGTAAAGACATCTTTCTTGCTAGAGGACCTACGGGCACCTCTTTTTGGAGCCATCTTCTTCAGATGTCGGAACAACAGGCCGCAGAAGGACTTCTTCCTGGCACTGATGCTCAACGATGATGCAGATTTATTGACTTTATGCACCTACAAGCAAACGAAGACAGAGGAACATCAGTAAATATATGTTGCATATGTAGCACTTCAATAAATAGTTTGCAAGTAGGCATTTATGAATACACTCGTGCACACCACACAATATGGAAATTTCAAAATTAAGAATTGCTAAATTTTTGGGAAACAGGAATTTAACATTGATCCAAGAGAGCACACACAGAGAGGGTTATAGTTTCATGTACCACTGACTCCTCCTGGGCACAATGGGTGAAAGCAAGGCAAAATGGGTGCAGGCCTATGGCACAAAGCTCACTGCCTGCCTTCAAAATGGCCGCTTGACCCCCATCCACATGGCCAGGACCATGCCTCAAAATGGCCACCACCAACATAGCCAGCCCCCAAACCCTACTCCAAAAAGTAAAAAAACACAACACAAATCAAATCACCACAATCCAATGCCATCCATGAAGTTTCAGAAGGCTTATGCTGCCTGCTGGTGGTTTTCTGGTGCAAAATTGCAATTTTTACAATTTCGCGAGAGCGAGATTGTTGCTTCACGGCGCGAACGTGCCGAAAAACCAGCAAAATCCGCGAACAGACCGATTCTGGGCCCCCTGGCCATAATGGATGAAATCAGAGCACACTGGGTGCAGGCCTATGGCACAAAGCACACAAACTGGCTTAAAAATGGGCCATAGACCCCCACCCACACGGGACCAGGCAATAAAATGGCCCCCACCCACATAACAAGCCCCCAACACCACCCCAAAAAGTCGTAAAACACACAAAAATCACCACAATCCAATGCCATCCATGCCCTGGCCAGAATCATGTTAAAAATAAATTTCAACAAAACAGTTGTATCATGCATGCACCCATAACTAAGCCTGGTGGTTTTCAATTCATGTGCAGAATTGTAATTTTTACAATTTCGCGAGTGCGAGATTGTTGCTGCGCGGGACGCGAGCAGTGCGAACACAAGCAAAAAAATCCTCAGCTCGCGAACTTGCAGATTTTCCCCCCCAAAAAGTCGAAAAACAAGCAACACACACAAAAATCACCACAAACAAACAACATCAACTTACTTCCTTGTGAAATAAAATTTCGAATCCAAAAGTAATCCAAAAGGCCTCAAATCCAAATATCCAGCAGCATCCACAAAAAGTAATCCTTCCCAGTCAAGATCGAAATCAAAGTGGCCAGGAAATGGACTAAGCAATGGGAGGAGCTTGCTGGACAGGAACAGGAAGTTGGAGACTGGGGCACTTCCTTCACCCCACCCCTATGGGAGGAGCTTGCTGGACAGGAACAGGAAGTTGGAGACTGGGCCACTTCCTTCACACCTCCCCAATTGTAATTTTTGTACTTTCGCGAGTGCGAGATTGTTGCTGCCCGCGCCGCGGACCGCGAGCAGTGCGAACACAAGCAAAAAATCCCCTTCGCACGGATTTGCGTATTTTCGCCACATCCGCGAGAGTTCGCGGATTGCGGATTTGCCGAAAATCCGAGAAATCCGCGAGCGGAACGGATTTTGCGCCCATGCTTACTACAGAGGCCTTCATGATCTAACATTTTTGTTTTGAGGTCTCTATTTACTAACCATGGGTTAATCCCGATCCGTAACCTAAGGATCTCTTGCCTGTACTCACGGTTTGGTAAGATGTCCAAATAGGGAAACCAATTTTCGTTTGACCAAGCAATTAGCATATGTGCTACAGATTTTTTCTTTGCTAAGTACTCTATATCTCGCAATTTAGATACTTCTTTCCCCCTTTGCTTCAGCTCTCCTTTGGTACTGGGGACTTGATATGTTACCTGGTCTACTTATGTTACCTGGTCTACTATAGAAATAATCACACATTTGCACAATCTTCATGATTGCTCATGGTAGGTGACCCCCACCAGGGGCGCAACTAGGTCTTAAGTTCGGGGGGGGCTGACATGGCATAAAAAGGGGCGTGGTTAACATTGTTAATGGGGGCGGGGCTAAAATGGCAGACAATCAGGATCGGATAATGCTCAGGCCAAGCTAAGAAAAAGAAGTGGCAAATTCTGCATTCAAAACTGGACAACAATCAGTTTTATGAGAAGTAAATTGGAGGACAGAGGGTAATGTGAACCATTTATATAACAGACAAGGGATTTGTTCATCTTGCAATAAAGTGTCACTCAAATACATTATATTGTCTCACAACAATATTATGTAGACGGTTAAAATTACACCCTTTTTTCTAATGGAATGCCCATGAAACTGGGTCTAAAGAGCCCAGAACGACATGCTACTCTCTGAAAAACCTAGACTGTTCACATATATAATTCACACAGAAAAGGGGATTCTGTCCACCCCCCAAAGACAAAGAAGGAATTTGAGATTTTGCAATGTGTACATTTGCAGTGTTGTTACAAACTACAGTATCAATAAACATTAATTTATTGGCAGTACAGACATTAAAGCATGGTGCTTTAATGTACAGGCATAATAATCATGCTGGAATTCAGAAGGTGCATGAGAAATAATAAAGCATTTACATTTTGATAATATCATGTTACATTTGCTGTTCTTCGCACTTACTACCCCATATGATCTGTTGAAGCGATTTTTGGTGGGTAGCACACTACTCTGGAACCCAAACAGAATTAGTAGGGACTGATATAGGGAAATATGAAATTAATCTGAGTGGTGGAGATCTTAGTCTGTTATTTGTATTGAAAAGGAATAGTGGAGCAATAGAAGAAAGAAGGAAGGGTCTGGAATGTGTTTTTTTTGGGGGGGTAACAGCATTAGGAAGAGGTTTGGGATGAAGGTGGAAGAGTCAGAGTGAAAGGTTTAGAAAGGCTTATTTGGGCGATCTGAATACTAAAAGAGGTATGAGATGATGGAAGGAGGGGTAGAGGATAGAAGAGTATGGGGTTTAGGATGAATGAAAGAGTGTAGGTAGAGAATATACTGATAGAGGTATGGGGTTAAAAATAGGGCAGTGCATTGGAGAGAGTAGTAGAGTGAGGTTTGAGATGAGTCGGTGGAGGTAGGGAATATATTGCAAGAGATATATGGTGACATCTAGGGTAGTGCAAAGTAATAAACATAAAGATACTTAAGTACATGAAAGGTATCTAAATGCATAAGGAAGGAAATCTATGTAGAATAAAGTTGCATTTAATAAACTAAGACTTTCAAATGTTGTTGTACTTGTGTGTTTGTGTAAGGTGTTAGATCATTCTGTACCATTACAGACCATTATCCCGCCTGAAATAAAGGAAAAAGCTAAAAACCTGTATTTTCACAATATAGTTCCTTCCACCAAGCTGAATCTGTTATAAGTTTCATATCTATAGCACCAAGAGGCTCCTAGCGTACATGTTTAACAAATGGCCAAATAATACCAAAGAATGAAGAAAATAACAAAATGAGACCACACACAAGCCAATTTATCTAGTAAACAAAATATGAAATGAAACTAATAAAAAGTAATTATCACAGCCTAGACTCATGGCCTGGGAACAAGCCTGGTGTTATATATCAGCTTAACACATTGGGCCTGGCTTCAGATGGAGGAAATTCTTACAAAGAACCAGTAGCGGTCGGTGGTGGGAGTGCTGCCGGGCGGTGATGTGGGGTGGGGCAGGGTGAGGGGTAGAAAACTATGGAATACGGCCAAATACAGGTAAGTAAACATAAAAATAAATAAAATGAATTTCATTGCACGCACTGCATCGCCAAATGCGATGCAGTGCGCACAACAAAATTTGTTTTATTTATTTTCATGTTCTTAAAATGTGTATTATGATGATGTAACAATTGAATTACTGCACAGTGAATATTTAAGATTGGCAGGTATTATCGGTCTTTATTGAGATAGAGGGTGAATCGAAGAAAAACAAGAAAATAAACTAAAAATCCACAAATAAACTTACAAACCTGTCTACAATACACATACTCCCAATCCAAACCTAGGACATGGTAGACATATTCGGCCATCATCTGTTTTTACAGTACTGCAGACTTCTTTAGAAAGGCCGATCCTACCCCTTGACGGGATGTAGTAGAAGTGGGCCCCATATGCTTCAAACATCATGCCGGACAGGGACACCCCACCCGTGGCACCACTGGCCGGGGCCACTCTGCAGATAAGGGGGCGTGTTCTGCTTCACATCAGCATCACATCTCTTGCAAGGACATGCCAGGGCCACCACTGTCTCAAGGCCACTTGCTGAGAATGCGGCTACGATCTGCTTCGCAACAGCATTACTTGGAAGTACCACCCATCCATAGTACCTCTGCTTCGCAACAGCATCACTTGCAAGTACCACCCATCCATAGCTCCTCTGCTTCGCAACAGCATCACTTGCAAGTACCACCCATCCATAGCACCTCTGCTTCGCAACAACATCACTTGTGTACCACCCATCCATAGCACCTCTGCTTCTCAACAGCATCACTTGCAAGTACCACCCATCCATAGCACCTCTGCTTCGCAACAACATCACTTGTAAGTACCACCCATCCATAGTACCTCTGCTTCGCAACAGCATCACTTGCAAGTACCACCCATCCATAGCACCTCTGCTTCTCAACAGCATCACTTGCAAGTACCACCCATCCATAGCACCTCTGCTTCTCAACAGCATCACTTGCAAGTACCACCCATCCATAGCACCTCTGCTTCGCAACAGCATCACTTGCAAGTACCACCCATCCATAGTACCTCTGCTTCGCAACAGCATCACTTGCAGGTACCTCCCATCCATAGCTCCTCTGCTTCGCAACAACATCACTTGTAAGTACCACCCATCCATAGTACCTCTGCTTCGCAACAGCATCACTTCCAAGTACCACCCATCCATAGCACCTCTGCTTCTCAACAGCATCACTTGCAAGTACCACCCATCCATAGCACCTCTGCTTCGCAACAACATCACTTGTAAGTACCACCCATCCATAGTACCTTTGCTTCGCAACAGCATCACTTGCAAGTACCACCCATCCATAGCACCTCTGCTTCTCAACAGCATCACTTGCAAGTACCACCCATCCATAGCACCTCTGCTTCTCAACAGCATCACTTGCAAGTACCACCCATCTATAGTACCTCTGCTTCTCAACAGCATCACTTGCAAGTACCACCCATCCATAGTACCTCTGCTTCGCAACAGCATCACTTGCAAGTACCACCCATCCATAGTACCTCTGCTTCGCAACAGCATCACTTGCAAGTACCACCCATCCATAGCACCTCTTCTTCTCAACAGCATCACTTGCAAGTACCACCCATCCATAGCTCCTCTGCTTCGCAACAGCATCACTTGCAAGTAACACCCATCCATAGTACCACTGTCCGGCCCACTCAGCAGACACGGGGGCAGGTATGTGTGGCATCACTGCCCCAAGCCCACACAGCTGAACTGAGCCCTAGCACGCGCCCCTGACCACCACCTCCATCACACTTGTGGTGTAAGGTGAGGACACACCAGGTGTTGCAAAACTTCACAGCCATAATTCTCAACGCAGGATCTCTGCTCTCACTTCACCATGTTACCCTACAGCCCACCCAGGAGTGCAGAAACCAAATCAAAGCACCTACATCCATCGATGCAAACATTGTGGGGAACCAGGGCCTAACATTTTATTTCCAACCAAGTAACACCCTTCAGTGGCAAGATTTGTTAAAAATAATAAAATCGGATTGATCATAGAACGGACCAGTCAAGCATTAAATTAAAGAGTTGCTTTCCCCTCGGCTGCTAGCACCTTCCTATTAGACGTTGGGCCACCGTTGACAGCATCTGGTGACAGCCCCACCCCAGGCACCAACTGTAGGTGCTTCCATTCTCCCTACCTCACTGTGCCGCTTTCGTAGCCAGCACAAGCACTGAAACCAGTGCCAAAACCCACTAGGAGCTATATCCGTGCTTACGTACATTCACAGCTCCTCTCCACCCCAACAATCCCTTCCAACCAATGAAGGGGCCATAGAACGCAATGAGCAGCACTATCGTGCACCCCTATTCACTGTGTCCAGTCAGGAAACTGATAATGCTTGTAAACCTGGGATGTAAGGCGCACAGCGGCAGGTCACATGAAGAATGCCCGTACAGTACCCACAGGTTGCGAGTGTGGTGCTCTTCACAGAGCCCTCTAACATTTACCATTGCAATGTGTCTCCCCTCCTCACGTAGATCTGCGGTTTGAGCAACGCTCCAAGTACAGGCTGGATACAAGTAAGGACAGCTCCTAAGGAAAAAAAATCAGTTGAGGTGTTCCTCGAAAAGCTGTGTCCAAAATGCCCAGGGCAGGCGGGGCCTCACTTGAGAGAGTGTGAAGATGTGCACAGCAGGGGTAAAGGGATGGCCAGTGCAGGTGACGCTTTTCCTTTGTAAAGGAATTCCTGCTGGCGTCATATCTCCCTGCTGTGCACATCTTCACACTCCATGATGCACAGCACATCAAACGTGCTTAAGTGAAATCTCCTGCTTCAGGCAAGGAAATCACCTCGGTGGCACCCCTCTGAAAGAAAACAAAAGGTAGGGGGCAGGGAGGGTTGCTGAAACCGTCAGAGGATAGCTGCCTCCGGCTGGTTCTGGGCCTCTCTGAAGGGGTCATTAAAATCACAATCTCGGATTCTAAACCATCCGAGAATAAATGTGGAGCCTTAATGCAAATGAAAGTGGGAACACGGTTTTCATACTTTCCTTATTTTACATCATTGTAAATCAGGAAAGTATGTTGTGCTGTCATCTGAACCTTGGCAGCCCGGGCTGGAGATTACGACGGGGGGGGGGCTGAAGCCCGCTCAGCCCAATGGGTGTTGCGCGCCTGACCCCCACCAATTTTAACTGTGGCCCCTTGGGTGCCCCCTCTGAAATTTACTTTTAGAGATGCCCGGGGCACTGCACTGGGCAGACGTTCATCCCCCATCAAGCAGGATATCTAATAAAGCTGCATATTTATTTCCCATTCATAAAATAAAATAGACACGTGAACGGCACTTTTTGGATGAGAGGCAAAATACAACGGACAAATCATATGTACATATTCATAATGACAAAATTCTTCTAGTGTCGGTATCTTTCTTTTATTTTGATGTATTTGCAGTATGCACAGGAACCAACCAGCCAATGCGTTTCGCCCAGACAATGGGCTTCTTCAGGGCAAGAATTGGGCAGATTAGTTGATAGTATCTGTCGCACAGTTCTGCGTCGTGCGCCAATTTTCAGATCTGGTCCGTAGTGGAGAATGTCCCGTGTAAGGGAAACCTCAACGAGGAAGGTTAGGGAACCTGCAAGTCGCGCTGTCCCTGAACGAGTTAGGGAGCCGTGTCCGGTGTACTTCGAGCTGCCAGAGTTGCTCGGATGATGACACGTGAACGGCTCTGTGATTTGTCCTCAATATTCTGTGACCAACCCCATTCCTTCCTTTGATGAAGGCTTCTACTATATGCTGTTGCAGTCAATAAAGTATTCATTTGGTACTTAGTTTCATGTTTCTCCAAAATCAGTTGTCTATGCAGAGCAAAATTTGTGTGACTTGCTTTCACTTTAATAATATCAAATGTTTTGAATATTCGGCTAACTACACGAAATGCAAATATGGCATTTAGTGCTATATTTTAGTTAGAAATACGCCCTCATGTCCATTTTGGACACAAGATTTGCATTTCACACACAAAAATAGTGCCAGAAGCAAGTACTGTGATTGATGCCACGTGAGTATGGTGATTCACATTGTTCCCACGCTTTTGGGCTGTAATTTGGCAGCTAATGCAACGTAATTACACAATAAGGCTTAATGGCGTAGTTTTGGCAATATGGCAAAACAGGCATAACACACAATTGCCAAAATTATGCAAATTAGGCTGGTGTAATTGAAATTTCACTCAGGCCTAGCCTTCACTGCATTTCACTGGGATGTCTTTCATAATGCAGGAGTAGAACAGACTGTGCACAGCATAAGGCAGTCTGCTTGATAAATAAGAAGTCTGACCATTGCTCCATATCTTCCTGCTCCCAAGCACCAACCACAACATGCCGCTGGGTTCAAAAGACTCCAAGTGTAAAGCAGATGGAGTTCTTGTGCCTGTTCCCATATTCTTTTGGTGAATCTTTTTGACCAGAACTTCTCTCCTCCTGCGAACATACGCCTCATGCCGCATGTTAATGTCTTCAAGTAGTTCATTTTCTTCTTGTCCAGTTTCCCAGAATTTGATCCCATGAGAAATTGGATTTATAAGTGTACCTCTCTTTGGGGTAAGAAGTTTACCAGTTGGTAGCTATGGAGCAATGAACATCTTTAAGTCTGCCCAACCTTTCGCTTCAGAGCGAGGTAGTTTAGGAGGATAAAAGTTGACCAGACTCCAGATTCCCAGTACTCCTGACTGTGGTTTATGAGCAGAATTGATGCTTTTGGTAAGGACTTACAAAATCAATTGGTAGTGTTGTCAGCAGATTTACCATACAACCTCACACTGGACTTCGCCCAGTGCTTCAGAGACACAAATGTGAGATTCGCTCCACAACTTGTCACGTTTCATAGAGAGACCGTGTAGTTGGGTGCAAAAGGTTAAACATAATAATTTACCCCAAACTGTCTCCTCTCCTCTTAAGACATCATTTAATTCTGCAGGGGACCACCTGCAGCATTCCTCCTTCCTGGTGGATGAGGTTTTCGTTCCAACCTATCAAAAGATGTCCCATCAAGGGATGTACGGCATTCTGATGGATGCATACCAGTAATTATCCAGCTTCTAAAGAACCAGACACTTCTCTGGTCCTAAGTTTTTGAGGACCATTCTTTAACAGCGTTTGCAATTGAGAATGTTCTTCCATGTTTATTATTGCAAATTTACGATTCTCACAAGCCAAATGACTGTGCTCCATTGAGGGTTCCTGCTCGTGTGATTTCCAATTGATGTCTTCTTCAGAGTTTGAACTTCTGCCCTCTCTGGCCAGTAATCATGTTGCTTCATTTGCGTTCCCTTATTACTCCTATAGGCATGGCCGTTGGTCATGAAGCATCCAATAATTTCTTGAGACATTCTTGCTGAACAGTCAGAACCATAACTTACCATTTGGTCACACTCTCTTTTGCTTACTTAACATTTGGGTGCAGTGGTACTACAAAAGTGGCTAGAGACGGTCTTGAACAGTCTGGTTACGGAGGGCTTATGGAAGCATTTGGCCTAAAAAATGATATGGCTGGTCACTATTTCTCAGCAAGTTTATTTTTGGTTGCCCACTGTTTTACTACACATGGCATGTGACCGGTTTGAATCAGATGCTCCTGGCTTCTATTTCCTGGGTTAGTTGATGAAAGTCATGATCGGTCTGTGACAAACAGTTCTTTGTAGCTTGACTATACTGACATTTCTGCATGAAGGTATTCATAAGACACTGTGCAAGAAGACTTCGCCCCGATGGTGGGTTTCTGCCATACTCTTGCGATCAATGCCATGATCTTCTTCTGTCTTAGATCAGATGAACTTCTTTTCAGGGAGATGGATTCTCAGTTTCTATCCATTCCTCCACGTAGCCCAAAAGCTTCATAATTTCTACACAGGGTGTTTTCAAGGCTACAACCATGGGTGTTCATAATTGCAAAATTTAGTAATTCGATGAATAATGCGTAACTTTGTGAAACACAAGCAAAATTATATTTAAGCATATTATGTGAAATACAGTTGTCTGGCATCCCACAAGAAAATTGTGCACAAGAGATACCTTACATACCACAAGTACTTAAGTAATGTAAGATTCCAATGGGAAATCCGTTTGAGGAGAAACCACGGGTGAATTAGATAAAATTGCACATTATACAAAATGGCACATTTTTCACTTATTGCAAATTTTCCAGAGTATGCAAGAGCTCACTCGCATAATAAAAATTACATACTCTCCAGCTACAACTTAAACGTGCCATGAAACTAATTTGTGCACTGTGGTTTGAAAGAAAATGGGCAATAAATACAAGGGAACCCTTGTGTACTGCTTCCTCACCTTGGGCTGATCATTTGAAGGCAAATATCTTCTCCAGTCCCGCTAAACCACTTTAAAATAGAAGTAGCTATGACAAGGTACTGTCTATAATGTCGAGTAAGCATTTCACCAACCTGTCATTAATACAAGTTGAGGATGGAGAAATGTTTCTGTAGCTTCAGCAATCATGACACTAGACAGGGCGAAGTGTGCCAATGGGCAAAAGAGATCACATCACGTCTTCAAGGGATGAGCTTGGTCATTTGGTCCTAAAGAGTTAGGCCATGACCATCTCTGTTCTCAAATTAAATTATGCAATGCATATATGCGGACAAGGGCAGGGTGGTCACAATGGGAGAGCAGCTGGGGACTTTTCCCCTGACCTGCTATTTTCAATTTTCTGTGCTGCCAAGGCTATATTTAGTCATCTATCACAAAGGAGGCCTTTCTGATATAGTCACGATGAGCCAGGTCACATCAGCACCATATGCTGAAGCTGTCTCGAATAGGTTTATGGGACATTGTATCGATTTTTACCAAGGTCTTATGGTACCATAAAACCAGAGACGGACATCGCATGGTGTTTGTGACCAGGGTCCCAGAAACGTTTCTGACAAGCCTCCTTCAGGATGTCTTTAGTGGAGAAGTATTTGAAGAAGTGGTTCCAGCTTGGACACTGGGCTCTAGAATGATCTGTTATCCTTTTTTGTACCATGGCTAGCTGAATCAGACAAGCAGGTCTTTTATTGCTAGTCATATCTGGAGGCTAATGGCACCAGTAGGAATTTAGTTGTGAGTGCTATTAAGCAATATCTTGAGGAATTGCAAGTATGTATCTAAGTTTAGAGAAGCACTCATGTCACGTGTGGAGCCATCAACATCATTTGTAGGCCTCCAAAAGTAGCATATGCTATTCCTGTCTTGCTCCTTGCAAGCCAGGAATAACATGTGAAAGTAGAAAGTGGTTAATTCACCAGTGGTGGACAAGAAGGCCTAGCAACTATCCGCTTCTCAGCAACTGCATGAAGCAGTAGGCTCAGAATAGGTTCACAGATGGATCTTTATAAATCCGACCACGGATGTTTACAATTCCATGTAGGCCTAAAGAACTGTAGTTCCTATATAGGATGCACCACAAAAGGATGAAAGGTTTTCTTAACTTCTCAGCATGGTATTCTGGAAAATGCAGTAAAACTACATTAGATTAGTATCGTCCATCCACTCAAGCATAGATGCTAGGGTTTCCTGATCAATGTGTGAGATTAGTTAGGTCAGGTTTTTTCCCTTAGAATTCTGGGACTTGTAGTGCTGGTTTTATGCAGGGGTAAATAAGACCACAAGCCCCAGAATTCTAATAAAGAACAGATCTGGCCTAACTAGTGACACATGCACCTGGCAACATGTCAGCTATGCTCGAGATTGTAGAGAAATCCTGGCATAGGTCTTAGTTGTGTTGCCAATTAGATCTGGTGATGGTTGCCAGGTCACAGGTGGACCTTGGACAGTGCCTCCTAGAGGTAGAGAGACTGTGTTGTGGCACTGCACAATAGGCCTTGTGCCTAAGATCCATATAGTATTCTAATCAGTGGACCCCTCCACTATCCCACATGCAAACGGAGACTGCTCGAGCTCAATGAACCAGTCTTGGTTTCACTCTGTTTTTTTAACGGTCAGAAATCAAGAAATCATAATTGTTAAACTTTCTGGTATCTTGAACCATGCCTGCCTCTATGGTTAGATAGGTTTTCTTCACTGGGGTGTATCGTTATGCCTCGTGTTTCTCAAGCCTCTGCCATCTTCCTACACAACATCGCTAGACTGAAGAACATTGAAGTACTGGTGCCAATGAGGCTGGACATCACAAAGTGAAACGTTTGGTAGAACTGTTCGGTGCCTAGGTGCGGGCACCTCTCCGTACTTAGATATGATGTAGGCAGGTGTGGTCCCTGATGTTTGCCAAATTAATTTAAATGCATAACGTAAACTTCGAGCAAGTCAGTGCGTTCTGAGATATATGGGAACAGATGCATTCTGTGCCTCGGGATAAAGGACTTGCTATTTAACATGGCTGGTGATCTCAATGACCTGACTTTCAGTACCACCTGGCAGTATTAGCTCCTGGTGTACATGCGTGCTTCCATATAAGGGCCTGCCAGATTACCTGTCAGCTTCAGTGAGAGTGAAGTCTGGGCCTTTTGTTTATTGCCCCTTCCCCGGGCCCCCTCCCCACCAGTGTTCCCTTTGGAACCTTAGTGGTGATTCCTTATGAATGGCAGTTAAATAGTTAAGCCACTTGTGGTGGAAATGGACGATTAGGACTCTGGGATATTTATTTATTTTATTTATGTCATTTCTAGAGCGCATGAATCACCCCAACCGGGGTATCTCCGCGCAAAGACGGCAGTAGACAACTGAGGCCCAGGATATGGAAGGCCCATCTTGTTCTAACCAATATGGAGGCTTGTTTTCACTAGCCTTCCAATATTTGGGATATTGCTGATAAATGATGGGTGTGGTAATGGGAACTCAACTGCTTCCTAGACTCCCCCATGGTTGTAATGCTAATATACCAGAATATGGAGGAGTTAATATTGTCCTGCCAAATTATCCTGTCCAAATATCAACTACCACAATATCATGAAATTGAGTACACATAGGTATAGATTTTATATATATACTGAAAATGCAAAGGTTAAATTGACGTTATAGTTAAATATAGTTAGAATATTTGATTTAAAATTACCATAAACTGAGAAATTCACTGAAAAAACTTGTGCCCCTGCCTTACACAGTGTTGTCATCAGTGATGTCATTTCAGATGTTGCATTGCTGTTATCAATGAAGTCATAAACCATTTAATTAGTGATGTAATCTGTGAGATAATAAGCAGTGTATGGTGAGGGCATGAGTTATAGTTAACTATTACTAGTGAATGTCAGTGTTATAATCTAACATTTTAACGGACATTTGCACCCAACTATAACATCACTTTAATCTTTTTTTCAGTGCACTTTTCAGGTTTTTTTTTTTTTTAATGTGAAGTAAAATATTATAACCATACCTAACTATAGCATCACTTTAACCTTTGTTAGAATGAAAAGACAACACTTAAATTTATGTTATATTTAGGTGAATTTGTAAGTGACATTAACGTTTTTAACTAAAAAGAAACACAGAAATTCACCAGTTATAGATAGCAGAGCTATATATAACTTATGCCCTCGCCAAGCACTGCATATTACCTCACATAATACATCACACATGACATGTTCTATGACATCACTGGTGACATCTTAAATGAAATCATTAATGACATCACTGATGACATCATCCAATGAGTGTGCAAGTTTGATTTATCATTTTCATAGTGGCGGGTAAGTACCATAATACTTTTCTACCTAATTTTTTACAGCACTTGTCCAGCTATTGAATGTAAGTGTTTCCAAAATGCATGTGCTTCTAATGCATCATAGGTGTGTAGAGGTATTGAACACATTATAAGTCTTTGTAGAGTAACTCTGTGCGTAGGTTAAATGTTGATGATTTGTGTTCATTATGTTCCACACAAATTTGTGGGTGCTGCAGAAAAAGTTTCCAGCAGGAAGTGTACGTACTACATACTAAGTATTGCAAGTAGACTTGAGTTATTAAAATAATCTCAGCATGATAATTGCCCCTTAACTGCGTCCACCAGGTAGTAAGCTATGTACATGTTCATGTTTTGCTTCAGGAGATGGTGTTTGTGTAACATTTTCGCCACAGTATGCAGCCTGCTGGTAGTATAATCTTTAGCACCTTCAGCCATTGCTTATTTAAAGTGAATAGTATCTTTTTTTGCCATGTGTTGCATAAAGTTTACACTGTTCTTAGTAGATACTTTTTTAATAGTCTATAGTGTATTTCTCTTGAGAGTTTCACTGTCTGTAAACAGTCTGGTACAGGGTAAACCCACTCCATAGAGTGAATACCGTTGACAGTACCCACTTCTTCCCTTATATCAACTTTATATCTCAATGTGGGTTAGTGACTGTTAGGGAGTTGATACAGGTAAAAGATGTCCGTAGTAAGGCAATCCATTTGGAACACCTGTTAAGTAGTTTTAGGAACTTGGCTTTCTCAGAACATGTGTATACCGATTGAACACCATATTCAATGAGAGTTTCCCATACATCTGTGGTTGATTGTTAATGTAAACAACTCTACCCATGATGGTTATGGTGTAGAGTCAATGTGGCACATAACCCATGCTTTCTACACATAAGGGAGTTGTTTCGGTGCTGGATTTTATGATCCTCTCATATTCTTCTGAACTATTTTGTACTTTCATTCAGAGCTTTAATGCTACACCTGTTTATAGAGCAATGTGTACAAAAGAAGCTTGGATGATGTCATTAGTGGTGTCATCAATGATGTCATTTGAGATGTCATCAATTATGTCATAAATGAGGTCATAGAGTGATGTCAAATGTGAGGTCATAAGCAGTTCGTGGTGGGTCACACGTTATAGTTAGCACTGCTAACATTAACCAGTGAATTTCAGTGTTTTTTTTTGTTCAAATGTTAATGTTATCACTGACTTATTCACCTAACGATAACATTACTTTAAAGTTTAATATTTTGGTCACAACATTTTGTCAATACAATATTTTTCTTCTTAATATTCTGACATAAAACCACAAAAAGTGCGTGTAAGCAACACCTATAGTGGTGTAGTTGATAACATTATTTTGAATTCTTTGTGTTCTTTCATTTTCCAAATACGGTCACAGACCTTGAGTGGATTTTTTAGATGTCTTTTGGCCTAAGTTAGACACAGCAACACGCTTGGCTTTTGTCTACCAGAAGTACCTTGTGTGATGCATGGCAGCCATTGGTGTCTATTCTAGCAAAGCATTTTGCACTGCTGTGTAACTGGAAGAGAGATTCAGCTCACATGACATATTTAATCATTTCTCTGCTGCATACCGATGTGTCCCATGGAGTTTTAGCTGCATCTATTGCCTGGTTTGACATTTACCAATGATCATCATTATGGTGATGGTAGGTGTACACCTAGTATATCTTAAGGTTTTCAATGTTTTGGATAGCAGGATACATAAAGGTCTGCGAGGCTGAGATTTTGGAATGCTACTGAACCCCACCAGAAACTGATTTCACTGTGAATATCATATAAGGGGTTGTATGATATTACAACGAATTCCGTTGCAACGCATGCCTTTACCACGCATGTGTTACAACGCGAATGCCTTTCCCACGCATAACCTTTAGCACGAATATTCCTTTACCACGCATATTTTACAACGTTTTTAGTTGTGAATGTATGCATGGTAAGGGCATACTCTTGTTAAAGGTTATTCGCCTACCCCTAAACCCTTCTTACAAATACCCCTCCCCTCCCCTTCCCTTTCCCTAAATTCGGACCCCTAATTTTTTTTTATTCTAAAATTCCACTCACCTCTCCACTTTGTCTCCTCTGTCATCTGTTCTTCCTGTTCTTTTTTTTCACGTTGCACGTCGGTAAGAGGAAACGGAAGTGAGACTTCTGTTTCTTCTAACGACGTTGATTGCCTTTATCAGGTGCGTTTTTTGGGGGGGGAGGCCCCCCAAGCCCCCTTTTCTTTTCTCCCGTTTTTTTTTCCGGGGTGGAGACCCCGTGCCCCCTTTTTCACGAATAGCCTTTACCACACATGCCTTTACTATGTGTCCTGTAGTAAAGGTATGTTTTGTAAAGGCTATTCGTGTTAACCACGCATGCATTGTAATGCATGCGTGGTTAATGTTATGCGTGGAAACGGCCGCGTTGTAGTGGCCGTTTCCCCATATAAGGTGCAGTGGAGCACAATATCCAGCTGGGATTTAAAAATTCCGATAAGCTCTGGTGATGAAACCCTTGAGCCAGCTTCCTGTGGGTCCATGGATGACAGGCAGGTGAAGTTGGATATTATTGCAGCCAAGTAGAGCTACCCCTCCTGCTGCCTCTCAAGGCGTCCGCATTGGGTTGAGGATTCAGGAAATGCTGCCCTAATACTCAAGTGAGGTGGACGATCCCTCATAGGATTTGCCCTGTGCTCAGCATTTGCTTGCAGATAAAATGCAGTCATCATACATGTATTCCTCGCCCCATTGGGCTGGAGCCCAAGATGATTGACGGTAGCCAGAGAAATCAGACAAAGAACACAAGAAGAAAGACTCCAATGTTTAGCTAAAATAGGAGCAATTATGACACACATAAGTGTTAATGGAGATGATGTGGAATGGATAAATAGGCACCAAAAAGAAAAGCTCATTATGACAAGAACAGCAGAAGTACTCGAGTAATTTCTATTGTGTGTTTCTGTAAACAGAGCTAACTTACAGCAATCCCTGTGCGACCACTCTCCCCAATATATTTTCCCTTGTGGTTGTGCAGGTATGTCCTATATTGCAATCTCCCACCTTTAATAGACAGCTTCAGGTAGTTTAAACAGCTGACAACTTTCCTTCACATACAGGAGGACTCACAGATTTTGACTGATTTGTCATTGTTCAAACTACTTCCTACTGATCAGAACTAAAATGCTTCTTTTTCGATGTCGGAAGCTGACAGAAAGGCAATATTAATTATGTGCAAAGACGAACCCTCTGTCCCAGCAGGTACAATTAAATCAGGAAATCGCCTACGTTTTTTTTTGCTGTATAATTATCAATTTTTTTACAGCCCTACCCGTTTATGAGAGTTGTTCTGTGGAACATTCAAGAAAATCATATATTGAAGTGCTTGAACGGACCTACGATACTCTATAAATTTAATTACTGAAAGAAACGAGTTAAGGGATGTGCAGAACCGCGTCATTTTTTCGTTAAATTTCACAAACTGCAGTTTGCATGGATCTTGGATAATTAATTTTTTCATGCTAAAGCATATCTTGCTTAAAAGCCTCAGAGCTAATAGTTAGAGAACGGTTAAATGAGACACATTTTCTGCTCAAAACAGTCTCCCAAATGCAAAAATTACACAAAATTGCATTATGCAAAATTCAGAGAAATTTTGCATAAATGAAATTTCGATTCGGAGTACAGTAAACCACAACATATGTCACTGTGTATTGCATAGCACGTAACTGGCAGAGCATTCTACCTTAAAGCACTTCTGGCATGATAGAACATTAACATATATGACAAGGATAACAAAACATCTTGCAAGATATAGGGTCAGCAGACACTATCTTAGTTCTCTAAGAAACCACAGCTACGCCTTTTCAAAAATGAAAGTCAAGGTTATCTGATTTTTTTTTAGTTACTGTTGCTCTGCTGTTGATCAGCAACTCATTGCACAGGTTAGCCCACTCTGCCGCATTGCTTTAATCTTTTATTACAGGCCGAGAATGATTGCATTTTGGATCTCTGCATTTTATTATGCTTGTGGCTGTCTTCCTAAGGAGTTCCAAGCCTTGAAATCTAGGATCTGTTCCATGTATTGATCCAAGTACTAAGAAGAGTGCCCTCAATGTGATCCTATCTTGTAAACACAATTGTTGAAGGTTTATTAGATTTCCCATAATACAATTCTTATTTTAAATTAGAATTGATCCAGAGGCAAATGACTGTTCCTGATAGACCCCCAAACCTCTCTCACTGTGTTCCTTCAATGCCAAGAGAAAGGGTTCACAGTAATCTCACAGCGAGATTTTAAACTTGAAATATTGAACAGAGCAGATAGCATGCTAGATAGAAGCTTGTTCCTGTGAAAGGTATCAGTCAGAGATGTTCGCTGGTACTTTGTGACAGAAACAACTCACAAGAATAATGCATTACACAACTGCCATTCAGTCCAAACGTCTATAAAATGCTTGATCATTTTCATCAACCCTTTTATTTCCCATCCTTTTGGGCTGCAACTTCCTCTTAATTGTACAGTTCGCATTGTGACCTTTTGCCAAATGTTCCACCTTGTCATTTTCACCCATAAACAAACAATATCTGATCCTATGCTCTGCAGGAAACTGGTCCAGTGAGTGATATTGGGCCGTCAACCAGTCTTACTCAACTATCTTGTCTACAATATGGTACTTCTGCTTTTTCATGCAGCAGAGTACCTAAGAACATCAGCCTGTTTGAGTCATCCTTCCATTTGTCCATGTCACCATGTACCAATGAGGCATCAGAATGGGGGCTAAGACCCTTCTTGGAACTGTCTAAACGCCAGCTGCAGTACTACAGCTTCCTTAATTCCTAGCGCCTGGAGGGACTGACCATTGACTTTCTTCAAGTGGGCGTATATTATTCAAACATCAGTCTTTGACAGAAAAATTAACATTGGGGGTGAGGTTTCCTACATATGGACTGCAATTTCGGATACCTAGACTGTATGTGGACCCAGGGGGATGTCACAATGTTCATACATGTAGCCTGTTGCCTAGGTTTTATACACTTTGGAAACTCTCTAACGTTCCATAGATATACAATGTGTACCTCAGGTTTCAGCCATGGGTAAACCTTCTTGTGTAGTGCCAGTGGTTTCAAAATTCGTATTTAACAGAAAAGTGGTCTTACCGGTGAATTGTTTCCCATGATTCATACGCTGAATTCATTTCAAGGATATTTAGCTTCCCTAAACAAATAAAGCAGTTAAATGGATGGTTAGCATAGCATTTCTTTCTTTTTTCAGTACTGCTACAAACATTTTTCACAGTGGTGTTCTCAGAGCATTAATCAGCACAACGGACAAGCTTACCACTGTAGGCCCATCCCTGATGCAAGCATCTACCAATGAATCTTACCCAGTGTGTGAAAATAAACATTGTAAATGCAAAAAATTACCCTGGTTCACAATTTACTTTATTTTCTTTCATTGTATGTGTCCTTTTAAACCTATTCTATGGTGTTAATGTACCATCCACCATTCACTCACTTCTGACCCTTCCATTCACACTCCTACACAACACATAGTATTGTTTTTCATAACCAGTGCTCCCACGTAGTCATAGGTCGCAGCACGCCCCGTGCATCAGCGGGGCCGGAAGGCCGCGATGATGAGCATGCCACCAAGAGTCCTTTTGGTGGGTGAGGGGTATTTAAACAAAGCGGTGTGCTTTCCACCATTGTAGGATACACACGTAGTCTGGAGGAACACTTCTATACTTTCCCATAAGGGTGGATCCCTTTGTTTTTTGACAATATAACTTGAGGAGGACGTATCTGCCTCTTCTACTCTTTTGAGCATTACCTATTCACTCTCTTCTTGTGTTACTTTGATTACATTGGTGACCCCAGGAGATTTTTCACACATGCAGTGCTTAATTTGAGCCAGTAGCTGCAGTTGGGGTCCACCAGCATACATCTTTGGGGACTGGCACTTATTTTCCCTCAAAAGGCTTTGACTCAGAGCTAGAATAACAGAAAATGGGAATGGAGGAGGAAGAGAGATGGAAACACTGAGACAAAGGGACACAGCAAGGAAGAAAACGAACCTGCAAGAGCTAAAGGGGGAAAAGAGTTTAGGATGTTAGAGGATAGAGACATGAGGTGAATCAAGACAGAAATGCAAAATTTAGGCTCATACAAACGTATACAATAATCATAGAGCGTATTTGGCCCCAGGCAGGTTGTATAAGAACTTTCAACTGACTGATTGAGCATGCCCTTGATGCTCACAAATAGACGCAAACTTCTTACACATAATGTGGTCCTGCCCCTCCCTGCAAATATATTGTCAGGAAGTAACAGCGGCTTTAGCAACTTATACTGACAAGCCCCAATTACATACATGGGAGGAATGTCTTCTAGGCTTCTTTCACATATCCAAGATGCACAGAGTCACATCTAGGTTCATGGATCTCGGTCTAATAGTCGCTAAAAGACTAATCACTAAAAGATGGAAAGGCAGTAATTCCCCCGCCTTCATAAACTGGAAGAATTCATTATAGGTGTGGGCGCAGGCAGAAAGCACGGCCCTGCACAGGGAAGAGATAGCTGGCATGAATAAGTATCCCATTGCCCAATACTGGGACGTGAAACAAGTAGAATTGAAGCAGGGAGACCAAGAACCTGAAGATAATAACTTGAAAAACGGTGACGGAGTGGGATTGAGTACAGACACCTAGGCGGGGCATACATTGAGCTCTGGCCATAAAGTTCTAACATATACAGGCCATACGCAAGGACAGGGATGGAGTAAACAGAAGATACCATGATACCATATCGCAAACCGTACAGTTTGCAGGCTGGGGGGACAGAGTACTGCGAAAGCAAGATACAGCCATGTTATAATGGATTCTTGTTATTTTTTTTATTAAATTTATGTTAAGTGAATTTGATATTAATTTATATAAAACAAGATATGGAACTGTATAGAAATTGAAATAACGAAAATTGACATTATGAACTAAAAAGAAATCATAAGAGTCAGGCCAGGAGACAAATCCCATTGTATTTGTTGGACATTTCATCTGTATGGTTACCTATTTGTGATATTTGCACATTGTGACATGCCCTTAGCTAATTGTATACGGCAGTGTTATCCTGTGTTAATGCTAATCTATATGTCCATAATCGCAAATGATCATTCATTTACCTATATACTATACTTTACACATAAGCAATATGTAACTATTGAATGGGGAAAAAAAAGCAAATAAAGAAATTTAAACAAAAAAAATGAGGTGAATCAAGACAATGAAGCTTTAGTATTCTGCAACTCTGACATTTAGCAGCATCAACAGTAGGCTTCTGAGAAATGTTTGGGCACTGAAACGTATTATTTTACAAGTTAAGCACTGATGTGGGGATTCCTGTTGGTGGATCCTAAGGCTGTGTTTGCAGCCTGCTGAAAGTATAAAAAAGACTCTTGCTCATATTTTAATACAATTGTAATTATTTATTTACATGACAACATTGACAATGATAATTCATATGTTTTATTTAGATCATACACATTTTTATTGATTATCACCAGATTAAAAGTGGGTCATTACATCATCTGATAAATGTTATTGTAAGGTGGTACTATTCCCTGCTGTTTTAATGGTTTTACATTGGTCTGTTATAATATGTTTCTACATTTTTGAATGTGGTGACACCCTGACAAAGCCAGAAAGCCTGCCTTTTGATAGGAACCCCATCTTATAGTGTCTGTAGTACATTTAGGGGGTTTCAGGGTCTTAAGGTTCAGGGCTCACTTGGTGTGTGGACTGTTACGGGGGTGTTGCCGAAGATATTTTCACACTGGAAACTACTTGTAAATTGATGTTTAATGGAGTCCTTTTACCTTTTATAAGTAAAAGCACTGGCCGGACAATGATTTACTGGATGATGTTCATTACTTACCTGTGGACTGAGGTACTAAACCACACCACCTTCCCTAAGTAGGCCTTGGACTAATGGAGTTAAGCACTACAATGATGTACTTGGGGTCCAGCATAGGGAAGATTGTGAACTTATTACTTTCCTACCAAATAACCCACTTTCTGACATTGGTGAGGGTTGGACAAGGTCCTGTGCTGAACTGCCACTGTACGAGACTGAATGCCTTTTGAAGTAGGGGGGTTGGATACTTGAGGGGGGATGTGTTTAAGTTCTGGCCGAGGGCCAGTACCTGCTCCCAACCCACTTCTGCACAAGGCCAAGCCCATGCATAGTGGGGGAGTGGTTGGACACTCCCGTGGGATGTCATTTGAGATGTCATTAGAGATGTCATCAATTATGTCATTTAATATGTTATGAGTGAAGTAATACATAAGGCCATGCCAGGGGCGCAAGTTTTAGTTAGTTTAAACTATGACTGGCAAATGGTGAATTTGAATGGTTTTTCGTTTTTTAAATGTTAGCTCTTATCTGATTATCTCCCCTAACTATATAGTCACTTTAACCCTTGATTTTTCAGTGAATGTCTGCTTTTTTAACATTAGCTATTATCTTACTATCATACCTAAATATAACCTCACTTTAACCTTTAAGTTGTGCCATACAGGGCACTGGGAGCAGGGAAAAGGTGGAATCCTCTTACTAAAGTAGATGGGATTACTACAGTGATGTATGGAAGGGGTGGAGAAAATAAGTCGTTTTTAGAATTCATAGAAAGGTAGCATTAAAGGGTAGTATGGGGTTGTAAGGGTTCAAGAGATTGAAGCGTTAAGGGGTAGTGTGTTTTTTGGGTTCAGGAATGTGGTGATTTGGGGTTTATAGAGTTAAGGGGTGGGTTGTGTATAGGGTAGTAAAGAGTTTTGAATTGCAGGGATGGTAGTAAGTGTTTTTAGGGGTAAGGGAAAGGCAGCTATAAGGAGAAGTGGGTGGGACACTTATGGTTCAGCGAAGGGTAGCATTAGGGGTAATTTGTGCTTTTGAGGGTTAAGGGATGGATAGAATTAAGGACAGGAGGGTTTTTGGGAGGGTAGCCTTAAGAGGTAGTAAAGAGTTTTATGGGATACAGGAAAGGGTGTGTAAAGAAATTGGGGTACTGGTTGACTGGGGTGTGAGCCCTGGTCTAGCAGCAACCACAATCCTACTCTGGATAAGGCACAAGCAAACTCTAAATTATCCTGTGCTCAATCCCCTGGTAGTTTGGCACAGAGTAGGCAGGCTCAATTTAGAGACAACATGTAAAGTATTTGTGCAAAACTTCAAACAGTAAAACATAACACAACACAAAAAGATCCCACACCAAGTTAGAAAATAAACTTTCATTAAATCAATAAAACAAGACCAAAATGACAAAAATCCAATCAGCAGAATCAGAGTTATGAGTTTATGAGTAACCAAATAAACTGCAATATAGTATAAAAAAGCATAAAGAGCCAACCGCGGCTATCTGGTTGCGTTAGAAAGGGTCATGGTCAAATGTTCAGGCCTACCAAAATGGAGAGCGGTCAAATACAGTCCCAGATTAATCCAGCTGAAATTTTACCTTCTCAAGTTTTGTGCCAAGTGTCCTGTTCGTGTTGAAGAGGGCCACGCGGAGCAAGGAGAGCCTCACTTGCGGCATGGCAAGAAGAGCAGGCCGGGCATTGCAGATAGGCGGGCTTCGTGTTGGTGGACCCCCGCTGGCTGTCGATGCTGCTGTGCGAAGAAATGAGCTAGCTGCAGTTTGTGCTGATTTTCTATGCTGGCGGCACACTTCTGGTGCAATCAGGATGATTCACGGTCGTGAAGAGCCCAAAAGCTTGACTTAAGAACCTGCTGAGCCACATCAAGGGTCTAGGATCTGAGGAGCACCATTTGGGGGTCAGAATCAAACTGAAGACAGGTCCAGGAGCTGTTGGGGAGTCTTTTAAGTCCCTCAGGTTCATATCAGGGGGCCAGCAGACTAGCCCTTTGAGTCACTCTCGAGTCCTTGGTTCAAGATGGGTTGCAGGTCCAGGTCTTCATCCCCCGGCAAAAGGGCTGCAGGTCAGCCGTTCCTTCAGAGCAGAGGTCCAGCAGAGTGGCAGTCCTTATAGTAGCACAGCAGTCATTTTTCCTGCTAGAATGTCTACAGTTCCAGAAGTGTACTGAAAAGCTGGTGTCTGGGGTCCTTATTTTAGACACAGTTGTGCCTTTGAAGTGGAGGGAAACTTCTAGAGGCATGCCTTTGAAGTGCACAGATGCCCTGCCTTCCATGCCTTGCCTCCAGACAAACTACAGGGGGTATGCAGCTTTTTGTGTGGAGACAGGACACCGACTATTCAGGTGTAAGTCTGGCCCCAGCTCCTACCTCCAATGTTGCCAGTGATGTCCCATCCAGACACACTTAAGCCCCCATTGTATGTGGATGTCTAAGATGAATACTCAAAGCCCAGCAGTCACCCACACCCAGTTATGGGACCCAGAAGCAGGCTGCAGGCATCAAATGGCTAAGGCAAGAAAAAGGTAACTTTCTAAAAGTGGTATTTTCAGAATAGAAATTTAAAATCTGACTTCACCATAACTTAGGATTTTAAATTAGGATTCCAGAGACACCAAACACGAACCAGTTATCTCTTCCCATTTAGAAATGACACTTATACAGTATAATAAGGCAACTCCAATGTTATCTAATGGGAGAGATGGGCCTTGCAGTAGTGAAAAACAAATGTAAGATTTTTTCACTACCAGGACATGTAAAACTTAGTACATGTTCAACTTTGTATATACACTGCACCATGCCCTTGGGCTGTCTAGGGCCTAGTTACCATTGTGGAGTATCAGTGTTAAAGCCTGAGGATCGGAACATGTAATCACTCTTAAAAGATATGGGCGGGTTCAAAAATGCTGGAAAGTTTGAGTCTCCAGAATCTGGTAGTGCGGAGTCTACATCGTGGTCACTGCGGTCAACAATTACATCTCCCGATCCTCAGGCTTTAACTCTGATACTCCACAATAGTAACTTTGGCCAATACCCCATTTCTACACCTTGAAAAAGCTGCAGGCCTGCGCACCTCATGGGGGTGAAACACATGCTGGCTGTCCTACCTTTATTCTCCACTCTGGCTTACCAGAAAAACTTGGGAGCAAAATAAAAATAGCCTGAAAAGACAACATTTTTACCTGTCCTGACTTTGGATCTTCAAAATTTATAGGATTAATATCAAATGATTGACCAATTGGTGCAAAGAATTGTCCTCTCATTTACTGTACAAGCTATGTTCTCTGCCATCTCATCCTGTTAGATCATAGGCAGCTTGCCTCTATCGACTGTGTGAGCAAGCAGCATTACCAACACCCGAGCTAATGTCAATAGGCTTACAGGAATCCTGCCTAGTTCTTCATAGCTCTGCTTATCTGGTAAGTGATTTAGGCAGTTTTATATTAGCAACTTTTTTTTATATATAATGCTTCCCACAATGCTTCGGCGGTGTCCACGTTCTGTAAATAACAGATGTTACTCATGGTACTCAATTTACCTACCATTGGGAGGGTGGAAGTCTGACTCGGACAAAAAACGGAAGGCTGCCTAGATTTAATTCCAATTCTTGCCTCTTTTTCTGACTACCTTACACTTTCTGTCTCATTATTTCACTCTTGCAAGTTATTTTGATCCCTGCTTTCTCCTTTTGTTTCTATTCTCCTATCTTTTCTCCCTCCTTCACAATTTTCTCTCTCTCTCTCTCTCGATCTGGGTTAAAGTAGTCTGATAATGAAAAATAAGTGACGCAGGGTAATTTAGACCCTTGTTGCGTGGCCAGCTGGCCACCAAGACAACAGAGGAAATGGCCTCAGTATCTCAAGCAGAGTTGTTTGTGTGGTGGCTTCACTGAAGAGATGGAGCTTTGCCAAGGGGCATCATGTTTGTTACATCTACTCAAGAAAGTATTTTGTTTTCAAAAGCAGTAGCTTATTTCCTGAAAACAAAACACAATAGCCTTGACACACAAATAATTCTCCCTAAACCTAGTGGCCATTGTATATTTCCCTTTAGAGGACAACTATGCCTTGTTATAACAGTCCTGGGAAAGGAAATCTAGGGATGGTTACCCTGCCCTAAGTAGGGCATGTCAACTGTGCTCTAACCAGAGCATTGCTACCATCACTATGATTTGATGACCATGTAGAGAAAAAAGACGTTTGATTAGATCAGAGGAGGTTGGGGTCTTATGCTGCACTTCTTATAATTCCACAGTGGGTCAAGCAGCTGCGTTCTCCAACATTTTGTGGTCAGACGAGTTGGATGCCCAAAATATCACTATTGAGGTTCTTCATCTAGTTTACCACTGATTTGGAGAGAGTTCTTATAAAATTAAGTAAGACACGACCGGGGCTACTAGGAAGTTGCCCCACTTTCTTATATCGTTTAGGTGAGTGTTCTAGTAAAGGTTGCAGTGAACCCTTTGATTTTTGTGACTAGGTGATGACAACTTTGTGTTTAAGGAAAAGGGTGGGATGAAAGCTGTTTGTTTTGGTGGCATAGTGGCAGGATATCGGTGTGTGTGCCGTGCTGCACTTGAGATGCTGGTACTGGGGAGGAGACTTGTTGTAACTTGATATGTCATAGGGAGGTTTAGTTGTATAAGCTTAAGAGAGAAAATAGAGTCAGAGAACTCCGAGGAGGCTTATTAGTGAGAGTAGAATTTGCCTTTCTAAGCTTTAGAATGGATGGTTCTGTGTTTTTCAAGAAAGATGACAAACATTGTTTGGAAAAGAATGTACAGACCCATTCAAACCTAGTTATGGGTACGTTGAAGGTTTCTGAATGTGCTTTAGAAGGTTGCCGTGGATAGTCGGAGATACAGAGGCGAAGCAGAAAAGTACAGAAAGGGTCATTGATCCTCTGTCTGCCATGATCCGGATAGTGGTCCAGATGGTGAGCAAGACACTATCTTACTGCATCATGGACATCACATAGGTCAATAGGTAAAACTCAAACATTACGGTGAGAATCTTGACAACTATGAGAGCTTTACCATGAACTGTAGACAGGAGGTTTTCTTCTTACCAATCTTATTAACTAACCTTTTCTAAGGCTGATAGCCAGCTATTACCGACACACTAAATTAGTAGAGTTTCAATGGCTCTATGTCTAAAGCTCAAACATATTACAGAAAAATAACACATTTATTTACTAATTTACCAGAAAGTTTAGATTCAATTGATGATATGAAGACAAGTAGTATGCTTCTTTATATTTGCTTCATGAGCCCAATCTCAAGAAAGAATTAGAACAAATACACTCCCCCATAAACAGTAGGAGAAAAATTGTTCTAAAACAAAACTTCATATTTTCCTAATCTCTGTTTAGATTCACCTCACTGGTACAATAGCTTGAATAGGCTTCTCCTCTTGCTGTTCTCTCACTCCAGCTAGAAGTCTTTATATCAGCATAACAGAACTAAGGGGCTGATTAGGATGGCGGGGAAACCACCACCAACAGGCTGTCGGTGGCGGTCTCCCTGCCATCCTAAGCAGGTTTTCAGCCTGCCAGATCTTGAAGGCGGGTGGTGTGCAGGCGGACGGAAAGCCCGACCGCCACGCATCCGACGGGCTCCTTGAGCCTGCTGGTGCTGCGCAGGGCCTCCCAATCCCTACAATGGTGGCAGTGCTACCAGGCACCGCCGAAGGGATTAGGATGGTCCCTCTCTGCCAGCCTTTCCATGGCAGTTCACCCGCCATGGAAAGGCTGGCGGGGATGGACATAGGGGGCCTGTAGCGGGCCCCCATCACCCCGGCCCTGTTCTTTGGGTTTGGGAGGGCACCTATGGCGTCCCCCAACAGATCCTTGTACCAAGTGACAGGCACTGCATGGTGCCTGTCATGTTGTACAAGGATGTGTTACACATCAATTTTTTACATTGCGGCAGGTGCTGCAGCCAGGAGTACCCGCCGAAATGGAAAACTTGGGCAATACGACCGTGGCGGTTCCATCGTAATTGGCCTGTGGGACCCCCAACACTTTGTTGGGCGGTTCCCAAATCCGCTAGGGTCCTCCATCCTCATCAGGTCATAAATCCTCAACTATAATTATACAAAACTTTGCACCATCCAATTGAAAATTTTAATTTATTTAAATGCTTTTAGCATTTTGTCTTTTAATCACAAAATTAAGCATAAAATAAATAAATGCTTAAATAACACAAAAAATAATTTAGCAAAATTTACAAAGACATAAAAACAGACAAAAAAATATACCACTCAGGAATTAAACTGGTTACCAGTCCTAACTTAAGGTTTCTTCTGGAAATTAAAAATATTCCATTATGGTGTACAACCTCAACTTTCACAGCAGGAGGTATTTGGTAACCACTATTTCCTTTTCAATGATTACGCTTCTAGTCTGCTTTCTCTAGTTACGTGTGGTAAGGCTACCACATGACTTCACCTAGAAATCATTTTTGTCTCATTCAAAAAGGTCGGCAATGTATTTCTCTTTTAACATTTATCAACCTACCCCTCTTATGTTAATGTCATTTAGTATGGTGTAAATTTCTCTTTCCTTTGCAAACTGTTTGACAGATATCATGCCATTGCTCTAGCTGCTTCATCAGAGCAATCACATAATAGTTCAAACTCATCCACAAACAATGCAGTTAGATTGCTCATAATTCGGAAGGTATCAGGTTCGTTGACTAGAAGTGAACAAACCACATAAGCAATCACCTAGGGAGGGACTCATAAAGACGACCAACAGCAGAAAAGGAGACGATAAAATATTCTAATACCCCAAACACTTACCATACAAAACCAATTCGAAATAAGAAAAGATCCACCATCAATGTTGTCTAAGAGATCACTGCCCCGTGTTTCACTTGCGCTGGTGATTGTAGGTGATGGGCTACCAAGATAAACGTTCGGCACCCTACACTTACTTTATACAGAGTGATGTCCAAATAGGTTTCTGTTGATTATTGCTTGCTGCACCATTCATCTAATGAACCATGCCAGCGTCTGGAAGGGAATGAAATCATGTGGCTGTGAATCGCCACAAGGAGCTTTGTTGCTACACCGGATTCGAGTTATAGTATACACACATTTTGTTCTTGCTGTAAATGCTTGAAAGGAAGTGACGTGATTTACCCCTTGCCCCTCAAGCTTATGACAAATATAATCTCTTGCATGAAAATGATCTGCCGGATATAGCTCATGATTAGACATTCTACTCCCCGTTACATAAGATATGGTCAATTACATTGACAACTGCTTCAAAGATATCTTATCACTATATGGATATTCGTAAAACAAGCAAAACATTTTTTTTTACCCCCCTAAGATGTGAATATGTGAGCATGAGGGGACTATTATTTTAATTGCCCTCAAACATGAGAACTCAGAGTCCGTTTCCGGGCAGGGATCCATGGCCACACCCATGCCCAGACGAAATTGACAATTCAGGAGTATTGAATATCCTGTACATGTGGTCCATGTTGGCAAATTTGAAACATAAGTTGAGGCTGTTCACTAAAGCTGCATGCAGCTCCCATTCCAGGGGTCAGCCAGTAGATGCTTATTCAAGGCTCTTGAATATGCCTGAAGTCTACTAGACTTCAGGGAAGACCACAGCTTAATTTGATAGTCCAGGGATTCTGAAGGAGCCCTGAAATCCTCCAGGTCACCTGGGTCAACACTGTTAGTATGGGTGATCCAAGGAGATCAAACAGGAGATCCCATACATGATTAAGCTGAATGGATAAGTTCACAGAAGGTTCCAGGGAATCCAGGAACTATGCTTCCGTCCACGGAGTAGTGCTTTACTGACCAGAAAGGCCCTCCTTTTAGCATGCAAGTTTTGGTTAGAGACACCCTGCATGGTGCATTACCTCTTAGCCTCCCCCTTCCTTTCAGGAACACACACACACTCCAAAGAGGTAGATGCAAATCAAAGAGGTGCTCCCCCTTTAACCCCTTGGCTACGGCGATAATTCCGCCACAGCGCTGGGGGGAAGGGGGGAAGCGCGGCGCCGCCATGCTCGTGACGGAACCACGGGCGAGCTGTGCTCATGGCGGCGTGGTTCCGTCACGACTCCGCCCACTCACTAATTCACCCGCACAGGCGGGGAATTAGTGCCACGTGGTCGGAGCGGCCGCAGCGTGATGGAACCACGCCATCATGAGCACACCCTGCCCGTGGCTCATGACGGCGTGGTTCCGTCATGTGCGGGGAAGGGGTTAATAAATGGAGAGGGGTTATGATACTTTGGGCATTCAAGCCGAACCACGTTATGTTTAAACATGGACATCAATTTGGTGTGGATATGTGTAGCAGCTATCCCTGTTGTGCTGTTTGCCACCACTGGCACTGCCCTGCTTACCCCTGTTCTTGGTGGGTATCAAGGTACAGTCAGGAACAAAAATCAACACACGCCAAAGAGGCCTGTTTACTTTTAATCAGTTTCCATTTCTACCCCTATCTATTCATCAACAAACGGTTCAAAGTGTGGAAAGGTTGTAATCTATGATGACATCAGGATTAACGGGTGCATTATCTCCCTTTTGATACCATGGTCATTTTGGTTAACTGGGCATGTATTTACAGTCATATTCCTAATAAGCTTTGTTCCCAGGCATTCAATAAATATAATACATTAAGAAATCATTTTTCTAGTTCAATATGTTGTGGTTGTGCAATTTTTCAGTGGGTAGCCACAAGAAGCTATCTTCATCATGACCAGTTGCCTAGCAGGAAGAGAAATTGCCCATGGGTTACGATCTCATTTCTGGATTTCAGCAACTGAACACAATAGGTGATCCTTCACAAATCCTTAACTCCCAATTACCTATTTCATTGTCTCCCTAATTGTACTCTCTCGTGGGCCTTTTGCCTAAACTTCAGCAGCAACTACACACTCTAGAGATTAAGCTTTGTTTTAAATTGTCTTTCTTTAATAATGACATACTATAATAATATTTTCATGTTACGTTACTAGGTTACTGTTGCTGGAAATAGTGCTTTCTGGAAAACTATGAACCAGATTTACAAACTGCATTTTGTATTATATAAAAATGTATACATTGTATTACTTAGTCAAAAATGTAATTCACAAACCTATAAGTGGAGATTGCCGCCTCTTAAATGGTTTGTGTGTAGAAAGTTCCATCCCAGTGGTGGTAGTGTTATGGCAAAATTAAGGAGGGGTTTTGGAAGGACATGCCATCCTTAACACATAACCACAAGAGATTAGGACCATGGCAATTCAATAAATACACTACTAAAGTTACTACAGTTGTAACAGAGTTAAAATAGGCGTAAATATATTCCAGCCCAGACTTGGAGTATGTCAAGCACCAAATATGGCCACCCATTGATTGGTACTGCATTTCACGTCCAGGGAAAACTGTGGAGGGAGACAATTAAACTACACCCCATAGTAATTAATGTTACATTATTCGATTAGTTCTACATTTAAATGATTTATCAATGTTTGTGACAATTTTAAAATGTTCCATAAGTCATATCTTCTTTTCAGGTGAAGAACTTGGGATAGGGGTACTTACAATACCCAGTATCGGTGGGAGGGGCAGGAATTATGTTTACCTGGTATGGTAAATACCTCACCTTTTTCTGACCTACCAGGAACCAAGGATCAAATTGGCAGATAAGGGGCACTGTAATTGTAGTTCTCTAATTGGCATATTTATACTTTAAAAAAAATCACGAAAATAAATTTTCATACAGCTGTGCAGGCAGTGGGACTTAGACCACTGTCAACTGGAGTGTGATTGGTTGCTTATGAATCGATACCTCCCAGGTAGCATCGTTCTGTCACCAACTACCTCCAATCTCAGTGTCTCTATACCTAGGGTGACCAACCGTCCGTAAATTTCACGGACAGTCCGTAATTTTGGCCGTCTGTCCGTTGTCCGTGAAGGATTCTTTAACGGACGCCATTTGTCCGTCATTTTAGCCGGGCCCTGGTCGCCTCAAGCTAAAGCGGCACAGCTTGTACCCACCTCCCTTCTTGACTCCCATGCTGTACCAAAGCTCAGATGCCCCGCGGCATTGGAGAGGCACAGCGGGATGGCAGCCCTGACACCTCCAGCCCTTGATGAGCTGTTAAGAGGTGCTTGAAGGTGACTAAGAGGGAGGGGCTGCAACTTCAGGAGCAGGGGCATCTATTCACATGCAAACAGCCCTGAATGCATCATGTCTCTGCTATTTAGAGGGGGGCTCACACATTCCATTTCTACCCAGGGCCCCAAACATCCGAGACTCGGCCAGATTACACCCCTGATTACACCGAGGCAGCACGAGCTTAATTACTGTCACTAAATTGTAAGCAAACCTCTGTTACAATAAAGAAAAGGCACAATCGCAGCCACACTGATTAACAAAGTTTGGAGGACAATCGGTTCAAGCAGTTCTCTTAGAGTATCTCCTGTAAGTACTATACATCACAGTGGGGGGTGGCATTTTGGACAGAGAGCCTCTTGTGCAGGAGGGGGCGAGGAGCCCAAGATGATACTAGAATACTGCATGCCCACCCCTGTGCCCACCCTGGTGGATCCTGTTCTCCCTCCTGTGATGGCTCTTGTCCCCCCTGTGGTGGATCATGTCTCTGCCCTGGCTGGTTTCTGTCCCAGTCCTGAAGTTCTTGATGGGCCTCTTCTCAAAAAGGCTCAGCTCAAAATTAATATGGAAAGGTGGGCGAGTAAGTAAGTGAAGGGATGGGTGGATGGCGGGATGAATTAGTGAAAGGATAAATGAATGAATGAAAGAGTGAATAAATGGATAATGAGAGAGGATGGATAGATTGAATGAGGGGAAGGATGGATGAGAGAAAATGTAAATAGCTGGATGTATGAGTGGAAGGGTAGCTGGATGATGGAAAAGATGGATGAGGGGAAGGATGGATGGATGAGGGGAAGGATGGATGTATGGATGGATGGATGGAGGGAAGGATGGGTGGATGAGGGGAAGGATAAATGGATGGGAAGGATGGATGGATGAGGGGAAGGATGGATGATGGATGAAAGGAAGGATGGATGAGGGGAAGGATGGATGGATGAGGGGAAGGAAGGATGGATGGACGAGGGTAAGGATGGATGAGGGGAAGGAAGGATGGATGGATGAGGGGAAGGATGGATGGATGGATGAGGGGAAGGATGGATGGATGGATGAGGGGAAGGATGGATGGAGGGGAAGGATGGATGGATGGATGAGTGGGTGAAAGGATGGATGGATGGAGGGGAAGGATGGATGGATGGAGGGGAAGGATGGATGGATGGAGGGGAAGGATGGATGGATGAGGGGATGGATGGAGGGGAAGGATGGATGATGGATGGAGGGGAAGGATGGATGATGGGGAAGGATGGATGGATGAGGGGGAAGGATGGATGGATGAGGGGAAGGATGGATGGATGAGGGGAAGGATGGATGATGGATGATGGATGATGGATGAAAGGAAGGATGGATGAGGGGAAGGATGGATGGATGAGGGGAAGGATGGATGATGGATGAAAGGAAGGATGAGGGGAAGGATGGATGATGGATGAAAGGGATAAATGAGGGGAAGGATGGATGGATGAGGGGAAGGATGGATGGATGAGGGGATGGATGGAGGGGAAGGACGGATGGATGAGTGGGTGAAAGGATAGATGGATGATGAGGGGAAGGATGGATGGATGGAGGGAAAGCATAGAGGGGAAGGATGGATGGATGGAGGAGAAGGATGGATGGATGAGGGGATGGATGGAGGGGAAGGATGGGTGGATGGATGAGTGGGCGAAAGGATGGATGGATGATGAGGGGAAGGATGGATGGATGAGGGGAAGGATAAATGGATGGGAAGAATGGATGGATGAGGGGATGGAGGGGGAGGATGGGTGGATGGATGAGTGGGGAAAGGATGGATGGATGGATGATGAGGGGAAGGATGGATGGATGGAGGGGAAGGATGGATGGATGACGAGGGGTAGGATGATGGATGGATGATGAGTGGGAGGGTGAAAGGATGGATGGATGGAGAGTGGGTGGGTGAAAGGATGGATGATGAGTGGGTGGGTGAAAGGATGGATGGATGGATAAGTGGATGGGTGGGTGGATGGTGAGTGGGTGGGTGAAAGGATGGGTGAGTGGATGGGTGGGTGGGTGGATGGTTGGGTGGATGATGGGTGGGTGGGTGGGTGGGTGGATGAGTGAAATGATGGATGGATTGATGGATTGATAAGTGCAAGGGTGAATGAATGGACGTATGAGTGAAAGGGTGGATGTAAGGATGGATGAGTGAGTGAAAGGGAGGGTAGATGGACAAAAGGATGAATAGATGTGTGAAGGAGTGAAATGATAGATGGATGAGTGATCGGGTCAATGGATGGATTCATGAGTGGATGAGTAGATGGATGGATGGGTGGATGGATGGATGGATGGAAGGAAGGAAGGTTGGCTAAGTGAAAAGGTTGATGGAGAGAGAAAGGGAGGATGGATGGATGACTAAAAGAGTGGATGGGTGGAAGGATTAGTAAGTGAAAGGATGGCTGGATTGGTGAAAGGGTAAATGGCTGGATGGATGAGTGAATGGATGGATGGGATGAAGAGTGGATGGATAAGTGTACAGATGGATAGGGTGAAAGGGTGGATGGATGGATAATGGATGGATGAGTGAAAGGATGGATGAGTGAAATGATAGATGGAAGGATACATGATGGATAGGTTTGCAAATGGTTGAATATGTTTGGAAATGGCTGGGCTTACTTATATACTATTGCCCGACCTCTGCGGTGTCTGTAAAACTTACCTATTGTCCTGAAGTTTTGTCCTGAATTTTGACCTCCTGTCCTGAATTTGTGTCCTGAATTTCGACCCTTTGTCCTGAATTTTTACACTCACCGTCCTGAATTTGCACCAATGCCAGTTGGTCACCCTATCTATACCCCTGGGAAAAAGATAATGCCATCTATAATATTGCCGCTAAAGTCAACTCAGCTCTTGAAACTCTCCACCACCCAAACTATGCGGTGAGTTGCACGACACAACGAAAAAATAACCCTGTGGTGTGTACAGTGCTGGACTGGCCTGTCGGACACTCTGGCGCAACCAAATGGGTCGCATTGAAGGGGCCAGAGGGAAGGCCGTGCATTGTGTCCCCCTTACAGCCCATTGGACCATAAACGGGCCCCTTTTACATCAGCATCAGGCTGCCCGACAGGCCAGTTCAACATTGGGTGTGTACTCGATCGAATCAGCCTCATGGCTTGGTCTCCGAGCTGGCCTCGGCCCCCACTCGTCTCTCTGCCACTGGCGGGTCCTAGGAAGGCGCACAATGCCCCTCGCGGCGCTGGAAAACTGAGATGGCTGCAAGAGACAGCAGGCCTCGTTCCCTGAAATGGAGACGCGGGGCCTGAAAAAGCAGCGCCGCCTGATTCTCTTTTTCCCAGGGAGTCAGAGATTCCCACCTGCTCCGATTTCCACCTTCTATCGGGCAGGTTTTGTTCGCAGCGCCCCCGGGGGGCTGGAGGCTGTCCTGGTTTGGACTCAGTTACACTCTCTCTTCTCTGGCCCAAGGGTCGAGGGGGCCTCGCGGAGTCCTTCACCTGCCGCTGGCATGCTCGCGTCCTATCAATCACTTGCCTTTAACACTCCAGTATTTATTATATGAACGAACAACGCACCACCTGCCGCTGTACAGCCAGCCCTCTCTCCCCTCGAGTATTCCTCACACGAAGACCCTGTGCGCATGCGCCATTCCCATGCTTATACTTTTCTTTCTCCTTCTCTCTTTTCCTATCCTTTACCATCCCTCATTCGAGTTTTCCAGGTGCCTCAATAATGTCACTACGGACACAGTGCTGTGCTTCCCACCTGGGTTCTCGTTTCACAACCGAGTGCATTTTGGGAGTTGCAGTCCTGGAGCTCTCCCGTTAATCTATTGAAACCCTAGAACGGTGATGATTTGTTAAAACAGCATCCCAGGGCTGGAGCATTGCAACACAGGTGTCACGAAGCCATCTGCCATCCCTACCTCTTTCTCTCTCCATGAGTCACGGTGCCTGGTCTGCAATTGCCCTTAATACTGGACCCCCCCCCCCACCCCCCCTTCTTCTTGGCCTGTACTTGTGCCCTGTGTCAAGGACAATATCTGTTTGTTCATGTTAGCCTAACCCTCTTCCAGGCCCCGGGCACTTTCCCCATAGGTCTCAAGTTTCCACGTTCCATTTATGAATAGTTATTTAATTGTATAACATTGCATGCTGGGATTTATAGTGCTCTTCAACCTGTAATAAATCTAGGACTACAAGTCCCAAAGTTCAGTGACAATTCCTGAATTGGATGGGGTGCTCACACGTGGAACAGGGAAACATGGGACCTCTGATTTCCTTATTTCTGAGAGGAAAACATTCACTTACCTCTATCTGGGCTCGTTATTGAATACAGAAAAAAGTGCTGCAAATAAAAATCATGATATATCCCTGTCATGTTACTCCCAGAAGCCTACCAATCAACCAACGATTATTAGGCCACCCATGTCATCTAACCAATCAGGGCTATCCAAACACAGCCAGATACAACAATAACATCTCAGACACCTTCTACATCTCAAAAACGTCTTAGAATTGAGTGAGCCTCCGAACCAACAACAACTTTGCATACACACAGATACTAAGGGGCTTATTTACAAGAGGCCTGCCCCACCGCAGTGTCACTCTTTTGACGCTTCGGTGAGGCAGGCCTTTCAGCCATATCTTTGAGGCGTCGCAAAACCACCCTGCGTGGCTTTGCAAGGCCTCATAAATATGGAGTAAGGAAGGAAAGGAAGCCCAAAATTCACATAAATAGAAAAGATGAATTTTCCAGGTCTGATTTTTCAAGCAATTCCAGGACACTGGTCACACGAGAAAATGCCTTGAAACCACAGCCAAAGGATGTTTATTCCCTAAGCATAGTATCTTGCTGGTATCTTTGGTGACCTTTGAATATGAACTATGTCCTCCTGCTTAGTTTTGCCACAAGATACTTGCCAAGGGCACTTTATGAAACATGATTCATTGCACGTAATTTTCGTGACAGTACTGTTTATTTCGTTAAAGAAATTAGGATTTTGCGCACCCCTTATCATAAGTAAATGAAGGACTCTGCTTTTGTCTTTGCAATAATACCAGTTGATAGCCCTCAACCCACCAGTACCCCATTATTCTTTGTACACACACCTCCTGCTAACCAGCTCCATTACAGTGTATGCTGGAATCTCAGTAATTCTAAATGTACTTAGCTCAGTTTGATTCACTAGTGATTTGATGTACATCCCTCTTTCCTTGCTAGATTGTTGGGGGGTTAACATGTCTACAGCAAAGTTCTATTTAACCTGCAAGTTCACAACTTCGAGTCCCTAAGTGGCAAGTCAGCTGTTTCTCTTTTTGAAGTTGATTCGATGAAAATGAAAGGATTCAGATATTCATATAAATAGCAAATGGTGGTACCCTTTGACAGAATATGCACCAAAACCCTCTTTATGATTGTTGTACGATTGCAGATGACAAAGTTGATAAACCTTCCTGAAGACGTTATTAATATCTGTAGACTCTATTCAGAATTACAAAAGAATTTGATATTTTCGTTCGTTACATTGCACATTTTTTTATTATTATGATACTTTATTAGAACTGTATTTTTGAGTGACATCTCTTCTCTATTTCCTTTTATTTGATGTCCTCCTTTTTTGCCTGTCCTTATAGTCACATAATTTAGAACTGCATTTTATAATATATTATGAATAATTGTTCATGTTATTGGATTTCTGGTCTTAAATTGGATCGCAATTATAGTTATGTTTTATTTATTGTAATGTTTATTCTTAATAAAATTAATATTTATGAAACTTAAAAAATGATGGATAGTTAGGAAGTCTAAACATATGTGTAGAAGGAACATTCCCTATCCTGCTAAAACGCAAAAAAACCCCAAAAACTGCTGAATATAGATGACAACTGGTATTTTCCCTTCTCTCTTCCTCTCTCATTACAGCAAAATAGTTTGACATTTTTTGATTGTGAACTTCCAGGTAGTCGCCAATCAACTTATAAGCATTTAACTCTTCTCTTAGGCAGAAAGGGTGTAAAGTGTTGTTTAAAAAAAATGAAAGCTATATCTGCAGGTGCTGATAACAAACCGACAGCAAGCAATTATGCTTGATAATGGCTTCCTTTTTTTTCCCTGCCCTATTGTTGTTCATGTGTTATTCCCCATTCCAGGGACAAAACCTAAACATATCCTGGACTTATATTTGGGAATACTGGTTGGCCACATGGCATCCCCTCGCTTATATCCCAATTCTCTATAATGCGGGCCCATTTGTCTGAAATCGTTCATTTAGTTAAAGCTTCTGGAACAGTCGCATGCAGTAACATTTTCTTGACAGCTTGCAAGACAGCTATTGGATATTTGGTGCTGCAAGGGTAAATGGGCTTTCCCAGCGGCAATATCTACCATTCCTGTTTATAATCTGCAACACACAGCCTTTCCTTTGATTTCAACGTTTTAATGGTGCTCCACATTAAATATTTTGTCTAACTAACGTGGAAACAGCATTGCTGCCCTTTGAACTAGTTCTGGGTGAAATTTTTTATATTACATAGACCATAAAATACATTCACCCCAGCACTAGTTCTAATGACAACCCTCCCTAGAACGAATTAATTTTTCTCAACAAAGCTTTAACAATTCACTGCCTTTTGTTCCTACTAAGTTCCTCAGTGAACTTCTTTAACAATGCTGCATTTTGTAAATGATGGACAAAACATTATCTTGCTGGAGACGTGGAAAAAAAACTTTCCGCTACAAACACAAGCGATTGAAAGAGCTTTTAGAGGTAAAGATAAGGCGGCCAGCACGGATCAGGGTTGGTGAGGTGGGGGACGTAACAAAAAGAAAAAAATTACCTTATTGCTGCGTCCCGTGCCTCTCCTCCGTCAAACTCGGATGAACCAGGAAGCACTGCTAGGCTCCCCTGACCAATCAGATTGGTCTGAGCGCCGTGGTTCGGCGCTCAGATGTGAGCGCCGGGGCTCGGCGCTCAGATGGGAACTGGGGACCTGGGCACGTTCTCCATGAAGAACATGCAAAGTGCGCATGACTGTTTGGCCGGCCCGAGAGGGCCGGTCAAACCACCACTGCGCACAAGGGAGTGGGCAAACCACTCCTCCCCTGGTCTGAGAGCAGAGCAGCCCCGCTCGCCCGCCACCTGCAAAGCAGATGTTGACAATAAAATGAGAATAACATCACGTAATTATAATTTTATTGTTCCTTAGTTACACTGCTTAAAAGCAATGTACCTGCAGTCGTGGAGGAGCTCAAAGTAGAATCTTCTCTATGTATGGACCTTTAACGCGGATTGAGGCTAAAACCATAAATCCAGTAAGTATTTCAATGACAGTGAAGCAGAATTTTCCCACAGGAACCACAGAGAGGAACATTTTTCCAAACTATAAAGGGATATTAACAGAGTATCTCCAATAAAATTGTTAAACATAAATCGATAATCGCTTGAATAAAGCATATGTGAACATAGTGAGGGCAAGTCAATAGGCGAATGCCAGAGCACTTTATTAAAAGAAGGAATATGCAAATGTTGGGATTTTCGGTTTTCCTGAAGGGAATCTTCCTAATGTGACTCGAAGGTAAAAGGTGAATCGTGGAAATTCAGAAGCTGCAGGTGTCAGAAAATATAAAATGCAAGTAGAACCAAGTGAAGGTTCTGATTAGAATAAGAAGGAATGTGCTTGCTCTCTTGAGTAACACTATGAGCAGAAAGTTGAAGAGCATCAGGTCTCAAGAGAGGGAGAGGGATGTTCACTTCCAAAGGTGGACGGGGGCAAGTCTAACTAAAGACAAAGCATACAAATAAATCATTAAATTCAAGAGAAAACACATTTCCCACAGTTCCCACTATAACAAGTACCAATCAGAAATCAGTGTTTCCAATGTACTTGGTGTCACCCTCCTTCTCACGAATAATACAATACCAGATTCTTCCATCATCGTGGCCTTTACGATGACTCAACAAGGAGTATCCACCTCCTCTGCCTCCCATTCCATGCTGTGCTGAGAATCATCATTCAACTAATAAATTGCAAAAAGACATGACTTTCACACAGCAAGCTAACCGAAAAAACATTATGATGAGAAAACGTGATTAGTGCAAGAAACATAAAGAAAGTTATGGACCCCAAGCACAAATACAATGTTTACTATAAAATGGATTCGGGTTCCTAGGACCACGAATGTCAATGTCAAGCTGCTTATATCCCAACTATAGCTAAATCGAAAACATATACATCACTTGTTCTCACTAAATCTAAATGTAATATAATGTGTGCACATATATAAGTAATGATTAAGCATGTTGCAAGTAAACATAATATAAAGCGCAAATAAAATATGCTAACTTTGCGTCACCACTGCTAATCTCTGTTTTAACCCCTTCGTTCTCTCCTGCATCTCGTTTACAGAATCTAGAAGCAGCCGGAGCATTTGAACTGCAGATCAAGATGGTCCAAAATTACAGAGGTTTGCTGGCCAGTGGCGAGTGCTGCAAGGGCGGCACTCCACCTTGTCTTAGAGATGAGTGCAGCACCTACTTCCGGGTTTGCCTGAAGGAGTACCAGCTTCGCGTGGTGCCTGGCGGGGCCTGCGTCATGGGGACGGGCTCTACGCCAGTGCTGGGAGGCAGTACTTTCACCATCAGAGCCAGGCATGGAGATGGAATCCTTGGGCGTGTGCATATCCCGTTTCATTTTGCGTGGCCGGTAAGGCATTTTCTATTTCTGAGACTTGTTTACATTTCATTGGTTTGCTGTATTTGAAGGGCGCCTTCAATGTGGCTTGAAAAGTGTCTCTTGTAGAAATATATTGATTTGAATAGCACCCTGAAGAGAAATGCTATACAAAGTTTCCAGAAATAGCACTGCTTTTTAAAGTGTTTGGTAACAAAAATAAAGATGCATTTAGGAAGGTGAGCAGGGATGGTATTTGCTTGAAACCAAATTTTGCTCCCGCTTGATCTTGTCTTCTATAATTGTCTCTGTATTGAAAATTTGGAAAGAACGAGATGAAGGTGAAGGGGGCTAGATTAAGGGCTGGCATGAAAAGAAAAATAAAGAAAAAAGCTGATAGGAGTGCTAACAGCCTTCAAAACAAGCATTGGCATAGCCAATAGGTCTCGCCTTTGGGGCTGTATAAGTGTTTAGCCAGAGCTATTGACTTTGCCAATGTCTTTAAGCTGTGCTGACGAGAAGTGTGGTTGCTGTGCAGCATGCTGAAAAGTTATAATAAAAAAGTGTCAGAAGCATTTTTTTACCTTATATATGACCAAGAAGGCTTAATGTACTGAACGACCATATTGAAAAAAAGTATTTACAATAACAAATGTCATCAGTTTTGTTTTGTCCTGATATTGTATTGTAAGTTGTTTTGTGGGGGGGGGGGGTGTTAAGGTTTCAGCTACCAACACACCCAGCCAGGCTTAGCAGCCATTACTGTAATGCAGACAAGTGACCTGGAAAGTCCCCTCATGGAATCACACACTGAGTGCTAATGCAGCCCCTCCCCCGCAGACAGTCATGGAATCACACACCGAGGCCTGATGGCGCAGATGGCCCTGCGGTCTGGACTTAACGGAATAATCGCTGCTTGAAGCCGGGGTGACCTCGCCCAAGCCCTCTGCTTCTGGAGCTCCCCCATAATGATGTTACACAGTCATTTATGTAAGGTGCACCACAAATTGAATTGTGTCTTAGTACCTACAGAGTAGATGCTAAGTTATGTCTTTATTATGTTATATCAGACTTGTACAACACGTCATTGTAACCAGTGAGGCCCTGTCAGGATGAGGGCAGGAAGCTGCAGCTTTGGTTGCAAGGTGTGTGTTTGTAGGAAATAACTTCTATGGGAATAGTTTGGTGTGGTGCACGAAGTCCTGATAGGTCATCTATTCTAGTCATGTCATGGTGAGCTCGAGGCTGTCGGTGTGCAGGAAGTGAGGGTAGAGTGAATTTCACTGGTATTCTGCAACCTGAGTGACTGTGCGACCCAAGGGAGCAGGTAAAACAGTAAACACAAATCTCTGTTAATCAGCGGGCGCTTGGAAGCAAAAGAGAAGGCGCAGCCACACAAACACAATACCATTATACTAACATGCGATAAAGTCATTTATCCATTAAGTGTGACATCACAACACACCAATGATGCTACATTGGGCGATAATGAAAATTAAGGGGAACTCGGGAGACAGAGGTGACCGGAGAGGCATGAAAGACGGAGGGCGGAACAGGGACGGGGTGAGCACCGAGCCTGTAGCGTTTTCAGGTGAGACCTATAAATGAAGGGGAACTCGGGAGACAGCAAAGAAAGGGGAAGAATGGAGTAATAACAAGACGGGGCAGAGTAAGAGAGACAAACAGAGTGAGGGGTAATTAGAGAGAGAGAGAGAGAGAGACGGGAGAGGAAACAGACGAAGAGCAAGATACAGGGGGAGAGGGCCAGAGGTGACCGGAGAGGCCTGAAAGAAGGAGGGCAGAACAGGGAACTATACCAAGTTAGCTGGGGACCATGGGAGCACCGAGCCTGTAGCGTTTTCATGTGAGTTACAAGGAGATCACAGGGCTGGCTGATGAGGCGCAAGCCGCACTGCTGGGAGATTAGAGGCCCGCACGCCGGGGAAGGGCGTCTGCCTGGGAGGCCGTACTGCTGGGAGATCAAGGGGCTGCTGTGAGAAGGAAAGAGGCGCTACAGGGTCAGTGCTACATTTTTGAAAACAAAAAAGACTAGCGGAACAAAGAGGAGGAAAATAGAGTACAGAAAACAGGCAGATAACACAGATTGGCGGGGTCACAATCACCTTCTAAAAAGCGCACACATTTCCATTAGTGGGATTCACAAACGACGCTCTGCATCCAAATATTGCACAACTTTCAGTTTAATGCGTGCCAGGCGAGAACTTTTCACCCTTAACTGATTTCCAGAAATAGACAGGCAGACAAATGCATGAGGCGTAACCAGCACAATAAAATAGACCTTCGCTGTGCGCTGAAAGAGATGAATTTGTAGGAACGTTTTTTGCGGAGGACACAGCGATTGAGGCAGCAAGGTATCGACTGTGCGTAAGAAATTAGCACCATTATGATAGCTCAGGGTATCGTATGACGTGTACGAAAGGGCGCCAACATTGTACGCTTTACTGTCGAAGCACACATTATAGCCGCGAGGTTGGCCTGGTGTCCTCTTCTCAGCGGCGCTTGAGTGAGTGCTCTGGCAAGGAGCGGAAAGTTGTGCAAAACAAGCAACAAAAACACGTGCCACCCCGAGACGCGCTCTGTGGTGGGGGATGGGGAGGAGCATTAAAGCGCAAGACAGAGAGGCGGAGCGAGGCGCGCGCACTTGTGCGCGTAACTGCAAGCTCTAGGCCGCCACAAGCAAAAGCGTGTGGTAGCATTTTCTGAAGTCCACTCACTAAATGTCTCGCCAGAGCAGCACATGCGCTGGCTCAGTCGAGATCTAAAAAGCGTTCACACACACATTTCTTTAGACCGTAGTCATATGGAGACTGCTGCAAGGCGCTCTAACAATCTCTGGAGATCTGCACCCTGTGAGTGGGCCCAGATTGCACATGCTAAAGATACGCCCTGAGGATGCATGAACCTTTCTTAGTGTCTTAGAGGAGTCGGTGGTTAGTGATAGAAATCCATTTTGACTGCTGTCGTCTATAACTGGTAGACCTGCCAATTTACCTGGTGCTACCTTGTGTCACAGGATATTATCTCTTTTCACACGGTTACCCAGTGAAGAGCTAATAATACACAGTGAAAGGGAAGAAGGGCTGGAAACCTCTGAAATGAGGAGGTTTCCAACTCACCTTTGGAGGTTCTGGACAAGCAATGCTCATTAAGGGGTTTGAACATCGGTGACAGCCTGAGAAATCTTTTGTGGTTTTTTTAGGTGGAGGAACATTTGGTGGCATAAGGATGCAAATGTTCCTCCTAGACAGTATCCTTACACTCTATGGCTCTCATTGTGAGTTGGCATATGAAATAGTTATTGCACATGATACAATTTGACTCCCATGAGTCAAAATTTATCAGATGCAAGAAATATAATCCCCCATAATGAGGAATACCCTCCAAATTTTGGTGCTGAAGTTTCCAAAATCTTGCTGCCTCAGTAGTTATTGCAAAAAACACAGTTGATGGACAAAATGTAGAACAATGTCATACATTCACCCCAGTACAAGGATCTGGGCCTAAATCCATCGTTTTTTTGCACTCCACACCACCCTGGGTTAGACACTGGCTATATGCAAATCAGCTCTGACCCTGTGCCTCATGGGAACAATCCAGTCCGAACTACCAAGCCATGTCTTTCCCAGACCGGAATCAAGCATCCAAGGACCGGTTTCTGGCTATCAGCCTTCATCAGCCTGGATAGCTTGACTCCAGTGATGTGGAGAGCCTGGGACTCACGTCTGAGCATACCCAGCCCACTCGGGGTGAAAATTGCAAAAAACACAGTTGATGGACAGAATGTAGAACAATGTCATACATTCACCCCAGTACAAGGATCTGGGCCTAAATCCATCCTTTTTTGCACTCCACACCACCCTGGGTTAGACACTGGCTATATGCAAATCAGCTCTGACCCTGTGCCTCATGGGAACAGTCCAGTCCGAACTACCAAGCCATGTCTTTCCCAGACCGGAATCAAGCATCCAAGGATCGGTTTCTGGCTATCAGCCTTCATCAGCCTGGATAGCTTGACTCCAGTGGTGTGGAGAGCCTGGGACTCACGTCTGAGCATACCCAGCCCACTTGGGGTGAAAATTGCAAAAAACACAGTTGATGGACAGAATGTAGAACAATGTCATACATTCACCCCAGTACAAGGATCTGGGCCTAAATCCATCGTTTTTTTACACTCCACACCACCCTGGGTGAGACACTGGCTATATGCAAATCAGCTCTGACCCTGTGCCTCATGGGAACAGTCCAGTCCGAGCTACCAAGCCATGTCTTTCCCAGACCGGAATCAAGCATCCAAGGACCGGTTTCTGGCTATCAGCCTTCATCAGCCTGGATAGCTTGACTCCAGTGGTGTGGAGAGCCTGGGACTCACGTCTGAGCATACCCAGCCCACTCGGGATGAAAATTGCAAAAAACACAGTTGATGGACAGAATGTAGAACAATGTCATACATTCACCCCAGTACACGGATCTGGGCCTAAATCCATCGTTTTTTTGCACTCCACACCACTCTGGGTTAGACACTGGCTATATGCAAATCAGCTCTGACCCTGTGCCTCATGGGAACAGTCCAGTCCGAACTACCAAGCCATGTCTTTCCCAGACCGGAATCAAGCATCCAAGGACCGGTTTCTGGCTATCAGCCTTCATCAGCCTGGATAGCTTAACTCCAGTGTTGTGGAGAGCCTGGGACTCACGTCTGAGCATACCCAGCCCACTCGGGGTGAAAATTGCAAAAAACACAGTTGTTGGACAGAATGTAGAACAATGTCATACATTCACCCCAGTACAAGGATCTGGGCCTAAATCCATCGTTTTTTTTGCACTCCACACCACCCTGGGTTAGACACTGGCTATATGCAAATCAGCTCTGACCCTGTGCCTCATGGGAACAGTCCAGTCCGAACTACCAAGCCATGTCTTTCCCAGACCGGAATCAAGCATCCAAGGACCGGTTTCTGGCTATCAGCCTTCATCAGCCTGGATAGCTTGACTCCAGTGGTGTGGAGAGCCTGGGACTCACGTCTGAGCATACCCAGCCCACTCGGGGTGAAAATTGCAAAAAACACAGTTGATGGACAGAATGTAGAACAATGTCATACATTCACCCCAGTACAAGGATCTGGGCCTAAATCCATCGTTTTTTTGCACTCCACACCACCCTGGGTTAGACACTGGCTATATGCAAATCAGCTCTGACCCTGTGCCTCATGGGAACAGTCCAGTCCGAACTACCAAGCCATGTCTTTCCCAGACTGGAATCAAGCATCCAAGGACCGGTTTCTGGCTATCAACCTTCATCAGCCTGGATAGCTTGACTCCAGTGGTGTGGAGAGCCTGGGACTCACGTCTGAGCATACCCAGCCCACTCGGGGTGAAAATTGCAAAAAACACAGTTGATGGACAGAATGTAGAACAATGTCATACATTCACCCCAGTACAAGGATCTGGGCCTAAATCCATCGTTTTTTTGCACTCCACACCACCCTGGGTTAGACACTGGCTATATGCAAATCAGCTCTGACCCTGTGCCTCATTGGAACAGTCCAGTCCGAGCTAACAAGCCATGTCTTTCCCAGACCGGAATCAAGCATCCAAGGACCGGTTTCTGGCTATCAGCCTTCATCAGCCTGGATAGCTTGACTCCAGTGGTGTGGAGAGCCTGGGACTCACGTCTGAGCATACCCAGCCCACTCGGGATGAAAATTGCAAAAAACACAGTTGATGGACAGAATGTAGAACAATGTCATACATTCACCCCAGTACAAGGATCTGGGCCTAAATCCATCGTTTTTTTGCACTCCACACCACCCTGGGTTAGACACTGGCTATATGTAAATCAGCTCTGACCCTGTGCCTCATGGGAACAGTCCAGTCCGAACTACCAAGCCATGTCTTTCCCAGACCGGAATCAAGCATCCAAGGACCGGTTTCTGGCTATCAGCCTTCATCAGCCTGGATAGCTTGACTCCAGTGGTGTGGAGAGCCTGGGACTCACGTCTGAGCATACCCAGCCCACTGGGGTGAAAATTGCAAAAAACACAGTTGATGGACAGAATGTAGAACAATGTCATACATTCACCCCAGTACAAGGATCTGGGCCTAAATCCATCGTTTTTTGCACTCCACACCACCCTGGGTTAGACACTGGCCATATGCAAATCAGCTCTGACCCTGTGCCTCATGGGAACAGTCCAGTCCGAACTACCAAGCCATGTCTTTCCCAGACCGGAATCAAGCATCCAAGGACCGGTTTCTGGCTATCAGCCTTCATCAGCCTGGATAGCTTGACTCCAGTGGTGTGGAGAGCCTGGGACTCACGTCTGAGCATACCCAGCCCACTCGGGGTGAAAATTGCAAAAAACACAGTTGATGGACAGAATGTAGAACAATGTCATACATTCACCCCAGTACAAGGATCTGGGCCTAAATCCACGTGTTTTTTGCACTCCACACCACCCTGGGTTAGACACTGGCTATATGCAAATCAGCTCTGACCCTGTGCCTCATTGGAACAGTCCAGTCCGAACTACCAAGCCATGTCTTTCCCAGACCGGAATCAAGCATCCAAGGACCGGTTTCTGGCTATCAGCCTTCATCAGCCTGGATAGCTTGACTCCAGTGGTGTGGAGAGCCTGGGACTCACGTCTGAGCATACCCAGCCCACTCGGGGTGAAATATGCAAAAAACACAGTTGGTGGACAGAATGTAGAACAATGTCATACATTCACCCCAGTACAAGGATCTGGGCCTAAATCCATCGTTTTTTTTGCACTCCACACCACCCTGGGTTAGACACTGGCTATATGCAAATCAGCTCTGACCCTGTGCCTCATGGGAACAGTCCAGTCCGAACTACCAAGCCATGTCTTTCCCAGACCGGAATCAAGCATCCAAGGACTGGTTTCTGGCTATCAGCCTTCATCAGCCTGGATAGCTTGACTCCAGTGGTGCGGAGAGCCTGGGACTCACGTCTGAGCATACCCATCCCACTCGGGGTGAAAATTGCAAAAAACACAGTTCGGGCTGGACTGTTCCCATGAGGCACAGGGTCAGACTGATTTGCATATAGCCATGTCTGAACTGGGGTGGCAGAGTGGGCTAAAGAACGGTGATGGATTAAACCCAGATATTTTGACTGGGTGTGAGTGTTTGATTGGTTCAGATGCTCCGTCCATTACCACCCCCTTTTGTATCAGTAGTTATTGGACATTTTCTCCCATTAAATATCAGCACAGTTGATTTGACAAAATGTATTTTGATATGCAATTTTTATCGCAAAGCTCATGAGTTTCTGTACATATCAGAATCTAAAGTTACTCCCTCTGTACACTTGACTCTCTAAGTGCAGCTTGGGTGAGCAGTCAAGGCCCACTCCAGTAAGGATTAGGAGGTTGGAACTCAGATACAGTATGGCACTCTTTAAACTCAATGCCCAATCACAGCCTTATGTTTTTGTTTTTTTAAAGAAACAATTTTTATTTACAAGTTGTAATGGTTTTATTTTACAAAAAAGCTAACTAGGATGGGTGAACCTACTGATAAATACCCATTGATAAGGAAGACATTTTGGAAATTGATAAACGTTGATCCGAAAAGGTCAGTGACCAATAATTTTAGCATTGATCATGAAATCTGGGAATGTTTATTTATTTATTTATTTATGCTGGTGATGCTGCAATTCCTCTTTACACAAGTATAAGATTTGCCTGGCTGCCACCCATAAAGTGCAACACCACATCTGTCAAGTTGATCCTTATGGTGAATCAGATAATCTAGAACCTCTGGCACCTCTTCTAACTGGCTGAAGATTTTAATTTGCTTAGTTAAGTACTCTCAGTCGATGGGACTGATGGGCTACCTTGTAAAGTCTTGAAAAAAGGAGACCTACTTGATGGGCTAATGTCTTAATACACCGACCAAACAAATACCTTGTGGGGTTAGATACATGTTGACAAAAGGATGATTAAGCCTCACATGGAAATGAACCCTATTTTGCAATGTGTTGTCCCTCGAATAAGCTATTAGTTAAGGGATTACATTTGTAGATCTTTAACTGGACCTAAAAGACTGGTGCTGTACCAAGAGGCTAGATTTCATTTTAGAAATATTTGTAAACTCTGCATAATATATTGTTGGTCTCAGGGCTTTTAAAGGAATCTGTTAATAAGGAAACCCCAAATCATTATTGCTGTTTTTTGAATTTTGAAAACAGAAGTTAAACCTGTAGATTGGTACTCTTGTGGGGCATGTTGAAGCTAATGGTCAATCCCTCCCATCTGCTTCAGGTGATTGGGGCACGTTGTTGTAATACATGGGTTACCGTTCCATCTGGACCAAGCAAGACATTTACTTAGTGTTTTCTGGCTACTCATGGCGTGTAGCAGGGATGCTTGCTTGCTTCTCTACTGTTTCATGTTTTTTAATTGCCGGTTTCAGTGCCATCTTAACATCTCAGGATAATTATCGTCATAACTGTGGGAGAGTGATGCCTGTTCTGTTGTATGTCAATGACACTGCTATTTGTAACCACACTAATACTAGTCTTGTATGCTCTTGTGACACATGAGTATTGGATTTGTAAATATTATGCTGAAGATAAACCAGACGAAGAGAATGGTCTTCAGTGAAAAGTCTCATAAATGAGCATTTTCGACAAGTGGTGAAAAAAATCGAAGAATCTGCTCATTTGGGAGTATTGTTCAATGGTACTAAGGGGGCCTCTGTTGAGGAAGACCAAGCATTCCCTTGTAATTACTTCTGTCCTTGCTTTAATCCGATTTAATATTTGGTGTGGTGGCTTCTTTTCGTTAGTTGCTGCTAAGTGAAATAGTGGTATGGCAGGTTTGGTGCTCACTGGTTTGGTGGAGTTGGAGGAATGAGAACCTTGATACCATAGAAGACATGCTTTCGAGAGAAACCACTACACTATGGAAATCAGTACCAATGCAGTTGTCAAGGATGGAGCATGGTTTTACTTCTGCCAAGTTTTGAGTCTTTAGGTAATTATAATGATGTACTAAGATCTTCCTAACACATGTAGCATGGAATCACACGCCATGGTCCTTCCCAATATGATTTCTAGATATCTAAATAGAAGAACCGAAATTCATAGCAATCTGCAACCAAGTATACTTTCAGCCAAAAGTTAATTTTCTTCACGCACTTATTTAAAAATGTTTTTGGGAAAGAGAGTGATCTTACCTTTATGGCCGACCTCTGTCATATGAATGTGCCATTATCCTATGCAATGTATGTTACCAATCTGAGTTTTGTATGAACTATTACCCTGAGGATCGACGTGTCCAATTATTTTTTAGATTGGGTCAGCTTCTGGTATTGGAAAGGATGTCACACTTGTTACCTTGATTTGCTCGACTGAAGATTTTTGAAGAGGAAAATTCTGAGTTGCTTTGAGATTTCTATTGCTTGTGTCACTGAATATGCTTCAATTTGTCTGCCATGGTTCTTTGCAATAAGAAAACGCATTGCTTTCTTTTCTCTTTTCTTAAATGTTGTTAAATTGGTTTATTAAATTTTGCTGCTTGCATTTTTTGTTTTTGTATTTTTAACCCAACTCAAAAGTACATTCAAATAGAAAAAAAATAAGTTGTAAAGGAAGGTACTTGAAATTAGAAACACCGGATTAAACTAGGCCTTAGATCCTTCTGAGACTCAGATATATCACAAGCAGTTTTTTTGTGCTCACGCGGTAAGGCATTTTACTCAAATAATATGTTGCCGATATAGAGTGTTATATTATTGACCAGAGACTGTAAGTATCCTGCGATCTTTACTCAGCGAGCTTGTACTACGGGGCGTGTTCCTCAGCAGCTCCAAGTGCGAGACAGAATGTTAAATCATTATCAGAGGTGCTATGCAATGTATGCTTTTTGTCCTAGAGTCTCAGCGGCCTGGAGTTCAAGAGATTGTCCACGCTAATAATTGTTTCTGGTTGTCAACTGAATCTGGTCTTAAATTCAAAATTCCAATGTATGTTTCATTTAACATAAGTAGCTCTTATTATACAAAAGGTTGGAGACCCCTGTTCTAGAACAACACATCAAAATCCATCCTCTCCTACCCACAATGTATTATTGGGGTTATTCTTATATCAAAGACTCACAACAGAGCCAGCGGGAAAGAAGGCTCCCCAAGAGTAACCTTTACAGGCTCATATCTCATTAGCAACTGGTTGTGGTCAGATACTTCTGGTGGCTGAGGCTCTAAGGGGGCCCAAGGCATACACTCATGCACTGGACCATTGGGTCTCACTTGAAACTTGAGGCAGCACTGGTTTACGGTTAGGGCTCCCCAACTGCACCTTTAAAGTCCTGTGGCTATATGTCTTTGGGACAGTGTGTCGTAGGCTGATGGTTCAAATGATTTCACAATCAGGGAGTTACCCATGATCTATGTGGTACACCCCCAGACCATAGAGTGAATCAGTGTGTGTGTATTTGAGTCAGGTTTTTGTGTGAGTGTCTGCGTGATAACAGAAATAGGGCCTGTCAATCAATCAGGCAATCAGTAAGTGGAAACTAGATCCAGGCGAAATCCAGGTAAGTAAGAGGCTAATGCCTTCCACCCCTCTTGCATTGTCTGCAGTTTAGGCACAGTCAGCTGCCTATCCATTGTCAAACTTTTTCTTACAACCCCCGCAGACAGAAGAGAGAGATGGGAAAAGATAGAGCCAGCGCTAATACATACATTCCACTCCATTCCATCAGGTGTTCGATCTCTGGGAGGGCAGTGGTAACAGGGCACAAGGAGGAGTCCTCCTCGGTGTGCTCACCTAGCTTAAGTTGGGCGCATCCAAGGTTGCCAAGATGTCTGCTCTACCAGAGTCCATAAGCTTTTGACTCTACATTGGGCCCAACGAGGGAGTGCGTTCGGGACGCATGGAAGGACATAGGGCACCACTCCCTGCCCATTTTACTCTCAAATTTCACAATCTTGGACTTCTAGATGAGAGTGACTGAGCAAGAGTTAGAGCACTACAGTTCTGCGCAGTACAGTGTAGTGTGTTTGTAGGAAAGGAAACATAGAGGTTACAAGCCTCTGTCTGTTCCGCTTCACGATTGAACGATCTTAAACTGTTAGAGGAGCAGGCTTAATTTGAGCAAGTGGGAAAGTAGAAGATTAAGTCATGTCATTGAGCCTGGATTTGTTTTTTTCGGTAAAGTAAAGGCGTTCTTCAGAGGTTGGTATGTTGACTCTGTGAAGTGTTTTATGTAAGGTGGCAGCATTAGGAGTGCTACAATGACATTGTTCAGGATTAGGACTGTAGCAGTGCATTTAGGTTGGTAACACTCTACTTGTTTTGGGGTTGAACCTAGGATTGCAATTATAATTAAATTTATATAGAGCTTACTACCCCTGACGAGGCGTTGGTGCACTTTTCGGCAAGTAGCATTCTACTTCAGGACCCAAAAAGGATTAGTGGTGAGTTAGTATAGGGAAATATGAAATTAAGTTGAGCGGTGGACACGTGAGTCTGTTATTTGGGTTGAAAATGATAGTGGGGAGATAGAACAGGGAGGGGTTTGAATTTATATAGCGCTTGGTACACCTGATGACTGTGAGGCATCAAGCGCTTTTTGAGGAGTAGCACGCTACTCTGGAACCCAAACAGGATTAGTGTGTTGATGTTCAGAATCTGTGATCGTGTCAGTTTCAGTGCAGTTCAACTTAAAACTAGCTTTGAAAGCCTTTCATTGAGTCCATACATTGGTCAGTGTTCAGTTCAAGCCTTAGGCCGTATACATTGTGTTTATTGACGCCATACTTTCTAGGAAAACGGATGTCCCTCAGGCACCTCTCTATGTTCTTGCACTTTGGTGAGGTTTGGGGGAAGGGTGTGTAGGAGTCAGTTAGAGGTGGTAGCATCTAGGAAAGTAAAGCAGTTCAACTTTCGACTGTTTTAACAGCTGACCTTTGCCTGTTATGGTCCTAGAAATCTGTGCTCATGAGTCTTTCCAGGAATTGTTACTCTACTGTGAATTATTCCGGTCTCTGCTGACTGTGGCAGAGAGATAGCACTGCAGTGCTCTATAAACCATACACCAGTGTTGAGTTGGATTTCGTACAGTCGATAAGTGTTGGGTCAGTGAAGTAATAATATATTGCGGTTGGTGCAGGCTTTTTGTTGGGGCTGGTACAGAAGCAGTGTTTTGGAATTGGTACATCAGCTTGTTTTGGGGTTGGTACTGTGTCATTGTTTTGGGTGTAATTGTACTGTGTTGATACAGCAGCATTGTGTTGGGGTTGGTGTGGTAGCGTTACTAGGTATTGGTACAGCAGTGTAATACTATCAGCATTTTCCACAGTTGTGCTTCGTTGGTGTTGTTACTGTAGCATTGTGTTGGATCAGTAACATGTTGAGGTTGGAATTGTGGTATGGTTGGCACCAAGATTCTGTGCTGGGGCCGTGACTTTGCTTAGTGATTGATTAAGAATGTGGTGTTGTGCTTGAAAGAAACAAATCAGAAAACCTCTACACCACATCACCTTGAACTAAATGCTGGCTATGAGCTTTTGCACTGGAAATATTAGTGTTCAGTAGGCAATATTACTATTTCGTTAGTCTTGTAGTATAGTGCTATTTTTGCAGCAGTGACATTATGTTGTCTGCCTATTGCAGTACTGAGTTGCACAATGAGTGCTTTGTTAGTTGCTTTGTTATTGATGTACTTTGGGTTTGTATGAGGGGGTTGTTTTGTTAGCATTGGAGGGCTCCTGATCGCCTTGAGTAAAGATGATACTGTGAGCTTGTGTTGACCCAAGTGAACACAATCCATTTTTAACTTATAGGAACATCTTCTCAAGTTCAACGCTCCATTGGAATAATGCCACTTTAATCAGTGTATTTATTATGTTTATGGCATTATCTTCAAAATTTCTAGACCTACGGGAACATTTCTGGAATATTACGTGAACTTATGCTAAATTCCACAAAGTGCATAAAAGGTTTTAGACAAGTATCTGGTGTGACTTTTCTAGCGCATACCTCGCCTACAAAAGTTATTTGAGATATTGGCAGGAGACTGGTTCCATTGGAAAATGTTTCCCCGGGAAACACTGTCTGCTCCAACCAGGCTACTGTGGGCTTAAATCATGGGAAATTCGGTATTATGCAAAATGCAGAAAATTCCCTACATTTCACTTCAGAATTATGCAAGTTTATGCCTTGTAAGGAAACTAAGTACGGGCCTAAAAATGTCTCTAAAATGTGGCATAAAAGTGTATCATATAAAAAGAAGTATCTTAGTTTTGTGGCTGTGGTACATATGCCAGCCACTAACTCCTACTTACTTACCACACCATAGTTACGCACTGCATAGTACAAGTGTCTTATACTCGTCACAACGGTGTGGTAGCGCTCACACGAGGGCACCCTACGCAAAATTTCAAGTCAAGTTTATTAATTGATTTAGACCTTGACTGAGACCGAGATCAACAATTTAAAACTGTATAGAAATAAAAATAAAACCTTTTACATTGAGCAGTATATTAAAAAAATCTAACTTTTAATTCGCACAATACTCAACTGGTATTGCTTGTGTCTTGTAAAAAATCAGACTTTTATATTTTTTGCAGCATTTGCTAATAGGTTTTACTGCTTTTCTTACATATAAGAAGAACTTTCCTACCCTCAGTTGTTAAGACTTTAAACCTCATGAGAAGAACTAATCTTGTTATCCGCCTCTCATTCCGCTCCCTCAATCCACACAACATTGCCTCACAAAACACTGTATTCGGGATGCTGCAGTACTTTCACACGAGGGCCTATCGTGTGCTGGTCACTAATGTGGAATCTGGAAAGTGTAGCTCACAATTGAACCTATTTCTTTGCAGTAATATGTAAACTATTTTGCAGTCATTGTTTATACCTTGACAAACCCTGAAAACCAATGGTTTTCAGCCTTCAGTGCGGACCAGGAGGGCTTATATGTTTACCTTTCACACGGTGGTGCACCCTGGTTCATGCAGCTTCCTTAATCCCAACTTGTTAGCTGACCCCCATATGGATAGACACTCTGGTACCTGACTTGTGCCATTCAACCTGTTTCATTGTCTGTTTGTTAAAGCAAAAGGTAGAACTAAAACAAATACTTTAACATCCTTCCTCAGTTTCCACTTCCTGGAAGCTACTGTTTGCAGTAAATAGCTTGCTTGCACACATCCTGGGGCCCTTTAGCCTGCACACTGGATGACTAACAGTCAGTTGTATGTATATGCTGTTTTATGTGGACCTCATAAAGAGTTCCTTATCATAATAAAATAAAACTTGAAACTTGAAACTAACAGTCACAGGCATGTACCAGAGGTACGTTTGTGCGGCAACATTCATTGCCTCTTGCATCTCCATGTTCACCTGCGCGGTGTGCACCCACGGCGATGGCGGTTACGGCAGAACTACTCCTTTATTGAATGGGTACGCTTAAAACCATGACTAAACTGATATAGATGTCCTGGGAAACCATGTGCAGCGATAAGGTACTGTTGGAACTCAGTGTTTGGTAACTACAGGGGCAGCAAGAAGGACCGAGTGAAGGTCCTAGTTAGCAGTGTGGACCTGGGAAGCCTTAAACCCCAAAGGATCAGCAAAAGTGACCTTGTGTAATAACCACACTCCACGTTGTTATAGAAGTGTAAAAGGCCGTTTATTAGGACAAAGTTGCTAACATACTAATAACTTTATTAACTGTAACAATAATTCCAAGATATGAGCCCTGACATAACCCGTACAGTTTAATTCTCCCCACACCATACACAACTCACCCTCTTCCCCTTCTCTAGAGATACCATCTTATTGCTTCACTCCTCTCCATTTCACTCGATGACCTTGTTCCATATACCCAATCTCTCTTTCACTTGCCAGCCAAACACCCTCCCTTGAAGCTCCTTTCATTGCACCCCAAGCACCGCCATCAGTCACCTGTGAACACTCCCCCCAGAGAGGGGGGATCTGCCATTATATGACTCACAAACCCTCTAAAGTACTGCTAACGCCCTGCAACCTGTCCTAAACTGGCAACGCTGTAACCACAAATTCCCTCCCAACCTCCTACAACATGTAGGGTGGGTGGGAGGACTAACTTTTTAATCCCCTCCCGGTGGTGCTTGGTGTCAGGAATCGGCCAGATACTCCTCGCCTGATACCTTTATAGCCCTACCTAAAACCCTCCCCTTCCCGTAACTTGACCCACGCCCACCCTGAACTTTGCCCAGCATGAAGTACCCCAATGGAAGACTGGTCTGCGACCCTCACTTCCCCCAGGGGCGTACATCATGCAATAACCACACTCCATGTTGTTATAGAAGCTTAAAAGTCCATTTATTAGGACAAAGTTGCTGACATACTAACAACTTTATTAACACTAACAATAATTCCGAAATATGAATCCTGACAAAACCCATACAGTTTCCTTCACGCCTCATCATTCACAACTCCCTCGAGCAGAGATACCATCTCATTGCTTCACTCCTCCCCCTTTCACTCGCTGACCTCATTCAACATACCCAATCTCTCCTTCTCTTGCCCTTCAAACATCCTTCCTTGAAGCTCCTTCCATTGCTAATTTCATCCTGCGCACCACCATTAGTCACCCGCGAGGGGTGGATCTGCCCGTATGTGACTCACCATGCCTCCAAAGTACCGCCAAGCAGGAAAACCCCAAAGGGTGATTGCCTGCTCCACCTACAATCCAGTGCACCATTCGCATCTCATCAATAAGATCTGTGACACCAAATCGACATATTCCACAGTGAGCTTACCATGTTGTGAAATTTCATCATGTAGTACACATTCCCCAAGCGCGAAATGTACTCTCCATCATCCCTAAAAAGACCTGCTTCCTCCCCCCCATGCGCAATCACCTTGATATCATGTGCCTGGCAGAAACCCTCATTGCCCCTTACAACTTCCTCCGAGCCTTAATAATTGCAGCATGTTTTACGCCCCCTTCCAGACCCTGCACTGAACAAATTCAGTCCAAACAACACATGTTCCCGAAAAAAATCCTTTTGATCGCCTCCAAATCCCTATGCATATGATGGAGTAATGTCAGTCCAGACAAGTGCACTAAGTCATTTTCTCCCAGATGAATCAAAAGCATGTCCGGGCAGCCTCTATGCGGAACCAACTTTGTCTGCCATGGTAAAAGCGCACCCCAAAGCATGCCCCCTGTACCCCACCAAAGAACATTCTGGTGGCTGCTCCTCGAGCCCAGGTTTCATCCATAAACTTGTTGGTGTGCGTAGTTCGCTGCCCAGTGCACAAAGGAATGTCCCACAATCCAGGTAACAATCTTGGTTCCAGGCCCGCTCACACATTCTGCAGAAAAAAAAGAGAAACGATTAGATCAAGCCCTAAAATCATCCCTCAACAGGCCCTCTCCCCCAAGTTAGCAGTCCCCGCTACTTTTGCATATATCGCTTGCAGCATCTCAACCTCCATCTGCCAATCTGATGAATTCTGCCCCAAGACCACCCCAAAGGCGCAGCCATCGTCGCTGCTCCAATCCAGAAATGAGTGCCGAAGCTAGCTGGGTCCCGGCCTAGTTTGTGTAAAGCCATGCGTAACACTGCCAGTAACTGAAAAGCTGTGACTCTGCTGCCTGTCACGTTACGAAATACCCCTGCTGAACACCTTCCGGGCAACAATAGGAAAGCACGCCATTTCCAGACGGGGCAGACTTCACTACAACCTCCCTCCGCCAGCCACACCCAATGGCCCCTGCCCACCTGGTCAATTTTAGACCATCTCAGTCAGATCCGCAACCTCCCCTGATCCAAACGTACCTCCTCGTTCAAAAGCCCTCCCTGGCAAGCTGTCCCCAACAGTTCAGAGACCCGAAACACCCCAAAAAACTTCCAGCTCATGCAGTCTGAAAACTGAAACCTCAAATGGATCATAACAGTTCAACAGCAAAACACCCAACAGCTCCTGCAGCAACTTAAATGTAATACCGTCTCACAGAGCTTCCCTTCTCCCCCGCATTCCGGCCCTACCTCTTCAGCATCTTGCCCAGAATCTCATCCTTTGCAGGGTTGAAACCCAAATAAAGTTTACCATAAAAGGAAATCCCAGCCAATTTGCCCACAATAGGGGTATGTGACAGCACTTTAGCCATGCAACTAAGAACAAAACGCAACACTCCCTGCTCCTTATCCTGACTTCTGAAGAAAAGCCCCAAAACTCCATAAACTCGCTCCATGCCAACTTGTAGCTTCTTCAGGTAGTTTCAGCCAACAACTTCTCGACCAGTCAAATCACTCTCATTTCCCCCAGGCCCAGATGTCCGCCGGCAGCTCTGTCTTAAATTCCTCAATTCCTGTCGCCAGACAGCGAAAGTGATGCCACTGCGAACAAGACAAGGAATCAGCTATATAATTGCTGACTGCCGGTACGTGCTTTGCCTTGAAAACTATATTAAGCCGCAAGCACTCCAACATGAACCTTCGCAAAAGCCGTAACACCCTCAGATTCTTCGCTCTTTGCCTGTTCACCAGTTGGAAAAGCACCATCCTGTTCTTCAACTCGTCTCCCCAAACAGCCAGTGCCACCAGCAGTGGAAAAAACTCCAAAAAGGCAAGGCCCAGTCCCTGACTCACCAAATGTGGCAGCCACTTCTCCGTGTACTACCTTCCATCCCAAAACAGCCCAAAACCCCAAAGATCCGGCTGCATCTGAAAAGATCTGGACCTGCCAGAGCGTGTTCTCCTCTAACAAAATCTGGGGACACCCCATTGAATTCTTCCAGAAAAGTCTGCCAAACACCCAGGTCGGACACCCAAGGAGATTCTCACCCTGTGGTGTAGCAGCACCGCCCCTGACATGGCCATGCCAAGACGCCTGCAAAAAGTCCTCCCTCCTTTCACCACCCTGCATGCAAAATTCAAGAAACCCAGCAATTTGTGCACAGCCCTTAATTCAATCATTCGTTCACCAATAAACTGTAACACAAAAGCATGGATCTCTTCCACTTTCCCCTTCGGTAGACAGACCCACCACACCGAGTCCAGCTCAATGCCCAGGAACGTCAGCTCACAACTAGATCTTGCCATTTTCATAGGCACCAAAGGCACCCCAAACTCCTGTGTTAAGGCCTCAAATTGGTTCAACACCCGAACACAGTCACCCGAAGCTCTCGCCCCCCAAACAAGAATTTGCCAAGGTAATAAGACACCCCTCGGTGTCTTCTGGTTTTGGTGAAAACCCACGGCAGAAATGTACTGAGCAGCTCAAATAAGGAGCAAGAAATAGCACAATCCATCGGCAGGACTTTGTCCACAAAAATGGCACCCCTAAATTGTATTCCCAGTAGAGAAAAATCAACAGGGTGGATGGGCAGCAAGCGGAAACCAGACTTGACATCACATTCTGCCATTTCGGTCCCCCGGCCACACACCCGGACCAGACAAATGGCATCATCCACTGAGGCGTACAGTATCCTCGAATCCTCTTCAGCGATGAAGTCATTGACTAGACCCACCCTCAGGCCAAGATAGGTGGTGAATCATCCTGAATTCTCCCTGCTCTTCTTTGGGCTCTTCTTTCGGCACCACTCCCAAAGGAGAAATAATCAAATCCTCCAAAGGCTATTCGAAAAATAGACCAGCAATCCTACCCTCAGTCACTTCCTTATCCAGCTTTGCCACCGCTGCATGTGGAAGTTCCCTTACCGACTTCTTAGACCTTGGTACCCCACCCAAAACCCCTCAGTGAAACACCACATCAACCGCAATGCCGCCCCCTTGTCAGGATAAGCCGAGATTCATGGCCCTAGAGCTTCCACTTTAACTGGGGTAGGGGCCCATCGCGCCAGATTGCCCCCAGCCTCTAGAGGCCTTCCACTGCTCTGCCGGACTGGCCAAAGTGAAACATTGTTTGATAGGATGGCGTCCCCTACGTTTGGAGCAGAATCCCTTATTACAGTTCCAGCATGCCCCTGTGGTGAGCCCTGGTGGTTTCTGAGTATTTCCCACCCCAGCTCCCTGTGGAGCGGGTCGGGCTGAAAGGACTGGTACGTCACTGGCAGGCCACTGGCTGTATGCGTGGACTCTGAGGATTGAGTGGACGACATCCACTGCATCCAAAGTTCCAAATCCACCTCCCCCCATGGCTTATCCAGTTTAATACTGACCCTAGTCCAAAACTCCTCATCATAGATCAGCCAGGCATATCCCCCAAAATGCATCTGTGCTTTTCGAATGATGTCAATATATTTCAGCAAAGCTATTGGCCTGTCTAACTGACGCTCACAATAAATGCTAGTGTAAATCAAGAAAGCAGAGGTCCAATTTTCCATGCTAATGGGCACCCTCGGCCTCCTGATCAACTCCCACTCCCTCTCACTATGGAGGAGCTTGAAAACTTCAACATATTCATGCTTCCAAATCCTCAAATCCTATTCTTGTTTTTTTCTGACAAATGGGACCCCAAAAGCATGGTCAGACCCATATAGGGCTGCCTTTTCTTATGTTTATCCACCTCAGTCTCTTCTTTCCCATCCTTCCCCACTGTACCATCCATCTGGACCCCAGTACCCACCAGATATTCACCACCTTCCCCTGTCTTTGGTTCTGCGGGCTCCGCCACGTTGCCCATACGTGCGGTCCATGGTTCGACCATCACACCATCCTCCATCCCCACAGATCTACAAGGCTTACCCCTAGAGCCCATATACCCCACATCCCATGTCATCCATCACTTGCTTTTACTTGCCATCATGTCACTGTTGATGATCTTTTCTTTGTGGCAGTCACCGGTGCTCCGGTGTTCGCTGGTTTTGCCACTCCCCTTGGCCCCACTTGCCACCTGAAACACACCAACTTCTCCGGTTGTCTTCATTCCCTTCCCAGGTCTCACCAGTGCCTCATCTTCATCATTACGCAACTCTCCCTCCTCTCATTTGTCACTATCATCCTCATAATCAAGCATCAGCTCCGCTTCACCTACAGTCTCGGCACACACAGGCTCCTCCACCACACATTTCTCACCCTGCACATACGCTTCATGTTGCAATGGGTGATGCTCTGCTGCGATTCCCTGTGTGCAATGCCTCTAAGGAGGGCAGGATGCCACGGACCCCCTGCTGCTTCGGGCCAATGGCCTGAGGCCGCCTTGCGCCCTGCTGGCATGGCCACCTTTCTACCGGCCTCACCCGCCGGTCTTGCTCCCCCCACCCCCAGCAGGCTGCTCCAACCTGGGGAGGAGTGCCGTACACCACCAGGCCCCCGAGCTCTGCTGGCTGCCACCTTAAGCCCCTCTCTGTCCTGCTCTTCTAGGACCCATACCCACTGTCCTCTGACGCTATGGCCACCCGCCCTCTTTTTTTTCCCTGAGTCTCATTATTCTGGGGGTCCCCCATCCCAGGAGTGAGGGCAGTCACCCTCTTCCTCTCCCTCTCCTCATACAGGCTTGCCCTTCTTTCTTCAGTCTCCTGTATGAGGAGGAGCTGCTCCCAGATACGCACCTCTAAATCTATCCACTGCCTTCTGCTGGGTTGGGTATCTCTTGGTATGGAAGCCACCCTCTCCCCACTGGGTCAGGTGAACCACCGTCCTAAGCCAATTTAGGGACTCCTTCCCTACCCAGCCCTCCCATCCCCTGACCAGGCGTAGCCCACTTGCTTTTTTTTTCAGAACAAGGCCTGGGGGCCCAGTCATTCGTCTCTCAGCTCTCCCAGGGGTGGCCTCACCGAGAGATCAAATGTCCCATTTCCCCCTGGGAGGCCCAAAATCTCTGTTCTTTTCTTGCTGCCTGCACGTGGCAGCGCTGTCTCTGGAGGGAAAGGCCCGGCCCCCGCCCTTCACCAAAACTGCCTCATCTTCTTCTGGGAGTCGCGCTGGGAGGCTTTTCCTCCTGCCCCCGTGCTTCGCTCCACCTGTGCCTTGTTTGGGCCCCACCAGGCCCGTCAACAGTTTCCCAGTAGGTGGTGGCTCGGGAAGGCAAGCCACCACCGCCGCGATCCCCCCAACGCTGAGCGCATTGGGCAGCGCGTCCCGAACCAGGCCTGGTTGGGGACGTCCGGCTGCAAAAGGGAGGCCCTACCTGCTTCTCCCAGTGTGATGAGGGCCTCCCGGGCTGCATTGCTGTCCAGCACAGACATGTCTGCCTTCTCCACGCTGCTCAGTAAGAACATAGACCTATAGGCAATAAAAACCAATATCTTTTTTAATCCCCTCCCTGTGGTGCTTTGTGTAAGGAAGAGACCGGATACTCCTCTCCTGACACCTTTATAGCACTACCTAAAACCCTCCCCTTCCCCTAACTTGACCTATCTCCACCCTGTTCTCTAACCAGCACAAAGGACCCTGGGAGAAGACTGGTCTGCGACCCTCACTTCCTCGGGGGGCCTGCACTCTCTGTCATGAGGACTAGAGGTGGGAAGAGCAGAAGTAAGGAGCAATCAGATGCACAAGAAACTTTTAGCCCGCCAAATATCCAAGAGGGGGTACGAAGAAGGAATCCAATAAGAAAGGTCGTCAGGACCTCGACCTTTGACTGGCCCTATTGGGGTACGGCAAGGGCAGTTTAAAAGGCATAGGAGCACCTGTAATTGCGGATATGGCAAACTCCCAAAGCACTAGCAACAACACTTTAATTTAACACAATCCCCTCACCACAAATACTTCATATAAATAAACATGTTCCTAAAGATTAACTTGTAAAGAAATAATAAGTGCATGGTTCCAATGTTTTCTTAGGTGTTCTGCAACGGTGCTGCTGAATGCTGGGGCTGTCGAATACCAAGGCCTCATTCCTCTTTCGTCCTTCACCCTACACACACTGTCTGTTTATCTCACTATTGCAGGTTCTTTTCAATCCCTGTTTTCTCCCTTTATCACTGCGTTCTCATCTTTCTGGTCCTCATTCTTTCCCCCATTTCTGCCTTGCTCTCTCTTGTTCTGGGTCAAAGGCTAATGATGTAAAACAAGTTCTAATCTCCTAAACTGAGTGCTGGCTCCCACCACATGCAAACAGTAAGCGCAGCTATTCCAGACATCTGCCGCTGGCCCTAAATTGACACCATAAGCAATATGGTCCATCTGGGGCTCCTAGTGAAGCTAACCGTTGAGCACCTCAATGCCACTCCAAATGATGGGGCTCACAATGAGGTAGTGATAAGTGCAATATTGGACTAAAATGCCAACTATGGCTGAGTGATGTTGATTAGGTCATTGCCTCACCCAATTGAAACCATTGTAACCGAGAACCTTAGACATATATTCTTTGTAAGAATACGAGCGCATAAATCTAGAGTGCACATGGCGAATGCAAATTATTGAAGCAAGACATGTAGGACGTCAGTCAAGGACACCACAATGTCCTTGAGTGACGTCTGTGAAGGACTCTGATAACCATGGCTGTACATTCGAGCGGGTCACTGTGGCATGGTCTCCCGCAGGCAGATATTAGGATTCAGTTGTGGAGGTGCAATCTCTGTCTGACACACATGGATGATTCACTCCGGGCTGCTTGGAACACATCCAGGTCTTCCCGCCTGCTCTCAGACACTTGAGCTAATCTTTTTCCGTCTTTAAATCATTTACCATCTTGTGGTCACATCTTGGCTTGCTGTCGCTTTGCCGCCTCCTTCTTAGCAGCTGCGTGTGGCTCTTATATTTGATCCTTCTGCAGTAGGGGTTTTAGGTGCTTGATGGTATTGGAGATCCCCTTATCACCGTGATCCGGGAGAGTGGAGTCAAATCGCTGAAGGTGAATACTGAAATGCACATATATCAGTTTCATTAATATTGACTACCAACCAGTGTTTAATTTCACCCGGTGGTTGAAGGTGGAGTCCACTGGTACTCATTTTTGGGGAGCTGCACTTATTTTTCCGCTCATCAGATTTTGACCCAGAGCAGGAGAGAGATGTATACAAAACTAGGAAAGGGGAGTAAGAGAAAGACGAAAACAGTCACAAAGAAAGAAAGTAAGAATGAAAAAGACCGTAAAAGAGTAATCGTAGGGGCAAAAAGTGTCTGGTGGTGGATGAGAGAGGCATAAGGTAGGATCAAGACCATGCGGCCTTGGTATTTCACAACCCCAAAATTTGAAAGCACCTGCCACAAGCTTCTGACCAAAACTCTGCACACTGGTGCCTATTCTTTTACAAATTAATCACTCCTACCAACAACATATCCCCAAGGTAAGCAGATGTGAAGTTAGAGTAGTAAGTCTATACTTCCATATGTATGCTTACCTTGACAATATGTTGCTGGTCAATATTCGGGAGTTGATATATGTGTAAGGGTTTGACCAGTCAGCCTTAGAGTGCACTTTACTTAAAACATTTTGCCTTGCACCTCCATTTTTGCTGATCTCATTTTTGTTGGCCTCAGAATTCTGTGCACTTAGCTACTGCTAACCAGTGGTAAAGTGCGTGTGCTGTCTTCTTTAAAGATGGTGAAATTGGTTTACTCTCAATTGGCACACTTAATTTACTTGGAAGTCTTAGTAAAGTGGTACTACATGTACACAGGGCCTGTAAATTAAATACTACTTGTAGGCCTGCTGCACTGTGTTGTAGTATGAATCGTATTTCCATACGAAATGCATTTTTTACTTTTCTAACTAGTTTGCGCCTTGAAAGTTTCTAGGTGATCTGTCAAGTGGGGGCAAGAAAAAAGGGAGGGTTCCAAATGCATTTTCTCCCTTAATTTTTCTATAGGAACTTTAGACACCACTACAGCCCAAACCACTGAACGGATTTAAACCAAATTTGACAGAAAGCGTGATCTTTGTTTACATAGAGTGCTTTTTGTGTTATGTTCAATAGTTTTAGAGAAATTAAGTTAAAAAAGAATGTATATTTCATGTCGCGGAGGATCAGTGGAGCCGACAGATCTCAAAATGAGATCTGATTGGCTACTGCCCAGGGGTGGCGGCTCCTCAGAAGCAGAGGAGCGTCGCCCGCTTGCTGCAAGCGCAGCAGGCAAACAAATAAATAAAATGGCATATCAATGTGATTTGTTTTATTTGCCACCACACCGGCTCACGCTGTGTACAGAGTGAGAGTGGGGCTGAATCCTGCAAATGCAGGATTATAGCACTGGTCTACAGTGCGCATTACAGATTGGCCACCTGTCTTGCGATGGCCAGCCTGCCATGTGCACTGGAGACCCAGCAATCCAAAGGCTGTGTAACAGCATGGGGATTGCTGGCACAGGCCCCCAGTCTCAAAATGAGCGCTGTGTGAGCCTGCTCCCACCAGTCCTGGAGCTGCTTTCACATCATGAAAGCAGCTCCAGGATTGGCTGGAGTTGCGTTCCACGAGTAGGAAGGTTGTCCTTCCATTTCCTGCTCATGGACAGTGCTGCACCGGTGGAGCTCCCAAACAAATCATGCGTTGTGCGCCTTACAATTGTTTTTTAAGCTAGCCGCCATTGCTGCCACCATTTCAATCAGGAAGTGGTGGCAACCATCTTAAGACTCGGGACTCAGTTGAAGGCCATGCAAGGCGGGTGTTAGGTTTACATATAGTAATTAAATATTATTTTACATTAAAACAACTAGAAATTTACTGAAAAAAACAAAGGTTGAAGTAACGTTATAGCTAGGTGAAATGTTCAGTGACAACGTAACGTTTTAAGTCTAAAAAGCACTGAAATTCACCTGTTATAGTTATAGGTATTCGAAATACCTATAACCTGTACCCTAAGATAACTATAACTTGCGTTCTCTCCATGCCCTCTAATTACCCCACATGTTACATCACTCAATACATCGTCTATGACCTCATTAATAATATCACTGCAACATTTGCAAAGAAATTATTGATGAGAAAACTGTGCATGGCGGGGGCACGAGTTATAGTTACCTTAGGGCATGTGTGTGTGTATTTTAGAGCTGTGCTCTGCTCCAGTCACCTGTCGTCATGATGTAGCATGAGGGCAGGTAAAAGACCACAATGTTTACAGTACAGATCTGCTTCAAGCCTATATGAGATATAATGGTTAAAGTACCCCCTACCGCACATTATAAGGAAGGATATTACAAGTCACTGAGGAGTTCCACAGCCATATAGATTCTTCATAAGGTTATAGAACTCTGAGGTGACAAGTGAAAACACAGTGAAAAAGAAAAGAAGAAAATAATTAAAGAAATGCAGCACTAATACCGCTTCTACTCTAGCTGTTCATGGGCAACTCAGTCAAATGCGTGCTACAATAGAATACAATATAGAAATTCAAAGACAGATCCACCACAATGAGCTGGTCGTGTAGTAGACTCATGACCCTTTCACAAGCCCTGGAATTTTTTGTAAGCCAACGTGACTTTCCATGCACAGGTTTGTGGGTGAACTACAAGTCTCAAAATGCAAGGTGCAGTAATCTAAAAATAGGATTATCTGAAGGTGCCCCGATTGACGCTAGGTCCACTGGTAGCTATTTGGAGGACAAGTAGGAAACATACCTAAACTTCAGTGACTAGGCAAAGGTGCCCTGATCCCTACTTCAAGCAATAAAAGTAATTGGGCCGCTATGGAACGATTACGCCCCAAGACCCGAGTACCACTGCATCTGCTGTACTAATGATAGCTATGCCCCTGCTAGAATAGGGTTACTATCAAGAAACAAACATATTAACACGAAAAGGTATCTTGGGACTGGTACTTGGAAGAAATCTACTTGGAATGTAAGATTTAGTGGAGGCACTCGATTTATGCAATACTGCTTAAGTTTTCTGCATACTCATGGTTTTGTATATTTCCCACATAACCGATCATCTGCATAATTTTCAGATTTTTATAAAGAAAATTGTTTCTAGCACAAATGGATCAAAAGTTACAAAAAAATGGCCATACTTGTTACGGTGCAGAGGCAGGCCCTTTACTGCACAGTGACATGCCCCCTTTCTTTTACTGATTGCTGCATTTAGATTTTAAGCTGATACAAATGAGCTGCAACATCTACCCAGATAGTGTTAACATTGTAAAGACGACAAAATATTGACGTAAGACTGCTAAAGAATTTGCTGTATTATGTTGAATGATGTAGCGTAATGTGCCTTTTGGTGCCGTATAATTTAGATTATCCTGATGCATAATTTGTTCCTCCCCTGCCGCATAATTCCAGTGGCTATGAGTATCGCTTAATATTAGCTGCGTTTACCAACTAAATTACTCAAGGGATACTCTGGCAGGAAATCACAGGGAAACGTTTGATAGGTAACCAGAAGGACACATCAGGTGCTGCCCAGGATCATGAAAATGTGCAGTTTCTCGAATGGGAAATAAAATAGCTGGGTTACTGCAATGCGCCTGGAACTGAGGTCACATGGTGGCTAGAAGCAGGATGCAACCTCTCAATACCCTCTTGGTGTAACAATAAGAGCACAGGTGGTCCCATTTTTTTTCTTCAGAGCCCGGCACCAACGCCGTTGAATGCTGTGGTTACAGAATACCAAAACTCCCTAGTGTTGCTTTCGCCTCTTGTGTCTTTCTACCACTAACCTACACTTCCTATCTCTTTCTAACAGTCTTGCAGTTTCTCCCTTTGTCACTGCTTTACTACCTTGCCCTGCTTCTCTTTCTTTTGCTTTTGAAAAGGGCCATATTTTGGAACATGAATACTTAGGTCTAAATCTAAGCTCTTCTCCATTTTACCACATTGTGTGATCAGTAACAATTAATTTTATGCCATGTGGCTTCATTTCCAAATTATATATTTAGCCATGTTGAACTAATTTGAACTTCCTAAATACCCCTTATGTAAGGAGGTCTTTCTCTCAGAGACGTTTTAAGATATGGGCAAGGTGGGCAATGGTCGAGGGCCCCCACTTTCTAAGAGGCCTCTTAGGAAAGTAAAGTTTCTCTTTAGCTCACTATTGCCTGTTTTTGTATCTTATCCGTTAATGTATTAAATTATATTGTTAGGCAACATAGGGGTTGAACGAGCAAAAGATGGGAAATAAAAAGTAAAAGTTGTTCCAAACAAGGGCCCCCAAAACATTTCTTGCTCAGGGCCCCCAAAATTCTTAAAAGTACAAAGATTTCTGCAGCACATTCAGCCCACATCTCCCAAATCTGGGAACTGGTCATTGGCTGTTGCCATTGTCTGTCATAGAACTGCAATAGACTTTGGTGAAGGCATCGTTCCTTGACAGCTATTTACACATACACAAGATATACGTTCATGTAGTCTTACCTTAAGTTGACACACCAAAATTCTACATATCAGCTTTGCTCTTCAAAATGACCTAGTGCAAATTTCAGCCCCACAACTGCGAAATATGTTGAAGGTCCCAAGACTGCTTAATCAGAAGCATGACACCTTCTCAGAAACAGAGCACCAGTTTTAATGATACTGGGGTTTTGTTCTTTTGGGGGTCTCAGGTTTAATGACAATGGGGTTCTGTTTTGTAGGAGCACTACGATTTAATTACTGTGGAGTTCTGGCTTCAAGGCAGTGAGATTTCTTGTTCTAAAGCAAGATATTGGTCCCTTAGTTGGCTTTTTCACTCCCTCTCATGCCGATGGTCAGTGGTTTCAGGGGCTGTGAATAGTGAGGTTCACAAAATCCTAAGATTGCCTCTTCCCCCCCAAGCACTGCCTTGAGTCCCTAAAGCTGCGGTCTCCAAGCCATTGCAGTTTTGGAGTGAAGTTCTTTCAATGAAGTCCATCACAAATTACCTGTTAATCCATCATGTTTAGTAATGTTTGGGCTATCCCATGCTCTCATTTTGTTTGAGATTCTGGCTAGGTGCCAATCTTTGTGGCTCTCTGTTGAAGTGATGCTACAAATCTGGTGTTTGTCAACTTCTACTCATTGGAGGCCTTAATTTTAACGATAGTAGGGTTATGATTCAGGTCTGCTCTTGATGTCTGAGGCCCTCGAAATATTAAACAAGGGGTGGTAGTCTGACAGCAGCCTCTGATCACATATGTACTAACATCGTCCTTATACCTGTGACCCTCATTGATGACAATATGGTTCTGGTCTGGTACCACTGCTCATACTCTCAATTGTGATGGCCTTGGTGGTTAGACCTACTGTCATCATATTTAATGACAATGTGGTCATGGTCTGATGCCATGCAAGGGATTAGCCAGAAAATTAAAATAGCCCCCCCCCCTCACACTTTGAACCAAAGCTCTTATGGGCACCAAGCAACTGAAGCAAGTTATTGTGACCCTTCCTGGTAGAGCTCTCTTGTCTCCTTCATCCAAGCATCTATCCATTCATCTATCCGCGCATCCATATCCACACTTATCCAACATCTTTAAACATATCTGTCAAACCTATCATCCATCCAACCACCCTTTCAGTCATCCACCCCTCCATCCACCCTTTGTCATCCATACCTTCATCCACCCTTTCACCTATCCATCATCCATTTATTCAGCCATTCATACACCCACCCTTTCACTCCATCCATCCTCACTTTCACTCATCCATCCATCCTTTCACTCAGCCAGAGATATTTTTTTTTTTTTTTTTTTTGTTTTTTTTTAGTCCTCATTAGTGCAATTTTATTAGTAAGGAGTTGTCGGGGCCCCAAGCTCTCTTTGATTTTTAGCCTTCACCGTCATATATCCGAGTGTATATATCTAGACAGTTCCCCTGGAGCGTTTGAAAGAGAGGAGGATTCCCTTATTTCCATTACTTTGTAGAAGGATTTAGTGTAGGGGGGAGAGCTAGCCATTTTGGCTACTCAAACAGGCCTTCTTCCTGATTTTCCATTGCTTACACATAATCATTGGACTTTTGTATTGGTCTCTCTGAGCCGTATCAGCCTTAGAAGCAATATCAAAACAAATATAAGAACAGTTAATCAAACAAATTAGCTAAGGCTAAGCTGGTAATTTTCCCAGATGTCCCAAAATTTAAGCTTTTTACTTGGGGCTTTTCTTTTATCAAGTTTGTATATTCTTAAAATCGATGTTAACCAATCACTGTGGGATGGAGGGACTGGGTTTACCCAATTCACACAGATTTCTCTCCTTGCCAGCAGTATTAACATGAAAAGTAAATTTTCCTGTGCTATAGAAAGTTTTTCTAGAACATTTGGATTCCTTACCCCAAATATAATTAAGTCGATACTTACATTTAGATGTCTTCCTAGGACCCCCTCAAGTGTCTTACCCACATCACTCCAGAATCCGTCGAGAAGGGGGCACTGCCGAAACATATGTAAGTCGTTGGCCCTTTCCAATCCACATTTTGGGCAGACTTTCACTACTGTCCCAGCAAATTTCGACAGTTTTTTTGGGGTCCAGTAGGCTCTATGAGAAGTGAACAGATGGTTTCTCTTTAATGCCGCTGATGTTACAGTTGTGCAGCATTTATTCATAGATACTTGCCATTGGTTGTTTAACTCCAGTGTCGGCAGATCTTTCCCCCATACTCTCTCCGGAATCCGAAATTCTTCTTCCCCTGCCAGAATCAAGGCCCAGTACCAAAGCGAAATTTCTTTTTTTATAGTCTCATTTTTCTGCATTTCTTTTTCCAAGGTTAGATTGCCCGCTCTAACTTCTTTAAGAGATTTAGCCCAGCTAGATAGTTGATAAAACTTAAATTTGGCTAATAGGCCATTAGTTTTTTAATACAAGGTGTTCCAGTCCAGAAGGATGTTTTCAGACATTAGATGACCCCACTTGGTTATTCCTGCTGATTTTATCGGGAGTGCTAGTTTGTCTTTAAGACACTCTGGGGTACCAGGGGAGTCCCATATGGGGGCCAAGTCGCTGTGGTAAGGAATGTTCAATGTGCATCTTATGCCGAACCAAGATTTGGCCGCAAACTTCAGCGTCTTAAGTTTAATTTTTTTGAAAAATTTGGGATGACCAAATTTGTATAGGAAGTGGCTGGTTTTATTAGTCATTGTTTGAAGGTACAACGGATAATTTTCAAATGTATTGAGGAGCTTTCTGGTTGACTTAAATTGAAAAGCTCTGCAGTACTCAAAGAGATCAGGGCTTGCGATACCCCCCTGCACTTTTTTCCTTCTTAGTTTGCTCCAGGCAATTCTGGGGGTTTTTGAAGACCAGATAAAACTTGAGATTTCGCTCTGGATTCTTTTTATTACTTCTTTTTTGAATTCCAGCGGGATGGCACCAAAAGCAAAAGTAAATTTTGGTAGAATTGACATCTTTATTATGTTCGATTTACCTAGTAGGGTCAAGGAGAGTCCCTCCCATACCTTCAGTAACCTTTTCACTTCCTTTTCTATTCTTTGTATGTTAATGAGAGTCACCCTGTCTAAGTCTTTTATTAAATCTATACCAAGGTATCTGATTTTAACCTTATTGTAAGGGCTAATTGAACTATCATTCCAACTCATTGTTTCCGTTTTATCTTGGTTGATTTGATAACCAGAAATACTTCCAAAGCTGGTTAAGGCCTCTTCGACTGTTGTTAATGATCCACTGAGGTTGCTTGTGAAGATCATCAAGTCCTCTGCATATAGGGCAATCTTCTTAGTCCAGTTTTGGAAGGAAAATGGAGATATAGAGAGATCAATTCTAAGATGTTCCGCCATAGGCTCCATATAAAAGTTGAAGAGCAGGGGGGAGAGGGGGCATCCCTGCCTCGTTCCTCTCTTTATCTGTATATTAGAGGTAAGGCTTCCATTAATTAAGATTTGAGCTCTAGGAGAGGAGTATATTTTTGTGACCATGTTCAGGATATTTACCCCTAGATTAAATTTTTTCAGAGCTTCGCATAGATATACCCAGTTAACTCTATCGAACGCTTTAGCGGCGTCGATGGTGATTATTGATAGAGGGATTTTCTCGATGGTGGCGAGATCTATGGCTGCGAACAGTTCTTGCGTTAGATCTTGTAATTGTCTTCCGGGTATAAAGCCCTTCTGGTTGTTGTTTATTAGAAGTCCCGCTATTTTTCCGAGTCTCTTTGCCATAATCTGTGTATAGATCTTGTAGTCCCAATTCAAGATCGAGATTGGACGGTAGGATTCGCATTTTTGGGGGCTTTTTCCCTGTTTTAAAAGGATGGTAATTGTCGCTTCGTTCCATGAGTCTGGAAGATCCTCTTTTCCTATGAATAATTTGTTCAATAGTGTGGTTAGGGGTAAGAGTAATGCTTCTTTTAGTTTTATATAAAATTCGTTAGGTAGAGCATCTGGACCTGCCGCTTTGCCTTTCTTAAGGTTTTTTAATATCTCTTCTACTTCCTGGGACGAGATTTCTGCGTTTAGTTCTTCTCTCAAATCTATTGATAAAGTTGGAAGAATTAGGGGATCCAATTTTTTTTTTATTTTTTCCATATTGGGTTTACAGTCCTCGTTGTAAAGATCTGAGAAAAAAGTGTGGAATTCTTGTTTTATTACGACTTCTTCAGACCCATTCTCCGCTGGGTTTCTAGGGTCAATACAAACAACCTTATTTTTAGCTTGCTCTGTCTTAGTTTTCCAAGCGAGCATCTTGCCACACCCTTCACCATATTCATAGTGGGCGAATTTGCTGGCTTCCCATTTCTCTCGCACTTTGTTTTCTAATATTTCTGTTAAACTATCTTTTTGACTCATCCGGTCCACATCTAGTTGTTCTTTATGGGAGGGAGAAGTTGCTGCGGCTATTTGTATATCTAAGATTTTGATTTTTTCTTCCAACGTTAATATTGACTGTTTCATGCTCTTCGATTTATGGGCTGCTAGGCTTAAGATGTGTCCCCTGATCACTGCTTTATAAGCGTCCCAGGTAGTCTGTATTGATGTACCTTCTTTATTATCCTCAAAGAAAGACTCGGTCCTTACTTTTAGCTGGTCAATGATCTGGGGGTCTAGGAGGATTGTACGGTCCAAAGTCCATCTTGTACTTTCCTTAATAGAGTCTAGTTTCAAGGTGATCAAGACTGCAGAGTGATCCGAAAGGTGGGCAGGGATGTGTTCTACTTTAACTGTTTTTTCAACTAGACCGCGCTCCAGCAAAAAGAAGTCGATTCTTGATTGGGTTCCGAGTCTTTTATTTTTGAAAGTGAAATTGTTCTGTTTTTCCCCCTTTAGTTTCCATATATCCACTAGGCCCAGATCTCTTTTGTATACCCCCAACCAATCTCTCATTTTTGGCAAAGTAATTTGTTTTCTAATGGGGAGGCGGTCTGTTTTTGGGTCGAGTATTATGTTGAAGTCTCCACCTAAAATTATTGGGGATGAAGCCGAGAGTAGATGAGAGTACAAGGTCTGCAGCGGAACCGGGTCGTCCATGTTTGGACCATAGTAACCTACCACGGTTAACGGATTGTTCCGTATCCTTACTCTGGCCAGGGCCCATCTCCCCTTTGGGTCAATTTCTGAAAATTCCACTTTTACCCTCAGAGATTTTTTAAAGAGAATGGCAATGCCTTTAACAACGCACTCTTGGTTAGTGCAGATATATGAGTCTACCCAGTGCAATTTTTTCATGATGTCATCCCACTCTTTTTTTTGTAAGTGAGTTTCTTGGAGAATTATGATCTCGCTATCTACTGTTTTTAAATATTCTAATATTCTCCTTCTTCTTCTCTTAATTCTTAAACCATTCACGTTCCAGGATATTATTTTGACATGAGTTGTATTTTTATTCATTTTTTAGATTAGTTCGTTCTGTTTTTACGGGGCTCCAAGTACTCCTTCCATTTCTGATTGTTTCTGAGGACGTTTTTTCCTTTTTTTTCCCTATTTTGCTCCCATTTCCCGTGTGTACATTTTGTTTCATTTTATCTTTTCTATAGTGCAAAAATTAAGTAATACGTTAAAAATTCCCCCCTTCCCTGGAGAAACCTCCCTTTTACCTTGGGCTTGTTATGGCCCTCTTTTGAGCTCTGTGCTTTATTAACATTTGGGCAAGCCATATAGAGGTGCAATCTACTTCCTCATCTGATCACGTAATTGTTCCAGAAAATTTTCGGCTTCTTTGGGGTCTTTTATATTGTGCATTTTATTTCTCCACATTATCCGGAGAGAAGCCGGAAATTTCATCTGAACCGTAGCGCCCAGCGCTTTCAATTCCGGCATCATCTGGCCCAACTCCCACTGCCTGTCTTGCGTAGCTTTTGAGATGTCTGAACGGATCCTGAATGACCAATCATCTTTATTGTATGATCCCGTTTTTATTGCTTCGCTTAGTAGTCTCTCTTTGATTGAGTATGTGCGAAAATTCACCAGGATCTTCCTCGGATTCTTTCTTTCCTTGTTTTTTCCAAACGGGTCTCTGTGCACCCTCTGAATATCATCTTCCAGCCCGAGCTCTTTGCACCATGGGAAGAACTCCTCCAGAAGCGCAATGGTGAACCTTTTAATGTCTGTACCTTCTCTGCCTTCCGGAACATTTAAGACTCTGAAGTTGTTTCGTCTGGAGTTATTCTCTAATGATTCCAGCTTATCAGCGAAGGTTTTATCCACATCTCTCAAAGATCTGATTTCTTTTAAGTTGGATTCCACTCTTCTGTTTATGGAGACTACCTCAGCTTCCACTGCAGTTACTCTGTCTCCTAAGGCGTTTAGCTTGGAGTCTAAGAGATCACATGCTTCCTGGATCTTACTTTGGTTTCCTCCTGAGATCATGAATCTAGATTTCATCTCTTCCATCATTTTTTCTAGGAATAGGTCGGTGGGGGTGGGAGTGGGAGTGGGAGCGGGAATGAGAGTTTTAATCTGACAAGGAGTTTGGACTACTACTACTGTTTGGGGTACTGTTGAGGTTTGAGTCTCTGTTTGGGTTTCTGTTTGAGCTGAGCATTGGTCTTGAGTAGGATGGTCTACGTCCCTTGCTAGTGACGTATTTGGCATGGTTAAGCTGATTGGGGGCCCTGGTGGATTCTGCGTGTGATTAGTGGAGACTCCTACTTTATTCTGGACTACAGCTTTAGGTTTTGGCTCAGAGTCTCGAGTCTTCTCTCCCTCTTTCTCCTTGTCCAATTTTTGTTCTTGTAATTTGAAGAAGGATCTCAATGAGGGGGTAATTTTGATCCTTGCACAGTCCGGACCCTCCCGTGTATCTGTAGACCCCCCTGTTTTTTTAGCAGTCTTTCCTGCCTTTGTTTGCACTTTAGTAGTTTTCTTGGATTTTCTTTTGGTGCTTCTGGGAAGGACAGGGAGTTTGGTGCTCGTGGCTGGGTTAGTATTGAGAAACTGCCTATTTCTTAGGCAGTAAGTCGATCTCCCTTTACTCTCTATGACCTGACCAGGCAACTCCAGAATTTCAGCACCCTCTGATCCCCCTTTCTCAATTTGTATACCAGGGCTTGCTCTAGCAGTTTGTTCCTGATTAGCCTTTTCCCAACCCCCTTCGTCTGCCCTCCTCGTGCTCCCCCCCGCCTTCTGGACTTCTTTCTGGCTTACCCGACTCATATACTGAGAGCACGGTCCCCCGGAGCCTCTCCTCTCCGTGTTCACCTCCAGGTAGAATCGCGGGGAGTCCTCTGTCGGTTCCTCCTGTTCCCAATCACGTTTTTCAGGCTCTAAACTGCTCCGTGGTTTTACTGCATTCCCAGCACTGTATGCGCTGAATGTGCTGCCTCTACCTCCCTTGCCCCGGAAGAAGACGGCAACTCTCTGAGCAACCCTCCGGCAGTTCCTGGTTGCCTCTGATGCCACCTCCCACCGACCGACAAGTGTTTGGAGCAAGGAGCCCGGCCGCTGCAACGGAGATATGCTTCTCCAGGAGACCGAGGCGACAGAAGGTGAGCCTCGTGTGTTTTTTCCTAGCATCTCTTTCCATCTTTCCACAATCCTGACCGGCCGATGCTAAGGAGGGAATTCAAGTGGGGGATATGAGTCAGAGTCAGAATACCGCTGCCGGGCCGTCGGCAAGAAGGTCCGGAAAAGGTCCGTGAAAGAACCAACTCTTGCCCGTCTGTTCTAAAAACCGGGGTTGGATGTTTTACAGTTCCATAGTGAAGCCGACTGATGAGTTATACGAAAAAAAGCTCACTGCTGGTAGACTGCACCATTTTCCAGCGTGAGAGTAGCACAGAGCTCACAACCGGGCTCACTGACCGGCCGCCATCTTTCTCCCCCACTCAGCCAGAGATATAACTGAATGGTCGGTGTCATAGGTAGATAATAGTTGTCATTTGCTGTTCTTCTGGACAACTCCAAATTCAGGCTGTCTGAGTGCTGGCTCCAGCCAGCAAATGTTGTTGATTATGTCTGCTGGACACTGCAGCTTACAGCTGCCCTTGTGAAGAGGAGCTTTTGCTCACTTGCAGTCATGTGTTATATTGTAGCATTTATATAGTGCTTCCTTTCCTATGTGGGGCACAGGAGTGAATTAACGATCTGTTAGCATGCCACACCATGGAAGAGTGGGAGTTTGCCAGTGCTATATTTTTTATGATCATGTGTAGAGCATTCAGATTCAGGTTTTGATCAGGTCACCCAGGCTTTTTTAGGTAGGGTGGAGAGACTCAGGCGACAGCGGTCTTACAGGTGGAGTGTAGAGACAACAGAGCTATCTCTCTAGTCACAAAGGTCTTGCAGGTAAGGTGTAAAGACAGCTGAACTGTCGCTTAGGCTGCGCTGGTTTTGCGCAAGAGATGGGCGTTGAATTAATATTGTCAGCAAATTTACATAGTTTGGAGTGTTGTAGTAAATACAGTCTACAATAACTTAGACACCTGGATGGAGGTTTTTGCAGGCTACCTTGCTTTGTTTGTAGCTCTTAATACTGACTGCTTGCTACTTATGGAGCTGGGGCACTTAGAGAAAGAGCTGAGGAGGGGTGCAGAGCAGTGTTCAAAGTGCATTAAAAAAATATGGGAATTGTGATGCTGCATGCACTGTGGCCAGGGGAGTGAGCGTGGGGATGTGGTCAAAGGCGTGGCTAAAAAAACAAAATATTCTGTACCGTTTTCATCTTTGAGATTCAGGTAGCTACTTATAAAATAACGCACACCTTAATGGAAATTACATGCACATTATGTTAATAAGTGGGAAATGCACTATGGCACATTATGCAACCTCTATTAGTTAAAGTACTGCAACAGAGAGCCATAAATTGGATCCTGGTTGGTGCAGTGGCTTATGTATGTTTAGTGCTACAGGGTCCCAGTCTGTGACAGAAAGCACTGTGAACACTTAAGTCATTGTTTTAAACATGCATTACAGCCAGTATTAGATAGGCTACTACGAAATGTGCAAAAAGGTTTCAGATAAAAAAAGAGTTTCTAAAATATTAATTTTAGTAATATCCAGACTGTACTCAGCTGAATTTATTTTATAACTGTCTCTTATAAGCACTCACTTCACAGCTTAGTTGGTAGCTTCCTAACAATATCTCTCAAAAAGAATAAATGTGTGCCATTGGGAACCGTCAGGTGATTCCATCAATTAAAGCCAATACCGCTTCCAAGCATGCTTTACGTTTGCAGATTGACCAGTTGCATACATTCACATTTCTTTCCCAGAAGCAGGCACACTAGCTAGAAGGCTTGTGTAACTGTCTGCTCCTCCCTCGGTTTCACAGCACAGGAAACTCCCTGACTTACACTTCAGATGAAGCATTTCAACTGTTGGAATTTGTCTTTTCACAAAAAGTAGGGAAATGATTTTCCTAAAATTAAGAATGTAAGGACATGTTGTGCCCCTCAGATCCCCCTCTCTTAGACCACTGGTACAGAGGGATGAGATGCCTGTAAGAGTGGCGGTGATAGGTATTGGGAACCTCTCCACATCTTGTGGCCTGGGCCCCACATGAACCAGTGACAGCCTTGAGGTAATTACGCTCACCATTCAATCCAATAATTACCCAAACGCGTAAAAATAAAAAAAGAAGAAAAAAAATGTTACTCAAACTTTTTTCAACCAATAATTCCGCTTTCCTTTTGTGGTTTAGCTAGAAATGTACTAAAGTATGGATTTTTTTTTTAAACATTATACCTTGGCCAGTGTTTCTAAGGCAAATTGTAAAAATGCATTGAGAGACAGCACAAAGGTAGCAGATAAATTAATATGGAGAGAAAAATTGTCACATTCTCGTATTATGCTCTATATTTATATGGTGATTTATATGGCTGATTTGGTTTTACAAAATGTATTTGGGATGTGAGTTAATGGACCACTTACTGGACAAAACACCTCAAGTGTAGGTTGTGGAAAATAACCCAATTGGACCTGAACACATTGTCGTTGAATGTTAACCTTTGGCTCCACTTACTGCGTCTTTTTTTGTAACTCCTGTAGCAATAAGGATGATATTGTAGTGACTAAGATTTTTTTCTAGGACTTAATTGTCATTAACCGTATAAATCCTGAGATCTATTTTAACTATGAATGTCTTGTGTGAATAATTTGTACTGTAACAGCTAATATTTTAAAAATGTTTCATGTTTACAACTTTAAAAAGTGAATTGTTTATACGGTTTATATTCAAACTAAAAAAATAAACTAATATTTGAACTTGAACCTTGAATTGGTGTGATGCATGAGTAAAAGTTCGTCTTTTTTTGTGTATGGCCAGGTTTTTGATAGCTGTTTTGGTGGGTTCTCTACTACCTCAAACAGAAGAAGACCCATGTAACATTAGGAGGCACTCAGTGATTCACTGTTCAACAGCAATTGTGCTGTCTTGGTTGGGTTGAGTTTTTAGGTCTCGCGATCTATCGATGCGCGCAAGCGCATTGAGCGGAGCGAGAATTCATGTCGGCAAAATCCTGTTCAAACCAAAGGCTTTCAGCCCCGCGGTTTTCTTGCAGTTCACGTGAATCACGTGAGCAAACATGCACGAGCATTCACGGCCAGGGCTTTTCCTCCCCTAGCAGCACTCCTCCCACACCAGCAACTCCCCCCTCCCACACCAGCACCTCCCCTCTCTCTCCCCGCAAACACAGCCTTGCCGTAGCAGCACTCCTCCCACACCAGCAACTCCCCCCTCCCACACCAGCACCTCCCCTCTCTCTCCCCGCAAACACAGCCTTGCCGTAGCAGCACTCCTCCCACACCAGCACCTCCCCCCTCCCACACCAGCACCTCCCCTCTCTCTCCCTGCAAACACAGCCTTTCCTTTCATTTCTCCTCTCCCTCCCCAGCCCGTAGCAGCACTCCTCCTTTTGCCTTTTCCCATCACCTCACCTATTTTATTTAAAACGCTTCCACCTCAGTCTCGTGCTTTCTATGACGTTGTATGTTTATCTGTCTCTTGCCATGTTCCTCCTCAGCGTCTGTCTGTCTTTCACTGTCTCTGTTGCTTTGTCTCTGTCTATATGTCCACCTCTCACTGTCTCTGTTCGCTTATCTGTATAGCCTGTCTCGCTGCCCTTGTCTCGCTCTGTCTATCCCTGTCTATGCTTGCATACCTATCTATGCCTGTCCCTGTCTTACTGTCCGTGTCTCGCTCTCTCTGTCACTATACATGACTTTCTATGTCAATCACCCTCCCACAGGCTTCCCCAGCGCTGCCCCGCCCCCTGCTTCACGGCCAGGCCATCTGTTCCCTGCCAGACACGCGCATCGGCAGCATTTCTCCAGCACAAGGGGCTGAAAAATAAAATATCTATCACGGCAGCAAAGGCTTCACGCCTCCCCAAAGACTGCAGTCTCCTGAAAGACCTAGAAATATCACAATGGCGCTAACTGAAAATAATTGAAGGTTTTGTGAGCATTTAATGCAACAGCACGGGCAAAACGAAGCCTTACATAACTAAAAACGGACAGCAAACCAATGAACTAATAAAAACGAAGAAGTCCAAATTTCGAATGCATCACTGAGAAAATTATTTTCTTTAGTGGCTCAGAAATGTATACTAGCATGAACACGAGTGAGGAATGTAACAATACCTTACTACCAACAACAATGTAACAATATCGCATTAGTGAAATATTTAGAGATCATGAAACACATTAAAAACCATACCGAAAGGTTTTGTTGACGCCATAATAATTCTGACAACTACCTCATCTCATAGAGCCCTTTTTTATCAATTAAATGCTAGGACAGGAAAATAAACATAATATCTACTTAGAGTTTGATGAAGAAATCTATGCCCACTGTATTGCTAGTCAGATCTCATTTTTAAATTAAATAGTGCTGGATCTTTTGTCTTCTATTTTATACACAACAAAAAGATGTTTTTTAAGAGTGGGACTTGATAAATCTTTAGTGCATTTAAAATGCTTTTTTAGACTCTACTTCAAATAGGCTGTGTGTTGGGTGTAAAAGGATAAGAAGCCAAAGAGTTTCTTGCCAAAAATGTGATGCTCCTACTAATAGCAATGCACTGCAAAGAAAGCACTCCCTCGCCGGTGGAGTTGTACAATAAACACCTAGTAATAGCATGAGGACGGGATCGAAATAAGCCCCTGAAACATTCTACATGTAGTAACAAAAGGTGCACCAGGCAGCATTTCTCCAGCACAAGGCTCGCAAAAGGCCCTCCTCCCTCCCCACATCAAATGCATCAATCACCCTCCCACAGGCTTCCCCAGCGCTGCCCCACCCCCTGCTTCACGGCCAGGCCATCTGTTCCCTGCCAGACCTCTCACACCTCCGTCACAGCATGTCGCCTTCTCTTCTCTCTGCTCTCCCCTCAGGCTCCGTGACATACTTCAAAGGCTTATCACTTCACACGGCCGCAGGCCGTGCAACCAGAGCACTTCAGTTAGTGTGCAGCCCCCCTCCCAGCACTGCCTTGTTACTCTCGGCAGCCGTGACTCCCTAAACACTTTTTTTTTATATTTAATTAGCAGCAGCAGCATTTCATATAATGTGTTTCCAGCCTGAGATATTCGTCGCAGCCGTGACTCCCTAAACACTTTTTATATTTAATTAGCAGCAGCAGCAGCATTTCATATAATGTATTTCCAGCATGAGATATTCGTCGCTTTTTGATCCTCGCGCCTTTTCCCTTTCAGTTTGAAGGCTCGAGGTCTACTTCACGCTTCACTACTCACAGCGTATTTATTTTACATTAGAGACTCGTGCTGCTCTTCGTGCTGCCCTTCGCGCTCCACTGCACGCAGAATATTTACGTTTGGTTGGCTTAGCTGATGCACACACACGCAACACCACACACACGCAACACCACTCACCCACGCAACGCCACTCACCCACGCAACAACACTCACACACGCAACGCCACACTCACCCACGCAACGCCACTCACCCAAGCAACACCACTCACACACGCAACACCACTCATCCACGCAACGCCACTCATCCACGCAACGCCACTCACCCACGCAACGCCACTCACCCACGCAACGCCACTCACCCACGCAACGCCACTCACCCACGCAACAACACTCACACATGCAACGCCACTCACCCACGCAATGCCACTCACTCAAAGCAACACCACTCACACATGCAACGCAACTCACTCACGCAACGCCACTCACCCACGCAACGCCACTCACACACGCAACCCCACTCATCCACGCAACGCCACTCACACATGCAACGCCACTCACACATGCAACGCCACTCACACATGCAACGCCACTCACACACGCAACGCCACTCACCCACGCAATGCCACTCACCCACGCAACGCCACTCACCCACGCAACAACACTCACACACGCAACGCCACTCACCCACGCAACGCCACTCACCCACGCAACGCCACTCACTCAGAGCCACTCACACCCACGCAGTGCCACTTTCACCCACACTGTGCAGTGCACAATAAGTCTCGCAGTAGGAAAGTTGGAGCTATTGGTTTTGTAAATGACAAAGCCCTTTATGTTTTTAAAATGAAAACAAAAATAAAAGGCATTGTTATTTGCAATTGTAATAGCTCCAACTTTCCTACTGCGAGACCTATTGGCAACGCCAGTGCTTGTTGTTATGTGCTTCGATGTAATTGCTGTTCCCTAATCTTCTTTTAAGCTCACTATGACACAGGCAACAACTTCAAGATGTTGTTCCCCTCAAAAGAATTGTATTTAACAGAATAGTGAAGGATTGTGGATGGCTTTAACATCTTATGTGACCTGTCATTCCATCGATGGTGTGTTGTGAAAGAGGCGGTCAGAGGATTTAACTTCGCATCTCTGTTTTTCTACTTGTAATGCCCGTGTACTGCTTTTCAAAAACTCTGACCATACTAACGTAGTTGTGTAAAAGTACACATTTAGCTTTTGCTCATTACTATAGCAAGACATTCGTGCCTGCTATCAATATTAATGTATTAATATTCAATAACTCCCTACTTTCAATAACAATTGATTAAAACACGATCACACAGTCATCAGTGTCACTTCCTGTTATGTCATTAGAGATGTCCAAGGATGTGCTATGCTATTTCCGCTGCACTCCTGATTTGGTGAAATTGAGTCCCTTCCTTGCCAACCAAGCTAATTCTTTGTTGTTGTTTGCTGTTGAAGTGATTGTAAGTGCCACTTCATTTCGGAAACACAAGAATCCCTCACAAGCAAAAGAAATGATGCAGACAGCATAGGCCAAGTGACATTTTGTTGCTTTATTCTCTCTTCCTGTGGGCAAGCAACAACTGCTGCATTTTAACACAGTCTGATGTGCCCAGCTGTTGTGGTGCCTACCCCAATAACAACGTTTTGTACACTTCGCGAATCCACAGTATCGACTACCAACATATAGTAAATAGAAAACATATACTTGTGTCTGTATATGCTAACCTTTAATATACGCTGGTCGGTGATATTCTGGAGTTGATGTATGACTGACCTCAATATTGTGACTTACAACCATCTGGTGTCGTAGGAGGATGCCAAGCCTTGTCAAGCCGAATAACCAGTCTTGTTTGGAGTAGATCAATCAGCAGTTTATTATCCTTTATTTTGAAGAGTACGCTTGAATGCCTTTGGCTCCACATACATGTAATCAAACTGGCAGAGGACACCTCGCCTTCCCTTTTGGCATCGGCACAGACCTGAGCAGTAGTAGAGTTTGTATTCTGGTGCCAAAACAATCTAGCCTGTTTTTTGGAATAAAGAATTTGGGGTATGATTAATCTTCTGACCGCCTACTCCTGAGGAGGCAATGCTTACTTACTGGACTTTCCTAGTTGCACATTGTGTTGTAATGTGCCCTGGGTGTGGCAGTGTTCCTTGTGAGTGCTGCAGCACTATCAGAAATATAGAGGATATTAAAACCAAATGTTCTTTTGGTTATGGCCAAATATCAATCGTACATAAAGCAGGAGCGACTAGTAACCTGAGTAACAGATTCAGAACGGATGAGAAGTCGTGTCTCCAGCGGAATTTGTGCAGGTATACCACCCCTGCCCATGGTTGTATGAAAGCGTAGTCCACAATATTCCTTGACACATTGGAGAAAAAACAGTTATCTTTAGGTAGCCATTCTCCACATTCACTGGTGCTTGCAATATAGACAGGGCCACGGGAGATGTGCGTTTTTATGGCTGTGGTGTTTTCAGTACAGTTATAGACTTGCCACATTTGCCGTGTAACCCATCATCTACTGCATAATCTAAATATATTAACAAAACATAAGTGTTTCTAGCTCACATGGATCAAAAGTTACTAAAACGTGAGGACATGGGCTGCTCCGCAGTGGAAGGACCTTCACAAAGGTTGACTGGTCACTTTTCTGTTACTTATTACTGTATGTGTGTTTTAAACTGGCACTAATGAGGTGAAACCTTTGTCGAGATAGCAGTGACGTGTAAAAATGACAAAATATTGAGGTTATACGCACACAAAATACACTACATTATGCATCATAATTTGCCTTTTCGTGCTGCATAATTTTGGTCATCCCTGCGCATAATTTGGTCCTCCCCTGCCTGTGGCCCTGAATATAGCTAACATACATGATTGGTAATGATATTATAGTTTGGTTAATTTCCCTTAGTCAGTGGTGGCTCCTCTGCTAAGGCGGTGGAGCATCGCCCCACTGCCCAAAAGGAAAAATAAAATGATAATAATGTATCGTTATTATCATTTTATTTTTCCTATTGGGCGGGGCTGGCCAAAGCAGGGAGAGGAGTGGTTTGCACTCCTTAAATTCGCATGACTGCTTGGCTGGCCCAAAACAGTCCTTCGCACTTTGCATCTCCCCCACCAGGCTTGCTTTACACAGCTTGGTGAGGAACATGCAAAGCCTCTCAGTCCCCCATTGAGCGCCGTGGTTCGGGGCTCAGACCAATCACAACACTGCATTGCAGCATTTTGATTGGCTATGGGGAGCCTCCTGTTGCTTTCTGCTGCTAGCGGAGACAGGAGGAAGAGGACCGACGATGGGGTGGCCGGCTGGGCCAGGTAGTGTGCTTTTTATTTTTTTATTCCTTCCTGCCCCCACTGAATCCTCGCCTCACCACTCCCGATGGGTAGCAGCCACTACTGCCCTTACCTAAATAAATGATAAAATCTCATACCCATCTAGAGGAGCACTACTTTATTCTTTTGGACCTGGAATGGAATGCTACGGACATGTTTTATTCAGTTGGCTCTTGAATGTTGCTGTAGCTGGGTGTCTGAAACTGGTATCTTCATAAAGATGATTACTACCAACCATATGAGGACACAAACTTTCTCTTGGTAAGCTTAACACTGATACTTTGAGTTGGGTGGGGCAGGCTTGACTTGGCAACATCAAGCTGTGTATGCGCATACATTGTTAACAAATGAAGTTCAATGACTTTACATAAAGTCATATTCAAATAAATTAAGTTTATGACAGAATCTTAAAACAAGAACAAACTACAGTTATTTTTCTCTGGAAAAGGTGATACCTTAAAGTCACCTTGGAGGGCACGAATGAACCAGCAAAACAAACATGGATAGTCTGCCAGTCTGGGCTGCAGGGGACATGCCTGTCACATTCAAATTCATAGCGAATGCATTCCGTCGAGTTCACAATGAACTGGCCATAGCTGAAAGGTTGCCTAGGGTGCATGTAATCATCCTGGATGATTTTCACAAGGCCTTTGATTCTGTACATTGGGATTCTCTGTTTTGTCTTCCGGCTAAACTGAATTTTGGCTGTAGGTTTATCAGCAGGGTCCAACAATACCGGACGGCCCGATGAGTTGGAGGTTTCCTCTTCGATGTTTTCACAATACATAGGGGGGGGGCAAAGACAAGGGTACCCTTTGTTACCGTTATTGTGATTGAAGCCCTTGTGAGGTGGCTGAGGATTGATGTACTGGTTAATGGACTAGATAGGGCACCTGAAATGTTGGACTGAATCCTATTACACGCTAACGATAATCCACGGGAGTCCGGGCCTCGGGTTTTCAAGATACTTCAGATCTTGGGTAGATATTCGGGGTTCATCATCAAAGCCCTCTGTGTACCCCATAAGTTGCCTCCTCTCTGCTTCGGAATGAGCCATTTACCTAGAGGTTATAGGGGACTAAATTAAATACTTTAGTGTTTATGTGACAGGCGACCTGAAGAGTCAATGGGACTGGAACACCCAGCAGCAGTTGGATCATCTGAACTGTGTCAGTGGGTTATGTTATGTTATGTTATGTTAGGTTAGTTTGTATAGCGCATGGCTACCCCAGCAATGGGGCGTCCCAGCGCTGCGGACGAACATAACAAATCAATTGTATGAAAAGAGAGAGTGTGATGGTGGTTGCCACTGCCATACCACTGCCATACAGATTAGATGGTAGAAAATAACCAAGTTTTAATAAGTTTACGGAAGTGCTGATGGTTCGTGGTAGCACGTACTTGTAATGGAAGAGCATTCCATAGAAGTGGGGCCTTGTGTTTAAATGAACGTCCACCCACTCTGCTCCTGCGAACCCTCGTGGTGCAGGCCAGATGAAGATCTGCAGAGCGGAGATTGCGAGTCGGGGTGTAAGGGGCGCAGAGTCCCTGCAGAAATTGAGGGCCGCGTCCGTGGAGGACTTTGTGGGCTACACATAGGGTTTTAAATTGGACTCTCTGTTTAACAGGTATCCAATGCAGCCGGGCGAGAGCCTGTGAGGCAGAACAATGTTTTGGCAGGGCAAGCAGAGTACGAGCTGCCGCATTCTGAGCCCTTTGAAGTCTCTTAATGACCGTCAGATTAGAGCCCAGAAACAGAACATTCCAATAGTCCAGATGTGAAAGGACCATAGCTTGGACAATTATGTGCCGGGTCGGAGGTTCAAAGAATCCCAGAATGGGCCTAAGGGCGCGAAGCCGCCCAAAGAAGGTGCCTGCCACTTTTTTGCATGGGAGTCTAAAGAAAGATCATTATCCAGCAGAACTCCAAGATTCCTTACTTCCAGCTTCGGGGTTGGAGACGAGCCCAATATAGGGGGCCACCAGTGTTCCACCCACTTCTGTGGATTCCGGCCAACTATGAGCAGCTCTGATTTAGAAGCATTAAGTTGTAAACAGTTGTTGGATAGCCAGTTGGCAATGGCCATAAGATCCTCTCCAAATTTAGCTTGGTCTAGCTCAGCGTTGTTAGAAAAGGTGAAAATAAGCTGAGTATCATCAGCATAAGAAGTTAATTTTATCTCCCGTTCTTTGGCTAGTATGGCCAGGGGTCTAACATAAACATTAAATAGCGTAGGGCTGAGAGCTGACCCCTGAGGGACCCCACAGCTGAGGGGGTGTCTGCCGGACGAGTGCGGAGCGGCAAGCACCTGGAAGGAACGGTCTGATAGAAATGACGCGAACCAATCCAGGGCGCTGCCCCCGACCCCGATCTCCCCAAGACGTTCAAGCAAAATCCTTTGGGAGACCGTGTCGAAGGCCGCACTCAAATCCAGAAGAATAAGGGCGGAGATATTGCCCAGATCTTGTGCCACCCTCAGCTGTTCAGTGACTGCCAGGAGGGCTGACTCCGTACTATGGTTGGCTCTAAAGCCATTTTGGCAGTCAGCTAAGATATCATTGGTTTCCATATATTTAGTCAAAATAGCATTCACGTGGGATTCCGTAACCTTGGCTAGGTAAGGCAATAACGATATAGGTCTATAACTTTCTGGCCTTAGAGGATCCAAGGTAGGTTTTTTTCAACAAGGGAACCACCTTAGCATGCTTCCAAGAGCAGGGCACCGTAGCTGATTGGAGAGATTGATTAATCAGCTCATGACCCTCCCGCAAGATAGAGTCATGATGCAGTCTAAACATCTCAGGTTTGACCGGATCATCTGGAGAGCCGGATTTTACTTTACTGGCAAGAAGTTCCAAAGCTTCCTGGGAAAGCAGGGGGAAGGTTAAAAGGGAGTGAGATCGAACAGATGAACCTTTAGTGTCGGGGGGGGGGTGTGGCCCGAGCATTGGAATTTAAGGCATTATAGATACCTTTGACCTTTCCTATGAAAAAAACAAGCTAGCTCTTCGCACAGCGTATTAGATTCTATTGTGCCATCAGTGGCCTCAGGGGCTTTGGACAAATCCTTTATCAAGGAGAAGATGTTTTTTGATCGATTAGTACTAGAATTGATCAAATTGGTGTAATACATGGCCGTGGCCTTTTTTATCTGTTTATGGTACAATTTAGTGGCAGATCTATAGCTAGCTTTTACTACGGGGTCATATGAGCGCCTCCACTTGTGCTCAAGGAGTTTACATTGTTTTTTCTCCTTAACGAGTTCCTCCGAGTACCAGGGATGGGACTGGTCGCGGTAAGGCCTAGACAGCTTTTTGGGAATGAAGTGGTCCAGTGCATCAGTGATTCATTTCCTGTAGATTTTATCAGTCTCCTCCAAATTGCTAGACCATACCGGGCGTGTAATTTTCAGTCTAGCTTCAAGTAAGGCACCGTCAAGTTTGTGCCATGGGCGCCGTAAAAGGGGAGGGAGGGGCTTGAGTCCAGGACCAGGAGGTATCCCTATGGTAATGAGAATAAGATGGTGGTCCGTCCAGGTTAACAGAAGAGGTGTATGTACCGTTATGTCACAAATGTTGGAAAATACGGGATCTAATAAATGTCCCGCAGAGTGGGAAGGTCCCTTAACCAGCAGAATTAGTTGGCAGGCTTCTAAATCGCCCAAGAAATTCAGAATGGCGGCAGAATCGAGACTTTCAAGATGGAGATTTAGGTCTCCTAGGACACTAAAGTTGGCTGATTGTAGGGTAAGAGTGGAAATAGTCAAAGCCAGGGAGTCTTGGAAAGCGCCAGATGGACCCGGGGGGCGATATATTAAGAGGCCTGAAAGGGTAAAGATGTCAGAAATCCAAATTTTAAATAGGGCACTTTCGCAATCAACTATGTTGGCAGGGGATAGGGAGCAGGAGAGGCTTGATTTTGAGATTATAGCCAGTCCGCCACCCCTCCCTTTCAACCTGTTCTGACACCTAATAGAGTAGTCTGGAGGTAGAGCCAGGGCTAAAATAGCACCTGAGTCTTCGGGCAACCACGTTTCTGTAAGGCATAATATATCGGGATGGTGATCCACTAAAAGGTAAAAAATATCCTTGTGATGCTTAACCATGGACCTACAGTTTAAACTAAGGATCTTAAGTTTCTCAATTTTCTTTGATGTACAATTTAATACTGGAGATGACACAGGTGCCTCAGTAGCCTCTAAGCCACATTGCTTACACCACAGATTTACAGTGCCCGGATGCCAAAGCTCGGACGTGCAGGCATGTTTCCCGCGGAGGAGAAATAACTACTCTCGCGTATAAATTGCCCGACGCGGACGGGCGCAGACGGGCTCGCCTTAGGCGAGCCTTCGGCTACCCGCCGCGCACGTCCGCTGCGCGAGGAGAAGTGAAGCTGACTTAATAGGCACCGTCCCCGCCTCTGGCAAAGAGTAACACCCTCCGGGGGCGGGCCCAAGGTCGTGTACGCCCTCCACAACAAACGGCACTTGCCGCGGTGGAACGAGGCGCCGACCGGAAGAACAGCAGGTAGGAGCAGAGAAGTATTGAATAAGCACAAGTCACAATAGTTTAAAAAAGCCCATGGTTCTGGTCCGCATTCCCCTTGTCTGTTATGGGTCGCTCCTCCACCTATAACATGGTAGTCCTGTTGCTCCTTTTTTACCAACTATAAAATTATCCCTTCCCCCTGGACCCGCCCTTTTTTAAGAGAGCAGATTCCCTCCTGCTGGACTTCCTGTGGAACCACCAATCCCCAATATTTGTTCTATCTAAATTCTATAAGTTTATTTATGATGGTGTCATTGCTCTGACATTCTCTATTACTACAGGGCGTCCCAACTGATAATCATAAATGACCTGCGGCGGCTCCTCCACTATGGCCAGCAGCCTAAAAAAGAAAGAACACGATAATAAACCCGGGTTTATTATCGTTTTATTTTGTTTCCTGGCTGAGTCTTTGAGGGTGGAGCCAGGGAGGATGACAGGCACTGAGGGGAGTGGATGCACACACTGCCTTCAGTGCGCATGTGAGTTTGGCTGGCCGTCTCAGGCCATCCAAACCGACATGCGCACTGAAGCTGTGCCCATCCTGAGCTGCATTGCAGGGTTAGAGAGAGCAGGCACAGGCTCCTAGTCTCACTAGGAGCCCAAATTGAGGACGTTCTGGCCAATCCTGATTCTGCTCTCATGCTGCCAGCAGCTGAGAGCAACGTCAGGATTTTCAGTGGGTTGTCTTGGAGCCTGTGCCTGCAGTGGACAGGAGCCAGAGAGGCGCGGTAGACAGCGATGCGTCAGGTACATTTTCTTTATTTGCCCGTCATCCCCGGTCTCCCCCTCCCCCCCCCCCACGGACACCGGCCTCTACAGGGGAGACCCTGCAGCTACATGTGAGAGATGGGCAATGAATGAAATGCCTCTTTTACATGTGCTTCATTGGAAACATCTATCAAGGTCTCTTTTCCCTGCCACACAGGTGGTACTTCAGGTATGGAAGGATACTCACAGAGCTCTAGGATGGACAGGACACTTGACTAAAGATACTCCCCTGTGGGTTGGGACCATATTGAGACAAGTGTCGGATCTGCAGCGCTTCAAGTCCTGGGATACCATTGGTATCTCTAAGTTGGGTGATGTTATATCGGGTTTGGTTCTAAAATGTACCATTTATTTAGATATCTACAGCTCTGGCATGCCCTTGCACCCTTCAAAGCAGAGCAGGAAAAATTACTGAACCATAGCTCCATATAGGCTACGATTCTACTTGACGAACTGAATGTTCATTAGATAGCTCATGTGTATCATTCATTAGTGATTAATTCGAAAGATACTTATGACCAATAATGAGCGGCATGGACCAGGGATTTGGGATCCCTAACAGATGATGATTGGAGAGAGGCTCACGCTCCCCCCAGAAGCAGCAATTGCTTCACAGTGTACACCCGTTCAACTGAAATACTTACACAGACTCTACTACACACAGGAACGATTGTAGAAGATGGGGGTGACTACCTTGATAAAAATTGTCTGACATGTGGGGTGCAGGAGGGCGATCTGCTCCAACTGTTTGGGCTTTTTAACAACAGCTTCCCTTCTGGAAAGGGGTACTTACACATTTGGAGCAAGTGCTGGGATGGAGACTACTCAGGGGGTACCATGTTCACTCTTCTCCATCTCACCATACACTTTGATACTAAAAAAGACCAGGCTGCTTTGATGTGGTTGAGACTATATGTGGCCAAGAGGGGCATTGCCAAAGCATGGAAAAGTGCATACCCTCTGTCCCTGGACGAATGTAAAACGGGTTTAGACCATTGTATGAGCCTGGAAGTTTCCATTTATGTGGCCAGAGGTTGTCCGTAGAAACATTACAAAAGATGGGTTGAGTGGAGCCAGTACACAGAAGTCGCCTCGAACGACGCAGAGATTTGCCCTATGCTGTGGATGATGAATTCAGACCTATGAAAGATCTGTGCCAGCTTGTGGACTGAGGGGAGGAGGATGTGGGGGTTAGTGATGGTACAAAGGGCTTTTCTTGTGTTATCACTTGGCTGCTTTCGGTGGAGAGCTATGTTGTCAATTTACGAAGTTCACTTATGCGACTGTGGCCTACCTCCTAATTGATATATCTGAGATAAAATCAACGCAATATTTCATTCAAAAAAGAAAGTGTAACCGCAATCGTCTGATAGCTGTCTGGTAGCGATACCTCAAAATTAAAACCAGCTGCCGCTGACCAATGAGGATGATGATGATGATGATGCAAACCAATGGTAAGTGATGAGTGGGCTCAAAGACTTTTAAAAGTTTTTTTTCTCCATAACAAAAGATGTTACAAGCGACAGCACATGAGCTAAAATCACCTTACGGTGAGACCAAATAGGTACTAATGGGAGATTTGTTGTGTGTGAAAAGCAAAGGGTTTTTGAAGTGTCTCCTTCACAGTACAGACATGTGTGCTCCTATGCTACAGATCAGAACTTAGGTACATTGACAGAGCTGCCTGACGAGAGGCCTCATAGAACGGTGCTACAAGTCAGGTCTTAGATACATTGGCAGATCTATGGGAGGGTGCTTGTACACAGGGCCGGACTGGCCCTACTGGCCATCTGGCGTTTCCCCAGGAGGCTGGAAGGGTGGGGGCATGTTTTGTAGCGGTGGGGGGCGGTTTTGTTGCTGGTCCTGTATTGTAGCAATCTTACAATATTGGCCCCCAGTAACAAAAGCATTAAGCAAGCGTGTCTAGCCTCCTGGGGCTCCAGGGGCTGGTCTTAGAAAATTGCCAGGGTTGCTTTGGGTTCCCAGTCCAACAGTGTCAGCTAGAATTAAGTTCATTGAGAAATCTGTGTATGAAAGTGCTTTTTAAAAAGTGCTGCAGGTCAGTACTGAAGGACATTTATAAGACAGAGGGCCCTATATAAGTGCTGATGCCGGTCAGAGCTGAAGTGCATTGACGGGTTTGTGTTGAGACAGGAACTTGCACCCTTGTACATGGGAAGCTGCTCAGCCTGGGCCCTTATACAATGGGCGCTATCAATGCAATGTATTCATTGTGTTGTACAAGGACATAAGTACCAATGATGGGTATTGTGAGGACTGAGGTGCTGTCACGAGAGCGTGTCTATGAACTTGTGCAAGTGGACTGCAATTCAGAACATACAAACTTTGCTAGACTTGTGGTCAGCAATGTGGGATATAACTGTAAGGCGGACGTTGTGCAATGGCTGCAAAAAACAATGCTTTATTTTAGCAGGTGCTTGCCAGTGTTCAATAGCAGAACTCAGTTCGGGTCACCTGAGCTTAAGTAATTCGCTTGTATTCATGATTGCACTGACTGTGCAGTGGTCAGGCAGTGGCATAGTGAACTTAAAAGAACTGCTGCAGCAATAGATTTAATTGTCTGACACAAGGAAACATTTTATGTCAAGGGTGGCACTGCTATCACAGTAAAAGGTCTGGGGCACCAGTGATGGCTTTCAGGAAAACAGCAACCAGGACACCATCAAATTGCAGAGACAAAGAAATTTAAAAAACAAAACAACAAGGCAAGAGGCCTTTCCCATCTATACACTAAGTATCTGGAGCAATATCCCTGAAGCCACCAGTTACGCCCCTATCCTTCTCCAATTGAGGAAAGAGTTGAAGAAGCACCTCTTTGATATTGCTCTAGGGAGATGCAGAAATAGTCCACAAACAAACAGCCTCTCAAATCACTCGTTGTCTGTATCCCTGCCGTTGACCCTGTAGAGAGCTTCCCGGTCATTGGTATGATTTGCGCTAGACCACATACGTGTATACCCCTTGTAAACAAGATATATTTCAGGCCCACTGCACACCCAAGCAAGGAGAACCACTGTTTACCTGTCATTAGCTGGCTCTGCAGCCAAAAACGATACTTCCTGCGAGCCTCCTGCTGAACCATTCATAAATCTGAGAGCACGTAGCTTTTATGGCATATATTTGTATATATCTTTGATACACAGAAGTCATTTTCTAACTTGAGCATGATTATGGTCTTTTTAATGATTCAAAACTCTAAACTATCAAAGCAGCGAACCCATTGACAAAACACTAGAGTAGCCATAACATTCAACAGCCAACATTTCATGCATGCCCTTTGGTGGAATACTAGTACATGATGTACTAAAATGTTAGTTTTCAACATGATTCAACATTGTTCCCTATTTCGTGCTAAATTTGTATGGTCTGCATACAAGAGTCACTAATATTTATGTCTACAACCAGTTCATATTTCTGCAATCTTTTTAACAGAAGACTTCAGGACCAGTATTAGAACAACGTGCAGACTAAGTATAGAGTTCTATCTAGCAAGCACTTTTTTTTAACTTTAGTATGATGACAAGCAGAAACAAGGCTCTTACTTCTTGGTCACCTTCACCATGTGATTCAATATAACCAATGTAGATGTGGGTATTCGTTTGAACACTACAGTCCTTAGGTGCACCATAGCAGTACTCTTCAAATTTGGATTGCATAATGAAGGGCCATCAGCTTTTTGGATGAATTAATTAGAAGCCTCAAAATTAGACACAAGTCAGTTAGTCTGAATGCCCCCGAAAACAGCTACAATGCAAGTCCAACATGTTGCTATGGTTTCTACCTTGTATAAACTCCCTTGTTGAACAGTGTCCTCTGATCCCCTCACCCATGGTGGTACTTTGTTACCACTTCCACATAGGCCTCTCTGTTTCTTGGCTGGTAATCACTTTTACACAAACATGACCATCACATGGAACATCTGCATTTTCCTTTGATCTATTTGACACAGCCAATCTTAGAGCCCACTTGTGAGTAAGCCTCTTAACACTTCTGGAAAGCAGTGTTTATTTGGGAAAATTCCCTACAGATTCCTAGTGTGTGTCCTTGCTGGCTTGATACCATACAATGTGAGTTTAACGTTGATCAGGCATATGTTTGCTAAACCGAATAGATATAGTACACTTCTTAGGCAACTCTGTGTAGACGTAAACACGGGCTAGACATAATTTTCATTGAAACTGTTTCCATTTATTGGCTTGGATGGGCACACTACATTCTGAATACTGAGTAGCTTTTAAAAATACATTTTTAGGATAAAAAGGCACACCCAGTTCGGCCTTTTACTGTCCCCCTCACCCCTCTACCTCTCCCACTAGCCTTGCTTACTCCTCTGACAGCCCCAGTCTTCCGGCTACAGGAAATCAAAATGGTGTCTCTAGGGGGTCCAATGAAAATTTGCTGATGAAATCCTGAATGACCAACCGTTAGTGATGAAACATTTAGTTGACTGGTGTATTTAAAAATGATACTCTTTATGAGCCGTGATTTCATCAAGAAAGAAAGTGACAACAAAGCAGAGCAGTACACAGCTAGTCCTCTTCAGTTTATTGATAAAGACATAGAAAAGGAACTTTTGGTAAACTGGCTAGTTCTGTATTTGTGCATGCATACATCACATACGTTTACGAGTGAAGCTTGTAACGTCCCCTTTCTATCTTAGACACTGAAACAGAAAGGGTTCATGTCACATAAGCTAATTTTCTGTGGTTAGGGAGCAGTGTAGTGGTGTCTGACTCAAGCAGAACTAGGGTTGGGTGCGCTTACGCAGTCATAAACATAAGAAAAGGTTGGGTAATAAGTGGGAGCATGTAGAAGGGATGTAGAGGTCCGAACTTGTTCAAAGCCATGCAGTTTAACAAAGGTGGAAATTCCCAGTGGCACCCTTTTACCCATTCCACAAGTCTTGCAACCTGGGCGACTCTGACTCAGTTGAGAGGATCATTTCTATATTACATATAGACATTAGGTACGGCTGGTTTAGAGTGCAAGATTAATGCCCTGCAACGGGGCCAATGTTGTGGCCCCCTAGGAACTCCAAAGAGTGTTGCTATCTCTGCACATGTGTCCACAGGTGTGTGCAGGTTATTGCCGCTTCTGCATCACTAGGACTGAATCACTAATATTTTCAAGATGGGCAGTCCCATCATAGGTGTGTGGTGACCACTCCTGTATAACACTTTTATACACATAACAGAGCTCTCAAAAGGAGGAATTTAAACATAAAGTAGAATTAACAGAAACTCAGGGCCTGATTCATAAAGTGCCTCCGGGCTCGTGGCGATGCCCTCTTTTCACTCGTGGCGGTGGCCTCTCCGCACTAGGGGCGGAATCTCCGCAATGAGAAATCTTATTGCAGAGATTCCGCCTGAGTGCGGAAACTCCAATTCCGCCTGAGTTTGGAGACTCCCTCATGACTGCAGGGCCTCTGCCATGAGTGTGGAGGCCCTTCGTGAATCAGGCCCTCAGTTTCTGTTTCATAATCCTTATAACCTGTGAGACATTGTAGGATTGCATCTTAGAGAGTAGAAGTGATTCTTTATGCGTGTATTTGATTGCATGGTTTCTGGTGCCCACCTGGTGCTTCTATCTAGGTTGTTTGTCTCGTGGGATTCTTGACACTCATCAGTCCTAGTGAAAACTATGGCTAGAAATTGGTGTCCATCTAGCAGGCTGGGGTAGGATCACAAAGGGGGTGGTGTCTTCTGATCTAATAGATGTCAGTAGCTCATGTTGTCCCGAGGTCTGACCTGCTTGACTTCCCTGCCATGATGTGCTCGACCAACGTGTTGAGTTTTGGGGATCACATTTTTTTTGCATAAATCCATCATGGTCCTCACTATCCCTTCATGGCTACTCTAAGCTATCTGTAGCATTCAAGGGACCGGTACCCTTGGTATCAATATCTGGTTACTTTTTATAATCAGCTTATCTTCATGATTGATAGGTCTTCTTTGACACAGTGGAGTGTCTGTATTGGTCTTTTGCCTTTGGGGTGTGGTATGGCTGATTGTTTTGAGCCTCTGTAGTCATTATTGCAAAGGTTCCCTTTGCCTGGCTTAAGTATTCTTTACATTGGGTGACTTATACTATTTCTTCAGTTGTGAGAGGGTGAGGTTTCACTCCGGTAGAATTGTTTTGACGTACTCCTCTGTCTCAGTGGCCTGTGCCAGTTAAGACCACACCCATGCCAAAAGGGCTTGCATTGACTAGCAATTCTTCTGGTTTTCATGAATCATAAGTCTTCATTGTCACCTATGCCTACAGGGCAGTTTTAGTCTCTTTTTCATTGGGCCACAACCACCCTGAATCTGATTTCAGTATGCTTGCAGTTGTTTGCCCAGGGATGTTAAGCCATCACAGCAGGTCACCGAACCTAGAAAACCTCTAACCACTGAAGCATTTTTGGGATGGTGCTATGTTGATGTCATCTGCGTTCTTTGGATCTGGACCCAACCCTTCGATAGTGAATTTGTATCTAAATAATTCCATCTCTGATTTATGGAATTCAACATTTACTCCAGTTTAACGTTAAGAAACTGTACTTTTATCCAGTCTAGTAGGGCCCGAACACAGCCATCATGCTAGTGTGCCCCTGGAATATCGGGATGGAACTCAAGATGGCCTAAAATTTGGGGACCAGAATATCGAGGCAAAAATATCAAAAGGTAATAATGTAGAGATTTTCTATAGCTAACTCCACATATACGTATGTTGACAATGCACATATCTGCAAGGTACATAGATGTGAAGGTAAGAATAGTAAACCTGTACTTCTATATTCTTCTTCGCTACTTTGTCCCATGGTATTCTATTCACAATATTCTGATACAGCAATATTCCTGTGCTCGTTATTCCGTAGTACAATCCATGGTGCTGTTTGAGAGTAGACTAGATGCCATTGTAATATTGACCCATGTCCGATCACTTTATTTGGCATCCTCACATCTCTGTGGATTTTCTACGTTTGTGAGCGATGACAATTGGGGAAACCAAAGGGATGGGCCCTTCTACTTTCTCGACGATCTCTGCCTTCTTGAGTTTCTCTTATTCCTTCTTGACTTAAGAATTAGTAGGAGAGGGAAAGATTTTTTGGTGGTAATTCATGACGACAGAAAAATAATCTCTAGTTATTGCTCGTACATATATGAGAGGAGCTGCTGGTCTTCGAGCTATGATTATGTTGAATTTGCACAAGAAAAGTGTTTATTGATGCCTATTGGATTTGACACTGTTTGACAAATGTGCATAAAACATTCAAAAGTTTGTATTTCTATATCTATGAATATTTTTACCCGTGTTCATGAAGTTGGCCACGGTCGGTCAAAGTTATATAGGGGTAAGAAATGACCAAATAGAACAAGTTGAAATAGGAGGGGTTTCTGAGAAGAGTTATGAGGGGTCTGCTCACGTAGATGATGGTTGTCAAATCGATTATATTACTCAGGCTGGTAACTCACAATGTAAGAAGCTGGCTAAAAAATCTTCTATTTCAGAGAGGTTTCTTGAACCTACAATAGGATCTGTAAAATCTATTTTAGACACTACTCATTAAGAATGTTGAGGGTAAATCTAGAAGGGTATAAGTGTTTCCTATTTATAAAACCCAGCGTAGCTGTGGAAAAAATGTTGGTGATTTATGGGCACCATGATCGAAGGAGAAAGAAAGCCAGGAAAAACAAAGAGGAAAAAAGAAAAACGCATGCGTAGATTTGCCATAAAGAGACAAAGGAGACTTCGTTATTCGGATAAGAATTCGACAGTGGAGTCAATGGTGGTGTATGAGGTGCCTCTCCTTTATAGTACCTCTATTGAACCCATCTACACTTGAAACCAGTTATGCTAATGCTCTAGTTGAGAGGCTTGTAGCGGCAGCAATGGTAGATCAAAGGGAGCCCTTCGACCATATTCAATACGTACTGAATCCAATGGTTGTTTCTTTCCTTGTTCCTGGTAAAATGAGAGGCCCTTCAGAGCTAGTAGGGTTAGAACCTTCCTGGCGTGATGTGGATACTTATAGGTTGGAGTTTATTACCCTGTTTGATGGAGATCTAATATTAAACAGGGCCTCGCTGCTTCAGTGGTTTTCGGAGATCAAGAATCTGAAGCCTACCCAATGTAGTGATATAAATCTAGTTTCACTTTTACCCTTTAAAGCTGGTTTTAATTCAAAGGTAACCTTTTATTCTACAATTACCTCAAATCTAATATTAAAATTGTCTAAAGGTGGACAGATGTCTTCCAAATCCTCTCAGATATTATAGCTACCCCCTTCCCTCCTTCTCCCAAGTAGGCTTTATTGGGAATAGTTAATGATATAAAATTATGTTACAGACGGTTCATTGCTCTGGCACTATTACTAGCGAAAAGGGAAATTGCTGTGCACTGGCGGTGAACACCAGCCCGACGAAAGACATGTGGATGTTTAGTATGGCGTACTGCGATAAAACAAGCTGAAATTTATGCTACGCTTCAGCCCCCATCCTCCCTCCTAAGGACATCTGGCATGTCTACCGCTGCTATTTGAGGCAGACGCAGCAGCCATCCCCTCACCCTTCTCCAGGTTCTCCACACACTAGCAGAGAGCAAGGGCCCCTGTCTCCATCAGCCCCGGCTGCTCTTCTGAAACCCTAGGGTGGTATCTCGCCTCACCCTAGCATGCCAAGAGGAGAGCTGATTGTAAAGACATATGAAAGCACGGTGCTGTACTCGCTGCCGTCTGGTGTCCTCTACTGCACTATGAGGCACATATTATATTTCTACTTTTATTTTCTTCAACATATTCCTGAGAGAGAGTTTGACATCCCCCCGTCTTTCCTCCCTCCCTTCCCTGTTACCCTGTAGGGACTTTATTTTCTATTTGTTGTTTTAATTCAAAGCACATCCCACTATTGGTGTTATTGAGGATATATGCTAAATTTCCTAAGGGGCATATGCTTTTAAATGTGTTAGAATGTGTTGTTATGGCAAATGATTAAAAATCTCAATAAAAAAAAAAATGAAAAAAGATTGTCTGAAGGTTTCCAAAGTAAATGGATTTATGTCATCCCAACTATAGAAGAGGATAGATACTGTGTTGCGAATAAAAGGTCTTCACCATCCCAATCTCTGTTTACCAGTGGATGGTCACCGATTGATGCAAAGGGAATAAAAATCCATTTAGATAAATATGGTAGACAAGTGTCAATCAGAGAACCCCACACTTTTCCCTTACAGGGAAAATCTAAAGATGATAACCTCAAATGGAATTGGCTATCCAGTGCATTATCTAGTGTTTTTCACAGTAACTACCTGCAGCGTCCATTCTATTAGAAATTAGCTAAAAATCATATCCCGGAACATAGCAGGATTAAAGATCAGTAGGGAGAAGCTGTATTACTTGAGTTCTTTAGAGGCTGACATGGTGTGTCCCCAGGAGACCTGGCGCACAGGTGAATTACAAAGCAACACTCTCAAGGAGGGGACATGCTGGGGTTGCTTATTTAATGTCTAATAAGATTCAATGGAGATATGAATGTTATAAAGATGCAAATAATGTATTTTTGGCAGTAACCCTATTTAAATTTGATGGAAATTTGAGATCGCCCAAGCTAATGTTGATAAATGCTTATATTACGCCAGAGGCCCTGTATAATGTTCTTTTAAGTGAGGTCTTCTCCTATATTAAAAAAGTGTGTGACCAGAATTTTCTTCACATATAATTTTAGCACGGGATCTGAAAAGTAAGATATCTGATTTTACTTTAGATTGTTACGGGAGAAAGAAAAAGAGGAGGCGAAAGCCAGACTGATACTACAAACTCTTTTACCCCCAAAAATTAGGACTAATAAGAGAGAGAAAGTGTTAGAGAAAGGTTGATGATGTCAAGCGAATGGGAGGTTACCATCCTACTCTCCCACAGTTTTCACACATAAAACTACAGGGGGAGTGTCTGTTTAGGACTATTTGGTTGTGGGATGCGCTTCCATCTTTTTCCTTGGTGACTTAAAGGTCTCCGATTCCCTTCTTAGTGATCATAAGCTACTCACTCTTTTTAAATTTTAATATGCCTCCCATTAGCTCTTACGTGTTGGATGCCCAGTCTGCTAGTTTTGATAAGAAAACAGAGAGAAGTCATTGGGATCAGAGGGCAATTGTAGGCCTCAAGGGCACTCCTGAGGCAACTTTAGATAAATTGTTTGGCTGATTAGGAAAGTAGTTAGAAAATTGTAATACTCTTATGCAGCAATTAGCTGACTCTGTAAAACAAGTGAACCCAAAGAAAAGTTTGAAAGGGGTTCCCTGTCCCCTTCTTCAGTTAAATCCTGAAATAAACACTCTAGTCAGGGAACAATGTTTGAATTATACCCCTGAAAGACATTCTAGAGTTTTGTTATTAAAAAGGAGGAGGAACTGTTCAGAGGGCCAGTTAAGAAAGGAGGAGGAAGACAATTTCTGGATAAAACTTAGGGAAGCAGTTTTAAAAGGTCAGACAAAAACTTTTTTGACTCTCGTTGTGGAGGGTTGTGGAGGTAGCGTTAGATCCATCCCTGTCGCTATTGAAGAACTCAGTCAGTTTTATTCAGGGACTCTATGCAGCAAATGAGGGTGCTATCAAGTATCTTACATTAAAGGAAGACTCTGCTCTGTATGGACTGCCCCCTGAAAAAGAAATAGAACTTTTAATCAGGGGAAGGTGTAATTCAACGGCAATGGGCCCGATGAAATATCAGTTACTGCCATAAAACAAAATGGTCCTCTTTGGAGTTAAATCCTTTGCCCAGTTTTTAAATGTTGTTATGAAAGAAAAATTGTCACCCCCTCCCCTTGGAAGGGGAGTATCGTAGTTCCACTATTTAAGAATGGAGACCGTGACCTACCAGAAAACTATTGCCAGATGTATCGCGCTGTGGCGGTTCTGAAGTGGAGCTGTGAGAAGATGCAGCACACGGCGTTGGTTCTAACCACAGCTGCCCTGGCAGAGAACCTTCAGTCCCACTTCCAGGGGTCCAGGACTGAGGTGGCAAGACTTGGAGGGCAAGATTCACAGCAAGTAGATTGCAGGTGTTGGGTTCAAGATGGTTGGAGCTTTTTGTGTCCAACACTCTGATCAGGGGGGCAGCCAACAAGCCCATGGAGTCACTCTGGTGTTCCTGGGATCAAGATTCAGGTTCATTCCTTTCACTCAGACAGCAAGGCAGCCACCAGCTGTCCTTCTTACAGAGCAGCACAGCAGTCCTTTTAAGCCTTCAACAGGTCCAGAAGTGTATTAAAGAGTTGGGTCTGAGGGCCCTTTATTTATTCCTGGTGCCCACTTTGAGTTAGGAAAAGGTTCTGGAGGTTTCCATCCCCAGAGGTGTTTGAAATTTCCTGCCTCCCTGCCCTGGCCCAGGCTTGTCTGGGTCACAAAAGACTAGTGTCAAATCAAATCAAAACTCTTTATTCGGTAACTGATGTAGTTAACCATAAATGTTCACTGCACAAATCAATACAGTATAAAAACATCCTAAAATTGCTTACAGGTGATATAATTTGAAATCACAGCTGAATCGATTTACGATATTTAATTTTTTTTTAAAGAAAGGCAGTAATGGAAGCGATCGTAAATTCATTATCTAGCAATTGTAAAATTGAAATGCTGGATGATATTGCCTCATAGAGAATCTCTTTAATACAGGGATAATCCATATTCTTCTTGGGGTTAAATAGAATTTACAAAAAAACAATATGTGTATTGTCGTTTTGTACTGTGACATCGTCACATGGGCACTTGCACAGGACGCTCGATTAATCATTTCGCATGGGAAAACTTAAGGATCTATGTAAAATGTTCAGTCTGAATCGTGAAAGCAGAAGCCGATCATAATCATTCATGGTTAATACAATATATGGTTGGATAGAAAAGGTTGCCAAAGCCTGATAATATGTATGAACCAATGGTTTCTTTAAATCTCGGGTGATTCTAGTTTCACCCAGAAAATGCAAACAACTTACTTTCAGTTCCTTCCTGGATACTCTACACATAGTTTGTGGATGTTTATAGTATTCAGGATGGCCTAAGCTGGACAAAAAAACTTTTTACATAGGCTAACTATCTGATCCGATTAACCCCATCGATCGCTAATGCATCTTTAAAGATGTGGCGATTGAAATCTGTCTCCTCTGTCGTCCAGACGTTATGCCATAGAACAACTGGCTGGATTTTAATTATATCCTCTAAATGGGGCACGCCTACTTCATGATGGCAAATATAGGTTGCTATACTGTCAGGGACTGCCAAAAGAGACCGCAGGAACTTATTCTCAGCCATCTGTAGAGAATTTGTCCCCGCATAACCCCAAATTCCCGCACCATAGGTGGCAATAGCCACACAATTGGCTCTGTAGATCTGTAGCATATTCTCGGGGAAACGTCTTCCTAGTTTTCTGCTGAAATTTAACAAGGCCATCAAGGATTTAATAAATAACAATTTTCTGGCTTTGATGGTCTGACCCCAACAGCCCATTTGATCGAATAAAATCCCTAAATAGGAGAAAGTTTTCATGCGTTCTATAATCTTAGAATGAATAAAAAGAGAAGTAGACTTCTTATTTGGTCCGACCCCGCAATTCATTGCGTAGGTTTTGGAGCAATTGACGGCGAGACCCAAACTTGTCATAAAATTAACAAAAGCATTAACCCCCCTTTGAAGGCCATTTGGGGTACGGCCCATAAGGACCGCGTCATCCGAGTACACAAGGGCTGGAATCTGGCGAGACGCTGCCACTGGTAGGTCCTTACACTCCCGAGGCAAAGTGGTTTCTAAATCATTAATATATAACGTGAAGAGGAACGGGGCTAAAATGCACCCTTGTCTTACCCCTCTCTTCACTTTAAAGTGCTTAGTGCATTCACCCCCCTCCCATAACGAACCCTGGCCCTTACCCCTGAGTACAGCTGCCTTAAAAAGGAAACTATTAAAACGTCTACTCCCATCCCCTCTAAAACCGACCACAACTTTTCATGAAAAAAACCAATCAAATGCCGCAGTTAGTTCAACAAAGTCAAGTAAATCCTTTCCCCTTTAGCCTTGGTATACTTATCTAATAAAATGTGAAGATTAAGACCCTGTTCTATTGTGCCCAAGCCCTTACGGAAGCCGTACTGTAGGTTGCTTAGTATTGAGTGCTCATCTGCCCATAGCTGAAAACTATCTAACAGGACTCGTCCCACTATCCTACCTGTGGCGTCCAGCAAAGAGATTGGGCGATAACAAGCTGGATCTGCCCTGTCGCCTTTTTTGAAGATGGGCACGATTATTGAGTCATACCACGTTGATAAAAAACCTAGTGAGCAACATGCATTAAAAACCTGCGTCAATAATGGCCCCCAAAGTTCTACATTTGTTTTAAAAGATCTACTGGAATGCCATCAGGCCCTGGGGCCTCCCCCCCCCATATTAAATTGATGGCCATGTTAACCTCACTAAGAGTAAAATTTCAAGGTAGGTTTTTAAATATTACAGAGTGCTCCGTGTCCCCCGTGATTGCTATAGTGCTCTGTACCACTGATAGTGGGTTGTCATATAACCTTGAATAATGTGATATCCATTTGTGTTCCGGTATTACGATCTCTATAGTTGCTTTCTCTGCTCAACCAAAAACAGAGCATTAACTACCTTCCATAAAGCAGAAGGATCACGGTTAACCAAGGCATCATGTAGGGCTACCCATGCTTCCTCTTTTAAGGCGATCTTTCTAGCCTTTATGGCCCTTTTATATTCCTGTCTAGCCCTCCTGATATTATCCTGATCTTTCACTGTGGCGTGGATTGAATATTTGAGATCGGAATAAGCCTTTGTGCAATTACTATCAAACCACCCTTGTTTATGATTTCTCTTCTTTGTTGAATTTACATAAAGTTCTTCTTTAACAAAATTTGAAATAACAGAAAACTTTTCTAAGATTTCCTGGTGGGATGACCCCTCGTTTAAACAAGTTAAAAGCATTTCATTACATTTTGTCACAACTTTACCAACAAATTCCTCCGGGTCCACATGAATTTATTTGAGTGCATAACCTTTTTGTCTGTTCAGGATGATGTTATTCACAGAATGGGTGCTACAACCACTAGCATTAAGAACACTGTTATGAACCATAACATAAATGCTGTTTGGGAAATGATCGCTTAATGCGATCTCGTGGGTACTAAAGTCCTTTATACGTGTAGAGTATCTGTTTGATATTAATATAAAGTATATCGTGGAGAAAGTACCTCGTCCATTAAAGGTCGGGCAAAAGGGGACCATGGGGGAATATAATTTGTTAGCAAAGCCTGTATCAAAGTTAAACAAGATATCATTCAAGAGGTAACCTAGGGGTGTATGGGGGAAGTGAGAGAAGCTGGAGCCCTTTTCATACGTTAGGCCAAAGGCCCCTTTGTCAGCATGCTCACATATGGGCGAATTGAAAACCCCACCCCAAATGACACAGATCTCTTTAGATGAACTCGATAATAGGTTATGCAATTCCCCGCTTAAACGTCTCAAAATTCCCCAAATCTTTTCAGATACAGCATTGTTATAGAAGTTCACTAACACTATACAAAAGGCCTTAACAAGGTGAAGACTAATAATTTGATAGTATTGATCTGACACATTAAAAGCAATATTTTCTATATTCAAATAGTTAGAGATAAATGTGCATAGGCCTCCTTTGGCTCTACCGTGTGTTGACGGAACAGCTGCGGTGTGAAAGGTTTTGTAGCCCGTAATATGGATAGGCTCTACCACCCATGTTTCTTGCACGCAAAAAGTTTCAAACTTTCCCACGAAGTCGTGCCACAGGGAGTTTGTCATCTTAGATTTTAGTCCCGCAACGTTCCAAAAAAAGAAACTGACATTTATTTTTCCTTCCTATGCTTTGAATACACCCTCCTTCTTTGTCACTGACCGTTAATATCTGGCCAGGCTGTGGTTTGGGGGGTATGGTAGGCACTGCCCTACTGATCAACAGAGTGTAATTATTATTAATCGTTTCATTTGTAGTCATGATGTTGAGGGAATGGATGTTATAATTACTGGCTAATGTTCGTCTAGCTCCTGCCTTAGTAAAAATCTTCTCTGTCCAGGGTGAAACACACTGCACCGGGGCTACCATTTTTTGTCACTCCACTGACTCAAGGTTTGTTAGTGTGTCAAAGCGATTTTGTGTTGGGAGGTTATGCCATTGCATGTGATGCTTAGTTTCTAGGTCCCTCTTTGTAGGGGAGATATAGGTTGTAGGCGGATAAAAATATCCTAGTGGGACTAAGTTAATGCCTTGCCCTATCGTGGACTGACTGCCAGCTCTACCCAAGATCGTTTGTATCAGAAGGGGTATTTTGAAAGTCAGTACTACACGGTCACCTTGCAAGCTCTTCCTGCCTCTGCCCACCCAAGTCACCCTTCTTGCCGTCTTGAATTCTTCGAATAGCCTTTCAGTAAGGCCAGTCCTAACCCCCAGCCAATGTAATGACTTATTTCTTAGTATCTGCCACGATTCATTTGACCCCTTATCCAAGGTAGGAACGTTGGTTTATTTATTTATTTATTTATTTATGGATTTGTAACGCGCCGGAATCACACCCGAAGGTGTATCTCCGCGCAGTGCTGTATGAGAGTGCAAGGAGAGGGAGGCACTAGTACTGAAACAGAGTTGTCTTAAGACTCTTCCTGAAGATTGAGTGGCTAGAACATTGTCTAAGGGAGAAAGGAAGGTTGTTCCACAGACGTGGACCCATAACAGAGAGGGCACGTCCTCCCTGTCTGGTCTTGTTGAATCGGGGAATCTGCAGTAACAGCTGATTACTAGAGCGCATGTTACGTGAGGGACGATGATGGACACATTTTTCAGCCAGATAGGGCGGCCCAAGATTATGTAGGCTTTTGTGGACCACGCAGCAGGTCTTAAATTCCACCCGTTTCCGGATGGGGAGCCAGTGGAGCAGTTTAAGAAGGGGCCGGAATGGAGTTCTGGGGGGGGCGTTTGTCACCAGGCGTGCCGCGGTGTTCTGTACCACTTGGAGTTTGTTTAACACGCCTTCATTGGCCGCTAGGAGAAGACCATTACAGTAGTCCAGGCGACTCAACACGAGGGCCTGAACCAAGGTCTTCCTCGAGCTGTCGGGGAGGAGAGGGAACACCTTCCGAAGGAGGCTGATGACATGGAAGCACGACCCCACCGTGATGTTGACGTGATGTACAAGTGTGAGGTCGTGGTCAAGGCGGACCCCCAGATTTTTCACCACCTGTTTAGGGGAGGGGGCCTCTCCCAAAGTAATAGGCCACCAGTCAGGAGTCCACAAGATTTTAGCTTCCCCAAACAGCATGACCTCTGACTTTCCCACATTACACTGGAGAAAGTTGTTGGCCATCCAGCTGGCGACCGCCGTCATGCCATTTGAGAAAGCCTGCCTTACCTCAGGAGTGAAGGTTTTAAAAGTAAACAGCAACTGAGTGTCATCGGCGTATGAAATGGGTACAAACCCGTAAGACCTCATGATATTTGCCAAAGAGGAGACATAAACATTAAATAGCGTAGGGCTAAGACAGGAGCCCTGCGGGACTCCTCTCGTGATTTTAGAAGGATTGGAACTAAAGGTGCCCATATTCACCTGCTGGGTACGCTCTGTAAGGAAGCTGGTGAACCACGCCAGAGCAGATTTTTCTAAACCAATCTCCTCTAGTCTTCTTAGAAGAATGGTATGCGATATGGTGTTGAATGCTGCAGACAAGTCCAACAGCACCAACACCACAGATAGACCCCTGTCCAAAGACATACGTATAGTATCCGTGACCGAGAGGAGAGCCGTCTCGGTACTATACTTTGGCCTGAACCCTGATTGAGAGTGGTCCAGGCAGCCAGTCTGCTCAATGAAACTGGAGACGTGGAAGTTGATGTGTTTCTCCATCAATTTGCCGACAAACGGCAAGAGGGAGATAGGCCTCAAATTAGTCATATCCGACCAAGGGACGGAGGTGTTTTTTCTTATGGGCTTGACCAGGGCATTTTTCCACTCCAGTGGGACTAGGCCTTCAGATAGCGAGCAGTTAATCACGGTCTGAATAGTGGGACTAAGAACATTCCCTATGAGATGCATCACTCGGGCAGGGACAAGGTCCGCGGGGCAACCCGATTTAATGGTGCCAATCAGTGAGTTGACATCATCCAAACTGATCTCGGGAATACAGGACAGTTTAGTGGGGCCAGATCCAATAGTCCCGAGCTGGGGGCTAGGAAAGAAATCCCCAATATCGACCAAATTGGTAGATTGAGCGATTTTTTGGTAAATAGAGTCAATCTTATTCGCAAAGAACCCAGCAGTGTCATCACACAGTTGTTGGGACACCGTCTCTGGACTTTCACAAGCAACAGGCTTAGTGAAAGTTCGGAGAACCTGATAAAGTATTTTAGGGTCATTGCCTGCCTCCGATAGTTGAGAGACAATATGGTTTTTACGAGCTGCTCTGATGTTTCTATGATAAGATCTCATGGCAGTGTGGTAGCGAGATTTATCTGCTACAGTCTGAGAGCTTCTCCAGGTCTTCTCCAACTTCCTACATACTTTCTTTTCTGCACGCAGTAGATCAGAGTACCATAGTTCCTGCCTGCGGTTAGACCGCTGGTTACAGACTCTTAAAGGGGCAATGAGATTAACTGCAGTATTCAGGGCAACATTGTATTTAGAAAGGGCCATGTCAGGGGTATCCGAAGGGGAAATGTCCGGGGGGATAAAGATGTCTTTAAAAGTCTCCGCGGACACCTTGTGCCACTGCCTGCGCCATAGAGGGAGAGGGGCAGGTTGAGGGCGATCCTCTGTAAGAGTGGGGAGGGAGAAACCTATCACAAAGTGGTCAGTCCACTCCACCTGTGTAGGAGGATAACAGGTCAACATGTGCGAATTTGACAGAATTAGGTCAAGGGTGTGACCAGCGCGGTGTGTGGGGCCCTGATTGCACTGTTTGAGGCCCAAAGTTGCTAGGTCTACCAGCAAGGTGTGGGCTTCTACATTGTCAACCAATTCACTATGGATGTTAAAGTCTCCAAGGAGTAAGAAATTAGTCCCCATACTAATATGGAGAGCCAGCGTCTCCATAAGGATAGTAGAGGCATCTGTGCAGGGGCCCGGGGGACGATACACCAATGCCCCCTTCCAGCTGGTCTCCAAGTTGGAACTAATTTTAAAGACCATGATTTCGATGTCACTGTTAAAACCACCACATATGGTGTTACTGTTGGCGGTAAATCCAAACGTGTTAAATTTATTTCTATCAAGTTATCCTTCCAATGTCCAAAGGGATTAGGGCCATTGATAGCTGCAGGGGACTTAGACCTGGAACTCGGCAGGACTACAGGGGGAGAAGATGGAAGCGGCAAGAGTTAGAATTGGAAGTAAGGTGAACGGGATTACACAGGACAAGTGGTGTATTGTTACTACAAGGAAAACAAAGGAATAGTCCCTGGAAAGCCTAGATTTTTAGGCAGAAGAAAGGAATATTTTCTTTTTAGGTGATATGGACAAGGAATGAAGGGGAGTGAGCCGGCAATAAGCCTATAGATGCCATAACCACATGAAAAATAAATCACAATAACTGAGGGAAAAGGTACAAAAACAATTCATAACACAAGTTTTGAGAAATTGTACAATATTTAATTCACGAAATACAAAAAAATAAATATATAGTGCCAGTAAAATACAGTTTAAAAATGTACTAAAATGTACGTGGATACACAAATGAATTAAAAAAACATGAACACACAACTGGAGTGATTTATGCCATACTTGGTCCATGCGGACTCACCTATGTGGGAAGAACTTCGCGTAAAATTAAAACCCGAATCATAGAGCATAAAAGTACCATACGTAACAAGTCAACAACATCTTGCTTAGCTACACATTGGAATAACTTCAGTCACACAATACCTCAACTGAGATTTACCATCTTAGAAGTGGTTGAGAAACACAAGGGCGTAGATCACAATACAGCCTTGGCACGGAGAGAGACATGTTGGATAAAAAGGTTGGGAACACTGACACCAGGTGGGCTTAATGATCAGTATGAGATGGTATGTTTCCTATAATGAAATACACCAAGTGATAATATTTGCTCATCCTGTTATAACGTTTATTGTTTGCTCTCTGTGATTACCATTGTACAGGATTGACAATCTATCCCCCTTTCATGAGGACTTTGCTTTTCACAATGGTGGCAACACGCAATATTATTTATTTTATTTCTAGTCACTTTTCCTTGGATTGTTTGTTCCTCACGTTTTTAACGTTTTTATCGTTTTTATGCTTCAATTATTTTTTTTTTATTTTTTTTTATTTTATTTGTCCAGCTCCTTTCTAACACACGCATATACAAAACACAGTTGGTCTCTACATTTTATTCACACCACGAATAGTTACGTGGAGTTATCACTTTTTACGCTATGTTCTATCAGTTTAGGCCATATCGTCCGCACCGGGTGGTTATGTTGGAAGTTATTCAGATGTTGCATTGTTGTTCGACCCTCACGTTGCTATGATGCTCATACGTTTATTTTTAATTGGCATCGTTCTGGTACACGCACACTCAGGACGTCTTCTGTTTCTGTATTGCCCACACGACATGTAGAGTAACGTAGAGTTTTCACGTTACGGTCTAGCATTTAAGGCTACATCGCCTGAACCGGATGTTTACGCCGGAAGCTATTCAGAAGCCAGTGGCCGCGATTCGTTTGAGAAAGAAGGTAGGCGTTTGCACAGCAATGGCGTTTGTTCAACAACCTCGTCAAACCATAGTTTAGCAATTGTGTTTCACCCTTCTTCTCCTGTCCCTTCGAATAGGTTGCCTCGCTAGCGGGCTCTGTCAAAACTGGGGAAGAGTTTTATGTATTCTGGTGACAACGGAATAGCGGTAAGAAAACACACAAGTTCTCTTGTTGGTGATTTACTTTTGCCTTAAATTGTGATTTTAGTTATCACAGTGTACGTTATATTTCTTGCAGCGGTTGGACTCCACAGCTGCCGACGTCCCTCTTAGAATTTCACCTACACTCCGTTTAGAACTCGGCTACATAGTTGTTGGTAAGATTAGTTTACCTACCATTGACATTCTCAATACACGATAGTCACACGTGTATTGATTGCCCTTCACATTATTTTTTCAGGACTGGTTTTTAACATTACTTCACTAAACCCGAGTGTCCGTCTTGAGGCTACTGACAGGTACATTCCCTGCAGTTCCCATACATATACCACATGAAGCATGTTTTTCATTATTTCTCTTAATCACTAGGGAGTGGTTTATTTCTGTAATACACCTTTCCGTCCTTATTCACTTTATTTTTTGGATGATACACTCAATGGTTGTGAGCACAAAATGTTGGGCATGGCGTCTTACTCACACTTATTTTGATATGGTATTAACCATGGATTACATATATGCCTTCAATTTTACACTTTTTGGGAATGATTGTTAATTCTAATGTTACGTCTAAACTGTATAAGTCTTCGCGTTTTATAAGGAAACCAACCGTTTTTATTAACTTTGCAGTGCCTCCCATCGGACTGATGTGCGTGAAAGTATCTCACAGTTCACAGATTTATATCCACAAGTGTAATTCCCCTGAAGAAGGGTCGATTTGACCCGAAATGCATTTGGAAATGTTGAAATTTTGGTTGTTACGTTTTTTGTGAATGAGAACAATTTGATTACAAAATTGATACTATTTCTTGTATGTAAATATATCTTTTTCCTTGATATGTTTTGAACACAACCGAAGTAATGGTTACTAAATAAGCCAATAAATTGGCTCAAATTAAGTTGATTTAAGTATCTTTGTTGAATTTATGATTAAATGCTATTAGCGTATTAACTGACCTGAAACCTTAGGGACAATAGGTGAGCTCCCGGTTTTCAGACCTAGCTTGCGCTAGGCCTCTACATAGCGTTTCACAAACAGTTGTGGGCTCAACTGACCACTGGGTAGCTCCCAACACAGACCATTTATTTTTCATTATAATTGATAAAGTCGGTATTAACATAAGGAGTGCAGGATAGATCCTCACATTGTATTTATAATGCAGCCATTCCCTCCTTGGGTGATTCTAGGTGCTCTAGTAGTTTGGGCAGGCCCCTCACTAGAAGTCACTTCCGTTACAATATCCTCCCCTGTACCCACATGTCCAGGTTTTAATGCCTCTTCAACTGTTACAATCTGGCGCTCAATAGCGCCCATGGCTCCTGTTAGGTAGCTAAGCAGGGACTCGCGTGGCTGAACCCCCCTTTGGGGCGTTTTTTTGTTAGGTGCACTCAACATTTTTCTCTTCCCCATAGTGTGTGTGTTCACGGACACTAGGACCCTCCTCTTTGTCCTTGAATGGGGTCACCAAGCCTTATTACCGTGATTGAAATTAACCCAAGCCGTGGGTAACATATGATATTCAGTTACGCAACAGTTATCAGATACCTTTATGTACGTACTCTGTCCCAACTTTATTAAACCAGCTAGACTCAAACACAATACCTTAGCCAGAAAATGTTAGAGCCGTGGCCCAGTCCAGTCTCTGTCGGTCTATGACGGGCTAAGATGGGCCCATCTCGGCTCAGTCTTCGCCATGCACGTCCCGCACGCTTCCCGCACTTCGGGACCGTTTCCGAAGTTTTCAAGCCCCTCCAGGGGCCGGGGACAAAGTGCGGCGTGCGTTTGGGCCAGGGACAGGGTCTAAAGTCTGCTGTGTTCTTTTGCGGTCTCCCGCCGTCACGGGACCGCGTCCGAGGTTTTCAAGCCCGTCCAAGGGCCGGGGACAAAGTGCGGCGTGCGTTTGGGCCAGGGACAGGGTCCAAAGTCTGATGTGTTCTTTTGCGGTCTCAAAATCCTTTGTGAGTGTGCTGGGCAGAGACTTTGTGATGTACAAGTGTGGTAGGTGACATCTTTGCCCCCTCATCAAGTCAGACATGGCTCAGTCTGCCAGCACCTATTCCTCCTTTGTCTCCTTGGCTGCGAGCAATACACAAAGACTAATTGCCAGCTACACCTAGTCATGTGACCCAGGATAAAAGCTGAAGGCAACAAATTATCGGGACAATAAAATAAAAACTTTCTAAAAGTATAAACAGCTTTGTTTTACCTTGGCTAGAAATATATACAGAAACTTGGATTTTTGGAGATTCAGGATTTTTTGTGCCATGAACTTTGGTTTTTTCCCCCAATATTTTTAGATTCATTTGTAAACATATGAGATCACATACAACAAAGGTATCAAGGGCCCTTAGGCCCTAGATCAAATCAACTTAACACATAACATGTTCAAAGACAAGTGTTTCATCAATTTAGATTACACATGACACAACCATTTCCCAAAATGACACCTGTTACCAGACAATTAATGTAGGAAGGTAGGAAATGACTGCATGGTTACCCCCACTTTTTGCCTGTTTTTTTACTAGTCTGACTGGGATCCTGCTAATCAGGACCCCAGTCTATCTGTCTCCTTTAAATTGTTACACGTGTACTTTGGTACACTCCAGAATGGATACTCAGGCACCCTTATAAGTCTGTAGTATATGGTACCCATGTACCCAGGGAATAGGTACCCCAGATGCCTCCCATGGGCTGAAGCATGTATTATACCACTCATAAGAGACCATGCAAAATGGAACTACAGGTCTGCTACTGCAACATGTGTAAGATGGTGCTTGCACCACTTACATTGGATATAGGTTCACTACATCTATAGGTCACTACACTTAAAACTTATAAGTCACCCCTATAGCAATCTTTATCTATCCTGAAGGCAGGGTGATGGTTTTTTTTAAGGGAGAGGGTGCCCCTGCACTGATTGGAGGTTGTATCTGGTGTTTCTATTGGATTAGGGTTAATGTCCTCATTGGTTGGGTATTTGAGGGTTCTATTTGGTTTCTCGGTCTGTGATTCAATCATTGTAGGGTTGGGACTAGGGCTAGGTTTAGGATTTCTATTGGAAGTAGGTACTAGGGCCTCCTATGTTATTTGTTGTTGGGAGTAGGGTGGGACAAGGGCTAGGGTTAGACCTTTAATTGGAAGTAGCGATTAGGACTTCTGGTGTGATTGGTTGCTGGACTAGGTGTGGGACTTAGAGTAGGGTTAGGCTTTCTATTGGAAGTAGGGACTAGGGCTACCTGTGCCATTGGTTGCATGGACTTCTTTTGGGACTAATGGCAGGGCTAGGGCCTTTATTGGATATAGAGATCAGGGTTTTTTAACTGATTGGGTGCTTGGACGGCTGTAAGGTCCTGGTCTCCTATTGGTTCTTGATTTTAGGGCTAGTATTGTGATTGGATAGTGTTAGGGCTAGGGTTCCCATTGGCTGAAGGGGTCCCTCTGATTACTAGGGCTATAAAAGGCCAGGGTTAGGGCGTCTTAGTCTGGGCGTCTCAGCTAAGGGCAGAGAGGACAAGGGCAGTTGCCTGTTTGAGCCTGTTGGAGACTGGTAGGGACTAGGGCCAGAAATGCTGCCCTTGTTCTCATTTAGCAATACCCAGCCCACACCATCCACATCCACTGAGCAACACACTCACACCAAATGTACACCACACACAACACTATGCACAGATTAATGTACCAGCATGCACTACAAACCCAACCAAACCACATCTACACACCCTACTATCCCAACTACCACACATATCCACCATCACCTACAAACAGTACACAACTCTATCCTATACCACTAACCAATACACTCATCACTAACACAACGCCAACCAACACAATACATAACTACATCCCATTCAGACACACTCTCCCTGTTGTAATTACACCTAACAGACCACCTTTTATCACTAACAAACATATAATCATCCTTCCATCAGTTGTCCAACAAACACCCTCCTCTCCCTTCTAGCATAATAACACTAACGCACAACACACACACTGCACACCACCACACTTTGTAACTCTTGCAACAAACCAGTCTAAGATAAACACCCTCACTTCTACTTCATTCCCTCCTAGACACAACATACACTCTACTCATAAACACATCACCACCCCCTCTACGTCACAACCTCCTCTCACAAACAATACTACACAACCAAATCCATTGCATGAAACATATACATCAGCACCCTTTTTCACTACTCCTCAAAAGCAAAACATATCACACACACCAGCACAACAAGATCTTCAAAGCGCAACACCTCATAATACTTACCATCACAAAATACAAACATATACCCACCTTTCAAACCACACAAAGGAACAAACTCCAATGCCAAGCTTTCACTCTTCCACCACACCTAACACATATACAGCACCTCTCTTCTAACCGCCTCTCATCCATTGGACAATTTAGAACATTACTACATGACCCACATGCTGCACCACCTCCCCTGACTCATACACCTTCTGCCTTAAACACACGCAAAAAATATAAGCAACATGCCACACCTCACAACTTTGCTTCCCCATGTCTACTTCACGACAATGTTACACCACAAAAGCAATACAGCACTCCAACTCACTCTCAAACACCATCTCCGACACATACACATGCAGACCCATCAAAATGCCTTCTTAGCATGCTGGATGAGGAGCACGATACAGAACAGCTATACGATTGTGTAGAATGGTAGGGCCGAATTCGACCAAGAACCCTTCAGTATTTGCCCGGCGTTAGCCGCCTCTCATACATTCGAGATTACCAAACAAAGAGGCAGGCGCTGGAGACAGAAGGCAGGAAACAGGAGTTTATTCCGACGGAGCAGAACACGTCAAATCAGACAACAGGGTATCTTCTCGAGGTGCTCTAAACTCATCCTTGAGGCCTGGCCTCTTATACACAGGTTTATTGCTTTATTACATAAAACACATTCTTGTTAATACTTTGATGTACGGAAAGGCATCCTCGGAATCCCCGCTTCACCCCCGTTCCCACACATATTTACAGTAGAGTTCCCACCTCAACCTCAGCATGTGGTGGTTGTCGCGCAGCTGGACATTCTGCTGGGAACGGGAAAGTGGGCGATCGGTCGGATCTGGAGGTGTGAGGGTATTGATTAACCACCGCTCCTTTGATGTGAGGCGAGGTCCTACTGTAGGGGGCAATAAACTGCATCTGTCGGGCTAGGTGATGGCCTGGGATCAGGCTGGACAATCGGGCAGGGAGGAAGAGGTTATCAAAAAGGGGCCTGTTCTTTGAATGAGATGAAAGAGCGAGGGGGTTCAGCACGGGATGTGGCTCGGAGACAGGGTCGCGCTAGAGGTGCGCTTATGGTCCAAGCAGGAGAAACCGGGGGCTGTCCGGGCGCGCGGGAATGCTTGCGAGGCTGGGGTGTGAGGGGGAGAGACGCGCAGGCTATTGGCAGTGGGCAGAGAGAGGTCGTGACACAAAAATGGCTGCCACCTACTTTCGCGATGGGGCCTAAAAGGGACAAGATGGCGTGGCTACTGTTTTCATGGTTGTCGCTCTACTTTCAACAGTGGCTGTGGTGAACATAAATGGACGCCGCTTATGTATACCGATTTTAGTCATTTTCCACAGTCCCCAGTTTTTATCATGAGTTAGTTCATTTCTGTTTATGTCTGAGGTAAGGACGTACAAGCTGACATCTAGTTATACTAATAAGGGAAGCATGTGGCTGGGCTGTCTATCGAGGTCTTTGGTAGCTCATATGCATTACGGGCAGATGGAAATAATCCTGCTATCAATGTTAACAGAATCGTACATAACCACATGTAGTCGATGCGATAGGCGAGGAGGCAGTGCATACAAAATTACATTAGCTGTGTCATATGTTAGACCTTGGAGACGGGGATATTATTTAGACGATGTTCGAAATTCGTTCGAATACAAACATAATGTCATACAAAAAAAATTCTGGCCAAATAAGGGCTATTAAGTATATTTCCTGAGGTCTGGACTTCATGGGGATCAAAACTAGACGGTATGCTCATTTGCATAACTGGTGTTCGACAATCATCATGATACAGAGTTAAGGCTTTCTTAGTTATCCATGTACAGTTGAAAGTGACCGATGTAAGGTTTCGAAAGCTCAATTGGGTGATAATCAATACAAGTGGTTGGGAGAGGAATTCAGCTTAATACAAGGGACAGTCAAGGGGTGGCAATGTTCAAAAGGGTTCGTCTGTCCAGTGTCTTTTTACAGCGAGCCATCACTGGTAGGCTCTCATTGTTTTTATTCTTTTGTTGGCACTGTTGAGCACCGGCGGTGGAGCTATGCCTCCAGCTCTACTTCAGATCTCGCGTTGCAGGGTGTGGCCATTCTTTGCTCTTGGACCACAGTCCTGTGTTTGTCCTGTTCCTTAACTAACCTATCATAGGTACCTTAGGCGGGGTACCCGCATTCCGTTCTTCCTTCATGACAAACCCTATTCTATCTTTTGTGCTGTCTTTCGTCTCAGAGTCAAGTTCAAAAATTCCATATGAAAAAAGGGGGTGATGGGGGCGTGCTTTGGGAGGCCGAGGGAAGAGAGGGTGGAGTGGGATCAGATCTGAAACGGACCAAGGAGGGTAGAAATTTCAAGCAAGTGGGCCAATCAATCAGGCACAATGAGCTGGGACTTTCGGCACAAGCTCATCAACGTGCAGGGGCTTCTGGGCGGCCCTTCTTTCCTTCACTTTCCACGCTGAGAACGGTGCCTTGTCCCGCAACTCTTTGCTCTGTGGCTCCACCTTGGTCGAGGTCATAGATATTCCCCGATCTGCAGCCAGGCTGTGCGTCACATCCGGCCCCTCTCCTCCGACGACTGCACGTTATCCTTAAATGAGTACAAAAAACATTTGAGAGAATTGGCAGGGGAAGACGTTTACACGCTTTAATTTCTCTCCCAACCCCAAGTAGTTGGGGAAACGTTCATTGGTCGCGATAGGGTGGATGCTTAGTAATCCTTACATCGGTGGATGTTGTTAACTCATGCATCATTGCTGTAGTGCAGGTCGGCAAGCATTTTTTTTTTTATTTCAAACAACATGTCTGTCTGGCGTTTTACTCTTGTTATATTTACGAACGTGGCAAGAAGTCTTATATCTAAAAATGACATAGGTTATCGAATTCAAACCGGCTCCTTCAGTAGAGACTCGCGTTTGTCTTAAAACAAATCCCGTTGAGCTATATGTTTCTTCAGCGTCTGTTAATTTATAAAAAATGTGAAATGCTGTTATCATGGGACTATAGCTACAGTCTTCAATATTTTCTGGGACGGCTGGTACAGAACTGGGACCATTCTGGAGGGACGGGGACGTATCGGACATTCTATTTTTGTACAATGGGCAGTGGTAATCCGAACGATGAGGGTGGTGTTACCAAAGTACTTAAGACAAAAGCCACTGACATATAGTTCCCTTTTTAAGGGTCAGATTAGGGGACATCAGTCGTCTCACCTGTCCTTTCTTTCTCAGCCAATTAAGTTTCATCATTTTACAAAAAGGAGAGGCAGTAATATGGCAAAATACGATCGTTTTGTTTCTGTCAATTTGTTCAAACACTGTCGTGTCTAAAAGCCAATTATTTCCGTACCGGCGAGGTACAGTGTCGTCATTTATTCAAAAGGGAGCGAGGGAGCCCTCAGAGGGAGAGAGCGTCGTGCGTACCAAATAGGCTATTAGTACACGTACAACATAAAAAGAGGGAGAGAGCGAGAGAGAGAGAGAGACGTGTACAATAATAGGCTATTCAGTGCACACACATATAGATCAGTACGGGTCAGTTTCACGTAAAAAAAACACAAGCTGAGGGAAAACATAAATTCATAGTTTACGTATACACAAATACCAGATAGGGTGCGACAGTACATACATCAAGTACGAAAACTTAAGATAAAACAGAGAGCTATTTTTGGCGAAAGAGCCTTTTCATGCGTGTTGCATATTTTCAGTACTCCATTTAATTCATTTGGGGGTCGAGCTCTTCGTTCTCCTTCCTTCCTAATAGCAGACAATTTCTGTTGGTAACCTCGCTTCAATAAATACTTACTCCTTTTAATTGGTCGGACACTGGTCCAGTCGTGCTTATACTCACGGTGGGGTCTTCCAACATCTAACAAATGACGATCCAAGTTGAGGTAAAGGAGGGGTGTTTGTCGGATGTGCGATGGTGCAATTCTGACTTTTCTATGAGGATGGAAGAAGAGGGGGTGAATCTAAAACATGACAATATCCCTAATTTCTGGGCTGAGGGGGGATTTTGGATGAACCCCAACCCGGGGTACCCTTAACTTTTCTCATCTAGTCTGCACATTAAGTTGACTCACTGGTGCGCGTCATTTAGGGCGTTCATTTGGGATATCGGTTGGGGTCCTAGGTACTACAATAACCCTTCACGTTTCTGGCGTAGGCCACTCTCCCATTTACTAGCTCCAGAGAGGGAGAGAGTCGTTCCTAGGTAGGGTAAGTGCTATATTCTTTTTCGTCCTTCACATGCAGGTATCATGTTCGGGCTTGTTTTTCTTATTCATTAACCGCTCGATCCATTCCTCAGTCATACAAAAAAATTCGTCCGTCAACCCAGACGTGCGCCACACATGAGCATTCATACAACACAAATCGGGGCCCACGCGCGCATTCATACCATACAATTCTTCTTCTTTCTGCGTGTAACACGGTGCATTCTGGGTCTTCTTCATACTCCAGCTGAAATTCCGATATTAACCTGCAGAGAAAGAGAAGGGGGGGGTGACAGCGTACAAAGCACATCAGCGCGCAAAAACACAAAAATGTTTTTACCTACCACGTGCCTAACTTATCTTCTTTGGGAAGCAGTACCTTGCATCTCGGCATTGCAGCCCAGAGGAACTGGTCTATTGTCCTATTCATAGATATATCTAAATATCCGAATCTTTTACCTATTGCTTATGCTGCAGGAATGCAAAAATACGACAGATCTTGACTATTCTTTTCGCATTGTTCGTATGTACCATGCCTTTCTAATTTTTCATAACCAAAATTGCTTCATTTTACTTGTCCTTTATTTATTTTGAAAATAGTAGCCTTTATCCGAGAACCTACCAATCTAAGTGACTGATATGAGGCTAGTTCTACATATTTTCTTATTTTTTTCTTTTAAAACCTTGATTGAAAAAGATGTCGGCATAAAAATACGGGCCTCTAACCATACAGGCCGGCCACGGGGCAGACGGGAAATGTATGAGGTAAGGAACTCCACTCCACTCCACTAAGCACTGATTGGCGCTGTAACATACATCTTTACAGCACATGTGAACGCTCTCAACTTACCCCTCTCTCCTCTATCCTACCAGGGAATGCTCCTAATGTTTAGAAATGTAAATTTGCGTAGCTAAAAATAAGCTCTGTGTTGCTAGTTAAGACTATTGCTTACTAGTGTGCCTTTCTCATTCAAGCTACATGATACAAATGTTTCATTACTTTGCACAACATGTCTGTTTGTATTGTCTTTTACAGGCTCGCAAAAACTCGAGTGGTTTAATTTGACCCTCGCCTTTTCCTTTGAACTCCACATATTAAGTGTGAGTAGAATCTCTTTGTTTGTTTGTCATTTTTGTCCTGACGAAAGCCCCGTAGACTCCTTTGAGCCAGAGGGGGCTGAAACATGTCGACACTCCTGTAATTCGAATACTTCTGGATCTCATAATTCGATCCTAGATAAGTACCCATTGATTTTAATATAAGATCTACACTATTTTATTAAAATACCTAAAAGTGCTGATCTTATTTTTAACTTTTTTCTTCTTGCACTATATATTTTTTTCTCTCTGGCCACTGCAATCCAGACCAGAGGAGCCTCAGGTTGAGGCAGGCACCCACACTACCTATGGTACCCAATGATAACTGCCAACGAACCACAATGTAGGGGCGGAGGAATGATATATACCGCTACACCTATTCACATTGGGTCTTTTGAGGGTACCATAGTTTTTCCAACTAATGGTCTGGATTTGTTACAAGTGTCCATTTTTTCACTTGATTAACGCTGATATTGTTTGGGGAAATAAAATGGACACGTTTTCCTCGTCCCTCCTCTGATTATTCTAGTAAGGAGAGATTACACTTGTAGTATAGGAGTACGTAATGAGCGAGCCATTGTAATTGGAAAAATTTAAACGAGACAAATGGTTGCAGGATCAATGAAGGTTGATTTTATAATTGAAAGTAAAACAAGATCAGTTACAATAAAATCGTTTATAAGCATACCATGGGCGAGCATCATGAGTAGCGTTACTTCGAAAATACAATAATCAATAGTGAATAAGAACCAATATTAGTAGGGTTGTCCGCATGCCCAGTCAGTACCCTTCCCCGCCCTCCACGTGCTCAAGGACCGTGTACATATCCCATAATATCAAGGCTATGTAACTAAAACGTCATAAGGAGTTGCAAGTCTCGCCTATACTGGCGCCATTTTGGGGCGTGGCCGGGTGGGTCCGGAGTATAGTCCAAATGCCTCCGACAACTAGCGGCCGGACCAGAATCCCTTTCGGTAGTTCAAAAAGTTTGTTAGCGCCAACAGAGAGGACAAGCGGCGTGGACTGCGGCTTAAAGGCGAGGAAGGCAAAATCTTCCCTACTGGGTCACGCTGAGGTCCCACCGGAGCTGATCGAGTTGGCAGTCTACAGTGTCTCTTAGTAATTCGGGCAAAGGCCGGTGTCAGCATGAGAGCATCACCATCTTGTGACAACGTTGTGGCCACTCCGGAGAGCGGGACAGCAGGTGCATCCCTCCACAGATACGTTGAATCAGTCTTTCCTTCGATACCAGATGTGGATAAGGTGGCGGTCTCCCGGGGCAGTGGCATATCCATGGGGGATAGTCGAGCAACAGTGGCAGTGGCCCCCACCGGAAGCCTGCGGGAGTCGAGGGTCAGTGACTTTCGTAGAATTTTTAAAACTGAGAGGATGTCTTCAAGAGTGGGGCTCATGCCCGAGCAGGCAAGCATCCGAGTTCCAAGGTAGCCCAGAGCCATTCTAATGGACCAGGCACAAATCCGGGGTGTCGGCCGCCATTTTGAGCGTTTCGAAGCAGCAGCCGCTCTTCACCCCGTCCACCGGAGCGGGTCCCCCGGTCATCCAACCGAGTGGAACGCCAATGGCAGTCCTGGTGCAGCTGTCCGGCAGGTGAGACGTTAAGGTTCGCCCCACTGCAGCTGGCCGGCGAGTGAAACGCTAAAGGTCGCCCCACTGCAGCTGGTCGGCGAGTGAAACGCTAAGGGTCGCCCTGCTGCAGCTGAGGAACCTCCACCTGGGGAGGCTCGTTCGCGCCGCCTCTCCCTCCCAGTGCACCCCACGCCGTCTCCTGGCGCAGGTATATGTGATGGTCGGACCAGGCAATAAGAGGGGGGGGGGTCATCAGCAAGGCATTCACCCCCCCCCCCCACCCGTGGCTCGCTGGATGCCACCTCAGGGTGGACGAATGGGAAGGCCAGTACAACAACATCGTGGCCGTGGTGCTTCCGGGCCATCCACCCAACGACCTCTTCGGCCGATGGCTGCCAGCAAGGCCTTGGCGCGTTGGGTAGCCTACGGCCTATTCGCTCAACGGGCCGCTACCGACGCTACCTCGCTGGCTGATGGCTTTTGTAGACTTTTTATAGCCCAAAGCCTACTAAAAAGTAGCTCAAAGTAGCCCAACATTGAAGGCGGGACAGCGTTAAGCAGACGGTGAATGCATTTGGGCTTGTTGTTGCAGCCGCTGCCATGTAAATAGTTGTTTAATAAAAAGTTTTAAATAGTCGTTTAATAAAAAGTTTTAAATAGTTACTTTGCTGGGGTGTTGTATATATTTATAATATTTGCATATTGTTTGTCGTTATTTGGGCGGGGTGGGCGGTGGAGCCGAGCTGTCTTGCAGCCATCATGGCGTCGAGCTCGATTCTTCTCACTAGTTTCATATTTCTCATGAGGGGTTGTTCCTAATGTTTCTATTTTAGCGAGGTCAGAAAAGAGATCCCATCAGTGACCTACTGATTTTGCTCGATACCTTTTGTTTTTCCTAACGATTTTTATGTTTTTGTTTGCTAGCACGATACAGCGGCTAACCCGCAATTTTTTATATATTTATGTCCTTTTTATTAGGGGCGTCTTCCGGTGGAGCCGGATGATCTACCTCTAATAAACGGTCCGGGCTGAACCAACTACCAACAAACGGGGCAAAGATAGGCATGACGGGTTACAAAGGGGACAAAAGTCTGCACTACCTATCCTTCACTATTCACAAGGACTAAACAGAGTATTGCGACTCTGTGCTTATTTGTAAATAGAGAATAACCCAAAGAGAACCAATTCCGAACAATTAATGTTCGGACAAACAATCAATCAAATGAGGGATAAAAATAGGCACGACGGATTACAACGGGGGCAAAAGCCTGCGTTACCTATCCTTCACTATCTGCAAAGACTAAACAGAGTATTGCGACTCTGTGCTTGTTTGCAAAAAGAGAATGATCCAAAGAGAACCAATTCCAAAACAGTAAATGCTTGGATAACAATCAATCAAATGGAGAGGGAAGCAGGCACGGCGGATTACAATGGGGGCAAAAGCCTGCGTTACCTACCCTTCACTATCTGCAAAGACTAAACAGAGTATTGCGACTCTGTGCTTGTTTGCAAATAGAGAATCTCTCAGAAACAATCAAATGAGTAATACTAGTATTTTCAAACAATCAAACAATCAATTCGCAATTCGTCGTGTTACACGACCTTACCCGGACCGCATGGACAGTTTCCAGCGCCTGATCGTCCTCTGTTCTCCGTAATTGCTGTGGCACTCCTGATGGTTCCCAGTCAGGACCGTAGATCACTCGAGAGAGGTCTGCTCGGAACCGGTGAAGTTCGGATGATCGGCTGCCAGACGAGGGTCTATCGGGCAGGAGCTCTTCCCGATCGTTGCAGTTGTTCACTCTGTCGTTGGGACCTCTCCCACTGGATCCACACGTCGCTGATGGGCCCCACGTTTGGGACACCAATTGTAGAATGGTAGGGCCGAATTTGACCAAGAACCCTTCAGTATTTGCCCGGCGTTAGCCGCCTCTCATACCATTCGAGATTACCAAACAAAGAGGCAGGCGCTGGAGACAGAAGGCAGGAAACAGGAGTTTATTCCGACGGAGCAGAACACGTCAAATCAGACAACAGGGTATCTTCTCGAGGTGCTCTAAACGCATCCTTGAGGCCTGGCCTCTTATACACAGGTTTATTGCTTTATTACATAAAACACATTCTTGTTAATACTTTGATGTACGGAAAGGCATCCTCGGAATCCCCGCTTCACCCCCGTTCCCACACATATTTACAGTAGAGTTCCCACCTCAACCTCAGCATGTGGTGGTTGTCGCGCAGCTGGACATTCTGCTGGGAACGGGAAAGTGGGCGATCGGTCGGATCTGGAGGTGTGAGGGTATTGATTAACCACCGCTCCTTTGATGTGAGGCGAGGTCCTACTGTAGGGGGCAATAAACTGCATCTGTCGGGCTAGGTGATGGCCTGGGATCGGGCTGGACAATCGGGCAGGGAGGAAGAGGTTATCAAAAAGGGGGCCTGTTCTTTGAATGAGATGAAAGAGCGAGGGGGTTCAGCACGGGATGTGGCTCGGAGACAGGGTCGCGCTAGAGATGTGCTTATGGTCCAAGCAGGAGAAACCGGGGGCTGTCGGGCGCGGGGGAATGCTTGCGAGGCTGGGGTGTGAGGGGGAGAGACGCGCAGGCTATTGGCAGTGGGCAGAGAGAGGTCGTGACACAAAAATGGCTGCCACCTACTTTCGCGATGGGGCCTAAAAGGGACAAGATGGCGTGGCTACTGTTTTCATGGTTGTCGCTCTACTTTCAACAGTGGCTGTGGTGAACATAAATGAACGCCGCTTATGTATACCGATTTTAGTCATTTTCCACAATTGCTATCCTAATACAGCTAATACCAACACTAAAAACACACCTGCTACAAACCCACACAATACTGATCACTCTTCTACCAAACAAAGTCCCACTATCACCGAAGGCCGCTCACTAAACTGTCTACTAATAAATGCTCGATCCCTCTCTAAAAACAAGCATCACATCTACGACCTTCTCACCGATGCAAAACCAGACATACTATTCATAACCGAATCATGGTTGGGAGAAGATATGGCTCCAGTCCTGCATGAAGCCATTCCTCTAGGCTATCAAATAATCACCGAAAAACATATAGCCAAAAAAGGAGGTGGTCTGGCTGTTGTATTCAGGCAAACAATACATATCACTAAAATTTACAGCATCTCCATAAAGAATTGTGAGGCTCTTCTAACAAGATGCAATCCTACACCGTCTTCCTCCTGTAACTTCCTTCTCCTTTACAGACCTCCACCTAGCCAGGCAACATTCCTAGACACACTTCTAGACACAGTTTCAAACCTGATAACGATACACTCCAACCTATGCGTTCTGGGTGACCTTAACATTTGGTTTGATAAACCCAATATGACCCATCCAAAAACTATAATCAACGACCTAGACGCATTGAACCTGCATCAGATTGTCCACAATCCGACACACACCGCTGGATTTACCTATCAAACTATAACTCCAGTCACCTGGTCAGACCACCACTTGCTTGCCTTCCAACATAAAACAAAGCTAAGCGATTCACCTAAAACTACCTTACATCCATCCACCTTTTGGCCATGGAACAAACTCAATTTAGAACACTTGGAAACACAACTAACATCCAGTACAAATAAGGAAACCATAAATTCTGTTTAAAATCTATATGAGTGGCTACAGGAAGCTTTTGACATCCTGATACCACTCAGAACCACAGAACAGAACAAAAGAAAAAAAGTGCCATGGAGAAATATAGATATAAAAGACATAAAACAACAAATTAGAAAGCTGCAACGTACCTGGCTCAAAACAAACGCCAAACAAGACAAACTTCACCTACAGAAAATTAACAGATTATACAAGTCTGCTATCAAAAAAGCTAAGAAAAGGTACTATTCAGACAGAATCCAAAACGCTAAATGTGCAAATAAAGAATTCTATAAAATACTCAATGAATTTCGCAAACCAAATTGCCTAGAAGGTACTCATCCTGTTACTCAAGATTTCACAGACAAAGTGGCAAATCATTACACGGACAAAGCAGACACGTTGGAATCGTACTTAAAACAGAAACAAAGCACCAGCACTAGTCCTTGTACAAAACAACAATCCAAAAATGCTCTAATAAGCCTCTCTGTTCCTTCCAACACATCTCACACGATTAATTTATAGACCTGGTCGAAGCAAGCAGGCCTGCTGGCAGCCCTTCTGACCCCTGTCCGCCACAAACTTTCAAGACAATTCTTTTAACAACCTTTGCTACCACTCCAGTAAGAAGAATCATCAATGATTCCTTAACTACTGGAATATTTCCAGAAGAACTCAAAAAGTCATACATACGCCCTTTACTGAAGAAAACAAACTTGGACCCGCTGAACCCTGACAACTACAGACCCATTACAAATGGACCGTTCCTGGGCAAACTGATAGAAAGTGCAGCGTTCGCCCAGATGTCACAATTCATTGAAGAGAATGACCATCTTTCAGACTTCCAAGCAGGATTCCATCCCCGAAAGAGGCACTGAATCTGCCCTCCTTGCCATCTGGGATGATGTAAAGAATACAGTTGACCGCAACGGGGTTGCTGCGCTACTCCTCTTGGACCTCTCAGCTGCCTTTGACATGGTTGACCATGACACTCTGAAACAAATACTCTATGAAGCCGGCATAGAGGGAACTGCTCTAGACTGGATCGCGTCCTACCTTCGAAACAGAACTAATGTCATCCATAACCCACCTTTCTCATCCAAACCATATTCCACAAAAGCAGGGGTCCCTCAAGATTCTATCATCTCGCCCATGCTTTTCAATATCTACATGAAGTCATTACCAGTACTGATCAATAAATTTCACCTTACATGCTATAACTATGCAGATGACACGCAAATACTCCTTCAACTGGAATGCCCCAAAGACATTGGAAACTCACCAATTTTCAGCTGTCTCAGAGCCGTGGATCAGTGGATGACCTAGAGCCATCTCAAATTGAATGCTTCAACAACTGAAAAACTCACGTGTGGCGAATGGAAACATTACAACCCACTTGCCGCATGGCCTGATGAACTGGGATCACTGCCTAAAGTATCGAAGGAAGTAAGAAACCTCGGAATGACCATGAACTCCAAGCTGCCGATGAATGCCCAAGTGGATAAACTAGCAAGATCAAGCTTTGCTACTATAAAAACGCTGCAACAAATTTTCCCTCATCTGGGATTTCCACACAAGGTCCAAGCTACCATCTTCCTTGTTCTGTCCAAACTCGATTACGCCAATAGCTTCTACCACGGATCACCTTTAACGACCATGAAAAGACTACAACGGATTCAGAACTCGGCTGCCAGACTACTCTTGCATATCAAACCGCGAGACCACATCTCCCCTGCCTTGAAAGCCCTGCATTGGTTACCGGTTGCCAGAAGATCCACGTTCAAGCTGCTTTGTATCACCCACAAAACAATACATGGAATGGGGCCACTCTTCATCAGGAATAAAATCACCAAACACATTCAACAAAGGAACCTCCACTCTAAAGGAGCATCGCACCTCAAAATCCCACCATACAAGAAAGAAACATGGGTGTCACATCCTTCTCTGTTTCAGCAGCCAAACTATGGAACTCTTTACCCCAACATAAGTTCCACCAACAACCACCTTATCTTCAGAAAACTACTCAAGATTTGGCTCTTCCCCATGTAAGCACCATACGCAAACAGAAATTTACAGCATATCCCTCTGTATACAAGCATCTATCCTTCTGCTATCATTCCAAATCCAATTAACTGACTAACCTATCCACCACTTAAAATGTACTTGCATGTTTCACTGTACTAATGCAACAGTAATCCTCTATGGGTCCCGGAATAGCGTGCTACTCGCCGAAAAAGCGCTTCGACGCCTCGTCTGGGGTAGTAAGCGCTATATAAATGCAATTACAATACAATACAATATAGGTAGAGCGCATTATAACATCGCGGTAAATGATATCTCAAAAATGGCTGCATAGAAACATATTGTGTTTGGTATCAAACACCTTGGAATCATACCTCCACACTGGTAACCGTGTGGGAGGTATGATTCCACCCTTCAGAAGCGAGCTTCGTGGGGTTACTGGTCTATCCAGGGCCAGCCTTCTCGACCCGGACAGCACAAAATGGATGTTGCCGACCAGAGACACATTTCTGCCCTCCTGCTGCTGAGCCAAGCAGAGGAAGGCAGCACATTAGGCATCCTGTCACAGGGAGGTGTGACCAACTCCCAGACAGGATTTCGTATATTGGGACTGGCTGGGTGCACTCTCAGAGTGCTTGAAAGTCTGCACTGGGGGCACATTTGGTGTCCCTGGCATTAGTCCAGCTCAAACCAATTTTGGGAGCCATTGGCTCCTGCTCTGGTGCAAAACTGGACAAAGGACATGGCTGTAACCACCCCTCTGTCCTGACCCTCCCCTAGGAGGGTCCTCCCAATCTGTCTAACCCTCTTCTGTGGGTACAAAAGGGCTTACCTGGCTGTAAGACTTTCAATTTTACGTGGACAATATTCCACAAGAAGCAACCACTGACCGACCGTCTGGACATTCTGGACTTTGCTGAACTTCGACTGGGCCAGACTTCATCTTCCTCTCCATCCAAAGCTTTGTCTGTGTCCTTACTCCATACAGGCTCTGTGCAGTACCTGTGGTGCACTAAGGACAACTGACAAATTGCCCTTGGAGTGAAGGAGTCACTCCTCTGCAACTGCGGGCACCTTAATACAACTGACCGGTCTGCTGCTCCTGAGCTCCTGCAGACTCTGAAAATTTTAGCAACACAGGAGGTGGGTTGTCGAAGGTCCCTGAGGTCAATTTGCCCTCTCAGCAAGTCTGAGGCCAATATTCCTCGTGGGGACTGCATAGTCCAACCCCCTGTGCACCGTGTCCATTTGTAGTTACTTGTTGGTGGTTCCCCAGCTTGTGCATTGGACTTCGTGTAGTCCTGACCCTGAGCAGTATTTGCACCAAAGAACTCTGGCCTACTCACACTGAGTGCTCCATGGGCTGGTACTTTGCAACCTTGCTCAAGGTCCCCTCGCGACTCCTGGTCCTTAGGCCTGTGGATCCCACTGAGGGTCATCTTGATTTCTGTTGGGATTACCCGGCTGCTCCAAATGTGCCCTGACTCTCCATTGCTTTATGAGTCCCCTTGACCTTGTTGGTCCTCACCGTAACCTCATTGACCTTCCTATGTGGGTTGCTTTTGCCAAGGCTTGTTGGTGCTCCTGCCAGACACTGACCCCTCAGCACTTTGGCACTAAACAACACAAAACTGGAGTACGTGGAATCCTTTGATTACCTGGGTATTAGGTTTGATAGTAAATTGTCCTGGTTAAACCAGCTTGAAAAAAGCAGACTGACACTAAAACACAACTCCCTCCCTATTTTAAAAATCCATGGAGGGAGTACTTCAAAAGCTATAACACCTGCGATCGAAGTGTTTAAAGCTAAAGCACAATCTGCGGCCTTATATGGCGCCGAGATTTGGGGGCCTTATTCAAATCAAACATTCCATTTCGAGGAAAATGTGTTTTGTAGGCGTTTGTTAAGGCTACCAACAAGAACACCTTTAGTTCCTGTCTTTCTAGACACTAACCTAAAACGTACAGACTACTTGTGTTGGTTGAGGCCATTGATCTATTGGGTAAGATTATGGTCTACCCCGGAACTTGCAGACTATAGAGCGGGACTGATGGAAATCATGGAATTAGACACATACAACTCAATTAAGTGGCTGAGACATATATCTGTATGGCTTACTAAAATAGGTCTCTCACACTTCTGGAAAAACCCAACATCTATGCAACCAAACTGTAAAGACCAGGTAAAACTTGCTTTCTGGTATTATATGAACACTAACATACATGAACGTGCCACTGGTTCACTAACAATCAAGTTTTTGCAATTTAAGGATATCCCCATATTCGAGCAATTTATGGACGAAGTGGAACCACCTCTGGCTAAAACCATGTATCTTCAATATAGGTACGGGGTCCTACAAATAAACGCTAATACTTGCCGGTGGGGAAATTCTAATCCCAATAGGTATGATTCACACTGTAAACTGTGTGACCTGAAACAAAAGGAAGATGAGGCACATATCCTTTTTTTTTGCCCATTGTATAGATTACAACGCACAAAATGGATCAAACCTCTTTGTAAAAACTTGGGCATACGTTCATATAAAGAGGCAGAAAGATTACTTAGATCTTCGACTATTCGCCTGATAATCTTTGGAGTCAGTCGATTCCTTCATAGTATCTGCTTGATAAGAAAAAAGCATGGTCTTAAAACATAGATACAAAGCTTCTTTTTAATACTGGCTTTTTAATTATTTATAGATTGTATATTGCTGTTTTTAATAGTAGGTCTGTAAATCTCCTTGAGGCGAAAATGTAATGTATTTTATGAATTATGATGGGGGTGGGGGAATCATATCGCCCGACGCCCGAGCCATGTTGATTTTGACCACGGGCAAGAAGATTTAATGTCAATTTTGTCCGATGGACAACTAGACATTAAACCGCATACATAATACAGGCTGTGGGCACTCTGGGACTCGCAGCCAATCAGAAAGGCTGCCAGAGAGCCGAGACGATTTTGAGGCCTGTGATTGGCTAGCAGCCCATGACTAGGCTCTAGCCAGTGATTGGATGGGGGACCAAAACGTCAGTCGTCAGTCGCAGAAAGCGGTAGTCTCGGCAATCGGGTGTCTCGCTTTCTCAGGCTCAATGGGGTGGACGTGCAGAACCACGAGGAAGCGGTCTCAATTTTAACACACGAGGGTAGCAGAAATATCTCGGTGCTGGTGGCGCGACCCGAGACAGAGGTGAGGAGAAAGGGTGGCATTAATGTTATCACTTGCCAAGTGAGCTTGCGGCACCATGCGCGGGGCGTAGGAGTACAGTTAACTTTTTCCTCTCTGCTCGCGAAGGAAAGAAGAAATGCAAAGATTCTCCTCAGAGCTCAACAGATTGCAGTTAAAATAATGCATTATGCTACTGCTCAGTTCAGATTCCACGAGAGAAAATAGAGCGCGCTAACTTGGGGTTTGGAGCGGACTGTTCTGCAAGTGGAGCTCTGCTATGCAACGGCTCATTTATACTAAATGTGGTGTTAAAGAATTGTACCGGGTTGTAAACATTTCAAATTCCCGTGATCAGTATCTCAGCTACACCACACATAGCTTTAAAGCAAATGAGCAAGATGTTTGTTTTATCTCGTACTGCCCGTAACAGCTGGTGGATTTTAAAAGTGAAAGGGCAGATGGGTGATTTATATTCATTTCCTTTAGGGACTGAAGCTGCTATCTGTTACCTGTAAAGTGCCTGATCGAAGTCTGCTACTTTTTGTCTGGATGAGAATTGAGGTGGTGAACAGTGAACCGCTGTATGCTGTTACATAATATATGTAAAGACGAAAAGCTGTTGAAATTCTAGTGTTAGGAATCAGTCCCATATCTCAGAAACTCATTAATTGGTGGGCTAATAGAGTGTGCGCCTCACATTGCACACTCTGTGACATGAGTTAACACTATCAGTCGCATTCACACTCCCTCGCCTTATTTTTCTCTCACGGGCCGAGGTTTCATTCTCTCTTTCCTGCTATTTTTCAGAACATGTGTCTGTTCAACTTCATTTTAAAATAAATGCTTGGTTCGTGAGGATCGAAAGTGCTGCCTGCAGCCACATGCTGCAAGCACATCGGCCCTGTCTCTTCCGCCCCAAATCCCCCTCCTAAACTGTTTCTCACACCTCATTACTAGCAGTTTAACAGTTTGACTTGTATTGTTCAAACCACTTCAGTCCGATTAGAGGACGCCTGGCACCCCTCCCCCTTGTGCACATTACGTGTTGAGTGTTCGTAGGGAACACATTGTCTGCTTTCTTCCAGGAGGCTACAAAAAGTTTCCAACTAGTGCCCTAAAGTCATTTGTGATAATTGTGTGTATTTACGAGCTAAGACGGAATTGGTGTAATTCATGTTATTGCATTGAAAATCGGGCAAGTTCCCCTAACACTCAACTGACACAGAATGTTCTTTCTATGGGCCGCACAGAAGGCATGCAGAATGTGCAAGATTATTGAATGTGAAGATAGTACTCTGGAGTAGCATAGTGAAATGTACTGCTTTCAGTCTTGGAACCCGCAAACCTTAGTTATATTCTGGTTTTAGCAGGTGCAATTCTGCTCTAAAACGACTCTCTCCCTGGTCTCGGACTGTGTGCGTCATAAAAAAAATTAAAAATGTACTGTGCATGAGTGCACAACCCAGTAATACCCCACTAACTACTAGTCCCTGCACCGTTTTCACAGACTCCATGCACACAATTCGGTTCTTGCTAAAGCACCTCAACGTAGGGTGTTTCTGATGTTATATAAATGTTCTCTAATCCCTCCTGTTGACCCAGGGAGTTAGACTAAATCAACTACAAAACATGCAATAAAGATACCAACCACTCCACACTTCCTTGCACTAATACAGGCTCACATGCAGTCGTATTGCTCACATTCTCCCCCTCCCCTTCTCCCCCTCCCCTTCTCCCTCTCCAGCAGGTGCATCAACTCTTCAAACTAGCATACTTGCTTTGGAGCCTGAGGCAGGCACATTGCAAACAGATCACTGAAGAAAACACCGACCCTGATGATCTAACCCACTGGGGTCAGAGCATGTGGGAACTGCAGGTGTCTCTTTACCTTGTATGTGACAGCAGGTTCAAAAGCCCACCAAATTACCATATTCATATATATCTATGGCACGTAGGTTATAAACCAATCACTGCAGCAGACTCTCAACCTCCTTAGCTGCCCTCCTATCGGGAATGGAGGCTGTTATCAGAAAGTGTCACAGTTTGCCTTTGATGCAATCAGATTTTCTCAAGCTATCTTTAGGCAAAGAGCCCTGAATGCTTGGGTACGTTAGAGGTACATTACGAATGTTTAGACTGTTGTCCTCCGTCCCCCTATTGCTTGCTGCCCCTGAACCTCATGCCCAGCACAAAATCACTCTCGATGCTTGCACTCGCCCAGCCACATTCTTTTTTTTATTCTGACTACAGAAATGTTTTTCAGGGGATCTCAGGGTCATAACCCCACATTGTCACTAGTTCAGTGTCACTACTAGGTGGCATCAAAGCCTCCAGGACAGGCCCCTGCGGATAAAGAGCTGTTTCATTTCCCCTTTCACATGCGGTGACCAGAAACTCCTTCAGCAGAGACCCTGTGTACATGCATCTCACAGCCTCCACCTCTACCCCAATTAATCAAGGGCTGGTCCGGCTCTTTTGACAGTTTGTCTCTGGTGGAGTTGAGTGTCCTGCAAGATGGATGCTTGTGGCTAGCATCAGAACTCTGCAGCAAAACCTGCACAGTCACCGTTGCACAGGGATGCATGTGCAGTCTGCACATGTGGGTGCCAGTGCCTAGGACGGTCTGTCAGAGATTCTTGCCTGCTCTGCTAAATGTTAATGGGTTGGTCAGTGCATGAACTAATAGAGGTTTCTTAATATTTGGGGAGAGGAGTTGGCCTAACGGCCAGGGCGGTCGACCTCGAATCTGGGGAACTGGGTTCAAGTCTCTGCAATGACGCTGAACATCCTGTGATTCTGGGCAAAGCACTCAATCTCCCCGTGCCTGACAAAAATTAATGTGTCCTCATGTAACGCAACTGGTGCTATGTAAAGCGCCCTGATACCCAATTCGGGTCAAGTTCACGCTGTATAAAACTCTGTAAAATAAACAAAAATCACACTGATTAACATAACTTTAATTTCAACTAAAGCTGTCCATTATTATACATGTAGATACCTGAAGGTCAAAGACCACAAAAAGTTAGAAAATATTTGTTTTTTTAGCCACTACCTTGACCCCGCCCCAGACTCGCTAACCCTGCCTCCTCAGTTTCATGTAGCATCACAGTTCCCATGTTTTTTTTTATGCACTTCAACTACTGAGCAGACAGGTCGCAGGCTGTGCCTGCTACCACTGTTGCACTCACACTGCCCTCTGAATACAGTATTCAGGACTTGCTGCCATGGGGTTTGGAGAGCAGGGCAGGAGAAGAGGTAGGTGGAGGGCCTCCTGTCATAGACTCCAGACTGAGTGAAGGGAGCAAAGAGTCCCCTTATTTTAAAGAGAGTGGGGCTGCCCCACCATTTTACCAACCACCATCCTTATGCCCTTCACACACAGATACCTACCCAGCTCCCAACTCCCCAGTTACACTCTGCACTTCTTGATTTACTGTCTTTTCAAAGTAACACTCCTTCCCTTCGCTATGAGACTAACGTTTGCTTTCCAGCTGTGTGAGTATAATGATTTCACTGGTGCTACATGTCCTACATATCTAAGAGAGACAAACTTGAACATCAAGTGGTGAGCTGCACTTTTTCATGTTAGGGTAGCTTATTCAGCTGCTGCCATTACTCTATGCAAGAGAGAACCCTGTACTGCTACTGCCAGTGCTGCATATGCTCTTTGTGTGGGAGAAGAATGTAGAGATGTACAGGTGAGTGCACAATAATATACACACACATCACCTGACCAGAAGTATAAAAGGATAGATTGATTTAACTGCCTATTACTGCCTCTTGTGTATTTGTACTTGCGTATACTGCCGCAGTGAGCCACAGCACATCTGCTATGCGATTTTGCTGCCCCATGAACTGTTCATAAACTCTGCCAAGAAGTGCAGCTATTCCCATTCACAAGTTTATCAGGGCATCACATCCGAGTATTTTTGAAGCTGGACAGCTAGGAGTTCGCCCTATGATGGAGAACACCCTTCTATCCTACAGGTTCATTTTTCGACAAAGTCTTGTCTGTGCCCAAAAAACTTCAAGAAATGTAGTCAATTATAAGTCTGCACACTGCCTTTAAGTACTACTTCTCTTCATATGAAAATGTGTTACATGCAAATTAGTTGATAATTGGGTGAAGTACACACTGACACATCTGCACGCATGCTGTACAACCACCCACTACAACATTGCATTTAAGAGTGCATGACCATGCATTGCATCATTGGACTTGCACTTGAAATATATATTGCATAATATGTTGCACTGATTGCATTGCAGGTTCTCTTCGTGTAGACCTCCCTTAGTAATTTATGGAATAGGCGGGGCAAGCAGTGACCTTCCCAGGACAAGTAGATTTGTGTAACATTTAGTCCCTTGGCCAGGTAGATTTTTGAAAAATTTCCACACCCCTGTATGAATTGTAAACAACTTGACTTGGATTGGGGACTGTACATTCGTTTATTCTGTATTTTTCTAAAAAATGTAATCTTGTTTTTGTTTTTAAGAATCATGTTTAAATGTATTTTATATGTGTTGGCTTTATGGCAAAATGTCGAATAAAAGCTTTACAACAACAACACTGGGCAGCCTTCATGGGACAGCTTACCTCCGGCTCCTGGTCAGCCTGGACATCTCCTGGTCCTCATGGCTGCAGAGTCAAGCATCCCTTCTTTGCAGCTGAAGCACCTGACATTGGTGGGTATTCGTCTACTGAGCCCCTGGTCACCCTGAAGTGACCCAGACTCTGTCCCCTCTGCTTTCAGGTTCCTCCCTCTCAGAATCCAGGCTTGGATTCCTCTAGACACTTTTCTACTTCATGGCAGAAGTACTTCTTCACAACCCCCCATTGAGAACGACAGCGGTTTCCAACACCGCTCCAGACCTATGCACCCGGCTCCTCTGGTATAGGTAACTCGGGTACTACGGTATCCACGGGTGGGATGGCTCTCCGACCTCTTAAGTTCCAAAAGGGTTTGCTCGAAGTCCTCCTAGAAGGGTCCTTAAACTTTAAAACTGTAACTGCTACTTCCCCATAGAATTGTACAGAGCCCGCGGTCATGTTAGCACACTGCACCCGTCCTCCGTGGTGTACCTATCTACTCACCTTGGGTGGTTCCTTGGGGTCCCAACGATTCTACGTGCTCTGCACTGTGTCTTGCCTCAAGTTGTGATTGTTATACCACTATTCTAGTATGTGGTTTGGTCTCCCCCGGAGCCCACTGTGTATTGTGCAACTTACAACTGTTCTATTGATCTCGTATTGTGTGCTTTGTGTTCTATCCTCGTGTAGCAGATACTAGAGAGTGTTACATCAATAAATATATATTTTTATATAACTACTGTGTGGTTCACCTTTCATTTAGTAAATATAGGAGCTGATATTCTGGTAAAACAAGCTGCTTTACATTCCTTCAAGTTTAAGCCTGAAGGCTGCTCTCCACAGCTACCACTAGGATAGCTTTCTAAAAGGTTATCTTTGACCTCATACATCATAGGGGTTGTTTGGGCTGGTGCAAGGTGCCCACTTTAAGTTAGTGGGCAGCATATATCAGGCCAACTTCTCACAACTAACACAAAAAATAAATAAACAAAAAAAGTGTACTCTCATAGACACAAAGAAGAGTCAATAATAATTTTAACTTTTAAAGGATGACTTCTAAATTCCACACTACCCAGGGGTTGTATCAACTAACAATTGTCCTGGGCACCTATCACAGTCTTTTGATTGCCCATAAGAGATTAAATGTGATTTTTTTCTCAACTCCCTTATTGCAGAAAAAACTGTTTTTTGTGTTAATTGTCAGGTAACAGGTCCCATTTTGAGAAATGGTTGTGTGCTCAAAGTCCTAAGGCCAACAAAACCAAGGTCAGTAAAAGTGGAGGAGGAAGGTAAAACATTTGGTCTGGCCCTCCAGAAAGACCGATTTTCCAACAGGTATCATATCCCTAAACAAACCTCTGGTAATATCTGTTGAGACCCAGAAAGGCCCTCACCCCAGGCTCTGTTTTGGGGGCTGCTAGGCCAGGATAGTCTCAATCTTGACTTGGAGGGGTTGCACTTTCCGCCTGCTCACCATGGGCCATATGTAGGAAGCCTAATTGCGCTAACAAATGCTGAAATTCGTTGAATTTCAGCATTTGGGATCGCAATTAGGGCAGTGTGCTATGTAGCACACAAAAAGCCACCCGCAAAATAAGGAATCACAAAATTTGCAATTCCTTATTTTGCGATTGCATTTAAGGAATTGCAAATTGCGATTCCTTAAATGCAATGTAGGAAGCACCCAAATTGTGCGAATTGTGGCTTAAGGAATCGCAAAATACCACCAACTTCAGGTTGGTGATAAAATGCGATTTCTTTGAAAAATTCACTTTTTGGCATTTTTCAAAGTGCCATGTGGGTCACATACATGCCCTTAGGGCATGTATGTGGGCCACATGTGCACACATGTTAATTTCAGGGGTGCAACAGGGTTTCCTATTGACACCCTTGAAACCCTGAAATTGCATTCTCAATTTGCGATTCTCTAACTGAGAATCGCAAATTGAAAATGTCTTCCAATTCATTCCAATGAGCCTTCTAGCCCATAGGAATGAATGAGAAGGTATTCCTTATTTGCGAATCTCAATTTGCGATTCGCAAATAAGGAATAATTGGGATTTGCCAAAAAATGTGCTAATTCTAACTACATTTTGTTTTGCGATTCTCTAATTGCGATTCCCAAAAAAACGCAATATGAGAATCGCAAAACACAAATTACCTACATGTGGCCCAGATGCACCATGGAACACTGCCCTGTCTGGCACTTACTTGATAGTCAAGCCCTTCTGCTGCAGGGCCTGAAGAGCCTCCTGGAGGTGGTACTGGTGTTCCTCCTAGCCAGAACTGAAGATAGCTATGTCATCCTGGTAGGCGGCACAGAATACCTGCTTCCCAGCCAGGACCCTGTTCACCGACATCTGAAAGGTGGCAGGGGCGTTCTTTAAGCCAAAGTGCATCACCCTGAACTGGAAGTGGCACCCTGGGGTCGAGAATGTAGGCCTCTCTTTGGCCCCTACATCGGAGCAGTATGCCTGTACCCTGATCTGAGATCAAAAGTACTGAGAATTTGGTGCGCCCTGCCTGTCATTGAGCTCATCCACTTGGGGGATGGGTTGAGCGTCAGTCTTGGTGACTGACTTCAGTCCCCTGTAGTTCACACAGAACCTAATTTATGGGGTGGCACCTGGTAAGGCAGTCTTAACTACCAGCACAACGGGGATCGACCAGGGACTGTTGGAGGGCTCAATAACCCCTAATGTCAACATCTTGGAGATTTTATCCTTAATACTTGCCCTCACCTTACCGACAATCTGTAAATATGGATTTTGATTTTGACAGGCATAAGGTCCCCAGTATCAATGTCATGGGTGCCAAATGTGTGAGCCCAGGGGTGAGGGAGAACAGAGAAGAAAACTACTGCAGTAACTGGAGAAAGTTACTCTGCATTTCTGGAGTCAGATTAGGGGAGATGTTAACAGCCTCTACTAACCACCATGCTCCTTGGAAGGAAGACAGGAGGTCAGGAAGAGGTTCACTCCCCTCTTCTATTCCATCATCTTTCACCAGGAGCATGGTGACGTCAGACCTCTCAAAGTGGGGTTTGAGTCAGTTGATGTGGAGCACCCTAAAGGGGTTTCTAGGGAGTCTTGAGGCCCACCAGGTAGCTTGCTTCCCCCTTCTGCTCCTTCACCTCATATGGGCCTGTTCAACAGCCTTGGTGGGCTCTGGGCCCTACAGGCTCCCTTACCTACACCTTCTAGCACGATTGAGACTCCACCAGGGTGGCCTTCTGGTCATATCAGAGTTTTATTACCTATTGAAAGGCCTCTAGATTGTCTTTAGCCATTTTCAAGAAGCAATAGATCTGGTTACGGATAGCCTGAATGTAGCTGACTATATAATGAGGGGGTTTCCTGGGACCTTGCTCCCACTTCGGTCTCATAAGACTGAAAGGCACCCAAACTGAGTGTCCATAGAGGAGTTCAATTGGGTTAAACCCAACCCCCTAATGTTGCACCTCCCTTTAGGCAAACAGCAGGTATGGTAAGAGGACGTCCCATTTCTGCCTCATGGGCTCAGGCCTTTCAGAGTCCTATTGAATATCTTAAATGTAAATGTAAATGTAAATGTAGCCGTACTTGTAAAGCGCACTGATACTCCTGAGTGTCCTGGCGCTGTACTCATACCGCCAGGGAACCCTTCCTGGTTTTACCCCGTGAAATGTCCACTCCTGGACATCCCCAGGGTGCAACCAGGCATCCCTAGCGCTGTAGGGGGCAGTTGTGGAGACTAAGCAAGCTATTGCCCAGAGTTGCAGCGTGGGACCCATGCTTAGAGTAGGCACCGAGGCGAGAAATCAGGTCCGAGGAATTATGAGCCCAAGATCCGCCGCGACCAGCCAAGGCAGGAATTGAACCCTGGTCCCGGGCCAGACCTCTGCATCAGGGTCTGCCGCTCTAACCATTGAGCCACACTTCTCCACATAACAAGCCCTTTGTTTTTCTTAATGATTTTAAGTAATTATTTATCTTATAGTACCTAATGCTCTGCTCAATAAAAAATTTATTAAAAAAAAATACTTGGTTTGTGGTTGGTAAGGTGCAGAGAACTTGTAGGTTACCCCACACTCAGCCCTCATGGACTTGATGCATGCGGACATTAAGTTAGTGCCTCTGTCAGACACTACTTCGTTGGGAAATCCCAGGCAAGTAAAAATCCCCACCTGGGCCCTAGCCACTGCAGGTGTAGTAACCAACCTCAGTGGATGGCCACTGGGTACTGTGTGTTGTAGAGCACCAAGAGCAGAATGTAAGACATGCCATTCTTAGGGTGATCTTTCCCCCAACATTTTACCTTTGCCTCCCACTTCTTGCTATATGGTTTTGTTGGCTTTAGGTCATGAGCACTTTATTGCTGCTAACTAGTGCTAAGGTGCATGTGCTTCTCCCTTACACGTGTTGACATTGATATATACCTGATTGTTGGCATATTTAGTTTACCTGTAAGTCGATTGTAAAGTGGTATACCATATACCCAGGGCCCGTAATCTAAATGCTCCTAGTGGGCCTGCAGCACTGACTGTGCCTCCCACATATGCACCCTCATATGTAGCCTTTCAAACCTGTCTCAGACCTGCCAATGCATGGCCTGTGTGTGCTGTTTACTACTGCTTCATCTTGGCATTTAAAGCCTCTTGCCAGGTCCTAAATGTCCCTTGTTATTATGCACAAGTCGCCCATAAGGTAGGTCCTAAGTGACTCTATGGACAGTGTGCTGTGTAACTTAAAGGCAGGACATGTACTTCTAAGTTTTACATATCCTGGCAGTGACAAACAGCTAAATTCAATTTTCACTAATGTGGGGCCCTCTCCCTCCATAGGCTAGCATTGGGAAGCCCTTAAAATACATTTTAAACTGTACCTCCTGACTGGAAAGGAGTAGCTACTTCATGTTTAATATCTTTATGGTGGTGATAAATCCTCTTTAGTGGGAACGTTGTATTTGGTGTTACCATTTTGGAAATGCCACTTTTAGAAGGTGGACATTTCTCTGTTGCTCTGGTCTGGGTGGCAGCTACACTTTGTGCATATATTCTAGGCAGCTGCAACACAGGAAGGGCAAGATGTGATAGGGTATAGATCTGCATACTGATAGTCTTACTGGGCAGGGTGGGGGAGAGGTGGTTTACACTTACATTTGAATAGCTTGTTTCCTGCCCTCACACAAAGGGCTGATTTACCCCCTACTGGTACAGGGATTGGTTAAAAGGGATCATTGTGCACTTCAGATAGTCCCTTTAAAGTCACCCCCTACATCAGCTATATGCATAAAATAAAAACAGGTAACGCACCCAGTTATTTACAATCTCTTGTCAAAACCTACACACCTGCACGCTGTCTCCGTTCCTCATCACAAGGCTTCTTCTGCGTGCCCAAATACAGACTTGCAAAAATGGGCGGCCGATCCTTTTCCTTTTTAGGTCCCAGACTTTGGAATTCTCTCCCTTTCACCATTCGTTCAGAGACCAGTTATGCTCGCTTCCGTAGAGCGATAAAGACCTAGCTGTTCAACCAATAATCCCCCAGCTTGTTAAGTTCTTCTTCTGGCCTCTCCGGCTCACTGCCTCTTTTAGCGCCGGGAAACCCATTTGGGTAGCTGTCGCGCTCTATAAGCTTAATAAATAAATAAATAAAATAAATAAATAAATCAAAGGGACTCTGGATACAAGTGCCAGAGCTCTGGCCCTATTAAATCAGTACACTACTGAACCTGGAAAGAACTCTGCTGGCGTAAAGGCTGCTGTGCTGAAGGATTGCCACTCTGCTGTGATTGACAGTTCTGAGGAACTGTTTCCCTGCTTTGCTGAGCTGCCCTGCTGCCTGCTGACCTCTGCCATGCTAAAGGGCCATGGACTAAACCCAGAGTGACACCTAGGAGCTTGCTGGCTTGCTCCATGATCCTCAAACTTCAGGGCCATCAAAGATTTCATCTCACTGCTGTATGAGTCTTTCATTTGCGAGTCCAGCAGCCAGATGGGATCAAGGATCAGATATCTAGTCTGGTCTGCTCTATCCACAGCGTTGTGGTTGAGGAGATCAAGTGCCCCATGAGAAGCCCTGACCTCATCACTACTTCATTGTCATTAAAAGGATTCTGTGCCCCAAATTTTACGACATTGGCCTGTGCCCCCTGAAGCCGCCTCAGTGTCTCCTTGCGTGGCTTTCCCTCTCCAATGCATTGCCCCAGTAACCAAGTGTGGGCCAGAGACTCAAGGATCGTTAATGGTCTCCACTCACCCTTCCAAGACCACAACAGCGCACAATGACGCGGACCTGTTTCCGAGGACCACCAACATCCCAACGGCCCGAGTCTTACTTTGGCACTGGCACTCAGATTTGGCCTACGTCCGGGAAAGGTACTGTGAGTCCAACCTGTGGTGTGTCTTGCAAAGTTAAGTCAGGGGCCTGCAGGCGGCGGAGATTTCTCCCAACTTCCTGGTCCTGAGGTGGCAGTGGCACACTTCCTTGCTGGCACTCCCTGCTTTAACTACCCATTTTTTTTGCCACGATATGGTGGACCCCTTGTTTCTAATCAGTGTGTGTTGTTTCTCACTATAGGTAAAACGTGACCTATTAATCGCAAGTGCTACTTATCACAGTAATTTGTTTGAAAACCTGAGACATGCATATCTCCTGCCCTATTGCACATTGGAGTGTTGGGAGAACTATTCTTCTTTTACCTCGTAAAAATGCACATAAATTGAAAAGCATTGCTTTTGCATTTATTCCTTAAAATTGATATCTCATGAACTACTTATTGAATTTTTGTATCTTGGTCTTGTTTTATTCGGATAAGAATTCTCTATTTTTCTAAACCTATGTGTAGTCTTCTTGTAGTGTTTTCATTGAGTTACTGTGTGTGTGTGTGTGTTGCACAAGCACTTTACTGTAAACAAAGAGAGGCCATCCGTCTCTTGAGACTTTGTTCCACTTCAGGTTTTTTGGAAAACGGAAAGTTTTACCCACCAAGGTTTCCCCTTGGTTTCCCCTTGGTGGCATTCTTCATCATAGGGTTCTCGCATTCCGATGCATGCTGCGACCTACGTGGGAGCACTTTTATATTATGAGCCAACCCTACTAGGAAGGCCCTGTAACACTGAGGGGCCACCTGCACACAGTTTGCCATATCTCCAGGAAACATAGGCTAAGTGTAAAGGAGGTAATTCTCCCTATAGATAAGGTGATCTCCAGGGGTATCACCTGCTGCCTGGCCATCAGCTTGCCCCTTCATGCCCTCTATGGTGGAACTCTCTTTCTGTGCTCTGCAGAATTCTTCCCTGGTGAGCCCACCCTCAACTTGCTATCCAGCAAGCTAAGGCAGGTCCCCTGGGGCAGCAATGTCGTCACCAGTAGGCTAAGGGGCAGCTTCCTTTTGCACCCGTAAACTAGACTGTAATAACTTAAGGGGATGGTTTCCTGCAGACCTCCCTGTCTGTTTGTCAACGATCCCCTTTCTCTGAGGCTTAGACTGAGACTGGTTATGGGTGTCCTCTTGGGAATTATTTTGGGGGGCTTTAGAGAACTCCTTATTTTGAAACTTTCTCACCCTCTTACTTTTTTGAAACCTCTGATCACCCTTCTGGTGATCTGCTCCTGATGCCGTTTTGGACACTGATCCAGAGGCCTCACTAGCAATCTCCCTGGGATCAGTGCTCTCATTATCAACTAGGTGCTGGTGCAGCTTTGCAAAACAAGTATTGAATGTGTGCTCCCATACTATCAGATTAAACAAACTAATAAATTCATCAATTTTGCTGCCCTGCACCCAACCATTCACTGCATTGCTGGCATAATCCAGAAAATACACCCAGGACTGGTTCTGCATATTTTGGCTATCCCTGAACCTAATGCAGTACTTTTCTGGGATGCCAAGCATGGTTTTCATTGGGATGTACTCCATCTGGTACCCTACCTCCAATGTAAGTAATGTATCCTTCCCACTGCAGACATGTGCTTCCAGAGTGATGCTCCCCACACTCTACTGGGACCCTGTATATCTTAAGGGCCACCTTAAAGGCAGAAAAAGACTTGTCTATGTCATCCCCCACCGCATAGCTGGACACCAGGCTTTAGGTATGTGAACCCTCTTGTCTCCTTTAGACACTGCAGGTATGTTGCCACCATGGGTGCTGGACTTTGCTTTCTTAGTTCTTATGTCAAGCTCTCTTAGGCTCAGTTGATGAGCCAGAAGCAATTTCTTCTCAGCTAAGGCTATCTCTGAATCAGCCTTCTCCTTCACTGCTACCCACTTGACCATGGCCATTTACAACCTTAACTCTCTTACAGCCTTCCTGTTTTCCATTTTCTGTCCTGGCAAGCCTTGTGAAGACACACTGCTCTTCGCTCTGGCGGGGAGTTCAAACTCAGGAGACAAGACCCTTCCTGAGTGCTGCATCTCAGGTATGGCATCCAGGCCCTGCTCCTCCACATCATCCTCCACATTTCGTCCTCTGTTGCCAGCACTTGGCCGATCTCCCCCCTTTTCCCCTTTCCCTCATGACCTAGACTTCAGTTTCCTGGTATTCCTCTTGACTGGAAGCCCCATCTCCTTATCAACCTCTTTGAACTCAGCCACATCCATGTTGGTCAACTCAAACTCCATTACTGCAGGTATGGTCATAGGCACAGACGGTCAGGTATCAATGACAATACATTTGGAAAAAGCAAAAGAGTCAATTCAATTTCAAGGCTTTATTCGATTATTAAAACCAATCACAAAAGCATACAAAATATAAAACACAGGCTATGGACATTTCAGTACTAAAGAAGAAAAGAAAAACAGCTGACCAATAATGGGAATAAGAGAATTAAAACACCAGGCTTTTCCTATGTGAAACAGCTTTAAGTAAAAAAGTAGCAGTAAAAAAACAGATATCCCTGGCATCAAGTGCAAATAACAGTTTCAATGCTTGGGCTGTAGTATACACAGAATAATTCTTAAAAACTGGTCTGAGATAGTAACGACGGAGATGCATATAAAGAGGGCAAATAAGCATAAAGTGCAAAGTGCTTTGCCTAGTTAGGCCATCACAGGGGCAGGGGGATTGACTATGAATTTTCATTACTGGGAAAGCCACTAGATTATGAACAATACCAAGTCTCAACCTCGTAAGAACAAACTGGTGCGATTGCTTGGTAATAGTTTTAAGGTACATAGGCATGCCCCTGTCTTCCAACATATTAGAATAATAAAATACATGAGTTGACATGAGGCTGCATTTAGCCCTGCGTAAGTTAGATTTGGTCCCTATAAAGACATTTTTGAGTTCCCTTTTTGGTACAGTAACAGCACTAAGGGGGTCGTTAACAATGTCAAGGTTAAAGATTGCACTAAAGGAAGATGAAACATAATTTAACCAGGGAATCTTGCGTGCGTTGTCCAAATGGAGACAATCTAAGATAATCCGCCTGGTAAAATCAGTCTCCTCTTTAACCCAGATTGACCTCCAGACCATTAAAGGTCTCATTCTCATTAGGTCTGTAAGATGGATCATGCCCACCTCGCTATGACACAGTTCATTAGATGCCGAGTAGGGTAGACAAAGGAGTCTTTTGAGGAACCGATTCTCAGTAACTTGCAGTTCCCTGTGGTTACAATAGCCCCATATACCAGAACCATATAGAGCAATGGATACACATCTATGCCTATAGATATTTAACATATCTGGTATGCGGCGACTACCTAGCTTGGATGCAAAGCGGAATACTCCAGAGGAGTTTTTGCCCATCCTAGCATTCACGTTTAAAATCTCGGGTGCCCAAGTCCCTCTGTTATTGAATGTTACTCCAAGGTAACAAAATCTGTCCACCACCTCAATATTGTGATTATTAAAATGAAACGGCTTGGAAAGTTTCATCCGTTTGCCACAGGCCATAATGTAAGTCTTGGAGTTGTTAATTTTCAGTTTTCTCCCCTTAATGAAATCATAAAAATAGTTCATTAACTTTTGGAGCCCGTTTGGGGTACGCGAGAGTAAAACCGTATCGTCGGCATATAGCAGGACTGGCACAGGGTAACCACCAACCTGCGGAGAGTCAGCCTGTACCCTCTTCAATTTGGACTCCATAGAATTTATAAAAAGGGAAAAAAGCAGAGGGGCCAGCACACAGCCTTGTCTTATGCCTGAGTTAACCCTAATTTTCCCAGTGCATTCGCCTGCCTGGCCATAACGGATCTGAGCCGATAAATTGTTATAGAGTCTGGCCAGGAAGTATATAATTGCTGGGGGGGCTCCCATGTCCAGTAAAGTGGACCATAACAAAGTATGGTCCACTAAATCAAAGGCACTCGAGAGATCAGCGAAACAGAGAAATAGAGAGCCCTGTTTCGCTTTTGTGTACTTTCCGATGAGGAGGTCGAGATTGATACACTGCTCTGTTGTCCCAAGGCCTTTGCGGAAGCCGAATTGGGACTCGGCCAGAATTTTATTTTCCTCCGCCCATTCCTCCAAACGCATCAGGAGAACCCTACTCATAATTTTGAGGGAGGAATCCAGAAGGGAGATAGGGCGGTAGTTCTTGGCCTCTCCTCTATCTCCCTTCTTATAGATGGGTAAGATTATGGATTTGCTCCAGGTAGGTGGTGTACTCTCCATGACTGAGGCATTAAACACCTGTGTTCAGAGAATCCGGATAAACCCATTTCTGAATCCCTGATTGCCTTAGAACATTTGCTGTCCTCTATATTATTGTTACTGGGTACATTTGTGAGCAGCAATGATTGTGTTTTTGACACAGTTACCCAGATATTAAAGGTTCTCTTACATAATTCTCTGCAAAAATCCTCGGGAACAGTTTCTCATGAAGAGCTGCTAGGTTCTAAAGTTGTTGTTGATGCTCCATTAGGATCAGGGCAATTAAAATTAAATCTCCCATCTACCTTAAACCTGAAATCTTCGCCTGTTCTCTCCAGAAATGAGGCTAAATCGAGTGAGCTTTTATCTGTCCCTAAGTCCTCCGCACATAACTGTGTAGCGGATTTAGATTTTGAAGTTGTTGAAGCTGTTGAAGATATAGATGTAGCAGTTGATTCAAATTCTGCTAAAGAGTTCTTTCCTATCTTCGCCCAAGAAACTAAGGAGAAGGGGGAAAAGGAAACTTTGGAAAAGCAAAAAAAGTGTAGAGGAAAAAAGAGGAAACCTTTACGCCGAATCAAGAAAAAGAGACAGAGACAAATAATCTTTAATGAAGTTTTTGATCAATATGCTAAGAGGGATGAAAAGATCCCTCTGCCGGCTACTGCTGGGATTGAAGATGGTAATAGTAATCAGGGTCCCATTATGCTAGGTGATGATGCTCTTCTTCCGGCTGTTGAGCAAAATGATATCTTTTCCAGCGGGACGTTTTCTAATTTTGAAAACCCCATTATTGGAGTTGGGAAATCTGCAATCCCTTTTCCGGTAGTGAAGATAATAAAAACTGCCTCAGAGCCTGCCTCATCGCTTAATCCAACTGTCCCTCCCTTCTTGTCCCTGGTAAATGAAGCAGTATACTCTAATAAATCTTTGATATCTGCATTAGAGGATAACGTTGATACGCTGACGTTGGATTTTCTCCCTCTCTTTGATTCCGAATTAATAATGAATAGATCTTGGCTACTCAAGTGTTTCAAGGAGATGTCACCAGGTCTTCTTCATTATGTAGTCTTTTATAACGCCATTGTAAGCGGGTTCAGTGATCATAATCCGGTGTCATTAGTTATGGATGGGTCTCTTGGTCTATTTAAAGATGCCTTGTTTGTCACTTCCGTGAAGGATGTTAAGAGTAAAGACCAAGGGAGGCGACTAAAATGGTGTAGAGTGTGCCCTGAAGATTTTTTAGCCCTGATTGAACAAGAACTAGTCGGGGAACTTGAGACCTGCAGAGACCCAGAAATGGGGGGGAAAGAGGTAGTCACCGCCTTTGAGGCTATCTGTTCTAGAGTGGAAGAGGAGCTCACTGCTAGCCCAAGGAAGGGACCGGCCCCAGCCCATGGCTGGTTTGACCATGCATGTACCAAAGCCCACTCTGCACTGCTGAGAGCGCTTAAACATACCCCTAGAGACAAGTCACTGGTAGCCAAATTGAGGAAGAACTACGCTAAGGTGGTGAAAGAAAGAAAAAAGATTATAAAAGAAGAAGCCTGGGACTCTTTAATGGACTCTACTACCCTTAAACAAAGCTCCAAATTCTGGTCAATAATTAATAACCCCCTTTTTGCCCAATCACGAAATACAGATCTTGAAGTAAACATCCCTGAAGCAGACTGGCTTAAACATTTTTCTGCAATTTATGGAAGTAACGAAGTCACTGAGACATTCCATATGCCTTGCCACTCCGATTTGCTACATAAAATAGAATTTAGTAAAACTGAAGTGAAGGTAGCGATAAAGGGTTCTGCTGGGAACAAAGCCCCTGGTCCAGATGGTGTTCCTTTGGATCTTTATAAATCTAATTCAGAGATGTGGGCAATGATATTAGCAAATGTTTTTAATTGTGTACATGATGGGGGTTTTCCCAAAACCTGGACATGCTCAATCATAGTCCCTATTTTTAAAAAAGGACAAAGAAGTGACCCCAAATGTTACAGTCCGATATCCTTGTTGGACTCCTCTATGAAGATCCTCGGCAAAGTCTTGCTCGCTAGAATTAATAAGTGGACATTGGATAATGACATCTTGTCCAATGCCCAGTATGGTTTCCGCTCAGGAAGAGGCACAGAGGATCAATGTTTAAATTTGCATTTGATAATTTCAAAATACACAAAGGCGGCAAAGGGGTCAATTTTTGTGGCCTTCATGGATCTGTCAACAGCTTTTGACTTAGTTAACAGAGCTAAGCTGTGGTCCATGTTGTTAAAACTAGGCCTTGACCCTCCTCTTGTCTATTTTCTGGCTGAGCTTCATAAAGACTTAAAAGCATCTATTAGAATGAACCAAGAAGGGAATCGTACAGACTGGTTTAAATCGAGCAGGGGTGTGCGCCAAGGCTATATCCTCGCCCCCATGCTGTTCACTTTATACATAAACTCTCTGGAGCAGCATCTTTTAACTGCCTCCATGGACATACCGCGTGCAGGAGATACTCGCATTCCTGTTCTCCTGTACGCGGATGATGCTGCACTAATAGCCCGGGCACATTTGGGTCTGCAAAGACTATTAAACACTTTCAGTGAATTTATGTCCTCGCTTGACCTAGTGGTGAATAATTCTAAATCGCATGCTATGGCATTTGGGGCTGTAAAAAATAACACCAAAGCATTTTTTTTGTAACGGCGAAGCAATCACTAGTGTCAAAGTTTTAACATACCTTGGAATAATTTTTGATACCAAGGGGAGCTGGCTTCCTCAAATAACAGCTAAAACTAAGGCGGTGAGGAGCTCGGCTAATGCGATCTTAAGCTTCTCAAGGAGACTTGGCGGGAAACCAACCGGTGCATTATTAGTCTTGTATAAGGCTAAAACATTAGCAATAGCAAGGTATGGAGCAGGTCTGTGGGGTTACGCGAAAAGTGAAACTACCCAAAGGGAGGAAAACAAGTTCCTTCGGTCTATAATAGGGCTCCCTCAGTCGACAGCCACTTTTTCGGTTCATCAGGAGCTTGGATTAGGGTACATTACTGATATCCTTTCCATGGCACCTATTCTCTTATGGATTAGGGTTTGGACGAATAACAACTTGGATCTAAATCATAAAATTCTGATGGTTTGTTTAAAACTCGATAAATTTAAAGACATTGACTGGCTGTCATATATTCATAAGTGCTCAATAGATGTTGGTCGTCCTGAGATCTTTTCCTCTCCTTTGGGCTTAAAAAAGGCAGACCTAGAATGGGTCAAGCTTAACTTTTCTAAATTGAAGGGCCTGGATCGGGAGGAAAAACAACTAATCAAACCCTCGGTCAGAGCCCATTTCCTGACGATTACCTGTTTAGCAATTCAACCATACCTTGCTGTTGTAAATATTCCTTTTCACAGGTGGCTTCTGGTTAAATTCCGATTCAACCAGATTTACATGGTTCTCTGTGATAGTCAGGGTTGGTATAAGCCAGAGGATGCACCTGTGTGCAAATGTGATAATTTTTCCATACAAGATAATATGCACCTAATGTTGTTCTGTCCTTTTTATAATATCCCTAGACAGAAGTATTTGGTCCCCATATTGAAATGTAAAGCTTTCCTGCAGGCAAAACCAGCGCTTTTGTATCTACAAATGTTAGAATCACCCTTGGTCATGTTTAGTGTGGCCAAATATCTTGTTGCTGCTGTTAGGATTAGGAGGAGGAGAATGAAATTGTAACATTGGGGTCGGTGTTGGAGGACAAATTGTTTTTATATATGGCATTTTTACCCTGTAAATTATTCTCATGCTTGTTTTAAACTCTGTATATATATTGATATGGTACAGTATGACATTTTATGATTCTGTAAACGTCCCTTTTTTGATTGTAGCATGCTTTTATGATTTTTAACTAAATCGAATAAAGTTTTTGACTGACTGACTCAAGTGTTTCAAGGAGATGGAGAGTTTAAAATTAATCCAAACCAGCGATATTGATTTAGTATCAATCCTGGGAGTTTAGGCAAATTCTTATATTAGGGTGAGGTTCTATTCTAAACTCATTGTGAACCTCATCCTGAAGCATGCTGAGAATTTTCAGAGGCGAGGGATTGATGTGATGCCCTTTCTCCCCTTTTGTAGAGCTGATGTCTCTGATCAGAGGTCTTCAGGCTCGAGACAAGTTGGTTCTGTGTTTACCTTCGAAGATTTAAAGATCTCCCTCTCTAAATCTAAACGCCTAGTGACGCATATAATTCCCTCCTCCTCATTTCTTCATGGAAATAAAGTAGAAGATAATCAGCATTGGAATTGGCTACCTGGCGTTTTATCCAATAAAACTTCCGATAATCCCATATTATTTTCTCATCTTTAGCAACAGCTTAAAAATCATCTCATGGAACGTTGCTGGAATTAATAATTGCCCGGAAAAAATTCAATATCTCTACTCTCTGGGGGCTAATGTGATCTGTATCCAAGAGACGTGGTGTGTAGACAATATGTTTGTGGGGAGGGATTATTTTGTCCTAGAAGGAGGGGCTGTGGCTTCCAAGAGGAGACATGCTAAAGGGGGAATTGCATGCCTGTTGTCTAATCGTATAAAGTGGGATTACTCTCACCATCTGGATCCAAGTAAGCTTTTTCAGGCTGTAACCCTATTTGGCTTTGATAACGTGGAAAAGAAAAATCCCCTAGTAATAATAAATGCTTATATCCCCCCGGATGATTGTTTTAATGAAGTGTTAAAACTTGTCTTCACCTTTATCAAACAAATCAAGGATACTATTCCCTCCCCTCAAGTAATTTTAGTGGGCAATTTCAATTGTAAAGTTTCCAATTTAAGCATGGATTTATTTAGAAATAAGCCCAAAGAGGAACATTTCCAGATCCCACAAGCTCTTTTTCCTGAAAAGATCAGGACAAATAAGAGAGAGAAGCTGCTCCTGCAAGAATTATCTGAAATTGAGGCAATTATAGTTAATGGAAGACTCCCCTCTGACACGCCTGCGTCTTTTACGCATATATCCTCTTACAGTGAATCGATTTTGGATTACATAATCGTTGAATATGACATTTTTTATCTTTTACAGGACTTGGAGGTCTCACAGTCCGTGTTTAGTGACCATAAGATAATTTCTTTAACTCTTTCTATATCTCCCCCCCCCCCCCATCGATCCCTGGATTTTAAATGGTGATCAGGTCAAATTTGGTATCAAAACTGGAAGGTGTTTCTGGAACTCAAATGCCATGAGGGATCTGGAACACATTCTGGATATGACCCTAAAAAATCTTCATAATTGGCCTGGGACCGAATTACTTTTTTTGGAGGGTTTTATGAAGGAAGTCACATCAGCCGCTAGAAAAACTAACTTAAGCAAAAAAAAGTCCCTACTGCCTAGATCCATACTCTCTCTAAATAAGGAAATAAATAAATTAGTGAGGGAGCAATATTTATCTAGATCACATGAACGATACCGAGAAATAGCCCTCTTAAAAAGAAGGAGACGAAGGGCTAAGATTCAAATAAAAAAAGAAAAAGAAGATTCTTTCTGGATCAGTTTGCGAGAGGCCGCAGTAAATGGTCATGTTAGACTCTTTTGGTCCATAATTGGAAAAGGCAGTGGAACTAGAGTTAGTTCTCGTCCCATTCCCATTTCGGAACAAATCTTGACTACTTATATCACTAATTTATATGCCAGTAATGGGCCTGTGGATGTGAATACAATATCGTATACTGATAGTGATCTTTCAATTGATTTCCCTACAGAGAAAACCATTGAATTAGCGATAAAAGAACTTCGCCTCTCAGGTGCAATGGGGCCTGATGAACTCCCTATATCTGTCCTAAAGCAAGACCCAGTCTCCTGGAGTAAAATCTTATTTGTTGTGTTTAGGTCTTGTTATTTGAATAAATCTGTCCCCTCCTCTTGGAAAGGGAGCATATTGGTACCATTATTCAAGAAGGGTGATAGGAATGAACCTAAAAATTATAGACAAATTGCCCTTCTTGATGCAATTGGTAAAGTTTTCTCCAAATGTCTCCTTTATTCCATTAATGACTGGGTTGAGAGGAATGATATTCTACCTTTAGTACAAACAGGTTTCCATAAAGAACACGGCACTTTGGATAATCTCACGGCTCTCCAGATTATTTCAGATAAATATGTAAAGATACATGGAGGAAGAGTGTATGCGGCATTTATAGATTTCTCCACGGCTTTCGACAAGGTGGATCGACCGTTGCTATGGAGAAAACTAGCCACTTTAGGTATGCCTCCTATCTTATTAGATCTGGTTAAGGCCCTTTACTCAGATACATGGTGCCAAGTCCTGCTAGGGGGGGATAGGGGGCTATCTCGAACAATTCCTTCCATTAATGGACTAAAGCAGGGCTGTCTTTTGGCGCCTTTACTTTTCTCCTTATATATCTCTGATCTTCCTTTTTTCTTATCTGATTGTGTTGGTATTGCACCTTCTTTGGGGGGATCCCCAATTTCCAGCTTATTATATGCAGATGATATTCTTATATTAGACTTAACTCCCAGTGGGCTTAACAATCGTCTACATGCTCTGCATCTGTATGCTGAACTTCATTTCTTAAAGATAAATATAGATAAAAGTAAAATCATGAGTATTTCAGGGAGGAAAAAAATAAAATATGAGAATTTTGGTTGGTCTGTAGGTGGTCATAGGTTGGAGGTAGTTAAGTCGTATGTCTTTCTGGGGAAAATTATATCCGATACCCTCAGTGATAAGCCCCACACTGATAATAACTCCCGAAAGGCCCTTTCGCAAGGTAAAAGCTTGGGTGCTTTATATTCTGCCACAGGAAGAAGACACTTCACTCACTTGTTAGAGGTTTTTAGGGCAAAAATTCCTTCATCCCTTCTGTATGGGATTGAAATAGTGGATATAGGTCAATGGGGTTTTCTGCACGCTATAGAAGGAAAAATGTTACGTTCTTTAACCTCCATTAACACTTCCTTCACAGTGGCTTCCCTAAGACTTGAATACGGAATTAGAAGTAGCTGGGTGCAGGGCTTGGCAGGGTTAGTGCGTTGGGTAGCCAGATTGGCAAGAGGGGAAGTGGGGACTTTAAGACATTTAATGAAGGTAGAATTGTTGGGCAGCCTTAGGGATTTTTCCTTAATTGTGAAGAATTTCAGGAGGGCTGTGGCGCTCCTACAATTGGAGGAGAGCACACTTTTCATTTTGTCCTCCCTACAGTTAAAATTTCTCCTGCAACAGGCCTCTTGGGATCCTAGTTTCAGGTTGGATAGGGAGTCCATGCTTGCAAAGAAGGGAACATCTCCTCTCATTGATTCTTATGTACTAAAATGCAAGCAACCTTATGTATCCTGGAACCTTCCTCACGCTTTACGGCGTTTTTGGCTTCTTCTAAGATATGATCTTCTCCCTCTTAACAAGCTTAAGTCTAGGTGGTATCGACGTTCTGCAATCTGTAATTTTTGTAATTTGTCTATTCAGGACTTTTTACATGTTCTTTTTATATGTCCAGCATTACGCCCTTTTCGTAATAAGTGGTTAAGAAATATGTGTTTAAAATTGAATATCCTAACTGCTGATTCTTTTCTTTTCGCTTTGTGTAATCCACCAAATGAAATGTTTTGTTTTTGTATTTTTCACTTTTTTAAATGTTTCTTGGATATTTACTAGATGATTTTATTTATTGTGTTGCAAGGATTATTTTTTGTTTCCTGTTAACAATCTGTTATTTTTCCTTGTATAGGTATGCATACCTTGTTTTAGATATTTTTCTTTATGTGGACCTCTTCTGAGTTCCAAAACATAATAAAATAAACTTGAAACCTGTGTTAGGAGTGGACTCCAAAGTGTCGGGTTGGATTTATACAGGTCAACCGGAACCCCATCAGGTCCGGTGCCTTTCCCCCTTTACTCTGACTAATAGCAGTTTCCACTTCTTGTAGTTTAATGTCCAAGGATAACTTCATTTCGAACATGGGGGAAGGGGGGGGAACTGGCGCAATCCTCCCTAGTCGGGTTAAAAATTTCTGAAAAGTGTGCAACCCAGTTTGCTTCACTAACCTGGGCTGTCAATATAGGGAAGTCTTCTTTTACAAGAAAGGGGCTATTAACCGTGGTCCAAAAGAGCCTACTATCGTGCAATATAGCTGCTTTATTAAGAGCATCCCAAGCTTGTTCCCTTAGCTCTTCTTTTCTGCGTATAAGATGAGTTTTGTATATCAGTCTAAGGGATATAATAGCCTCCCTATCTCTGGGTTGTTTAGAGAGTGCCTGCTTGAGTTCCCGGAGAGATTTAGTGCACATACTATCAAACCAACCAACATTTTCCTTCTTAATTTGACCTTTGGTAATGGTAAGACATCTTTTTATAATTGTGCCTAACTCCACAAAATCTACTATGATGCACTCAAGGGATGCCTCTGAATCCAAACATTTATATATTGCAGCAAAACCTGCTTCTATGATTTTAAGCTGCAGCTTCTCGGCATTACCCATACACCACTTAATACGGATTCCATTCTGCCTACAGGGGGTTACATCTTCAATTATCAAGCGTTGAGTGTTAACTGGTAGCCCCCAGACAGAGATCGACATGGTAATAGCGTTATGATCGCTACTTCCAAGATCGGCAACAATGGGAACCATACAAAAAGGGACAAAATGTGTAGAAACCAATAAATGATCGATAACAGAGGTCGAATTCAAGCCTACAAAGGTTGGGACAGAGTTACCATCAGCATCTGCAGCCGGGGGGTGAATCATAAGGTCCATATTTAACATAAAGGAATTAAGAGAATCACCATAGGGTGAGTGGATAAAATGTGCCCGGTTTATCCGGTTATCCCCATCATATCCACAAATTCTGGTAAATGAATGGGGGCAGGTACGAATATTAAAATCCCCCCCAGATGATATCGAAAGATTTATGAATGCCCTTACGAATGTTACTCACGGCTAAACCCAACTCATCCACCACAATAGTATTAGAAGCATCAAACAAATTATTGTAGTGGTTAATCAACATGGTTACATGGCCCCTTACATGTTCCAAAATTAAAATTTGTGAGTGGTGACCCACAGACTGGTGTAATATAATTTCATACAAACAGGGAGATTCACAGAAAGTAGAATTACTAGCCCCCCTTTGGCCCTGCCCATATTGGACCTTTGTGCCGGGTTGTTATATGACACAAATCCATCGAGATTGATATTAGTGGTTACCCAAGTCTCTTGTAGACATAAAACATCAAAATCAGAGAGGATTTCGCTCCAGCCCAAGGACGACATTTGCCGGCTCCAACCTGCAACATTCCAACTGGCAAATTTAAAACCAGGGAAACAGGGGGATGGTTCAATGGTCTCGGGTACATTGGAAATTGGGGGCTTGTTGGCAACTGGGGGAACCATCGTAGCAGGAAAATGGGCAGGGACGGGTGAATAAGCTCCATGAGAGTGTGTGTGCACCGGTGTAGAGATGGAAGATGTTACAGCTACTAGACATTGGCCCCTATCTGCAACTAAATTATTATCGATGGTTTCTATTCCCTGGGAAGGTGAGTACACCGGGACAACAGTAGGAGACATTACAGATGGGGGAATGAAAGAAGAGCTGGTACCCGGTGTTACAACTGGACCATTACCGCTAATGAGGGGGGTGGGAACTGGGGCTGGAGGCAGTCAATCAACACCATCCAGCCCGTTAAGACAGTTGAATCGGTTATAATTGCGATTCTCCTATTAACATGACCAGAGAATCTGGATTTCATTAAAGACACGGAGGCTAACATTATGCATTAATCCTTTTAATGCCACTCACAACAGCCGCTTACATCACAAAGGAATAAGAAAGAACTAGATGACATCACGCCATCAATATAAGCCATGAGCAGGAGTAGAGCTGCCTCTTTAAAATGCGGGCAAACAATGAAAGTCTAATCGAACTGCAACTTGGTACGAAGAAGGTGATGAGGTTGAAAACCATGGAAGGAAGTGAAGTAAAACCGTAGGAATCCATTAGCTTGAATTATCTGAAAGAAAAGAAGAACATCAAAGTCTGAACCGTTGACAAACGGAAAGAAGACAAGATCAGAGATAACATTGGATGCAAGCAAACTTGAATTGAAAAGATTTAATACACATACATTTTTCAAATTTTTTAGATATTAATATTAAATCGAACAAAATATCCAAATATCCTCCATATAGGGGAGGGAAAAAAGGGGGGGATAATGTTAGCCTCCGTGTCTTTAATGAAATCCAGATTCTCTGGTCATGTTAATAGGAGAATCGCAATTTCATTACAAGACAGGAGGCTACATTATGCATGTTGGTAGCCCTGAATGACAGCATCAGAAACATGTTCAATAGGTTTGCAGTAATGATGCGCAAAGGTAGAAGTATTGGACCAGTCTGCAGACTTAAGGATAACATCCAACTTACCACCAGACCAAAAGGATTTGCTGGACATAGCACTTCTTAGAGAGTGAGCTTGGAATTTAGAAAGGTCAATACCAGCAAGGTTCATGGCTAGCTTAACCCATCTAGCAATGGAGCAAGATGAAATGGGTTTAAATGGTTTAACATAGGAGACAAGAAGTTGATTCGCATCAGGTGGACGAAGGTCTTTCATTCTTGAGTCATATTCTTTCATGCAATTAACAACACAAAGTTTTTTTGCAGAAATCAAAACGAGGGTAAAAAATGAAATCAGACATAGTCTTAGTTCTTCTATGAATTTCAAATTTAACACCAAACATGTCATAACATCTATAAGAAATATCCAAGGCTTTGACGTCGGATACCCTGCGACAAGAAATCAGGCACAACAGAGAGGCAAGTTTAATTGAAAGACATTTTCTATTAAGAAGGGAGTTATCAGGCCAGGAGCAAAAGAGGTCAAGTAGGAGTTTAACATCCCAAACAGATTGATATTTAGGCCTAGGAGGTCTTTTAAGTCTGATACTTTTAAGAACTCTACAAATGATAGCATTTTTACCTACCGTCTTATGGTTAACAAGAGAGTGTCCAGCTGAGATTGCAGATCTAAAACAATTAATAGATCTATAGGAAAGACCACTGTCAAAGAGTTCCACCAGGAAATTGACTATATTGACGATAGGAGCTTCCACGGGATCCAAGTCCCTTTCCAAGCACCAACTAGACCATTTTTTCCAGATGCTATTATATCTGTAGTGTGTTCCAGGTGCCCAAGATTCTCCAAGGAGAGTGAGAGCCGAAGACGAAAGTCCAGACAATTGGTTAGATTGCCTGACACTTTCCAGGCAAGAAGGTTCAGGTTCCCTGAGAGAACCAGATGGTGATCTTCTCCGTTTGCGTTTAGAAGGAGCCCTTGAGTAGCCGGGATCAGGAAGGGAACGTCGCAGGAAAGTTCCAGAGCAGTGGGGAACCATGCTTGAGACGGCCAGAAAGGGGTTATCAGGACCAAGGAGCATTGTTCCTGTCTCACTTTCTGCAGAACCCTTTGGATCATCGCGAAGGGGGGAAAGGCGTAAGGGCAGAGGGGGGCCCAAGGTTGGAGGAAAGCGTTCACAGCCAGAGCACCCGGATCCGGCATCCAGCTGAAGTACTGGGGAAGTTGAAAGGTCAAACGGCTTGCAAAAAGGTCCACATCGAAGGGGCCCTAGAAGTGGAAAAGGGAATTGAAAACGGAAGTATCGAGTTTCCAATCGCTGAAGTCTAGAAGGAATCTCGAGTTGCAGTCTGCTGAGATATTGGATTTCCCTGGGAGGTATTCTGCCCTCAGGGAGATTTTGTGTTCTAGACAGAACATCCAAAGTTGTTTGGCCAGATCTGATAAATCGGTAGACCTCGTGCCACCAAGACGGTTGATATAAGAGACTGCAGAAACGTTGTCCATTTTCAGGAGAACGGATCTGCCCTGGAGAGAGTGTCTGAAACTCATCAGAGCGTAGAGGCCAGCCGTCAGCTCTAGGAAGTTTATATGGTGAGAAGATTCTGAGGGGGTCCAGACACCACCGGTGTCCTGGTTGAGGAGACGTGCTCCCCAACCGTGAAGGCTGGCGTCAGACTCTAGAACGAAATCCGGAATTGAACCGAAGATAGCCCTTCCGTTCCAGGCATCCAAATTTTCCAGCCACCAAGAAAGTTCCAGTTTGGCTTGTTCGTCCAGAGAAACGTGGTCTCCATACCAAAGGCCGGATCTGAGAGCATTGGCTTTCACTCTCTGAAGAGCATGGTAGTTCAGCGGACCTGGGAAGATAGCTTGGATCGAGGAAGAAAGGAGACCAAGAAGTCTGGCCAATTCTCGGAGGGAGAGAGACTGTTGTCTCAGAACAAATCTGATTTCCTTGCGGATTTTTGCAATTTTCTTTTTTGGGAGTAAGAGGAGACAGCTGGAGGTGTCCACTGTGAAGCCTAGGAACTCCAGAGATGTGGAGGGTGAGAGAATGGACTTTTCCCTGTTTATAATAAATCCGAGGTCCTCTATGAGATTCATGGAGGTCTGGAGATCTTTTAATAACTGAGAATGAGATTGGGACATGATGAGGATGTCGTCTAAGTAAATAATGAGACGGATACCTCTGGTTCTCAGGGTGGAGACGATCGTTCTCATGACCTTGGTGAAACACCAAGGGGCGGATGAAAGGCCGAAAGGAAGGGCCTGGAATTGAAAAAGGCGATTGTCCCAAATGAATTGGAGAAAGGGTTGATGTTCCACAGCCATGGGTATGGTGAAATAGGCATCCTTTAGGTCCAATTTGACTAACCAATCTCCTTGAAGGAGGAGATCTCTGAGAAGATGGATGCCCTCCATCTTGAAATGTCGATAAATGAGGTATTTGTTTACCTCCCGAAGGTTTATTACTGGGCGCCAACCCTTGTCCTTCTTCTCGACTAAGAAGAGGGTGCTTACAAAGTTTTTCTGAGACCAAGGTACCTCTATTATGGCGCCCTTCTTTAACATAGAAGAAACCTCTTCTTTGACAATTTCTAGGTGTTCTAGAGGAAGAACCAGAGGGTTCGGAGTGACAGATTGATATGGGATCTCTAGGAATTCTATTTTGAACCCTTGGACTGTTTCTAGAACCCAGGGGTCTTGTGTCAAGGACTCCCAAACGTGAAGGAAATGTTTGAGCCTGCCCCCGACCTTGGGAGGGGAAGAAGAAAGAGAAGCACTTACTTTGAGTAGCGTTGTTGGAAGCACCACGGGGGGGAAGCCTCTTCCTCGCGAACCTCTTCCTCTTGGCGGGTAATATTGCCTGTTGTTGGAGGGGTAGAAGCCTCTACCGGTAGAACCTCTTCCTCTTCCAGATGAGAAGGGCCGAAAGTTTCCACGGCCGAAAGAGCGGCCCCTTCTTCCTGCCTGGACAAAAAGGTTTGTAGGGAAAACCCTTTTCATGTTAATTTGAGCTCTGTCCAGAGCGGTAAAGGTTGCAACATTTTTACCGAGCGTTTTAATCATATCTTCTCCAAAGAGGAGGCCATTGGGCTTAGAGGAAGGCTCTTTTTCTGCAAGGTCGCCAAGTTTGGGGTTTATTCTATTAATGACAGTCCTCCTTCTTTCGATGTTAAGCGAGGAGTTTGCGTTACCAAGGAGTACTATTGCTCTTTGGCTCCATCCCCTGATTAAGTTGGTATCGAGGGGAGTGTTAGAGATGTGGGATTCCTCAGCTAGGTCGAGGATTCTAGTAAGGGGGCCTAAAAGGTCAAGGAGGCGATCCTGACAGGCTTTAAGAGCCCTTTCAAGGCCTTTCCTGGGGTCCTTACCTAATTTGAATAAAAACTTTATACGGTCAGGGTCTAGGTTAGGGGTTTGGCACACCTTATCTTCTATGTAAGGTCTGGGGCATTCAGACCTCATAGTGTTGCGAGACTGTAACTCGAGAGAGTTTCTGAGCCATTTAGCCACAAACTTTGCGACATGGTCATGTGGATACCACCTTGAGCTGTTGGGGTGAGATATATTGGTTGGGGAGAACATTTCTCCACCTAGGGGGTCAAGGATCGCGTCCTTTGAAGAGGGTGAGGAATCTGCCTCTGAAAATGTGTTAAGATCCAAGTCGTCCAAGTCTCCCTCATCGAGGTCGAGCACGAATTCATCGTCTGGTTCGTTGAAGAACTCGTCTTCATCGGAACTAGGATCCACACGAGCACTGTCAATATATGTGCCGCTTGGGACACCTGTCAAATTTGTGCCACTAGGGACACCCAACCTGAGTGTGCCGCGAGGGGCAACCTTGCCTTTTGAGGCGCTAGGGCCTCCCAAACCTTGTGAGGTGCTTGGACCTCCAATGTCGTGCGAGGTATCGCGACCTCCATCAGTGCTTGGGCAGTGTTTGGATTTTTTCTGGGGTTTAGAGTAGTCGGGGTCACGAGGAGTGTCATCGAATAAAAGGGATCTTTTATTGGATAGGACCTCCTTCAAGGTATCCAACATACAGGTCCTCATTTCCCTTTGTAAAAAGGATTTAAATGCGTCGCTATTGTGATTAGGCGAGCTAGCCATTGCATCATCAGATTCTAGGTCGGACATAGCAGGTGAGTAAGGGTTAAACCAAGTTAGATAAGGAGAGAGGCTAGTAGGAGCGTATCCTTATTAAAGTTTAAACAGATAAAATCCCTTATAATAATATAAAGAGTCTTTTTTTTTTTTTTTTAGTATTAGGCTTTTTTTTATTTTTTTATTGTTTTTTAGGTATTAAGTTATAACTTAAAAAATTGGGTATTAATATAGCAAAAGGAAGGCTTTATCCTAAATGAATTCAGGCTTTGAATTAAATAATAGGGCAAAAGGAAGGCTTTATCCTAAATAATGGGGTATTTTCGCTAAAATGTTGGCTTTTCGAGTCGAAGGAACAGCTGATCGGTGGTTTAAAGCGCTCGGCAGGGGCTTCTCAAAGCAACCGGCGTGCTCGAGCCACTCGGAGCGTCAGCGAGGAGGAATGGACCTTAGGAGGCATATCGTGAAGCGTCACGGTTGCCAAGGGCCATTCCTCTACTAAGGACGACGAGCCGGTTTTGAGGGGCGAGGAGACCTCAAAGGTACTTGTCGAGGCGCAATGAGGCTGAGTGGGGTCCAGACGGAAGGGGGCAATTTGGGAGCATAAGCGATGGCAATTTTGGGATCGGAGGCGATAGAAGGCGGCAAAAACGGGAAAGGTGAGGTCGGAGGTGCCGAGTATTCGTGCACAAAACAGTGGTGGGGGGGGATGGGTAAAACGCGGGGTAGACGCGACAACCATAGATTGGAAGTCGTTAGGGAGAGAGAAATGGGAGCTTTTCGAGTACAGAGTTGTAAATCATGCTAAAAGTACGAATAAATTCGTAAGGACATTCAAATATAAGCATTCAAAAGCATGTAAGGAATAAAAGCAATTAGAGTATAAAGATGAATAATGACATTCATAGTAGTATCAACAAGGTAAGAGAGAGAACGTATCTGTTGTGAGCCGCATTTAAAAGAGGCAGCTCTACTCCTGCTCATGGCTTATATTGATGGCGTGATGTCGATATATATATATATATATATATATATATATATATATATATATATATTGAAAAGATTATTATAAACATATACAAAAAAAAAGCTGTACATATATAGAAAGTTTATAGAGAAAGGTTAAGAATTCTAAATAAGCTTCAGACATTCTTATATATTTATTTTTTTCAATTCAAAATATGTCTGAGTCAGATTCTGATTCAATTCACAGTATTACTGTTGAATCTGATTTTAATAATGATGCCATCAAAAAACGTATCCACAAGGAGATGAGATCATGTATGTTTTCTACTCTCTCCCAAGTTATGTCATCTAAGAGATCCTTGATCCATGATAATGATGACCTATCTGACCTGGACATAGCAGAGATTAATGATCTCACCGAAAAAAGGGGTAAGAGGCATAAAAAAAGTAATAATATTGATTATACCCCAGAGAGCACGGGAGGAGTTATAATCACAGAAGGGGGTCTCCGGGGGCAGAAAAACCGGTCTTGCTTGATACCCACGAAATTTACCCCTCCTCTCAACCCTCGACCAATTACCTAGGACTTGGTCATGGTGCATATGGGTAGGGGGGAAGAAGAAAGACACTGACAAAGTCTGAATGGTGGAGTCGGGAGATCTATTAAACCCGGCACATATGTGTAGAACTGTCCTAGGGTCTCGAAAGCTCACCGTAATACAATCCCCCGTTATAGATTTTCTGGTTTTACCCAGCCAAGGTACCCTTCTCACCATGATAATTTCATTATTAAAATGGGCCGGGAGGGGTCTATTCCTATTCAGCCATTTAATGACTTTACTTTTAAGTGAGTGAAAGTTCTCACCTTCGCCCGCCTCAAGAGGGGGGACCCCAGCCATGACTACCATGAAGCGATTGGCCTCGGGGGGCAGGTCGGGTCTACGTGGTCTAGGGGCAGGCTTTTCAGTGGGTGGGGGAGCTATATAATCATTGGATATAGCCCCATTGGAAGCGGTCGTAGGGTGAACTGGACCTACTGGTTGCAGAGATGGAATAATAGGTTTGTTAATTAATATCGGAGCTGGGTTGACCATAAGAGGTTGCAGAGGGAGGGCAGCAGTAATCACTAAGGGAGGTCTTAAGTTGGATGGTTTGGGGGTTAGGAGGGGGATTAGAGGGAGAATTAGATTCAGAGAGTCTACCTAGGATAGTAGCCAAGGTTTTCATACTACTTATGGCAGTCTCCAAGATGGTGAGTCTAACCTCCACTTTCTTTATGCTCTCACTGATGGGCAGGAGCAATGACCTAAGTAAAAATTCCAGGTTCCCTAAAGAAGTAACGGAGGGTAATGCATTCGGTGGTATATCCCCAGGAGCATTGACATGGTCTATGATGTTGGTACCCCTGACAGATGGAAGTTCTGGCACCTCCACTATTGCCCTAACAGGGATGGGAGGGGGCTTTAAAGCTTTCCCGAAATCGGAGTGGAGGATTTTGGTTTTACCCTGCCCTCCCCTCAACTTCCTTCTTCTCTTATTTGGAGGTGGGCCATGCATCTCTACCACTACTACTTGCTTCGGCTTCGTTTTCCTTATCTTTACTGCAGTAGGGATCTGGGTGGTTAGATCAACAGCCGTACAACTGGGACTGGGGAGGGGGGAGGCATCTGGATCCTGGTCGGGAGGCAAACAGGGGTTGGGAATACTATCCCGCAATAAAAGAGGGACGCCATCCTGAGATAATAGGTCCTCACTAATAATTGATGAGCCCCCCTCCTGGGCGACAAGATAAGAAGTGGTGTCGATAAGGGGCCTATTTTTCATGTTCTCAATAGAGCGACGATGCTCAGCCCTACGCTCGGCCAAGGAGGTTTCCTTATCCCCATCACCCGGTGCCCTAGAAAAATAATTGTCCAAAGTCCCATTTCTGGCTCCCGCCCCCTTCCCAGTGGTTCCCTCCACAGCCGGCGATGCCATGTCCGACGCCTGTATCAAGGTCCACAGATCCAGTACAAAGCAGGCGAAAGAGAGTAGGCCCAGCCCAGCCTACGCTGGCCTACGAGGGCCTCAGAGGGCCCGCCCTTTGCCCGGGCTTTGTCCCACGCGCGTCCCGCTTCGCGGAAAGCCCGGACTGCTTTTATAACCCTCAGCAGTTAAGGGGGCGTGGCCGCTGCGGGAAGAGGCTGCAGCTGGTTCGATCTCCTCGCAGTCCCGCAGCGGAATGGGGGTGGTCAGCGGCTCACCGGCAAGCAGGCACGGCGCCTGCAGTGTCCACACAGCCCCAGCAGCAACACAGCAAGGGTCCGACTTCCCCTAGGTCCAAACAGGAGGTCTGCAACAAGTGAGTAGCACCCGCGGAGTGGGTGCTACGAAAGGTTATACTTTCCGATGTCAAGGGGGCGTGGCCGCTGCGGGAAGAGGCTGCAGCTGGTTCGATCGCCTCGCAGTCCCGCAGCGGAATGGGGGTGGTCAGCGGCTCACCGGCAAGCAGGCACGGCGCCTGCAGTGTCCACACAGCCCCAGCAGCAACACAGCAAGGGTCCGACTTCCCCTAGGTCCAAACAGGAGGTCTGCAACAAGTGAGTAGCACCCGCGGAGCGGGTGCTACGAAAGGTTATACTTTCCGATGTCAAGGGGGCGTGGCCGCTGCGGGAAGAGGCTGCAGCTGGTTCGATCGCCTCGCAGTCCCGCAGCGGAATGGGGGTGGTCAGCGGCTCACCGGCAAGCAGGCACGGCGCCTGCAGTGTCCACACAGCCCCAGCAGCAACACAGCAAGGGTCCGACTTCCCCTAGGTCCAAACAGGAGGTCTGCAACAAGTGAGTAGCACCCGCGCAGTGGGTGCTACGAAAGGTTATACTTTCCGATGTCAAGGGGGCGTGGCCGCTGCGGGAAGAGGCTGCAGCTGGTTCGATCGCCTCGCAGTCCCGCAGCGGAATGGGGGTGGTCAGTGGCTCACCGGCAAGCAGGCACGGCGCCTGCAGTGTCCACACAGCCCCAGCAGCAACACAGCAAGGGTTCGACTTCCCCTAGGTCCAAACAGGAGGTCTGCAACAAGTGAGTAGCACCCGCGGAGCGGGTGCTACGAAAGGGTATACTTTCCGATGTCAAGGGGGCGTGGCCGCTGCGGGAAGAGGCTGCAGCTGGTTTGATTGCCTCGCAGTCCCGCAGCGGAATGGGGGTGGTCAGCGGCTCACCGGCAAGCAGGCACGGCGCCTGCAGTGTCCACACAGCCCCAGCAGCAACACAGCAAGGGTCCGACTTCCCCTAGGTCCAAACAGGAGGTCTGCAACAAGTGAGTAGCAAAAGAGTCAATCATGGAGAATTTGGAAGACTTGAATTGGTATCATATTATTTATCTGGGATTTTTGTGTAACACAGAGGGGTTTGGAATTTCCTGCCAGGCTGGGGTCACAAAAGACTAGTGTCAAACCCCTTTGAGAGTGCGCAAAGCACAGCTTTTGTGATGTGCAAATATCGTAGGTTCCAGCTCCTCCCCCTCATCAAGTCAGAGATGGCCCATCCTGCCACCACCTATTCAACCTTTGTCTGCATGTCTGGGAGCAATACAAAAACAAAACAACTACCAGTTACACCTAGTCATGTGATATGATATGATATGATATATATCATATCATATCATATCATACCTAGTCATGTGACCTAGGATACAGGCTGCAGACACCAGAGGGTTGAGACAGGGAAAATCCCAACTTTATAGAAGTAAATATTTCAGAATTGGGGCTTAAAATCTGACTTTACACTTAAAGACAGTTTTAAAATTACAATTCTTTAGGGATCACACTTAAGATCCCTACCTTCTCCCAATGGAAAGTTATCTCTTATTGAATATAATAAGGTAACCCAATGTTATCCTTTGGGAAGCGGTGGGCCTAGCAGGGGTGAAAAACAAAGTTAAGAGTCATTAAATACACTGCAACCTGCCCTCTGGGTTGTGTAGGACCTACCCTAGGGGAGAGCTATGTGTATCAAAAAGGAAGAGTAAGGCCTGACAGAAGGTAGAACTACACATACAGGATGCAATGGCAGGGCTGAGACATGTTTAGGCTTTACTTAAGTGTTTGGCCCAATCAGTGCTGCAGGCACACTAGTAGCAAGTAAATTAAATGTACCAATTGAGTGTACGCCACTTTCACAATGATATTATTTACAGCACAGTGTGCCTGAGTAGGTTTCCACTGTCTCTTTTCTGCTGTACTTTACCTGAGCTGATTTCATGTGGCCTCTTTTCTACTGCACTCTACCTGGGCTCTCTCTCTTCTGAATGTGTGCTAGCCCTGTCAGTGCCACCTGTGCTGTCTCTTTTGAATGTGTGAGAGCCATGCAGATACAAGTGTGTGCTATCTCTTTTTAATGTATGCTAGCCCAGCCAGTGCATGCTTGTGCTGTCTCTTTTGAATGTGTGCTAGCACTCCCAGTACAGGTGTGTGCTGTCTCTTTTAAAAGTGTGTTATTTCAGTACAGGCGTGTACTGTCTCTTTTGAATGTGTGCTAGCCAGACCAGTACATGCGCGTGCTGTCTCTTTTGAAGGCATGCCAGCCCGGCCAGTACAGGCTTGGGCTTTCTCTTTTGAAGGCACGCCATCCGGGCCAGTACAGGTGCGTGCTATCTCTTTTGAAGTGACACCAGCCCCGTCAGTACTTGTGTGTGCTATCTCTTTTGAATGTGTGCTAGCCCGGCCAGTACAGGCATGTGCTGTCACTTTTAAACGTGTTTTATTCCAGTACAGGTGCGTGATGTCTCTTTTGAAGGCAAGCCATCCTGGCCAGTACAGGCGCGTGCTGTCTCTTTTGAAGGCACGCCCGTCCCTCCAGTACAGGCGCCTGCTGTCTCTTTTAAACATGTTTTATTTTAGTACAGGCGCGTGCTGTCTCTTTTGAATGTGTGCTAGCACCGGCCAGCACAGGCATGTGCTGCCTCTTTTAAACGTGTTTTATTCCAGTACAGGCGTGTGCTGTCTCTTTTGAAGGAATGCCAGCCCAGCCAGAACAAGCTTGTGCTGTCTCTTTTAAACGTGTTTTATTTCAGTACAGGTGTGTGCTGTTTCTTTTGAAGCAATGCCAGCTCATCCAGTAGAGGTGCATGCTGTCTCTTATGAAGTGATACCAGCCCGTCAGTACCTGTGTGTGCTATATCTTTTGAATGTGTGCTAGCCCGGCCAGTGCAGGCATGTGCTGTCTCTTTTAAACGTGTTTTATTCCAGTACACACTCGTGCTGTCTCTTTTGAAGGCATGCCATACCGGCCATTACAGGCACATGCTGTCTCATTTGAATGTGTGCTAGCCCGGCCAGTACAGGCATGTGCTGTCTCTTTTAAACGTGTTTTATTCCAGTACACATGTGTGCTGTCTCTTTTGAAGGCACACCAGCCTGGCCAGTACAGGTTTTGCTGTCTTTTTTTAAGTGACACCAACCCTGTCAGTACATGTGTGTGCTATCTCTTTTGAATGTGTGCTAGCCCGGCGAGTACAGGCATGTGCTGTTTCTTTTAAACGTGTTGTATTCCAGTACAGTCGCGTGCTGTCTCTTTTGAATGCATGCCAACCCGGCCAGTACAGGTGCGTGCTGTCTCTTTTGAAGACATCCCGGCCAGTACAGGCTTGTACTGTCTCTTTTGAAGGCATGCCATCCTGGCCAGTACAGGCTTGTGCTGTCTCTTTTGAAGGCATGCCATCCTGGCCAGTACAGGCGCATGCTGTCTCTTTTGAAGGCATGCCATCCCGGCCAGTACAGGCGCGGGCTGTCTCTGTCTCTTTTGAAGGCATGCCATCCCGGCCAGTACAGGCGCGGGCTGTCTCTGTCTCTTTTGAAGGCATGCCATCCCGGACAGTACAGGCATGGGCTGTCTCTGTCTCTTTTGAAGGCATGCCACCCCGGCCAGTACAGGCTCGTACTGTCTCTTTTGAAGGCATGCCACCCCGGCCAGTACAGGCGCGTGCTGTCTCTGTCTCTTTTGAAGGCAAGCCATCCCGGACAGTACAGGCACATGCTGTCTCTTTTGAAGGCATGCCATCCCGGCCAGTACAGGCGCGGGCTGTCTCTGTCTCTTTTGAAGGCATGCCATCCCGGACAGTACAGGTGCGTGCTGTCTCTGTCTCTTTTGAAGGCATGCCATCCTGGCCAGTACAGGCGCATGCTGTCTCTTTTGAAGGCATGCCATCCCGGCCAGTACAGGCGCGGGCTGTCTCTGTCTCTTTTGAAGGCATGCCATCCCGGCCAGTACAGGTGCTTGCTGTCTCTGTCTCTTTTGAAGGCATGCCATCCTGGCCAGTACAGGCGCATGCTGTCTCTTTTGAAGGCATGCCATCCCGGCCAGTACAGGTGCGTGCTGTCTCTGTCTCTTTTGAAGGCATGCCATCCCGGACAGTACAGGCATGTGATGTCTCTTTTGAAGGAACGCCAGCCCGGCCAGTACAGGCTTGTGCTGTCTCTTTTGAAGGCACGCCATCCCGGCCAGTACAGGCGCGTGCTGTCTCTGTCTCTTTTGAAGGCATGCCACCCCAGCCAGTACAGGCGCGTGCTGTCTCTGTCTCTTTTGAAGGCACGCCATCCCGGCCAGTACAGGCGCGTGCTGTCTCTGTCTCTTTTGAAGGCATGCCATCCTGGCCAGTACAGGCGCCTGCTGTCTCTTTTAAAGGCATGCCATCCCGGCCAGTACAGGCTTGTGCTGTCTCTTTTAAAGGCATGCCATCCCGGCCAGTACAGGCTTGTGCTGTCTCTTTTAAAGGCACGCCATCCCGGCCAGTACAGGCTTGTGCTGTCTCTTTTAAAGGCATGCCATCCCGGCCAGTACAGGCTTGTGCTGTCTCTTTTGAAGGCATGCCATCCTGGCCAGTACAGGCTCGTACTGTCTCTTTTGAAGGCATGCCATCCCGGCCAGTACAGGCTTGTGCTGTCTCTTTTGAAGGCATGCCATCCCGGCCAGTACAGGCTTGTGCTGTCTCTTTTAAAGGCATGCCATCCCGGCCAGTACAGGCGCGTGCTGTCTCTTTTGAAGGAACTCCAGCCCGGCCAGTACAGGCGCGGGCTGTCTCTGTCTCTTTTGAAGGCATGCCATCTTGGCCAGTACAGGTTTGTGCTGTCTCTTTTGAAGGCATGCCATCCTGGCCAGTACAGGCATGTGATGTCTCTTTTGAAGGAACTCCAGCCCGGCCAGTACAGGCGCGGGCTGTCTCTGTCTCTTTTGAAGGCATGCCATCTTGGCCAGTACAGGTTTGTGCTGTCTCTTTTGAAGGCATGCCATCCTGGCCAGTACAGGCTCGTACTGTCTCTTTTGAAGGCATGCCACCCCGGCCAGTACAGGCGCGTGCTGTCTCTGTCTCTTTTGAAGGCATGCCATCTTGGCCAGTACAGGCTTGTGCTGTCTCTTTTAAAGGCATGCCATCCCGGCCAGTACAGGCTTGTGCTGTCTCTTTTAAAGGCATGCCACCCCGGCCAGTACAGGCGCGTGCTGTCTCTTTTAAAGGCATGCCATCCCGGCCAGTACAGGCTTGTGCTGTCTCTTTTAAAGGCATGCCATCCCGGCCAGTACAGGCTTGTGCTGTCTCTTTTAAAGGCATGCCATCCCGGCCAGTACAGGCTTGTGCTGTCTCTTTTAAAGGCACGCCATCCCGGCCAGTACAGGCATGTGATGTCTCTTTTGAAGGAACTCCAGCCCGGCCAGTACAGGCGCGGGCTGTCTCTGTCTCTTTTGAAGGCATGCCATCTTGGCCAGTACAGGTTTGTGCTGTCTCTTTTGAAGGCATGCCATCCTGGCCAGTACAGGCTCGTACTGTCTCTTTTGAAGGCATGCCACCCCGGCCAGTACAGGCGCGTGCTGTCTCTGTCTCTTTTGAAGGCATGCCATCTTGGCCAGTACAGGCTTGTGCTGTCTCTTTTAAAGGCATGCCATCCCGGCCAGTACAGGCTTGTGCTGTCTCTTTTAAAGGCATGCCATCCCGGCCAGTACAGGCTTGTGCTGTCTCTTTTAAAGGCATGCCATCCCGGCCAGTACAGGCTTGTGCTGTCTCTTTTAAAGGCATGCCATCCCGGCCAGTACAGGCGCGTGCTGTCTCTTTTGAAGGCATGCCATCCCGGCCAGTACAGGCGCGTGCTGTCTCTTTTGAAGGCATGCCATCCCGGCCAGTACAGGCGCGTGCTGTCGCTGTCTCTTTTGAAGGCATGCCATCCCGGCCAGTACAGGCGCGTGCTGTCGCTGTCTCTTTTGAAGGCTCGCCAGCCCGGCCAGCTCTGGTTTCATGCCTCCTTCCCCATCAGGCCTCTGCTGCGGTCGCTCCTGTGGATGCTCCTGTGCTCGGATGGGTCTGTTAGTGCAGGATGATTGGGTGGGAATTTGGTTTTGTTCCCAGGTCAGCCAGAGGCTAAATGTTCCAGCAACCAAGGCACACCCAGCTCATCTCCTGATACTTCCACCCCGGGGTGGGAGCTGATCCCTGAAACCACAGGGTATGGAATGTGCATGACATTTAGCCGTCTCTGCCGCTGCTTGCTTTTGTACCGCCTGCGGATGTGCGCACGGTTCATGCTTCAGCACTGCCCTCGGAATACGCAGAAAGGCACTGCCCTGTTACGTCTGCCCCCCTCCAGTTCTCTGCCCTGCTTATGAAGGAGTCGAACGTGTTTATTGTGGTCCTCGTGTTATGGGGCTTTACAAAGGGGGGTGAGGTCTCCTCCAATCACGTTAGCCCTACCACTGTCCTGGAAATTTCCAGACGTTCTTGCATCCTCTGTGCTGGCGGCATACATAGGTAGCTGCCGTGTCCACAGTTCAGTGATTAATTTGTGTCGGTGACTTGTCTTTTGGGGACCAGACTTATTTATTTCTTGTGATGTCGGACTTTGACCTAGACCGAGAAAGAGAGCGAGAGAAAAAGAAAAGAAAGTTAGGAAAACAATAACAAAAGGAGAAAGTAGAGATGAAAAGGAACTGGAAATATTGAGATTAAAAGACAGGAAGTTAAGGAAAAAGATGCATGAAGTGGTAACCAGTTAACATTTCAAAACACAGGTTGCAGGCTCCTAAGAAAAATGCCCTTCGACCCGCCCATTATTATTTTATTGCAAATGAAGCACTGAAGTCACTCCCTGTCCTGCTGTCATTTTCGGAAATCCACAGGGCTTGAGGTTTCATCTTTGTCTCGCCTGTTCTGGATAGTTCACGGTGCTCTGATCTCCCGCAAATCCTCAGTGAGGCTCCCAGCATGGAATGAATTTTCACCGGTGACCAGGGGCGCAACAAGACTCAAACATCGGGGAGGGCTAACACTTTGATTCATGGGGCAGGGGACCATATTTGGAACCCTGTTCAAAATGCCTTGTAGTGGTTCTCTTCCCTGTTGTTTATGCTGAATGATATGGGGCACTTTTCTGGATAACATACAGCCATTGGTGCATTTTAAATTTTTTAAATCATACTTGCCCAATAACATTGGTCTTAATTTAATATCCTAATGGGGTTTAAGTGTTCTCCAGCAAGGAATTTTAGCAGAATGAGTGGTGAAAGGTACATTTAAATGCACATTTACCCAATAGACCAAATAGGATATGCAACTTTAGGAAAAATAAACGGCAAATTGTGCATTCCAAAATCCACTGGGCCATATGAATTGGTTTTAACCTATTGTTTTTTTTTTTAAATACAAGACATTTAGGCGTATTTTCACATAGGACTTTTTTCAAAATTGGCAGCAAATGGTGCACTTTAAACGCATTTATTTTGTCATTGTTCTGTTCATAGCGCATTTCTCAGCACACAATACGTTTTCGCAAGAATACAAGACTATTAGAAGCAACAACTCCCTTGCTGTCCCTTACAAAGATGTCTCTTGCCCAGGCACTGTAACTTACAAAATAGTGAATCTATATTCAGTTGTACTGCATGGAAATCTTGAGTGCTATCTCTGATCAAGTATTCATTGTTTTGATACACGTGGCTAGGGCCATTCCTGAAATTCATCTATCATTTGGAAAGAGGATGGTGTTAACAGCACAATGAATGCAGAAACTGAGCATAAAGTGTGATTATTAATGGTGTCTCTAATCATACAAATTAGACATAACTAGCATATTAACAGGTAAACCCTGTTAGGCCATTTTGCTAATGTGGCACTCTCCAGCCAGCTACTGGTTTGGGGGTTCATCAATACATTGGCAAGATCAGAAATTAACCCCAGTTCAAACATTCTTTGGTTCACACTCCTTTTCTTCCAGTTAGAGGAGTCAATGGGAGTCTGGTGAGGAATTCACTGTGGGTGAAGGTGTCAACCATGAATGGCCATTTGTGGTGAAAGTGTTTGACGTCACTTCCACTTTGGTATTTTAGTTATTTGAAGTCCATAGCAGCACTGATCCAATATTTAAGCATGCATCACATACATGAATATTATTATCTGGAGAGGTTTGAATAATAATACTTGCTAGAAATATGCAGCAACATTGCATGAAGAAAAAAAATGCTACAACTTAAGTTCTTATGACTGTGGAATTTAACCTAAGGTTTTACGCATAGCATGGTGTATATGTTTAATTGGAAACCTTGTGTGGGGCTAAGAGATCATGGAATATGATGTCTTTGAGTAAAGTTCAGTACAAGCATTAAAATGTATTTATAGAACAGTGGTAGACTGGCTTTTAACAGCAGTGATGTGTGCAAATTCAGAACATTTAAGAAAACAATTTTGGATAAACATCACAATGATCATTGTTCCTCCACTTAACCTAACCCATTCGCTCACACCCCTTAAACAATTGTAGAAAGACCTAATACCTAACCTTGATTCACTCTCTTCCCTCCTACGACCTCAGTTGTTCCTGCAAAACATACTCCATCTTCACCAGTGGGCACACAGTGAAAATGTTACTATTAGGAGGAGACACACAAAACGTCAGCCTTTAGATATTGCATAGCATCTGAGGAGTTTCCTGCCTCAATGGGACACTTTTTGACCAACTTTAGCTTCTCTAATGGTATACCATTATTTATATAGCACGGTCACTAACTGACTCTTCTCACTGTCGCCCCAAAAACCTAATTCCCTCCCATCATCCCATCTGCCACCTACTATATCTCCTTTCTTTTCTTCACTCCCTATCTGTTGTAAGATGCCTATGGTCAGTTACCTATAAATCACTGTTGCCTATCCAGTGAGCTACCAATGTCTTGGGCAATACCGACTTCATGAAGAAAACTGGAGCAACATTCCACTCCATCCGGACGCACAGTTTACGCCATACTATATTCACCAAAGCACTCCATAATTTAATCCTTATTTCAATTTTATTCCATATATTCCGATCAGTCATTTATTTTCACCAAATTTTGTTTCTGTCACATGTGGGGCAGTGTATGTATAAAAACGTTTCTTCTGCTCAAGATATGCCTATCCAGGCCTTTTTCTAGAGCATGGTGTATACATATAAACATTCTTGATAGCGGATCTTATTAACCCAATGCATTTCAGGCTGTCTGTAGCCCTTCTTCAGGGGTTCACTGAAAACGTTGAAACATTGACATTAGTTTATGTGTTCAATCCACTTTATGTAAATCAAACAGTAGAGCAAACAATCATAACGTGCTTAGCTGCCTGGCTGATGTATTCCCTCTACATGCGCAACTATGCGCTTAACACATTGTGCCTGTGAAGCCTTATTCACCCTTCCTTATTAACCCTAACCTGGTATTTTCAGTGCCCATTGTTTCATAATGACTCATCCTCATACATCTACTCCCTTCAAAAAGTCGATTGTACCTTCGTAAAACAACTTTGTGTTCTCCCTCCAGGCAGCTAAGCACGTTATGATTGTTTGCTCTACTGTTTGATTTACATAAAGTGGTTTGAACACATAAACTAATGTCAATGTTTCAACGTTTTCAGTGAACCCCTGAAGAAGGGCTACAGACAGCCTGAAATGCATTGGGTTAATAAGATCCACTATCAAGAATGTTTATATGTATACACCATGCTCTAGAAAAAGGCCTGGATAGGCATATCTTGAGCAGATGAAACGTTTTTATACATACACTGCCCCACATGTGACAGAAACAAAATTTGGTGAAAATAATTGACTGATCGGAATATATGGAATAAAATTGAAATATAGATTAAATTATGGAGTACTTTGGTGAATATATTATGGAGTAAGCTGTGGGTCCGGATGGAGTGGAATGTTGCTCCAGTTTTCTTCATGTGTTTATATACACGAGGCACTTGGGCAGGCCACGTTACAGAGGCTGCACGCTTGAAGGATGAAATATTATCAAACAAAGCATTATGAAACTATGAAGAATTGAAAGAAACATGGTGTGCACGTGGCAACCTTTTTTGAATTTTGCACAATACCAACTTCACCCACAAATATGCTTTCTTGTTGTCTGTGCCTTGCCCATGTTTTCTCTCTCCCACTTTGTGCTTTTAGATGATAATATCACAGCTTTAACAATTATACAAATAAACAATGTAACATCTTAAGACCGATACAACAACTGAGGTACCTTTATTCTAAAAGTATATGTTAAGTTTCTTTACTTTGAACCATTAATAAGTCTTTCTCTCTTCCTCTTTGTGTCTCTCTGAGTATCTCTTATCAACTTAAAATTTCCCTTGGTCTTTGTCACTTTTTCTAGGTCTCTATTTTTAGGCTTCTTTCAGTCTCTTTCTTTCTCTCTCTCGCTCAATCTCACTTTTAACCTCCTTCTCTAGATCTCTCAAGTACTCCCTATTGGCATGTGCATAACAGCAGTGTAGAGAACAAGAGTGATTCAGGAGGCTTTGAACATCAGTATGCAAACTCTGCTTCCCTTCTCGCTATCATCCTCCACCAAACAGTCCCAAATTCTCTGCCGCAAAATGCATCATCCTTTTGTCCCAGAGCAGCAAGCCCTTCCACAGCCATCTGAGTCACTCTTCTGCTGTTCATCCTACAACCACTTACCATTTATTCTCCGCTTATCCATCTCCCTTTACCAATTAGCCTACTCATACTTCCTCCTTCGGATCTACCACAGATATGTTCCTCCTCCTCTGCTTAGCCATGCTCATCCTTTCACTGTCCGCATCCTTTACTCTTACACAGTTTCTATCTTTCCACTACTGTCCCTTCTACTAGCCTCTCTTCTGACCTTCCTCTAACCTTATTCTTCACTGGAACATATTTGAGCTCTCTTCATCAATTTCCCATCTACCTTCTCCTCCAGCCCTCTAACAAACTGCATTGCAAAGCCTGCTACAAAATCCTGGTAACGGGAATCTCTTGGGGGAAGTGCTAGTGGTATCAAACGCAGATTGCACAAAGTCAGAAACTTAACCCCCCAGCTGGAGGGAATGCTTGCCACTAGATGCTCACCATATTTCCAGCCACTAGTCCTTTAACAACTGCATGGCTCTTTTGTCTGGAGGGACTAATGGTCCACAGAGCTTGTCAATGGCTGGGCTACCTCGTTGGCAATGCTGTCCAAAAGCATGGAATTTAAATGTTTTATAGGGGCAAAGGGCACAGATTTTAATGCAGTGATTTTCAAACTTTTATGCAGAGCCACCTATGAGTTTAACTGTATTTCGGTTCTCCTCACCCTCCCATGATGTAGCCTGCTAAAATGTTTAACAATGAACCTTGATTACTTATGTGATTAGATGTTTCACATTAGAAACTTGGGGTACTTGATTGGACTAAAAACAAATATAGGAGAACAAACATTATAATCTCTGGCACCGTATCCTGCTTCACCCTCCAAACATGTAAAAGGCTAGGATGTCACAGCATTTCCAAAAGCACCAGCTGGACCAGGATGCAAACTCCAGTGAAATTCACTGAACCTTTTCTTCATTTCACAAATAAGTAAGGTTGCTTGCTACAGCAGATTTTGCAGAAATCAAAAAAGTGATGGGAAGAATGCTTGCATTTTATCAGTCACTTGGGACCACCTTTTTGTTTTTTGGCCACTATGCTAATTCAGACAGGAACAAGAAATATGCATATCAGCCTTGGTTCTTCCGAAATAGGAATATCATAAGCAAATCTACCAGGCCAGGAACCATATGACTCGGAACACAAGTGACTAAACCTGTTTTGGCCTATTTGGGCCTCAGAAGTAGGGTACAGCTTGAGTGCTATAGCCCACTGAACGTAGGACCCAGGTCTCTGCACACCCATCGCTCTTTGAGTGTCACACCGAAGAAATAAAAAAACTGATGGATGGAATGCTTGAATTAATCTCAGCCACTGGTAATTACTTAGAGACACATTCTAGCCCATTGTTTGATGCCCACCATATGTCCCCAACCTAAAACCAGTGATATGCAAATTTGCCTTTGTCCTGCTCCAGTTTTACATTCCTGAAAATGATGTATGCAGACCTAATTTAGTCATATTCATGTTATCAATACCAGAAAGAAGAAATTTCGAGACCCCCCTTCTGGAATTCAACATTTATGCAGGTTGTGTGTAGATGTCTGCAGATGACACAATAATGATACATAATACTACCGATATGCAGTTTCCTATAATGTGCATCAAATAGAATGGAACATTTTTTCCCTTGATGTCAAAAAGTAATATATCCTTTGTGCACTTTATGTTTAATTAGTGTTACATAATGTCGATGGCTTCACAGCACTAAGAAAACATGGGGCAAGAGGCTGTTGAAATGTATGTTATACTTTAATGTATAAGGCTAACTTTGTAGGCTTTTATGGAAGACAACATTCTCATGGCAAAAAATTGTCTATCTTACATTGCCATTTGACGGATACTTATTCTAGCCCTTTGGTTAATGTGTTGTTCTGTACTCCTGCTGTTGAGTGTTGGTGGATGTGAGATGCGATAATTGCAGCTTTGACCCATTTCATCCATAAACTTTTAATAGTGAGTCACAACGCTTTATTATGGAAAGAAACAATCATGTTATAAAATGATAACATGGATTTGTATTTCGATTGTCAAAGCACTAAATACACACACAGGACTGTCCGGGCTCCAACTGTCCTCGCAGGAACACCTTGTTGCTGTGGCTGAAGGTCAGGCCAGTAGCTCCAGCCCAGCCAGCTATCCCAGGGAACCTGACAGGGGGGCTAAAGCCCTCTGAGCCCAACAGTAGTTGCACACCTGCAGGTGGCTCCATGTCATGTGACCTCTTTACCTTGTGGATGATGTCCCTTAAACACAAAGCCGTGAACACTCTCATAGCTCTTGCCAGCACCCTTTCTCTGTAGCAATGTATTACTTAATTATATGAAGTTCAACCAGAGGCGCAACTAGAGCCAAATTTTGGAAGAGGCTACAGAAAATATTGGGGGGGGGCTTATTCTTCCAGCAATGTGCAGAGTGAAGGTGCAGGGGCTCTACGAAGGGGTGAAAACACAACAAAGCCTCGTTAAAATCGTTAACAGACAGCTAACCCGATACCTCTAAGAGAACAGAATCCTGGACCCTTCATAGTCAGGGTTCCGCAGCAACCACAGCACCGAGACCGCCCTCATCGCCGCCACTGACGACATCAGGACCCTGCTAGACAACGAGGAGACTGCAGCACTCATCCTCCTAGACCTCTCCGCCGCCTTCGACACCGTCTGCCACCGCACACTACGCGCACCCTTCCACGCCGCAGGGATCGAGACAAGGCTCTGGAATGGACCACCTCCTGCCTCTCCGGCAGAACCCGGAGCGTCCGCCTCCCCCCGTTCCGAAGCCTCTGAGATCATCTGCGGCGTACCCCACGGATCCTCCCTTAGCCCGACACTGTTCAACATTTACATGGCCCCGTTTGCACATGTCGCCTGGCAGCACGACCTCAACATAATCTCCTACGCCGACGACACTCAACTGATCCTCTCCCTCACCAAGGACTCCATCACCGCCAAAGCCAACCTCCATGAAGGAATGAAGGCCATCGCCGACTGGATGAAGATCAGCCGTCTGAAGCTAAACTTGGACAAGATGGAGGTTCTCATCCTCGGCTCCAACCCGTCAGTCTGGAACGACTCCTGGAGGCCAACAGCACTGGGGGCAGCTCCGACCCCCACCAACCACGCACGCAACCTGGGAATCATCCTCGACTCAACGCTCCCAATGATCAAGCAAGTCAATGCCGTCTCCTCCTCCTGCTTCAACACCCTCCGCATGCTCCGCGAGATCTACAGATGCATCCCGAAAGATACAAGAAAGACAGTCACCCAGGCCCTCGTCAGCAGCAGACTCGACTACGGAAACACCCTCTACACGGGAGCCCCGACCAAGCTCATCAATCGACTACAATGCATCCAAAATGCCTCGGCACGACTGATCGTCGATGTACCACGACACGGCCACATCACCCCCCACCTGAGAAACCTGCACTGGCTCCCCGTCAACAAGAGGATATCCTTCAAGCTCCTCATCCACGCACACAAGGCACTCCACAAGACCGGCCCAGCCTACCTCAACAGACGGCTCTCCTTCTACACCCCCAACCGCAAGCTATGCTCCGCCGACCTCTCACTCGCCACCGTCCCGTGCATCTGAAGAACAACCACCGGCAGGAGATCCTTCTTCCACCTCGCCGCCAAGACATGGAACACCCTCCTACTGAGCCTACGACAGACCCAAGACCTGCTGACCTTCAGGAGGACACTAAAGACCTGGCTGTTCTATCAGTAGCGCCCCCTCCAGCGCCTTGAGGCCCTCTAGGGTATGCAGTGCGCTTAACAAATGACTGATTGATTGATCGTTAGCAAGTAAATGGTCTTTTTACCCCTTTGCTGCGGGGGTAATTCCCCCACGGTGCGGGGGGGGGGAATGGTCAGCACGGCGCCGCGGTGCTCGTGACGAGCCCAGCTCGTCATGAGTCACAGTGAAGCTGTGCTCATGACGAGCTGGGCTCGTGTCAACTCCACCCACTGATTAATTCGCCCGCACAGGCGGGGAATCAATAGCGCGTGAATGGAGCGCAGCCGTTATGACGAGCCCAGCTTGTCATTAGCACAGCTCCACTGTGACTCATGACGGGCTGGGCTCGTCATGAGCACCGAATGAGTTAAAGACCTGTGAAGTACTTGGGTGCAACAGTATGTGTTCCAGGGAAGCTGTCTTAGTCAGGCTGACACACACACACGACAGGGGTGTGGGGGTGGTGGGGGGGACTGAAGCCCTGTGAGGCCAATGGAGGTTCCACCCTCCATGGTGTGTCATCACCTCCAGGAGTTTTTACGCAGAGATACTGTGTAGGAGGAATCCTTCAACCTCCACCTTCTCTTTTGCCCTCTTGCCCTTATTATTAGTTTAATTTGTATAGCACACAAATCACTCTGGTAGGGATATTTCGGTGCAGAGCAGATCACAGGCAGGGAGAAAACTGTTAAATTAGAACAGCAGTGTCTTGAGGAATTTTCTAAAGTTAAGGTGATCAATTCACATTTTAATGTGAAGGGGCAACTCATTCCAGTCAAAAGGGGCTAGGTATTAAAAAGACCTGCCCCCTGTCTGGGACCTTCTGACCCGTGGAACAGACAGCAGAGTTTTATCACTGGATCTTAGATGTTTGACTGGGCCAAAGTAAGTGAGCTTCGAAGATAGATAGCTAGGATCTTTTCCTATCAGAGAGTTGTGTGTTAGGCAGCAAATTGAATACAAATTGTTTCTAGCTTGCTAACCAATGTGATGAACGCAGAAGGGAAAAGGATGCAGCCCCAGATGGAAGATTGCAAATGAGACATGCTGCAGTGTTCTGAATAACTTGTAGTTTCCATAATAACATCTCATTTGCAGAGGCCAATAACGCGTTGCCATGATCCAATCGGCTATTGGTAAGAGCCTGAACCATAGTTTTCCTTGCTAAAAGTGGGAGGAAGGGGAACGCTCTCATCAACAGGCACATCATATGTAAACAGGTGCCTATAATAGAGAGAACCTGCTCTTTCATAGTAAGGGATTGGTCCAATCGGACCCCCAGGTTCTTGAATATTTGTTTGGGGGTAGGAGCCTCTCCTAATTCTGAAGACCACCACTTAGAGGCCCAAAACAGTTGGGCCTTGCCAAGCAGCATAATCTTGGTTATCAATTCATTCAAATACAGGCAATTCTATGTCATCTAGGCAGCGACTGCTTTTATCCCGGCGAGAAGCGTTCTTTCACTTTGGCCAGGTCTTTGTCAAAGGAAATTATTAGCTGCATATCATCAGCATAGGATAGTACTTAGAATCCGAAACCTTTGACAGTCTTGGCAAGTGGAGCAACATATATATTAAAAAGCGTGGAGCTGGGACAAGATCCCTGAGTTACGCCCTTGTCCAGCCTCATGGTGCAGGATTTATAGGCACCCAGAGTGATGGTTTGAATTCTGAGGGTTATGAAATCACAGAACAATTGTAGTGCAATCCCATGGATTTCAATCTCATGCAGCCTTTGAAGGAGCCTGGGGTGAGACATAGTATCAAATGCTGCGGATAAGTCCAAGAGCACAAGCACAGATGGTATATTGGCATCGAGAGAGTATCTACCAAGGCTGTCCCTGTGCTGTGTGAAGGTCTGAAGCCAGCCCTTAACATGCTGTATTATGCTTTTTTTGTATCCTGTGTCTATATATAGCTTCTCCATTTGTGTCCGTCCTCTGAGTCATTCTGTTTTTGCTCTAGAGTTTAGATGTCACCAGTTTTTCTCAATCTGTCTTTTTTTCATGGGCACTTGCTGTGTTGCTCGAGCTGCTCTACTCTTGTCTCACACTCTACTAGCTCATGCTTCTATCTCGATTAGTGAAATTGAGACTGCCGCTGCACCACTGCACAACTATATTTTACTTTGCACAGAATGGTCTTCCCACATGGTCTTTTGTTGCCTTCTGAAAGAGATTTTTCAAAAATCGTATAGGAGCTTCACACATGGCCTGCTTTCATTTCTAAAAACAGACAAGTGCAAAGCTGGTCATGGAAAATCTATCATGTTTAAAAAAAATATATATATTGTTGTAAACATGCAAAAAAAATTGGGAACCATCATTATTGGCATTTTTCACTTACACTCTACAGCAATTCTGCCAGCTCTTGCTGGCATGATATGTTTCTCAATGTGAATACAATTTGTTAATACAGGTACTGCAATAACATTCCTCAATTTCTGCATCTACAGGAGTTACATGCTCTCAAAGAAGTAAAGAGTAAAGAACAGTGAACTATAAACAACATTGCCAAGCCCACAGTCGTCTTGTCTAGAGTGCCCCGTGATGGCAGGTGTGGCACCGCCATCCTATGATGCTTGAGCCCCTTCCTCACATTCCCTTGGTTTGTTGACAGTTCTCATATTTACATACTCCTCAACCTTCTGGGGGGTCTGCAGTTCATTCAATAGTTCTTCCCAATCACCTGCTTTAGTCTTTTTTTGCAGTCCCTGCACCTCTTCTTTCCTCAAAACCGGTGCCTCTGCCCTACCCCATTTAAGACCGCCGCACTCCAGTGTTCTACCCCGAGCAGTGCATAGTTATTAGTCTGCGGGTAATTAGCATTGTGAGATCTATGAAACACGCGATGGCGCTCCCAGTCCCCTCTTTCTGTACAACCCAAGCAGGACACTTGATATAGTTTGATGGTCAGTGTGACCCGTGAGGTCAATGAATCCATTCTTAACCACCAGCCACAGGTCGTTAACCATGGGGCAGTCCTAAACATGTGTGCTATATCTGCCTCGGGCTCATACGCCATGAGCAATTCAGAGAGGATCCAAGAAATATCCTGTTGAGTCTTGTTGGGGTAAGATAAATTCTGTGCATAATGTTGTTTTGAATATATTGGAATCTGGATTATTGGAAACCTTCCATGGGTAGGGAAGTGTCCTATCCCATTCCTTCGACATCAACCCAAGGCCTATACCCTCCTGCCAGATTCTACGAAGTGGGAGCAGGAGGTCTTGTGTATGTTGTGTAAAGGCGCGGGTCAGCCCGGTTATCAATTGGCGGCCTGAACCTGCTGTGTGAATGGTGTGTACTATCCGGTGAGTAGCAGGTTTTGTATCTGTGATGTGCCATAGTCACCCAAGTTTAGCAGTCAGTTGCCCATGGGCCAAGAAGTGACCCACCGGGAGTTCCCTATCGTCAAGCAGTTGTTCAAACAGGATCAGGGCACTGTCCTGAAACATATTTCACAGTGTGGTCACCCAGCCATCTCCTTCAACCCTACCCCAATGTCCCCGAACTGCTCCTTAAATGGTGGTAGATAACCTACGCATATTTCAGGCGAATATGGGGGCATGTCCGACATGTGGCGTAAACTCCTCTGTTAATTGCTATTAGCTTCGGGTAGCAAGTTGTTGGTCTGGCGGTCCCTGCGGTAGGAGGGCTTTGCTCACAAGTCTCTGCACCCAGACTGCAGGAGCCACTCCCAGTTCTTCCAGATGCCTGCCCGCTAACCAGTGGGCTGGCCACTGTAGTTGTGCTGCCAAATAATAATGTTCGAAATTTGGAGAACTGCAGCCTCCCCTTTCTACTGGAAGCTGCTGTTGAGGCAGTGCTATGCACCGCCTCCCTTTATTCCACAGAAAACTTCCTAACATTGCATGTAGCATACAAAAGGTACTGCGAGAGATAGTTACTGGCAGGTTGTAGAAATAGTATAAAAGACTAGGGAGTACCACAATTTTTAAGAGAGTTACCCTTCCCTGTAAAGACAGTGGAAGTGTACATCAGAACGTAATTTGTGGGTGGAGTGCAACAATGGCCTTAGCTGGTTCTTATCTAGGTGATCACGAGTAGTGCGATAGATGTTAATGCCCAAATACCTGAATGAGTGCAACTCCCAATGAAGGGAGCTTTCAGCAGTCACAACATTTTGCTGTGGGCAATCTAGATGGAGTGGCAATAGGCAGGTCTTTCATCAGTTCACTCCCAGTCCTGAGGTAGTGTGGAATTCCGCCAGACTGGTTGTTGTGGCATCTATTGACTTCTATTCCACCCCATATGTCTCATACATATATAAACATGTCGTTCACAAATAATCAAACCATGTGAGTGCCACCTTCTATTGGTATCTCCTAGGTCTGCTCTTCCTGTCAGATCCTCTGTGCTAGTGGTTCCAATGCCAGGGCAAACAGTATGGGAGACAGCCTTGAAGTGTGCCCCTGCTGACATGAAAGGCCATCTCGCAGGCGCATGCTCCAACACTTGATAGAGTCTACGGATATTGAAGGTGATAGAATGCCTGGAGTAACCCCATTTTGTCCGGGTGTACCAAATGCAGGAGATGTTCCAGCAACCACACCACAATGATCTTACTCAATATCCTGTTGCCCATCCCTCACATGGATAGGGGCCAGTTGGATGTCAATTCTAGGTGATCTCTCTCTGGCTTGGGGAGGGAAAACAGAAAAGCTCCCCTAAGTGAAGGGGATAGCTGCCCAGCGGTGAGTGCGGCATTGTACACCTCCAGTTGTTTGGGGACTAGAAGGGCCTACTATGCTTTGTAAAACTCAACAGTTAAGCCATCCAGCCCCAGGGTCTTACATTTTGCGGCTCCCCTAATGTCTCACATGATCTAAGAAATCTGCGGATCGAAGTTTGACGATCTACTGAGGAGGGGTCATAGAGCGACCAGTAATGGGAAGTAACTGCATGCATTTCTACCTGGTTAACATCTAGTTGTGTCAGGGACACTTGTATAGCAGTAATGAGACTGGTCGCAACTGTTCTGTTTAATAGCCACGCTAACAAGTTTATCACCATCCGCATACTTTCTGGCCTGGTATGTCCTATAATCTATGCATCGCAATGATTCAAAAAGGGTGGCACATTGTTGGTGCACTGCACTTGGGGTAAATTTCTGAGTAGAATCATCTCTTGCAGTACCTTACAGGGCTCCAAGTGAGGACTCTAATTTAAGCAAATCTTGGTGTAGTGAATCTAGCACGGCCACACCTGTATAAATGCAGTGGCTTAGGAAAACCACCTTCATTTCTGTCAGTTTAGAATCAGCCATGCCCCAGTTTTCTGTGAAGTAGTGCATGAGTGAAGTGTGAATTGAGTCCCAAAACACTGTATCCTCCAATGTGGCCAGTTGCAAACGCCATGTTGGCACTGAGGGGATCTACGTGCCCCATGTTATGTGGAGTAATAAGGGTTATGGTCTGATAGGTTATGGTCCTCCCTAGATATTTCACCCTCGTGACTTTCAGGTGCATGTTATGATGGCAGACAATATGGTTAAGTCTCATATTAAGATCGTGCGGTGGTGAGTAGTAATTTTTAGTATGTGGGTGCATTACGCGCCAGCTTTTCAATAGTAACCAGTGTACTGGACACTGGATCAGGTAAGTTGTCGCCATGAGCACAGGGAAGGAAGGTAGGGGCAGGTGTGAACGCATGTTCTCTGAGACATTGCTTCCATCAGATATGTTTGAACCTGTTTCGAACTGCATCTCCTACTGAGTTTGCTCTGGTGAGGATATTCTCCAGCCATATGTTGTTAGCAAGTGACACTGCCTGCAACTGCTGTTCTTGAGCCTATGCTGGGGTCAGGGCTCTTATAATGGCCACAGCTCCACCTCCTCATCCACATCATTGTCAGTCTCTTGGTGTTCTCTGCGATCATGGTATGTGGTGAGGGAGGCGATGGGACTCATATCAACGCTGTTCCACCCAATCCCAAGCGTATGCAGGCTCTGTGAAGAAGTAGCTGGTGTAGTTCACTATTAACTTTAGCCTGACTGGAAATAATAACAAATATGTGAGGTCAACAAACCATAGCCGCTTCTTAATGCCCAGGGAGGAGGCCCTGTGCCTTTGTACTTCCAATGTATAGTCCGGGAAGATAAATATGTTGACGTTGTTGTGTATGATGGGGCTCCCAGTATGCACCGCTTGCAGTATAACTGTTTTGCCTTTATAGTTCATCAGTATGTCCACTATCAGGTGTGGTGGTGCTCCCGGCAGCAGGCGTTTCGCTGGTACTTAGTGTACCTGTTCAACCAAGTAGTGAGGCAATAGTCCAGCGGATGATACCTTGCTCACCAGCCATGTTTTGAAGAGAATCACTGAATCTGTTACTTGTGCTCCCTCCGGGAAGCCTACTATGTAGATGGTATTATGATGATCTTCCATGTGAGTATTCCGCTCTGTGTTCCAACTCTTGTACCTTCGTTGCTAGGTCCTTGATTTTACCTTCGAGCTTGGTCACCGTTGGTTTATTTTACTTATTTATTTGAAAAGTTTTATAGAGTGTGAACAAGACCCAAAGGGCTATCAGAGCGCTGTACAGAGTTGTCTTCAGCCATTATACAAAGCATAAAGTAGGTAAGTGAAGGTACAACATGTGGGAAAACATTCAAGAGTAAAGAGTAGGGTGTTTCAGAGGCGCCATAGAGTGCTCCGAGTAAAACATCATAAAATAGAATGAACCAAGATGTGCGATGAGCATTAAGGAATATTAACAAAGAGGGATTGAGCAAAAACCAACAGTTGATGCAGTTAAAGCAGCTATCAAGGACTGGAACAAAAAGAATGCAAAAATAAGGTACAAACATATAGAACATCAGTGAGAATACTTCACGATTTATGTTATTAACAAAACACACGTGCATGATCAGTGTGATTAACGTTCGTTCATTAGTAGTCTTTTGACCAGTTTTTTAAAGGAAGTAGTGGAAGGATTTGATCTGATCTCGGATGGCAAGGAGTTCCAGATTCTCGGAGCAAGACCGATGAACACACGGTTGTACGATCTTTTCTTTTAGAATCTTGGAGGTTTCAAAAGAAGGGTGGACGTGCATCTGAGGTTCTGGCTAGAGCCTGATAGCTCAAGGCAGTATGTGGTACTGTGGTGTATGGCTTTATGAGTGAGACAAGCAATCTTGAGTCAGATTCTAGCTTCAATACATAAACAGTTTAGGTGCAAAAGGTCAGGTGAACTGTGATCAAATTTCCTAGAACCCGTTAAAAGCCTGGTTGAAGCATTCAAGATAGCTCTGAATGGGGCCAAGCTGGATTTGGGAAGTCCTGTGAGGGTCAGCAGTCCATATTCCAATCTAGGGATAGTCAGGGATTGGACTGCCGGCCTGAGGTCTTCAGGGTAAAGGAATGGTTTGATTTTCTTCAGTGTGTTGAGTGAAAATTGGCAGAGTCTACAACGTGAGGTGTGCAGTTCAGAACAGTTAGGTGTTTAATCCAGTCAAGGGTAGGAGCTCAGTGATTAGGTTGGGTGATCAAAAGAAATTCCGTTTTGAGTGTATTTAGTAAGAGATGGTTCTAGGCTAGCGATTGCTGAGTTTGGGCAAGTGCAGAATTTAAAGTTTTAATGTCCTCCTGCGATGAGATCTTCAGGTACAATTGCGTGTCATCCACATACATGTGGTATTGAATGTTGGCTCTGTTCAGAATGATTGCAAGAGGCTCCATAAATGGATTGAAGAGAGTGGGGGGGAGCGTAGAACCTTCGGGGACTCCAATCAGGACAGGGGTACTGGAAGGTAGGGCATGATCCTTTGCATGCTGTTGTGGAGGAAGGAGGCAAACCAATTTAGGACCGGGCCCGACAATCCCATCCTATGTTGTAGGAGATCAATCAAGACTTCATGTTTGATGGTATTGAAGGCTGAGGACAGGTCTCGAAGGATCAGGAGACAAGGGACATTTTGGTCAAGGGCTTTCACGACGTCATCAACGATGTGAGTTAGTGCCATTTCAGTTCTGTGTCCTGCTCTGAATCCTGACTGGTGAGGATCCAGGAGTTGATATTTCTCAATATGTTTGCAGAGCTGCGAATGAATGCATTGTTCAAGCAATTTTGCTAGAGCCATGCTGCTGGTGATAGGTCGGAAGTTGTTAGGATCTGAAATGTCTGCATTGGGCTTTCTAGGAATGGGAGTAACTTGCCCACCTTTTTGGCAGTCCAGAATCTTTCCCTGTAAGAGGGATTCATGAATGATCCTGGACCAAAGAGGGAGAATGGCTAAGATTAAATCTTTATAGAGCTTGGCGGGTAGAGGATCACCAATGTGGTTGGAGGGTTTGATGGATGCCATGTTGCGAATTATCTCTGTGCAGTCTGGTAGGCGAAAACTGCTCCAAGAGGCGTTGTTTTTGAGCGAGTTGCCCAAAGGCGGGTGGTATATTGTCATGGATTCTGCCCCCTGCCCTGATCCTGCAGGTGGTATTTTGGATAACAATGTTGGGGCGGTGGGTAATAGCTCCAGCTCTATTTTTATTGTTTTTTTAGCGAAGTGAGCTGTAAAATCATCACCACTAGGTAGCATGGATAAAGGAGGAGAGCTCTGCTTAGAAGATTGCTTAGATTGCTCCTTAATGATTTTGAAGAGTTTTTTTGGTCTATTTGGGGCTCCATCTAGTTGAGATCTTAAGTATTCAATTTTTGCCAAGCGTATGTGTTTGTTGTAAACACTTCTCACTTTCCTCAGTTGAGAGAGCTTTGTGGTGGAAGGCGAGTTTCTCCAGAGAGTCTTAGATTGCACTGTTCATCCTTTAAGTCACCATTCAACTATGGTTTAGAGAGTTTGACTGGGATCCTTTTGAGCTGTTTCTGAGCAACAGAGTTAAGAATGTTAGAAAAAGTGTTAAAGTAGTGCTCAGAAACATCGTCAAGGTTGGTCAAATTAGAGGGGGGCTGTAGTCTATTTTTGGTGATTGAGGTTATCATGTTCATGTCGAGGTCCCTCATATTGCGAGTCATATGTTTCGCTTCAAGGGGTTGCCCCTGTCAACCCAGTCCCTTGTCTAAGATGATGAAGGGAATTTGAAAGTGATCTGACCAGTCAAAGGGTAGGATTTCTCCTCTTTGTATGAAGTTGTCTTTGGCAATTATGAGGTCTAGAGTGGCGCCTTTATTGTGAGTAGGGCCTTTACAGAGCTGTGAGAAATTGAGGTCAGAGAGGAAGGCCCTAAAGGAATGGCCTATTGGATAATTTGTGTCATTCCAATGAAGGTTTAGTCTCAGAGGAATATGTGGCAGAGTTGATCGAGCTCGAGCTGATGACCTCCATGATTTGCTCTGTGAAGACTAGATTGTGACCCGGAAGGTGATATATAGAGTGCAGCACACATATCTTCTTGCCTTTCTTCCAGATTTCAGAGACTAGCTGTTCACAGGTGGATAAAACAGTACAAGAGGATTGTTTTACTGTGAGGTTGGAGCAATTAATGCAGGCAATGACCCTTCCTGTTTTATCCAGGTAATCACTTCTGAGAATAGAGTAGTCGGGAGGGATTAAGATGTCAAAAATTGGGGAGGAAGTATCATTGAGCCAGGTTTCAGTGATGATCAGAAGGTCCAAATTATACGCAATGATGAGATCAGAAATATCAGCTGTGTGTTTCAAAGCTGATCTCCAACACGTTGATATGCCGGTTGGAAGTGACCATTTTTTGAGTTGAGGTGTTTATGTGAAGTAGGTTCTCTATGTTTAACTTTCTGAGATTAAGGCTCTGTTCCCTGTCAGGGTTAGCAATGATTGGGGGGATGTTGAGAGTAAAGTTGGGTTGGGAGACCGTCTTTGATTCAGTGTAGGTCCCAAGCAGAGCAAAAATGTCTTCATCAGATAACTGAGGTAGGAGTCTGTGGGGCCGAGAGTGGTGGTTAGGCAGAGGCCTCGAACTCCAGCTGGAGCTAAGATAGGAGCAGAATGAAGTAATGTCTTTGGTAGAGTACAGCTTCAGTGAATTGTAGATATCATACCTCTGCGCGAGGTGAAACCCTACTTTTCTCCATCTTCAAGGAGAACTGCAGAATGCTTTGCGCCAACTCTTTGACTACTGATATATCATGCTTGAGGTCATCAATCTTCTTCTCAAGGCCTTGATTGTTCAAGCACTTATTCACAGGAGGAGCTTGCGCACGTAGGATAGGTTCAGCCATGGTAGGGTTAGTAGAGGGTTGGGTAGGACCATTGGCACGGGTTACATAGGGAGATAGGGTCATACTTGAGATAGGGATCAGACTATGGAGTGGGAAAAGGGAGAGGCAAAGTGGAGTTAGGAAGAGTAGAGGGTGGTGAAGTGTGTAGTGATGGTGAGGGTGAGTGTCTGTTACTGTTCAATGTATAGGAAGCATCAACAAGGTTCCTGGCCATGAGATTGGAAGATCCAGGGCCTAAGGGGTGAGCATTTAATCTTGCCTGGTTGTTAGGGTTGGTAGGATGGTCATCACTCCCGTTATTGGAACGAATAGTGTGTGATACCAGGGATTGAGTATAGGAGGTGAGGCAAGGTAGAGGAGGAGCATTGGTATGGCTAGCAACAAAATGGGAGGTACTCTGGTCAGTTAAACCTTCATCGGCACGAGACAGACGTGGTTTTTTCAAGTTCGTGGTGTAGGGGGTTGGATCGCTCCAAGAGTGATTTCAGTCTGCATTACCCATGCAGCATGTTTCTTTTGATTGTCTTCGAGCAGGCTGAGCTCCACTGCGATGGCATCCACCCTGACTCTGAGGTCTTCCCAGGTTTCTGCAATTGCAGTCAGGATTTGGTCCAGCTTGGCATCAACAGGAGCCAGTTTTGCGACAGGCTGCGACTCCCCAGTGCTTTTAGGATCTAGTCTTCTGTTGCCCGAGTATTCCCCTGGTCGAGTGCCCTCATCCGTCTCCTCATTTTGGCGCTTTTGCTGTGATGTAGGCTAAATGGGGGAGGGTCGCTCTTTGGGGTTGCACATGGGCCCATCTTACCCGTAGGCTTAGTGCTTCTACCATTCACCAGGGTGGCACGAGCAGTCGAGGCCGGGGGAAGCACTGATTCCACTGATATAGTGGGTGTGTCACATTCTCATGCGCTACTTCGCAGTCCAAGGCAAGTAGTAGACCTCCGGGTTTGCTCTTGGATCATCCAAGAGTGTAATATTGGTATCCCAGGTGGGCTGCATTAGCTGTCAGATATTGCCTCATTCAGTGTTCCGGGCTCTCAGTGGGTTCGAAGTGGGTGTCCTGACCTTGTATTGCATTTCATTTATTAAGGGATTTCTAAGGGAATTGCATCTCAATCCAGGCACAGTAGGTTGTTTTTTGCCAACAGTCACCTCCTCATCTCTGATGCGGACCTGTGTCACCCCCCCACCCCCAGCCAGTGATGCCAACAATGTCAGCATGGAGGGGGGGACACGAGCAATCTTAATCTTATTGGGGGATATTTTTGGATGTCACTGCTAGTTCACCCACATTGAGCTTTCATCCGTTGTAGCCTAGCTTCCCAGCACAGGGACCCGATCCAGTGGCAGGATAACAACCAGTCTGTGAGATCTGGGGCATGCACACATTCTCCACCAACGCTGCCCCTCCGATCTGGTCAGCCTTCAATTGCAAGTCAGTCTGTTACCAAGCTAGTACAGAACGTCCGGTAGGGGGGAGGGACACTTCATCACGTTAGTCCACACCTTTCGGCTAGAGTAGCTGCACGAGCGTCCACACATGCGGTCTCACCCCTTGGGAGGCCTGTGTTGCTGAAGGCCCCAAGCCTCTAAAGCCCTACTCCGACCACTGTCACGGTCGTTTCTGTGGGCCCTGCTCACCTTTGCGCTCCCCATCTGACATCTGATTATATCAATAGGAGGAGGGGGAGGAGGCCCATCTCTCGCCCCTCACCAGTCACCATCCTAAGCCGGGGGGCGGGGGGAATGTCCTTCGTTGTACACCACTGGGCCACGGCTGGGCGCGCTGCAACACTTCCCAAGCTCCACGGCTCCTGTCCAGCCCGGGCATGTCAATATCTCTTTGCCGTCTCCAGGTAGGTGCGGTGGTCACTGTATATTGTAGCCTCACCTGTGTGCGTCTACAGGGTTCGGCAATGTGGGCTTTCAGCTAGGTGGCCCAGGATCTTAGGTCGGAGGAGCGGGGCAGCTCTAGACCATGTCTTCCTTCTGCGGTGGCGGGCCACGCACCCTTTCCTAACATGCAGTTGAAAAGTTTAAAACTAATAACAAGTAAAAATATTGGGGTTTAAAGGTGGCATGCGTATGTTTGCAAAATAAAAGTAAAAAATTACCCATTGCAAAAATAAATAAAAAACATTAAATTAAAGCAGGGATTGAACCACTAGCTTTGGGGCCTAAGTGGACTAACATTTAAGTAAATGTGCAGGGGCAAAAATAGCATAAATCACAAAAAAGATAGCCAGTGGCTAAAGTGGGATTTCCCTTTACTCCATGCTGTATGAAGTGGTAAATGGAAAGAAAATGTGAATGTGTGCTGAACAGACCAGTTGCTGAAGAGATCTAGGCAAATTCACCTGTATTTGTGTGTATGTGTACACTCTGCAATGTCACTATTTTTTATGTGAATTTTCCAAAATAAATTAAAAACAACAACATCACAGAGACCCATTTTTCTTCTTAGAAGAGATTACTTGGATTGGTTCTCATAATGAACAACTGTGGTAAATGCTGTAGACTGTGGAGCATTAGTTACGATTTGTTGGAAATCTGTCCTCACAGCAGGGTAACTTGAATCTTTTGCTGTTTTGCTGTACCCTATTTTTGTTGGTTATATAACTGCGCACTTTACTCCTGTTAACCAATAGTAAAGTGCTTGTGCTCCCCCTTTTAGCATGTTGAAATTAGTATACACCTGATCGGCATATTTAACTTGCCTATAAGTACCATGTGTACTGTACAGAGTGTGTTCAGGGCCAGTAGATTAAATGTCACTGTGGGCTGCAGCACCCATATTGCCACCCACTGTACTGAGCCTGCAAACCTTTCTCTAGTCGTCCTATTGTAGCCTGGCTTTGCAGTGTTAAACTGTCAATTTGATTGGTCAAGATAAACCATTTTTGTCACATCAAAACCTTCCTTTTAAATTTTAATAAGTCACCCCTAAGTAGACCTTATTGCCCATAAGGCATTGTGCATGCCATTTAAAAGTTAGACATTCAAAAGTTCACAGATTCATATGTCCTTGCAGTGAAAAAGTCAAAAGCTATTTTCACTGTAGCAATGGCTTCTCCATAAGAAAATGCTGAGTTGCATTATTACATCTTATAGTGCTAATTTTGGGTTGGAAGCAGCTAAATAAATAACTCAATGACTTTTATTACAAGTTATTTCAAGTGGAATTTAATGGTAACATCAATTTCTTATAACTATTAAGGGAAAGGTACATTTAGAAAGGTATCTTTTCCCTACATGACACCACTGGAAGCTAATTTGCATGTGGCTCAGCCCCTTCTGCCAGCCTGTAATTAGCATTTGAATAGGTGTGAATGAGGTGTGAACCTGCTCTCAGGGGAGGGATAAAAGGACTTGGGCGTGTGGAGGTGTTGTTGTGGCGCCTGACAGGATGGACTGTGGCTGGGCCTAGGAACATGATTAACTTCAAAGAAGCCTACATTATCACATGCAGATGTAGCTAGCACCAAGGCCTGCAAACTTCTTTTGTCCCTGCTGCCATATCAACCCCAATCACAGAGGGCTTCTTGTTTATATCACATAGTTTCAATTCTTGCTCGAATGTTAAAACCTGCTTGACAGGCCTGCTAGGGTTTTACATATCTTACTTGGGGCACACTTTAAAGGGCAAGAGTTGGAAGCCAAAACAAATCTTGTGTATCCACTGAATGGTTGCTGATAAGCCGTGTTTTTCTTCCAGGCTTCTGTCTCTAGATTTCTAGGTGGTACAGGGACTGCCTCAAACTCAATGTTGGTGTTAGATATGAGAAGACAATAGGATTACCATAGTACACTCCCCCGGACCCTCAAAGCCCAAATTTAGTGTGTCCGAAGACTGCTGTCATCTAATAAATAATCAAAATGAGTATGGTTCGCCCTGGGAACTTTTATCCCATTGATTAGGGTGGGCCCTGTGGTCATTCTTACCCACTAGCTCATGCCAGTCATAAATGGTCATCTCCAGACACCCTATTGCCCTATTAAGAAAACTTGTGGTCCTGAGGAAGATCAGAAGCAGATTGAACCAGTTGTCTATAACCTGAGAAGAGAACTGGAGCACAGGACCTGCAATCTCTCCTATGTTCTTGACAAAGAAGTGGACTCCAATGGTCATAAGACTGACCTCCTGGTCAAGTTACAGTGATACAAGCTACAAGGGGCCTTCCCTGCAGCTGCTCAGCTGATCAGTGGCAATGAGACCTCGTCTGGATTCTGCCTGAATCCACTGAGTCTCTTTGCCTCCCTGAAGTCTTTAGAAGAGTACCCCTGTGATGGATTTGGACTTAAACAACTAAAGTCAGAAGGTAAAATCTTTGACCGAAGTGAACATGTTTAGTGTATCTAATGCACTCCATCACGGTCAGCGTAATTGCTCCTAAATTCTGCTATATTATAACCATTGACTATCATTGGTACTTTGTGATTCATGTCGCTAGTTCTAGTTAAAACCATACAAATACATATCTCTGGTTCCCATTATTGGATTTTTGACATTTTGGTATCATTTTATTTATTGAATGTTACTGTATTTTTCTGATTCAGTTTGGTATTTTTCTCTTGTTTTGCATTTTGATTCTATTACTATTTTGATACTGCATAAATACTCTACACACTTCCTCAAAGTTAAGTTTGGCTGCTCTCTGCCATAGCTACCAAGGGGGCTGAGCTCAGGTTTATTTAGTGACTTTAATGGTTCATCCTGACAAGGGTTGTGATTATTACTTGAGGGTGGCAATTAACTCTCCCACCTAATAACCCAGTTTCTTACCCTATTGTTGAGTGTAGAGAATGGCTGTGGCTCACAAGAGATGAAGCCTCAAGTGGGTCATGATGCCCCTCCACTCCCTCAACAATGGTAATAAATAGCATATAAATGAATGAAAAGTTTAATTGCACAATTAGTTAAAACCATTTGCAATTTATCTTAAATCAATAAGAAATGAAAAACACGATTCCTTAAAATCCTTCACAGTATATCTTACGCCTAAAAAAGTTCACATAATTTTCTAACCAATTGCAGTTGTGAGGAAAATACTGTTTGTATTAAAAACCATTGTATAAACACGGTTGAGTTAGAGTTCCATGTGTCGTTTGAAACTATGTTTTAGACAAATTAACAACAAATCTGTTTTCTCTTCAATGGCTTGCTGCTAAACAAGACTCCTCCGGTGTTGTCAGGACCTTCTTCTTCAAAAAGTTTGCTGCACAGCTCTTCCATATATCTCCCAAATCTGTCCAAGTCTGTCGGTACGGTGCAAGAGAATAGAACCAAAGCTGCTTCTTTCACTGTCTGAACTTCTTTGCATAGCCACATTGGCTTTAGCGGTAACCCTGGGCAAAGCACTACGCTACCCTCGCCTAGTTTGCGAAGTTTGCGCTACTTTGCACTACGCGAACTGCACGTAGCACAGTGCAAACACGCGTAGCGTAGTGCAGCAGTCATTTTTTGATGGCTCGCGGTCCTCAACATCAAGTTGGCGACTGCGAGCAAGCAAAATGACATCCCGGCGAGAATCTTTCCTCGTTCGAGATCAGCAACATCAAGTTGCCGATCACGAGTGTGGAAAATAAACCTCCCGGCGAGATTCTCAACGCCGGGAGGTCAGGTATCTCATTGCGAGTGGTCGTGTATGCTCGCGACCGCTCGCGATGAGAAACTACCAGTCCGCGTTGAGAAAGCTGCCGCTCGAGTAAAAAATCTACTCGAGCTGCAGAAAACTACAGCTCGCACTGTGCAAGATGCCGTTTTCAATGATTGCACCGTGACGGATGCTTGTCCGCACTGTGCAATCATTGAAAACGGCATCTTGCACAGTGCGAACAGGGTACTATGCAGTTCGCGTAGTGCTACGCGTAGCTCGTGTAGTGCGAAGTTTGTGTGCAATTCAAAGCGTCGGGACACTCTTCTGAGTAGCCGTACGCTATATAAAACCCCGGGATAACATAACATAACATAACATAACTTTGCGTAGCGCTACTTCGCAAACTATTCCCAGCCCTATTTAGCAGCTTCTGACGACACTCTAACAGGCCGGGGCAACAGCGCATCAAGTGTAGCAGGGATCCTGTTTTGAAATTGCAAATTCTACAGTTGGTTATAAGATCAAGGGATTTCCACCCAGGATTTAATTCTTTGATTGGAAGGGGCACTAGTCTTGCACACTGAATATTTTTTTAGAGCCTTCCTCCCCAATGCTTAGCTGTGTTTTATGCTCCATATATGTTGCGGTCAGCCCAGAATGACCTACTACCATTTCGTAATGTACTACGTCTGTTTTACGTGACAGTTGGAAAATGTGTTTGTTGAGTGCATTTTTGATAGTCGGGTAGTTTATGTCCTCTTGACCCCAAGTCTGTGTCGCCAGATCCAATGTTTCCACCGCTTTCTGCATATAGATTTGCCAGGGGTTGGTTATCCCTTCATAGATGGGTTTAAGCATGTTCTTCATTCTTCCAATGGGGGCCTTCAATACTTGGTAATAATATTTCACCTGCGTACCCAGGCATTCTTTGTTTTGTTGTACCAGACAAACTCCAGGCGAATCAGGCTATTACAAGTGTATAGGTAGATTGAATATGCGTTTATACGCCTGGCATTGTGCTTTTTCTAACATACTGTCCATTTTTCATGGGAATGCCTGTTGTGCCTGTAACCCGTTATTGCCCTTATTTTAGATTGTAGTACCTTTCTTATTAGGACTGTTGTTGGACTATGCATTTTCTCGTGCAGTTTGTACAGAGCGTAAATTGTTAACTGAACTTTGGAATACATTTTATGTAAATGTACAGTTGCTTTTCCAGAAGTGCTGAGCCAAGCACCAAGGTAATTATAGGATTTTGTGGTGGAGATTATCTCTCTACCCACATTCCATTTAAGCAGTGCTTTTTTTGTGCAACGCCCTAGATCATAACTTTGGTCTTGTGTGAGTTTATTGTTAGCTCGTTTGTCTCATTGTAGGTGTTTAAGGCATATAGGGCCAGATGTAGGTAAATCTAATTTACCGATTCATAAATACCGAATTTTACCGATTCGGTATTTATGAATCGGTAAATTAGATGTAGATAAAAAATCGGTAATTTTTACCGATTCTGTAAGATTCGGTATTTACCGATTCTGTAATTACAGAATCGGTATTTGCCATTGATTCCTATGGGCCTTGAAGCCCATAGGATTCAATAGCAAATACCGATTTGGTATTTACCGAATCGGTAAAAATATCGAATTGCCAAGGGGGACAGGGTGTCACTTTGACACCCTGTTGCAACCCTGTAACTGGCTTGTGCGCCATGTGGCACACATACATTTCCTTAGGGCATGTCTGTGTGCCACATGGCACAGGTGTACATGCACAGATGTGCATGTACACAGGGATTCGGTATTTACCATGCAATTGTATTACATGGTAAATACTGAACCCTGAAAGGCCTGAAGCACTGTTCAAAGTGCTACCTACATCTGAAAATACAGATTCGGTAATTTTACCGAGTGGTAAATTTACCGAATCGGTAAAATTTACAGAATCGGTAAATTTACCGATTCTGTAATTTTACCGAATCGGTAAAATTACCGAATCTGTATGTTTTTTGAGCCCCTACATCTCCATAGCCCAATGCCGGCCGGAAACGGCCGAAATTCTGTATTTTCGGCCGTTTCCGACCGGTATTGGGCGACATACATCTGGCCCTTAGACCCCTCTGTAGGCCAATTGTGGTGTGATTTATCACCAATAGATCACCTGCATATTGTAATATTTGAAACTTGTTAGCTTCGATTTTAGGGCTTGCAAGATTGGCATTATGAAGCATCTTACCTAGGTCTGCTGTATAGAAGGTAAAAAGTGTAGGGGCAAAAATGCAACCCTGTTTTAGGCTCCAGTTTGTGGAACACTTTTCTGTTGTTGTATTATCTGCTAACTTGACGTTAATCCAAGTTTTACTGTATAGCAAGATAATGGCGTTGAGGAGCCCTGCTGGAATTTGCCAGTAAATAGCATATTAAACATTGCTCATTTGCATATATGGTTTATGCCATGGCAATTTTCCTTTGTATTTGGTGTTAAAAATACATGTAATCAAAAGCAAGATTCTAGGACTTAAGCTTGTGCAGTGAAGTAAATTCACATTGAAGATGCCTCACAACCATTACGAGAGTTGCTTCCCTCAGTCATGTAGTTATTACATGCAATTTGGGAGGCAGTAAATAGTTTTTTCTCATTTTGTGTTTGCTGTACTGTTGCGATGAATTTGAATTTCACCTTTGCAGTGTAATAATGTGTGACTGTGTTTATCATTATAGTTGCTCTACAAAATGTCTTATTGGGCCACATGTATGCTCACAGTCTCTCTGTCTTTCTCTCCACTGTCTAGTTATAGTTAGGTCAGATTTTGATAGGAAGAACATTTTTTGTTTTGCTAATAACTTTGGCACTGTTTCATGAATATTCTCAAAACTTCCCCAAAAAGTTCATTCACCTCAGCTCCTTCCTGGAAATTTTCAGGGTGATACGTCAAGTGGTGCCAGAGAAAAACCGGGCGCCAAAACAAAGTTTACAGTTGGAATTGTATACAGCTCAACAGCCAAAATGTCTCAACGGAATTACTCAAAATTTGGCAGAAAGCAACAAATGTTACCCAGAAATTGTGTTCTGTTGATTTGGAGTAAATCTGTTCTGTAGTTTTTGAGAAATTAAGGTTAAAAATGTATACATATTTTTGGTTTAAATAAAAAAAATTCAAGCATACTGATGAGGGGATTTTTGGAGTGAGCACCCTGGCTTGCGGCAACATGAACAGAAATATCTGATAGAGGCTTCTATCCGGAAATTCCTCACCTTTCGAATATTCCTCCGGCATCAGACAGAATCCGGAAACTTTTGAGCAGTACCTCTGCACGCCGGTAGGTGGCACTATGTGTCTCTACACTTGCACCATATCGCTCAGGAAATTATGTGCAGGGCCAATATAGGTGCCACTCCTGTGCCTTGACATCAGTTCCTTTCTTTCAGCACCACTGTATGCAGATCTGGAGCTACCTCCAATCTCTCAAAATACCCTGTTACCTCAGAAAATCCAGTGTGCAAGGAAAATGTCACCTTCCAAAACTTCAGGGCTTGGATCTTGTATGGACTGTCGCAAGCAAATGTCAGTTACAAATCAACATCAGGTTTGCCTGTTGTGTCTCGGATCAGACCATGATTATCAGGCCTGCACAGTGATGATTCTGAAGACTGTACAAGACTGCGAGGTGAAGCTAAATGTCACCAAGCATTGAAAGAGTTCACATTGGGACCAGTCCAAGTCCAAGGGTCGGTCTTGGTCTTGTTCTTGTTCCTGATGCAGCAGGAGTTGATTCTGAGGTTGTTCGTCCTTGCACTCCAACTCTTCGAAAGAAAAAACATAAAAAAATGGGAGTTGGACTCCACCCATTTCCACCACTATCTTGAACCAGAAAAGGCTTGTGGGCGTTCCCATGCCTCTCGATCTCACTACCGAAGTCTTCCAATGTTGGCGCCCATCCTGCACTTTGTTCTGGCACAATCATAGTTTCCTTGGAACCTCTGCGACACCAAGGCAGATTTAGGTGTTCATTGAGGCCATGCTTTGACTCCATGGGTGTGCCTGTGGGCTCCAAGGAGTGGAGAGGCCCTCCATCTGGGATACCACTGGCGGGTTCACCCACGGCACCAATTAGACCCTCCAAACCCATCACTGGGTCTCTTATGGCACCCGTAATGACTTTGCTACCTGCTCCATGACCTAGGCAACATCCCAGAACGTCTATGCCAATGATGACTTGATTGATGCCGAAGGACAAAGTGTCTATTGGGCTCTCTGAGTCGGCACCAGTTCAGCTTCGACTGGGCCCATGCTTGGTTCTTGTTGATCTGCACCTTCCTCATATGACCCGATTATTGTCTCAAAAACGTCATTCCTTGTTTGGAATGGACTTTTATAATGATTATGGTGTTGCTGGTGAGATTTGCCAACTCTACCACATAGAAAGCTGTTATGATGACTTCCAGGATGCCAGTGGGATTTACACTTCTCCTGATTCTGGCTTCATCTCACCGCCAGGTCCAGCCACTGAGAAAAGTTCCTCCTTTGCAATGGGCATGCAGATGAAGGCTAACTTTTTCGACCTCCAGCTCCCTACCTTGGAGGTCAAGGTTAATGTCCTGACAGCCGTCCCTCAGCCAGGCCAAACTGATGTTGAGCCCCTGCTGCCTTTCAATGAGGCACTCACAGACACCCTCTTAGGGGCCTTGTCCAAGTCACCAGATTGCTAAGTGCCACCTGTCTACAGTCTGCGGCCCCCGCCTTATTTTCTCGGCACCCCTCTCCTCAGAGCTTGGTGGCACAGGCTTCTACCAGTCAAACAAATCCTAACCCTTTACCAACTACTCACCCAGATAGGGAGCCTAAGAGAGTGAAGACCTTTACAAAGACTGTATTTTATTCCACTAGGTGAGCCCTCTGATCAGTCAATGTCAGCTGTCTGCTGGGCTGTTATTCCCGTGCTTGTTGGGATTTGGTTGCTCATATCCTCCCAGGAATACTGGAACACCTTAGCCCGTACTGGCCAAGGACATACAGAATGGCTGTGATGTTGCCAAGTTTATAATATGCTGTGACCAAGAGGCACAGATTTCATCGCATGGGTGACTGGCCCTAGTGTCACTATTCAATGCTGCGGCTGATTGCACTCAAAGAGTTTTGCAGGCATTGCCCAGCCATCCCTTAATGACAAGCTTTTTAAAAGTACTAGCCTCTTTGGAGACAAGGCGGATTGTGCTCTGGAGTGCTTCAAATAGCAGGGCCACAGCATGCTCCTTTGGCCTTTCTGTTCCACCACACCAACTGGAACAATACTATTGTCTATTTGCAGCTCTGGCAGAGGAACCCCATTTAGACAGCCTCTTTAGCTCCAGCAAAGTGCCCAGCTGTTTTGTGGCTGAGGCCATGGCATCCACCAACCCACATGGTCAGGGATACTGCCCCTCCCATGACTCCACCTGCCAAACTCCTTTAGCCTGCCCTTTTTTGAGCACAGTTCAACAGTTTGTGGCAGGATCCAGCGATTTTCACTGAGTGGCAAGCCATACCATCCAACTAGATAGTCCTGCAAATTGCTCAGGAGACGTACACCCTATCCTTCGTGACCGCTCCACTGCACCTTCCACCATCCCTGGAACGACTGATGCAGACCATCTGTCTATCTTTTGGCAGGAATTGCAAGCCCTTTTGGTCACAGGGGCTATTGAGAGGGTGTGTGCTTCGTAAGCGGCTTGTGGCTGATATTCCTCTTACTTTCAGGTACCATAGAAGGATGAAGGTCTTTGTCCTATATCAGACCTGTACCTTCTCAACACCTTCCTCCAGAAGAACAAATTCAAAATGCTCACCCTAGTCAAAGTCTTGTCTGTCCTTGACCCTGGATACTGGATGGTGGCATTGGATTTGCTGGATGCCTATTTCCATATACCCGTCCTTCAGGTCAATCGGTGCTACCTGCTGTTTGTGGGGATACAGGAGTATTTCCATTATTTTCATTTCACTGTGCTCCCCTTTTGGCTCACCAGTGCCCATTGGATGTTTATGAAAGGGATGACTGTACTAGCAGCAGATCTTCAGAAGCCAGGTGTTCTACCTCAGTTACTGGCTGTTTAAAGCGAGCTTACCCCAGCCAGTCAGCAGTCACTTCTAGACAAAGTGGACCTCCTGTTATCTTTGGTATTCCCTATCAATGTGCTGAAGTCACACCTGATACCTTCTAAGATTCTCCCCCTTCATTGGAGCCATTCTGGACATGGTTTGGTCTTGTGCCTTTCCCTCGGAAAGGACAGTCCATGACTTTCAGGCTATGATCCTAATCTTTTAGGCTTTGTTCTGTATTTCAGTGAGGTTGACTCTGAGGCTGCTGGGGCTGATAGTCTCCTGCATCCTGCTGGTCATGTACGCCAAGTGGCATATTAGGCTCTGCAGTGGGATCTGAATTCTCAGTGGGCCCAACATCAAGCGGACCTCTCTGACAGTGGTGAGACTGCAAAATATCTGCAAAGGTCATTACTAGACCATAATTGGGTATGCAGCAGAACCTTCTCCCTACGCCACCCAGAGCTGACCTTGGTGACCATTGCATCACTTCTGGCTTGGGGCAGCTAACTGGGAGAGCAGAGGCCTCTGGTCTTTGGTGGAGTCCAATCCATATCAGTCTCCTGGAGCTGAGGACCATCCACTTGGCATTGAAAGCCTTCCTTCCATCCATCAAGAGGAGGCTGGTATTTTTATTGGCATTGTAGTAATACATGAAAGCAAGAGAAAAGGCAAGTGAACACACTGGAACAGCAGTGCACCTGACCTCTAATATGGTACTCCTTGAGGGCATGGGGCCTTGCCGAGAATGGAGTGAGATGCTGGCCTTTGCTGCTCTGCTCTGCATTGGCCTAATCCAACTAACTTCAGCACCCCAACTTGGTCCCCACGCACCTAAAGGGACACCCAACGCCTCCGTAGACCATCTTGCAATATCAGAGGCCATCCCTGGGTAGTGAGGGGGGCCTTGCAGCTATCACCGTGGCCGGGCCTGGAGGAGCTGCGAATCCCCATCTGTCAGCTTGGTTCCCATAGATGGACAAGCTAACTTGGAAGAAAAGCAGGGACACAGCCCCAGCTGTCTCATATAGAGACTGCCTCAAAGAGTGCCTGAGGATTGAGGGATTGAGGAGGCAGTGATACCCAGAATGGCGGGTGTCCTGGCGCCCATTCCAGCTGCCTTCCCTCATGCTATCGGGGCCAGTGGCCTTGTGAAGCCTTTGCACATTTCATCAGACCAAGCACCAGGCTTCCTTCTGCTTGAACTGACCACCCTTGCCACGAGGGTATACATCGCTGTCTCCAAGACTGGCAAGTAGCAGAGGGGCGCACAGTAGAGGACACATGGAGCCATCATTAGTTGCAGTGCAATGCCACGGACGTGCCTCAGAGTGCAGCCCCGGACCGCAGAGAACCATTTGTAGTTGAAGCGAAGCTGATGAGAAGCTGTGGGTGGACCCCCTGGCCGGCCACCAGTTCAGGGTGATCTGTAGGTCAGCCAAGGAACCCCTATCTGTTGCCCTAAAGGTATTATGCGTTTTAATCATATGAGTTGTAATAGTATGTGTTGTAATGGAATGTGTTGTAATGGTAGTTAAAAAAAATGCATTGTAATGGCATTTGTTGTAAAATTATGCAATATAATGGTAGTTGCGATGTGAAGAGTGCATTGTAAAAGCATGTGTTCTAATTGCATGCGTTGTAACATCATATATTTATCTGGTGGTCCTGCTCCATGACCCAAACGTACTGGAAATAAATTTTAAGACACATTAAAGGAGTCCTGGGCTACCCCACCACCCTGAAACTAGTAATGAAATCCTCCACACAAGATGGCATGACACATTGTCTTGCTTCGCACTTCCAGATAATACAGAATACCACACGGTGGCTTAAACACGACGAAGCAATAAACATTACACAAAATCCCCTGGAAAGTGATTTCATGTTACAAAATGATGCACATCAAAGACTATCTTTTCAGAATAAGGCTTGGGGGTTTATTTATGCAATGCTCTCTAACAGAAAGACTTTCCCAGATGTCAAATGAACAACATTCAAATGTATATATACAGGAGTGGGCAGGAGTGTTTTGCCGTATGATTATGTAAGCCTCTTATTGCCACTTGGAGACATGAGTTTACTGTGGCTGAAATACATGCTGAAGTTTGCCCAATGGGGCGATATAGAAATAATTATATAGCAATTTGTGGAACACTCTCATGGCCGCCAGGTTGTCAGCAAGGGCGGTGAATGTGACAAGGAGGGATCTCCCTTGAAATTGTTTTTATTTGGAAACAATTATTTTGCTTTAATTTTGATGTAAACAACATGATATGAGTTGTGAGCATTTTGGGTATAATAACATGATATTGCAATATTGCTTATTTAAATATTGTAATACTGGAAAATATAATGCTCATTTTGCATTCTTGTTATTTTTTTATGTTGATGGTATAAAAAAGTTACAAGATGGCCGCTACAATCTGAGGACATGTTGATGAAATACTTAAGCCCCTTTTCTGTGTTTATTTTGACCACCACCATAAATGTGTTTACTAACTGTAACCCAATTGCTGTTATTGCGAGATTTGCACATAATAGAATGCTGCTATAAAAATAAACTTAGTCACGCTCACTGTAGATTTGCGAATATGCACATGTATGTTTGCTGCTATATGATGTCAATTGCACTATCATATGAAAGCATTTGCACTTATAAATCAGCTAGAAACTCCACCACATGATATGATATGGATTATATTCGTACATCCATTCAAAGGCAAATAAAGATCAATTGGTTAACCAAAAATCCACACATGCACTGTGATGTTGTCAGGATTACAAAACATTGATGATATTATGTGGGCAATGAATTCATACCACTTTTCACAGACAGGAATAAGGCATTCACTGGCTTGTGGATGTGTCCGAGGATGGTACAATAAAGTTTAATTGAGAGACACAAGAGAAAAAAAGAAAAAAAGTGTATACTTGAAAACAAGTAAAAAAGGTTAAAAAAACCCAGCAAATCACAAAGTACAAAAAAATGAATAGAAAAATAGAGAAAAACAATGGAAAGTAATGTTCATTGAAAAAGAAATCGAACTGTACCTTTTTGTGTGTCGCTTTGTTTACATCTGATCCGAGTGTTTTTTTCTGTCTATGTAGAGAAAGTCATGTGACTTGGCATGTCCTTTCTTTAAAAATGGTTTTATAAATTTACTCCTTATGTGATTAAGGCAGGGGACCCTGCCGAAAGGCGCCATGGTTCAACGTGTAAAAGAATAATAAAAAATCCTTGCCAGAGTGTTGGAGACTGCAGTGTCGTCATTTTGGTGTAGGAGAGAGGCACTGGATTTGTGTGTGTATATATATATATATATATATATATATATCACACTTGGCAAATGCAACTGTTAAATGCATAGATAATAATAAACACAAGACTAATACGCAAGCAAGTTTTACTGGACGTCCTGCAACAAATAAGAAAGATATATATACTAAATACATCATAACATCATATGATTACCTTGGATGTGCACACAGACTTTTTCACACATCACAAAGTCAATACTCAAAGAAAACACCTCAGATGATTATAGCCACTGGAAACTGAAGGTGCACACTGACAGTCACGCATCACATTGACTGTTATAGCCACTGGAAACTGAATATGCAGGCAAACAGCCACACATCACAATGGCAACAATCAGATACAAATCACCTCACTGGTTGCAAACATGGCATCTTAGCCCACTCCAGACTGGGGGATTCACAGCCGGGGTTAAGAGCCTTAGCAAACTGAGATTTTGCTGTATCGAAGTAGATGCTTCCATCCCCATTCGGACTCCAAAACAATCCCGGTCTCTAAGTCAACAACCCTCAGCTTTATAGTCTCAAAACACACTAGAAGGTTCCTAGAGGCCCTCCCTCTGCGCCAAGGAAACTTACTGGAATTGGCCACTTTTCATGCAAGCATTCGAAAGGCAAAAGGAGTTCCCACGTTCCTTCTGCATTCTCAGATGTTCCAGCCTTTATCTTAACGAAGCTTACGAAAGTCTCCGGCGGTACATTCAACAATCTCATCTCCTAAAACAAAGCAATCTTGAACGTGAATAACCTAAACAACTTGACTAATCTGGGGGCCTGCCTGTGTGCACAAAAAGCTCAAGCAAGACAGATTCAGAATTCCAAATGACATGAGGGCATGTCAAAGCCAATAGTAAGAACGTCATAATACTTCCCAATGTACAACACAATGCACATTTGTGCGCCACTGCTCATAACACTGCACTTCGAGACCAAAAAGTACATTCCACACCTCTCTCTCCCTCTCTCTCTCTCTCACTCCCTCTCTCTCGCTCTCTCACTATCTTTCTCTCTCTCTCATGCTTGCAAATGCACATCCCACACGTTCTGTTCTTGGCAAGGCTGTTCTTCTCTGTGACAGCTCCCACTTTAACACTGCAAGATTAAATCTTCAAGGAAAAAGGCATATGCAGGACGTACATTCAGGCTAGGGTGGAGAAGCGTGGCTCAGTGGTTAGAGGCGGCAGACCCGGAAGCTGAGATCAGCCGTGGACCAGGGTTCGATTCCCCGCCTCGGCGGGTCTCGGGCTCAAAAATTCCACGGACTCGACAATTCTCGCTCCGGTGCCTACTCGACTCACGGGGTCACACTCTGCGACTCTGGGCAATAGCTTGCTTAATCTCCACTACGGCCCCTCGCGGTGGGATGCCTGGCTTTCACCTTGTGAATACCCTGCCGGGGTATCTCACAGGGGAATACCAGGACGGGTTCCCCAAGCAAGCGCCTTGAGACCCCTGGGTGATTTGTGCGCTATATAAATCGAAATACATACATACATACATACAGGGTAATGTAAACACCAAACGTCAATTAAAATCATGGTAGTCAAAGGTCATCACATGGTTTCAAACCATACAAGTGCCTCTAGCACTACACACATGCAGATTGGTTGCTGACGCCACATGGTCGGAATGGCCAAACAACTCCTTGCACTCTACTAGAAGTGGGCAGAGCCCCTTAGTAGCATCTGGGTTTTCTGACTATGGCAGACCTTAGTGATGGAACACTTGTCCCATAAGCTTTCCCACTCCGAGAGGAGATTCACCTACCTCTCCAACCTGGAATTTCTGTGCTTGCAACCCCCCATGCTTAGGGCGCAGGCACTTCTTTGATCAAAAACTGGGCACCCCCGGGAGGTGGATGGAGGGTTCAAGGGCTAATTGCTCCAGCTGGCATGGTGTGGAGAGGAAGCCTGCCCCACCCAGATCTCCAAACTCACAGCAACATCTTTCAGACTCTCTCCCCTGGTGCCCCTGGGGGTTTTCAAGTTATGGTAAGTTCTTAGGATATGATGGTCCTCACATAGATACTTATAACCCAAATCTGAGATGAGATGGGTCTCTCTGCTCTTATGTGTGTTTTTGTTTATCCTCCTAAGTTGTGGATTCTAATACTGTAGCAATGTCCTTTTAATGCTGTGTTGCACTATTGGCTCACAGGTCGCTTTCTAATGTTGGAAATAAAAACTACCAATAAAGATATTTCTTCAAAAAGATGGTACTCCTCATGGAGTAGTTAATTCAGCAAAAAAGCAGCAAACTATAGTCCTCACGGGGAGTATACGTTTCCAGTAATCAAGAAGTATTCTAGGTGTTTGTTTCATACATGCAGGCCGCTATCTCCTTCGTTAAGGGAGTGTTTAGAATATGCTATCTTCTGAAACCAAAAGGGATCACAGATTTCCAAAAGAGGTAGAATTACTGAACTGAGTGTGAAGGGGAGATTTAAGAGGGAAGGAGATGATGGAAGTTTCAACCAAGAAAGGTAGGAAAGGAGTGTGGACAGAGGTTTACTAAGGTTAACTGGGGGCTGACAACTGCTAGGCAAGGCTTATTCAAAGGTACAGCTCATACAGAGGAAATTGGGTAAACCTCACAAAAATGATGCACTCAAATACCATCTTCATGAGGCCGCTGGGATCTTTTCCCCCTCTAGTTTATGTGTTGTCTACCTCATCCCCCATAACTACTAGGGCTGGAAAAGAAAACAATAAGAGCTCTGAAACAAATGCTAAAACCATCCCCACATTGCATGAAGTGGCAGAAGTTCGGGGGGAGTTCTTGGTTTCTTGAGGTAAACCCATCCAAGCATTAAACATAGCCTGCCTATGAGCCTGCAGCCCACTATAGGACTGACAGACTGACACAATTATCAGTCCTGGCCAGATAGCTCTGTTAGTTAATTCTCTTGAGGACTTGAAGGGGCAAGCCTCTTTATTCTTCTTTGGGTCTCCGGCAGTAGTTGTTCTCTTGTTGCTTCTATGTTTGCATTTGCATTATTCATCTCAAGGTAGGGCAAGTTTGATGTTTTCACTACCACTTGTTGCATCCCAGCACCACTCTTTTCTCACGCTCATTGTCATCAGCCTCTAAAGCCTCCCTCCATCATTTCAATGTTGTCTCTCAGCTCTTGTGTCTCCCATTGTACCTCTTGATTCTCTAGATATTACCTCAATTTCATTAGGTTCTCAAATACAATAGCTAGTTTCAATGCAAGCCAGTAACTGCCACAGGTTGTTCCTCAAGAGGCAAGTTCCTCTCACCAGTTTATGTTCATTTCTGTCCATATCACCCTTGCTCCACTAATCAAACGGTCTTTGCCTACATTACTCATCAGGTCTTTGCCTCATGTGCTCCAGTAGGTCAAATGCATCTGTCGACATTACTTGCAAACCTTTCCACAGTCTCAACCTTGAGATTACTAATCATTTCTTTAGGTGCCTCTCAGCGAATTGCCAAAAAAACTGAACATTTGGAACCTCCTCTTACCCACATATTGACAGTCAAACAATAGATGGAGTTGCATTTTAGTTGTGTTTCTAGCAGTTCAGTCTTGGATCCCATACATTAGGTTTAGAAAAAGAGAGCACAATCTTGAGAGGTAGAGTTATGATGAGGAGCAAAAACATTGATCGTTTATGTATTATTCTTTTTAAAGAACTCAATCTGCCAAAAATTTGCCAAAAGTGAAAAATGTAGTACTAAAGCTGGTCTAGGTTACATAATTGGTCACAAATAGATTGCATTTTAAAATAGCTGAAGGGGTTAAGCAGTGCTTTCAGAAGGCTGAAAGGTGGGGTTTCCATAGAACTCAAATTGTTTATAAGAGATGTGGCTTCTGTAACTAAGGGCATGTCCTTATACATGTGCCTGAAATATTCTCTTCCTCTTCCTCCTGATCATAATCTTCCTCCTGATCTTTCTATGGCTGGTTCACCTGGCTCTGACCTCCTCTATATGGTCCAGGACCTCCTCGTCATACTCCTGGTCTGCACCTTCGTACTCCACTTTGTCCTTCTGCTACTACTCCTAATTCTCATTCATCTGGAATTATTTCTCAACTGCCTAGATCTCCTTCTCTGGTCTTGAACTGTTCCTCTTGGTTCAAGTCCTTCTGCTCTTCATGACCCTGATCCTCCTTGTGCTCTCAATCCTGGTCCTTCTAGTCTTAGCCTTCCTCCATGTCATCCTCCCGGCTCTTTACGGTCCTTCTATTCCTGGTTATTCCTGTTCCACTGCTCATCTTGAGCTTAGTTCATTATATCCACCTGCTCCTGGTTCTCCTTATCTTGTTGGTCCTCCATGTCCTCTTGGTCCCCATGATCATAGTAATCCTCATCTCCAGGTTGTTATAGTTTATTGATGATCCTGGTCTTGCGGTTAGTGAGCCTCCCCTTTTCCTTTCTCAGGTCAGCCAGGAAATAACTCCAAAACCATCACTTAGGTTTTAATTTAAATTTTTGTAGTGGCTTCCAGGTTTTTAGGCTGAAGGCGGGGAACCAAAGAGAACAGAAAAAGAGTGGCCAGTAGGGATTCAACTTTACACCTGTTTTATTTTCTTTGCAGGAGCTGGACACCTGCAGCGCTCACCCGCTGAAAACATTTGGATTAGGAAACCTGCTACAGAGATCTAGTTCTAGCCAGTAATCTTTTGAGGGTAGCATTAGCAAGTTAACTCTGGTGACTAATGCACTAGCTGGAGAGATGAGGACCTTCTTTGGTCACAGGTTAGAGGCACCATAAAATAGCACAGATGGATAATGTGCTTGTTTTAGAGCATAACATTTGTGCCCCAATTTGTATTCAATGTTTGATAACTCAGTTGGACATTTTTTTTGTTGCAGAGATCCTTGTGTTACTGGCTGGTTACGAGTTACAATCACTGTAATAAAGCACAGTGAGTTATGCACCAGTATCAAAGAGCTTCATGTAACGTGTAAAGGATAATTTGAGAAACGTGCAAGTTTTTCTAAATCGAACATTATTCTAAAGTTGTTGAAAATATTTCATTTTGGTAGTTGTAAACATTTACTACTAAGGGGCCGATTTCGATGTCCGGCGGACCTGAGTCCGTCTGACATCGATTTGGAACTGGGATCGACCGACCTCCTGTCGGCAGTCCCAAGCCATCAATTAGGATTCAACTGAACACTGTTCGGTCGCACTCCTTTACTTTACAATGGGAGCATGCATTCTGACCGGAATGCATGCTCTCATTGCAAAGAGCTGAGGTGCAGTTCATCCCTGCACCCCGTGACGGGCACCTCAAGGTGTCTGCCACCGTGTGTAGGGATCAAATGGGGGCACCATAGGTGCCCCCTCGACTGCCATCAGGAGGCCTTGCACCCATGAAGGCCCAGCTGGGGTACCCCAAATTCAACTTCCCAACAGCCTTGCTCTGCCGGAAAGGCCGGCACAGAAAGGCTGTCGGAAACCGACATTGTAATCTCTTGGGTGGAAAGAGCTGCCCTCGGAATTGCAGGAGCCTTTCCAAATGGCAGACAGGCTCCCTGAGCCCGTCTTAAGCCATTCGGAAATCCCATTTGGATTTATTGCTCAGATGTGAGTCCCTTGCTCATTGCACCAGCAGGCTTCAAGCAAGCCGGGCCGACGACGGCTGAAATGCCAGAAACCGGTCCCCGGAAGCTTGTTTCCTTCTCAGTATAAGAATTGGCTTGGTAGTTTGGTTTGCCCTGTTCCCATCATGCACTGGGACAGGAACAGACTAATTTGCATGTAGCCAGGTTCTGAGCTGGGATGGTGCAGTGAGCTAAAAAACGGTGATGGATCAAGCCCTGATCTTTGGACTGGGTAAGAGTGGTCTGCTTAATTCAGACACTCTGTTCATCACCACCCCCTTTTCTGAATCATTTTGTCCACCATAAGCGTGGAAGGGCATACTCAGATGTGAGTCCCTTGCTCATTGCACCATCAGGATTCAAGCAAGCCGGGCCGACGACGGCTGAAATACCAGTAACCGGTCCCCGGAAGCTTGTTTCCTTCCCAGTATAAGAATTGGCTTGGTAGTTTGGTTTGCCCTGTTCCCATCATGCACTGGGACAGGAACAGACTAATTTGCATGTAGCCAGGTTCTGAGCTGGGATGGTGCAGTGAGCTAAAAAACGGTGATGGATCAAGCCCTGATCTTTGGACTGGGTAAGAGTGGTCTGCTTAATTCAGACACTCTGTTCATCACCACCCCCTTTTCTGAATCATTTTGTCCACCATAAGCGTGGAAGGGCATACTCAGATGTGAGTCCCTTGCTCATTGCACCATCAGGATTCAAGCAAGCCGGGCCGACGACGGCTGAAATGCCAGTAACCGGTCCCCGGAAGCTTGTTTCCTTCCCAGTATAAGAATTGGCTTGGTAGTTTGGTTTGCCCTGTTCCCATCATGCACTGGGACAGGAACAGACTAATTTGCATGTAGCCAGGTTCTGAGCTGGGATGGTGCAGTGAGCTAAAAAACGGTGATGGATCAAGCCCTGATCTTTGGACTGGGTTAGAGTGGTCTGCTTAATTCAGACACTCTGTTCATCACCACCCCCTTTTCTGAATCATTTTGTCCACCATAAGCGTGGAAGGGCATACTCAGATGTGAGTCCCTTGCTCATTGCACCATCAGGATTCAAGCAAGCCGGGCTGACGACGGCTGAAATGCCAGAAACCAGTCCCCGGAAGCTTGTTTCCTTCCCAGTATAAGAATTGGCTTGGTAGTTTGGTTTGCCCTGTTCCCATCATGCACTGGGACAGGAACAGACTAATTTGCATGTAGCCAGGTTCTGAGCTGGGATGGTGCAGTGAGCTAAAAAACGGTGATGGATCAAGCCCTGATCTTTGGACTGGGTAAGAGTGGTCTGCTTAATTCAGACACTCTGTTCATCACCACCCCCTTTTCTGAATCATTTTGTCCACCATAAGTGTGGAAGGGCATACTCAGATGTGAGTCCCTTGCTCATTGCACCATCAGGATTCAAGCAAGCCGGGCCGACGACGGCTGAAATGCCAGAAACCGGTCCCCGGAAGCTTGTTTCCTTCCCAGTATAAGAATTGGCTTGGTAGTTATTGTTATTGTTATTGTTAATTCCGGCTTTTATAGCGCCAACTCACCGGCAGGTCTCAAGGCGCTTATGACCGAAAGGCAACAATTACATGATTGTCAGAGAAAAAAAAGCAACATCATGTTTAGACCAAGCTCAACATATCCCTGAACAGAAAGGTTTTTAAGGTTTTTCTGAAACGGAGGAGATTACCTTCTTTACGGAGGGTTTCAGGTAGTTTATTCCAAATTTTTGGAATCAGAGCAGAGAAAGATCTCCCGCCTTTTGTGGCCAGCTTAAACCAGGGGCATACCAACAGCTGTGCATCTGAGGACCTTAGTCTCCGTTCCGGATTATATATCTCCAACCGTTCCTTTATGTAAACGGGTGCTTGCCCATAGATTGCCTTATGGGCAATACACAGGCTTTTAAAGACAGACCTTTGTCCAATGGGCAGCCAATGGAGGCTCTGCAACAGTGGAGAGGCATGGGATCGTCTTGGGAGTTTAAAAATAAGACGTGCAGCATCATTTAAAACCACCTGCAGTCTACTGATCAGGATTTTTGGAAGACCCAAATAAAGGGCATTGCCGTAGTCCAGCCTTGAGATTATTGTGGCAGAGACTACGGTGCGAAGCATAGACTGGGATAAGAGAGGGACTAACTTACGCAATTGTCTGATTAGACCATTGCAAGTGCCTACTACAGTGGAGATCTGACTGCACATTGAAAGTTCGCTATCAATCTTGATACCCAGACTTTTCACCTTATCCGCTGGTATGGGAGTTGGACCTAATTCCTGGGGCCAATACAAGTCACTCCATGGGGAGCATGTGGATGATATAACTAGAACCTCTGTTTTTTCAGGATTGATCTTCAAAAGGTTCCTAGTCATCCAGCTCACTGTAAATCTTGGTTTGCCCTGTTCCCATCATGCACTGGGACATGAACAGACTAATTTGCATGTAGCCAGGTTCTGAGCTGGGATGGTGCAGTGAGCTAAAAAACGGTGATGGATCAAGCCCTGATCTTTGGACTGGGTAAGAGTGGTCTGCTTAATTCAGACACTCTGTTCATCACCACCCCCTTTTCTGAATCATTTTGTCCACCATAAGCGTGGAAGGGCATACTCAGATGTGAGTCCCTTGCTCATTGCACCATCAGGATTCAAGCAAGCCGGGCCGACGCCGGCTGAGATGCCAGAAACCGGTCCCCGGAAGCTTGTTTCCTTCCCAGTATAAGAATTGGCTTGGTAGTTTGGTTTGCCCTGTTCCCATCATGCACTGGGACAGGAACAGACTAATTTGCATGTAGCCAGGTTCTGAGCTGGGATGGTGCAGTGAGCTAAAAAACGGTGATGGATCAAGCCCTGATCTTTGGACTGGGTAAGAGTGGTCTGCTTAATTCAGACACTCTGTTCATCACCACCCCCTTTTCTGAATCATTTTGTCCACCATAAGCGTGGAAGGGCATACTCAGATGTGAGTCCCTTGCTCATTGCACCATCAGGATTCAAGCAAGCCGGGGCGACGACGGCTGAAAGGCCAGTAACCGGTCCCCGGAAGCTTGTTTCCTTCCCAGTATAAGAATTGGCTTGGTAGTTTGGTTTGCCCTGTTCCCATCATGCACTTGGACAGGAACAGACTAATTTGCATGTAGCCAGGTTCTGAGCTGGGATGGTACAGTGAGCTAAAAAACGGTGATGGATCAAGCCCTGATCTTTGGACTGGGTAAGAGTGGTCTGCTTAATTCAGACACTCTGTTCATCACCACCCCCTTTTCTGAATCAAGCTGTAAAGAAAACTTGCCACATTCTCCGTTAACCTCTGCAGGCAGTGCACCATGTGTTCCAGTGCTGCACACTGCACCGGAACACAGTAAGATTTGTGGCTCAGTAAGATTAGCTGGGGCTCAGTTCTGATTTGGGATCTGGCTCAAAAATAAATGCTGCATCAAAGATCAGGGTGGATCTCCCTATAATCCAGCACTGCCTTCAAAGAATACCAGAGATGTACCAGGGTAGTATGCATTCAGGGTTTGGTATTGAAGTTGAGGGCGTCCATCTTGTTGACTCCTCTATAGTGTGTGTACAGGGAAGAGGACACCTTTTCAGATTTGTATTGATTTATCTTTCAAAATGGAGGCAGTTTTGCAATCCACGTTGCTTAAAGTTCAAATGGCCACGTGACTCCTCTCCATTGTGATTTAAACATAGCTTATTCTCTGCAGAGGGTGGCCGCAAAAACCTTGCCCACCATGTTGGCCAACCAGCCATGCCCCTACTAAAGCTGGTTTTAAGTAGTATAAATGAGATGTGTCAGTGTTACCGAGTTTACTGCTACTCGGTTTACCTACCTCAGAAAGATAGAAGGTTGAGCTCACTGTGCAGAGCACAACAGTTGTCAGCAGCTGGCATTTAACTCTTTGAGTGATCATGTTGCCTGGCCTTGTGTGTCAAATCAAATCAAATTTAGCTTTATTCGATTTATCTGAGAAATCATAAAAGCATACAGGTACAGTTTATACCATGAATTTAAAAAGATTTCCACATTGAAAAAATTTGTAAGGAATCTGTAAAACATTTTTCCATATATAAAAAGTCAGCGATAAACATATAACCAAAAAGTCTCATGTTAGAACTTCTAGAGAATTTAAACATGTAAGGCTTACACCATAGAGTTTCTGTATTTCATCACTGACATTAAAAAACGAGAAACAACAAAAATAATATACACCTCATCTAACAAAAGTAACTTCAGATAAGCAGTTTTACATGTTCTTATGCCCCAGGATTTAAGAAGAGGTAAGAGGAATAATTTCCTCGGGGCAGAGTAGAGATTACAGAAGAACATAATATGAATGTTACTTTGCGATGAATGGTCATCGCATGGGCAAATTAAATTTGCCGAAGTCCAATCATTGTGTTTTGGGAGGGTGACCATACGGAAAAAGGTACCTAAACGCAGCCTTGTAAGAAGCATACGAGGGTAAGGTGCAGTTTCGATCCTGAGATACATTTGTAAACCTTCAATAGGGGTAATTTTTTGATAACTCAGGGTAGAAGTCTTAAGTTTCTCAATGTTCCATCTGGCGCTTTCCAATTGTGTGATTAAAAGTTTTTTGAGAGCTGGCCTAGACAAGTTTTCTAGGGACTCTGGAGTATCATAAAATTCGGGGTGTCCAATTTTAGAGAACATCAGCTGGACGTATCGTAGCCATTTGATTTTGGATGCACCATCCAAGTTCTTACAGTCCGCGATGAGTTCTCTGTTAAATTGGCATTCCATAGTGGTCCAGATTTTGTGCCACAGCAAACACGGTGATAACTTTATAGTGTCGCTAAGGTATTTAAGGCCAGTCTCAATGTGGGTAATAAAAGGCGAAGTAGATTTGCTCACACCTAGTAAATAGCGGATAAAAAGGTTCTCACAGGTTTGTAGCGAGGACACGTTTTCAAAGCCCCATAGGCCTGCTCCATAAGTGACTGTCGCTATACACTTGGCTTGATAGATCTGTAACATCTCAGCAGTCGGTTTGCCCCCGATTTTTGCTGCGAAAGTTCGCAGGGCCCCAATGGCACGACTAAAGGCAAGTTTCCTAGCAGATACTGCGTGTTTCCAACCTCCTTTCCTCTCAAAAACAACACCCAGATAGCAAAAGGTGTCCGTGCACTCAATTCTTTGCTCGTCAAGATATATCGAACATTGTGGCCTTTTGTTCTTTTGGGTGCATGACATGGAGAAAGTTTTGGAGATGTTCACTTTCAGATTTCGTTTCCCCATGTAGGATGAGAATTCAGTTACTGCTCTCTGCAGCCCTACCTTAGTCCTAGAAATGATCGCCGCGTCATCGGCATATAAAAGAATGGGTACAGGCCTACCATTGAGAGCTGGGTAGTCACTTGGCAGATTTATTAAATGCTCTACAATAGAATTTATATAAAAGCTAAATAAGAGGGGCGCAAGTATGCAGCCTTGCCTAACCCCTCTATTTATGGCAAATTTCTGTGTGCATTGACCCTGGGACCCGAACCTCACTCTAGCCCCGGCATCTCTATATAGTTCTTTTATGAATATAATGATGGTGGGATCCACCCCGATATGTTCCAATGTTGACCAGAGCTGGAGATGGTCCACACAATCAAATGCTGAGCTGAGGTCAACAAAGGTAACAAACAGGTCCCCTTTTTTGGCCTCGGTGTATTTGGAGATCAATAGGGACAGGTTTAAACATTGTTCCTGGGTACCCATTCCCTTTCGGAACCCGTATTGGAGTTCGGAGATGACCTTTTTCTCTGTCTCCCAGTGTTGGATTCTCTTAAGGACGATCCTTCCTGCAATTTTCATGAGACCGTCCAATAGAGATATAGGACGGTAGCAAGCAGGATCGTCCCTATTCCCCTTTTTAAAGATGGGCACTACAATTGCATCTGACCAGGTGTTAATTAAGCCACATTTGTTTCCCATATTTAAAACGTTAGTTAAGAGGGGAGCCCAGAATTCGAGGTTTGTTTTGTAAACGTCCACAGGGGTGTGGTCGGGGCCAGGAGCTTTCCCTGATGGGCTTTCCCTGATGGCATTTTCCACTTCTAGAGAGGTAAAAACCAGATCAATTGGATAGGGGGATACTGGGGGGTCACTTGACTGGTAATCCTGAATTAAATTATTCAAGGATGAGGTTTCCTTTTGTTGGTTCTGGGTGTCCCCCTGGCTATTGGTATAAAGTTTGCCGTAGTGTTCTACCCAGAGCTCTGCCGTAATTGCTACATCTATGCAATTGTCACTAACTTTTGTGTTATATACCGATCTTATAACTTTCCAAAAGAGGTTAGTGTCCTTATTCCTGGCAGCTTCCCCCAAAGCTTCCCAGGCCTCCCTTTTCATTATTGCCTTCCGATGGTTAATTTCCCTCTTATACTCTCGTCTGGCCTTGGAAATTTGCACCCTATCTTTGGGAATAGCATTTAAAACTTTCTTCAAATTCTTTAGGGCAGCTGTACACCTGGAGTCGAACCACCCACGTGTGTGTTTCCCATTCTTTTTGTGGCTCCTAGTTAGCATGTCTTTAATGTAAAGCTGAATATTAGCGAAGGCTGCCATGATCGCCTTTGGATCAATATCTTCTTCTAGACAGACAAATATGTCTGTAAAGCAAGATGATATGAGGCTGTGAAAGAAGATTAAGGGATTCAATTTCTCCCACTTTATCACATAGCCGTTTATCTTTGTTAAAGTGACCTCAAGTGAATATAGCGGCCCACTAGATTCCTTTGCTTTCTCCTCTGCGATCATTACCCCAAAAATAATCGGATAATGATCGCTCATTGGGTCGTCCCCAATCTCCCAAAAAGTTATAAAGTTGGGTTTAGTGGGTGACGTTAGTGCAAAGTCAATTGTGGTTTCACAGCCTCTACCATTGTATGTTGGGGCAAAGGGAACTGGGGGGGAACATGCCTGATTAATGAAAGTAAGATCAAAAGAGAATATGATACTGTTGAGGAGAGACCCCAAATAGGTGTGTGAGAAGTGGAAAGGGCCATCCTCCTCGTGATCTGAAAGGCCGCACAAACCTAACTCAGAAGATGGGCAGATGGCACAATTAAAATCTCCCACCCATAGAACTGTGTGGTCCCCCGTGTTTTGATCTCTCACTTTATGAATATGGTGTGACATTTTATTCAAAATCAATTCCATTTCATTAGCTGGCATGTTGTTATAAAAATTCACCAGTATCACCTTTTGTGTGGTGCCCCATTTAAATGAAAGAATTTGGAAGTATTGATCAGAATGGAAATCATATACCTTTATATCCCCTACATTCGATGTATATATGCACAGGCCCCCTTTATTTCGACCCTGAGGAGAGGGAACAGCGGGTGAATGAAATGTTCGATACCCCATAATGTGACTTTCCTCTACAAGCCAAGTTTCTTGCAGGCAAAGAACACCATGCTTCTGTACAATCTCCAACCAAGGTTTGTGGGTGATCTTATTACCCAGGCCTGCTACATTCCAAGATAGGAGTGAATGTTTTAAGTCGCTATTTTTCTGGACTGGTTGGCCCACATTCCCAGTTGCGTCTAACGGAACTAGGGAATGTACCATCTCTAGATGTTGTGTGGCCCGCACAGCAAGGGGACACTGGGCAGGGCAGGGTTGTTCTGCACCCGGAAAGGTTTGATTTTTGTTAATAGATGGAGAATTGTCATTGTCATTGTTACTGGCATTGGTTGAAAGATTTAGAGCGCTCGACCGAAGTGAGAGATCAAGAGTTCCCAGTCAATCCACCTGGTCTAGGCATTCAAACCTATTCATAGTGGGTGCACCTTCCCGCCAGTTATTAGCGGGTTGCCATCCCTGCCCGTGCCCCTTCCATCTGTGATTGTGGGCTATGGACCAGACCCCAGGAGGCTCTACTATCTGTTTTGGAGGGTAAAAAAAGGTAAGGGGTTTAGTGACGATAGATTGGTGAATCGCATGTGGATCCCACGTGGTGATGAGTTGGGCTGTGTGGGGGTCTGCGAATGACACCACAATACAGTCTCCCGATATGGATTTATAAGTGCGACCCACCCATGGAACTCGCCTGACCATTAAGACCCTGCTCCTGGTGGTATAAGGGTGCTGCCTGTTGACATTTAGCCAGTGGATCACTTTGTTCTTTAAGGACCACTGGGTTTCCACGGTGTCAGGGTCAAGCGAAGGTACCCCAGCCAAGATGGCAACATAGGGCCCGGCATCAGGAGGGAGGTCAATATAGCCCCCGCGAAAGTTCTGTTGATTTTGGTGTTGGTTAAATGTGCGCTGTAAAAGAGGGGTGATAGGCTTGGTCGCCTTCTGATCAGTTCTAGAAAAATTTTTGGGCTGCACCTGTTTTATGGGGGGTTTTATATCTGGTTTTGATGAATTAGATTGAGAGGGGACAGGGACATTTGCAATTGTCCGGGGTTTGGGAATTGGAGTAGGTTTGGGTAATAGGGAGGGCAAAGGAGAGGGCAGAATTATAGGAACAAGGGAGGCCTCGTTAGGGGCTAAAGCCGGTTGGATGCCAGCATTGGAAGCTGGTACAGGTTGGGTACCATCATTACTAACCTGTGGGGCACCCTCAGTAATGTGGGGATATGTAGCTTCCAGCTGTTTTAGGCTAAGCGTGGCCAGGGATACTAAAGTTTTATCCATTTCAAGTAGGTGATTCTCAATGCGTGACAGTCTGAGTTCAAAAGGTGACAATAGTTGTTTTAAAGTGACCCAGACTGTTTTAAGAAAGTCTTCATCATCACCCGCCTTGTCCATATCCCTCCCTAGGTCATTTTGCCCTCCCCCTGTTAAGTTGTCACCAGGGACAGCAAGATTCTCTAAGACAGGAACAGTAGTGATGTTAGAATAGGTAAGATCGCTATCACCCCCTGTTAGCTGGGTGGCTGCATGTGATGTTTGTTTGAACTCCCCTATGTTAGGCAGAGTTCTTCTAGAATTGAAAAACTGCTGCCTTGCAATTTTTGCTTTCTTGCGAGCGTAGGCAAGTTTTGCAATGTTCTTCCTTTTCAGGATTTGACGATCTCGATTTTTACTTTTTACTACAGAAAAGGAAGGAGCAGGGATGTCCAGCAGAGTGATAGACTTTTCCTGTACAGTAGGGACATGACTCTCAGTAAGTTTGGAGGTCATGGGTGTAAAGATGAAGGAGGAGTCTAATGGGGGTGAAGAGGAAGAAGGGGGAAAATGATGAATGTCGGCATGAATTAACAGAGGGAGGGGGCGTGGAACCTGTTGGGGGGATGCAGCGGACGCAATATTTCCCAGGGATGATTTTTTGGAGTTAGCAAATGTTTGGGAGAGCCTGCGCGCAGCGTCAAGCTCGATAGAAACCCTATTCTGCATTTTAGTGATTTCGGCGTCTATTGCCAAATTTGTCTTTACAAGAAAATCGTCCAAGGTGCCATTTGACTTGGTCAGGCCCAGTGCAGTCTTACTACGACTCCCCCTAGTACACATGATGTGTGACAGATAAAATTCCTGTAGCGTACTCACTAATATCGAAGTCCAGGCACGAAGTCAATGGGACGAACCAAGGGGGGTGGGCCAGGCCAGTCCTCTTAGACCTCGAACGGCCTCAAACGGTCCCGCCCTTGTCCCGGGCTTATCCCCGGGCGCTCCCGCGCGCTCCCGCGCAGCGTTTCTCACTAGTTTTTATGGGCCAATAGCAATGGGGCGTGTTGTAGGAAGGTGTGGGCGGGGCGTTCAGGGAGAGCGGGGCCAGGTGACTCAGCCTCACGCTCGCAGCCCTGAAGCCTCACACGCCCCCTCAGAGCAGCCAGGCAGGAAACCACGAACCAACAGCAAACGGTGAGGTGAAATCCGCAGCGGGACCCGCGGAGCGGGTTCCGCAAGTCGTGGGTTAAGGCAGCCCTTAGCAGCAAACAGCTCCAGCCAGGTCAGGTCCAACGAGCAAACAGCGTCCCACAAGGGGAAAGTCCAGGTGCCTTTTTGATTGCAGGAAGGTGTGGGCGGGGCGTTCAGGGAGAGCGGGGCCAGGTGACTCAGCCTCTCACTCGCAGCCCTGAAGCCTCACACGCCCCCTCAGAGCAGCCAGGCAGGAAACCACGAACCAACAGCAAACGGTGAGGTGAAATCCGCAGCGGGACCCGCGGAGCGGGTTCCGCAAGTCGTGGGTTAAGGCAGCCCTTAGCAGCAAACAGCTCCAGCCAGGTCAGGTCCAACGAGCAAACAGCGTCCCCTTGTGTGTCTTATTCTGCATTGGTTTAGCATACACACACACACACTGGATTATTTTCTGTTGCCTAGGCATAGGTGTGTTTTTTATTTGTTGGTTTTTCGTTTAGAAAACTCTTTATCCACCCACATTTGCACACGGGAGGAAAAGACCCGTAACACAACCCTTTGGGTAGACTTCTCCACATATCTTAGATTCGCGCCACAGTCTGTAAGATTGTAATTGTATTGTATTGTAATTGCATTTATATAGCGCTTACTACCCCTGACGAGGCGTCGAAGCGCTTTTTCGGCGAGTAGCACGCTACTCTGGGACCCATAGAGTATTAGTGTTGAATTAGTATAGTGAAACATGCAAGTACATTTTAAGTGGTGGATAGGTTAGTCAGTTATTTGGATTTGGAATGATAGTAGAAGAATAGAGGAGGACAAAGGTTTGTATTTATTTATCGCTTGTTGACGCACACTATTCAGGAAGCCTATAAAGGATTAGTGGTGAATTAATATGGTGAAATATGAAGTAATTTATTAGTCTGTTACTTGGAGTGAGAAGGATAGCGGAGGGATATAAGGGGAAGAGAGATTTGCATTCATATAGCACTTGTTACCCCTGATGGGTGTTAAAGCGCTTTTCTGGCGAGTAGCATGCCACTCCGAAACCCATAAAGGATTAGTGTTGAAAATTAGTGTAGTATAAATATGAAGTAATTTGAGTAGTAGAAATGTTATTCAGTTATTTGGGCAGTATATTAGTATAGTTGAATATGGAATTTGAGAAGTGAACATGTTAGTCTGTTAATTTTGATTGAAAAGGATAGCGGAGGGATAAAAGAGTGAAGGATTTTTTTTAAGGTCTTAGCAGTAGGAAGAGGTTTTTGGATGAGTAAAAAGGAGTTTTGGAGGGGAGGATTCAGAGGGAAGAGTTTAGAAAGGTTTCTCATTTAGCAATACCCAGCCCACACCATCCACATCCACAAACAGACAACACACTCACACCAAATGTACACCATGCACAACACTATGCACAGACCAATGTACCAGCATGCACCACAAACCCAACCAAACCACATCTACACACTCTATCATCCCAACTACCACACATATCCACCATAACCCACAATGGTGACCAGAGTGACTCTTATCTGTTTTACCCATCTCTCAGTCAGACAACACCCATGGAACTATACCGTTATTCCCAACAAAACTTCAATATCTTCATGAAACCGTTCACATACCTACAACACCCATCAACAGCGGCTGGTCTTTGAAAGTGGTGGGACTTAAACATGTGCTCCCAATGGCAGAGAGCAAGCTGGCATTCTGTATGGGCGAATGACGGGGATGTGGCCCTTCTCCCCTCAGTAACAATTTAAAAAATAGAATTACAATTTTTTTTAAAGTGCCCATTTAACACATGCACAGCACAACTTTCATATTTATTTACTAAAAAGATATCCTTTGAAAGGGCATTCATAAGATATCCCGGTACTTTAATAGACCGTTTTATAGGATGTTCAGCTGCCCCGAGATATTTTTTAGAAGGTTTTCAGCATAATTTCAAAAATGTCTAAAATGCTGCAGAAATTAGGCAGCCAAAAACTTGTACTTCACGTGGCCTACTCTTGCTCGTAGACTTTAAGCACTGCCACATCGCACTTTCATAATTCCATCTAGCCCCTTCAATGTATATTTTCGATCATATGATATGACTACAATCGAAAAATACAATATTTCTCAAATCTTGCAATGCCAAGCTGCACATAGCGGAGCTAGACGGATTTTACAGGCTAAAACATAAGTGTTGGCGCTCAGTACACAGAGATTCTACACACAGACTACAACAGTCATACAGGCTAGGGTATCAGATGACAGTGTTATGTTTATTTATGTTTAAAGTGCTCATGCGTGTAGCATCGTGCTACAAATAACCACAGACGCTGGTTATACTTTAACTGGAGCCTTTATTATCTACGTCCAGCTCTCACCCTGTCCCTACTCTAACTGCCCTCATCCTGTCCCTGCTCCGCTTTTTCCTTTCCCTGACCACCTAGCTCCTCCCACCCAGCTACTAGACTGCTAACACATAACATCTCCCCCTTTCTTAACAAAACTAACGACATATTCAATCATATCTCTTCAATGAGTCTCTTTGGTCGCTGGACATTGCGGCGCGGCCTTGCATTCACTTCATCAGTGTTCTCTTCAGTCTGGGGTACACCCAATTGGCCCAGATCCTCTAGAGCGTCCCGTTCAGGGGTTTCAGGATCTAGTGACGCAGTGGGGTCGAGCAGTAATCCGGTCGAGTCTCGGGAGCACTTCTTAAAGTGAGACACGTTTCTTGTAATTCTACGGTGATCAGACTCCGCCGTCAGCATAGTGCCTTTCTGCCGAGTGACCAGTAGTGGTTCATCACGAAAACGACAGTCCGTTTTCTTCTGTTGGTCTTGTTTCACTAGTACGTAGTCTCCTTCCTGTACAGAGGGTGACCTTGCTCTTCGCTTGGCGTCGGCATACGACTTCATCTTGTCCTTGTTTCGCTTGTCCGTGTCTGTCATCTCTAGATGGTTGTGGGTGGGTGATATAGCTCGCAGTGCTCCATCCCAGGTTGGAATTCGGTTTCTCATGGGGCGACCTAACATCAGCGTGGCAGGACACTTGCCAGTGGTCGAGTGGGGAGTTGTCCTGTAGGCTCTGAGGACCTCGTTGAGGGCAATCTGTAGGTCGTTCTTTTCGGCACAGGCCTGCTGAAATGTTTTCTTGATCGTGGCCATGAAGCGTTCAACGGTGCCGTTTGCTTGTGGCCAAAGGGGTGTGACTTTCCTATGAAGGAAGTCCAAATGTCGGGCGTATGCATCAAACTCATGTCCATTGAAGGGGGGACCATTGTCTGTCTTCACCTCTCTAGGGACACCCCAGGTTGCAAATAATTCATCCAGCACCTTGAGAGTACTGGAGGCACCAGTGGAGGGCACGAACTGTGCGAATGGGAAACGAGAGTACTCGTCGATTATGACTATCACATACTTGCCGGAAGGTAATGGTCCATAGAAGTCCACAGCAATTTCTTGCCATACTCCAGCCGGTAAGGGGGTCATTTGCAATGGGGCCGGGGATCACCTTTGCTTGTCAGTTGGCATGGGTGGCAGTCTTTCAGGGTGGATTCCACCATTTGGTCGAGTAGGGGAAACCACACACGTTCCCTGAGTGCTCGCTTCGTGGATACGACTCCCCGGTGCCCTTCATGGGCAAGATCGATGACACCTTGCTGTAACTTACTGGGGATCACAATTCGCTGTCCCCGCAGTATGATTCCATCTGAGGTCACTGACAGTTCCTCATGGACGTGCCGGAATGCTTGTAGCTCTTGTTTGGTGTCCAGCTCACTGTCTTCATCCTGAGGGTCATGTCTCCACCTGTTGGTTCGAATCTTGCGGAGTACCTTTTGTAGGACGGCGTCCTGCACGGTGGCGTCTCGGATTACATCCATTGGAATGGCAGGAGGTAGCGCCTGGTCAGCTACGAAATGGATATATTCCTCTGCAATTGAAGGATGAGAATTGGTTGATGCAGGCGGATGCCGAGACATGTAGTCTGCCGGGTTTTCAGACTTTCCCGGCTTGTGTACGATCGTGAAGGTATACTCCTGAAGCCTCAGGCCCCACCTCTCAATTCTGGGGGGCATTTTAGATCGGGGGTTGCCGTAGATGGTGACTAGCGCCTGGTGATCAGTGATCAGGGTAAAGTGCTTGCCGTAGAGGAAGACATGAAAATGTTCACATGCCCAGACCACTGCAAGGCTCTCCTTCTCGGGCTGAGAGTACGCCTTCTCAGGATCAGACAGGCTGCGGCTGGCATAGGCAACTATATGTCTCTGGTCAGAGTCATTGTCATATTGTGCCAGAATGGCCCCCAACCCTACGGGGCTAGCATCTACGGTGACTTCAGTCATGCGCCTGGGGTTGAAGTAAGAAAGGTTATCGGCTGACTCCACGGCCCGCTTGATCTCTGTGAATGCTTTCTCACACTGAGGAGTCCATTCAAAGGGTTGACCTTGCTTGGTCAAGGTGCGGAGCGGGTGGCTGATGGTCGCGTAGTCCCGGATATACCGGGCGCAATAGCTGGCCATTCCCAGGAAAGATCGCAGATCACTGACGTCCTGAGGACACTTGGCGTTGTTCAAGGTTGCCACTTTTTCGGGATCAGGTTTCATTCCTGCTCCTGAGAAGATATGACCGAAGAACTTTAATGTTGATTGATGAAATTCGCACTTGTCCTGGTTCAGGGTCAAGTTCGCATCAAGCAGGGCATGACAGACACGGTTGAGTGCAATGTCGTGCTCACGGGTGTCGGAGCCATATACAAGGATGTCGTCGCTGTAATTGAGCGTATTGGGGATGTTTTGGATGACCTGTCGAATAGCCTCTTGGAAAATTTCGGCAGCTGATGATACACCAAAGCTTAGTCTCTTATATCTAAAGAGTCCTAGGTGTGTAGCAAAAGTTGTGATGGGGCGTGACTGGGCATCCAGCGCCAGCTGGTGATAGCCCTTGTTTAAGTTCAATTTAGAGAATACCTTGGCTCCATTCAAAGCCGAGATCATGTCACATAGAAGTGGCCCTGGATGGCGTTCACGTTCTATCGCAGTGTTGGGTATTCGCATGTCGACACACAGTCTTACTTTGCTGGTGGTGCCCTTTTTTGGTACAACGACCACTGGCGAAACCCACGGGGTCGGACCGTCCGTGCGTTCAATGATGTCGGCAGACAGGAGGTCATTGATCTCTTCTTCGACAGCCTTTTGAAGGTGGAAAGGAACACGCCGGGGGTGCTGAGCAACAGGTCTGATCTGTTTGTTGATGTGCAGGTATATCTGACGGTCCTTCAACTTCCCCAGCCCAATGAAAAGGCGAGGAAAACGGTTGACGATGTTCTGGTCATCACAGACTTTGAAGAGGATCTCCACAAGACGGAGACGTTCCGCAGTCGGCAGGCTGAGCAAGCAGTCAGCTTCGGGGCCCTTGATGACGTGAATGACTGCATCAATAGTGACATTGTCATGTGCAAGTGTAGTCGGGAATTTGCCAAGACATTGCAGCGGCTTCTTTGACATCCAGGTGTAGACCCGTACAGGTGCATGAGCAAGCGTCGGCTTGGGGCGCATCCTCTCATACTCAGTGACGGGGATGTAGTTCAGCGAAGCTCCGCTGTCCATTACAAATTTAGTGTCATGATTCCCTACTTTAATGTGTAACCGAGGATACTTCTTCAACTGATCTGGGTCAGCGATCATGTATGCATGGTGAGTCGTGTATTCGGAATCTCGAGATGAAGATCTGGAGCCTCGGGACGGAGATCTGCGCTCCCATCGCGATCTGTGTGACTCCCTGCTGGAATGTGTCGAGCTGGAGGACCCCATGTCTTTGTCATGGACGGCTCTAATGTGGTGCTTTCTGGTGCCCGATCGGGACGACCTCCCAGTTCCACTTCGCCTCTCTTTGTTGTACTCGCCGCACATCGCCTCGAAATGGTTCGTCCGACCACATTTTCTGCACCACTGGCCCATGGCTGGGCAGACGTCCACGTGAGGATAGTCATATCCGCACCTGTAGCACCTCCTTGCTCTCTCTGGTCTCTTCTCTCTCCGGCCGGTTTCCCGCCTCCTGTGATCTGAGCGCCTCGAGCGAGACAACGGTCGCGATGTCCAATGATTGTCACTCGAGCGTCTTCGCCCGCCACCACGGTCTTGAACTCGATGTGCTTGCTCATTGCTCACTTTGCGCCCAGATTCAATGGTGGCGGCAAGCTCCTCAGCCTGATCGTAGACGTGAGTCAGTTCCTCAATGTCGTCCAGTTCTTGCGGCTTTCTCAGCAGTGTGGCACCCCTCTATGATCTGTGACTTGATGGCGGCGTCAGTTGAAAAATTGTCGAACTCGCAGTACCTCGATAGTCGCCGCAGGCGAGTGATGAATGTGCTCATTGCCTCGTCTTTCCCTTGACGTGCCTGATGAAAAGCATGGCGCTCATAGTCCACGTTCTTTTTATGGAGGAATCTCTTGTTCAGTGCGTCGCGTACTTTGTCATACGTTCCAGTATCTGCAGCAGGGAGATCCTTGATAAGTTTACTTATTTCACGCCCAGCCAGATTCCGGAGAGCTATCAGCTTCTCCTTGTCAACGGTCACTTTGGACCCTTCAAGGTAGTCCTCGAAGTCTTCGAGCCATTCCTGCCAATTGGGGCCCATGCTTCCACCTGTCGTTAGGGTGACTGGCTCTGGGGCCCTCAAATGTGACCCTCCTGCAAAGAGGGGCTTGACCTCATTTCGTCGCGGTGATGTCGACATCGTGGGACCGCGAAATACTGTACTGGATGTTTCTGGTTACTTTGGCACTGTTCGACCTCAAACTTCTGCGCAGTTTGCTTCTGAGTGTCTGTTTGATTGGTTTGGCTCGTGCTTGTTTGCTTGTGTTACACTTTTATTGTGGCGTCGGTGGCTTCTCGTGCTTTATTTTCTCTTATTTGCGCTTTATCTGGCTTTTTTTTTTCTTCTCTTCTCAGTGTTTTGCCTGACTTTAAAATGGCCGCTCTATGACAATCAAGGGGTCTGTCCTGAAGAGCGCCTGACTTTAAGATGGCCGCCGTCACTGCAGTCACACACAAGGCTTTCTCTCCTGATTCATTCAGTTCCAGTTCACTCTGGACTCACCGGCCGGTGACTTCAGGGCAGCACACAGCAGGATTCACTTTTCTTTGGCCGCGGCAGCTACCAGGTGAGGTTGGGGTGGGCTCCCGCCTTACTTTTCACGCTCCCGCTCTTCTTCGCCGCTAGCATGCCGAAACTCACGCATCGGGCGTGAGGTTTTCCCACCTCCGACGGCACCCGGGCTTCAATTCCAGTGCGCTCAGCAGCGCTTGTCACCAGGTTCTCGGGGACGGCGTCCTCCACGTCGGGGAACCTTTATCTCGTTCTGGGGTGCTGGACAGGGTCGGAGTGGGCTCCCGACTCATGTTCTTTCAAGGGTGCCAAGTTGCACGCTTCCGGCGGGACACGCGCTTTCGGCGCGAACAGCTTCTTCTTTCGAGCGTTTCAGCGCTCGTGGCAGTGGCTCCCTCTGGGCTCCCCACAGTCGCTGGAGGGGCAGGGTCACCGGCTGCTGACCTCTTTCCTCAGGTAGCAGCGCTACAACGCAGCAGATTCTTTTCTTGACGCTGCAAGGGACAGGGCACTCTTATGAGGTTCTGTAGGCTACAGTCATGCCTATCCCACCCTCGTCGCCAGTTGTAGCATCGTGCTACAAATAACCACAGACGCTGGTTATACTTTAACTGGAGCCTTTATTATCTACGTCCAGCTCTTACCCTGTCCCTACTCTAACTGCCCTCATCCTGTCCCTGCTCAGCCTCTTCCTTTCCCTGACCACCTAGCTCCTCCCACCCAGCTACTAGACTGCTAACACATAACAATGCGTTGTGTGAAACAACCCAACAACATAGAATTGAGTAACACAACAGCACAATAGGAGCTCACAGGTTAGACCAGTACCCTAGTACCTCACTGATCAAATAACTACTTTTTCAGAGAATGGTTCACTTTTCAGTTAAATAGGGAGGGAATTCCAGCAACTGGTGGAGGTAACAGAAGAAGCCGGATCACTGTAAGTTTTAATTCTGGCATTGGGCACATGAACAAAGGCTTGACTAGCCCATAAGAGAGACAGTCCTGGAGTGTTCCATGAAAAGTTTGTTCTTATGAAATCTGCAAAAAATCCGGTTAATTGATTTATGAAAAATGGTGTTAGCTTTATTTAGACCATGCTGAGACTAGTTAGCTAATGGAGCAATCTAAGAATCTGGGCAGTACCTTCATGTCTCGAGGAGTGGCATCCAATGCAGTTTATGCCAGCTGCAGCTAATACAGCTAAATAGACAGTGTTTCACTAATGCAGCTGTGACTGGATACATGGATTTGAAGCTGAGTGTCAATAACAAGGAGGATTTTCTTGGACGTTTTTAGCTGGAATAAGGACATGTTGGGTGGCTGTGGCCCACCTGAGTATGCGAGGCTAGATGGGAATCCGTGCATTACAGTAGGTTGTGTACAACTACGTTAACTAGGGTGGGGGGGGGGGGCACCATTACTTTTGAGCACACAATTCTGTTCCAACAGAATGAGTCTGGGGTACTGAATAATCGCTCAGATCATCATTTGCTACCGTACAGAAAACAACGTTTTTTGTTTACCTCTCACTTTTTGTAGGGTAGTCATTTCCACTTTCAACCCTTATCCGGGATTGCTTGAACTAAAGGAGATCTGAAATGGAATGCTGTCCTAACATGTTGTATGTGCATATTAATTACACTTTTGCTAACATTCTCACTAAATGTTATTTTATGAGGCCCAGAGAAACTGCTGAATTCATGAAACTTCTGATATTGACACCAGTGGTGCTCACCGATTTCTACATATGCTAAATATCATGCTCTGATGTTGAAAGCTACCATTGCCCTAGTGCAACTTTTATCCCAATTCCATTTCAGTTGCAAACTTCCAAGTCCATTGGTATTTGTCGATGCAGTAATTGCACAGGTGATGTTTGCCGATGTGCAAATTGAATCCCCATGCTATTTTCCCACAGGATTTCAGGAGGTACCTTGCTAACAAGAGAGTGAGCGATTGCATGTAGTGGTGCCAAATGTACTATTCTAACTCCAATTTAACAAACAATGGGAAAAGTGCATACTTTTGTGGGAGATTGGAGAGTTAGATTTACTATTTTAACTCTAGTCTAACAAGCATTGGGAAAAGTACACATGGGTGTTTTCAATACACCATGCACAAATAAACTTTATTTTATAAATGTAAATGGTAAAAACCAAATACATAAACAATTGTTAAAATATAAGTAATAATCAGATTATCAGAATTGCACAGACTACTTTTTATTTCCATTAATAATTACTAAAAGAAACAGTGTCCTTCAACCACCTCTTCATAAGACACAAACGTACATGAAAAATAATACAATTGTATCAATCAAGGCTTATTTTCATTTTATTTAATTATAATGTAGGTACTTTTTATATAAAAACATTGCCTACTCAGGGCCATATGTAGGTAACATGGAAATACCGATTCCTAAATACCGAATTTTACCGATTCGGTATTTAGGAATCGGTATTCCATATGTAGGTAATAATTCGGTAATAAATACTGAATCGTTAATATTCCTTATTACCGAATCGGTAATACCGAGTCGGTAATAAGGAATCACCTACCCATTAATTTCTATGGGCTTGGAGGCCCATAGGAATGAATGCGAAGAAATTCGGTATTACCGAATCGGTATTACCGATTCGGTAATCGCGGGAGGTATTTCAAGGGTGCCAGGGTGTCCAAAGGACACCCTCTGGCACCCCTGAAATGTGCATGTGTGCACATGTGGCACACAGCATGCCTTAAGGGCATGGATGTGTGCCACATGGCACACTTCAAAAAGCATAAAAGTGCTTTTTGAAAGGAAATCGCTATTTACCACCAACTTGTAGTTGGTGGTAAATAGTGATTCCTTAAGGCTGAGGTGCACTGTTTTAAGTGCTACCTACATTGCATTTAAGGAATCGTTATTACCTATTCCTTAAATGCAAGGCCATTAGGAATCGGTATTAAGGAATCTGTATTTACCGATTCCTTAATACCGAATCCTCCCTACATCTCAAATGCCTAAATACCGGTCGGTTACGGTGAAATTTAACGAATTTCACTGTTACCGACTGGTATTGTGCCACCTACATATGGCCCTCATTCTCCTAATTTGCCCCAACATGCAAAACAATTATAAATAGTAAAACAATGTCAAAAGTATCAAACATTAAAATGTTGATATGTTCTTAAAGTACTAATAATTAATATACAGTTTAAAAATAACTGTGCCAATCTACACCCAATACAAAATAATGTCTATAAAAATATAGTAGTTTACAAAAACATATTTCTGTATGCATTTACATATGTATATGTGTGTGTGTGTATATATATATATAGTTTACAATTTTAACCTCTTCGACGCTGATGACTGAACCGCTCCGTCATCAGCCGCGGTGGCGCTGTGCTGATGACGGAGCGGTTCCGTCATGGCCCGCCCGACGCACCTGCGCGGCGCGTTCTAATGAGCGGGCGGGGCCATGACGGAACCGCTCTGTCATGAGCACAGCTCAACCGAGGCTGGTGACGGAGCGGTTCCGTCACCAGCGTGTGAGCGCCGCTTGGCCCCCCCGCCCCCTTAGCGCTGCGGCAGAATAGCCGCCGCAGCGAAGGTGTTAAAATAGATAAAATAGTTTAAAATTAAAAAAAATAATTGTTACATTATTCAACAACTATCAATGTAATACAGTTTATGTAAACACTACCCTCCCATTTCTCCACTAAAACATAATCCAAAACTAAAATGTATTAAATAATTGAAAACGTTATTAAGCAAGTAAATGTAGAAACAAAAACCAATTAACACTAATCAATAATTTTAAAAACACCACCCACCCAAACCCCCAATGAACCCCATACCCGAACTTAATATTTAATAAACATTTTAAAATGGAATTAAATGTGTAAACACATATATAAAAATATTAAATTAATTAAAATGAATTGATGTATACTTTAAAAAAATACACTGCTCAGCCTATCCCCCAATAAACTCCAAAACCCAATATTAAATTGTACATTGGTTAGACAACATAGTTGAGTCACTATTGAGAGGGAACTCCATGATACGGGTGAATAGGATTCCACCACTTTCCTGGGGATTGCCCCCTTGAAAATTAGGGCACCTCTTTGGATTGCACTGGTACACCTTTCTCACTGACACAATCTATATTACAGCTGAAGCCACATAAGCCCACCTGTAACTAAATTGTGCTCCAGGGGAGCACAAGCGGTGTCTTTGGAATAGGCTTCAAAATAATGAACACGCATGGAATGGTATAAAAAAAAACATCTTGAGGATGATTGCGATAGATCATTTCACTGCCCATCTGTAATTGTTGCATGTGCAAGCACAGCAACACAAATGAAATTCAATACCTCCTAGTCCCAGTTGCAAACTCTGAGAGTTGTCTCATACTGTTCAGATCCCCAGCAACAAAACCCTCTCAATTTGGTTATGTTTGGGATCATATTTGCAGCGGCGCTTTCCGGGTTTTAGAGTGCAAAGAGATAGGGGCCGGGCCTCTTTTACAATTTGGTGGGCTGTCTATCAGCTCTCCAGTTACAATCAATCAGTAGATTTGTAGAGTGTTTCTTCCCACCCATGAGGATATTCAGGCCCTTACAGGGTCCAGTTGATTAGCAGAATAGCCAAGTCTTCAGGGACTTTCAAAACTCTGGAAAAGAATAGGAGTTTCATAGATGAAAGGGTACCTCATTCCATGTCTTTACTGCTAGTCGGTTGTTCAAGTAGGCGGGCCCGCAGTTATGGAGGGCCTTGTATACATAGATCAGGTGCTTGAACTGGCATCTTTTCTGTAGAGGGAGGCAGCAGAGTGCCCTGAGGTAAGGGGTGATGTGGGTTCATCTAGAGAGATGCAGGACGAGTCTGGCTGAGGTGTTCTAGTACGATCTGTAGTCATCATCGGAGGTGAGCTACGATCCCTGCGTAGAGAGCTTTACCGTAGTGTAGTCCAGCCAGCTGTAAATGTGGTCCTGGGTAATGGTGTATCTTGACCTTTGAGGTAGCAATTGAATATCTTATGAAGCATACAAAGGTGAAGAAGCAGGAGGAGGAGACGGTGTTGACCTGAGTCGTCATGGTTACCTTGCTGTCCAGAATGAATCCTAAGTTCCTAGTGTAGTTATTGGGAGTAGGAGATGGGTCCTTGTTCTGAGGCCACCAGGATGTGTCCCATGGGGAGCTTTTGTTTCCGTAGATCAGTACCTCCGTCTTGTCCATGCAATAACCCTCACCTCTGCCCTCAACCAGAGAATCATCAGCCATATTTAGAGATGCCTGCTTGCCTGACAAGGATCTCTGTGTTAAAACTGCAACAGTAGGTGTGATGGAGGCACTTTCATCTCTGTTGAGTCACAGGTAGGTTGGCATGTTTTTTGCAGCCTGTTCAGCATTCGTTTTCTTTTTAGTAACAATCCCCCAAAGTGGGTGTTCATTTGTTCCTGAAAAGCAAAATAAAAACATTGCTGATCTGCAGGAACTTTTTGTTGTCCTGTATGTTTGGTACATTTTTACATTTTCCAACTCCAGATTGTCATGCCACACACGGTGGTCCTGGGAAAGATTAATCAGTCGTGGTAGTTCTTCAATTATTAGGATATGACTACTGCCACTGTGAACTAGCGATTTAGCTGGAGTCTTTAACTATTAACAACACTGATTGTGGTGATACGCTCTACCATGGAGCAATTTACTGGCACCTCCTTAGGCACTTCCAATTTCCCCAAAAAACCTAAAGCATCACACTTGACACCGACCTTAGCTGTGTGGTCCTTTGGAAAATCATTATATCTGGGCTGATTGTCTTCATAGTGACCCACTGTATTGATGCTGTGTTTCAATTGATGCCCAGATCATTACCTTCTTACAAGTCCACATTCATTTCTTCTCACCTATAGCGGTGTGACTGGCTGAACTACTCTTCTTCCATTGAGCCACAGAGCTTAGCTTCTATACGGTTGATTATTCTGATGATGACCTCTGGAATACTTTTAAGGGAAATTATATGCTATTGACGCATGGGGCTAGGAAGGGGATGAACTGTTGTGACAAATCCATGCTTGTGAATTGAGACTAGTCCTGTTCATTGTTGATTTTTATTAATTCTCAACCTCTTTTTTGCAAATATACATGTGTTTTTTAATTAGGAATATTCACTTTGTCATCCTTGGAGTACAGTGTACATTGACAATTTTTAGAAAATGTTTTAACATGTGCTAAAAATTTATTTTCTAGAATATTTATGGCAGGGTTTTCTGTTTGAATTGATTCGTTTTGGAGATAAAGTGCAAAATCTCTTAAACGGTCATTCTATTGAGATATAACACTGTGAGCCATGTTTTTTGTTTGTTTTGGTTACAACAGTGCTTATCTCTGAATGTAGTTTTCTAATGTCTCAATCGACTTCTAGCGGTGGGTCTTTGAAGCTATAAAAGCGGTCTCAAGACCAAAACCAACTTTGCTCCAATCTCACTTTACTGTAACTTGAAAGGCAAGTAATTGCGGGAATTGATTTAGCTAGAGGCAGTACCGCATGGCAAATGTAAAATCTAGTATGGAAAATTTAACAGACAACATTAAACAGTAATAACAGTACTTGTGCTCAATATTTATGAATGTTTAAAGAGAAGGCTATTTGAAATGTGTAGGGTCTCAGCCCCACTCAATTACATTTCTCCTCAGTCTCTTTACGTGTGCCTTGGTGTCAAGATCTTTTGCAGTCACAAACCTCTCTTCCAACCGTTCTGTTGTTTGATACCGCTTCATCTTCCCACACCTTACTTCGTCCTCATTATGTGTAGACCACACAAGTATTCAACTTTTGCAGTGATAGATGGTAGGACAGAGCCTCCACTACATGGCTGATAGACTCACCTAGGCAATAGACTATACAGGAGCCCCCTACTAAGCCCAGTTGGCAACTCAGTGGTGCTGACAATATGATACATCAGTGACCAGTCAGTGCTGGAATTGTTGCTACTCTATATTGATTGCTACCAACACGGCCTTGCCTTAAATGCCAGAACCAAAAACTTAGCAGTTTTACTTTGTTTGAGGATATCTCGAAATGGATATGTGTTCTTTATTGATGATTGTTTATCCTTAAAACTCAATAAAAAGAAATGTAAAAAAAAAAACAGCCTTGCCTCCTTTGGTCTAGTCACTAGTCCTTCCTTTCTGTTGCAGGCATTTACGCTGCCTAGACGTTCAGAATTTTTTTTAAATGTCCAACTGTTCAGAAAAGATTTAAACTCTAAACAATCTGTGGGAATTTTTCCAAAATCTTCAGCGAGCCAAGAAATCTGCATTTTCGGCAATACATTAGTATCCAATCTATAGCCAACAACAGGTGTAATGCTTTTAAAATCTGTAAAATTGTTTGACCGCCTTGTCCCTATTTTCTTACAATTATAAATCTCTCTTTATTTGTGGCTGTTTACAAAGTAAAAAAAATTAAGGCATTAGGTGACCTGCCTTTTAGGGGTCTCCTCTCAGGTTACCGAATTAGTCCAGGAAGGCCATTCCACTAGACATACAGAGAGGGAAGTAAACGAGGCCATCCATTACATTTACCAAGAAACTACCTATCTTATGTTTACTTCTAGTCAATAAATATTATCCAGCAATAGAGCTGGTGAAAAATACCAAATACTTGTAACCAATGCTGACACAAAAAGACACGTTTATGCCATTTTACACCTTACACTCATAACTACAAGTAGGCAACTCTTCGTACCTATTTGTTATTAACAAATTAACTACTGTGTCACTAGAAACAACAGAAAAGGCCACCCGTCTGAAAATATAAATTGAAAAATCTGCCTTTGTGTGTATGAGCAAACTTCTCACAGTAGCCAATCATGTAACTGTTCATGTTAATGGACCTTTCAGTGCGAACCCAAAAACAATGTTTACCTCGTCCAGAACAAGAGATGTGCTTCTGGAAATAATGTCGGCAAGACCACACAAGGTTTATAGAAAAAAAGGTCGACTGGGCAACACTCTACAAGACAGGACCCAGCAAAAAGGCCCCAGTGGTTATCCATTTCTCTAATTATGAGCATAATTCAATGGATTTATCATTTTCATCCTTCATGACAGTTTTCAAAATACATTTAAATTGCACACCTGCAACTGAAACTGAAAAAGGTTCAAAATTGTAACTTCGGAACTAATGGCTCCATTGCGGACCATGAACATATGTATTATTTAGTGCTGTGTGGAAAAGGATAGTTGTGCCCCACTTCATCCAGATTTATATTATTAAATTTAACGCACATTACCAGCATAAACCTATAGCTACTTTGGCCCAATGGCTTGTAGGCTATTGACCTGTACATTTGTATTGAAATTCCAAGTTGTCAAGCAAGTGACTCACTTTATAAAATATTGCTTGAATACTCATACCGAACAAGGTGCTGCTTCACTTGTCTAGAAACTTCGGTTGACCTGATAAAGACCCCAGTATTCAGTACTTAGTCGTTCGAAACATCAACAGATCATGATATGGGCTGGTCTTTGGCTAATATTCCTTTCACATAGGACCAGGCAGCTCAGAAGTGAAAGACGTTTTGATGAAACTAGTTGTACACCCAGATTGACCATGTTTCACATGTTTATCAGCATATATTTAATATATTTTTTACGTTAGCCACATTGTTCAAGTTCTGTACCATACACTGTACACTTTAGCACCTCATTCTTAGCTGAATACCAAAGTTGGTGTTCTTTTCATAGATCAGTATATGTTTTTGGTTTTAAAAAACGACTGCTGTGCTATTATGTCCTATTGATTATCTACATCCAACAAATGAAGCTGTAACACCCATTGTTTTCTCCTACAATAATTTATACTATGGCTTTGTGACACATTATGCCCACATATGCGACCCATGCTTTTCTGAATTTGAAGAGGTTTTCACCTCACTATGCCTGTGATTCTACGACACCTGGACAATTGGTTGTTCATCAGAGGGGACATTTAGATAATATATTACATAACATTTCCCCCTTCTTGGAAACAACAAATCAATCCACAAACATCTCAAACAGTCATGAACCAGGTTTAGCAAGCCACCGCCCACTATATTGTGTGTATTCTCCATTATTGAAAAGGTGGACATTTTGATACTCAAACACTTTAGCATGCGTTCTTTCTGTTAAGCATGAATTATGCCACACACCCTGTATAAAACCATCGCCCTTCCAACCCATAATCACAAGAAATTACTTGGCTTTTTTTGCTAGTATGTTTTTGTTCCTGAGGAAGAGTCCTGTGAGTACCCCCAAGCTTATGAGTCTGCAACAAATATATCATAGGGCTTGTGGCAGGAAAATCCTGCTTCCAATCGTGTCTGCGAAGTGCACAAAACATTGTTTTGCGGGCCAGCAAATAGGTGAAATCATGCACTGATGAGGCTCCTTTCCTCGATCCAGATTTTGTACAGCAGTGCAGAGTGCATATCTGCTCATTGAGCAGTTCATGCAATTGCAAATTCATGGCTGCGTAACTTACGACCGATTTATGCAGCCGAATTTTTATCTGTTTATGACAGGGACCATATGAACGGGTGAAGAGACTAAATCTACTTCTTTATTGCAATACTGTCAGAGATCTCCATAGGTTTCTGCATTACCGAGTTCAGCCTTACCTTCTGGAATAAATACAATAGATTTGTAGCGACCTTGATGGTATGTTATTCGAATTTACGTCTGTGGCTTCACATTTTGTATTGCCCTTCGGGGTATACATCCGACAAGCAGCATTATCTTTGCAGATGCATACTTCCACTGGAAAGCTCCTTTATACACTGTTTTCTCTTATCAGTATGTCTATCCGTTCTCCCATAAACCCTCCACCTTTCAAAGCACCAGATATTCTCCCCATCACAGCCAAGGTCCACTACTTCCTTTATTTATGTAGTTTGTCATCCCAGGAGGCTTGTCCTCCATTGAGCCCCCCAGGTGACTCTGGGCATCTCCTACTTGTTTTATCCAGCCCTCCACGTTTAATTTGCAGGTCAGGCTTTTTAGCTAAGACCTTCTGGTTTTAATACATTATACATGTATACATGTATCTAATGTACCTAAAGGGGCTTTCAGACAGCCCTCTTCATCCAGTGTTCTATTGTTGTGTCATTCGTACAGCATGGGGCAAAAGGTCAGTTCGCTCCAGCCACGGCTGACTTCACTGTGAGTAACATTCTGCTCTTTCACAAGGAACACATCCACACACAGAGTAGTTCCCTTCATTGCCAGGGACTACTATGGAGATGTGTTTTTAGAACAAAAAAATATATATATTTGTTTTAGCTAAGGTTTTCTAAATATTGGCAAGAGCCCAGAAGATCCCCCCAATGCAAAACAGAAGACACATTGGCAAAGTTAAAATGCTGGTAGCCAATGCCAGACCTATTGCCTTTGGAAATGCTTGTTTTCTTTGTTCCATGAATTGTTTTCCATTTCTTATGTTATGCAAAGTGAAGACCTGTCCACTAAATTAGCCCACTACTGCCTGTACACATGGAGCTCTATGGGGTCCAGTACAAGTGTCACAGCATTTTGATGTGGTAATACCACTCAGAGAAATACAGATACTGGAGGGTGTGGTATGTCCCTGGGTTGATATTACCAACTGATTCTGAGTTGTGGAGGTTGAAATGCGGCTTAACATGTAGAATCTAAGTTTCCACACCTGCTTACCACTTGTTTACCTCTGTCTGTCCTCTTTTCCCGAAGACATGTTAGCCAGCTTTTCCTAAAGAAATGTGCATGTGGAAAACACCTCAGGATTGTGGTACATCTTTACTATGTATAATCCCTTTGCAGGCATAAAGTCCTATTTGAACCAAAATCTTTATTGCGCTGCTCTCATAATGCGATTGTATGTGGATTTTATTTGGTAGGTTTTTGTAGTAATCTTACATGGATGAATTCCTCATCGCTGGACGAAGATTTATTCATAAACATCTATTTGACATCCTATTAACCTCCTTGACTGACACGAAAAGATGGGTGAAATTTGAACAGCTACTCACAATCAACAAGTTGAACATGTTCCTATTTTCAAGTGTTCTTCAGAAGGTCAGAAGGTGAACAGATTAGAGAAATGTTTTCTGAAGTATATATATATTCTTTGTTCGATCAAAAATATGATCATTTACCGAGTTAAAACGATTCATAGACATACAAACAGTTTTCTTAAGTATTTTCGAGCAGCTTTAGGCAAACTGAAAGGTTCTATGTATGAAATTGTTTTCGAGAAAAATGCTAAGCCTATAAAACAAAAACATAAAGGAGTACTGTTAAATGTACCGCATGCATTTAAAAGAATTATTAAAAGATATCCTCCAAGAAGGAATCATTTGAGAAATAGAATATTCTTAGTAGGTGTCTCCAATTTAGTTGGGCAGGAATGCAGACAAAAATGAAGACTTTGTGGAGGCCTTAGGGCAGTTCACTACAACATTTTGGTGGATTGTCATCCACTTCCAAATATCAATAAACTCGTTTCTATGCTTGAAGGAGCAAAGGTTTTCACCACCTTGGATCTTTGCTCTGCATATAATGGGGACACCCTGGCTCTGAAATATTGTTCGTTATTAGCCTTCTTAACACTACAAGGTCTTTTTCAATACAAAAGGATATATTTTGGTTTGAAGTCTACTGCATCAGTTTTCCAATAGCAGTGTACCATCGTTTTAGGAGGTCATGCTTTTGTGAAATGCTTCGACAATGAAACTCTGTTTTTTTCTGCCAATAAGGTTGAACACTGAAGGCATTTCTTTAAAGTGGTTTAAAGGCTTAAGAAGTATAATCGTACCTTGAAAGGGGTAGAGAAGCAATCTTGTTTGGAATAAAGTTGATTATTTAGAACTCACAGTCTCAAGAGAAGGTGGTGGTCCGAAGGAATTTTGGATTGATGGTAAAAAATGCTTCAGCACCAGATGATAAAGAAAACTGTTGCCCTTTGCTGGCCTTTGCTATTATACCATCAAATAATACAGCGTTTGTGTTAAGATTTGGAAAGAGAACCCCAGTGGGGTCTCCCCTTGTTGGATTTTGAACACATGACTACAGATACTTGTGAATCAGTGTGTGGACTCCATCCTGGCTTGGAGGACTTCTTTTCTTTTGAATTGCACAGCATTTAGGCTGTCTACATCCCCCTAGTCCTCAGAAAGATCCATCATGATGTCTCACTACTAACACGTACATTTAGAGTCGAAACATAACAGCAATCCCATTGTTTCATGTTCTCTGTCAACCGTCTTAAAGCAGTGCGAATAATGATATAGGATGTTGTTGAACTGTGGATATGAGAGTGAACAGACTTTTTTGTAATTTATTTTGATGTATGTCATGCTAAAACCACTCTGTGCTTACATTGTGTAATGTTAAACTTACTTTTTCACTGCATGTCACTTTATCACCAAGTCATGTCATGTGATTTATTTTTGTGGTTTTTACAGCCTTATATGAAAAAGAAAATGAGTGCATATTATTTAGATATATGACTTCCAATATACTAAATAATTCTAACTGTCGTTGTGTGTTGTTTGTTTAGGTGATGTACTTTAGGAGTGTTGACTAATGGTCAGCATAGGTCCACACTCTCCCAACTTCTTGGAGAACACACATTGATCTTCTCATGTCGGTGTGACTTTTCGACTCCTAGTTTTCATGCAAAGAAATTGCGACACCCGACACAACTCATTGTAGCTTATACCTTTTTTAAATATGACAGCATAGTTGTGGCTAATTTTACAGTAAAAATTTAACTTTTGAAGAGATTGGTCAGAAAAGATATGATTTTAAATGGACAGAAGCTCAACAGAGTGCTTTCGATGCCATTAAACTGGACATTGGTAATGCTCTCACTCTGAAACCTTTTTGTCCTAATAAACAGTATATAATAACTGTTGATGTAAGTATGTATGGAATAAGAGTAGTCTTATCGCAAAGCTGTTAAAATCAGGAGTGGAATGTGGCCTTTGCTTTAAGGACTCTCACAAGTACAGAAAGCAGATACGCATTCACACTACAACAAAAAAACAACTTATGGCTTGAGTGTTGGTTGTGGAACATTTTCAGAAACTATGGGGCCGATTAAGATTGCGGATTTCCCGCATCCGCCGGCCCGGTGGATGCGGGAAATCCGCCGGGGAGCCTTGCAAGACCCACCGCCATATTAGGATGGCTGGTGGGTCTTACTATCTGTCCGCCGCTTTTCCGCTGCGGGCGGATTCCGCCCACGGCGGAAAAGCATTAACATGGCTGGCGGTGTCTATCAGACACCGCCAGCCATATTAGGATGACTGCGGAAAGATGCCTTTACACGGCGGCATTTCTGCCGTGTAAAGGCATACGGATTTGTGTTTGGGGGCCCGTTGCGGGCCCCCAGGGGTGAAGGGGGGGTGGGGGGTGCACATGGGGGGTACCTATGGTACCCCCCTGCATTTGCCTGCACAAAGCGGCAGGCACCGTGAGGTGCCTGCCGCTTTGTGCATGCAAATGCACAACTTACTTTTTTATCATTGCGGCGGGTGCTGCTTCAAGCAGCACCCGCCGCAATGATAAAAATACAGGATGTGACCGCCAGGGTGGCGGTCACATCCTAATTTGCACGGAGGGACCGCCGCTGCCCCTGCGGACGGTCCCTCCTTCTCTATGGTGGCGGACGGACTCAGGTCCGTCCGCCATCATAATCGGCCCCAATAATATTTGGAAAAGTCAGTTGTTATGTTGGTGGTAATCCTCTTCTCTGATTAAGTTCCACTGCACGGATCTCTGTGTTATCATCTGGACTGGAAAAATATTATTTTGTAGCGGAATATCTATCAGGAAAAAACGTTCAGTTACCCAATTTTTTCCTTGGAGAATGGATACGGTACATGAACCTGGTTTCATTGAGAAAGTTTGTCAGACCTATAAAAAATGCTGAAGTCAATCCTTCGAGTGTAGTCACATAAGATAAAAGTGGGTTGAATGTTTGTAGGATTGAAAAACGTAGTCATGAAAACAAAAAATCTAGTAAGGAGTCATTGGACAGTGCAGATAACAGTGAGCACATCTTATAGAAGGCAACATGAATGATCAAGTATTGGAATATAATGTTTACATAAATTGACATGTTATTAATGGAAGACCGGTGTACGATCTGTCCCGGCAGATGCACCTGTTGATGAAGGCAGCATTACCAGTCGAGCCAATCAAATGTGATGGAACACGTTTCCTTCTGTTAGATTTCAAGATTATTTTAAGTTGTTCTCCGAGATTTAGTTTTGATTATTTTATTTTTACTCTTAATGATTCAAATTAAATGGAGGGGAATGTGTGACATTCTCTATGTATTTTACTTCGCGCACCTTTTTGTGTGCCCTTGTAGTGTAGCTCCTATTTTCCCAATAGGCTCTGCGCATTGGAATAGTACCTACAGCAGTAAAGGCCTAGGCCAGACGTTAACTAGGTCTACTACTGTCGATACTAGACTTAATTTTTGGGTTTGCCAGCTAAGCTCAGAGTTCGCTAGAAACTTTCTCGAATGTTCAAGGAAGGATTAACTCCCCTGATTAGACAAGAAGGGATTTAGTTTCTGACAACCATAGAACATGACAACTTTGCTCTCCCCTAATCAAGAGTCAATCTCGAGAGTCGTGTGAGCACAAGGCAATTATTTTACTCAGTCAGTACGTGCATTCTTAGTCTCATCAGAATGTAGAGAAAAGGAAGAGACGGGCGTGTTCAATAAAAGATGTTATTTATTGATCAGTCTCTTTTCTCGTACAAGAGAAATGGATCGATATTATTGCAATACTTATAGTTAAGTAAAGTGCATACATTAAAAGCAATAGTATAAAATAATACTGTAAAAACATTGATATGGTTTCTGAGCCATATGATGTTTTAAAATGATTAAAATATATTTACATACACATATACATTTGACTAAACGTACTCAACTGGTGTTTCTAAATACGCCTACCCCGTGTACCTGACCTAAGTCTAATGCGTGGGCGGGAATAGAAAGTTACAGTTTAAGTTAAGTTTGTTTTTGCCAAGTGAATAACTAAAGAATTCTCTAGGAGGGGTTATTCAGTTCTGTACCTGGAATTTAGGATGAATGAGGAATGGTATCTCTTTCTCTGCTCTCGATATTCCAGGCTGCCTGCGAGGGCTACCCGGAAGCGCCGGTGCTTGGTCTCTCGGCTTGAGATAGCAGCGCGTCTCTCAGCGCGTCAGGAAGGCGGGGCTGCTGCCTGCGGGGTCTGCTTCTGCTCTCGGCTTCGGCAAGTATGGCTGCTCCGTCTTGTCACCACGCGTGTCTTTTGCATAGGGCAAGGTCGGCAATATTTATACCTTAAAGGTGCCGGGATTGACGTAAGGATGGACATAGGTACGTCAATAAAGATGTCATACGACTTGCTCGTTAGCACATTCTTTACTAAAGTTCTCTGTGAAATCAAAACAATGGCCGCACGGATTATCCAGGTTGTCATAGGTTTGATTTGTTATGAGAACGTCGTATGCCTTATCAGGGGCTGGAGGAATGTCGCTTGTCTAATTAGATCTCAAGCGTTATGACCTAATCAGATAACACGTTCCTGTGCCGTAGTGTGACTGCGTCAGATAACGGTATCTGCATCATGGGGGATTTCTTGCCTCATGGGCTGACTGTTAGTTAACTAGCTAGGTAGTTTAACCAGAATAGGGTCAGGAATAGGGGGATCGATTCAGAACCTATAGAAATACACGACACCCACTCCACGCTAACTATGGTCATATCTACTAATCTATGCATAGTATAACATAGTACAACATACTATAGAGTATAGTGTATACCTTACCACCCCAAAATACATAAATGCATTTTGAAATTTTCAAATATACTGAAAAATTGCAGTCATATATATTGTATGCACTTAAGCTATGAATTAAATGCAAAAGTAAACACGCATCGTTATGCATTATTGCTTGTTGGTATATGAGAAATACACATGAAATGGCTCTTAATATGGCTATACAGAAAAAAAGTCGAAACCATTTCATCACATAAAATATATTGTGAACATACCAGCGGGCAGCTAAAGTCTATATAAAGTCTATAAAGTATCTAAAAAAAATAGAAATCTTAGTTCTCTAGGAATAGTTTCTTACTTTAAGCAGAAGATCAGTGTCCCGGGGCAAAAATATATAGAAAAATATTTTAAGGGCTTGCTGAAAAAAGTTGCTGTCCGTGAACTGGATTGTAATTGTTCATGTGACTTTATTTTCTAAAAGTTGAAGGCCGAATTCAGGGAACGCCGTGTGCGAGTTTACTCAAAAGTCTCTATTTCTGTTCCGGAGAGAACATCATATCATTCAGGCTTTCGAAAAAACTGTCAACAGCTTCATGGGAAAGTTCCACTAAGTCGGAAATAGGGGTAACCATGCATTCATGCGCATGATTGTCTGCATTGACATTCTGATTTGCATTGCTGACAGAAGGTCGTACCTGTTCGATGTTGCTTTCATCTTGAACTTCACTACTCTTCAATCGCAGTGGTGAAGATTCCAGGAATGCCGTCATCAGAATTGGCAGCCTTTGAGGGCAGCACAAAGCGTGAACCTTGGTAGGAACCAGCAGTGTATCTGCATCCACCGGCGCATCCGATTGTAGCGTCAGACAGGTGTCTAACACGCATTCTTCTCCGCATAGCAGACACCTTAGTACAGGTAAAACACACCTTTGCCACATTGGTCGAAATGATAGAAACCAAGTCATGTTTAGGTCTCTAAGCCGGGAGAGTCCCAGGATTTTTGATATCCGGTCCCGGTATCCAATGGCTAGGATCGTATCTTCCATTGTCGTGAGAGTTTGTTCTGTGACATGGGTTGCCATAACGAAAAATAAGGACTAGGAATAGGATTCCTGCAATTAGTCCCAGGATCAAGGGAAGTCCGCCAAAAATCGAATGGACGAAATCTGGAAAAATACCCAGTATGGCTTTGAATGGTGTTAATGCCATCGAAAATACTGTCTTAAATACCTTTGAGACCCCAGTGGTATCAGAAATATTTAAGATTTCGCTCAGGATTTCCGCGAAATGTACGGGGGAATTAGTTGATAATAATGTATGTATCTCTGCAGTCGTCCTTGCGACTTGTAGATCATACGTTTCTTTAGATGACGTGAGCCTTGTAGGCGTCTGAAGAAGCACTGTTTTCATTCTGCTTAAAGTGTCTATTCGAATAGAAGTAATTTTCAAACCGGGCCATGCCCTTGCCTCCCTGTCTGGAAAGGAGCTGGGGAACAAAGAACGTCCACAGCACTTGACCTTCGCCGTCGTAGTGACGAGATAAGGAGTCCCGGGCATAAGACTACAACATCTGCGGTCTACAATAAGAATGTAACTCCCATTATAGAGTCTTTGAAAGAATGGTTCTATTTCAGTTGCAGGTGCGCCTTGCTGGTGACATGAAAGGTTGTATGAATTCCCTTCACAGGCTCCGTGCAAACTAATACCGTTACACAGAAGTGTGCCGCTTAGTGACATAGCACAATTGTTGCCACTAAGAAACACTTTCTGTCCTTTGTTACTGACACATGCATGTGAATAGGGCAGGTTCCAAGTTGTTTTAAGGTACCCCTTTCCCAATTTCTCGTACATGCCAGCCTGTATATATTTTTGGCAGTATTGAAACCTGAAGGTTGAGATTGGAATATTTATGATTCCATGGATTATCCATTCACTGACAGGTCGTTCTGACATTGTCAACGGTAATCTTTCTAGTTTTTCAATGCTCAAGATTGTATAATCAGCACCCTTCTGCGCCATACCGATTTGTCTATCAGTAAGGTTAAAGATTTGGAATAGTGACGTTGTGTTGATTAAACGCCAAGGCACATAGCCAGAACGCAGATTTTGTAACGTCCAGCCAAGCTGTACAATAGAACGCAATTGTGACTGACCATGTTGTAATAACAGTAAGTCTTGCGATAATATATCGATTGCTGAAGACACAATGCTGTCCAATGAAAAAATTCTGGAGGACAGAGTCATTAACCCATTGTCCACTACAGAAAGTGATTTTTCCAAATTAATACGATCAATTTCACGTATTCTCTCTGCTGTTTCAATTTGAGTAACCTTCCAGGCCTCATTGTATGCTGCATATACAGAGGCTGCTATGAAACGCTTTTGACGCTGTTTGCGTGGTCCCATTATGAAATCACGCAAGTCAGCACCATCAGTAAGTAAAGTTAGGTGTTGCTTAATTTCAGGCAGTGTGGAAGACTGTAGCCATTGAAGGCATAATTTGCCCACACTGTAGGTTGTTATTATCCCTGGGTGATGTCTTTGGGGATATCTAGGGTCTGGCCTGGTCATTTTGAAACCCTGTGTTTTATTCAGGAATCTATCTTGACAGTTATTTGTATCTGTGGGCCAGATCAACCATTGTTTCCAATCAGGATGTGTTCTGTTTTGGTTAAGTATATGGTTTATGTCTATTTCTTCATCTGTATCAGAGTTATTGCTAAACATTGTTGGCTTTGGAATAGACGGGTTATTTAAATCTTTGATTTTGGCTAAGCCAAGACAGGTGGTTTGTTGAACAGTGTCATTTAAAAATATCATTTGTTCTGGGATCATGCAGGCTCTAAACAAAGCTTCTATACCCTGTACTTGCCATTCTTTTGTACCCCAAACACTTTTCAAATCAACATTTTTGTCCCAATAATCGAATCCAAAAGTATTCATTTTTTCAAAGAATGAATCAGAATAAATCAATTTTGTGTTGGTTATCATGGTTTTGGTCCCTGTCTTGTTTGACAATTTATAATAAAATGTTTCAGCATTACTAGTGTTAAAACCTTGAAAGTATGAATATTTGTCATAAACGGTTCTAGAGCTCCCTTTTGGAGGTGTAGCACAATGTTCCCATTGATTATAATTTAAAACATTTCTAGGTTGTGCAGATTTATGTAAGAAATGGTTACCATAGTGGTTATAGCAATACATACTATCATAATTTGTAGAACCTTGCAAATAATCATGTTTTGTAAATTTAGCAGACATTACTAAGTCAGACATCATATTGTTTATACTTTCAAAGTCCCAATCATCAGCAAATGAGTTTGGTTTTGCAAAGTCACTCAAAGAGATCTTAATTTGGTGTGGATATTTCAGGATCTCGACCGGACCATAAATTTCATAGTCAGTGTTGTCCCAGGCTACCCCACCAGGTATTGGAATTGCTGTGAAGTTGGCTGAAGAAAGTTCTGAAGAAAGTTCTCTTTTCTCGACGTGTGAAGATGTGTGTGGTTTGAGGACCAAGTTGATGTTCTGACTTGCTGTGTCCATTTTAGCATATTTTCCCTCAATGAAGCGTCCCAAAGTAAATACCATGATGAGCCAAAGTATGAGGATAAATGCACCAAAACCCACCCAAAATTCAATCCATGGAGAAATCAGATATGTTTCTTTTAGTTGTTTCAAAAGTTCCTTCGCTTTTTCTTTAAAGGATTTTGATGAAGGCTGTGTCTTTTGTTCGCTGAAACCTTCAGAGGAATCATCGAAGTTGATGAAGTAACCGGATGCAGTTCTGTCAATTGTTCCAATTGGTTCAGGATTTTTGTTTCTTGCATTTTCACTTGGTACTTCAGTATAGATTGGTGTGTCTCTGCTAAATGTCTTTATTTGGGTTTTCAGAGGTCTAAGTTCTATTGCATTGTTGCATAGTCCTTGTTGTTCTTCTGTAGGCGTTTCGAATGTGATGAGCCTCTTTGTTAGGACCTCTGTACTGGTAGCAAACCTTGGTGTTCTGCTACTTATTGGGAGTCCACTTGGCCTACTGTTTGTTATCGGCCACATGTTGTGGTTTTACCAGGTCGATGGATACAACTCGGTTCTCCTTTTTTCCAGCAAGTGGCGGTAGTACAACTGATCTTGTCCCGTTGACAGACAAGACAGGAACTGCTTTTCTGTAAGAAGGCCCAAATTCCTTCTTTACCGCGATCTTCTCCCTGACTAGATCCCCGACTTTTGGAATCCAGACAGGTCTTGCTGGGACAGGTGGTGATTCTTCAGTGGTTGTTGGCTGTTGTTTCAACTGTATGTTGCTCAGGTCTTTTCTTGTTTTGTTTAAGTCCTGCAAAATAGCCAAACGGTCTTTGACATCAAAGCTTTTTTCTATTACCACTGAAGTCTGACTATCAAGGTCAGAGATCAACATCCTAGTTCCGAATAATAATTCGTACGGACTGAATCCCTTCAGAGAATTTCTTGGCAAGTTATTTAGACTACGTTGGACACTTATTAGATGTTTGACCCACCCAGCTCCCGAACCTAATATCCCTTCTATTATAGATTGCTTTCTGTCTTGGTTTTTTCTTTACACCATCCCATACCCTCAGGAAGGAAGTGAGAAGATTCCCGCTGGGCTGTGCTCATTTGGCCATTCTTTCCCCCCCCCCCCAGGCTGGATTGCCTGAGAAAAAGAAAAAAAAATGGTCGAACGTAGCATGCTCTTAGCGTATATGCCATTTAGACTCGCAAATCTTGTATAATAGTCCGGACGTCAGCCGAGTGCTGTGGATCTACATTATAAGTGGGAACTAGCCTGTATATGTTAATCGCAAGCCATTCTTTTTGCTGGTAATATTATCTGCCTTGATACGACGAGGTATTAAACTGCTTCTCTCCCCACTGCGATCTCTGTTGCAGTTTGGGCAGTTTTTTACAAAGATGGTAAGATGGAGGCTCCTGCCTGGCCACCAGTACCGTGATTGTAAATCTTCCAGAGAATCTTTTAATTTAAGGTGTCTGTGACCCTCGCCCATGTGTGCGTCTGCGATTAACAAGTTTCTCCTGTCCATGTTTGGAATCACTCTATCCCCCACTCCAGGGATTCGAGCAAAAGGGACGGAGTTTGCATCGATTATGTATGTATAATTGAGTGGATAGTTGATCGGTAACGCTGAGCAGTCGCCTTTTGATGACGTTTTCACCGCCAGCAATGTTTCACCGTCAATGTATTTTAATGTACGCTTTTTTCGATCTACGGGAGCCGGTTTACTGGCTGCCGCTGCGGCTGTTTCAGCCAATGAATTCCCTACAACGTGAACGCCATCACGTTGATGACTCAGTGAGTGAGTCACGTGAGTCTTTGGTAGTTCTTTCTTCAAAAGAGCTACTTGTTCCCAGAGAAGTCTCTGCTTTATTGGTGCATCTGTGTCATCTTTGTAACCGTTCTGAATCCATGTCTGCAAATCCTTGTTATATGCTTTGACGCAGAAATATGAATCTGACACTATAAGTGTCGGGAATTCGCGATCCGCATTATCTAGCGCCATTTTCAAAGCTATTATTTCAGTTTGCAGTTCTGAATTAGTTTCTACTGAGTGTGATTTTGTTAATAGAGGTCTTAGTTTACCTCCCCGCCACACTTCTTTTGTAATCTCACATGTGGGATTGTATGCATGTTCTCCCCAAACGGAGGGTTGAGCATGTCCGTCTGTATAGATTACACAGGCGTAATGTCGTAGAGGCAGAATGTCGATTGGCAGAGGATACGTTTTTTCATATTTTAGATTTTTTAATTCTTCTAGTTCTGGATCAAAGAAGTAGTATACTTTGTCCGTTGTGATTGAATTTACCCATTGTAACCATTCTGGATCCAATGTTGTTGTTGGTAAATTACACGGTGTTGTTAATGCCTCAAAGGCTGATTCAGCTGTTCTGACTGTGATATGTCTACCGTCAGCTATGTCTTTTTCTCTAGCTATTGCGGTTTGAACTGCTTGAACAATTTTTCCTTTGTTGCTGAATCTCTGTTCAGCTTTTGTGTACAAGTGTGATCTGAATGCAATTGGTACCTTTTCTCCCTCATTAGAGGTCAGGTATGTGAATCCGCATCTCCCTGGGATGACTCGGATCACAAGGTTGCGTGTATTATCACGTGTTTCTAATTTTGTCTTAATTAGCATGTCTGTTTGTAAGGATCTCAAAATGTCTGTGTGTGTTTGAGTCCAACTGGATCTTTTAAAATCTGGTTTAATTAGATCGTAAAGGGGTTTGACCCTTTCTGCGTAATTTGCAATGTAAGTTCTTCCGAAATTTAGGAAGCCTAGAATTGACTGTAGGTTTTTTAGTGTTTTAGGAGCTTGGATTACGGCACATTTCTCTAGGAAATTGTCTGCCAGGCTTTTGCCTTCACTTGATAACTCATATCCTAAGAATAGGACCGTCAGATGGGCAATTCTGGACTTTTTGAAGTTGAATTTGTAACCCTCTGCAGCGAAACCAAGTATTATGGTGTTCACTCTTTTCAAGTGAGTCTCCAAGTCATCATCTGTTAAGTAAATGTCATCGACATAAGATAATGCTTCATCATCATATTGTTGTAGTAATTCTGTTACTCTCGCTGAGAATACCCCCGGGCTATTCTTGTACCCCTGGGCTAACCGACAGAATTGTTTTTGAGTGCCATTTACTGAGAAAGCTGTTAAATATCTGCTCTCTGGTGCTATGTTTTGACAAAAGAATCCGTTGGAGATGTCCAAGGTAGTTTTGTATTTTTTGCGCACTATGTTATTCATTAGTGCAGCACTGTGTGAATTTTGCACTGCAAAAGTTTAGCAACATGTGTTATGGTGTCGGTAATCCAAAACTAGACGGTATGAATTGTCTGGTTTGGAGACCGGAAACAAAGGATTGTTCATTTGTGAGGTGCAAGTTTCAATCACCCCCTGGTATTCTAGCTGATCTAGTATTTCATTTACTTGTTTTTTAGCTTCTTGCTTAACTGGGTACTGCCTTTGTGCAGTAGGTTGTGATTTTAACTGGATTTTGTGAGGAGGAGAATCCTCATCCCATCCTACATGATTTTTGTATAAAGCAGGTGCTAAGGCCACTGCCCACTTTCTAGCAAGTGTGTATTTTTTATGAATCGGTATTTGATTCGAGAAGGCAGGCATAATTACTTCTTCGCCATGAGGGCACTCCCTGACAAACTCTGGTGGCCAGTCTTTTTCAGCTAGAAGGATGTCATAGCCTTTGGAGAGGTTATCCCAAAATAGTCCCCTAATTTTCCTAGTCTTATCTCCCTCTATACGTAATGTTATCTCGTATATTTTGTGGGGCTTGCTAACTCTGGTATCTGCAGTTTCCACTTGAAGGTATTCATTCGTGTCCACTGTCTCCAGATGATTCATAAGGACTTTGCGAGCTATGCTCACCTCTGCTGCGCTGTCTAGCATTGTCTGAGCCCACTCTCCGTTTTTCAGTTGTGTCCTCAGTATTCTCGGCATTGTTAACTAACTTGATACTGGCTACCTTCTTTTTTGGAAATTGTGATTTCTTTTTCAGTTGAGCAGGTTCCTTGTCTTTGGACTTGGCGTGCTCTTCTGATCGTCCTCTTCTTTCCGATTTCTGCGAGGAATTCTGAAAAGATTGAGAGGGACGTGTATCAATGTCTTGATATCTATCAGGTTTTTTAATATTATCCCTATTTCTAAGGTTATATCTATTCCCAGAGGGTTCACTCTGGGGTGACCTTTGTCTCGGGTTTGGAGATTTCTCTCTTCGCCTAGGAGACCTTCCTCTGGACTGGAATTTCTTTTCTTTAGGATTGGATTGTTTGTTCCCATCCCAGTTCTTTTTTGGTGAATTATTATTATTATTAAAAAACATTTTTTCTGGACTTGTAGTCAGTTGCGGTTTTACTGGTATTCCACCTAGACTATCTCTGCCTAGTTCTTCATAGGATTTTTCTATGATTCTGGCAATTTCAGCTGGTTGGTCTGCTATATCTGTCTCTTTTAACCTCTGGCGGATCGCCACGTTTGCTGCTTCACCCTTTATGTTGGCTAGTAATATAGCCGAGACCTGCTTGAAGTCTTTCAGTAATTTCATACCAAGAGTTAAAGCAGGTTCTGGACCGTATTCATCTTGAATTTGTTTTAGCACATCTGGTATTACCGAAATGGATGGAACACCGTGCGTTTTTGTGTAGATGGAAGCAAAGACTGTACCCCAAGTGTCACAGTCCTCAATGTGTGGTGCGATTCCCATTGGGAGACATATAGTCAGAATCCTGTGTTTTTCTAATGGGGTGGTGTCAGGAAACACCGCCTCTATTTGGGTAATTTTCTGTGCCAACCAGAATGGTATTTGTTCCCGTTTTGCTGGGACTTTACCTAGGCAGGATTGGATGTTCTGTGGTGTAATTTTATTTGTGTTCCCCTGGTGAGGGGTCAGCTGTGGAAGTTTAATCGCTGGCTGAATTGTTGAAGTCCGCATTACATACTGAACTAATTGTCTGTGAATTTTTAGTAGTTGTTTTAGCTGTATTAACAGCTCTGCTGCAGGCATTCTTTCGATGTCTGGATGTGGTGTGTATCCGGCTAGGACCGGCCACGTTGCTCCTGGTCTTCCTAAAGGACCGAGCCTTGTAATGTGATTGTTATGTATTAGGGCGCCATCAAATAAGAGCAAATGCTCTTGGAATTTGAGTGGTACTTCCACCTCCTCAAAAGGAGTGTACTCATTAGGAGGTTCCTCTACTTTGTAATAGTGGAAGTACTTTGTTACAGTATTAGCTGCTGGAAAATGTATCCATGTATAGTATACCTCTGTCTGCCGATATTCGTGTGCCTCGATTACGAATATGACTGTGCCACCTCTAGGTGTCAGTCCATTTTCTATAAGTTTTAAGGTTATAGAACTCCTTTTGGCGACCTGGATGAGTATTATATCCGGGTCTGCTGTTTGCATGGTAGCATCAGCATCTGCTATTTCAGTAGCTAATCTAGTAACCTCTCGTTCTTCATCGCTGTCCATTTTGCTGACAGGATGGTATTATGTTTATTTGCAGATCAGGTTTCTTTATGGAAACAGAGATTAGATGCACAATATTTTGGAACTGTTTATCCTTCAACGTTGACTAGACCAAGAACCATACATAGGAGTTCCCTCCTGCGAGGTTTTGGAGGATATAATAACCTTTCACCCACTCCAGACGTCTTTGGAGTATTTGGGAAAAGGGGTCTGAGTGAGAAAGCACGACTGAGTTACTCTAAATGTCTTACGTTAGTTTTATCGCCCTTTCCAAACGCGTTGGGCGCCATGTAGTGTAGCTCCTATTTTCCCAATAGGCTCTGCGCATTGGAATAGTACCTACAGCAGTAAAGGCCTAGGCCAGACGTTAACTAGGTCTACTACTGTCGATACTAGACTTAATTTTTGGGTTTGCCAGCTAAGCTCAGAGTTCGCTAGAAACTTTCTCGAATGTTCAAGGAAGGATTAACTCCCCTGATTAGACAAGAAGGGATTTAGTTTCTGACAACCATAGAACATGACAACTTTGCTCTCCCCTAATCAAGAGTCAATCTCGAGAGTCGTGTGAGCACAAGGCAATTATTTTACTCAGTCAGTACGTGCATTCTTAGTCTCATCAGAATGTAGAGAAAAGGAAGAGACGGGCGTGTTCAATAAAAGATGTTATTTATTGATCAGTCTCTTTTCTCGTACAAGAGAAATGGATCGATATTATTGCAATACTTATAGTTAAGTAAAGTGCATACATTAAAAGCAATAGTATAAAATAATACTGTAAAAACATTGATATGGTTTCTGAGCCATATGATGTTTTAAAATGATTAAAATATATTTACATACACATATACATTTGACTAAACGTACTCAACTGGTGTTTCTAAATACGCCTACCCTGTGTACCTGACCTAAGTCTAATGCGTGGGCGGGAATAGAAAGTTACAGTTTAAGTTAAGTTTGTTTTTGCCAAGTGAATAACTAAAGAATTCTCTAGGAGGGGTTATTCAGTTCTGTACCTGGAATTTAGGATGAATGAGGAATGGTATCTCTTTCTCTGCTCTCGATATTCCAGGCTGCCTGCGAGGGCTACCCGGAAGCGCCGGTGCTTGGTCTCTCGGCTTGAGATAGCAGCGCGTCTCTCAGCGCGTCAGGAAGGCGGGGCTGCTGCCTGCGGGGTCTGCTTCTGCTCTCGGCTTCGGCAAGTATGGCTGCTCCGTCTTGTCACCACGCGTGTCTTTTGCATAGGGCAAGGTCGGCAATATTTATACCTTAAAGGTGCCGGGATTGACGTAAGGATGGACATAGGTACGTCAATAAAGATGTCATACGACTTGCTCGTTAGCACATTCTTTACTAAAGTTCTCTGTGAAATCAAAACAATGGCCGCACGGATTATCCAGGTTGTCATAGGTTTGATTTGTTATGAGAACGTCGTATGCCTTATCAGGGGCTGGAGGAATGTCGCTTGTCTAATTAGATCTCAAGCGTTATGACCTAATCAGATAACACGTTCCTGTGCCGTAGTGTGACTGCGTCAGATAACGGTATCTGCATCATGGGGGATTTCTTGCCTCATGGGCTGACTGTTAGTTAACTAGCTAGGTAGTTTAACCAGAATAGGGTCAGGAATAGGGGGATCGATTCAGAACCTATAGAAATACACGACACCCTTATCACAGGATATTGAATGTTGAGAGCTTACATTTGCTCGTTGTTGTTTTGAGGTGAAATAGTTGAGAAAAACAGTGGAACACCGTACTGAATTAGTCTGGATCTTCCCTACTGCTTCAGATTGCTTTTTCCAGAAGTGTCCTCACGATGACCCACTCCTATCCTTCCTGTTTAGCCATACAAAAAATCTTAGCGTAGCCTTGCGTTGTCTTGTCATTAAAGACAGGGTTGTATTTAAAGTTGTTTCTATAGTAGTAGAGGTGTGTGAGCCAAGAAGTTAACTGAGAAAGCTAAGCCAGAGCTGAACCAAAGGTCTGGCATGAGTGTACAAGAACTTGCAAAAGCCAAGCCCTAAAAATAATTGGCAAGTAACCATACATCCAATATGGACAAATACTATAAGGTCTCGTTAAAATTCAAAAAAGTGTATTTCATATGCTGAAGTGCTTCACTTTACTATCAAGTGATATTACTGCAATGAGTGTGATAGTTTTCAAACATGGACTTACCATGCCTTCTCCTGCCTTGACGATAATGCCAATAATGAACTAAGAGGTAGGTAAGTTGTCATGTGCACCCATAAGTGGCCTCAATTCTTAATATATATGGGGCAATATTGTCGTCTATTAAATCAAAGACAAGGTTTTTGCACAGCGTGCCCCCTAAGCTGATATATCAGAGGGTGCTCTCAAATGTTATAATGAAGAAAAAGGAGCCTCTGTAAAATAAAATACTTGTGAAAAATCACACAGAGTGGTGAAGCAGAAAGTTGGTATTGAGCCAAGATTTTCTGGTTCCACATTGTGCAGCTTAGCTGCTAGATGGGTATATCTTTGTGTTTTTTCATATCAAAGGTTACTGCTTTTTCCTCACTTCTTTGTGCATGAGATTTGATCATGGGCCGCAGGCAGAAACCAGATGAAAGCTTATCTCACTTTGAGCTTGAGGGTCCAAGAGGAACTTTAGCTGAGCCAGAGCCATGTATCTGGTCCGAGCCTGATTCAAGCTTTTAGTGGCCGCTGTTAGACCCGGCAGCCTCGGTGTGGTCTTCAATGCCAAATGTTTCACCTTCTCCCCTCCTTTTCCTTCAAATTTATCTATGTTGGCTTGTGACTCTGTGCACTTTACCTCTTCTAACCAGTGCTTAAGTGCTTGTGCTCTTGCTTTTAGACATGGTAAAATTGGCTTACATCAACTGGCACATATGCTTTATTTATAAGTTCCTATTAAAGTGGTACTATATGTACACAGGGCATGTACATTAAATACTACTGATGGGCCTACAGCACTTATTGTGCCGCCCACTTAAGTAAATCTTTTAAACATGTCTCAATCCTGCCATTGCTTTCTGAAGTGACGTTTCTTCCACTTCAAAGGCTGGCACCAGGTATAAATATTGGACATTCTGTGCCACTCACTATTACACTCCTGGACCTGAGGACATTACAGAAGGACTGCCTTGTTACCCAGATGACTGCCCTGCTGCTTAAGGCATATCTTGTTCTTTCGATGACTGTCCTGCTGCTTACGTGTTACATTGCTCCTCAGATGACTGTCCTGCTGCTTGAGGCATACCCTGCCATCTGAGAAGGAAGGCTGGACTGCCTCCTTTCATCCCAAGCTAACTTGAGTGACTCTAGGGTTAGGTTGGCTGACCTCCTGTGTTCTGTACAGGGACACAAGCCCTAGAGGCCTCTTTGCAACTACCCAGGTGCCCTTCTGCAACTGGCCCCGCTTGGACCGGCAACTGGACCTGCCTAAGATCTGCTGGCTTCTACTGGAGTGAGTTCCTGATCTCACAAGAGATGGCTACTCTGGTCCTGGACCCTTGGATGGCTTCAGATAAGCCCCTCCTATGAAATCTAGAATTTTTTACCTCTGCACTTCAGACTTTGAGAGGTAACTTTTTAGGTGGACAAACCTGGTCCCTTTTCCAGCCTGCACTCCATCACCGTAGGCCTGAGCTTCTGATTTTGTCCCGATCTAGCATGACCAGATACCCACAGTTAGCCCTTTCTGCTGCTCCTTTTACTTAAACTTGTAAAATTACATATCTCCGATTCAACTGATTAGATTGTTGTCATTTTTGTCTCATTTTATTAATTAAATAATTTCTCTATTTTTCTAAATTAATGTAGGTTGTCTTTTTGTGAGGATCTGGGTGTACTATTTGATATGGCTGCGGGGCCTTGTTGTGGAGTACACTCAAAGATACCATCCTGGGTTCAGTCACTATCGTTTACTTAACCTTAGCTCAACCCTGGGTAGCTGTGGCTTCAAGCAGTAAGGCTTGGCAAAAGAACTTAGTGTAAAATATTTAACAGCACCAAACAATGGAATAAGAAAGTCACATAACAAAAATAAGAGACACAACAATGATCTCTAAACAATAGAGCACATTGTATGCATTTTTAAGAGTCCTTTATCATCAAAATCTACTGGAGGGTTCCGGAGATACAGATTTTTAGTGTAATAAATATGTCTTAATGCAACAGCAAACAAGCATTGGTCAACAGCAAATTTTGCAATTTTTGAAGAAGTTCGGTGAGTTTGACCACGCCGTCCTCTTTGCCACAGCCGAAGTCCAGCTGCTGCTGGGCACTTGTTATGGTGACACAGTAGTCAAAGCAAATATTCTTGGTGGGGGCTAGTATCCCTTGGGTGCGAAAAATTCAATCACAGATAGCACTCCTATGTCTGGAAGACATGGGTGCAACTTTTGGCTATCTCAGATTTGTCTCTCTGTATTTCTGGTGACTGGCAGCGGCATGGGTTTAGAAAATTGAGCAGACGGCACCGGGTTACATGCATAAGTATATAAAACAATGCATCAGTTGAACACTTCTAAATACAAAACCAATATTTTTATTTAGTATATTCTCTTTTTTTTTTAAGTTGAAAAATATATAATGGTTTTTATATATAATTCTTTCTATTATCACAATATATTTTTTTACTGTTGAACTTGATACATATGGATCATATTAAACACTCTCCATCATTTAATAACCAGTCTCATAATATCTTATTACAGCATGAGGTAATTGGTCATGATTGTACATATGCCAATTTATCTCACAAATTGATGACAATATTTCATGGAGATGATTACAGTCAAGATGATCACTGATATTAATATGCAGAACCAATCAACGCGTTTCGGCCAATGCCTTCTTCAGGAATTCTGTATAACCGGAGAAAAATTAATGGGGCATGGATTCCTATATTTAGCGTCCTACTACAGATGATACTTTCTCTCTCTGATCTAGGGAACAGGTAATAAAGGGGTGTCTTGAAGTGCTAAACTTTTTTTCATTAAAAAGGCATGGATTCCTATGTTGATCGTCCTGATATGGATAAAACACTCTCTCACTGGTTTAGAGCACAGGTGATAGGAGGGTATCCTGCAGAGCTAAAAAAACTTGGTTTAATGCCTTAGCTTGTCGCACATATATAGGTGACACGTGTTAAGCTCAGTTTCTCCTCCGGGTTTTGGATGTATAAGCCGCGTGGTGTGGTTTGAAAATTATTCTGGATTGATAATACGATCAAAATTCACGCAGTAATTTGGAACTGTTGATCCATGTTCACTACAGTTGCGCTCTTCTTAGGGATCGAATTTAATTGAATTACTGATGAATGATATGCGTCTCGTCGATTCATCGAGCACAAAGGAACTCACTGGCAGCGGCATGGCAATGACAATAGCAATGGCTACCGCTTTGTCGACTTGGGCACTTTCATATCTTGTGTCCCTGGAGCTGGTTCCAGGAGATCCCTGGTGTCACTATGGGTGCAGCAGGTGCAGTCTTCTCAATGGTGCAGCCTCTCTCTATGCAAAATAAAAGCAGCAGGGCAGTCCTTCTTTGGTCCTTTTTTTTTCTCCCAAGCGAACACAGGGATAGGATACCAGGGGTACCAGGGGTGCCCTTCTTATCCCAGGAAAGTTTCCTGAGGGGAACCACACAGTCACTAGTCAATGGGCTACAGGGTCCTTTCCTCTATAGTGAAGAAGTTCCTGTAATGTGAGGCATCTGGCTATCCCAGAGTCCCCCATTCTTGCCCCATCCAAAATGGTGCAAAACTTCCTTGGTCGCGATAAGCAGGGTAGCAAGCCCCAGAGGTGTGGCTAGCAGTGGGCTACACACCCACGGGAAAACTGGTTTGGACACAGGATTTCCTTGCTTGGCTCTGTATCCTAATTGTTGGCAGGGATAAAAGGCATCCAGCTCAGGGATGTTGTCACAAGCGGCCCTTCAAAGGCGGCTTTACCTTTGAAGCCTACCTTTTGGGCTACCAGCTGAGTGGCCATCCTGGAGGATGAGGTGGTACCTTGCTCCCCAGCAACTGCCTTTGTTTCTGAGCCTGGAAGTCATTCACACGTCTCACTAGGCAGACAGAACTCTGTCTACGTGTTGGTGACTTTGTGAGGCCACTGGAATAGCTGAAGTGCAGAGTGACAACTTTCTAAAAGTTGCTTAACTTCAATAGTGACCTTCAATCTGGCCTGGGCACGAGGTCATATTCAATGCCACAATTAATTTAATACCTTACTTGACCCTGTTAAGCAGTCCCATTCAGAAGTTAGCTGGGCTGGGGTACCAGCCAGTAACCCTATGTTAGCCAACCTTTCCACAGCAAAACAACAGTTTAAAAGTATTGCAGCTAAGACATAACAAAAATCATATGTCTTACTTAAGTGTATTCATATGTCTTACTTAAGTGTGTGTAGGTCCCGGTCATAGGGCTCCTTAGACCTTCCCTAGGGAAGACTTATATACAACCTTAAGGGAAGTGGTGGTTTGTCATTAGGTGTAATGGCATAGTCAAACTAGCAGTGTAAAACACTATCCTTTCAGTCTGCAGTGGCAGGCTGGGGTCCATGTTGTCTCTGTCGCATGCTGGGTGGCAGAAACAGTGCTGCAGCCCTGGTGAACACTCTGTCTTACATGCCCCTGGTACCCTGCGTACCATATCCTAAAGACTTATAAGAAATTCAGTACTTGCCAATTGGGAGTAACCAATTAAACATACATTTTACCCTGGGCGAGAACACTGAGGTGTGAACAGCAGGCCTCAGTTCACTTTCAAAGTCGAAACACCAGCAGCTAATAGTTCAAATGAGGTGAAAAATGGGGGGAAACCTGCACAAAAGCCTGTTTCCTTACACTTGCGTTGTGTTTTCACTTTATTACTGTTTGTGTGCTGCAAACATATATAACACTGCGCCTCTAAGGTAAACCTGACTGCTTGTGCGCTAAGCTGCAAGAGGGTTAAGCACAGGTCAATTTAGTGACTTTTTTGGTTCACCCTTGCTTGAGAAGGGTTTTCAACTTCCTCAATCAAAAACGCAATATCTAAACCTCTATATAATAATACACAGAGCTTCCCAGATAACTCTCCTGCATCGAGACTTCGGCCCTGCTGTCCTTTTCTATCCCTAAGATCCATCTCACTCACCATCCTCATGCTCAATAGATCGTGCCCAACATTTTGTTATACTAACCTCTCCCATTTGGAATTCTCTTTTACCCTCTCTCCCTTGTATTTATACTGGTATCAGTTATCTTGTAGGTGCGATTCCGTCTACTTGTGGCACCATGAAACAATTTAGTGTATTGGTGCATTAAAAAAATACAAAAATAACTATAGCTTTGGAGTAGAGCTGGATTAGGACGGAAGGCAATGCCAACATGTAAAACCTTCGACGCTCAGGCCTGTACATGCATGGGAGTTCAAAAAATCGTGCGTGTTAGTGTGTAAGAGAGACTGTGCGGATGGAGTTTGCAGGTTTTCCTTTCCACTCTGTTTACTCATAAGTATGTGTTTCACGTTTTCGGTATTCTGGTCAACCTGACTGGCCAAAATATCAATCCACTTGCTGTACATTGCCCAATCAGGCTGTGCGACATGCTCAAACCTTACGAAACATGGAAAAACAACTGTCGAGCTTCAGGCACATTTAATGAGGGGAATTCCACCTGTTGGCACAATACCCAGAGGTGGCAGAGCTCCAGATCCATTGGAGTGGAATGGTACTGTTTAATTCTCCAGCATGAATTGACGTGTTTTCCTGGCATCCCCAAATGACACCAATATCTTCTATAAATGAGTATGTAACATTTTAAGTAGTACAAGTAAACTAAACCACTGCAGTGGAACTTGAGGGCTTATCATTCAGTAAATGTCGACAGAAACTTCCATTAATTAGTAGCTTTGAAGTTCTCTTATTGAATATATGCCATGTCAAAATGCAGTGGACTGAAACATTCAAGTGCTAATACGAGCGCGAGCATCTTAAACGAAAATTCCTAAAACTACGTACTGTGTTGCTCTGCTCTTCAATAATCCCAGTTTGCAATACATTTATGTAAGCGAAGGAGACATTTCTAAGGCTAAGAGAATTTTGAGGAAATGGCGAAATATAATACAATTATTTTGACAAATGTTTAGAGACATTTTTTTCATCGTTTTCTTACAAAGCATTTTTAACATTGAAAACACAGCACTGTTGTTCAGTGTTCGCTCTAAAGACCACATTTTACCAAGAGCATTGATAAAGGGCTTAGCCACTTCAGAAATGCCCTTCGCCCCCCCCCCCCCACTCCCTTTATCTGTTCACGTTTGCGCCAGCTGGACACATTTGTCCTTTGGCGCTGTTGTTTGACGTGAACTCATGGAATGTCCGTTCCCTAAGGTAGAAAGTAAAACGTGCTGACCAGTCGAGTATTTATCCCAGAAACTACTGCTAACTTTGTAAAAATATATAAATAAATAATACTAAGTCCTGGGGTCCCAACGTTTGCTTAGGAGCAAGTCGCTGGCCTGCTGAACTCCAAGGTTGCCGAATACCGAACTGCCTAGTCGATTCACGTCACGCCCTTCTTCCTTAGGCTTTACCCTACACATAATGTCACTTTCCTGATTTCCCCTTGTGCCACCATTTCCCTATATTTGTCTTGATCATCCTATTCTATTCTCCCTTTTCCACCTTTCTCTCTGTTGGGCTTTGAAATCAGAGCCGGTGCCCACCACCTGCTACCAAGGGGTCTAAGCAACAATGGGCAGAAGGTTCTTTATCCATGGGGAGAACGGTGTGGTGGACCCAATGATGGTTCTCTTTTACTTACAAACATGGTACGGTGAATTGGGGGAGGGGGGATTTCCATGCTGGCATTGGCGCCCTTGGTACGCCACTTCTGCAACCACCTGCCCAAATTAAGCAGTGCCTGAAAGTTAGGTACGTGACAGACAGTTTTGCCCTACTGTGGCGCTCGCATCACTGAGGCGCTGCCTCCTTTCTTGCCCCGTAGACTCCTCGTCCTATCTGTAGGGTAGCAGCCAGGGCCCCATCTCTCTCCAGGCCTTGGATGTTCACGCAGGCGGCAGTAAGGGGAGCATCCGTTCCTCGGATCCTTCCGCACGGGCTGGCGGCCCCAGGTGCAGCCCGTACCACCCCTCCTTGGCTGCAGCGCAGCCAGCGCCGCCTCAGCCGGGAGCAGCAAACACCGAGCTTGCCAGGTGGAAATGTAGGGCCGCAGGGCGTGCAAACGAGAGTGTGAAGAGAGCGTGAGAACGACAGGGGCTCGGAGAGGCAGAGCGTCCGAGACAGCGTCAGAGAGGCGGAGAACATGACAGGCAGCTGCTGAGAGAGTTCGAATGACAGACACGGAGCGAAACCGAGAGATAAACAGAGTGTAAGAAAGTTACTGTGACCGAAATAAATTTGTATTGTAGCATTTTATAGCGCTTCGCGCCGAGGCGCATTATCCCATGGACCACACGCTACACTGAGGGCAGGAGAGGATGCTTGGTTAGCAGTTTCTTGTCATACTAGGCTGGAAGCCTTTTAGTGTACTGCATTACCAGAAAGATGCTTTCATCATAGGGTGACCAGATTTTGAAAAGCAGAAACCAGGACATGCTGGAAATAAAAGTAGGATTAAAGCCTTTATTCTTACTATAGGCCTGTCCTGGTTTATGCTGTAGCACTGTAAATGTGTTCCCACATACTTATCTGTATGTTTGTGTTTGTGTGCGCGCGTATATATATATATATATATATATATATATATATATATATACATACATATATATATATATATATATTCACTGAAAAAAAACATAGATTTCAGGCACGTTATAGTTTTCAAGTTTCCAAGCTTTATTCGATTTTTCACACGTTAAAAATCATAAAAGCAATTTATACAAAAAATGCATCAATACAAACATACATTATATTTTTTTAAAAAGTATTAAATCCATTAAAGTGATTACATCGAATAGTTAATAATTCATAGTGAACTCCGTCGTTTCAGTACACTTTTTAAAAACTTTGTCATTGTCATTATACATAGGGGGTTTCCCAATAGTTGCAGGGAGGGAGGCGGTGGCAGTGTCTCCTGACCCGCTGTTGATACGGAGGTAAAGTCTCTAGACTGCTTGTTTGTCCTGACTGCGAGGGCTGCGAGGAGCTAGGAAGGATAACGAAACTTTAGGCATTTTTACTGTTTACCATTGAATTTTAATATTTGTTAGGATTGATTTTAATAATCCACAAACCAAAACTATAATTGCCTTAAAATCCTAAAATACTCTCCCCCGCATTGTCTAGCTCGATATTGAAGCCTGCCCGCCCCGGTCCGACTCGGCAATTATTGCCGTAGAGCGGAGGGCGGACAGGTAAGAGCCAGGCATACCAACTCTCACTTCCGCTAGAGCGGAGGTTAGCGCTCTAGCCGTCACCGTCTGCAGGGCTATTTAGTTACGCCCCCCCAACAAGCGCGCAGCGGTTGCGTGCAGGGGGCGCCCTCGAGCGCGCCTAAGAAGCGCCGAAGAAAAGCCCGTCTGTGCCCGTCCGTGACAGGACGGGACAAGGGACATGGCGTTGGTCTCGGGAACATCTAAGACACAGGTTAGCTCCAATATATGCTACTCTAGAGAAAAGCTCCTCTGTCTGAATTCGACCTCAAGCGCGACATGCATACGAGATTCTTGGCCCAATTTTGAAGGCCCTTTCTCCTGTGCTAACTGCTGCTTTCAGGCTACGAACACATGCCTAACTAGGGATTTTCCCACTGACGTGGACACTAGAGCCGAGACGATACTTCCTGATCGGACTCCTTCCTTAACAGGAACTGTTAGCGCGCACAATATTAACCATGCTGCCAGGAAAGGACCCCCAGGATTTAAGTGTTTTTTATTGAATATACGCTCACTACCCAAACACTACCAACAATTGTGGGATCTCATTAATTCAGACATGCCAGACATCTGTTTTCTCACAGAAACATGGCTAAAACCTCACACCATCCCTGCAATTATGCTAGGGATCCCTGCTGGATACAAGATCCTACACCTAGATCGTTTGGTTAAAATTGGAGGTGGTGTGGCTGTTGTCTATAAAGAGAATTTAAAGGTTTCAGTACTTGACCAGTGTAGCAATGCCCAGATGGAAATAATGATTTTCAGATTTTCCTTTTCCCCTAAATCACAGTGGAAAGGGGCATTGCTATATCGTCCCCCTGGTTTATGCTCGGACTTCTCATTAACTCTTATGGAACTACTAGCCCCGTATTTTAGAGCCAATGAAGACTTCATTCTCCTTGGAGATTTTAACATTCATATAGATGTATCAAACAATCCTGATACTATTAGCCTGATTCATGTAGGTAAATTGCACTCGCAAAGGGCCAGATTCTGAGAATCTGGCCCTTTGCGAGTGCGATTTTTGCATTTGGTATTCATGATACCAAATGCAAAAATCGCTATGTAAGAATTCGCATATTTGCGTGGAATGGCATTTAAGGAATCTCTAATAGAGATTCCTCAAATGCTATTCATGACACAAAACAAAATAGCGATTTTGGACTTTTGGGGCCGCTATTTACCGACAGGTCAGACCTGTCGGTAAATAGCAAAAACTCAGAAAAATGCTTTTAAAAGCATTTTTCAAAGTTGCATGTAGCACACACACATGTCCTTTGGACATGTGTGTGCGCAACACCTGTCCAAAAGTGCATTTTAGGGGTGCTACAGGGCGTCCTTTGGACACCCCTGGCACCCTTAAAATCGCTATCTCAGTTGCGAGTAGCAAATTGCTACTCGCAAATCCCCATTCATTCCTATGGGCCTCTTGGCCCATAGGAATGAATGGGGAGTATTTGCGAGTAGCAAATTGCTACTCGCAAATAAAGAACATGTAGGAATCGCTATTTAAGTAGCAATTCCTACATGAATGCCGTTTTGAGTGTCCTCAATAGCGAATCGCTATGATTCGCTATTAGGGACACGCAAAACGGCATGTACATGAATCAGGCTGTATATCTTTACTTGGTGATCTATCCAGTTTAGGGCTTAAAATCCAGAATAAAGGCCCAACACATATGGGTGGCCATACATTGGATTTCATTTTAACCAACTGTCCCAAAATAATATGCTGCCCTCCTACTCTCATTAATTGGTCAGACCATTACATACTATCCTTTCAACTACTTGGCCCTCATTTACGATCCCAAAAACCTCTCCCTGCCATATGGAAACGAAAATGGCATAAAATAACTCCAGAAACACTACAGCAAATATGGAAAGAACCTATTTTCTCCGAAGAGGATAACATCGAAGTAGGCTTAGCCAAGTTTAATAAAGCACTCTTAGAGGCCATTGATTTACTTGCGCCATTAGAACTGCATAAACAATGTGCTAAATCAAAAACAGAAACTCGGCACACAGAAGAATTAAGAGCTGAAAAACAAAAATGTAGGAGTTTGGAGAAAAAATGGAGGAAAATTCATACTCCAATTAGCAAAACTCTTTATCTAGAAGCTCAGTCCAATTATTTCAAAAACATAAAAAAAGCTCGGAGACACAAACTTGACTCACAAATTTCAGAGGCTGGAAATTCCACTAGGGAACTTTTTAAAGTCCTACAATCTTTTGTTAAGCCCACAGCCTGTGAAAGCCCAGACGATTTTAATCAAAACCTATGTGATGAGGTCTCTATGTTCTTTGAGAAAAAAATAGATTTAATCTACGAAAAAATTACTAAGACACTAAATAATAGAGATACCATCAATAGTCCTAGCTTTGAGTCTACCATTGGTGGAATAAATAGACCTACTCTGACTTCGATCCCAGAGATTAGTCTCACTGAAGTATATATGTTACTTCACTTAATTAAATCAGGTTCACCAACTGATCTATTACCTGCCAAGATGATTGCTCCCCTGGGTAGCATTTTGGCACCAAGCTTTAAAGCATTGATTAATCTTTCCCTCCAAGAAGGAAAGATTTCCAAAGATTGGAAAAAGGCAGTAGTGAACCCAATTCGCAAAAACACCGCGCTACCATGGTCGGACCTTAATAATCTACGTCCTATATCCTTCCTACCCCACCTCAGTAAGATGACGGAGAGACATGTCAATTCTCATCTCTCTAAATTTATCGAGGCAGCGGATGGTCTGGACCCTTCTCAATCTGGGTTCAGGCCAAACCATAGCACAGAATCAGCTCTCCTCTCCGTGACCAACACCATCCGAATGGCACAGGATAGAGGAGGCTCTATGATTCTGGTGCTATTAGATTTATCCGCTGCCTTTGACACGGTATCTCATGACACCTTGATCAGTCGTCTAGAGGGAATAGGAGTGGAGGGAACTGCTCCTATTCCCGTTGAAAAGCTTCATCTCCAACCGATCCCAAAATGTTCGCTTGGGCTCCCACTATTCCACCTCTAGGGAGCTCACTAAGGGGGTTCCACAGGGCCCGTGTTTAAGCCCCACATTATGTAATGTGTATGTGGCCCCCTTGGCGAATGTTGCAAGGAAATATGGGTTCACACCAATATCCTATGCAGACGACACCCAGCTGCTGTTCCCATTCCAAAATATGACTTCTGCGGTAAAGAATTCCTTTGCTGCTGGAATGAGAGCAATAGCTGGATGGATGACCTCCAATTGCCTACAATGCAATGTGGGTAAAACGGAGGTCATGCTCTTTGGAAATGCCCCACTCCTTTGGTCACCTGAATGGTGGCCTTCAGAACTAGGCACGGTTCCGTGCCCAAAGGAAAGTGTGAAAAATCTGGGTGTCAAGTTGGACCAACCATTGGTGCTAAAAGACCATGCCACTCAGGTCACGGGAACCTGTATGAGAGTGATTGGCCTACTTAGAAGGGTTTTTCCCTACTTAGCGGATCATCACCGGCGAACACTAGTGCAGACTCTAGTAATTAGCAGGTTTGACTACTGCAATGGATTGCTTATATCTGCCAATGCGAAACAGTTGAGGAGGCTACAGGTTGTTCATAATACAGCCGCCAGGCTGATCCTCAATGCCCCTGCTAGATCCCCCTCCCATCCCCTACTCAACAAGCTACACTGGCTTCCCATACGCCAGAGAGTACAATTTAAGATATGTTGCACCATTCACAAATGCTTGTATGGAATTGGTCCTAGGTATCTGACTGAAATCTTTCAACCTTACCAACCTGGAAGAACTCTAAGATCTGAAAACCAAGCTCTACTACAGATGCCTAGGATCAAAAGAGAAAGACAAGGAGGTCGAGCCCTTTCATTCAGAGGCCCTACTCTCTGGAACTCACTACCCCCATCTCTTAGATTAAACCCCAATCTCCTCACCTTTAGAAAATGTCTGAAGACGTATTTGTTTCCTATCCAGCAATCTTAGTTATGTCACACAGATTCTCTGTCTCTACCTACCTTCGGAACAATGAAGCGCGGAGATATCTCCCTGGAGATTGAATTCCTTGCGCTCTACAAGAACCTTAAATAAATAAATAAATAAAATTGCAAATTCAAAAATGCAGGCCTACACTGCCGCCAGGCCCCGTCTCTCAAATATTGTTTTATCCATCTGGAACGTTCTTTGTTGTACAATTTACAGAATAAAACCAGATGGAAAGTTGTCTGGGCGGACACCTTGTCGCATGGACAGACAGCCAGAGTTCTGCTCCAATCGTTTTTGTTTGGGAATGAAACAATGTGGTGAAAAATGTTAAACCTGAATCTAGTGAGGATAAAACGATCGAACCCCAAAGTCACAAGGTTTAGGTAAGGTTGTATTTTATGAGTGGTCAGCAGCGATTGGTGGTCAAGCACAGATTTTTTGCTGACTTCACATCCAAACCTTAGTATATTAAAATGCTCCATACATAGATTTTTCAGAGCTTTCTTCGAGATTTCCCCAATTGATTCAGGGTTATCGTACCATTCTGGCCTATTGATATCCAATAGGACTCTCCTGACGTACTCCAGCCATTTAATCCGTTTTGCGTTGTCCAGGGCCATGACGTCGCTAATTAATCCTCGATTTAGGCCCAGTTCTGGTGTCGTCCATATTCTGCGCCAGAGCAGGATTGGCTGAATTCTAATCAGATCTGTCAGATGTTCCACTCCCAATTCTGCATGACAATTGTAGACCGAGGTGCTCCTCGGGAGGGCCAGAAGATATGTCAAAAAGTCATTTTCAGCAGTTTGGAGCGATGTTACATCTTGGTACCCCCATACGCCTGCGCCATACAATGCGATGCTACTGCATTTTGCCACGTATATATTGAGCATCATTTCTGGTCGTTTTTTTCCCAATTTGCTCGCGAAGTTTTTAATGGCCGCAATGGCTCGCTTGAAGGCTAGAGTTCTATTTTTCACCTCAGAGACCCAAGCCCCTGTTTCCTCGATTGTGACCCCTAGGTATGAAAATGTTTTAGTGGCTTGTACTTGTAGTCCTGCTATATCAAGTTGGTTAAATCTAGCTCCACCCTTACCACAGCGCATCACAAAGGACTTTTTAGCATTGAGTTTGAGGCCCCTGGCTTCCATGTAATCGACATATTGGGTGATAGTTAGAAATTAGTGTTTAAAAAACCTTAGAAATTCTCTGAAAAACCATAGGTTTCAGGAGCGTTATAGTTAGTTGGACATTTCACTCATACAAATAGAAATTCCATCGTTATAGTTAGTTCAGCTAACTATAACTCGCGCCCCGGCAATGCACTGCTGATGACGTCACATATTACATCACTCACTACATGGCCAGTGACATCACTGAGGGCATCACTGATGACATCTCAAATCACATAACTGATGACATCATCCAGTGAATGTGTGTTTTTGTGAAACTTAAATATGTTTTATATATGTATATGTCGAGGTCGATGGAAGAATATGTGGGTATATAAGTGTCTAAATGGATGATTTTGTTTGTGTGAAACTGATTGGAACTGACTAAGTGTATCTTAGTGAAAACATGGGTTAGTGACTAATCTTTAAATGTATAAATATTTGTATCAGTCTCTCATTTCATGTATAAGTGGCAGCATGGGTTGGTGAGTAGCTACATGAGTGTCTATATGGGTTATTAGTTGGTTTTTTGAATATCAATATGAGTGTCTAAGTGTCTGTGTGGTTCGTTGGGGGTATTACTTTGTGCATAGATGCATGAATGAGTGAGTCACTGTTTGTATGTGTTGAAGACAGCATGTGTGCAGGACTGTATGGGTGGATGAGTGTGTGTATTTGTGTGTTGTGAGTGAATGACTGTCTCAGTAGTGTCTCTATGAGTAACTACATATGTTTTAAACTAGTATATGTGAGTATTGGTGTATGTGAGTATATGTGAGAGTGAGAGATTAGAAGAGTACCTGTATACATGAGTATGTGTTTCTATAAGTGATTGTTTTTAAAAAAAGAAAAAACAAATGGAGGAGTACCACCAGTGAGAATTCACAAGTCGCTGTAGGGGTGGACGGTTTTCACAAGGTGGAGGAAAACTCTTTTTCTTAGAAACCCCTCACTCATCACCTAGTGATGACATGCTTCATCATCGGGGTCCACCCTAATGACCTAGCGTCATCAGGGTGTGCTTCAACACCTGATTGCAGTGGAGCAGGTTGTGAGTGGTGGTGCGTGAAAATAATAAAAAGTAAGTGTGTTAAAAATTGTCCTGGTTTGAACTTGAAGAAATAAAGATTTTTTATTGGTAAGCAACTGGACAATGTTAAAATCGTGGCGAGATAAAAATAAGGGCAGTGATGAGCCCGTGTATCTCTTTATTTATAGGGTCTATGTGTTGGGTCTACATGTTTCAACCTTAGCGGTTATGGTGAACCAGGTTTTCGTCAGGACCTCAAAACCAAGTTGGTGGATGGTCTGCGTCCCCTAGTGCAGGCAGTAGGTTACAAGCTGAAACCCTCGGCGTCAAACTAATACGTTTATTCACGAGGGTAACCTCCCCTGCCCCATGAAGTCCTTGAACACTCCACTGAGAGTGTTTTAATTTTTTAGAGCTCACCCATTGTGGAGCGAGCTAACACCACGGGCACATTTTCGCCATCCAGTGGTCCCAGGTGGTAGGATTGGGTGCGTCTTTTAGGGGACGCAGACCATCCACCAACTTGGTTTTGAGGTCCTGACGAAAACCTGGTTCACCATAACCGCTAAGGTTGAAACATGTAGACCCAACACATAGACCCTATAAATAAAGAGATACACGGGCTCATCACTGCCCTTATTTTTATCTCGCCACGATTTTAACATTGTCCAGTTGCTTACCAATAAAAAATCTTTATTTCTTCAAGTTCAAACCAGGACAATTTTTAACACACTTACTTTTTATTATTTTCACGCACCACCACTCACAACCTGCTCCACTGCAATCAGGTGTTGAAGCACACCCTGATGACGCTAGGTCATTAGGGTGGACCCCGATGATGAAGCATGTCATCACTAGGTGATGAGTGAGGGGTTTCTAAGAAAAAGAGTTTTCCTCCACCTTGTGAAAACCGTCCACCCCTACAGCGACTTGTGAATTCTCACTGGTGGTACTCCTCCATTTGTTTTTTCTACTATTGTATCCAGGGGTACAGGAGTACTCCCTGTTCACTCCGGTGAACATAACCCTTGCTCTCTCCATTGTTTTTGTATGTTTTAAAAAAAAACCTTTTTATTCACTGCATCATTATATTGCATTTCACAGTAACAGGTTGGCACATTATAATCAATTAGTTATGCATATATACTGTAAATATGTATGTCAGTGCAGTATTCTTATTTTTTCCAAAACAACTTATCCCTTGCAGTAATTAATCCCCCTCCCATAACCCCCTCCGCACTGTTAGTCAGATCTTCCGATTAATTCACACTGTATTGGGACAATTCTACAAATTACAGTGGTATCACTCTCTCCTCCAGTTTACAACACCGTGTTCGTCAGTATTAAGTACATCTGTAATCGACGACTTCTGCACCTTATAGTGCGCATACCACATGGAGAGGGAGGGGTAAGGGGGTTGGGGATGGGAGGGGGTGGGGGTGGGAAGGAAGGGGAAGGGGGTGGGAAAGGGGGGCCGAGAGGGTGTGTGGGGTTTTCCCGAACCCGGGTACCGTAGACGTTCGTCAGCTTGTTCGTGGTTTCAAGTCATGGTTGTCTATTCTACTGCAACTATGTCACATGTTTCAAATGCTATGAGGATGGCCTGCCATTCCATGGATATATGTGTTTTGCGGAGACCTCTGCTCTCCTCCCTGTGCAGTTCAGCCCCTTCTGCCCTCTCCCACCGTATCACTTCCCCATGCCAGTCACCAGGTTTAGGGGGCCTAGCGGATTTCCATCTCATCGTTATCATTCGTTTGGCCAGGAGGAGAGCCAGGTCTACAAAGCGTGTGGTGGTGCTTTTCTTCCTTTCAGGAGGGCCCAGCCCCAGGATACAGTAAGTCGGGGAGGAGTAAGGCCTTGCGGGAGCTATCGTTGCTAATACCTCATGGATCGTATTCCAGTGATGACCCAACCTAGGGCAATCCCACAACATGTGCAGGAGGCCAGCATCCTCAGCCATACAACGGGGGCACTTGTCCGCCGTACCAGGGAACATAATGTGTAGGCGGTGGGGGGTAAGGTAAGCTCTGTGCAGGACCATAAATTGAATGAATTTGAATTTTGGGTTGCGCGACAGCTTTGCAGGGAATTTCAGTGCGTTTTCCCATTCCTTATCCCTAAGCGCCCGCCCTATATCTCTCTCCCATCGTTCCCGAGTGGACTGTAAGGAGGTCGTTCTGCTAGTACATATGCCATATGTTAACCATTTCGTTAGGTTGCTGCCAGTGCTCATTAAATATTGCATGGTGAGCAGTGGGTTTGTGAGTGGTTCTACACCATCCCTTGTCCATGTTGTTGCGATGTAGTGTGTTACTCACGCGTGCATTAAAAATAGAGCTCTAGGAGTCTGGTGTGCCTGTGCGAAATCCTCATGTGTCATCATATTGCCGTCCCCGAAAAAGTCACCTACGTGCGCTACGCCAGAATAATGCCACGGTTGGAGTGCACGCTCTGTCAGTGTACCCATCCCCAGTGGGAGTCCCAGAAGGGGTATCGTGGGTGCATAAGGGGTCTTTGTTCCTGTGTTCTTAATGGCTCTCTTCCAGCACCGGATAGCAAGCTGTAGGAGGCGCGGTGTCGTGTCGGGCATCCTGGTGTTCGGGAGCAATAGGCGGTGTACGCAGCCCCGGTCCCTATCTGTCATAGTCATGTCTATTTCATGTAAATTGCGGCCCGCTAGCCAGTAAGCCAGCCATTGGAGTTGGCAAGCGTAGCTATAAGCAGCCATATCCGGAACCCCCATTCCGCCCTGAGACGTGGGTAATTGCAACTTTGCAAGACTGACACATCTTCTGTCCGGCCCCCATATTAGTTCAGCCAGCAGTGTATTCAGCAGCTTAAGGGTGCTCATCGGGATGAGGAGCGGTAAATTGGTAAAGAAATATATTAGGCGGGGGAGAACCACCATCTTAGTAAGTGCCACTCTTCCCGGCAAAGATAGTGGTAGTCTAATCCAGAATTTTATTTGAGATTTAAGGGTAGTAAGCGCTTTACCTAGATTACCGTCTAGTAGGTCTTGCGTGTCGTGGTATATTTGGATCCCCAAGTATTTGAATGTGGACGGCGCCATCTGAAACCTATGTGGGGGGAATTGTAGGTGAGCGGCGCCTGCAGTGTCTCCAAAACAGTAGCCATATGATTTAGATTCATTTATGGCAAGTCCCGAGATTTTACGGAACGTTTAGAATATTTCAGGAATAGGAGTGAGGCAGGCCGACATGTCCCTAATATATAAGATAATGTCGTCGGCATATGCCGACACTATGTGTGGTATCGAGTTGCGCACTACTCCCCGAGGCATGCACGTCACACGGAGCTTGTGCAATAAAGGCTCCATAGCCAGTATAAAGAGTAAGGGCGATAAAGGGCAGTCCTGTCTTGTGCCTCTGGCTATCATGAACTGTCCTGATATGCATTTATTAGTGCGGACACATGCCATCGGATGTAGGTATAACAGCTTCACCCATGCCAGATATTCAGGCGGTATGCCGAACCTCGCCAGTACCGCGAACATATAATCCCATCTCAAGGAGTCAAATGCCTGCTTCAAATCCAGTGAGATGCATCTCTCCCTCCCCCTCCTGACGTCGTCATGTAGCATTATTTGTCTCAGTCTACAGAGGTTAAGCGCCGTGCTCCGTCCGGGCACGAAGCCACATTGATCTGTATGTATGAGCTCTGGGATGTATTGATTCAGTCGTGTCGCTAAAGTATTTTATAGTCCGTATTCAATAGCGACAGCGGTCTATAATTCGCCATCTGTAGTCCGTCTCTGCCAGGTTTTAGCAGAGATACTATTAACGCTTGCAGGGACGTGGGTGGTAGGGCTCCAGTCTCCAGTGACTCTTTGTATAAGAGATGCAATTGCGGGGCTATTAAGTCGATATAAACCGCATAGAACTCGGCCGGCAGGCCGGCAGTGCCAGGAGTTTTGTTCCTTGGCAAAGCTTTAATTGCCTGTCGGATTTCCGCTGTCGTGATGGGGCGCGCTAGGTCATCCCGTTGGTCAGGTGGGAGCTGTGTGATGGGCAGTTCCTCCATAAAGGACTCAAAGGTCAAGTCTGCCATTGGCGGGTGCGGTGCATATAGGTGTGTGTAGTAGTCTTTAAAACTGGTATTGATATCTATCTGAGTCCCCATCGGTACGCCATGCTGATCCTGAACTTCCTTTATAGGAGTGCTTATGGGTGTGTTACGCACCGTTCGCGCTAGTATAGGCCCTGATCTGTCGGCTTGAGTGTGTTCAATGACCCGCAGCTCCTCCATTAGCTCTGCGTGCTGTATATGTTATTCCTGGAGCTGTGTAAGTTGATCGTTTGTGCCCGCAGCCTCGCTCTCCAGCATTGCCAGTCTACCTTCCACCTCCGTAAGTTTCTCCACTACAGTCTGTCTGATGCCCACTCTCGTGCCCATTGCCACTCCCCTTATTGTCACCTTGAAAGCATCCCATTCCAGCTGTCTGGAGCTATCTGTGCCCGCATTTTCATGGAAGTACGCAGATATGGCGTCCGATATGGTGGTCTTAAAGACCGGGTCTTCTAGGACTGCCGGCTGTAATCGCCATGTTGGTATCGGGGTTGGGACCCTCCCCCATTGTAGTGTTAGTTCCACTGGGTTGTGGTCAGATAGTGTCTTCTCCATATGAACAGCAGAAGTGATGGATCCTAGTAATGTGTTCGAGCAGAAAAAGCGATCTATTCTAGTGTGTAATTTGTGTGGTGGTGAGTAAAATGTGTACTCCCTATGGGCAATATGCTTAATTCTCCACGCATCAGCTATGTCCCAGCCCTCTGCCCAATGTGCTAGCGCCTCTGCCTGTTTCCTGCTATCAGTGGAGAGTAGGGGGGGTGGGATCTGTCAAGGGATACATCCAAGACTGCATTGTAGTCCCCTCCTAGAATCCATTCGAGCTCAGACCAATCTGACAGCGCTCGGCTAAGGGTACCAAGGAACTTCGATTGGTCCGTGTTGGGGGCGTAGACGCATCCCAGAACCACAGGGGTACCATCCAATATCCCGCGGACAAGTACATATCGTCCCTCTTTGTCCACCCGCTGTTCTAGTGGCTTGAAAGGGACGGAGTTTCTCATCAATATGGCTGCCCCCCTAGAGAAGGCCGAGTAGGCGGTAGCAAATAATTGCCCCTTCCACTTCCGTAGCAGTTTGGAGCCTTCTGCCCCGTTTAAGTGGGTTTCCTGCAAACAGGCAATAGTGACTTTCCGTCTATTCAATTGTGACAGGATCCTGTGCCTTTTGTGGACCGATCCCATACCACGTACATTCCAGGTGCAGAGTGTATATGTGTTAGGTGTCGCCGTAAGGGGGAGAACTCACAGCAAGTGTTATTCCCAGTACAGTTAGCGTGTAATGCATTTTGAGTGTTGATCTGAGTGCTACAACTATCCTGAACTTCCCAACTTTGAGGTCCTCGCCCTTAACCAGCTGTGGACCAAACATCGGCTGCCCAACGAGGGCAGAACTAGTAGTCAAAACTGTGCCTTTGCCTAGGGGGGGGTGGGTCTGGCCGCGTTCACCCTATAAGTGTTCCCTGAGAGTCCTTGGGGCTCACCCTACTATAACGATGAATCCCCACCCGCCTGTACTCGCCTCCGTTAAAGCAAGGTATACAAGTACATACATTACCAAGTAGCATCGTCAATACAGGCATTTAAAATTCGTTCGCCATTTGCGCGGTAATGCGCGGGAACAGTTGCACGCTAGTGTCCGAGTCCGACACCTCCGTGCGGGTGTCGGACCGAGGGTCCGTGCCCGGTTGTTCCTGGGCATCGTGGGCCGCCAATGCCGTTGTAGTGAGGAGCATTGTTCCCACGCCTGTTTCTGCCACAGTCGGCTTCTGGGTCGAGTCCGTGACCGTTGGGTCGCGGGTGCGTCCTGCTTGGTCCGAGTTCTGGACCATCCGGTCCGAAAGGCGATCTCCTTGTGACTCCGACAATGGGTCCTGAGAGGCGTTCGGCGTGAGTGTTATCTCCATCCATTCCGATGCCTCCTCCGGGGTGTCAAAAAAGTAGGATTTGGTGCCATGTATGACTTTTAGGCGTGCCGGGAAGAGGAGAGCATACTTCAAGTTGCGATCTCGTAGAGCACGTTTCACCCCCATGACGGCTGATCTGGTTTTCTGGACTGCCGGGGTGAAATCCAGATAAAGGGCGATTGTCCTATTCTCATATTTCACTGGCGCGTTCTCCCTGGCGGCTTTAAGGATTGTGTCTCTATCCTTGTAGTGGAGTAGTCGTGCAATCAAGGGTCTCGGAGGTGCCCCCGGTTTGGGCGGACGCGGTGGCACCCTGTGCGCTCTTTCCACACTGTAGAGCGGAGTAAGGCCCGTTGGCGCCACTACAGTTTTGAGCCAGTCCTCCACAAACTGGGTTGGGTTCGTCCCCTCGCTGTGTTCCGGAATTCCCAATATGCGTACATTATTGTGGCGAGAGCGCCCCTCTGCATCATCGACTCTGTCTCTTAGTCCCTTTAGTTGGCGTTCCAGGTTCTCCAGGCGTGCGGAGTGCTCTGCTTGTTGTGTTATCAAGTCATCAAGCGCCAGTTTGTGCTCGGTGACTTTCTCTGCCAGTTTGTTATGATCCGCCTTTAGTAAGGACAGCCCTGTGGACATTGAATCCATACGTGCTTCCAGCGCCTCTCTAGATGCTCTGATTTCTGAAAGGATTAAGTCCAGTTTGGCCTCCTGAGAACCCATCCCGTAGGTGGTATGACTTCGTTATTGGATGAGCCCAAGGGGTCTTCTGAACCGGAATACTGCAAATTGGTGCCCACTGCAGGGTCCGGCTGTCTGACCTTGGTGCGCCCCATGGTAAGTCCACGTGACTGCTGTCGAGGTGTTCCCGCGTGCAGCGATCCGGCTCCCTCTATTATTGATGGTACCCCTCCCTCTCTCCTCACCAGGGCTGTTGGGGGGCGATCACTTCGGGAGCAAGGGAGTACTCGTAGTGTGTGATTTCCACTCCCCAGCACACAGGCTCCCCTATGCGCTCCTTGCAATGCAAGTACTGGCTAGGCGCGGTCTGCCACAGTCATCCGTTCTGTGTGCGCACTCCTCTGCCCAGGGGGCGAGTGCTGTTGAGTGTCATCCGTTTGCTGTCAGGATCACGTCAGCCTCCTTGTGCGCTTCACCCAGCTGTATATGTATGGCGCAGGGGCGACTCGCTCTCGTGTTGGGTCCACGCTCCCACTGTGCACCTACTCAGTGAGGTGCTTCCTCGAGCCGCCAGTATCACTTCTTTCTGTCACTAGCGCGCTGCCATTTTGAGTTCCACTGCGGCGCCGATATGATCCGTAATGGCGTTTCCACTCGCCGTGCCCCACCCGGGGGTTGACAAAGGGGGGGCCCCTCGCGTGCCTGTGTGGGCCTGTTTGTGGAGCACTGCTGGCTTTTGGTTCCCCACTCGGCGTGCCCAACGAGGCTGGTCCCGCCTCCGCCCATCTCACAACCAGCTCGCTTCACGATCGTGCGGCGTTGTGGTTAGTGCTCCAGTAGGTATGTGCGGCCCTCTCTCGGACCCGCCGTATGGCACCAGCAGCAGGGGCAGAGGCGACACTCACCCCCTATGTTCAGGCAGCGCGGATCTCAAGCCCCTCACACCGCAGATCATGGCCCGTAGTGGCCCCCCGGCGCCGGTAGCGTGTTCGGGTTCCGCCTTCACTGTGCGTCGCGGCATCTATTCCAGCTGCAGGCCGCACTAGGATCCGATCGCGGCAGCGCCGACCAAGGCCCCCGTTAAGTCTCGTCTTCGTTCTTGCACCACCCGTAGGTTGCCACTCAGCTCCGGTTCGGAGGTAGGGACTCTGCGGGCCCTGGAAATACAGGACAATCAGCTTATTTTTAGGGTGGTGAACAGAGCAAACTCAGCTCGTGTCCGCCATGTTCGGCCGGTAGCCACGCCCCCCTCTATAAGTGATTGTTTAAGAGAGTAAGTATCTGTTAGTTTCTGTAGAAGTAAGTGCAGTGGTGTGTGTATAACTGTATACACAAGTAAATGGATGTTTGATACTTGTTTTGCATGTGTGACTATGTGTGTGAGTAACTCTATGGATGAGTGGTGGTGTGTAACAGGATGTATAGGTGTATGAGTACTATATAGGACTTTTGGTGAATGAGTGGATGTGTGTGTCGATCTTGGAATTAGTGAATGGGTATGTTGTAATTGGTATTGGTATGTCCATTGATTTGAAAATGGTATTTTGTATATTAGAGTGTGTGTGTATCAAAGGCGATATTAGGATGAGAGGAGGTCTGCCACTTTATCACAAGGATGATGTCATCAGTGATGTCATGAGTGAAGTCACTGACCATCTCATGAGTGATGTAATATGTGATGTCATCAGCAGTGCATTGCGGGGGCGCGAGTTATAGTTAGCTGAACTAACTATAACGGTGGAATTTCTATGGTTTTGTACGAGTGAAATGTCCAACTAACTATAACCCCCCCTGAAAGCTATGGTTTTTTCAGTGAATTTCAAAGGTTTTATAAATGCTAATTTCTAACTATAACGTGCCTAAAACCTATTTTTTTTTCAGTGAATTACAAGGGTTTTTTTTCAAATGATCGTTTCTAACTATGCCTACAGAGGTAGGACATTTGGAGAAAGAAGAAAAACGCACAGAAAGAAGCAAAATAAATGCAGAAAGAAGCAACAGAAGTCTACAAAGCGAAGAAAAGTGCAGGAAGAAACAAGACATGTGCAGAAAGAACCAACAGAGGAGCAGAAAGAGGCCTTGTTGCAAAATCATCCTGTGCCCACAACTTTTTCAGACGGGTACTGGTGGTAACTGACTCTGACTAACCAGGCTTAGAGCCCATGTTATGCTAAAAGACACTTAGAATACAGTGAAAACACCTACATACACTAGGGAACACTATGCATTGCGGTACCCATAGGATTAGCATGACCTCCTCTGTAAGGCCCTAGTACATAATAGGACAGGGGGATTAAAACTACCTCTTAAAACACGCTACGGGGCGCGTTTGCACAGTGGTGAAGGGATGGGGGCCTGAGGTCACATGTGCGCAAACACGCCCTGTGGCCGTTTTAAGTTGGGAGATTAAGTCCCCTTGAATCCTGACGGTCACTGGGGTCCAACTAGCAAACCAGGTACCTCCAGTAAGTGCCATAGAGCTACGTTGCAGAGAGGTGTAAAGAGGGGTGTGGCCAGGACCTCTGTGGCCTCTCTGCAACCCAGGCCTCTGGTGCTTTTTGGAGGTACCTGATGGGCTAGTTCGCCCCCAGGGGCCCTCAGGATTGAAGGGGAATTAATTCCCCAACTTAAAGCATGTCACAGGGCGCGTTTGCACACATGTCACATCAGGCCCTGCCCCCTCCCTTCACCACTGTGCGAACGCGCCCCATGGCGCATTTTAAGTTGGGGGATTAAGTCCCCTTGAATCCTGAGGGTACCTGGGGTCCAACTAGCCCATCAGGTACCTCCAGTAAGCGCCACAGAGGTGCATTGCAGAGAGGTGTAAAAAGGGGCATGTCCTGGACCACCTCTCTGCAACACAGGCCTCTGGTGCTTTTTGGAGGTGTCTGATAGGCTAGTTGCCCCCCAGGGGCCCTCAGGATTGAAGGGGAATTAATTCCCCAACATAAAACGTGCCACAGGGCGTGTTTACACACGTCACCTCAGGCCCGCCCCCTCCCTTCACCACTGTGCAAACGAGCCTGTGGCGCATTTTAAGCTGGGGGATTAAGTCCCCTTAAATTCTGAGGGTCCCTGGGGTCCAACTAGCCCACCAGGTACCTCCAGTAAGCGCCACAGAGCTGCGTTAGAGAGAGGTGTAAAAAGGGGCGTGGCCTGTACCACCTTTCTGCAACCCAGCCCTGTGGCGCTTGCTGGAGGCACCTGGTGGGCTAGTTGGCCCCCAGGGACCACCTGTATTGAAGGGAAGATAATTCCCCATTGTAAAATGGGCCACATGGCGCGTTTGTAGAGTGTTGCTTTGAGGGGGCGGGGCCTTCGGCACATTCCGTTTTTTTAAAGTTTTTTTTAGAAGGGGGGCTGTGTCGCCCCCCCTTCCTTTTACTTTTTTTGGACCCTGGGTACCCTATCCCCCAGGGCCTTGCCCATGTTTAAAAAGAAAAAAAATTGACCGGGAAGGGGGCCGCGTGGGCCCCCCTCCTGTGGCCCCGGGGCATGGCCACATAAATGTAATTTTTCTTATGGAGGGGGGCTGCGTGGCCCTCCCTCCTGAGGCCTCTATTGGCCCGGGGACCCCATCCCCCGGGGTCTGGCCATTGTTTTTTTATTTATTTTGAGGAGGGGGGCCGCGTGGCCCTCCTCTTCAGGCCAGTTATGGACCCGGGGACCCCATCCCCCAGGGCCGGCCTGCCCTTTAAAAAAAATGTTTGTAGGGGCTGGCCCTCTGCGTTGGGGCCCGTGGGGGGAGCTCCAATGCCCCCAAGGTCCCTGCCGGCTCCCCGCCTCCTGCGGGAGCCAGCATTGCTTTTCCACATGAGGAGCTGCTGACATGCAGCTCCCTGTGTGGAAAAGCAATGTGGTTTGGATTTTGGAAGAGAGAGCAGGTTTCCCTGCTCTCTCTTCCAAAATACAAAAAAGTTTGCTATGACAGGGCGGGAGCCGCACGGCTCCCCGCTGTCATATCAAACTGCAGTGTCCCGGGGGTGGGCACCCCGGGACACTGCAGGAACCGGCCCTGGGGGGCTGGCAGTTCCCAGGGCCATCACAGGCTCCAGGAGGGGGGCTCCCCCCTCCCAACATCTACACAGCCCCAGGGGTGGTATTCCCTGGAGCTCGGGGTTCATTATGGACCCCCAAATTGGAATAATTAGTGCCCCAGGAGGTGGCGGTCCCTGGGTCTGCGGGGGGCCATGTGCCCCCGCAAATATTTTTTAAAAAGCCCCGGGGTGTGGCGGTCCCCGGGGCTTGGGGGGCCTTGGATGCCCCATAGATTAAAAAAGAAGCCCTGGGTATTGCGGTCCCCCGGGCTGCCGGGGGGCTGTGTGCCCCCCACAACTCAATTATCTTGCCCCAGGGCATTGTAGGGGGGATTGGGGCCCCCCACACTTCTTTTTTTCACTGCCCCCGGGACCTGGCCCACCTGGGGGCTAAATATTAACAAAGCACGGGAGTCAGCGCTTTGTTTTTTTTATTTTCTCGGCAGGATCCGCGGATCTTCCGCGGATTTTGCCAATTTAAAGAAAAAAAATGCTTTTTTTGGCCATGGGGGTCCTTGTGGGTCAGGGTGTTTCTACCCTGCCCCGTTTTCTTGTTTTGCACATTTCTTTTTCTCTTTTCTTGTACCTCAGTTCTACCGAGGCACAAGATGGCTGCCAATACTTCCTGTTTTGGAGTGTTGACAGCCAATTAGAATGCAGCTCGTGGTCGGGAGGGTCTGCGGATCCTCCGCTCCTCTAAATATCCAAACTTTTAATTTGACTTTTCTCAGCATCTGCTAAACGGATTTACACCATAAAAAAAAGGTATTTTTCTGAGCCAAGGGCTACCTTTGTACCAAATTTGGTGTAATTTCGTTCAGCAGTTTCGGCTATGACTGTGTCTAAAGTTTCCTATGGGAAATTGATTTTTTGACACTGTCTTGAATTAAAATCTTGAATTATACATTGCATATCTATGAATTCGAATAATATATGATTTTTCAATATGAATTGTTTTGCTTGATGCACCAATGGCACCCATGAGCCTGACCTGTCGCCCTGTAATGACGTATAAATTACGATGTTATTGTCCGGCGGCCGCCAACACTGACGAAGGCGTACTGCTGAAATGGGTTTGTTTTCATATCTTGTGCCAAATAAATCTGTATTGAGTATTAACCCCCGAGAGTGCTGGTGTATATTTGCTGGAGCGTAGATATATATATCAGGACATGCATAGTAGTCCAGGGGGAGGAGGCGTGTTCATTTCAGCAGCTGTGGACATTGAGAAAGGCCTCACGGCCGAAATGCATTTGTCTGCTGCATTGAGAATAAAGGCTGCTCCCTTGAACGTCCCCATGGTGGCTTCTATTTTCTTTTCGACAAAGGAAGTGTGCCGATATCAATTACCGTGTTGTGCCAGTGACACGGTTTAGAAGCAACCCGCAGCGCAAGTTACATCGGAACCATTGGCAGCGGCAGCTCCGGCTGGTGTGTGATTGTTTTCTGCGGTAGCAGATTTTCCGATGTACACCTGGTGACCCCAGAAGGAAGAGATGCGATGTAGAGGCAATTCCGCCTCTCTTTGGATCGGATGGAGTGCCATTCGGAGCCTCGCAAATACGCAACCTGGGCGTTTAAGGTAGCTGCGGCTTGGGGACTCGAGGGAGTACTATTAACTCTATAATTGATGGAATGGAGGCACGCTCTTCTCTTGGACTCACCTGCCAGTCACACACTTGAATAGGATGTCATCTCTAACCTTTGAATCCCTTTGCTGGAACGTGGTATTCTGGGACATGCAGTCCAGCCATCTGGTGAGAACTGCATGTTGGGCGGCCCACTCCGGCCGGAGTGGGAGGAATTGAGATTAACAGCCAATCAAGACCGAGCAGGACATGCATAGTAGTCCAGGGGGAGGAGGCGTGTTCATTTCAGCAGCTGTGGACATTGAGAAAGGCCTCACGGCCGAAATGCATTTGTCTGCTGCATTGAGAATAAAGGCTGCTCCCTTGAACGTCCCCATGGTGGCTTCTATTTTCTTTTCGACAAAGGAAGTGTGCCGATATATATATATATGTATATATATATATATATATATATATATATATATATATATATATATATTCACTGAAAAAACCATAGGTTATAGACCATATATAGTTAGGAATTAGCATTTACAAAACCTTGAAAATTCACTGAAAAAACCATAGGTTATACACCATATATAGTTAGGAATTAGCATTTAAAAAACCTTATTTTACTCACACAAAACCATTGAAATTCCATATATAGTTAGTTGCACTAACTATATATCGCGCACCCGCAATCCACTGCTGATCATGTCACATATTACATCATTCATGACATGGTCAGTGACATCACTGATGACATCACTGATGACATCTCATTTGACATCAATGACCACATCACTGATGATATCATTCATGTGACAATACAATGCATCTCCTCACGTTTTAATATAACCTCTGTTTCACCCAGTGTTAAATACAGAGTATAATTTTTGAAACCATTGACACACCAATACTAGTTACTACATACGTACTCACTGATTCCTACGTCTACACACACATTCACTCATTCACCCATACAATCATTCATACATACAATCACTCATCTTTACAACACTATCATATGCACTCATACACCTATACAGACACTTACACTCTGCCACTCATCCATGGAGTTACTCACACACCTAGTCAGTCCTGTAAAGAATCAATCACACTTCCATTTTCTTGTCTATACAGTTAAACATAGAGCACCTTACATTTTCAAACATATACTAACACATACTTACTTTCTTATACAATCATTGATACAAGTACACATTGATCTGCACAGAGTCACACACCTCCCAGCCAGCCACACACACACTCAGTCTCCTATACAAATACTTGGACAATCAATCAATAACCCATATAGTTAATCATATAGCTACTGATCAACACATGCAGCAGTTTACAGAACAACAGACATAATGATGCACAAATTAAGACAGTTTAGTCACTAACCCATGCACTCAGTGAGACACATTTAATCACTCACTCATACATTCAGTCATGCACCTACTAAATCCTTCGTCCAGACACTTATACATCTACTCATTCTTCAATATGTAAAACATATTTAAACTTTACAGAAACACACAGTCACTGGATGATGTCATCAGTGATCTCATCAGTGATGTCATTTGAGATGTCATCAGTGATGTCATCAGTGATGTCACTGACCATGTCATGAATGATGTAATATGTGACATGATCAGCAGTGGATTGCGGGTGCGCGATATATAGTTAGTGCAACTAACTATATATGGAATTTCAATGGTTTTGTGTGAGTAAAATAAGGTTTTTTAAATGCTAATTCCTAACTATATATGGTGTATAACCTATGGTTTTTTCAGTGAATTTTCAAGGTTTTGTAAATGCTAATTCCTAACTATATATGGTCTATAACCTATGGTTTTTTCAGTGAATTTCAATGGTTTTTTAATAGCAAATATCATAAGCTGTCGAATGTCAAGTACGTGGTAAGTAAAAACATTTTCGTGTTTATGCACACTGATCTGCTTTGAATGCTGCCCCCCACCCCTCATTTCTATTAGGAGTACTCTCTCTTTGCAGATAGTGAAGGGTAGTTAACGCAGCCCTTTGCCCCCTTTGTAATCCGTCGTGCCTGCTTCTCTCTCCATTTGATTGATTGTTCTCTTTGGTTCATTCTCTATTTACAAACAAGCACAGAGTCGCAATACTCTGTTTAGTCTTTGCAGATAGCGAAAAATCGTGTAAAAAAACAAAAGGAATCGAGCAAAATCAGTAGGCCACTAATGGGATCTCTTTTTGACCTCGCTAAAATAGAAACATTAGGAACAACCTGTTGAAAATAGCAATGCGTATGTACATAAGCGGCGTTCATTTGTGTTCACAGTACCCCTTGTTGATTGTTTCAATCGAGCATTGAATTGTTCGAAGTTAATTCTCTTAAGGATCTTCTCTACCTGCAAACGAGGAAGAATAGGAATATTCTCTCTCCCTTTGCAGATAGTGAAGGGTAGGTAACGCAAGCCTTTAACACGTCGTACCTATTTCATTCCTCATTGATTGATTGATTGTCCGAACATTGACTGTTTGGGAATTAGTTCTTTTTGGAGGTATTCCCTGTTTGCAAATAAACGTAGGAAAATCTTTGCAAGTAGTGAAAGGGTACGTAATGCGGACCTTTCTCCCCCGTTGTAATCTGTCATGCCTATCTACTCCCCACTGATTGATGCACCTTTTTCACCCGGACCATTTACTAGAGATACGTCATCTGGCCCGACCAGAGAGCACCCCTAGTGAAAAGGACATATGCAATAATAACGAAGTGATCACTGTATCCTGTTAACAGAAACTTTACCATGAAACAACCTGGAAAGAAAAAAATAGGAAAACGAAAATCAGTAGGCCACTGATGAACATGAACTTTTATTAAACAACGAACAAAGAAACGATAACATAACGTAATGATAAAACCTATTAATGTCCTAGAAACAAGAAAACGTTAAAATATGCCAGTGGTGAGAGACCAGAAAAACAGTAAGAGAAACCAAATCACCCCTCGCTGTCCCACCGCCTGCCACGCCAAAAAAATCGATAGACTAGGGAAAATGCAAGTCAGTAGAACATCCGCCCCCACTCTGGAAACTTCCAAGGTGGGGCAGGGTTCCGGCTACGCCCAGCCGGGAGCAGCCCATATAAGGCAGGTCCTGCTGCCACGCCTCGGCCAGGAGATCCTAACGTAGGGTGTAGCCGGAGGAGAGGCCGAGGCCAGCGGGACCCGGCCAGGGGATTGCCTTTACAACGCTGAACAGTTGCAGGGGGGGGGGAAATGTCTCCTCGACCCTCCCCTCTCTCTCCCAGTCCGGCCGCGGTGGCCCTTGAGAGTTGCAGGTAGTCCCGCCACATGCTCTTCCGGTCCGGCTACCAACGGTCGGGGGGCCGAGGCCGACGGGATCCGGCTGCAGCCGATAAACCAAGAAACCCGTTCATGGGGCCAGAGCCAGGGGCGTCCGGCCGACATCCACCGGAAGCCCGGCCCGAAGACGGACGGGACACTTCTTTCTTTTATAATGGCTGCGACAACACTGGGGGGGGATGTCTTGCACATGCCTCCGACCCCCCCCCCCCCCTCGTCCTCATCGCCTGGTCCGGCCATAACAAATCTCAAGCGAGACGCCGTGGGGTGCACTGGGAGGGAGAGACGGTGCGAACAGGCCTCTCCCGCCTCCCCAGGTGGAGGCTTCCCAGCTGCACCCTCAGCGCTCCAGGCGCCCGGAAAAGGGTTCTTCCACTGTGGCCATGCTGCAACGTCTCGCCCGGCAGGGTGGAGCCCGTCCGCTCATGTGACCCCGCGATCGCCGGTAGCTGCCGAACTCTCAAAATGGCGGTCGACCTGGCAAGAGCGGGCCCAGCATAAAGAAATGGCCCGGTCACTGGTTGACTCCACCACCGTAGTCCTCCACGACCTTGAAGATTCTAGAGGAGCCGCGGGAGTCTCCGACCCCCGATGGGGAATGACTGCCATGATCGCCCGTGGAGTGACGAAACTGTATCCGCGGGACGTCGGCGCTCCCATGCTGGCGCCAGCCTCACTTTGAATTACTAGAATCCTGCAGACCTCACTTCCGGTGAAAGCACAGTGTGACCCGGTAGGAAAAATTATTGCACCCCCTCCCCTTTTTGACTGATAGTTCAAACCACCGATCCTTTCCTTTGCCCTTTTAACGGAACTTTGGACTGCCTCCCCCTCTTTTACATTTTCTAGAGAAAACAAAACATTAACCACTACATTAGCATAGCAGTTGACACCAGAACTGTTTTCAAATTGAAAACCAACAACATCTTCAACAGAATCCTTTTTGTTTCTGCTGTGACCCTGCTACAGCACAGGCATTGTCCCCAGCAGTAATTCTGCAATGCCGGTAAGAATAGCTGTGGTGCCTACTGGACTCACTCACCCCCGCGGCGCCCCACGCCGTTTTTTCCTGGGCGGCAACTTACTAGACATCACTTTCGTGCCATCTAGATTTCAGCGCGTTCTGCTGCCTTGGAACTATTCGCACAACAGACCGCTACTGACAAGAATATTTCATTATTGGTGCTGTCAATTTCAATAAATCTATTGGATAATTCAAAAGAAATTGCCACGGTCTCTTCGTTGTTTAAATGTTTTTACTGTTTTTGTTTTCTTGTATATATTTATATGTTATTAAAGTTTTATATTCCTACTACTTTGTTGGAGTGCTATATATTTTTAATGTGACACATAATTGTAAAAACTTTGATGTACAAAGAGTCATTCCTGGAATCTTCCGCTTCAGGCTCGGTCCCCTCCCCAATCACAATACAGGATGGTTTTCAGATAGTAGGAACACGTGTGGTGTGACGGATCTCATCGGGTGTGGGCCTTGATCTACTATAACTCCTTTGAAGAGGGGTGATTCTTTACAGCTGGGGCCATAAACTACATCTGCAGGGCTAGCTGATAGCCTGGACAATCGGACACAGAGAAAGAGGAGTGTCAGAGGGTGCGGTAGTGAATAGGGCGAAAGGGAGGTGTCGGGCGGGCACAGAGTGTGATTCTCAGGGAAGAGCAGCGCAGATGGGGGGAGGTTTATTGCCCATGCATAAGACAGAGAGCGGTGGTGACCAGTGCCTAGGGAAGATGCTTGCGTGGGTGAGGAGCCATGCTACGAATCGACAGCGTGCAGAGAGTGGGTCTGGTCAAGACATCTAAAATGGCTGCCGTGCACGACAAAAGTGTGGCATTTCAAAAAAGGCAAGATGGCGCAGACAATGTTTTTCAACACTTCCTCATTTCCTTCGAATCGAACGTTAACAGACGTTGGGGCATATTACCAAAGTTAAGCGATATTTATCGCTAACGATGCTTACCAACCAATTTTTTACCACTAAGCATCGTCAGAAATTATCGAAGATAAACCTTGCTATTATCAAGGTGTATCGCAAATGCGATAATAAACGGCCGCAATGCATGAATATCGCAAAAAACTCAGCGATATTCATGCATTACCGAGCTAATGCTCTTAGCCATGTTATCCACCTCCCATTGGATAACATGGCTAAGAACTGCTCAGGGCAGGTGTTACTTTTTGGAGATATTCGCGCTTAGCGCGAATATCTCCAAAAGTTGGTAATAGGAGATAGATATCTTGCATGTTGTAATGCAAGTTATTGTGGTATATGGAACTCATACCATAATCTCTCAGGAAAGCAGAAACTGATCCTTTTGGGACCGCCTAAAAAGGCCTAGGAGTACTCTACTTTGCCCCCTTTTCACGTTCCGAACTATTTTATTTTACTCTCTTCTGTAATTACACAAAATAGCAGCGATAAGATGCATCGGAGACACACAGTGAGAGAAAGGAGGCCGGAGATGAAGAAGAGATGTCAAATACACATTGGAGATAATATAGTGGCAGAAGGGAAGTAAATATGAGTAAACTTACCATGTAACATAAAAATGTTGCACTCTATACTATAAGTCTCATTTTATACTACAATCACTTCGCTACAACCTCATAAATTAAAAATAAAAATGAATAATGTCTCAAACAATTTTTGATTTCTAAATATAAATTTATTCTTCAGAATTTTCTAAATTTGAAAGAACTAGTAACATGTCCTCATCAGCAATGTCCTCATTAAAAGTCTCCAATGATGATTCTTGTAACTCTATGGTCTCCAAACACTCGATAAATTCGCCATCAAGAGATTGATCAAAAAAATCATTCAAGTCATCTCCTCCTTGTGACAATATTTCATTATTGGTGCTGTCAATTTCAATCAATGTAGTGGAATCATTCAAGTCATCTCCTCGTGACAATATTTCATTATTGGTGCTCTCAATTTCAATCAATGTAGTGGAATCATTCAAGTCATCTCCTCCTTGTGACAATATTTCATTATTCGTGCTGTCCATTTCAATCAATCTAATGGAATCATACAAGTCATCTCCTCCTTGTGACAATATTTCATTATTGGTGCTCTCAATTTCAATCAATGTAGTGGAATCATTCAAGTCATCTCCTTGTGACAATATTTAATTCTTGGTGCTGTCCATTTCAATCAATCTAATGGAATCATACAAGTCATGTCCTCCTTGTGACAATATTTCATTATTGGTGCTCTCAATTTCAATCAATGTAGTGGACAATTCAAAAGAAATTGCCACGGTCTCTTCATTGTGAGCCATTTTATTTTGAAATTGCTTGCTGTAAATTGCAGAAAAAAATAATCACTTTCATTTATCGTTTTTAGTAATACATAATATAAAACTAACTTTATCAAGTATTTAGTATAACAGAAGGACTGCAAATAAATAACAGAAAACATTTTTCAAATTATCTTCAAGTGTACAACATAGTTCCCCTTACAAATTAACAACTCACCTTTTTAAAAGTAGCAGAAGTGTTAGTACTGTGTAAATCAAACACCAGAAATTCACCACCAAAAATTCCTCACAAATGTACCTCAGACAGTAGTATCACAAAATGGCTGTGGTTTCCTCTCATTTGACATATATACATAACCAATTAACTTTCATCACACACAAATACAAAACCAAAGTAACATTTTAATTGGTTCTAAATTTCAACACTTTCAAATGTGTTTTCCCCATGCAATTTTCCATAGGACATTTACATACGTCTACAGCCTGAATGGCTGAACGGAATTACACCAAACTTGACAAAATGGTACATCAAACCTAAGAGGTCAGGAAGGATCTACTATGCCCCCTTATGGTCATTTCCCCCTTCGCTTTGGCCTCCTCTTGTCTCTCAATCCTACCGAGAGACAAGATGGCGGCCGCTACGGACTGTTTGGAATGTTGACAGACGCCGGAGAACCAATCAGCTTCGCAAAGCTCCGTAACGCGAAAAGTACGCGAAGCGGAGCGCTGTTACAGATATATATCTTTTTTTGAACGTTAATTTCTCAAAATCCACTGGAGCACATATATTGAGACCTAGCAAAGGCACATCGGGCTACCAGTCCCTAATATTTTGCCAAGTTTCGTGCAAATCCATTCAGCCGTTCGATTATTATTATTATTTTTTTTTTTTGCCCCGCGGAGCCCTTTTAAAACCTCCACATCAAACGTAGGGGGTCAGCGAGGATCTACTATTCCCCCTTATGGTCATTTGTAAGGGTGGGCGTCCGAATCGGCTACGCCCACGGAGTAGGCGTAGTGTTGCCTTCTACGCATTTTGCGTAGACAGCGTAGCCGGCAACACTACGCCCACTCCGTGAGCGTAGCCGAGTCGGCCGCCACCCGCCTCCCTCCCGCCCTCCACTAGATACTTTATTTAAACATTTGCACGGATAAAAACAAGTTAAAAGCACTTACCTTGTCCGGGGCTCGTCCGGGTCTTCATCTTTGAATAGCGTCCTTTGCCTGGATACCAATGCGCATGCGCGGCCGCCCGCGCATGCGCATTGGTATCCAGGCAAAGGACGCTATTCAAAGATGAAGACCCGGACGAGCCCCGGACAAGGTAAGTGCTTTTAACTTGTTTTAATCCGTGTAAATGCTTAAATAAAGTATGTAGGGGAGAGCGGGAGGGAGGTGCGTAGTGGGGCTACGCGGAGTGCGGGAGTGGGCGTAGCTTCTCGCCCTCTCCGCGTAGCTCCGCGGAGCCCCACTACGCCCCACTACGCCCAGGGTTAGTCATTTGCCCCTTCGCTTTGGCCTCCTCTTGTCTCTCGATCCTACCGAGAGACAAGATGGCGGCCGCTACGGACTGTTTGGAATGTTGACAGACGCCGGAGAACCAATCAGCTTCGCTTCACAAAGCTCCGTTGCGCGAAAAGTACGCGTCCTGGAGCGCTGCCCGGTCCGCTGTTACAGATATATATCTTTTTTTAAACGTTAATTTCTCAAAATCCACTGTAGCACATATATTGAGACCTACAAAAGGCACATCGGGCTACCAGTCCCTACAATTTTGCCAAGTTTCGTGCAAATCCATTCACCCGTTCGGGCTAAAAGTGAGGCCAACCGCCCTATGGAAAACTCAATGTTAAAAACACGTTTTGGGACCCCCCTTTTTTCTCAGCCCCCCCTTGACGAACCCCCCCCAAATTTTCAAGGGCTGCTCAGAAACAAAATGTTCCATTTTCCTGAAAGTTTCAGCCAATTCCGTCCACAAACGCCAAAGTTATTAGACATAGAATTTTCAAAAAACCCATAGAGAAAAAATCCTAACTATATATACCTACTGGCGACCGCCAGTAGGTAATATATATATATATATACATATATATATATATATATATATATATATCTACGCTCCAGCAAATATACACCAGCACTCTCGGGGGTTAATACTCAATACAGATTTATTTGGCACAAGATATGAAAACAAACCCATTTCAGCAGTACGCCTTCGTCAGTGTTGGCCACTTGGTCACTCGTGATCAAGGGACTAGGTCCTGAAATGCGCCGAGTTGCAGATACTTTGCTAATAAAAAATACTGCTTAAGAAGCATTTGGACGTCCGTGGTTGCTGTTTTCCTTTGGAGATTTTCAGCGATTGTAGTTATATATATATATATATATATATATATCCAAAACGCTGATTCAGTCAACAATAATCAAGAATGCTGGAGCTCAGTATTTTCTTGCAGCGTGAGATTTATTTTAGAACATGCAAACAAGGAACATGCCCGACGCGTTTCGGTGTAGAACATCTTGGTCACGGGTAAACGAGCTGTTTGTCACAATGTTATACATATAGTGCAAATAATGATAAGTGAAATAGGACTACCAGTCACTACACTCATTTCATGGCGGCCATTTTGTAACGGTGTTTGGCACAATGTTAATGGCAAAAGGCACAGTGTAAGTACACAATATATTCAAACATAGAAAAACATAATGTTGTGTCATCATTCTATATTTGTAAACTCACTTCTGAAATTATACAAATCTCGCGGAATGGTATCGCGCAAACCATAATGCCCCAGTGGGCATTCTATTAATGGCATAAATATGATTTAACTGAAAATCTTGTTATTGTCAAATGCCATATTCAATAAAGGTAATAACACTATTGCCCAAGTGGGCATATATTTATCACAAAAGTTGTTCCCTATGATATACATCTTTTGTTAAAACATTCATAGCCAATGTCCAATAATTATAAGTGCCCATTTCTCCACCTGAGCTGCTGACAATTGGGTCTCCTATAAAGTTATAAAAAATGCAATTAATATATTTAAAAAGTTAAAAACAAACATAGCTTCAATTGTTCATGTATGTGCATAGCAGGATCCAATGATTACAGAGGCAGTAAATTAGAACATGATAAACATTCCGACATTATCATCACATTATCCCAAATGTACCCACAATTCCTCATCCTTATTCAGACCTTTAGGGTGTACTGTATCATATTTAATGATAATTCTCGATTCTAGGCGTCTTAGCTCTTTTACACGGTTTCCCCCTCGTTCTGACTTGGAAACTCTAGCTAAAGCACAGTATTGCAATAAATTTACATTTTTCCCATGTGCTTCTTTGAAATGACGCGCTACAGGGTACAGCCTGTCCTCATTGACATTTGCACTGGCATGTTCCAATATCCTGTTTTTAACTGGTTTTATAGTACTACCTATATATACCAGCGGGCATGGGCACCTCAATGCATAGACACAATGGTCTGATTTACATGTGAGGTGTTGGGTAATGATGAATGCATTCTGATTTTCCGATAAAATCATCTCCTTACATTTGGGACTGGTTTTACAAGCTTTACACGATTTGCATGGATAGAAACCCTGGACATAGTCGGGGACTTTTTCTTCGGCTAACACATTGCTACTCAACATATGAGAAAGTGCTTCACATTTTCTATAGGTAATCTTTGGCTGTGCTCCAACTAATTGTCCTAAAGTTGGATCAGTATTTAACACATGCCAATGTTTTTTTAGACAATTCCGTAATTCCCATGACTGATTACAGTATGAGGTGATGAACCTTATTGGCTCCTCTTCCTTTGTCAATGCGAATTTACTTAGTAAAGTAGATTTTCTATCAATCGTCAGGACCTTGCAACAGGCTTGGTTGACAGTACTTAGGGAATAACCCCTTTCCAAAAATTGGTCCTTCATAGTTATCATTTCGCTCTGAAATAACTCATCCGACCTACAATTTCTTTTCGCTCTTAAAAGCTTGCCAAAAGGTATACTTTGGATTAAGTTCTGTGCATGGCAACTTTTAGCATGAAGAATGCTATTTCCAGCAGTCGATTTTCGAAATAACCTGCTGCTAAGCTTGTCATTCTGAACATTAATTTCTACATCCAGAAATTCAATTTTTTCATGATGCATGCTGCTGGTGAATTTCAAATTGTATTTATTGATGTTTAATTCATTAACAAAGGTACTAGCCTCTTCCTCTGTCCCTTTCCAGATACAAAACACGTCGTCTATATACCTCACCCAGAGGATGACATTATGGAACTGGCCACCTGCTCCTCCCACCAGCCTAGGTAAAGACCCGCGTAGCTGGGGGCGAAGCAGGTTGCCATCGCCGTCCCCTGGGTTTGGAAATAGACAACATGAATGAAAAGGAAGTCATTATTGCCCAAACAGGTTTTCATCATAGATAAAAGCATCTCATTATGTTGCAAATATTGCAAATCTCTTTGCTTCAGAAAATAATTGGATGCTTCAATGCCTAACGTGTGTGGAATACACGTGTAAAGGCTATTGACATCCAGTGTCATTAATAGCCAACCGTTCATCCATTGAACCTGATCAATTACATCAAAAAAATCCCTGGTATCTTGTATGTACGATGGTAAAGAATGTACAAAGGGACGTAAAAAATAATCAATATATTTTGATGTATTTTCATACATACTGCCAATACAAGAGACTATTGGGCGACCTGGAGGTATTTTGTCATTTTTGTGGATCTTTGGTAGAAGATACATCACAGGTAGTTTTGGGTAATCACAGCATAGAAATGTATATTCATCATCTGATAGTAATTTGTCCTTTATCCATATATATATATACACAAATAAAATCCAGTCCTTATTGCTGCCAGCCGGTCAGCGCACAGAAAACAGTATACGGACACCAATATTCTCGTGGAAATTCAGGTCTTGTTTATTCCAGCAGTTTATACACGTTTCGGTTACTTCCGTAACCTTGCTCACATACAGAAACACCGTCCACAAATTATTTAAATACCCATGGTGCATGGTGAAAGAAAGGTGGTCAAACTCTATGGCAGTTTCTTGGTCACATGGTGTCAGTAGACATGGAAAACATAATATATCACAAGCGCTTTCTTTAACCTTTGTTTACAAATTCATTCATTAATCAATTTTAAAGTATTTTATATCTTTGTTTGCACAAATTCATATGTTTCATGTATTAATACAGTGAAGGTAAAAGATGTTAAACATTTCAATGTTAGTTGTTTAGATTGTTAATCCATACTAATATTATAAAGAGAGAGCCCAAACCTTTGAGGCGGGTAATCTCAGTAACCACAGCACCAATCACAACACCCAATACAGCATTGGAAAGGGAAGTTGCAGCAGAAGGACATAGGCTATGCAGACGGATAAAAAAATGTATAAAAAACATTGCAAAAAATCCATACAATACTATCCATACTAATATTATAAAGAGAGAGCCCAAACCTTTGAGGCGGATAATCTCAGTAATCACAGCACCAATCACAACACCCAATACAGCGTTGGAAAGGGCAGTTGCAGCAGAAGGACATAGGCTATGCAGACGGCCACCATATACATTTAAAAGGTAAAAGAACCGTGCCAGCAAAGTAGTCCCTCGTGGGGGTGTCTGCGTTCTGCTGTGGGCGTGTGCTGGTTGCGTAACAAACGCTGGGGGCGTGTGGTACGTTCCACCCTTCATGCCATGTGAGTCGTAATTGCGCCACATCAAGGGGCACGCTGGGGGCGTGACACGCTGCGGCCGTGACAAACGCTGTGGTCGTGTGTCCGCGCTGTGGGCGTGTGTACACCCTTCATGCCCTGTGAAGCACCAATTACGCAATTGCGCCACATCAAGAGGCACTCTGGGGGCGTGACAAATGCTGGGGGCGTGTGCTACATTCTGCACTTCATGCCATCTGTGTCGTACATTAATCAGATCGTCTGCTGTGGCCGTGTCCTGGGGGCGTCACAAAGGCGTTCACCTCGAAGCGTGGTAAGTAACCATTCGCAAGACTCCCTTGGGGGACTTGTCTCACACATACTGGGGGTGCCGAATGCAGTGTGTGCCTTGGCCTGGGTGCATCTGAAAGGGCCGAACGCAGTGTGTTGCTTGGCCTGGGTGCGTCTAAAAAGCACTTGGGCCGAAGAGCGTTGGTGTGGGTCATAAAAAATTAAGAACAGCGGGAAACAATCATTCAAGACTCACACAATTCTAATTGTTAGACGGTCTCCCCTGGCCCTCAAGCGGGGGCACATGCGACTGAGCGTGTCCGCGGGGACAATTACTGCAGCCTCTCATGCGCGCTGTTACTGAACTATCACATTAAACCAAATTACACGCGCCTGCTAACATCAGCCAGAGCTGTAGCCGGGCCCAGACGGCGGATCACTACACTAATTACATGTGCCTGCTAACATGAACCAGGGGTGCAGCTGGGCCTCAAGCGGGGGGACACGCGCCTGCTAACATGAACCAGGGCTGCAGCTGGGTTTCAAGCGGGGGAACACGCTAATGACCGTATCTGAATACACACATTACACACATTCTATTTCATACCCGGACAACGTCGGGACGGGTTGGTAGTATACATATATATATATGTATATATTACCTACTGGCGGTCGCCAGTAGGTATATATAGTTAGGATTTTTTCTCTATGGGTTTTTTGAAAATTCTATGTCTAATAACTTTGGCGTTTGTGGACGGAATTGGCTGAAATTTTCAGGAAAATGGCACATTTTGTTTCTGAGCAGCCCCTGAAAATTGGGGGGGGGTTCGTCCAGGGGGGGTCGAGAAAAAAGGGGGGTCCCAAAACGTGTTTTTAACATTGAGTTTTCCATAGGGCGGTTGGCCTCACTTTTAGCCCGAACGGCTGAATGGATTTGCACGAAACTTGGCAAAATTGTAGAGACTGGTAGCCCGATGTGCCTTTTGTAGGTCTCAATATATGTGCTCCAGTGGATTTTGAGAAATTAACGTTTAAAAAAAGATATATATCTGTAACAGCGGACCGGGCAGCGCTCCAGTTCGCGTACTTTTCGCGCAACGGAGCTTTGTGAAGCGAAGCTGATTGGTTCTCCGGCGTCTGTAAACATTCCAAACAGTCCGTAGCGGCCGCCATCTTGTCTCTCGGTAGGATCGAGAGACAAGCGGAGGCCAAACCGAAGGGGCAAATGACCATAAGGGGGCATAGTAGATCCTCCCTGACCGTTTAGGTTTGATGTGGAGGTTTTAAAAGGGCCCCGCGGGGCAAAAAAAAAATAATAATAATAATCGAACAGCTGAATGGATTTGCACGAAACTTGGCAAAATTGTAGGGACTGGTAGCCCGATGTGCCTTTGATAGATCTCAATATATGTGCTCCAGTGGATTTTGAGAAATTAACGTTCAAAAAAAGATATATATCTGTAACAGCGCACCGCTTCGCGTACTTTTCGCGTTACGGAGCTTTGCGAAGCGAAGCTGATTGGCTCTCCGGTGTCTGTAAACATTCCAAACAGTCCGTAGCGGCCGCCATCTTGTCTCTCGGTAGGATCGAGAGACAAGAGGAGGCCAAAGCGAAGGGGCAAATGACCATAAGGGGGCATAGTAGATCCTCGCTGACCCCCTAGGTTTGATGTGGAGGTTTTAAAAGGGCCCCGCGGGGCAAAAAAAAATAATAATAATAATAATCGAACGGCTGAATGGATTTGCACGAAACTTGGTAAAATATTAGGGACTGGTAGCCCGATGTGCCTTTGCTAGGTCTCAATATATGTGCTTCAGTGCATTTTGAGAAATTAACGTTCAAAAACAAGATATATATCTGTAACAGCGCTCCGCTTCGCGGAGATAAAATTATATCTGTATTACCTAGCTGTTGCTAACACCAGTTAGCGACGGCTAGTAGGAGATAGCGACCATCTTGGGCCCCACTTTGCATGTGAGTGATATTTATCACTAATGACATGCAAAGTGGGCATGCCAAGATGTTAGCGACTGGAAACAGTCGCTAACATCGCTATCTCCTATTATCAACTTTTGGAAATATTCGAGATAAGCGCGAATATCTCCAAAAAGTAACAGCTGCCCTGAGCAGTTCTTAGCCATGTTATCCAATGGGAGGTGGATAACATGGCTAAGAGCATTAGCTCGGTAATGCATGAATATCGCTGAGTTTTCAGCGATATTAATGCATTGCGGTCGTTTTTTATCGTATTTGCGATAAACCTTGATAATAGCAAGGTTTATCTGCGATAATTTCTGACGGTAAAAAAATCGTTGCTAAGCATCGTTAGGGATAAATATCGCTTAACTTTGGTAATATGCCCCAACGTCTGTTAACGTTCGATTCGAAGGAAATCAGGAAGTGTTGAAAAACATTGTCTGCGCCATCTTGTCTTTTTTCAAATGCCACACTTTTGTCGTGCACGGCAGCCATTTTAGATGCCTTGACCAGACCCACTCTGTGCACGCTGTCGATCCTTAGCATGGCTCCCCACCCTCGCAAGCATCTCCCCCAGGCAGTGGTCACCCCCGCTCTCTGTCTTATGCATGGGTAATAAACCTCCCCCCATCTGCGCTGCTCTTCCCTGAGAATCACACCCTGTGCCTGCCCGACACCTCCCTTTCGCCCTATTCACTACCGCACCCTCTGACACTCCTTTTCCTCTGTGTCCGATTGTCCAGGCTGGTCCTAGGGTATCAGCTAGCCCTGCAGAAGTAGTTTATGGCCACAGCTGTAAAGAATCACCCCTCTTCAAAGGAGTTATAGTAGATCAAGGCCCACACTCGATGAGATCCGTCACAGCAGAAGCGTTGCTATTATCTGAAAACCATCCTGTATTGTGATTGGGGAGGGGACCGAGCCTGAAGCGGAAGATTCCAGGGATGACTCTTTGTACATCAAAGTTTTTACAATTATGTGTCACATTAAAAATATATAGCACTCCGACAAAGTAGTAAGATTATAAAACTTTAATAATTTATAAATATATACAAGAAAACAAAAATAGTAATAACATATAAACATTTTTAGGGAAAAACAACGAAGTAGCGGTCGGCTGTGCGAATAGTCCCAACGCAGCACAACGTCCAGATTTCCGGCGTGGGGCGTCGCGGGGGGTGGGTCATCAGTAGCAAACTGTTGTGCGAATAGTTCCAAGGCAGCAGAACGCGCTGAAATCTAGATGACACGAAAGTGATGTCTAGTAAGTTGCCACCCAGCAAATAACGGCGTGGGGCGTCGCGGGGGGTGGGTCATCAGTAGCAAACTGTTGTGCGAATAGTTCCAAGGCAGCAGAACGATGGCACCAAGGTGATGTCCAGTAAGTTGCCGCACTGGTTTTGGTATCCTACAATGCTGCTCCGAATAACGGCGTGGGGCGCCCCGGGGGAGGCGGCGTGAACGGGCCTCTCCAGGTGGAGTGTCATCTGTTGTAGTGGGGCGCCCCTTTACCGTTTCAGTTGCCATTCCGTCCGTTTTTGGTCCACTGTGTCAAAAGCCGCAATTCAGCTGAGTTGCGCCCACTCTTGCGGTGCAGCGATAGGCGGCTGTCACAGGACTCTCAAAATGGCGGCAGGCTCTTTCCTTTTTGGGCCTGGTCCACTGAAATGGCCCTGGGACACCTTGGAAATCGGACGCTTGTCTGCTAGGTCTTGGACCCCATTCTCGAAAGCGTCCCCTCCGCCTTGAGAATTCATCAAAAGTTTTGGGGGCCCCGACTCCTGCAGGCTTCTGGTGGGGAGCGGCTGCCATGATTGCTCGCGGAATGACCACGACGGAGCTACGAGATGGTGGTGCTCTCATGCTGACGCCAGCTTCAGTCTGAAACATCCAGAAACAAGGTGGGGCTTTCATCGTTTGGGAAAAAAAAAAGTTTTCATCCAATGAAAAGTGTTGTTTTTAGGTCATATGATCAAGCCTTCCATCATTAGGAAACCAAAAGTAAAATGAACCAATGAAAAGTTTTATAAACAAGTCACATGACCTGTTATGCGGCATAGGGTATAAAATGCGGAGAAAATACGTTGGCACGTGAGGCGGCGTCAGTAGCGGACCGATGTGCGAATAGGCCGAAGGCAACACAACGCGCCAAGATCCGGATGGCACCGAGGTGGTGTCCAGCAAGTTGCAGCACTGGTGTGGCCATCCTACAATGCTGAAAGTCGGCGTGGGGCGCCCCGTTGGCCTGTGAGTTTGCGTCAGTAGCGGACCGATGTGCGAATAGGCCGAAGGCAGCACAACGCGCCAAGATCCGGATGGCACCGAGGTGGTGTCTAGTAAGTTGCCGCACTGGTGTGGCCATCCTACAATGCTGAAAGTCGGCGTGGGGCGCCCCGTTGGCCTGTGAGATGGCGTCAGTAGCGGACCGATGTGTGAATGGGGCCGAAGGCAGCGCAACAATATTTTCGGAATAGAAGACACCACTAGGCGCTGAGATGCCAAGATCCGGATGGCACCGAGGTGGTGTGTAGCAAGTTGCCGCACTGGTGTGGCCATCCTACAATGCTGAAAGTCGGCGTGGGGCGCCCCGTTGGCCTGTGAGTTTGCGTCAGTAGCGGACCGATGTGCGAATAGGCCGAAGGCAGCACAACGCGCCAAGATCCGGATGGCACCGAGGTGGTGTCTAGTAAGTTGTCGCACTTCTGTGGCCATCCTACAATGTTGAAAGTCGGCGTGGGGCGCCCCGTTGGCCTGTGAGATGGCGTCAGTAGCGGACCGAAGTGCGAATGGGGCCAAAGGCAGCGCAACAATATTTTCTGATTTGAAGACACCACAAGGCGCTGAGATGCCAAGATCCGGATGGCACCGAGGTGGTGTCTAGCAAGTTGTGGCACTGGTGTGGCCATCGTACAATGGTAAAAGTCGGCGTGGGGCGCCCTGTTGGCCTGTGAGATGGTGTCAGTAGCGGACTGATGTGCGAATGGGGCCAAAGGCAGCGCAACAATATTTTCTGACTGACACCACAAGGCGCTGAGATGCCAAGATCCGGATGGCACCGAGGTGATGTCTAAGTTGCGGACTGATGTGCGAATGGGGCCAAAGGCAGCGTAACAATATTTTCTGTATGGAAGATACCACTAGGCGTTGAGATGCCAAGATTCGGATGGCACCGAGGTGATGTCTAGCAAGTTGCTGTACTGGTGTGGTCATCCTACAATGCTGAAACTCGGCGTGGGTGACCCATTAGCCTGTGAGATGGCGTCAGTAGCGGACCGATGTGCGAATGGGGCCAAAGGCAGCGCAACAATATTTTCTGACTGACACCACAAGGCGCTGAGATGCCAAGATCCGGATGGCACCGAGGTGATGTCTAAGTTGCGGACTGATGTGCGAATGGGGCCAAAGGCAGCGTAACAATATTTTCTGTATGGAAGATACCACTAGGCGTTGAGATGCCAAGATTCGGATGGCACCGAGGTGATGTCTAGCAAGTTGCTGTACTGGTGTGGTCATCCTACAATGCTGAAACTCGGCGTGGGTCGCCCCATTAGCCTGTGAGATGGCGTCAGTAGCGGACCGATGTGCGAATAGGCCGAAGGCAGCACAACGCGCCAAGATCCGGATGTCACCGTGGTGGTTTCATAGTTGAGAGGCACTTCATCTGCAGTGGGGCGCCGAGATCCGGATGGCACCGAGGTGATGTCTAGCAAGTTGCTGTACTGGTGTGGTCATCCTACAATGCTGAAAGTCGGCGTGGGGCGCCCCATTAGCCTGTGAGATGGCGTCAGTAGCGGACTGATGTGCGAATGGGGCCAAAGGCAGCGCAACAATATTTTCTGAAGAGAAGACACCAAAAGGCGCTGACATTCCAAGATCCGGATGGCACCGAGGTGGTGTCTAGCAAGCTATGCAGTTGAGTTGTGTGCGCACTTGCGGCGAATAGGTCGAAGGCAGCATAACAATGTTTTCTGAATAGAAGACACCACAAGGCGTTGAGATTTGGTTACCACCGAGGTGATGTCTAGCAAGTTGCCGCACTGGTGTGGCCATCCTACAATACTGCTCCGAATAACGGCGTGGGGTGCCCGAAGGGGGAGGGGGGGAGGCGGCGTGAATGGGCCTTCCTAGGTGGAGGCTCGTCTTCTGTAGTGGGGCGCCCCTTTACCGTTTCAGTTGCCATTCAGCTGAGTTTTGGCTGCTCTTGATGCTACAGCGACAGGCGGCTGCAAGAGGACTCTCAAAATGGCGGCCTGTTCTTTGGATTTGGGCCTGGTCCACTAAAATGGCCCTGGGACACCTTAGAACTCGGACGCTCGATTTTTTTTTTCCTTTCCTGTACATGCAAAAAAAGGTAAATGCCCGGTACGTTACACGCTTCATCTGCCACGATGAACTCTCCAGAGGAACCGAAAAAATATATAGTTGTGGTAACTATACCATGCATCGTCATATGGAGAGGTGGCACCAATTAATTATAGTGCTGCATAAAAGAGAGATTTGGAGGAGAACCCCTGACCTGCTAGTACATTCATCAAAGAAGTGGCACTGAGAGCTTCAGAGGCAAGGGAAACGGTCCCAAATATTTAGAAGAACTTTGGAAAGATTAAAATGACATGTTTAGATTGTGGCAAATTAATTTCATGTGGACAGATGAGTGTTACTCTAATAAATACAGCATATGAACATCATCATAGTCGATGGTTGGTAGAGACATTTTGACTATATCCTGGACCTGCCCGTCCTCGCCCAAAATGGCGCCGGAATAAATGGGACTCGTAACTCCTTGTTGTGTACTGGTTGCAGAACCTTGAAATCACGAGATACGTATGCAGTTTTGAAGCACATGGCGGGCGGGGACGAGAATTGATTGAATATTTCGACATCCCTATTGATATTAAGTTCTGATGTGTTATTGATTACTGTACTGTTGAAAGTTCGAATTAATGTCACCCATGGTACTTGCCCGCAAATGTATATCTAGATAATTTTATTGTAACTGGCCCTGTCGTATTTTAATTATAAAATGTACGTCCCCTGATTCCGTAACTGTTAGACACCTTAGTTCTTGCAACCTAATGGCCCGCCCGTTACGTTCCTCTACAGTGTAAATGTCTATTCATCATATACGATTACAGTTTGCTCCGTGGCAGGCCCACGTGGTTATAGGCTGGTATTTGTATAATGAAATTTTCACAATAAAGGTTTTTAAAAGAAAACATGGTAGTAGTATATACATTGGTAAAGTTTTTAATAATAGTCACTGTTTTAGAATCATTAAAAGGCAAGTGAAATAAAGCAGACCAATTACATGAAGGGTAAAAGGTATAATACGAAGGAACGCAGTAAAGATAAATGGTCAAGGGCTGTTGTGTTTTCTATTCCTGCAACATAAAGTGATCGATAAGAATCTCATATTCAGGCGTATCGGCGACTAAGACAGCAGGTCGACCCTCTTTTGCTCAACGGCTCCGTCATGGGACGAAGAAACGCTCTTTTTCTCGAAAAAAGAATATATTTTACTTAAAGGACAGTTGTAAAATTTCCGGGAAAGTACATTAGCCTGGAACATTATAACATATATTTAAGAAAAAATAATGTTCGGAAGTAATGAAAAGCGTAATTTTTAGGTCATATGACCAAGCCTTTCATCATTACAATAAGAAAAGTAAAATGAACCAATGAAAAGTTTTATTAACAAGTCACATGACTTTTTATGCTTACGTTACGCGCTGCGCGCCCCGGATGACTTCCGGATGCGCTAACGCGGCGCGTCATATGACGCATTACGCGACAACGCAGGTCCAGAATATAGTCAAAATGTCTCCACCAACCAGCGGTCGGAACACAACCCCTTTCAGCAGGCTAAATAGTTCTGTTAAATGACAACAGAAGGGACAGGCAACAAGAACCATCAGTCAAAGAGGGGAGGGCTAGTTCTTCTCTACCGGGTTACATTGGGGCGCTACCGGAACTGATCGAATTGGTAGTCTACAGTGTTTCTGGATGTTTCAGACTGAAGCTGGGGTTAGCATGAGAGCAGCACCATTTCGTAGCTCCGTCGTGGCCATTCCGCAACCAATCATGGCAGCCGCTCTTTATCGTTATTTTGGGCGGGGTGGGTGGCGGAGCCGAGCTGTTTTGCAGCCATCATTGTGTGGAGTTCAGTTCATCTCACTAGTTTTGTATTTGTCATGAGGGGTTGTTCCTAATGTTTCTATTTTAGCGAGGTCAAAAAGAGATCCCATTAGTGGCCTACTGATTTTGCTCGATTCCTTTTCTTTTTTTTTACACGATTTTTCGTTATCTGCAAAGAATAAACAGAGTATTGCGACTCTGTGTTTGTTTGTAAATAGAGAATGAACCAAAGAGAACTAATTCTAAAACAGTAAATACTTGGATAACAATCAATCAAATGGAGAGAGAAGCAGGCACGACGGATTACAACGGGGGCAAAGGCCTGCGTTAACTACCTTTCACTATCTGCAAAGAGAGAGTACTCCTAATAGAAATGAGGGGGGGGGGCACCATTCAAAGCAGATCAGTGTGCATAAACACGAAAATGTTTTCACTTACCACGTACTTGACATTCGACAGCTTATGATATTTGCTATTAAAAAACCATTGAAATTCACTGAAAAAACCATAGGTTATAGACCATATATAGTTAGGAATTAGCATTTACAAAACCTTGAAAATTCACTGAAAAAACCATAGGTTATAGACCATATATAGTTAGGAATTAGCATTTAAAAAACCTTATTTTACTCACACAAAACCATTGAAATTCCATATATAGTTAGTTGCACTAACTATATATCGCGCACCCGCAATCCACTGCTGATCATGTCACATATTACATCATTCATGACATGGTCAGTGACATCACTGATGACATCACTGATGACATCTCAAATGACATCACTGATGACATCACTGATGACATCTCAAATGACATCACTGATGACATCACTGATGACATCTCAAATGACATCACTGATGACATCACTGATGACATCTCATTTGACATTACTGATCACATCACTGATGACATCATTCATGTGATAATACGATGAACCTCTTCAGACTCTAATATAACCTTAGATACACTCAGTGTAAACAGACACTCATAGACTGTCACTCATCCATGGAGTTACTCAGACACTTAGTCAGTCATGCAAAGAATCAATCACACCTCCATTTCCTCAACTATACAGTTATACACACCTTACTTATTCAAACATATACTAAAACATATTTACTCACTTATACAATCCTGGATACAAGTTCACAATGATCCATACAGCCACTCACACATTCACTGGCTCTTATGCACAGTTATTTATATATGTCAACTCTCACATGTACTGTGTTTTACATATGTACTTACTTTGACATGTAGCACTGAGATATCCATTCACTCACCAATACACTCATGCACACAGTCAACCGCCCATACAGCTGTTTCCACATGCACTTTTGAACCCATACATCTAGTCAATCAACTGCTCACACATCTATGCAGAGAGTCATACACCTCCCAGCCACCCACACACACACTCAGTCTCCCATACAAATGCTTGGGCAACCAATCAATAACCCATACAGTTAATCATATAGCTAATGATCAACACATGCAGCAGTTTACAGAACAACAGACATAATGATGCACAAATTAAGACAGTTTAGTCACTAACCCATGCACTCAGTGAGACACATTTAATCAGTCACTCATACAGTCAGCCATGCCCCTACTAAATCCTTCATCAAGACACTTATACATCCACTCATTGTTCAATATGTAAGACATATTTTAACTTTACAGAATTATACAGTCACTGGATGTAGTCATCAGTGATGTCATTTGAGATGTCATCAGTGATGTCATCAGTGATGTCATTTGAGATGTCATCAGTGATGTCATCAGTGATGTCACTGACCATGTCATGAATGATGTAATATGTGACATGATCAGCAGTGGATTGCGGGTGCGCGATATATAGTTAGTGCAACTAACTATATATGGAATTTCAATGGTTTTGTGTGAGTAAAATAAGGTTTTTTAAATGCTAATTCCTAACTATATATGGTCTATAACCTATGGTTTTTTCAGTGAATTTTCAAGGTTTTGTAAATGCTAATTCCTAACTATATATGGTCTATAACCTATGTTTTTTTCAGTGAATATATATATATATAGAATTCCACAATCCTGTAGTGAAAAAAGCCAGGCACGGCTCCGACACAAAACCAGGTACAGACCACAACGAGAGTTTCGTAATTCAAGTGAAGTGCTTTATTCCATCGATGGGAACGGCAACATGACGCGGACTTGATCACATGACAAATCCCAGAGATCACAGTGGTTATATACTGGTAGTTCCCACAATTGACTCCTCCCACAAAAACAAGGACATAGTAAAAATACTATTTTTGTACAGTTCGCTAGCTAAAATGTAAATCTTTTAAATTAATTTAAAAGAAACATGATTATAAATTCATAACATCACTGTTAGAGAAAATTATCGGTAATGGAACAAAAGTCTTAATTAAAAAACCTTAATATTTCCAAAACAGCCTCTATCTGTACAATGATGATGATTGATTAATGGAAATACAGGGCAAGTGCCCAAAATCATAGCTAGCAAAAAGTAAATCCACATTCATAAATACTTCTTGTCTCAGGAGGTCAAATGGACATAATCCAGTAATAAAACTTGTTAAAAACCACTAAGATAATAAAAAAGTGCAAAAATAGTGCAACAATAAAAACCCCTAAAAGTGGGTCAGAGCATGATAATATAAGACCATTTCAAATTATAAACATCTAAACCAATTCATAAGTGAAAAGTGCAAAGTGCAATAAAGTGCAGAAAACCGGCTGATATGTCAAATTGTAAGAAAATTGCATATATTAAAAACATGTGCAAAATTTCATCAGAAAGGTTATTATCAACAATTGTATAACATCATACAACATACATAGGGATACTCTATAAAAAAGGCCCAATCATTTAGAATTAAATTGGCATTAAATCATCCTCAACACAATATAAAAACAGCCAAAACCATAAATATTGGTAAAACCATTAAGATATTGTGCAAATAATGAAAAAAAGGCCAAAATATTTACAGAAAATTGTAAAGATCTTCTCCCATGTTCAATCCGTTAGGAATCTTAGTATTGAGGAGGACAATATAGTGGCTTTCCAATTGTCTTAATTTCTTCTCTCTATCACCCCCTCTTTTTGATAGAGGGACAGCATCAATCACAAAATATTGTAAGTCATGTAAGTTGTTTTTATGGACTAATTTGAAATGACGTGCCACAGGGTAATTGGGGTCAGAATTGACTATGGCCCGAAGATGTTGTAAAATGCGGTTGAACACTTGTAATTTAGTGCTACCAACATATAGTAGCTCACATGTGCACTATAAAACATAAACCGCATGGTCAGTTTTGCAGGTGTAAGGACTGTTAATTTTAAAAACAGTGTTAGTGAGTCCATCAGAATATTTGTTGGTATTAACTCCAAATTTACAGGCCCTGAAAGAGCTGCATTTACGGAACCCAGTTCTATTGGATAGCCAATCAGTTTTAATACTATCTCTGGACTAGTTTTTACCAGGGCATCCCTCATAGATGGTGCTCTGCGAAAAATAATACCCGGCCGGTCCTCTAAAAGGGGAGCCAATGTAATGTCTGTTTTTAAAATACGCCAATTAGATTTTAATATTTGTCTGATCTTCCTTTCTTGATTGTTAAAAGTGGTGATTAACCGAATAGTAGATTTAACAATTTCAGTAGGCACTGACTCGGGTATCTCAATATCGGTGACCCCAGAATCAACAATAGAGTCAGTCTGATGCGACATCACCTTTCTAAGGGAATTAGTGAGTGCATTTTTATCATATCCCCTACGTAAATCTCTGAAAGGAACCATCAAGACATATTGCAAGATCAATCTCATTATTGCATATACACCTAATTCTTAAAAATTCCCCATAGGGAATACTCTTTATAAGATGGCGAGGATGATTGCTCTCGGCATGTAAAATAGAGTTTCCAGCTCTAATCTTTCTGTGCATCCTAGTCATGATGTTGTTGTCCTTAATGTAGACCTCTACATCTAATAAATCTACAATCACATTATTTATGGTAGATGTGAATTCCAAATTCAAAGAGTTGATGTTAACATCACTCACAAATTTTTCAGCAGAAGATTTACAACCTTGCCAGATTATAAACACGTTGTCTATGTAACGCCACATTTTAACAATGCCAGTATCACAGTCCCCCAAACAATCACGGAGCCCACCAAGAACATGCCTCTCCCACCAGCCCACGTGTAAACACGCGTAGCTGGGGGAGAAGCATGCCCCCATCGCCACACCCCGCAACTGCTGGTAGACTTCATTGTTGAATAAAAAGAAAATGTTTTTGAGACATAAATCGATCATAGTAATTAACATTTTGCTATGTTCAAAGTACTTGATGTCTCTTTTAGACAAAAAATGTTCAAAGCAGTTAAACCATCACTGTGATTGATCGAGGTATAGAGAGAGGTGATATCCATTACTAAAAACCTGTAGTTAGGTTTCCAAACAACATCTTTTAGTTTACTTAAAAAATCACCAGTGTCTCTCAAATAAGTCGGAAGAGCCTCCATAAAATCGTGAAGAAAATAATCCACATATTTGGATAAGGGTTCCAAAAGTCCATTTTGAGCTGAAATAATGGGACGCCCGGTATAGGTGAAATACCCTTATGGATTTTAGGTAATAAGTACAAAGTGGGAGTGATCGGGAAATCCTTCTTCAAAAACTCAAACTCCTTTTTACTTATCAAACCTTCCCTTTTCCATTGTGCTAAGTTCGTATGCACCAATTGTTTTACCTTATTCAATTCATTAAAAGAGGCTTTCCTATAGCAGGCTGGATCGCTCAATTGTCTCTCAGCTTCCTTAATATACATATCACGTGGCCATAAGACGACGTTACCGCCTTTATCTGCTTTGTTGACAATAACTATCACATTAAACCAAATTACACGCGCCTGCTAACATCAGCCAGGGCTGTAGCCGGGCTCAGACGGCGGATCACTACACTAATTACATGCTCCTGCTAACATGAACCAGGGCTGCAGCTGGGCCTCAAGCGGGGGGACACGCGCCTGCTAACATCAACCAGGGCTGCAGCTGGGCCTCAAGCGGGGGAACACGCGAATGACCGTATCTGAATACACACATTACACACATTCTATTTCATACCCGGACAACGTCGGGACGGGTTGCTAGTATACATATATATATATATAGAGAGAGAGAGAGACACTTTGCAGCATTTTCCACAGCGCTGAATAAGGAGAGCACACTGGTATCCTCACAAAGTGCTTTATTGCAGACCCCTCAACCCCCAACAGACGGATTTCGCCTCACGGCTTCATCAATGTCAGGTTTCTGTGCAAGACAAACGGCCATTTCATATCGTGAAGCCTCATGAGAACTACATAAACAGTGAAGATGGATTTCAATACCTTTCGCAAATATCGCGGCCATCTTAGAAAATGTTTTGTAAAATACAGAATTCATTAAAATGCCGTTTGTTAAAGTGCTGTGTGCCATTATAATAAAAACAACAACAACCAATTCTTATTTATGGGGAGAAAAAACATATGTGTTATAAAATTCATTAGACAAGGCTTACTATTGCAATCTCGCTCATATTTGCATAAACATTGCATTAATTACATTTGACTAGTTGATTTTGGTAGTTTCTAATGCATTCTCAATCTATAGTATACACCTTGTGTTTCTCCCCTGTTTTACTATCTAGCCCTGAATGGGCTGACGTCTCAGTTGCTATTCAGGAACAGTGGAATATTTATATCCCTATTCTAATACTTGTGTCTCTGCAGTGACCCCATACCATTGACAGTATTCACAATAGATTCTAAGTTGTTACATGGCTGTCACTTATTTTCTCAATTGTATCCTCTGATGATTACCGGTAGTTGTTTTATAGGGATTCATGATGCCACTTGTTCTTCATTTTTGTATCCCTATAGGTGCACCCACATTTCTTCATCATCATTCAACCCTATAGGGGCCTTGGTCTGGAGATCAATGATGTATTTGGATTCTAAAATCCTTAATGCTTTGACTCTGTCTCCTCCCCTTTCCTTTCGATCCACCTGATCTAGGCAATAGAAGGTTAGTAGGTCCCTATTACTTTGATGGTGTTGTTCAAGTGGCGCGCAACAGAATATGTTTTATCCTTGTTTGTTATAGCGCGCATATGTTCCAGTATACGGTTATTTGTGGGGAGAATAGTGCTACCAACATATCATTTCGCACATGGGCATTCCAAACAATATACCGTAAACTCAGAATTACAGTTTAAGAGTCTTTTAATTTCTCCTATAGGTCTTGCATCATCTGGCCTTCCTTTGCATGTCAGTACTTTTTTACTGTTTTTACAGGCCTTACAACGAAGGCACGGAAAAAACCCTTGACATTAATTGCCTTGCGAGACTGTGGCGTGGTGGAAAAGTGGCTGTGGACAAAATTATCCCCAAGGGATTGGCAGTGTCTGTAGGTGATGGATGGTCTGGAAGATGTTTTCTTAAGACATTGTCTGTTTTCAAAATGTGACAGTTTTTATTAAAAATGTGCACAACTTCTCCTGATTTGATATTAAAATCTGTTATCATTCTGGCAGGTTCATCTTTTATCACTTTAGGTTTTACCACCAGTAGATCTTTTCTATCAACGTTCGCTACCTTTTTTATCATTTCCCCTCAGAATGCAATCTGAGAATCCTCTGATTTTGAACCTAGCGCTTGCCTCATCTTTTGCCCTTTGGTAATCTCCCACATCTGAGCAATTACGCTTCAGGCGAAGGAACTCACCAAAAGGGATATTCTGCACTAGGCTTCTTTGATGGGGGCTTGCTGCATGCAGTACTGTGTTGCCCACTGTGGGCTTCCTATACAGCCTAGTCTGTAAGATATTATTCTCCACGAAGACCTCCAAATCAAGATAATTCACCGAAGTTGCACTTATGGTGCTAGACTAGTGAATCTCAGATTCCACTCATTGTCATTCAGCGTGGCAACGTACTCCTCACCCGAGGACCGGTCACAGCGGCAAACGACAAAGAGGTCATCTATATATCTTGTCTACATCATAATCTTGTCTGTCCAATGATCATGAGTATCGCCCAGGCCACGTGCTTCTCCCACCAGCCCACAAATTAATATGCGTAGCTGGGGGCGAAGCACATGCCCATCACGGTCCCCGTGTCTGTCTGTAGAGCTTGCCTGAGAAGAGGAAAATATTGTTATACAAGCAGAATCTTATCATGCACAGCAGCATTTCATTATGTCTGTAGTATTTCAAAGGCTTCTTATCAAGTAACCATTTTATCGCTGAAATAGCATCTTCATGGCATATGCATGTGTATAAGTTGGGGACGTTTAGTGTGATCAGAAGCATTTCTGGTTCCCACACTAAGTTATCCATGAGTCCTAAAACGTCCTGCGTATCTCTCACATATCCTTCACGATCGGAGCTAAAAAAATGTCAATAAATCTTGAGGTGTTTTCCACAAGGCTGCAGATTGATGACACTATTGGTCTCCCTTGAGGGCTCTTTGCATTCTTATGAATTTTGGGGAGATGGTAGAAGGTTGGTAGGACCGGTGTTTCACACTGGATGAATAAAAATTCTTCTTCATTTAACATTCCTTAATTTTTCTAACCATCTAAAATAGTTTGGTATTCCATTGTGCATTTCACATAT